>NC_133997.1:1351854-2696208 GCF_047716275.1 Strix uralensis | reverse complement strand
CCTAGCATACCTGAACTATACAACAACTAAGGCTCTGTAGGCTCTGAACGCTTACTCTGCTCTTAGATTTCAATGTATCCAAGTATAGTTTACTTGAAACTCTACACTTACAACTTTTAAATCTCTTCAAAGTCTGTTTCCATGTACAGACAACATATCAACCAGCAGACATTTGTTCAAGCTCTCCTTCACTAAAGCAAAATTATATCATAAATATTTGAAAACATTTCTCCCCGTTACCTAGGCTGAGAGTTCTCCTCATACATCCGCTCTTTCCCTTCCTTGAAAAGGCTGATGGTCTGCTTCGTTTTCTTCATCAAGTTCTCCATGAACACGCGGAAATACTCGTTTTCTCCTAGGGTCTCCATCTTCCCCTCATAGCGCGATAGGATGGTCCGTAGGTGCTGGTAGGTATCGGGTAGCAGATCTAGGATATAGGGTGGGCTGTTCTTCAATGCCAGTTTTGGGTTCTGACACAAACGCACCACCTATGGTTAATGAAGAAAATACCATTTTGAAAACTTAAAAATACCAACTTGTGATCAGTAACTTAAACACAGTTCAGTGTTACTTACAAACACAATACAACGAAACGGTCGCTCTCAACAAACCGCATTTGTTACTCAAGTCCAGATAGGGAGCCCAGCCACCGTAAAAGAACTGAGTTTATGGACCAAACCGCACGTGGACTGACAAAACTCCCAATATAAATACGATTATATTTCATGAGGCTGCGTTTCACCCCAAGCGCATTTTCAAAAACAAAGTTCAAGAAAATTCAACACGGAGTTTGTAAATGCCAAGGATGTAACTTAACCACATGTGTCCAGTACCTCCTGACACGTTTCAGACTCTGAACATGCCCACAGGCAGACCTTTACCCATCTAGCTGCCCTGATTTTGGCTGCAAATGTGACTTTTCACACTGACCCATATATTTGGGACGACAAATATGCCCACAGAGGAAGTGCCACTGTTACAGATATGACTGATACCAGTAAGTGTTCCCAGGCTGAAAGTTTTCTGAAGGCAACAGTGGTGGAAGAATCTCCTTTTCTTCCTCCTTGAATACATACAGCAAGTAAGAGGAACAACAGCTTTTATGGATAATGACGACCATCAAGAAAGAAAGCAAAGGAATTTTTCCATGCAAGAACAAGAAATAAGCTGTAGCATAATAGATACAGTAGGAGAAGTCTGGATAAAAGTTTAGTTCACAAGAACTTGTGTCCCCAGTTATGCATCAACTTTGCTTCTAACTTCTCTTAGATGAATCTCATAGCAAAACTAGATTCTTCACAAGAAGAATCTTCCAAGCCACATGTGATCTTATTTGTATTTTTAGCAGCGAGGTCACATATTCTCAAAGTTAAGAGCTTGACCCTATCAACCCAAAATTTTGCCATCTACAGTGAATTCATTGGATCATCGATAAAATAATTTTAGGTACTTTTGCATCATGTAGTTAAGGCACAAGTAGAATATGCCCGTTCAGAATTCACAAGCAATACAACTATTATACCTGTACACAAACAAACCACGATGCAAGCTGAACTTAATATAGGTCTTTAACATAGAGGAACATAGAGCTTACATGCCAAAAGCTCACGATAATAAGTCTATGTGACAGGGGAGGATAAAGGAAGCCACTTCACCATCCACCATACCCAAAATTTTCCGTTATCTAGACTGAGAGAATGATGGGGAGAGTTAACGGCAAAGTGGCAATTCGAAAAAATGGCAGTGCCCAATCAGTTATAAAGAGAGCTGAAACTTTATAGTGATGCCAGTTTCAGATGAAGTTTAAAAGCTAAGAACCAGCAGCTGGTGTAGTCTTACTGCTGTCTTGCTGGCTAACAGCTTCTGTCTTCTGCAATTTACATCAAACTTGAGAGGAAGGCCAGTACCAAACTCCTAAAGTTCTTCACTACCGTGAATGTTTATCTGACTGCTTAATACCCTGGGTACAAGGGTATTACAGGTACTAAACAATGTAGTGCTGCAGAACAGAAAGCTTAAGGGAAGTGGATAGCAAAAGATAAAGGAAAATTTAACATCCTTTTGCAGTACATCATTTCCATAAAATCTTGTGAAACCTTCAAGACGAATTGACACAATACCTGCTTCCCTTAAACACTTAAAAGTTGATGGTAAATGAAGTAATTTATTCTGAAACAGTGCTTTAGTATTTAACTTTGCCATTCAGGGTATATGCAAAAAGCAACCTTGTCAAGTGAAGTGACACCTCCAATTATATCTGACTTACACTAGTGCCTCTAGTAAGAGCTGACTGAGAAGACTCAATTTCAGTGAAGAGAAAGGCATCCAGTGTATCACTGCTCAAACAGAAGAATCTGACAGCCATTAAAAGAATTACATGCCTAAAAAAAGCCTCTGTAGGAATACATGGGAAAAAAAAAAAACACCAAAATTTTCCCTCCATTTTGAAGAGGCTGCCAAGGATTAGGAGGTCTAGATGAGGAGATGGATGGTCAGACAACTGATTTATCCAACTGATGCTGATGCCTCAACTGCTGCTTCCTTGGAGCCTGTGAACATTGTACAGTGAACCATATCAACAAATTGAGTCAACACATTTGCCCCCTGAATAAAACTAGTTTCACTACAGGGCATGAAGAGGTTCTAAACATGCTTCTCGGACACAGCTGAATTGTGCTATGGATAGCAGTATCTTTTCTTCAACAGAAATTGTTTATTACACAGTGGGTTTAAGATTTCCCCACAGCAGAAGCAAGTTCTGCAAACCACCCATTCTCATAGCCTCTATAAAACATTTCCCAAGAAGTGACTTGCAAAGATACCTCAAATAGTTAACAGAAGGGCCAAAACTGCTGTGATTTTATTATCAAATGAGCTTCTTTATTTACCAAGTAGACCAAAATTAGCCAAGATAAGTATTTAAACAAATGCTACATAACTAGGAACCATTGCCTCTTGAGCAAACTCGGTCGTTTTATAACACAGCAGCAACAAAAACAGTTGCATTTTGCTTGTTTCTCTACGTGTGCACTTGCAGCATCATGACAACATCAAAAGGAATGTTCCCAGCCCTGGGAACAGCCGCCCCTCAGCCAGCTACCCTGCCTTCCACTGGGACCAGCAACGTGGAAGGAAACAGAGCAAAAAGCAGCAAATAATTTCAATCAGGTGCGATAGCAACAAGCACAAGCAATTCATATTTTTAAACTACCATTCAAACTCGTATAAGTTTGTCTGGCTTATGCTTTGTTCTCTCAGAACAAGCCTTTTACAGAGACATTTTTGCGGCTTCAGAAACACCAGTAAAGCATTTCAAGTTTAGCATGAAGATTCTAAGAGATTGGTCTGTGAAGAACCTAAAAATTGACTTCCATCAATTTACATTTTTCAAACTCAAGAGGAGAGAAAAAAATAATTAAAAAATCAGTCTCCCTCCTCAGTTTTGAAAAAAGACTCTTATCTATCCAGTCAAAGAAAAAAAATCTCATATAGATTTTCTAGGCCTGGAACTGAGTCTTTTCCCTCAAGATTTTGCAGCCTGCCTTGACTGATCTCTGGATTTACAGTATTTCTCTTCAGCACTGCTTCATTAGACTTGCACAAATAAAGGAACTGGGTAACTAGCGCAGGAAAGCAGTAACACTATACACAGAGCACTGTCACAGGCACAACGTATAGATAACCTGAGCAACACAGCAAGAACCGTGAATTTTTTTAAATATCGCCAGCAGGTTGCATAGTTAAATTAAGTACATGTTAGTAGAAGCAAGGAAGAAGCATTCAGGAAAAATGAGATACCTACGCAAAGGCACTCACTTAACAAGACACAGCATTTGTTAGGAAGGGCAGAGTGCTGTGTAACAGAGGACACAAACCTCTACAAATCGTGGCCACTCAAGACAGACTCACCAGCTGCCACACTAGCAGGTAGTGTCCTCCAACACACCCTTAATCCCCCTCTCTGCTCCTGTCTGCCCATCCCATCCTCCCGATTCATTACTTTCCCACTTTGCTCATCTCCAGCCCTCCCCACAAAAACTCTAGCACCAGCCTGTTTGCTGCACCCATCAATACAGCACCCCGTTTCTTGTTCTGGCAGGAAGTCCCCAGCACAGACACTACTCACCTGCTTGCCTCAGTCGGCAGCAGTGTCACAGAGTTCCAGGCCTGACAAGCCCCCAGGCGCTACTGTGCCAGGTAACAGTTTTTCCCTTCCAGCTCAGACCCCTCCAAAGCTCTTTCCTCCCTTTCAGAGCTAAATAGCTAACTTCTGTATTGAAATCACATCTCATATCATCTTAAGCTAACAGCAAAAGAAAACCTACTCAAACTTCTCTTATCTCCTGCTGAATTTGTATTTGGCCTCTCTTCTACCTACAATAAAGGTGACCTACAGTGGCATTCCTCTATATCAGTTTTAAAAACTGAATGGCATCAGCACGCTGTTTGAAGAAGCTTCATCTCAAAGCTCTCTTCCTCCTCCACATCCTACTAAATGTACTCTACCATTCTTCTGCTACATCTCTTACACCTCATTCTGAGCAGTTCATGACTACACCACCTATTCTTCAAATACCACCCACAGCAATGAACTCAAGTGGTCTGCATTATCTGCTGCCCAGACTACATTCGCAAGAGCTGATTCGTAATCTCATCCTTTTGCGTAAAAAAATACGAATTGTTTTCACGAGCCAATAATCCAACATACGCTTTCTTATACTAAGTATTGCTTTATTTGCTGAAGACCACTAGTGATAAGATGAGCAAGCATGATAAAAACAAATTAACAGCAGTTCCTCCCACGTGAACCAATCTAATACACTTTACTAGGTTCACGACACCGTAAGGAAATTGCTACGTTGCTTACTATGCTGTTTGTCACTGCAGGCTTGCAGGCTCACAAGATGTCTTAACAGTTGCACATTCAGCTTCCAAAGACATATTCAACCTCTATTCCACAGATAAATGCGTAAACGTCACCCAAGTCAGCTGAAGGTGAACATCCTGCTGCACAGTGATGGAAAGGGCTATTTTATGTCCATGCTATAAGTGACCACATGCAACTGCCGGAGGAACAGTTAGTGCTGACAAAAATTAGAACTTCAAGTGAAAGGATCTGAAAGACAGGAATACGTCAGGCAGCTTATGGAGAACATTATGGGGAAAATATTTGGACAAGAATCAACTTGCATAGGAAATTCATCAGTCACATCCGAAAACAGGGACGCACAAACGCTTTGACAACACCAGCTAATTATGCAGAGTAACGAATCGGGTCGCAAATGTACTGTACGCACACAGATACAGCACACGTTTCTGAGAGGCAAACGCATCATCTATTAAACATGCACGCAACTATTTTTTTAAATCTGCACCTGTAATTTCATTTACTTGGCCCAGAAAACATGTTCAACACCTTCCATTCATATAGCCCTTCTCACCACTAGTTTCACAAGCATTGTGTTTGCCTGGCAATTTGCTACACTACTAAAAAGACTTTTAATTCAGATGTGTTCTCATAAGCGTACATAAGTACAACTAAAGTGTAACTGAAGTCTGAAAGGCTTTTCACAGCCAAATCTTTCCTCCTGTACAAATCAGACTGAAGAACTAACTCTAAGACTTTAAAAATTAAGCCTACACCTAAGAGCTTTCGGATGCTGCCTACAAGCAAAACTGTGAAGTCAAGGCACATTTAAAAGAGGTTACTGTAACAGTAGCCTCGGCTTTTCTGTCCGTGATATCACAGCGGAGAGGGTATATGGCCAAAGACTGGCTATGCAGATCTGAAGGTGTGAAAGTATCCCCCCTCCACCCCAAAACATCCCACTGCAATTCTAAATGTCAAGGTAATCAAAGACTTTTCTTTCAGGCCAACCTCTTCCTTTGAGCAGGCCAGGTTATGAGGTCAAACGCAGGCTGACATTCACTTCTAGAGCCCATGCACAAGAATGAAGACGTGCATTCTTACAAGCTGTATCTGCAAGTTAAACTTATTTCTAAGACGATCACGTTTCCATGCTCAAACTATCTTTCCCACACTAGCACTTACGCTTGCCCTCAATGTTTGTAAGAAAGCCACTGGCACTTTTCAAAAGACTTTTTTCTTTATCCCAATCTCTCTCTGTAGAAGGTGATCAAAGCTCATCACAAGCACAGCAAGGCACAGCTATAAACCACGTCTTTTGTTGAGCCAGCCAACACAAAGTGATTTCTTGGCATGAACATAATTTAGTATGTCTTTAAAAAAGTCATCTACTCTGCCTGCTTTAGCATTTACTGCAGGAGTTTCAGACACTGCATGCATAAACAATGCAGGGAAAAGAGAAAGAAAAGTTGAAATGCATAAGCCTGCAGGGCAATTGGATGAGGTATGCCCATCAGCCCTGCTTGCTCTGCTCCCAGAGGGGAGGAAGGTGGCAAGGTGACGTTCCCCAAGGACTGCAGGCAACTTCAGCGATGCCCTTACTCTGCACTACTTTTAGGGCCCTGAACCCAGCATTACTAAATGCACTTCACATTTTAGACTCCAACATGTCAAGCCTAGCCTCGATTCTCAGGGCTGAACGGTAATAACATCGCAGGATCAATCAAAATCCCAAAAAAATGTCAGAAGGTTTATTTTAGGCCCACTTGTGGATATCTATGCTCACTTACGGGGACATTCTATACATAACACTAGCATTCACTAACAACTCACCAGGATTTCTCAAAACAATGGATTTGCTAACACACCTTAGCCAGGCTAGTAAACCAATTGCCATACCCCATCACACCACCAGGCCAAAAGGTCTGGTGTCCTGTCCCCAGCAATAGCCATTTCCTGGCATTTTAAAGGGTGGAGGAGGGGAGAGCCTTAATGACCCCACAGTGCAGTGCCCCACATAAAGGCATGGAACTGTAAGACGGCCTTTCCAGCTCCCACACCACAGGTTTCTGGTGTTTCACATTAGATTTCATACTTTTTATTTTTGTGTAACTACAAACTACATTTATTGCAGAGGGTTTTATTCAGACTTTCAGGCTTTTTACCAGGCTCCCAGTTTTAAAGAAAAGGCTTTGTACTGAGCTCGGTTAACATGCCCCTATTCCTTCAAAAAAAGAATAATCTGGACTGCCACAAAGCAGAAGCTCAGCCTCACCATCCAGTACCTACACACCAGGCCCTATCACAGGGCGAGGCTTACCTTCTGACAAGCAAACCCTAGATTCCTCCCTCGTGCAGTTATACACAGATAAGACTTACTGCTGACACCACCGGGATGCACCTGCAGCTCCCCACCAAGCCCTACCCTTACCCAGCCTCGCCCCCCACCAGCACCAGCAGTGCCCCCCTCCCCCCAGCATCTACAAAAATACGACGGCACAAATCCCAGATCCTCTTGAGCAGATCTGCATCCTCCGCCCCAAACCTTCCCCTCTTTCTCCACACAGAGCCCTGCACGCAGCTCATCCCTTGCAGAGCTGCTGCTCTCCCTCCACACCTTCAAATCTTCACATCCCACTCCCATCCTGCCTCCGGCCTCTCCTCCGCCGCACATCTCCCCACCAGCTCCCACATCCTCCCCCCCCAAAGCGCTGCACCCTATCCTGCACCCACACAGCCCTCGACCCCCCCCCAAACGTTTCACCCCAGCCCCACCCCGAGCCATACAGCTCCCTCTCCCTCAGCCAAACCCTGCAGCTCCTGGCTTACCCGACCCCCCAGCGCCCCCTCTGCCCCCAGAGCCCCCCCAGCACCCCAAACCCTTCAGCCCAGCCCTATATGCCCTACCCCAACCCCCACCCAGCCTCCCCAAGTGCTTCAGCCCAGCCCAGCCCCAGCCTGAAGCCCTTTGCCCCAGCCTCGACACCCAGCGCCCGCTTCCGCCCCAGCCCGACCCTCCAGTGCCGCCCCACAGCCCTCTCCGCCTGCCCAGGGCGGCCCGACGCCCCCGCCGGGCCCACCTTGTCCATGAGCTTCCAGCACTTCTCCACCATCTTCTTGTCCACGGCGCCGGGCTGGTGCGGGCCCAGGTGGTGGTGGTGCGGCTGAAAGGCGTCCTTCATGAGCCCGATCAGCCCCCCGGGGCCCTTCTTCAGCGGCGCCGACATGAGGGCGGCGCGGGGGCGGGGGGGCGGCCGCGAGCGAGCCCACACCCGCGCCCGGCCCGTCGCCCCCCGTCCGGCACCGGGCCGCGGCCCTGCAGGGCAGCCGAGCGTGGGGGGCGCTCCCGCGGGCCGGGCCGGGCAGGGCCGGGCCGGGCAGGCGGCGGCAGCGGGAGCCGCGGGCGGTGGCGGCGGCGGCGGGGGCGCCCGGCTCTAGCGCCGCTCCGCCCTCCGCCCCGGCCACGCCGCGCACTGATTGGCTGGCTGCCCCCCCCGCGCGCCCGGGACCGCCCCCTGCGCCGAGGAGGAGCCGGCACCGATTGGCCGGGAGGGGAGGGGGGGCGGGGCGGAGAGGGGTGAGCGGCGGCCCGTCCGCCAGGCCCCGCCCCTCTGCCGTGGGGCAGGCGCACGGCGGCGGGCGAGGGCGGCGCGGCGGCCATGTTTGGTGCGGGCGGGAGGGCCGGGGCGGGGCGGGGTCGCCATGGGAACGGCAGGGCCGCGCCCGGGCCGCGCTGTCCCTGTCCCGCCGCCCCCGGGGCGCGGAGCGCGGCGGGACGGACCCGCGGCCGGCGGCGGTTCCTTCCCCGGGCGCGCTGCGCGGCAGGCTGCGCCGGTTTCGGCGCTTGCAAAACAGGATCGTTTCCCCTTTCCAGCAGCCGGGTTCCCTTTTCTGCGAACGGCCGGTGTCCAGCCCCAAAACGGGGAAGCGGCTCCGGGGACCGCGCGGCGCCCCTGCGCGGCGGCCTCTGCCCCCACCCGAAACGTCCTCGGCCTGAGGGGGCGTCACTCGCCCCGGCCGTGGGAAATAGCAGCCGGCCTTCGGCCTGCTCGGCGGGCTGAGCCCGGCCCGGGCACCCCGAGCGTGAGGCCTCGGCCCCAGGGCTGCAGCCAGCGCTGCGGGGAAACCGGCCCCGAGCCAGCCCCGGCGAGAGCGCGACCGCACCCCCGAGGGTGCTGCGCGGGATGCAGGGTGCGGGATGCAGGGGGCAGGGTGTGGGATGGAGGGTGTGGGATGGAGGGTGCAGGGTGCGGGATGCAGGGGGCAGGATGCAGGGGGCAGGATGAAGGGTGAAGGATGCAGGGTGCGGGATGGAGGGGGCAGGATGGAGGGTGCGGGATGCAGGGTGCGGGATGGAGGGTGAAGGATGCAGGGTGTGGGATGGAGGGTGAAGGATGCAGGGTGTGGGATGGAGGGTGAAGGATGCAGGGTGTGGGATGAAGGATGCAGGGGGCAGGACGGAGGGTGCCGCAGCGCCCTGGCACTGGCCCTGCTGCAGGGGCAGGGCCCTCTCTCATGGCACCGCTGCCCTGCGCTGCGGGGGCTGCTGTCCCCGTTACCTCAGCCCGGCTCCAACAGGTCCCCAGGGGAAGGAGCACGGACACCCGGGGGGGTAAGAGCAGACAGAACTGGGAGAGAAAAGGAGACCAGAGAGTAGGTCAATCTTTTGGTAGAACTGAGAACGCCAAACCTTCAGAAATTACGACATAGGCTTGAAAGTAAGTTCAGTTCTGTTTCTTTGCTGCCTTCAGATCCTCTTTTCAGTCTCCTTTCCCAGGCAGAAAAACACTTCCTTTGCAAAAAAACAGCTGAGGCTGGTACAGCACAGCATCAGTCTCACGACACAGGCTTCAAGGAGGAAAGTACGCAAAACAAAACCACAAATGCTGCAGTTTGGCCAGCCTCACTTCGGGGAGTGTGAGTGCCCAGACTGGGCTCAGGCCTAGAGGTTGGACAGCACAGCCTCAGCCTCTGGGGTTCACACAGGAGAGGAACCCCACGACAGAGCTCACCCCTTTGTTTCCCCTGCGACACTCACGCACCCACTCTTGCATGGGAGCCAGGACCTCTGAGGTGCCAGACGTGCAAAGCCACAGCAGCACGGAAAAGCCACTGCCCTGGTACACCACCTGCCACAGGAGGGACATGCCCTGCTCTGCTGCTGCTGCGCAGCCTCTGCCAGCCCAGGGCACGGCCGCAGGGCTCCGCGCTCAGGCTGCGGTGCTGCTAACAGGGAGGCTGTGCATGCCGTCCCTCCCATCCCCGCCCCGGCTGCACACGCACATCGTACATCAGCCTGCTGGTGTCACGGCAAAGCGCTGTGCTGCCCCACACCACCCCAGCTCCAGCGCTGCTTTCTTCCACAAGTCACTGCCCAGGACCAGGCCTGGCTGTTGGCTGACGGCTCATGATGAGTTCCTGCGTGGCACATGGCTTGATGAGGCATCAGATGGGCAGGACAGGAGGAGGCAGCATGCAGCACTAGATATAGCAAGGGAGCACTGCATAGGTTGGTTGTAAAACTCTCTGTCTTGATTTTACTGCCTTTGGTAAAGCTTGGTAAATATTTCTGGGACAGGCAGCTCCTTGTCTGGCTTTAATTACCTGGGCAAATTTTCCTAAGGATTATATTGACCTCAAATATGTCAACATTTATTGAGGCTGTGTTCCTGAGGCTTTTCCCATTAGATGCTAATGGATTCTGGCTAATAGTCAAGCCGGATTGACCACCGGAGGGTGCCCTGGCCAGCTCCAGGATACCACAACTACCTGGGGAGAGGGCTGGGGAGGGTTATACCAACTTTGTGAAGCCAAATACAAAAATCACCATGGCCCCAATCCAAAGAGATCAGGGAACACGCTTGAGCAATTGCATTCCTAACTATCTGCTTCTCTGGGCATGATTCACTCCAAGTCGCGGCTGTATTTACGTGTGAGACTTCAAGCAAAGGTTGCTTTCGCTTGGGACTGTTCCCTCCCTGCGGGAAAGAGGAGTCTAGCATCCATGCTCAGCACAGTGGTCACTCGCCACCACTGTGCCAGAAAGCCACGTCACGCTGGTTGTTTTGAAATAGCTTCCCCCAGCCTGGCGGCTGGCAGCCAAGAGTGCCTCCAGGTGCCTGGGCGCCTCTGGCCTCCGCTGTGCATCTCGTGTGGTTGTGGTTGAGAGCAGCGTCTCGGTCCCTTGCTGGTCGTGCCACCCAAGGCTGGACATCGGCGTGTGCCCCCCACTGCCTGCCAGCCCGCTGCCAGGCCTGCAGACGCACGGACACCCCTCCGATTGCTCAGCTCTGCGTGGCTGGGCGGTGGTTTCGGTTGTGCGTGCATGGGTGTGCACCAGGTGCACGCCAGCTTCTCTGACTGCACGTCTGCATAGGGGAATGGCCCCCACTGTTGTCCTTGGCCCCAGCCCAGCTGCCCTGGCTCTCCACACCCAGTCTGCCGCCGTGCCAGCTCCTCCGGCAGCACCGCGTGTCCCTGCTGCGCGTCCCCGGGCTGCCCTGGCAGCGGATGGCCCCGCAGCCTCCCCACATACCATCTCCCTGCTCCCGCTGCCCGCCTGGCTCCTGCTGCCCTGGCCACGCAGCAAGGTCTGCATCCAGCTGAAGAACTGCAGGCACCCAGGAAACACCTGCTCGCTCCCAGGTATTTGGGGTTAATTGCATCCTGAGCAGAAGCAGCAGTTTAAAATCCTCTCCCTTCCTTCCTCTCCTGTTTTATAAAGAAGATCCAAAGACGGCTGCAGTCCCCAGGGCAAAACTGGCAGCGCTGAGCAGGAGGGTGTGCCAGAGAGGAGAGCCAGGGCAGGAAGGGAGGAAGACGCCGGGCTCATTTCAAGCTGTGACCTGGGAGAGTTGCCCTCCCCACCAGGTCCCCATTTCCCCACAGCTCAGCTGGATCCATGCTGGGGCTGCTCTGGGACTGCCACTCTGGGACATGAGTGGGACAGGGTTCAGCCCACCTAATCGGAGCCATGTCCTACAGTCCTGCAGCCAAACATGACCAGTTCAGTGCTGGGGAGCGGGGCCAGCTTTGGACCAATCCAGCGCTGCGCTGGGCACAGGGTGCGTTCGATCCACGCCTCTGTCACGGGAATGAGATGCTCACCTGCTGCAAGGTGGAGGTGGGTTTTGGGCCAGATCACAACCTGCCTGCGTTGCAGATAGTTGCTACAATAGCAGGGATTATCTTGAAGGCATCTTGAGCAACTGAGGTCTATGCTAGCAGCCAGGACAGGTGCTGGCAGGACAGCCATCCTGGCAGAGACATGGCAGCTCCATGACACTGGGTCTTGCTTCCTAGGGAAGGAGAGGTCTTTTCTTCCATGTGCTAGGAAGGCGCAATGCCTCCGCTTTCTCCCCAAAAAGTCCAGCGCATGATCACCTGTTGCTGAGAGGGAGCACTGGTATCACTTTGCAGGAGGATGCCTCTGAAGAACAAAGGGAAAGGGAAAAAAGGAGTGAAGCAGCAGCAGCAGCAGAAGAGAAATATATCAGGTAAGTCTAGGGTCTTGTCTCCCTACAGCAAGCAGGAATGTGCCTCTCCTGCCCCAGCGAGGGCAGCATCGTGGGGGCTGCGGAAGCGGGAGCTGGGAGCACCAGGGCGAAGGATTGTTCTGGGGCCCTGTGGGCCCGTCTGGCTGCTGCTTTC
The DNA here is from genome assembly GCF_047716275.1 of Strix uralensis. Taxonomy (NCBI): domain Eukaryota; kingdom Metazoa; phylum Chordata; class Aves; order Strigiformes; family Strigidae; genus Strix; species Strix uralensis. The sequence continues at coordinate 2,683,691 of NC_133997.1, read as the reverse complement.
GCGTCTCCCCCAGCCCTGCTCACCCTACACCAGGGCAGCAGCACAGTTAGGCCTGATGGATACAGGAGACAGGGGGGTCCAGGGCCCTGCCCAAAGCACCCTGCACCCTCCAACCCAGCAGGATCCAGGGGGGGAGGTCAAAGAGAGTGGCTCTGCCAGGCCCCAGCCTCTCCTACATGCCTCTGAAAGTGCAAGCATGCACCAGGCTGGGGCGGGGTTTCGGAAGGAGTCCCCAAGGCTCTATGCACCGTGTCTACGGCCCCGTCTTCACTGCAAAATCCCAGCCCTCAGTCCCAAATGAGCACACATCTCTCCAGGGCAGCTGCTTCAAGTAAAACCTGCTACACCCTGTGTCTGACAGGTGCCTGCACAAATACTGCCCTGGTGCTGGTGTTTGAGCCGGAGGTAGGTCTCAGCCAAGATTTCCTGGGGCAAACATCCCAAGGCAGGCCTCCCTTGGTCTAAGCCCCTTTTAAAGACCTGCTCTTGACTGTCCCTTCCTTCTCCCCCTCTGGCTGCAGAAAGCCAAGCTGAGCACAAGTACGGGAAAGCAGCACTGGATGTTGACATGCCGAAAGAGCACCTGGGTAAGGTTGGGAGAAGCCAGGGGCTGGGGCAAGCGAGGGATGACTGCTGCCCTGCATGCACTTCCGAGGGATTAGCCCTTCCCAGTGGCAAATCATGTCAGAGGAGGGCATACGGCCTCCCTTGCATGTGGGCTCCAGCCCCAGGGACTGCCTGTGCTGTCCCAAGAGTCCCTGGCATGCAGCCCATCAGTGCTTGGAGAGGCCAGAGAAAGAGAGGAACAATGATGAAAGCAGATGGGAAGTGGTAGGGATGCTGTGGTGGGGCACCCCCCTGGAAATGCTTCCCGAGCACAACCCTGGGCTGAAACAAAGGGGAAGTTTCTTGCTATGAGATTCACCCTGGTTCAGGCAAGGCTTGGGGCCAGGCAGGGGCTCAGAAGGTGATCACATCCCCTTGGCTTTGCGAGCAGAGAAAGGCTAGGAATAAGTCACTGCTGGACCAAGGTACCAAGGAGGTACCGGGCATGGAATGACCATCCAGTATGGTTTGGATGGTGCCCTTTGCCTGTGCTTAGGCCAGGGTTGTGGTGTGGGTCACCTGTCAGGAAGCGTGTTGTCCCCATGGCAGTCCTGTGCATCTCTGACTCGCAGTTCCCTGGAGGGACGTGATCTGGCAGGCAAAAGCTGACAATGAAGGGCTCAAGCGGAGGCTGTGGGACCTGGAAAAGGCGCTGGAGCAGGCCCAGGAAGACAAGCGAGACATTCGTGAAGGTGAGGGCAGAGGTGGGAGGGGGCAGTGGGGTAGATGCAGGGACCCCACACCTTGGTGCTGCTGGGGGAAGCAAGCCAAGCTTACCTCCCCTCTCCCTTTGGCTTTGAGCGCTCAGCACCAAACCACCCTGCTCCCTCCCATGCTGTCAGCACGCAAAGACTCTGGACGTGGACTCGTTGCACCCCAGATGCCTGTACTCAGCACAGGCAAGGGAGACCACAGAGGCAGAGACTTCCCTGTCTGCAAAACTCATTGCTTCGCCATTTCCGTTAGCGCTCAAGAAGGGGCTGATTTTAGCAGAGGTAAAACCTCAGCCAGAGGTTTGCGGTCTTTGCCACATGCAAAACTCCGTGCTCAGTTTTGCTCTCCCACGCTCAACAGAGAGATAAAACTTTCCCTCCAGGGTTCCCTCCTGCCCCCGCCAGTGTTGTCACAGCTCTGCCAAGCAGGGAGAGGGTGCATGCGTGGCTGCTTCTGACGTATCACCCTGCAAGGGGAGCCCTCAGGTCAGGCCTCGCTGGAGCCCCTGCCTGGTCACAGGTGCTGGGATCTGAGCACAGGGACCTCCTGCTCATCCCTCCTACAGTCACCACGTTTGTCCCCTTCTCCCCTCCCTGGCTCCCAGAAATGACCCGGCAATACCAGGAGCTGCAGAAGCAGACAGCAGCCCACAGCCAGCGCTTGGAGGCGAAGGTGAAGAGCCTGCAGGAGCAGCTCGGTACAGCCCCTCGGCACGCCTGCCCCTTGCTGGTGGGTGGGGATGGGGTTCGCTCCAGGGCAGCAAAGTGCTCTTGGGAGGAGCGAGGGGAGATGGGAGTCCTTCACCCTGTGCTGTCAACAGCTGAAGGCAAAGCCTGACCCCATTCCTAGTGCATCCCTGACCTTGAGAGATACTGACTGCAAAGGGGATACTGTGATTCCACCCCTGTCCCAGAGCCCTGTGCCACCCCAGGGGTGAGGGGATCGGGCAGGCGCTGTGCCACACACTGCCCACACCCTCCCCTGCACTGGTCACACAGTGCCAGGCTCCTGTGCCCACGTGCTGTGTTCCCTTCCTCTGTCCCTGCACCCCACAGCTGCCAGGCTCCAGGAAAGCCAGCAGACCCAGGAGACTGCCACCCGGGCACTAGCAGAGAAGGACAGGACCATCACCCAGCTGCAGGGCAGGCTCGATGCCATGGAGAGGGAGTGTGAGAAGATCCTCCATGTGAGTGGGGACGTGGCTATGGGGTGGCTCCTCCTGGCAGGGCAGTTCTTCCTCCTCACTCTCCTCTTTCCCACCAGGGTAGCCTGGACCTTGTACTGGCCAAGATGGCAGAGGCGAGCCAGCACTGGGAAGAGCTAGGAACAACCATTGCCATGAAGCACAAGGAGCGCCTACAGGAGTTTGGCCTCAACCCCCTGGAGATATAGTGCCCTGAGGCTCCCAGGGTGGGACAGGCTCTCAGCCCCTACCTCCCTATCAGCACACTTGGAGAGCTCCCCGCATCCTCTGCCCAGCACCCCAGCTGCCCCAGACTAGGTAAGAGAAGATCACAGAATCATTCAGGTTGGAAAAGACCCTTTGGATCATCGAGTCCAACCCTCAGCCCGACTCTACAAAGTTCTGCCTACACCATATCCCCCAGCATCTCATCTAAACGACCCTTAAACACATCCAGGGATGGTGACTCCACCACCTCCCTGGGCAGCCTATTCCACTGTCTAACCACTCTTTCTGTGAAAATTTTTTTTCCTAATGTCCAGTCTGAATGTACTGCTGAGTCACAGTCCTCCCTGTAACATTACCCACGTGAACAGCAGCGTGGATTTGTCTTTTATTCACACCCCAAATGGGTGACAGATGAACAGTGCTGTGATGGGTGGTGGACGCTCGCTGCCCACAAGTTCACAGGGAGGATGAGAGGAGGAGTGCAAGAGAGATGTCCATGCAGGGGCAGACCTGAGCCCACAGCCTGAGAGGTAGGGGGTTCCTCCAGCGCCCCGTCGGCATCCGCTGCTCCCTTTCCCCTTCACACAGCAGTCTGAAGGCCAGCCCTGGGCTGAGCCAAGCCTCAGGCTCCCCAGTCCCCTGGGTCATGGTGTAGAGGGCAGTGCCTTGGCTCTCCTGGGAGATCCCAGAGCCTGGAGCTGGGCAAGGGCTTCAGTGCAATGTCCTTAGATACCCCTGGATGCAGCTGGGCAGGCAAAGACACAGGTCTGTCTTCAGGTTACAAGAAGCCACTGCTTTGGTTAATAAAAGCTTGGAGTCAGTCTCAGTCAGTGGAGATGGGTCTCTGGAAGGTGCGATGCTGTGAGCCCCGTTGTGGGCATGGAGACACAACAGCTGTGCATGCAACGGCCGTGCTGAGCAGCGCTGTGCTCTCCAGGGAGCCAGGCAGGGAGCACTGTTGAGCTGGAGGTGGTCTGGGTCAAGGTGCTGTGTGGAGGAGCCTGGCCAGAGGCAGGGTGCTCCTGGGCCTCTAGAACGCCTGGCGCAGCCTCCTCTGCTCCTCCTGGCGTGGGCTCTGCAGGGACACAGTGGGGGCATTGTGGGCAGCACGCATCTACCCACCCCGCCACGTTCCACCCTTGCCCCATCGGCAGGTTGAGGGGTATTTCTGCCTGGCCCCTGTGGCCAGGGGACCACGCAGCCCCCTCCTGCCAGTGTCACAGGTGCCAGGGAAATATTGGGACAGGCAGGGCAGGAGGGTGCCAGGACTCAGAGCAGTGCCGGGCTGTGATCAGCACTGCTGAGAGAGCCTGGCAAGAAGGGTTACCTGTGTGATCCCGATACTGTTGGCAGCAGCTACCAGCCAGAAGCCAGGTCCCTTTGGTCCCACCTCAATGTGACAGAGTCCAGGGGAGCCACTGGGAGAGGGCAGGGAGGGTGTGTGGGAGCCTAAGGCAGGGTCACTATCCTCAAAGAATAGCAGAGGGGACAGCCCGATCTGGAAGAGCAGAAGAGGGATAGCTGTACAGCTCCTGGCGCTCCATGGCAAGCCAGGTCCCCTGGGGACGCCCTCACTGTGCAGGCCTGGTGACAAGACACCCATCCCATCATCCAGCCTCGCAGCACCCCAGAGCTCCCCAGCCAGGGCGAGACCACACCGAGTCCCCAAAACCTACCGACTGGTAGAACTCATCGCCAGCGGGGTCAATGACCAGCAGCGTGACCTGGTCATCATGGGCACGGATCCTGAGCACTGTCTGCTGGTGGTCCAGCCCCTCGATGCTCTCACCATTCACAGCCAGGAGACGGTCCCCTTCCTTCATCCCTGCCTGCTCGGCCGGCAGCCCCTCATCCACGTCCCACAGGAACTGGCCTGCCACAGCAGGACAGAGGGAGGGAGGGTGGGGAGATGCTCACAGAGGCATTCAGCCAGAGGGGAACTGGCACCGCTGAGCCCTGTGCGCAGGTGGGGATATTCCTGACCCTCAGACATGCCTTGCTCAGGTACAGACTGCCCCCCTCAGCGCCCTCACCTGTGGCCCCTGAGCTGCAGTCATCCTCCTTGAGCAGAAACCCGTAGCCAGCTGGACCCTTCACCATGTGCAGCTCCCGGACCTTGAAGGGGAGCCAGGAGGTGTCCGCCAAGGCAGCCATGACCCGCAGGCCCCGCAGGCGGTAAAACTCCTCCACAGCACTGGTTGCCACCAGCAGCGTCACCTTGCTGCCGCTCTGCTTAAGCTGGATGGGAAACACAGGGCGCTCAGTGATGTTGCTGGCCCTGGTCCCCCACCCACCCGCGCCGGGAGCACGCACCTTTCTGGCGAGCTGCGCGTGCGAGTAGCTCCTCACGCTGGCCCCATTCAGCTCCAGGAGCCAGGAGCCTGGTGGCACCCCTGCTCTCTCCGCTGGCCCATCCTGCTGCACTGACAGCTGGAAGGTGCCCTTCGTGCCTGCAGAGAGGGGAAGAGGCAGTCTGGCATGAGTGGGGGTGCTGTGTCAGGGAGGCTGGCGGCACTGGCATCCCACTGCCTGCTTTACCTTCTGGACCTGACACGCCGAAGCCGAAACCGCTTTTGTCCCGCATGATGTGGCAGAGACGTGGGCGGATGTCAGCTGGTAGCATCTGGGACAGGTCCCTGCCCAGGGCTTTGGCTGCTTCGTAGGAGTCACCGTCCAGCACCGCCAGTAGGACCTGGTTCCCGCTGGCCTTGATCTTCTGCACCACCTGGAAGGACTGAGGCTGTGAACCCTAGGCAGGGCACCCCTCCAACCACAGCCTGTGGGATCAGGGCCCCAGGGGGCAGCAGGGTCCTGCACCCTCTGTGCCCCTGGCCCAGGAGGACTCGAATGTTCCCACAGCCCCAGGGTGCTCCCAGCTTACCCTGCGGTGGTCCATGTGGTCCACAAAGTGGCCATTGACCTGAAGGAGCCGGTCCCCATCCTGCAGCCCCCTGCGCTGGGCCAGACCCCCCAGCTCGACCTGCCGGATGACGTGGCCCTGGCAGCCCAGTTCCTCATGGAGGCAGAAGCCGAAGGTCTCTGTGTTGCCCTTGCTCAGGAGATAGAAGCGGGGCTCCCCCACACCCTCGCCATCTGCATGGGGACACAGCCCGTGAGCAGGACCCTGCAGGGATCCTAACACGAGTTCTCTACCCCATCCTGGGCTGGGGTCTCCCCATCCCCGCTGCCTCATGTGTTCACCTCCTCACAGCTCCCCGGCATGACAGCCCAGGACCCCAGTGATGCCCAGCTGCCAGAACCCCATGCTGACACAAGGATGCCCTGGAGAGATAAGGGTATTTACCCGTGTCCTCAGTCAGAGACAAGGCAGGGTTGTCGATCCCATCTTTGGGGTTAAATTCAAATTTTCTGAAATTATAAAGGGCAGGAGAGGCCACGTTAGTGCACCAGCACAGCCTTCCCCCTGCCCTCCCCAGGTGAGCCCCATTCCTCCCAGAGAGGGCCAGCTGGGGCCACAGCTCCAGTGCCTCCTCTTCCTTGGGGAAAGCCCAGGAGGGGATCTCCCTCTTGGACTGTCCCCCACATCTCTCCTGAGCTAACAACTCAGGGAAGTCCTTGCTGGGGCAGGCAGCTGGGATTGGCAGCCGTAACTCCCACCACCTCAGCTGAGGATGTGCCCTAGCACAGCTTGGTTGTGGGGCCACAAGCCCCAGGAAGTCCCTGGCCAGGGGGAGCTCAGCACTTACACGATGGACTTCTTGTCACCCTCGAGCCCTGCAGAAGGAGAGGAGAGGTCAGTGCAGGAGGCGGCGGGCCGGGAGCAGACCCCACGCTCTCAAGCACTCAGGGCTTGCTCACCCGCAGGCTGAGCATGCCACGCCAGGTGAGGGGGTTTGCTGAGTCCATGCAGCCCCGCAGCCACAGCCTGTGCCTGGGCAGAGCTCAGCCCTTGGCCCTGCCACCAGTGTCCTCTTGCATTTCAAAGCAGTGGGACAGCTGCTGCTTGGGTCCAACGGGTACCCGCTGCTGCCGAGGCCAGCAAGGTCCTGCAGCACCAGGGGCAAAGTAGGGCCAGGCGGCAGTATGCAGATGAAGGGTAGTCCCTGAGGTTTACAGGGCTTTTGAGAGACTGATGAGAGGGCTCACCAGGGCCCCCAGAAAGCTGGCTGGAGCCTGGAGATGGAGATAGAGGCCTTTCCCTGAGCACCTCTCCATAAAACCCCTCCCCACCTCTTCTAGCACAAGGACCCCCAAACCCAAGTGCCCCCACAACGTCCATCTGCATTTTCCTGGATGCCTCTAGCTCCTTTCCATGGCCTGCCTGGGCTCTGACATTGCCTTGCTCCGTGCTGTGTGTGGTGAAGGGTCTCCACAGGACGAAGCCCCACTGCCCCAGCACGTACCTTTTGTTTGCTTCATGGCTGCAGGGAATGCGAGAGGGAGCAAGGTACAGGGTGAAGTGGCAGGGAAGCCGGTGTCCCCGCCTCTTCCAAGACGCCCCAGGTTTAATAGTTAAACAGTCCCCACGTCTCCTCTGCCCTCCCAGCCCCAGGGCACTGCCAGCCCTCGCCCAGCTGGGACCAGGGCCTGGGACACCCAGCTTGGGAAGATCCTGGTGTCTCAGCTTCCAGTCGCCCCCAAAGGCAGCCCACAGCGGGGAAGACCTACTGGTTTGGCATGGTTGGAGCAGAAGTGGGCTGCCCCATCCTAGCCTCGTGAGATGGGAAGGGCCAGAGCCCTCCACTCCAACTGCTGGAGGGACGGCTGCACCAGCACCTTCCGCATTCCTCCCCAGGAAGAGCCCGGAGAGGAGATCAAGTCTTGGCACTAGCATGCTTCAGTGGAAACAAAGCGGTGCACTTTAATGCTACCAAAGGTTTCACGAGCAAGCCTGAGTCCCACCCCTCTGCCACAGATGTGGCTTGTGGCCAGGCCAGCAGTGGCTCCAGCGCAGGGCCTGGGTCTCTACAAGCCCAGAAGAACAAGTTCCATTTGCTCCTGGCCTGGTTTCTGTACAGTTCTCCCATACTTCAGCCTTGCCCGCAGATGACGGCTGAGCCCCACATACCCAGCACCTTTGACAGCCTTGGAAGCACCCAGCCACTGGGCATCGCCACACAGGTAAGGGCACGGGGGATGTGCTGCTGGGGCACACTCCAGTGCTTCCTCCCCAGTAGCACTGCTCCTTCCCTGGCCGGGTGGATGGACAGCAGCTTAGAGGGTCCCGTGCTGTAGTTCCCCCAGCATCTTCTTGACCTCACTCTCAACTCGTAGGAACTTGGCTTTCCTCCAGGGGTTGGCAGTCTGTCTCCGGCTGCTCTCCAGGTCCTGCAGGATGAGGGTGAGGTGCTGTCGAACCCGCTCGCGGTCCCAGAAAGGCAGGTTCCTCTGCACCACGTTCAGGATATGGGACCAGTAGTCGGAGACATCGGTGCCTGCTGTAAGGAAGACCAGTGCCCTGACGCCATCCCGGTCCATGCGCAGGCTGTGAAGTGCCCGCTTGCCCTCCTCACTGATGTCATTGAAGTACAGACTGCAGGTTGAGAGAAAAGGAGCAGAAGACACTGTGAGGGCTGGGGGGCAGGACGCAGGGGCAGACGGGGCTCCCTGCTCACTGCCACAGGGAGGGCCACTGGGTCAGAGGCATCGCCTGCAAGAGGGAAGAGATGGGACAGAGCGAACTCACTGCACTTTGTCCAGCGTCGCGTGCCTTTTGGCCACCTCCACCACCTGCAAGGCAGCTGCGTCCGTCAGGGAGTTGTAGCCCAGGTTCAGCTCCTGGAGGTGCTTGTTCTCAGCCAGGTGCTGAGCAATGACCTCGGTGCCCCGGTCCCCCAGCGCAGTGTGCAGCAGGGACAAATGGGTCAGCGAGCGGTTGCCTGCTAGTGCCTCAGCCAGGTATTGTGCCCCCTGCTCGCCCACGGGGTTATTTGCCAGCCTGTGGACACAGGAGCTTGACAATGCCAAGGCTGGGCGGGGGGCCCAGGGCCAAGGGACACGCTGGGCAGCAGAGACAGTTTCATGCAGGGCCAGAGGCAGTACTCACCGCAGGTTGCTCACCACGCACTTGTCATGCAGGAGCAGGTCGCGGATTTCCTTGCAGGCGTCAGAGCCCAGGCTGTTGAGCTGCAGACTGATGCAGAGAGAGACACGGGGGTGGCAGGGCCACAATGGCTGTTACCTGTGGGGCTGGCAACCCTGCTCTCTCCATCTTCCCTGGCCCTCCCCATCACCATGCTACCTGGGCTCCCCAGACAAGGCCACACAAGGCTTCCTCTCCAAAAGGGAGCTCACTGAAACCACACCAGAGCTTGGGTAGCATCAGCCAGCAGAGCCAGTGCCAGCAGGAGCAAGGCGGGGGGTGCAGGGTCCGCAGAGGGTGGGTGAAGGGCTGAGGAGGGATCAGGACCCCACCGAGCCCTCCCGAGCATCTGGAGGAAGGCAGTGCTGCACAGCCCCGCTGCACAGCCGGGTCCATCTCTGCCGAGCACGGCTCGCCACCCCCTGGGCGACAGGAAGACTGCAGTGCCACAAACGGGCTGGAACGGAGCCCAGCCCTGTGCGCAGCCCACGCTCCCTCGGGCCGCGAATCTGCTGCCCGTTAGCAGCGGCAGAGCTACCCGGGGATGCGGGGTGGCTGCAGGGGACCAAGCAATGGGAGGGACCTGGGTTTGCCAGGGGAGCTGGCAGCCCAGCCTGTGGCACCAGCTGCAGAGAACGGCCCAAAGGGTCCTCGGGGAGGGTGTGTCGGGACTGCAAATCCCAGCACGCAGTGCCCAGCGAGGCCGCTCGAGGAGTGTTGCATGTTGGAAGCTGTAGTCCCCCAGGCCCGCACCGAGAATCACCAAGGGCATGCAGGCCCTTCTCTACCTTTGCCACGCTCCAGCTCCTGGTGTATCCCTGGGATGGGCAGAGGTGAGGGAAAGCCCAATTTCTGAGCACTGTCCAAGGGCAGAAGAAGGTGGTACTTACTGGAGAGCTTTGCATCGCAGCAGGACAGGGAAGAGGATCTTCAAGCTGCTTGTGTCAAGGTTGCAGGAGGTCAGGTTCAGCTCCTCCACCTCATGGCACGTGGTGCCCATGACAGACGCCAGGACACAGCACTTGAGAGGGGTCATCTTGACGGATGAGAGGTTCACAGTCCGGAGGGAGCGGATGGCCTCAGCTGTAAAGCGCTCGTTCTGGAACTCATGCAGGAAGAAGAGGTAGTCCATCAGCTCAGAGGGGGGTAGCCCCTTTCGGCTGTTCCTGATGACTGTCTTCTTCATGGCCTTGGCGATCTCAAAGGCTGCCAGGTTCTTGATGGAGCAGCCCAGCTGCTCAAGGATGGCACGGTTACGGCGGGACAGTATCCCACCCATGAAGATGGGAAAGAGCTCAAAGACCTCATCGTCAGGGGCCTCATCAGGGTGGCGCATGGGGCCCTCCACGCCCAGGATGCTGGAATTGATCTGGTCCAAGACATCATCGTTGTAGTAGTCCTCCTCTTTGAACAGCTCCTCTGCCATGGTGTGGGCAATAGCATCCCGGTCCTTACCACTCAGCCGGGAAAAGTAGCGAGGGAAGATTTTGAGCAGGTTGAAGAGCACTGGCAGGAAGCGCAAGGGCAACACCTTGGAGATGATGTTCAGAACAACAGCGACATCTTCACTCACCTTCCCAATGACCTCTGACAGCTCTTTCCCCACTCTCTGTGCCAGGGTCTTCTTCTCACCCAGCACCACATGCAGGGCTGCCAGGTACTCCTGCATTGCAGGGATGGTGAAGACAAAGGTGTGCTCTTTGCCTGGCTGCACACATGGAGTGAGGAAGAAGCGGAATACGTCTCTGCGGAAGACCTCCAGGAGGTTGAGCTCGCTTTCAGTCTTCATCTCCACCTCAAAGCACTGCTGCAGGTCATCCTCTGAGAAGCAGGTCTTGCGGGACATCACTCCTTCATAGGCCAGCTTGCCCACCGTCTTGGCCACATACTTCATCATGGAGATGTTGGTGGGGTCAGTGCTGTCCAGCACCTCCCCACTGAAGTTGAGCCTCAGGAAGCTGGTGTAGATGCCAGTCAGAGTCTGGCTGGGAGGCACCGTCCTGGTGAAGTAGAGGAAGTGCAGCGTGGTGCACACCAGCCAGCAGTAAGAAGGCAAGAAGCAAGCAGCAGCTATTTGGTCATGGCGCTCCAAGTTCCTTGACAACATCTCCACCAAGTTTTCCTTCTCGCCTGAACTGCTACCTGCACTGCCCTCCCCACTGCAGCCAGGCTGGCTGAGACGCATCTGGAAGTACAGCTTCTGCAGGTTGGTGTCAGAGAAGCCACAGATCTCAGCATAGCGGCCCACATACTTGCCGGGGATCCGGCGCACCGCTGATGGGCGCGTGGTGACGATGATGCTGGCCTGGAAGCAGAGGGCTGGGTGAGTTTGGAGGTGTTCCCTCTGTGACTTTGATCTAAGCTCAGCAGGGTCCCAAGTGCATAACCCACATGTAGGTGCACAAGGATCACATCACCCAGCGGCTGGGGTTCAAGAAGCTGCTGCCCAAAGGGCGCTGGTTCACATCTGGCCCAGGCAGAGGGGACAGAAGAGCTTTCCCCATCCCCTGCTAGACATATATTGAGTCTGGAAGACCACAGCCCAGCAGACTGCCTTCTTTGCCTTACCAGGCCTCCCCAAAGATCCCAGAGATACAAACCAGTAATAGTGACATGAGACCACCTTGGTGAGTCCCTGCAGGAATGGAGGCTGCCTGTTCACTCACAGCCAAGCTGGACTACAAGCGATTAGCATGATGGCCATGCCTGCAACGCCCCAGGGCTCACGCCCAGCCCTTCTCCAGCATGAAGGAGCTGGAGGGAGACACTGACCTCTGGCAGGAGGTATTTTCGCAGCAGGTTGACCACGATGGCAGAGGGAGGCACAGGCTCATTGGGGTCACAACACAGCTCCGTTCCAGCCAGCCGGAAGTCCAAGTTGAGGCGCTCCAGGCCATTGAGGATGAAAAGCACCTTGAGGTTGGAAGCGCCCAGCATAGGCACCACGTCCCGGAGGTGCTGGTACTTCTTGGTTATGAGGCGCCGCAGGGAGATGGGGGCATGACTATGGGACAGGTCCTCGCAGGAGAAGGGGATGACCAGCTCAAAGCGGGGTAGGCGACCATGGCACCAGTCCACCACCATCTTCTTGATGAGGGTGCTCTTCCCTGTGCCCACAGTGCCATACAGCACCACGTTCTTCACCTGCCGCCCACAGGCATCCACATCAAAAAGGTTCTGGAGGCTGATAACCTGGCTGCAGGGCTGCTGGAGCTGGTTCTGGATGGTTAGGTCAGGCGAGGGCTTCAGGACCTCCTCCAGGGAGCTCTCTCGGATCACTGGGTCCACGTGGACTGCGTCCAGCGAGAAGGAAGGGCCGAACTGCCTCTCTTCATTGGGCTGGTGGCTGAACCATGCAGACAGGCTCTTCTGGTGTTTCTTGATGGCATCTGGGAAGAGGAAGGTGCTCAACAAGACAAAGGCTTCTCACTGACAGGGGAATGGGGAAGTTGCTTGCCCCAAGCCACTGCGGTGAGGTGGCTGCAGAGAGGAGGACAGATCGCAGTTCTTGGTAACCCTCACACTGCCCAGGACAGCAGCTGCCCCCAACCTGCTGTCTAGGACCCTCTATCCTCTTCAGCACAGGGCTGCAAGCTTACCAGAAGTAGCCACATTCCTCAGATGGGACAGGCCGTGGCGAGAGGAGCTGGGCTGGGCAGAGCGCTCCTGGGACCCTCCCTGGTAGCGAGCACAGCCCCTGCAAGAGAAGGGAGAGTGTCATGAGGAGGGCAGGAGCCAGCAGCTCCAAGCCCTTCCTGGGGCAGGGGCGTCAGACCACAAGTGAATGCTGTGGGAAGTGCTGGGTAGAGCCAGCTGACCCCTTCCTTCCCCTGCACCAAGAGAGACCACAGGGCCGGGGGCCAGGGCAGGGCTGGGAATTGGAGGCAGGTCAGCAAGCCACACGCTGTGCATCCCCAGCAAACCTGTGGCAAAGCAGAGAATTCGGGCTGAATTCAGAGCAGACAGGGAGTTGCGTCTGGGTCATTTTCTAGGTGGAGGCAAAGCAGTGTCTCTGCCCACAGAGCCCCGATGGTCCCAAGGCAGCCAGCTCAACCACCCGGGTCCTGTGGCAAACAGCCACAGGGCAGAATGGGCCAGGCCCCAGCTGCGTGACACTGTACCTGTGGAGGGAGATGCCACTTGCACAAAGGATCTTCCTGAGGAAGTAGCTGCCTGCAGTGCCTTGAGGGGAAGAACACACACGTCAGGGATGTCCTTCTCCAGCCCAGCAGAAATAACACCACTGAGCTCATTGGCTTCACGCCTTGCTGGTGTGACCCACAGACTGCACAGGCTCCAGCTTGGGAGGGACGTCCACAAGGGACAGGGCTTCCCTGAGGTCAGATCCACAGGCACAGAGCCCAGCTCACCTGGCACTGGAGCAGCACACAGATACACACTTTGGGTCCCCCTGCTCCCTGGCAGGGATCGACGCAGATGTGTCCAACTGCCCCAGGACAGGCAGCTCTGGCATTGCATGGCCCGCAACATCCTCTGCCTGAAAGAGAGGGGACAGCCCATGAGGCAGGCTGGGTGCCTGGACCTGCCAGTTTCCTGCCCCAGTCCAGTCTGCAGCCTGAGGCTGTACCTACCCCCACCCCAGCCCAGGGATGCCTGAATCAGGAATGACCCACTCCAACATCTGACCCTGCAAACCCACCGACCATGGGAGCAGCGGTGGGCTGGCTGGGAGGGTGGCTGGGGCAGAGCTGAGCTGGCAGAAGCACATCCCACCTCACACTCCACATCCAGCACCATTCACAGGCATCACATCAGCTGGGTTGCAGCCAAGAGGGCAGCAAAGCAGGGCCCCAAGGAGGTACTCACACTGCCAGGCAAGCCTGCCTGCCCCCCACACCCGTCACCAACCCCCAGGGCCTCAGTTGGGACCATCCAGCTAATTCACTGGGGGCACAAGGAACAGGGGATAATCTCCCTGTTGGCAGCTAAAAGTCACTGGCCTAGACTTGGCTGTAACAGTATAGCTATAACAATTACCATAAGTGAGAGAACAGAAGTGCTGGGGAGAGGTCAGGCTTCCTCCTCCCAGGCTTAAGGGCTTGACATTTTAGGGCTTTACATTAGAACAAACCAACTGCCCTCCCCAAACTGCCACGAAATCCTGTAAAACAAGGTGGTGGGGCTGGGAGAGAGGAGACAGCAGGGAAGGGCTTAGGAAAGGCAGAAAATAAAGGTGATCCCATATCCACATGCATGGTGGCTTCCCCCAGTCCGGCCCTGGCGTGCCCTGGGGCTGCCCTGTGGTGGCTGGCCCTGCCAAGCTGTGCTGTCGCGCGGCGGGCAGCCCTTGCTGCGTCCTTGGCAGCTGCTGAGGCCTCTCGCTGGGCCTGCCAGGCGCAGGAGGCTGCAGCACGCAGGGGCGCTGAGCACAGCCTCCGCCGATGCAAAGCAGCCAGGGAGGCTGCAGCCAGCGGTAGCTGGGGCACAGGCTGGCAGGGGGCTGCGGGGGCTCAGCAGGTCCAGCCTGGCACAGAGCAATTTTTCCCAGGCAAAGCTCCTGTCTCCAGAGGTGGACGAGGGGCTCAGCAGCTGTCCCGCAGGGGCCTGGCTCTGCAGGGCAGAGTGGGGTGGGGGGGTCAGCTCTGCTCCCCAGGGCCGTGGCGCAGCAGTGCCCTGCCCAGCCTTACCTGCCCCGACACGGTCCAGTCTGGCAGAACCGGCTGTGCCGGCGCTGGTTCAGGCTCCCGCCCCGGCTCAGCAGGATGATCCTTCAGGAGCACAGCCTGCACTTACAGCCCCAACGTCCTGAGAAACTGAGGCACAGGGTGGGGGAAGGGTGTAAGTAAACCCCAGCAGATAGGAAGGGACAGCGTGCAAATCTCTCTGTATTTGGCCTCCCCCAGGAGACGGCGAGCAGGGCGAGAGCTTGCTTACACCTCCCACAGCCCAGGCTCTTTGCAGTCCGTCATCATGTTACCTAGATGGAGAAACTGAGGCATGGGGGGGTGGGGGCAGTGGAGCTGACCTTGAACCTGGGTGTCTTGGCCTCGAGAACTTTGCAGAAAGAGAACCCCGATGTGTCCCATGCCTGGCTCCTGGCTCCTTCCCGTAACCCTCCACCGCCCAGGGCAGAGGTCCCCGCGCCGCCCACCCGCTGCAGCCCCCCTTCAGGGAGCCCTGGTGCACGCCTGGCCCACACGCCCTCACTCTCTGGTTACCTCCCGTCTCCCTGCTTCCGTGTCCGGTGGCCGAGGCCCCGGCGGCACAGGGACCTGGAGCCTAGAGCAACGGTGAGACTGGCGCTGAGCAAGGCGAGAGCGATGGCCGTGCCAGAAGTGGCGGCTTTACCTCCAGCAGGACTCCTGGCCAGCGAGGCTGAGCCCACGGCTCCCCGCACTTGTGCTGCCAGGTGTTGAACCCGTGGGGACTGCGGAGGAGAGTCTGGTGCTGCTCAGCTGCCTCCTTCCATCCCCGTCCCAGGAAGAGGCTTCTCTCTGGAGGCGGCTGTTTTGCAGCTGCAACTTCCTGCGACGCCGTCCTGTCTCGTCCTGCCCTGCGCAAGTGGCTGCCAGCTCCGCTGAGCGGCGCGGGGAGAGCGGCCACGGCCCCTCTTTTCGGACACAGCACACCACAAGGAAAAACACCTGTTCCCCCAAACACAGGGACACACACAGTATGAGGGGGTGGTCCTGGGGTCTTACCAGCAGTGCTGCAAGTGGGGGTTTCCTCTGGACACATCTGGTGGCTCTGCATCCCCAGCTGGTGCCCAGATGCGTGACAGGAGCCCACAAGGACAAGACTCACTCCGGAGCGAAATCCCCCCCGTGCTCAGCTGCCACCGCCTCACACAGAGCGCGCTGCAGGGAGCAGGACAATAGCAGTCCCACAGAGAAAAGAGCCTGGAGAAAGTGCCTGTCCCCAGCAATGTGTGCAGCCACCTGCCCGCATGCTCCCCCCCCCAGCACCCCTCTCCACACCCTGACACAGGGATGTCTGTCGGTGTACCTGTGTGCACACATCTCCCCTAACATGCGTGCCCTCTGGCTGCTCAGGGAGGGGAGGCATCCAGGCAGTACACTATAAATATAAGTTTTATTGATGTGTGAAATCCAACAAGTACAGCTGGCATCTCAGAAAGACTGAAATAAGCCGCAACATCTCTGCCTGCTCAACAGCTCCTGGGGCCCTCTGGACACTGGTGAGCACCAGCAGCAAGCTGGGACTCGGACACCCTGTTCCTGCGGGGCACTTACCTGTGTGTGCGGCACAGCCCGGAGAGCCAGCAGGGCCCTGCCAGCAGCCCCATGCTCCCCCCAGAGCCCGGGAGAGCTCTGCCTCCGCCCTGCCTGGTTCCTGCCAGGTTGCAGCTGTGGGCAGTGATGCCCTGGCCCCGCTTCGCAGCCTCCTCCTGGCAAGGTAGAAGAACCCAGGCAAATGCCACCCACACGTGGCTACCACAGCAGAGCTACGGCTGTGCGAGCCGACTCCCTCGGCCTTTGAGCCACTATCTGCGTCATATTTTGGCAAACAGTCCCAGGAAAAAAGCAGCTCACCTCTGGTGATGTGGAAGCATGGGTTTCAATAGCTGCACCTCTGCATGGTGCACCCCTGCCCTGTATCACACATGCACCCCCCACTGTACAACCTCCTCTGCACACACAGAGATGGTGAAGGCTGGAAAACCACCGGGCCCAGCACAGCAGGGATACACACAGAGATCCCAGACACCCACAGGCTGCCTGCGGCACCAGGAGTTTCTGTGGCAGAGGGACAGGACAAATAGTGTCCACACACAGTGAGAAGGAAACACTGTTTTATTGCCTGATTTTGAGAGGGGCAAAACCCTGGGAGAAGCCCCATCCCCGCCCTGTTCTAGCCCTCTCCCCTCCAGCAAACCCTAGCACCAGCTGAGTGATGATGCATTTGCTCTTCTTGTGCGTGTGACAAAGGTGGCCTGGACGTGCGTGGAGGTGAGAGGCCATACACCTGCTTGCCTGCCTGCATTCACAGCACGCATGAGGGACAGGCAGTACCTGATACAACTGTGCCTGTGGGCTTAAGGAGCCAGGCTAAGGGGCTGAAGCAGTTTTAGATGGGTTGAGACTCAACTGGTGCTCCCAGAGAGCTGAAGCCATGGCCTGAACCACATCCTCATCCATTCAAAGTGCATTGCAAGGGAAGGCAGGGGGCGGGAGGGGAGAGGAGGTGTGGGGGAAGAAGCCTGCTCTCCTCCATCACACTCCTCCTGATTATCCAGACGCGTTCCCTGGTGGGATTCCTGCAGCCAGAAGCACCCACAGCCCCACTCCCCTGCTCTGATAAAGTGCATCCTCGCTGCTGTGTGCCAGCCTGGCACATGGGTGCTCCTCACCCACTCAGGACAAAGCAAGACCCAGCCTGGGCACCCCCGGCCCCACACTACAAAACAACCAGTGTTATTGCCAAGGGGTCCCACCCCAGCCCGGCTCAGTGCCTATCTTGCCCTGAAGAGACTGTCCTGGAGAGATGCCTGGTAGTCAGTGGGCTGGAGCAGCCGAGCCTTGCTCCACTAAGGGCTCCCCAGAGCAGGGTTGCTGCACTTCATCCCTCTGCCATGCCAGGGCAGAGACAACCCCTCTTGCCCTGCTCCTGCAGGGCAGGGGACCACCTGGGAGGGGAGGGGCAATAAATCCTGAGTGCTTGGCCCAGCCACGCCAGCCTGCAGGGCTCAGTGAAAACGTGCTCAGTCCTTCGCATTTCTCTGTGCCTTCCACCGTCTCTGGTATTGTCCTTGCCGAGAGGAAAGGGCAACGGATAACCCCGTTTGGGCACCTCAGCTCAGTTCACTCCTCTGGCACTGTGTGCCTGGGGCAGGGTCTGCCAGACCCAGGCCCTCTGTGCCGCAGGGTGCCCAGATCCCTCCCTCATCACAGCCCCTTTGTACCAACACATTCACTTGCTGGCCCCACTGGGAGTGCCGGTGCCCTCCTCTGGGCCACCTCCCGCTGCCCTGACCCTGAGGACAAGGGGCACCTGCCCCCTAACCCCCACTCCCCAGTGCCCTTGCCCAGCTCAGGGACACAGCCGTCCTCCATCTCCAGGGCTTGCCCTGGCCCTCTGCCCTGCAGGGGCTGTGTACCTGGTCACCTGAGACTCTGGAGCCCACACACTCACTGGCGCAGGATGCCCAGGCTGTGCTGAACTGTCCTGGAGATCCCGGGGTGCTGCCAACTGCCCCATCCCAGACAGGCTGGTCCGAGCATCCACCTGTGGAGCCACCTGCCCCAGCAGTCTCCCTCCAGCCACACCAAGCTCGGGCAGTCTGTCCCATGGGGTTTCTCTGCAAGCAGCAGAGGCTGGCCAGCCAAGGCTCCTGTCGCAGCATTCCTGGGGCAGGGGGGACATGGGCAGTGGCAGTCATGGGTGCCTGCTGGTAACCCCCTCTGCTCCACACATGGGCCATCACTAGTCCGTCTCGTCCTGGTCCTTCTGGGAGTGGCGGTGGTGCTGGCTGCGATGGCACAGGGCTGTCCCAGGAGGCACCGTGGGCTGGGTGCAGGCAGCAGCAGGACACAGCGCTGGGGACAGGAGAGCCCCCGCTGCCAGGAAGCGGGCAGGAGGCAGGAGCTCCGCAAAGCTCCACCACTGGCACCTCCTGCCATCTTGGTATCCAACCAGGGAAAAACCCTCAGCCCAGCAGCGCACACTAGGCAAGGCTTAACTAGCCACAGCCCAAGGGCAGGACAGAAGTGGGGCATTGGTCCCATCAGCCCCACAGACAGCGAGATGGAGAAGGGTGACAGCCCAAGCTCCACCATCCCCCCGGCTCTCTGCCCATCCATCCGCCTCGTGACAGAGCAGACACAGGGACCATTCCCCACTCAACCATGTCCCTGTGGCTGCAATTGGCAGCGTCGTGCCCAGGAGGCTGCAGCCCCCCAAACTGGCACTGCTCCATTGCAGACTGTGGCACAGGGCTGGCAGTGAAGATAGATCCAGGAGCGAAGTGGAATTTTTAGGGATGGCTGGCGGTAAGTCAGGCAAGAGTCCCTGGGAAAAACGTCAGTGCTCTTCATGAAAAGGGCATCAGCGCACGTCCTGCTTCCAGACCCTCTGTGCAGGAGAGCCCCATGGCTACAAGCTCCTCGCAGCAATGCTGTCCAGGCAGGGGAAACCCGACCTTGCTGAGAGCCCAGCATCAGTGCTGCCACACGTCCGCCGTCCACCTGCACGCCAGCCAGACCCTGCTGTGCAGAGCAGTCCCAACACGAGCCAGTAAAGCAAAGAACAGTCTCAAGGATTTTGCTGAAATCTGGCATCTGCCCTGCAATCCCCTGCTGCTGAGATAGAGTGCCAGCAGCAGCATCCCACTTGAACCAGGGCCCAGCATGCCAGGATGGGGCAGAGCTGCCTTCCCCGTGTCCATGCTCACTAAAAAGCAGTGGGTTCCCATGAGCATGGGTGACCAGTGCAGCCCCACGTCACCAGTGCCAGCACACCCCAGCGATAGGCCTGTGCTACGTAGCTAAGCAGCATGCTGTGTTCCCAGCACAGCAGCATGTGCAGATCTGCCCCACCAGCTCTGGTTTCAGCTCTGTTCCTTTGGAGAGCCAGCGAAGTGCCGAAACGCCTTCCCTCTGCAGGGGGTATGGAGAGGCAGGTGACTTCGGAGGAGCCACCAGAGACACTTGCCAAAAGGGACATTTTCCCGATACCAGTCACAAAGTGCAAAGCCCTTCCCAGCGTCAGGGTCACCCAACGCAAACAAACCGCTCCGAGATCTCACCTGCTTTCCAGTTCTGGCACTGGAGGGACCCCTCCTGCAGGGTGTCACCCTGGGAGGTTTGCACTGTGACAAGGCCAGGCGTCCCTGGGGCTGGCATCCCCTCCTGGCAGAGCCGGTGCTGAGCAAGGCTCGTCCTCCCTGTTCTGCTGAGACAGCCACAGTTGTGCGGGGGGAAGAGGGGTGAGGAACACGACGGTGCAAGGGAAGGGCTCAGGGCCAGCTCTTCCGCAGTAGAGGTTCCAGCGATAGCACGTCTGAGCCCAGCCTCGCTTTTCAGCCGCCTGGCACTGACAGGGTGTGGGAACATAAATCCTCCCAGCTCCATGCAGCACTTGAAGGGACCAGTCACTTCTCTCCATGTTGGTTGATTTTATGCTCTTGGTTCAGACCCCAAAGACAACAGGGACTAAATGTGAGACTCCCTAAGGTCTGAGAATACTGTCCCATTCCCACAGACCCTGCCACATCCCAGGTTTGAAGATCCCATCTCTGAGGATGGCATCCGAGCAGAAGTCTGAGACAGAGCCCCAAGTCCTTCTCTGCCTGCTGGCTCCCTTTCCCCTCCATGAGACTGGGAAGCAGTGGGGTTTATACAAAAAAGAAAGAAAAGAAAAAAATAAAAAAGAGGGAGGATTTGTGCAGAAACAAAAAGGGGATGTAGCAGTTTCTGTGGCTATGGTGACAGGAAATACTAAGACCTTGTGCAACTTGGCCTACTGCATCTTTGGGCTCTTCCTACCACTGACACACATGCTGCTGGCCAGCATGAGCAACAGGGCTACGTGCTGCACTAAGGACCCCATGCTCTGCAGGTGCCTCCTCCCAGCTTCAGCCCAGGGCACTGCTCCCCTCCTGCACAGAGCAGCCGGCTCCTCTCGGCCTTGCTCAGCAGACAGCCACCTCTGTGGGACTGTCCCCGGTGTCCCAATGTGTTTAGCAGACAAGGGCAGTGCCGAGCAGGGGCGACAAGAGGGGACCCAAGCTTCATGGGGTTTGTCAGTCCTGGGGGAGAGAGTGGCACATGCCAGGGCTGTACAAAACTTTTGCAATGAAGAGTGTGTGGAAAGGTTAAAACAGTTCCGAGATGTCTCAAAACCCTTCTCGACTGAGCCAGGCCTCGTTGGCACCTACCAATGCCTCCACCGTGGTCCATGACCTGCTAGGAGCACTGTGTCCATCTGCAGAACGTCTCTCACAGCAGGCCAGGCCCGGGAATGGCACCGGGACCCCATAGCCCCTTTATCTCTCTGATTTGACTTTGTACCTGAGGACCAGGTAAGCCAGGAGCCGCAGGATGACGAAGAAGATGCCCAGGATGAGGAAGTCCAGGTAGAGCTTGGCCTCCTCCACATCTAGCTCTTGCAGGATCTTGATGGGTTTTTGGAAAGGGCAGAAGTCCTCGAGGCACTCCAGGTCCTCACGCTCCATGGCATAGATGGTGAGAATGACGCCCTCGAAGCCGTACCTAGGACAGAGCACACTGTGAGAGTCACTGCGTGCCCCAGGCAGCCCCACTCTCTCCCCAGCCCATGGGAGCCCAGGGCAGGGAGCTTCTGGCCGGTGCGCACAGTCCCACCTGACATAGGAGACGTAGGAGCTCCATTGCAGGTAGGTGGGGATGGTCTTGAAGCTGACAAAGAAGCCCGAGAAG
The DNA here is from genome assembly GCF_047716275.1 of Strix uralensis. Lineage (NCBI taxonomy): Eukaryota > Metazoa > Chordata > Aves > Strigiformes > Strigidae > Strix > Strix uralensis. The sequence goes on along the minus strand of NC_133997.1, from coordinate 2,662,540 downwards.
AGCAGGACAGGGATGGCAGTGACGGGTCCCACAAAGGTGGCCACCTGGGGAGCAGAGGCCACTGGGTGTCATGTCCCTGTCCACAGGCACACCGCCTGTGGCACTCACACGCCTGCCTATGGCAACGCTTCCCTCCACCCCTCCTTGTTTTGGGACTCCCTGCAACTCTTCTCTCCAAATAACAGGCAAAGCCAGGGCCTCATCCAACCTGGAGGGAAGTGGAAGCAGCTCCGATGAGAAGCCCGAGGGACTGGGCCACCAGGGCTGTGGCAGTGGCCAGGGCAGAGAAGAGGAGGAAGCGCGTGGCTTCGGGTGGCTGGCCCGTCATCCAGTACACGATGCTGCAGTACGCGATGGGGCAGATCACCTGCAGAGGGGGCAAGCAAAGAGACCGCTCTGCTGGACCCACGGCCGTTCTCGCCCCTCAGACCCTCCCGGGGGGATGGAGGGCTGCGGGGACCCCTCAAAGGCCAGCCCAGGGTATTGGGGTAGCCGGGCAATTGGCTGTGCCAAGGAAGGACAGTCAGCATCAGGTCCACGCTTTAGTCCAGCCACAAGCTCACCTGGAAGGGCACGTCTGCCATGGTCTTTGCCAGGTAATAGGCTTTCAGGCTGTACCAGTAGTTCAAGTGCTCTCGCAGGAACACAGACATCTCCTGGGGGACTGCATGGAAACAAAGAGTCAGCAGCCAGCAGTGCCCTGGCCTGGGCTGCTCCAGCCCCCACTCCCACCTGCCCTGGTGCAGGCAGATGTGATGCTGCCCTGGCACAGCGCACCAGGCAGCCTCCTGCCTGTGCCACGAGCGGGCGCTCAAATCTTCACCAGGGAAAAGAATCAGTGACCAATGCAGGAACTTTCTGCATGGAAAAGTCAGCTTGGCTGGGGCTTTTTAGGCAAACTTTTCAAGGAAGTGAAAGAGAGATGAAGCAGCTGAAAATGCAGCTTTGCAGACATTTTCTCAGCAAAAAAATTTCCAACTTTGAGCTGACAAGTACGTTATAGACAAACATCAAATAAAGGGCAAAACCGCAATACATCCAAACAGAAATTTTTCTCCTCTTTTTTTCCCCTCTTCTTTCTTATTTCCCTCCTTTTGCCCAATTCATCTGGCTCCACCACACACCGCCCAGCAGACACACTCCCACACAGCTGGAGCACCCTCCTCTGCCCCAAGGGTTAGGAGCAGTGAGTGGGTGCTGGGGGAAGGAGCTCCTTACAGGTGAGGATGGTGGGCATCAGCGCGGCAAACATGAGGAAGAGCATGGAGAAGAAGAGAAAGCCAGTGTTGTTGAAGACTTTGCCCGCATCGTTGCCGATGTGCAGGTAGAGCAGCCCGATCAGCACTCCGATGCAGATGTGGGACATGAACCGCAGGTGGGTCAGCACCTGCAGGCAGAGGGTACGGGGGCTCAGCGAGGCAGGGCTGCATCCCATGAGCAGCCCAGGGGGGCAGAGGACAGCCTGCCTGCTCCTCAAGGGTGAGGCCCACTGCAGCCCCCAATCAACTCCTGTCTCTGCCTGCCCCCAGTGACCAACAGGCCCCATCCCATCAGCCCTGGCCCAGCCTCCCCTGCCCTCACCGTGTCCCTTAGGATGCAGATAAAGGTTCTCTTGAAGAGGATGCAGAACTGAGTTGAAGTGCTGGTGGCAAACGTGTGGCTCTCGATGTGGTCCACATCCTGCAAGACCACAGGCAAGTTAGGGACACGGGTCAAGTTCACATGGGTTCCCTACTAGGATGGCACCCAAACGCTCCCAGGGTGCCCCTTGTGAGCAACCCTGGTGAGAACAGGCACTGCCAGCTGCAAGCACAGAGCTGTTGCTCAGGACAAGCAGAGGCTGGCTGAACACCTCCATGCTCCCCACCGTGTTCAAGGGGCTCTAGGCATCACAGAGCGCTCTAGGATATCTGTGCACCGTGGGTCAGAGGTGACTGAGGTGTCTCTGGGCAGGCACCCTGTTACCTGCTGCTCCCCATCACTGCAGGAGGCTCTTGTCATCCCCACTTACCGTCACACAGTGTGCCGGGCACGATGGATCCGTCTTGTCGGGGCTGCTCTTCTTCTCAGCCATGGTGCACATGCCATTCTGGACAGCGCGGAACAGGACAGGGTTGAGGTCCCCGTACTCTCCAGAGGCCACCTCAATAACTGTGGAGAAGGACAGGACCCCCAAGGGGCGCTGAGCCAGCTCTTGCCATCTCTTTGCCCAAACCACGTCCCCGTGGGGCAGAGGGGTGGGAGCCCAGCACAACCCCCATCCTGCGATGCTGCACCACACAGCAGCACTGCCCAGCCAGCACCACTTAACGGGAAGAGTATGGGCAGCCCTGCTCCCTGGGCAACCCAGGGGAACACCGGGCAGCCCCTAGGGCTTGGGGACTGCGTTTGGACCTTGCCACCCTCTGCTCCCCACCACAGCCCCAGCTAGGGCAGAAGCACTCACTGAAGTCAGCAGGGTTGTGGTATGTGGGGCAGTGGAGGCCCAGACCCTTCAGGTAGGGGATGAGGTTGGTCACGATGCCTTTGAAGATGCACTGGCCCTGGCTCAGGATGTACAGCTGCAAGAAAAAGCCAGGATATAGCAGGTGCAGAGCAGCCAGGGGCACTGTCGCCTGCTTCTACCCACCTCCCCGCCCTAGGGTAACACAGGGCACCCTTGCCAGACCCTGGCCATCAGGGCTGTGTGCCACACAAGCCACAGGTCAAATGCCTGCAGCCCATCCCTCCCCTGGCCTCTCTCCTGGGTCGTGGGGGCAGCATGACCCTGCACCCCTGAAGAATCCTGTGTCCTAGCCCAGCCCAAACCTTGTCAAACATCTCAAAGAGCTTGGCGCTGGGCTGGTGGATGGTGCAGATGATGGTGCGTCCACCCTGAGCCAGGGACCGCATCAGGGAAACCACCTGGAAGCAGGAAGCACTGTCCAGACCGCTGTGGCCACGCAGGATGGGGTGGAGGAGAAAGAGACAGCAGAGAGAGAAGGGGAGAGTTGAGAGGGGGGAGAAGTACATCCTAAAGATGCCCCCGCCTGCCTCCCCTTGTGCACACCCTCCTCTCAGACCGATGGAGAAGAGCACCCCTTTGCAGTCCCAGCCCTGCCACACCCCAGCCCCCTCAGAGCCCTGGTGGGCACAGCCACATCCCACCCTCAGGCCTCGCAGCCCTGCTGTGCTCCAGAGGGTGCCGGCCACCCTGCTGTCCCCTGGCAGGGGAAGCCCAGCTGGGCAGGTGGTGCTGGGGAGCCCCAGCCCCTGCGGCCTCACCTCGTGGGCTCATCGAAGAACATGACCGGAGGGTTGTTCACCAGCTCCAGGGCGATGGCCAGGCGCTTGCGCTGGCCCCCCGACAGCGAGATGGTGCGGGTGTAGGAGCACTCCAACAGCCCCAGGGCCGTCAGGATCTCATTCACCTGTGAGACAGCTTCATTCACCATGGGCTCCCATGGACCCTCACCCCATCCCTGTCACCGCCCTTCAGACCTCCATCACTGGAAGCCCCTCGGCATCCCTGGTCCCCTCAGGGCTCTCCCTTCCCTACTGTCCCTGTCTCAGGAAGAGATCAGGGGCCTGGGCCCACCTTCCTCTGCACTTACCAGCTCCTTCTTCACCTCCTGCTTCTCACTCAGCTTCAGGTTAGCAGAGACCTGCAGGGAGAGGATGGGCAGGGAGAAACGACTGTTAGATGTAGGGAACAGAATCGGCTGCACCATGGCCCCGTTCCTGCCCCACCGAGGGCTGAGAGCAGGGGCTCAGGGTGAAGGGAGCAAGAACAGCAGGATTTTGTTCCTGTGTCCCAGAGCCCTTGGAAATGACTGATGTCAGTGCGGGCTCAGTGCCCAAGAACACAGTCCACATGATACCCCACAGAGCTCAGCAGGCTGCCTGGCTCCCACATCACTCACCATCATAGCCTCCAGCACAGTGAGGTGCGGCAGGAGCATGTCGTCCTGCATGATGTAGCAGGACATCTTGCGGAAGGTGCGCAGGTCCCGTGGCCGGCCATTCACCAGGATCTGTCCCTTCATGCCAGTCTCCCTGCAGGAAAGAGGTGTGTGGGGAATGTAGCACAGGGCCACTGGCCCCGCACCCTCAGACCCACTGGCTTCCCCCCAGCCTCACCTGTAGCCAGCTAGGATGTTCATGAGTGTGGACTTCCCAGCACCCGAGGGTCCCATGATCCCAATGAGCTCCCGCTGGCAGAACTTCCCTGACAGGCATTTGAGGAGAGTCTTGTACCCTGGAGGGAGAGAGCAGAACGAGTTCAGCTTTCCAGAGCTGCAGCGCTACAGGCACTGCGATGCCATCCCAGCCCCTGAGGAACCTCAGGACCTTCATGCCTTGTGCCAGGGACTGCATGAGCCTGGAGACTGTCTCCATCAGCATCCCCAGGGCTATAGGCACAGCAGCTGTCATTTCCAGCATGATCTCTAACCCTGGTCCTTGGCTGACCCCACTGACTTCCAGCACCAAAGAGGAACATGCCCTGGATCATGGCAAAGACCAGGGAAATACCTGGGTCAGAGCACATAGCTGCTGAGGAAGACTACCAGCCTGTGACATTGGTCCTGGACATGTTGTCAGATCCCAGTCCCTAGGGCCAGTGGAGAGGGGCGGCAAGAAGCAGGGTAGCATGGGGCAGGCAGGGTCCCCAAGCTCACTGGATGCCTGGCTGTTGCCTTCATTGGCATTCATGCTGTGACACCCGGCAGCAGATAGTGCTAATCAGACCTGGAATTATCTCTGCTTTAAACGCAGCTGATTAGCATTTTCTGGCAGAAGGAACACGATGTGTCGGGAGTAGGGAACAGGCACAGCCTCAAGCTCTCAGGAGCTGCCCCCAAAACACAGCTCTGGCAGGAGAAAAATGGTATACAGGGTGCTAGGACCATGCTAAACCATGCACCAAGTCTAAGCATCTGCTGGAAATATGCCCCCCCTGCACCCCGTGGTGGCAGCTGGTGTTGGGCAAGGGCAACACATCCATCCCCTGCCCACCGGCTGGGGCAAGGCTCAGTGCCAGACCCGCTCACGGTCCCTGTACTGCACGAGGCAGGGGGGACCAGCCCCTCTGGCTTGTCCATCACCACAAGCTCCGGGTTCCTCCTCTGCACCCCTCAGGGTCAGGTGCCCTGCACCCAGGAGCAGGCCCCACGGGCAGAGGGACAGCGAGGGCCGGGAGGGGAGGGCAGGGGGATGTGCATGATGGCAGCAGAGCGAGCATGCCCAGCAGCCCCCCCCGTCGCATCCCAGCACCACGCACACAGCTCCGGCACCGCGCATGCTGCTCACGTCGGCGCCACTGCAGCTTGCGCAGCGGTTACTTGCGTTCATTGACTGCCAGTAACCTCCTGCTTCAGCAGAGTGAGGCAGCCTGGCCGGATCCCGGGGGCTGCGGCCAAAGGCACCGGGAGCTCCCCGCCCCAGCTCCTTCACCTGTGCCCAGTCCGGGAGAGAGGAGAGTCCCTCCTACTGCCACCCCAGGATCCCAGCACCTCTCGGCATGCTCCTATCAGGTCCAGCTGCCCCAGCCTTTCCCACTCCCCCCCTGCAGGGCACTGGCCCACCGGCAAGCAGCTCGTCCCCAGGACTTCTGGGTGCTGCTGCATACTCTGCCCTGGGAAGCCCAACTTGTGCCATGGCTCCTCCTGGGATGCTTCCTCAGCATCCCTGACAAACTGGCAGACCTCATCCTGGAAGATGTCAGGATGTCTGGATGTCCCGTCTTTCAGTGCCTCAGTTTCCCTAGCCGCAGAGCCCTGGGGACAGGGTCAGAGGCCTCATTTAGCACTCCTGGCTGGCAGGACACCCTGCTGAGCAGCCCTGCACCCTCGGTCTGCTCACCCCAGGCCCCTGCACGTCCCTGCCTGCCTTCAGCTTCTGCAGATCAGCTCCCCCTCCATCTCATGGGGCTGCCTGATTGGCATCCCATTAACTGAGAGAGCTAATTAAAGCAGACTACCACCCACCAGTCACCATCTGCCTCCCCTCTCCCCTCCCTGAGCTCTCGGCCAGAGTCGCGCACAGGAAAGGGGACCATGGCCTCAGCTGCGCAGGGAGCTGCTGGAGAGGAAATCCCCTGCAAACCACACACATTCTCCTTGCCAGGCTCTGAGCTGGGGCACCCCTTGGGGTCTCCTGCTGTCAGCATGTCACACACAGCCATCACACCCCAAACCACCGTGCTGGGGAAACTCAGCCATTCTGGCTGCCCCGAACCAGGAAATCCGCCCCATCTCCCGCATGCGGCCCTGGCCAGAGGCGTACCTGGGCCACAGTCTGCTTTCCTCCGGCATCGCACAGCAGAGGCATACAGTAATTGCTGCGGGACACGAGCCTCTCCTCCGCCCATAGGCACCCGGCACGCACAGCCAGCCCAGCATGGCTGCAAACAGCACTGGCGCCCAGCCAGCCCGACCACCCAGCCAGCCCCCACTGCCGAAGGGGACAGCAGGGCAAGCGGCTCCAGCATCTCCTGCTGTGGCTCCCTGGGCGCAGCCCCGCTGCCACACGCTGAGGGAAGCTCCCGCCGGCAGGCAGAGAGCTGAGGCACTCTGGGCTTGCAGAGCCTGGGGCTGCCTGGAGCAGGAATTGGCAGAGAAGCAATAAATCCAGCAGAGGCAGGTGCTGGGGACCGGGGTGAGATCAAGGCATACAGACGCGATAGCCCCGCAGGCCCCCTCCCTGCCCTTCCCCAGCCATCAGCTCCTACCTCTCTTCCTCCACCAGGAGCCTTCACGCACCGAGTAGGACAGGTCAATGAACTCAATGTTGACGGCCGAACGCTTCGGGAGGTGGGAAAACCTCTGGGCCTCAGTGATGTGGTTCTCCACCTTCTTCAAGTGGGTGGTGAGGAGTGGGGCATCTGGGGGGCTGGCGTGGCACACCGTGTCCTCCAGGGCAATGGAGACACACGCGGGATCGATACCTTTCTCCGCCATCCTGCTGCTCTGTGGGAAACACACAGGGATCAACTCACAGTGGGCCCCCCTCTCAGGGCCAGGGACTGTAGGGGCACGGGACCAGCCCGCAGCAAGTCCTCTCACATCCTTTCCTGATGGCTCCAGACCTCACTGCCCCCTCTGCCCTGTGATACACTGCCCAGCCATGGTCTGGCACCCACAGCTGGATGGAAAGACGGACCTGGCCAGAGCAGCTGAGCCTGCACCGAGGGGCTCACAGCAAGGAGCAGCTGATCAGCTCCACAGTCAATAATTCATGCACCTCCTCGGCTGGGTCCAGCTCTGGCAGCAGAGCTGGCAGGCTGTTCAGCACCCCTGGCCCCACTGCTGCTGGGCTCCCTGCACTGTTCCTTTCTGCCACAGTGGGCACAGGATGGGATGCTGAAGAGCTGATGTTCTGTCCTCGATGGGGAACACCCAGCTGTGTCTGGATGTCCCCAAGGGCTTACCAGGAACCACCTCTGCCTGGCCAGGGCTTGTGGGATACCGATATGGGGTCTCAAGCAACAGACTGTTTCAGCCAGTTTCTTGGACAAAGCTTGCCATGTCTCACCCGGGCTCCTGGGGCAGAGCTGGTGCCCGTGGTCCCCACGGGCTTGCTGAGACAGACTTAATAGACCAGGGAGGGGGCCCTGCTAGTGGCAGTCCTTCTCTGCCTCCCTTGGCTCACTTCACCTTCCTAGCTCTTGCCAGCACAGCCTCAGAGACCAGGCCAGTACTTAACTGGGGCCATTGCATGATGCTAACACACACACCTGCCCAAACGCTTTCTTGCTGGGCAGTGTCTCCTGCAGTCCTCCCCACAGCTGGTGCACCTCAGCCAAGCTCCTCATGTCTCTGCTTGGCTTAAGGACTCTGCGGTGCTGGGGGGATGTTAAGCCAAGCAGGGTGGGGAGCAGGCTAACCCCAGGTCCCACTGCGGCACCAAAGACTGGGAGGGGATTGGGGATCCCCACAGCACCGGCAAGAGGAGGCTGAGCTGTGCCTGAGCAGGCTGAGCCCAGCACCCATCTTGCCTCCAAGGCCGGGGTCCTAATGCTTTGCTAACCTACATTTTGCTGAGGCGCAGGCTGCAGGCAGCTCCCCGCTACAGCTGCAATGCACACACAGTCCCCTGAAAGGCAAAGCCGGCCTCGCAAGGAGCTGCGCCGAGATCTTCCCAGCCCTCTCCCCGCTGCGGACAGATCCCTCTCGGGGCTGGAGGACAGCCAGCCCCAGCCCTGGGGAAGAAGGGCTGGGAAGGATCTGCGGGATCACAGCACTCGGATCCCGCTCTCGGCAGCCGGGAGCTCTGGGACACGCTCGGCACAGCGACCCCGCCGTGGCGAGCGGCCCCAGGGTGCGGGCCAGCGGGACCGGGGGGGGGAGGCACCAGGCACAAAGCGCCCTCGGGCTCACCTTGACTCCTTCGGCTGGGCGTTACAAGGAGCGCTAAATCCCGCAAGCAGCTCTCCGCGGCTTAGCCCATCCCCGAGGCGAGGGGTGGGGAAGGCGGCTGTGCCGAGGATGTTCTTCCTTCATCCCGGCTCCCCGTCGATCCCCCCTCCATCCCCGGTCACCCCCAGCCCCCCCCCAGGCCGGGCAGGGGCTCCTGCAGGCTCTCCCCCCGCTCCCCAGGCTCACCTGGCAGGCTGCGGGCTGGCGGCTCCTCTCCCCGCCGGCAGCGGCCGTGCCCCCCCCGCCGCCGCCCTGCGCCCAGCGCCCGGCCGTGCCGCCGCCGCAGCGCCCTCGGCCGCTCCCTCCTCCTCCTCCTCCTCCTCTTCCTCCGCAGACAAAGGGGCGATGCCCGCGGCGGGGGCTGGGGGTCGGCGCCGGGCAGGGAGAAGGCTCGGTGACAGCCGGCCGGTCCTCAGCGCCGGGACCCGGGCTGGGCGCTGCCCCTGCGGGTCCCCAGCCGGGGTCTCCTCCCCATCCCTCCGCAGGGCTGGGCTGGGCTGGGCTGGGCGGGCAGGGGCGGGGGGGTCCCCGACCCCAGCCCAGCAGTGGCTAGCAGCCCCCCGGGCCCGGCTGCTCGGCGATGCCCTTCTCCGCCAGCTTTGTCCCTGCTGCTGCCGCTGCCTGTCGGGGCGTCAGGATGGGCTGCCCAGGCAGGCAGGCAGCCCTGCCAGGCAGCGAAAAATCCTCTTAAAGGGACCGGCCTTATTTCCTCTCCCCGCAAGCCAGAAGGCCCTGAGCATCCCCAGCGCACAAGCCTGGGGTTTGCCCGCCCTGTCTCTGCAGCCGCCTCCAGCACCCCTCCCCACTGCCTGCTCCTGTTCACACACGGGGCAGAGCCCACCGCAGCTCCCTCCATTGCCACCTCAGCCCAAAACCCCGTGAGCAGGCACAGCTCACCCCCTAAGTCCCCCAACACCCCCTAAGTTCGCTCCTGCCCAAGACGCTTCTGCCCCTGCTCAGCCCTGCACGGACAAGGGACAGGGGCCGCACCATCGTGCAGCCGCCCCAATGACAGCACAACCTGGGTGAAACTGGGGCTGCAATGCAGAGCAGTGCCTGGGAAGCCCACCCCAGGCATCAAGAGCCAGGGCAGGTGGGGTTACCGCTGGCCACAAAGGGCCTTGACAGGAGGGTGCCTCCCACCCAGGGCTTCACCCCCAGCACACGCCGCCCGCTCCAGCTCCTCATGCGGGACCTGCCATCCCCCTGCACCTCCGCCCTCCGCAGCACCACGCCTGGCTCCATCCTCGCTGTTACTCACACCTCTCACCCACCACAGCATTTAAACATGAAAGACATATGGAAATGAGTGGCACTAACAAAAGTATTAATTAAAAAACCATCTGTTGAACCAAGGAGAGCTTTCCCCTCCCACAGCCAAGCTTGGGCTGGGCAGTGATTTGGCTCCTTGGCAAAGCAGGATCCAGCCAGAGGAGAGACTGTGGGGCAGGGCAGCCCACAGGCTGGGCAGGGGGAGGGCACAAGGAGGTAGTCATGGAGCCAGGCTCCACAAAGAAGTCTTAAGTCATCTCCTCATGGAGCAAAAGGCATGTTGGACCCATCCAGTTTGCATTCAGCACGCTGACTCCCATCCTCAGGGCACTCACCGTTAGCAGGTCTCAGCCCAGGCCCCCTCCGTGCAGGGCAAAACAGCCCTGCTGCCCTGCAGGTGGGCACAAGCAGGGCCTGGGAGCGAACTCCCTTGATGCTAAAGCCCCTTCCTTCTCAACTGCCCAAGGCTGGGTCTGCAGCCCCTGAGACCAAGCTGGTGGCCGTACAGCAACCAGCAGCTGCTGCAGCATCCTGCTGCGGAGTCATTTCAAGATGGAAGGCCAGCAGGGATGGGAGTCCAGTGCCCAGAAGGGCTTGGTGGTCAGTGCCATGGGCACATTCAGCATCCATCTGGTCCCTTATGGAAGGAGGGCAGTGATGGAGACACATGGCGAAGGGAAGCAGACATCCAGGTTGGAAGCCTCCCTCGGCAGGGGGCCAGTGGCCACAGCCCCAGACGGCCCAGCTCTACCCAGAGGAAGCTGTAAGGAGAGCAAGAGCAGCAGATTTTGAGCTGTTTGGCAGTCCCCAGCTCTCAGTGTCAACCCTTCCCAAAAAACAGTGAGACAGACCCTTACCAAAGGTGGGCGGCTGCGACCAGGACTCACCGCATGGGACATGGCAGTCACACTCGCAGATGTTGCAGCGCTGGGACCAGTGGGCCCAGCCTGAGGGCTTGGTGACACAGGCTGAGATCTTGATGCAGCCATGGTTGAGGAAAGGTCCCAGGTAGGCCTGGGTGCTGCAAGATGAAGAGCACCTCCCAGTAATGTCCTGCTCGCTGATCTCGATACGACCTCGCAGGCAGACCCCTGCAAAGAGCAGGGCCAGAGCATATCACAGAGTGCCCACCAGCCCTCCCACATCACGCTGGGGGAAAAGAGGGATTGGAAACATGTCTGCAGCCCTGCTGCCTGCTCCCCATACAGGCAGGGTGCCCTCTCAGGCTCAGCATGACACCCAGCGGTACTCACGGAGGCAGGTGGGCTTGGGGGTCCAGTGGCCATCAGACTGGCAGGCGCTGGCCGGGTCCCCCAGGAGCAGGAATCCAGGCTGGCAGCTGTACCGCACCACCGAGCCAACCCACCAGTCATTGCCGTACACCACCGAGTTCAAGTCTGCTTCGGGTCGCCCGCAGTTCACTGGGGACAGGGAGGTTCCTGAGGGCAGCGCAGGGCTGGCACCCTATGCAGCCTGCTCTGCAGAACATCAGCCCAAGCGGATGCACCCAGACAAGGTTGCGGGTCCTGGGCGAAGAAAAGGATGCTGGGCAGGATCTGCGGGTGCCCCAGGCTGCGTCCTCTAGTGGCCCGAGGACCGGGCTGCTGGAGAGACTCCACACACGTGTGTGGGGCACAAAACCCACCCTCCCCAGGCTGGCTGTGCCAAGCCCTGCAGCCATCCAGGGCCCCCCCATCTCCCTGCTCTGGCTGTACCTCTGCAGAAGGACTTGTAGCCCAGCCAGCAGCAGCTGCCATTCCCACACTGGCTCCTCTTCAGCTCCTTGTGCTTCCCCTTGCAGACCCCGAAGCAGATGGGTGCTGTGCCAGACCAGTAAGTATCCGGGTCTCCTGGTGCCGCAGGGAGCAAGGCAGAGCAGGATAGGGCTAGGGCCGGGGGCCGAGGACCACCCTTCCTGCCAGCTCCCTAGCCCTCAGAGACCCACAGGGAGGTGGCACAAACCCAGCAAAGGCTTGTCCCAGCCCGCCCCCCAACCCCTGCTGTGGTCAGCAGTGCATCCACTTCCACCTCCAGCATTTCTGCAAGCCAGCTCCAGCTTCCACCGTGCCACACCTCGGCATGGGGACGTGACAAAGTTCTTGCTCCCGGCTGGGGAAGACCAGTCCAGCCAGGTGCCAGCAGCTCTGGGGCACTCTGAAAGCCTCTCTTCCCCTAAACACCCTGTTACCTTCTGGGTCCTCGCAGGAGACCAGCATGGCCAGCGCAGCAAGGAAGAGGAGGCCCAGTCCCATAGCGCACACTCTGCCCTCCTCCCCTTGCCCCTCAGATCAAAGGCCCCTTTCTGCTTGCCCAAGAGAAAGTGAACTTGGTTTCCATACACACAGGACGAGCTGCTGTAGGACATGGGGGACGGGAGGAGACATTCCCTTTAATGCCAATCCGCTCCACAGCAGATAATCTCTGGCAGATTACCCTCCCTGGACCCAGTGTTTAAAGGGACAACTCCTCCCAGCCACCACAGCCTTGCCTCCGCTCCCAACACCTAGCACTCACATCCTGCAGGAGCACCGTAGTCCAAGATAACGCAGGCGCAGCCATGGCTTTGGCAGCAGAGCCCCCAGGCCTGCACGTTGGAACGAGGGCCAAGCTGCAAGTGCTGCGAATACAAACCTGGCAGGAGGCCCTTCTCTCGAAGGTATCCTCGGCCCAGCTCTGCCAAGCACCAGGGAGCGAGGGCCAGGCAGGGGCCGGGAAGGCTGGGCAAGGCCCGGCCACATGCCAGCAGCCCAGGAATGCTCTCCCCAGAGCAGCGTCCTCCTGCAGCGCATGCTGTCAGGGCTGCTGGGAGAGCCAGCTGCCTCCTACCCTGCCTCGCCCCGAGCACAGGGTGCCCAGCACACGACCCTACCTGTGTTTCACTCGCCCACGGGAGGCACTCTGCGTGCACGCCCCTGGAGAGAGCAGCATTGGGGCGCAGGGGTGCACATTGCCCATCACACTGATCCAGCAGCAGGAGACCTTCCCACACGGCCTGTAGCTGGCAGCTCTGCCCACTTCATCCCCACTCCTTACCCAGCCTGTGTACTGCAACTGCAGAGCACGCTGCCCCGCACCCAGGCTGCTCTCATCACCCCATCCCAAGGGCACAGCCACGAATCACACCCTCTGTGTTTGTAATTAGAAAGTGAGCAGGTGGCCAAGGGTTTAGTATAAAGTGATTTCCTCCATTAACCTGGAATTCCAACAGCTTTTGCTGAACTGCTTGAGAAAGGAAGCGAGGAGTAAAAAGTCAGTGTCCAGCCCAGGAGATCAGCAGGGCACCTCCCTGCCTCCATCTGGGCACAGCACTTCCACACACAGGGCAGTGTGGGCCCAAGTGTCACTCCAGGGACACCAGCTTCACCCTGTCCCCATCCAAATCACTTGACAAAGGGTAAACTGGCTCTGCTCACAAGCCCAGGCTACTCTCTATAGTCAAAAAATGACATTGCAGGCAGCTGACATTCACGCCCTGAAGGAGGCAGCAAAAATCAAACTCACATCAGGACAGCAGGGAACAAGAGTGCCAGAGCTAAACCTGGCCTTCCAGTGCCACCTCTGGGGACGTGGAACAACACACGCTCTGAGGCACTCGCCAGCTGCACCAAGTGGCAGCACAGAGGACATGTCAAGAGACCCTGGCAGCTCTTCAGTGCTCACCTCCCACAGTGCAGGCTCTAGGCAACTCGGCCTCATCCTCTCACCACAACGTGCCACAGCTGGCAGGGATGGGGCTGAAACAGACACCAGACACTGGTTGGCCTGGCAGTCTGACTTTTATTTGTATCGCCAAAGTACACTTTGCCCAACCAGGAGCCCAAACCCCAATATGGGGAGGAAACCCAGGGAAGGACAAAAGCAGTAAGGAGCTCCCAATCCCCCAGTGCTGCAGGGTAGCAATAGCCTCAAAGGACAGCACCTTCAGCCCTCTCCTCCCAGAGATCAGTGCAGTGTAACAGGGTCAGTGGTGCACCCACCACCAACAGCACCAGCTGAATGACCCAGGAAAGATGATGCACAGGGAAGTGCCGATGAAGGCAGAAGTAGAGCGTGCCATCCCTTAGAGAACAAAGTATGGATGCAGCCCCTGCTGAGGGCCACACATCTTCCCCGGGAAGAGGCTTCAGCTGCAGTGTCTGCTCAGCACGCCCTCCTGCCTGGGGAGATCCTAGCTGAGGACCAGGCTCTGCCAGCGCTGACAACCGAGCTGCGCAGCAGCAGCAGGGACCACGTCACCAGTGAGTCACCAGGAGGGGAAGGCCTGTGTCAGGCTAAGGCCAAACCTCCTGGAAGGGTGAGAGAGGCTTGCTAGTCCCTAATCCCCAAAAGGAGGAGATAGACAGCTCTTCCCAGCTCAGATCACTTGATCTACAACTGAGAGAGACCTGTCCTTCCCCTCTCCCCACGCTAACCAGAACTGGCAGCCAGTGAGGCTGGGGCAGCAGAGTGGGAAGCCAGCCAGCTGCAGGTAGGTGAAGACAAGCTCAGCCCTCTCTCCCAAGCACTTATCATCCTCCCCCACCAGCACATCCCATGGAGGCCCAAGTTTTCCTCATGCAGAGAGGCGGGTGAGCACCTCACACAATCTGGATGCCCAGCTCCTCAGCCGTCTTCTGCAGACGATCCATGACATTCTCCTCCAGCTCCATAGCCAGCCCGCTGGGTGCTGCCACCTGCTCCTCGGAGGATGTGCTGGCCATGACATAGTACACAGTCTCACTCTCCCCATGCTCATTGGTCCGGTTCACCACACGGATGATGGGGTTGGCCAGGGTGCCAGGTTCTTGCTCCGACGACAGCGCTGCTCCTGGGAAGGCACTCGGCCGTGCTGGCTCAGGGTTGTCAGCAGAGCAAGGGGCCGGGCGCAGCGGGGCCACTTGCAGTTCAGCGATACTGTTCTCCACCAGTGGAGCCTCTGCCGGGGCCTCCAGAATGATGCCCTGCAGGTTGCCCTCACCCTCAGACAGCACCACACACTCAGCTGAGCCATCCAGTGCCTCCCCTTGCTTCTCTCCATCCTTCAGTAGCTGCTCTGTCAGCTCCACGCTCTCATAACGCACCAGCTGCAGCCTCATGTAGCCATCCTCATGTTCCTTGTACCTGAGCAGAGATAGGCAGGGGTGACGGAGCCAGTCACACTGCGGCCCCTTCCCTAGAGATGGGTAGCAGCCTGAAGCAGCAGCCAAGAGGGACCACATTCTAGGTTCCAAGGCCCAGTGCTACATAGATGACACTGGGCAAGTAAGATAAAAACCCTTCAGCCCTGCCCCTAAAAGCACATCCATGTGGCAGCTTCTGAGCTTTCCAATAAGCCTCTTACCTCCCAAGCCCATCTCCTTCCACCACTCTGTTTCACTGGGAGCATCTGAAGTCCATCCTCTTCTCCTACCAGCTTTTAGGCTCTGGAAACTCTTTGGAGCTTCCTCGAGAGGATGCAGCAGAGGCATCTCTCAAGACGCTAATCTGCAGCAGCTCTTCCTAGAGTGGGACACCTGGACCTGGCCCCTGCCAAGCTCAGAAGCGTCCCACCAGATGCAGCTGTGACAGCATCGCTTCTGCCCTTGCCCCTAAACCTCTGACCCACTGCCAGAGCTGCCACCCTGCGTTGCTGTCACTGTGCCAGATCCCACAGAATGCTTGCTGCCCAGTGCCTCCCAGCCACTGGGAAATAGGTCTTGAGCACATTACAGGCAAACATCAGAGCCCAAGCACTGCCAGGTCTCTGCTCCAGCAAGACACAGGATGCAGCTGCAGCTAGTCTCTTGCACTAGGGAGGAGGTAGTGAGGAGCTAAGGATGGGCGGTACCTGAAGCGAGGATGGCCCGAGGGCCATTTGAACTGGTGTTTCTTCCTGAGGTGGACAGTGAGGTTGTTTCCACGTGTGAAGCACTTGTCACAGACATGGCACTTGTACCGGGGCTCTGAGTCACCCTGAAGGGCAGAGAGAGGGATGTGAATACCCCATGTGCCTGATCAGAGGGCCTGGTACCCACGCATGTGCATGGAAGGAAGAATCAGGTTCTCTGAGAAGACTGACATGACGTATCATTGCAGCAGTGCGAGAGGAATGCAATTCAACTTCACATTCCTACAGCCCTGGTCAGCCTGAGACACATTACATGACTTTAGCTTTTTTCCCACATGCTTCCGTACAGCATGTTGCACTTAGCAGTTCTCAGCCTCACTGGGAGACAGTACACAGCAGAATAGCCCTCTGCTCCCTTCCCACCTCATGGACTTTCCGGTAGTGCAGTTTGATGGAGCAGAGGGAACGTGCAGTGAAGCTGCAAGCCTCAAACTCGCAGCGATAGGCTGGCTCCTTGCTGTGCGTGTCCAGATGCTTCCTCAAGTCAATGAGATTCTTGCAGCTAAAAGGAAATTATAAGGGAACAAAGCTGAAGACTGTGTAGCACACACACGTACGTGCCTCTGGGTGCTCCTCTGTCACCAGTCTGGAAAAACAGAAAGCCCTGGTCCTCACCTGTAGTCACAGTAGTCACACTTGAACGGTCGCTCCTCGCTGTGCCGAAAACGAATGTGATTGCGCAGGGAGGAGGGCAGCGGGCAGGTCATGTCACACAGAGGGCACTTGTAATGGTTCACTGTGCGAAAGAATGGGTGGAAAACATTACCACAAAGCACGGGAGAGCACGCACTCTTCAGAGCCTCAGTTGGGAGAAGCCTTTACTCACCATGGTTCCTCATATGGTCACGGAGCAGCCTCTCTGTGGCAAACCTCTTGGAGCAGTGAGAACACTGAAACCTCTGCTCTGCAGCATTGGGGCCAGGGAGAAAGAGGAAGGGGTGATGAGAAAAGAGATTAAAGCAAAGAGAGCAGCACAAAGAGCAGCAAGTGAGAAAAAGAGGTAGTTACAGTGGAACTGGAAACCCTTCTCTCCAGGCAGAGATAGCAGACACTGACTACAAAGGCAAACAAAAACCAAACCGCTTGCAAAGTGCAGTCTGCATCCCCTTCGCAGAGCCTCCTCGTGCTGCCAGTGCAGGAACTGGGGAGCCACCACACACATCGCCAGCACAGCGCAGGGGAACTCAACAAGCAAATCCCAGTCCTGCTGCAAGTGCCCAGCTGCTGCCTTTGACTTCAGTCCTGGGTCCCCACAGGAGGAACAGCTCTGGCTGCAGTAGTGAGAGCCTGTGCAGCCTTGTCAGCCTCCAATCCCCTGCCTCTGCCAGACACTTCTCAGAGATTCATCAGTGTCGGAGTTCCCAGCCACCAGGGAAGCCAGGCTGTTTCCAAGCACGCCCATGCCCTTTGCTCACAGAGAACAGGAGCTCTAGCAAACCAAAAGGCTCAGCCAAAGGACTGATCACAACCCGCTCCTCCCCGGCCCACAGGAGCTTACGGTCCAACGCAGTCTGACGGCGGATATGGTCAAAGAACTTGGTGTTGTTGGCGAACATCCCCCCACAGGTAGGACAGGCCACCACTTTCTCCTGCGTGTGGCTGCGCAAGTGCTCCCGCAGTTTGCAGCGCCCCTTGAAGGTGCAATCGCAGTCTAAACAGAAACAACATTATGCCATTAAGATCCTTCACACATGGGCCACAATCCACAATGTGACTGAATGGCAGGCTTCTTGCTTCTGTTTTGACTAACAAGGATGAACTCCCTGCTCCAAAAAGCCCACAGAGCAGGGCCACAGCAGGATGAAATCACCAGTGTACAACTGGCCTGGGCACCCCCACCACAGCAAGCAGCTAAGGCAATTGCAAAAACACAAGAGAGAAAAATTATTGAAAACGATAAACTGGAGCCTTTTCTTCTAGGTACTAATTAAATATAAACAAAAAGCTCAATATTAAGCACTCAACTGGATCCCCTGAAGGAAATTCTACAGGAACATTTCACTGTTAGGACCATACACACATATTGTTGAAGTTCAAGAGGCTCCCTGACACCCTGCCAAGGAGCGCAGAGTTCTCCCATACAACAAATGCAATCCAGCCCTTGGCAAAGCTCTCTAGAGGGGCCTGGCGTGCACGCACTAACCTTTCCAGCCACAGACAACCACATGGTTTTCCTTCCCTGCTGCCTTGTACTCTGAACAGAAACTGTGATCCTCCACGTGCCGATAGAACCACTCAGGATTATCAAATGATCGCTGTTGGGGAGCAAGGACAGACAGAACAGGGTGAAGAGATCAGCACGAGCTGGCTTCAGCCAGAGCACAACAGACGCTTTCACCCAGGTACAAACGCAGCCACCAGGCAGGCACACAGGTGAGCTGCAGGACGAAAGCAGCTCTCCTTCCCCTGGCTGCCACATCACAGAGAACACACAGGAAAGCAAAACTTGGGTCCCCTGTTCTCACCTCACAGTACTCCCACAGACACAGAAAGTTCTCCTGGATCTCAGGGATGATGTTGCGGCTCTGGAAGTCCAGCTGGCAATGGCTCACATCCGACTGGCTCTGCAGGGCCCGCAGCCCCCACTGCTTCAGCTTGGTGTGGTAGCAGTGGAAATAGACGTGGCGAATGAGGTCAGCGGAGCTCTCTGGGGAACAGAAACCGCATTCCTGCCACAAACACGTGTATTCCTCTGCAACACAAACAGCAGATATACAGGCCATAATGGTCTGATGGAAACTCTCCAAGTAAAGCTCAGGCTCTCGAAGACAGAGAACCACCACGGCTTTTTTTTTTTTTTTTTCAAGAGATTCCAGTCCTGCAACAGGCAGCGCTGCTCTGCTCAGAGAGAGAATTCTGTCACAACAAAACACCTCAGGGAAGAGAGAGGGCTCGTGAGCCACAGCAGCGGAGGCTGCCGCTCCTTACCGAGAGGGTCCATCTCGTCGCGGTGTTCCCCGGGAAGGTGCTGCCGCAGGTGCTGGGCCACATGCTCGCAAAACTCCTCCATCTTCGAGGCCACGTAGGTGCACGACTCCCACTCGCACTGCAGCACCAAGGCGCCCTTACCGGCGGCCTTGGCGGGCGGCATGGCCGGGGACGCCGAGGGCTCCCCTCACCGCCGCGGTCACCCCGACACCGGCCCAGGCGCCGCCCGGCTGACTCGGGGTGGCGGGGGGGGCGGGCAGGGTCGGCCCCGCAGTCCCGAAGCCGGGGCTGAGCCACCGCGGCGGAGCCGCCGAGCCCAGCCGCCCCGAAGCGGCGCGGCGCCGGGCAGACGGCGGGGAGCGCGGGGAGCGCCCGGCCCTGCCCCGCCGGGGGGCGCCGGAACCCCGCGGCCCGCGCCCGCCCGCCCCCGCCCGGCCCCGGCCAATCCCCGCGCAGGAGCCCGCGGCCGCGCGCAGCGCCAGGCCGGGCCCGCCGGGAAGCGGCGCCCGCTCCCAAAGGTTCCGGGGTCGCGGGGGGCTGAGCCGCCAGGCAGATCCTTTTTGGGACCCCCGCGGGAATAACGCGCCTTTGGTCCCGGGAGAGCCCGTATCCCGGGAGCCGGCACCGCTTTGGTCATGCTGAGATTTGGCAGGGACCCGGCTTTGCGGGAGCAGAGCGGGAAGAGCGGCCCCGGCCTCGCTGCCACCGCACACGTTCATTCCTGGTGCCTCCAGAACCCTCAGAGGCCTGGCAGGCAGCACCCCCGCAGCTGGGCACCCCCCCCAGCTAGGCACCCCATCCACACAAAACCCCTCAGTCCCCGCTGTGAGACAATGCAGCATATTCTCCTTACTCAGTAACAAGGAGACAGAATCACAGAATCATCTCGGTTGGAAAGGACCTTGAAGATCATCCAGTCCAACCGTTAACCCAGCACTGACAGATCCCAACTCCACCAGATCCCTCAGCGCTATATTGACCCGACTCTTCTACCCCTCCAGGGATGGGGACTCCCCCGCTGCCCTGGGCAGCCCATTCCAACACTCAACAACCCCTTCTGCAAAGAAATGCTTCCTAATATCCAGTCTAAACCTTCTCTGGCACAACTTGAGGCCATTCCCTCTTGTCCTATCGCTTATTACTTGGTTAAAGAGACTCATCCCCAGCTCTCTGCACCCTCCTTTCAGGTAGTTGTAGAGGGCGATGAGGTCTCCAAAATGACAGCTTGATTTAAACAAATACACATTGACTATTACATCTGCCGTTCCTGGCTTTTGTAACACAAAACAGAGACGCAACTCTCAGAAAGTTTGCTTTGGCACAGGCAAACGCCGTGCTAAAACCAAATGGGACTGTATAAAATGTGCCACAAAGCGTGCCTTGCCAACGTGCAATCGCTTCTGTGACTCCTGTCGTGCACACCAGCTCTACCCTCTGATGTGAATGGAAAGTACGTGCCCAAATCCACTAAATTATATAGAAAATCTGGGTCTGATGCTTTTTCAAATGAAAATGTAAGGTAAGAGATGGATCTTATCTAGAAGCAGGCTGGCTGAGTTTTTATCTTTGTTTATTTGTTTTCTGCAGGATCTGTTGTTCTCAGTGTGATTATTTGTAATCAGTACAGAAAACACCTGGACTGGCTAGACAGTGCAAAGCTATTAGCTTGATTGGGGCTGGGATTTAACTGGTATACCCTAACCAAAGTGTATAATGATCCAGTACAGGAGACAAAACTATCTGGGAAACCTGCCAGGAGGCAGGTGGCAAACTAAGCCTATTGCTGACAAAGCAAAGATACCCTCTTCTGTTGTGACTTCACATCTGCCCACGCTTCCCCGACCCACCTGCTGCTTCCTGCCCTTTCTAGTACCTGTCGGCCAAATCCAAGACACCTGTGGGTACCAGGAAGGGGTGGCCAGGAATGGACGGGCCAAAATAAGACTTGTCTTATATAAGAGGGTGTATGTACGTGGTGAAAGACTCTATACAGGAGCTCAAGTCTTCCGTGAGCTTGGTTGTGTGATGTCCTACTGGTCCTGAGCTCCGTGTCTGAGCTGGCAGAATACCCGAGTCTTTCTGCAAGTTAAGAATGTTGGGAATTATTCAGGATGTTATTTCAGCTCTGCCTTCTCCACTTGCCTCAATGGCCTGAGCAGATGCAGCCTTTGCCAGCTGCTGCTCTTTGTATTTTATTTTTCTTCTGAAGGAAAAGAATAATTACACTTAAAAAACCAATAACCTTCCCCAGGAAGGCAGTTCACATAACAGGACAAATTCATCTCTGGGCCAATGCTGGGGAAAGCGCATGGAATTACAAAGAGGGACAGATCTTACCTAATAGATGCTCAAGCTGGCAGCAGACTCCACAAGAGGAGAAATATTTAATTATGAGGAGTGTATTGGCGCCAGCCTTGTCCTGCTCATGTAAGATGAGCACAGCAGTGCCGCACACCAGCCCACTCTGCTTGTACACAAAACACTCCAGAGATCACCTGCCTCTCCACAGCCTGTCCTCACCGTATCGATAGGTTGTGCTAGCCACGTTGCAGGGAAAATGGCGCTTACAGCAAATGCAGGTATGTCTCAGAACTAGGATATAAGCTACGGTGCTTAAAGAAGAATTTAAAGGCTTAACTCTGCTTCTTGGTTCAGATATTGCAGAAACAGACTTGCTACCATTTGGTAGCTGGGAATAGAGGAATGGCTATAGCAGGCCTGGCCAAAGGTCCCTTTAATCTGTGTCCAGCAGCAGTGTAAGAACAGATCCTTTCCTGGCTGTTGTTTCCCCTCCTGGCACCTCCCTGGAGACTAACCTCAGACCTTCAGAAAGGGGACCTCTTGCTTGATAACAGAGAGTCAAACCCTGGCTTCCCCTCCAGGAGTATGCAGGTTTGCTAAAGGATGTTCCTGCAGGTCCTATGAGCTGTCCCTGGCTGAGAGTTACCCCTCTCCCCGAAGGTGCTAGTGGTTGCCATGCAAAGCCTCCTGGGTTTACAGTGTCCAGAGATCCAGTTTTAATTGTGTAATGCACAGCCTGGCCTGTGGGGTCCCAGAGAGACAGTACTACTCCCCGAGGAAGGTCTGCTGTGTGCATCTTCAACAGCACATGGGTATCTCACACTTACACAAAAGAAGAGGCTCTTGTCCCAAGCCTTGTTTTTCCAGCCAGGTTCCTCACCTGTAAGGAGATGGGTCATCACTTACCAGACTTTCACTTTAACTCAAGATTTTTCCATTGGTAAACAGCTCAGTTTTCATCCATGAAATGTCAGCTCAGACAGGAAAGAGACTCTTCGGGAATGATCCACACTGACCATGCAAATCGGAGTGAAACACACGTCGAGAGATTTGCATTTAAGCAAATCCCAAACAAGGTATCGTGGAGACATCACTAAATTGTAGAAAACATATTTCCGTCAGGCTCAGCTGAAACTTTACCAGTGGAGTATGAGCACTGACTTCACTCTGCGCTGGGAAGCTCATGACGGACGGCCCTTCTCCGAAGTCCTGCAGAATCTGAGAGCTGGGAGTTGTCAGCTGTGACGACAATGGAAACAGGTGAGTTTCAGCACCTTGACTTTTCACAAGCATAATGATGCATCTTCGTGGAAATATCAGGGAAAGAACATACCGTGCTGTCCTTGGGCTCATATTAAAAAAAAAAAAAAAAAAAGAGAGAGAGAAATAAGAATTGTCTAAAATCCATGAGTGGCATCTTTAATGTCCCAAGAATTTAATAGTATCTATTAGCATGTTCTGCCTTCTCTAGGCTGAATTTATATTCCTTCACAATGCAGTACTTTTCCAAAAGGCAGTTAGATCAAAGTGATGTGAAATATGATTCCATTTGCTTGAAAATTATATAAACTCAGGCCTAAATTAGCATTCCCTTCCCCAGTGCTGCCAATAGCAAATTTATCTGGAGTTTTAATAGCTTAGCATCAGATCCTGCTGAATAACTCACTGAAAGCAAGAGGTTTAGTTCTGTGCGACTGGACTGCCAAGTCAAAAACAGGGTTAAAGGACAGAGCCATTACACTGCTTGCTTACAAGAATTTGAGCAGAGAAATAACTGTGAGTATATGAGTGAAGCAACTTCAATAGTACAATAATGTAAAAGTAAGGAGGTGTGGAAGTGTTTTTCTAATGTCTTTGGACCATAGTCAAGAAGTTAGGAAAACAGGACTGCTGAAGTGCAGAGCATCAGAAACTTGCTAGAAACGGTCACAAAGCAGCAAGGTCAGTTAACACAAAGAGGTTGTAGGATTTGGCAATATCAGACTGCAGAATAAAAGAATAAAAGCTGCTCACAGCTTTTCCAGTGAGGCTGTTTTAGAAATATCCCCATTCTGAAAATTAAATATAAGACTGCCTCCTTAGCTCTGGTCCTCCTCAAAAAGTTCTGTCCTGAATTAAGGCCTGAATCTTCAACTGCATGCAGCTAGCAAAAGCTGCACGAGTTATCACACGTGTCAAATCGTGATGGAGCTCAGTAAGCTGTGCTGTATGTTTGAGGCTTTTCTATCAAACTGCAATGCTGTATCTTCAAAGGAACTCTCATGCAAAGATGCACAGTTTCCGATACAGAAAGTATAGCTGTTTCTGCCAGTTATACCTGCTCTGCCACAGCTTTTGAGTTCCAGCTACCTGTGCACACCAGGTACCTGTGCTTCCAACTGCTCTCAGTAAAAACAGCCCTGAGAAGGGACCACAGGAGGGAGATTTCTTCCTTGGGCCATGGAAAAGAGCCAGCCCCAGTGTACAGGTTCCTCTCAGCTGCAAGGGTTGATATCCATTTCTGGCTGTGTCCTGGCTTGACCACGGATACTCACTGGTTGATATGCAAGACTCAGCATTCACCTCTATTTTGACTATTTTGATCATGAGCTGTTTGGAGCACTGTCTCTTGCAATGTGTGTGCCTTGTGCCCAGTGTTGGCTGAACTGGTTAGCACTCAAACACAAAAAACAAGTTGCAGTTGCCCAAAACTGCAACTGCTACGGCCTAACAGAAAACATTTGGAGTAACTCCAAGCCAGCGCTGAGATTCTGTGTTGTTTAAACTCTCTACTCTTCCCTTTTTAAGCTCTCCATGTGTGTGTGCACCTGGGGACACAATGCCACACAAATGAAAGTGATAAATGGAGCCACAGGACACATCCTGAAAAGCAGAAGGGCAAAATGATAAATCACAGTTTTAGAGATCAAACACAT
The DNA here is from genome assembly GCF_047716275.1 of Strix uralensis. NCBI lineage: Eukaryota > Metazoa > Chordata > Aves > Strigiformes > Strigidae > Strix > Strix uralensis. The sequence continues at coordinate 2,638,862 of NC_133997.1, read as the reverse complement.
CAGCTGTGGAATGGCTGTTTGGTTTCCCTCAGGAGAACACGACTGCATGTTTTCCAAGGGATTAGCTTCAAAGTTAAGTTCTTCTCTGGAAAATGTCAATAAAAGCCCATATGGACACTCCTCCCTGGCTCCACAGGTGCGAGCTCTCTGTTCAGGCACAGCCCGCTAGCCCGGATAAAAGAGCTGTCCCTGGTATTGTACCTCATACCTCTCTGCCCTCACTTGTGCCAAAACGCCTGTACACAAGGCAGATCTCACAAAGCTTTAACCAGGCAGAGGAAGAGGATAGATGTCTCACCAAAAGTCACGCAGACCCCATGGACAGGTTGTGCTGTATTCCAGGCAGGTCAAGAAAACAGAGCCAGGCCAACCATCAGCCTCTTGGATGACATGGCTGAGACACTGTAGCCCTCTATGTCCTCCTCAATAACCTTGATAAAACAACAGAGTCCCCAAGTACCTGTCTGTATTTGCTGTAGATACAAAGCAGACTGAGCAGTCGGCTCCTTTGCCTTTCCTGAGATCCACACTGTGATCCACGTCACCGTTCAGAGGAGCCACTCCAACCAGCTGGGGTATTTCCATCTTTGCTGCACTGAGATCAAATCTCACAGAGCCATGATGTGCTGAAAGCCAGCAACTCCAGAAAAGCAAGGAGGGGCTAAACTACAGCATCTCTGCTGAAAGCAATAGGGGCTTTCAAATCAAATTTTGCTGACCCAAAGGGGAAATATAGGATCCCCCAGAGCTCTCTTTGGAAAAACAAAAGCCAAAAACCATCAGCCAGCCATATCCGGCACAGAGGGAGCTGCGTGGAAACCACATGGCACCCAGTGCTGAAATAGAGGGTAGGGCACCTCAATCTTTGTTCTCTGCAGATGAGCAACCCTTGCCGTTGGGCTCCTAAGGGATGATTCTGTATCAATAATAGCAGTCTTATATGCTTCCTTCCTAACTTGGTGTACAAAGGCGACAAATCTGTTTCTTCTGTAACAACGTCTTCCAGCTGCTCTGTGCTTTCACTGAACTCCTCTAATGCTCGTTTCATTCCCTCAGTCCCTACAGATTTTGGCAAACGGGTATACCAAGGAGTGCGAGTGAAACACACAGTCAAAGATCTTCTTGCTGAAAAACGATCCAGGCAGAGCAGTGGCTCCCGCTTCAGCGTAAGTCACTTCCCACCCGCACCCTTTTTTTTTTTTTAAAACCAGAAAAGTCATGTCATGTAATCCTCTGATTTAAGAGCATTTATGTTGAATTCAGGGCACTGCTAGTATTGACAGGGAATAGCAAAAACATTTGCAACCCTAGTGTTTTCCCCAAAAGATCACAGATGGCTCCTTCATTTTTACATCAGTGAACCTTTGAGAGATTAAAGTCCTTTCTTTTTAAGCAAATCAGTAATGCTAAATTTCTCATTCTTTTCACACCCTGCATATGACACCTTTCCAAGTTAACTTCCTTTTTCACTAGCTACACTTCAACAACTCACTGCCGCAAAAATAGATGTTCTTCCCTGGGTGTTGTGCTCCTTCCAGCTCCTCTCTGGCATACTAGAGTGCCGGGGAGATGCAGTGATGTTATGGTCTGGAAAGGGGCCAAGCATCAGTCTGTAAAGGATGATTTCTTCTTAAAGTGGTTCTATGGCAACAGGAAACCTAGATCAAATTATAGTACACTACATTGTTTTTTCTCAATTACTAGCCAGAAAAGCAATGCTGTCCCCAGAAGAGGCGACAATGTTGCAGGTGCTAGCATCTGGCATTCAGTGGCACAGCAAGCCATTCCCTGTGTGCTCTCAAGACTCATCTTTACCAAGCAGCAGCACTTCAATTCCACGTTGATTGGGAGCAATGGGGCCACTGACAGATGAGGAGATGCCGTCAAGTTGCTGAAACTGTGTCCTGGAAGGAAAGGGTGGGAGCAGAGACCCGAATTACTGACAGCAGAAGACACAGATTAGGAGTTTTGATGCTCTTTCCCATTTGCTCTTTTCCATTTGAGCCATTTGCCTCAGGCTTTTTGCCTTTAGCAAAACAAAGAGACCTCAAGGGGACTTGCAAGTCTTTTTCTCGCTGTTACTTTCGTGCATGTTAACTCTGTGTAACAAAACAGGCAGAAAACCAGCATGGGCATTGCCAAACAAAGCAAGATCTAGCCATAGGTATCTTCACAGCCTTCAGCTAATGCAGAAAGGCAGAGACTCCCTGAGCCATGGACAGTCACTGGGAAACACATGCTCCCACCAGGCAGGCATTTAGGAAGACAGCTTTGGGGAACAGCAGGAAGCAACTGCTGTGTTTGCACTCATGGAGAAAACAGATCCTGATTGATGACTATCATGCTTTACCTGCTCCCTTTCTGGAGGCGGCAGCTTCAACGGCTGCTATCAAAAGCCCCAGGAACTGTAAAACACTTGCTGCTTGCTTTATTGCCCTTTGCTTTGTATTCCAAAGCTTAGCAGTTGTGTGTCTATCTAATGCAAAATCAGCCCTGTTGCTAATTCCCTATGAGAGACGAAAAATTATTGTGCAGGGCAAACATCCGTATTTGCTTGAACATATCATGAAAAGAACAGCTGTAAGTGCAGCTCTGTTTATCTGACATAATATAATCCAGAATCAAAGCAAACGGCAGATAACTGAACACCCCTTTGTATATTTATGATGCAGTGTAATTTAGCTGCATCTTTTGTTTGAACATGATCTTTGCTCCAAAATCAGTAAGCCTTTGTCGTGCAAGGAGGGGTCTATGGAGGAGATCTGTGTTGCTAAGGAAAGGTCATTGCTCATCAGAGGTGAGTTGCTGGGCTGTTTACTGAGGCAGTAGAACAGCAACAATTTCATGACAGCCAGGCCCTGCACACATCAAATGCTAGGAAACTAGTGTGTACTGTGATGAAAACCACACAATTTGGGCTTCTGAGTTTCCACTAACTGCAGGAAAAAGGGCTTGGTCCTGGGCTTTAGGGAGGGTCTGACTTTTTTCCTTTGGCTCATCCACCACATAGGCAGGCATGAACCAGCAGTTACCCTCTGCATGACAAAAGGTCTACCCTCTTTTCTCAGGTGGGGAAACTGGTAGGTATACAGATGAAGCACTATGCCCAGCAGCACTCGGAGGCCAGCGACAGATCATTCAGCAAACCTGCTGTCAGCAAACCAGTGAGGTGCCCTACCCAGACTAAGCTTTGCTTTTTTTGTTATTAATTTTTATTACTTCAGCTGCTGTACTACAGATTGGGCCCAGAGACCAGATACACTGAAGCCAAAGTATGGTCAAAGGGCACCATACGTCCCCATTGCAGGACCAGGTCAGCATTTTGACCTGGATCCTTACATTTAGTCCCCCAAGGCAGCCTTGTAGCTGAACAACACTCCTGGGTTACCAAGGCAGTGAAGCAACACAGCTCTCTGGAGTACCCCCAGTCAGTATCTTTGTCCAGTCACGTGTGAGGCAGGCTGAGACCAAGCTTATCAACAGCTGAATATGCTGTGGGCTCAAGTGATGCTAAACAGACACACTGATGTGTTGCAGAAGATCCAGACCCCAGTCCCACAGCACCGAAAGGAAGTAATGCAGGGAGGAAATGAACTAATGGGCTTCAATTAAGCTGAGCCATTCATCGCCTGATAAGGAGCCAGCAGGCAAATGAAATGTAGGTCTCTGCAAGTATGCGGGTGCCTGCTACGATGAAGGCCAAAGATGGGCTGCTGCAGAGGCTCTTGCAATTGAATCAAGGCAGGTGAAGCCCTTACAGCTAACAGCTCTGTGGCTATCCATCATAGGTGCGTGCAAGAAGACCTGCTGCCTCTGATAGTCAGGTAGTTTCAGTGACTGTTGAACGGGCAGGATTAAAGATGAACTTAGATGCACTGGTAATTTGAAATGTTCCATACTAGAGGCTGGCAGCTGTGCCCAGGGACCTTCCTGTCCCTCCAGCAAAGCATTCCAGCTCTCATCACTGCAGCCCTTTGACCTGTAGGCAGCATCTGTGCTACCTGCACCTCCTAACTCCAATTTTTCCTCAAACACAGTGTTAGGGGTGCCAGATGACAGTACCAGACTACTTCCTGGTGGGGTGTTAAGGCTGAGGTCTAATGCAGAGGCCTGCACCATTATTTTCAATGAGATTCCTCCTCAGTGGATGCAGACACAAGCTGGCTGCAGGATACGATGGCCGTGGGCAAGGCAGAGGAGGTGGTGGGGAAAAACCCTGAAGCAGGAAAAGGTATTACTGAAGCGACATGGATGCTGAGAGAGGAGTGTCTGCTGAGACCAGATTTGCATGTGGAAGCTTTAGCTTTGCAGGACAGTGTGCATTACCAGCTATGAACCTCACTGAGGTCTGCAGCCAAAAATGGCCCAGCTGGAGACAGGTGCAAGCCCTGGCCCTGACCCTGCAACGTGAACACTCTCATCTGCCCGCAAGCCAAAGGGCTCCTTCCTGACACCTCCTATCAGCCCTGCAGCCCGTGTGACTTGTGTGGGCTCAGAGCTCATTTTCATGATGGAGCAGGGAGCAGCTGCAAACCTCCCTCAGCAGTAAAAGGAAGTCCTACCACTGGCAAATTTAATTCAAATCTAAACCTCTAAATTTGGTTGCTTGCTATGGCAGGAACCTCCTGTTTGCACTATGCAAACTGGAAATAGCATGCCACCATCACTGGCCAGGGCAACAGCACAGCTGAAGTAAATGCAGCCATGGGCACTGTATTTCTGCTCTATGGGTTTAGAGGTCTGGAGACAGACCTCAATGAAACTCCATGTACGAGCTCTGCTCCCGAGGAGCAGATGCCTTCACCACAGTGCTTTGTAAGGAATTAGCCACCATGAGCACCAGGGTCACTCAGGGCTAATTCTCCCTTACCTAGGGACCAAGAGGAGATTGTTACTATCAGTATTGCTGTAGCACCCAAATAGGAGCTAGAAACAACTGCCTGAAACACACAGCCTGCTTCTTCTGCTAGGAGGTGCCAGCTAAAGCAGCTCTGGGGCAGGTAGACGCAGCACAGGAGAGCTGGGCTAGAACATGGACAGTGCAGAATCTGCCCGTTTTGACCAGCCAAGGGCTTAGATACCAGATTATTGAGACCTGTTTTGTGCCAACACCAAAACGACAGCTCAGCATTATGCCTGCATTAAGGGACCCTGCAGTACGTGAGAAAGAAGCCAGTTATCTTGATATTTCTACTATTACCAGCTCTGCACAAGACCTTCAAAATCTCTTCTTAGCCTACATCTGCTAATACCTCAGAGGCCTCAGGCTTGAAATCTTGTAGTTAATCTCTTCAAACTGATAGCACCAAGACTCAAATAATGCATCTGAATTATGCCAGCGCCTTCCCAAATTACATGCTTAGAGAGCTGCCTTGCTTTGGAAAGGCATTTTTTAACACATCTTTATCTTTTGCAGGGCGGCAGCACCACCACATCACAGTCACCATTTGTCCAAATGCCAGGTGAGGTTTTCCTCCACCGATAAATACCTTCCATGCAGGTTGAACAGTTGACACTGCTCCTGTCTCTTCTCCTCCAAAGGACATGAAGTGAGCAAAGGAGCACTGGAACAGGGCCACACCTCAGAGAAAGCCCAGGAGGAAAGTAATTGAAAGAGTCAAAACAGGAATGGTGATAATAAAAGAAAGGCCCCTGTAATCTTGTATGAAATTCCCAAAGAGGGGAGAGGTAATTAAAGCAGTTCCCACCTCTTTTGATAGAGGTGCCACACAGAACCCCTTCTTTTCCCTCTGCATCTTCCATTTTTCCCTAGAGGTGAAGAGAGTAAGTATGAAACCAGGAGCTGACCTGTTTTGTCCCTTGAACTCTTGGGTAGGAAAAGGGGAGTGAGGCTGGAACAAAGGCAGGTGATTTTGCAGCTGTAACCCCATCCTCTTCCCCAAGGTCCATAGCAGAGCAAGAAAAAAAAGCAAAGGCCGGCAAAGCTAACCTCAATCCCCCTGGCCTCGTACTTGAAGCTTCCCAAAACACATTTGGTTTGCTGCAGATAAAGGTCATCAGCTGGATCAGGGCAGTCCGAGGTGCTAAAACACACCTGTTTCCAGACAGGATTGACTCCTGCCCTGGGTGATGCTAGAGAGAAAAGGGCTCTACCTTGCACCTGCAGAAGTGCCCATAGCTCCATGGCTCCTCAGGTACTGCTGCTATGGTTTACCTTTAGCCAACCTTTTTTCTGACCACCACAGGCTCGCCTACCACGGCTGGTTACTACAGCGTCAGGAGATCCTTTGCAACTGAGTTGGATTTCCACAACACAAAGCCGTTTGTCAGTGATGTCTACTCGTCCCCTCTAGGGTCCAAGACCTTCTCGTGTGACTCCTCTGCCACTCAGGGCTACCCGGCACTTCTAGACCCGTATCTCACTGACCAACATGGAGATTACCGTGCTACTCCCCTCACAGCTGGTACCAGCTCCTTCTTCAGCCCTTCTTCTGTGCCCCCTCTTCTGCCATCCTTCCCTAATGACACAGCGCACTTCCTACTAGTGAGTCTATGGTTCTCAGTCACCCAATGAAAGATTACCCAATTTAAAGCTGGGGTTAGGTCAGGGGGACTCGTGTGGGAAGGATGTGGCTGCTACAGGAGGCAGCCATAACAGAGCACACAGCAGATGGGGCAGGGCTGACGGGGGATGTTTTTCCTCTTTGTGGCCATTCTCTGTCTAACTGTCCCCTCTTCCTGTTGGAGACCAGCTCCTCAATTAACAACCTTCCCTGCTCACCAAAACAACTACTCCATTAAGCTCCCTAAATTTCTAAAAACATCCTTTGTTGACTCCAGGCTGTCGCCTTCTGCTTCCCAGGAGCCAGCTCTGTTCATACCCCCAAGTCAGAGCTCCTGGGCCCTGCAGGGTCAGGGCTGGTCCATCCCACCAGGAGCCTGTTCCAGGCCTTGCCCACTACTGACAGCACAGATGTGTCCTTTCAACAGTTTTAACAGCAAATACCGCTCCAGAGCCACATAAACCCTTGTGAGCGTCCCCAGCTAGGCTCTGGGGATAGAGATGCCATTACCTCCAGGACAAGCTTTTATTCTTAAGGGTCTTTCTTGCCTTCTCTCCCCACTTCCATGCAGAGAGAGCCCTGGGAGCAGACCTCACCTGACAGTCTCAGTCAGTCGGACGGTGGGTGCTCAGACCCTCTGCAAGCACTGCCTGCCAGTGCCAGCTGCCTCTCTTCACATGAGTCCGGAGGTGTTTCCCCATACCGAAGCTCAGGTTGGACCCCAGCCATCCCCGGAGCCCAGCCCTACACTCTGCATCCTCTTGAAGATGTCCACTACTCCCCCAGCTATGCAGCCTCCTCACCCTACTCCTTTTCACCATTCATGACTGTGGCAAATGAGCTTACCTCCAGGATGAGCCACCTCTCACCAGAGCAGTCCTTGGAGACACCGGCCCTTCACGATAACTCTGCCTGGGCAAAAGAGGATGGAAGTCCCATCTGGGGGACTTATGAAGGCCGGAGAACTTATTGATGACAGATGAGAGCTTGAGGAAAAGAAAAACGGACCATTATTGAAGCAAATTAATTACTTGTACGCTTTTTTGTAAAGCTGGTCCTTCAAACAGAGGATACTAACAACATGCAACGCTTATGCTTTGTTTAGAAATACAATCACTTGGATATACCACATTTAGCTTATAGCGGTACCTTCTAAGACTGTATGAAGGTCATTGCTCACAGTCCCACTGTGCTACAAGTAAAATACACAGCCTGAAAAATATCTGAACTCTGTGGGCCTTTCCTACAAACAAGGACCTCAGGTACTTATTTTCAGATGCTGAGAAAACAGGTTGCTCTGAACCTTTAACTACATCTACAGAGCAATGTTACCAGAAGAGATTTGGGAAGGCTGGGGAGCCAAGGCAGGGGCACAGGGTCTGTATAATGCTATCTGATTGCCTATCAGCATAAAGGTACATCCCTAGTGCTAGCATGCTGTGAACATGGCATTGTCTGGGGCAACAGTTACAGAGCAGCAAAGGCAGGGCACGTTTGAGCCCGCAGCACAGAAGGCTACAACCAAATAATGCTCACCACGCCACACCAGGGCCTGGCAGACAGCTTAGGGGCAGCATCCTGCCTGCTGATCTGCGCACGAGGAAGCCTAACCATCCCTCCCACCTGCAATGCACAAAACACATCCTCCCCAATTTCCCTCTTGCCCTGAAGAGCTGTTCCCCCTCCGCCTCTGCCAGATCAATACAAGTGGCGTGACCCGAAGCCTGGCATCAGTGGGCGTAAGGCTGACTGCTCCCAGCCCCTCGCCAGGATCCCCCACTGGGGCTGTCGCTGGGAACTGATGTGAAGTCCCAGCGCCAGGCCGGGGCCCACAGCCACTAGAGGTAGCTCTGCACACACAGACACACACGGGAGTCCCGTGCAACCCTCCCAGATGCGGCCAATCCCGCCCGCTGCGTCCACACCCGGCAGAGGCCACCCGCTCTGCCGCATCTCGTCCCCCAGAAGCAGCAATAAAAGCCTTGCTGAGGAGGAACAGGAGCTTTCCAGGCCCTGAGAGCGTGTGGTGATGAGGTGCTTTAAGGCCCTCCTTACCTTTTCTTCTCAAATCCTGGGGCTGATGGAGCATTTAGAGCCTTCTCAGCACCCTCCAGGGATCATAAATGGCACTGGGGTCACAGGATCGGTCCCAGAGCATCACTTCGTGCCACGCTGCCTGCAGGCACCTCTCTGCAGGGAAACGTGGACTGGGGACACAGCACTGCACCTAGAAACAGGCAGCAATATCAGGCCCCTGTAAGCAACACTGCAGAGAGCTGCCAAGGGGGCCAGGCCAGTTCTCTACACAAAGCCCTTTCTTTCACAGGTATACCACGTAGCATCATCCCTGGCACCCCTCGCCCTGTAGCCCAGGAATGCCCCTGCACCTCGGCGTGCCCACAGCAAGCGGCACAAGCCCCTTGCTCAGCCCACACCTGGCAGACAACACCCGATTCTGTTGCTGTGCGCGTCCCTGGCTGTTCAGGCACCCGCAAACCATCCGGGGTAAGTTCTGGCATCAAAGGACAGAACGAGTGCTCCCAGGGATCTCGGCAGCTGCCCCCAAAGGGAAGGCTCTGCGCAGGCTGCCCTGAGACAGACCTCTCAGCCTGGCCCCTCGCAGCACAGCTGAGAAGCAGCCGCAAGAGCCAGAGCACCAGCAGCCCTGGTGCAATGTGCTCGGCAGAGCCCATTTATGTCTTCAGGGGCTCAGCGCAGCCCCTGCTCCTACGCCACGAGGGCCCACAGCCCGCTGCAGCAGCGGGCAGCCTGTGGGTCTTGCTGCGCTGCCAGGGCTGTGGCCCTGACCCCAGAGAGTCAGGGAAAGCTCAGCTCAGGGAAAGAGCCAGCAGCCCAGGCTCCTCCTCACACGTGCTAAGCACAGGTGAGGTGAGCCCGGCTGCCTCCCCGTTTGGTCTGTGGGCACCACAGGCTTCGGCAAGCAGCAGGTGTGGAGCATCCCGGGGCAGCACCCACTCAGCCAGAGCTGCCCCCCTGACCATAAGCCAGGGCAAGGCAAGGAGCCCCAGAGCATCTGGGGGTGTGTGCAGGTCTCCTTCCCCTGCACCCAGCCCCTGGGCCCCCAAACCTGAGGCCGCCACAAGCCCACAGCCTTGCTCCACACCACAGCTGACAACAGGCTGAATCACTGTCTGTGGCTGCCGTTTGACGAAGTAGCAAAGCAGTCACCATCAGCTATCTCGTGGACAGGGACACCAGGGTCAGTCTGGCTGTATTCCTGTCAGGCTCTGAGGGAGAAGCAGGGACAGAAAGTTTTTGAGCTGTCTTGGAAGTGTTTGACCCACTCTGGCATTCAGCTCTTAAACAAGCGGGGTCTCTGTGAGCCTGGAAATGCTCCAAAACACAGGACATGCAGGAACACCCCAAATACAGGTGCTGCATGTTTCCTTAAGGCATACAGCTCAGTCACAGCCTGTATGCTCTGCTCTAAGGTCTCTGGTTACAGAGGTAAACATTACCCTGGCTCCCGGGAGTGCCAGCTCCCCCGCGTAGCGCAGCGCCCGCAGCTTCGCCAGGCTCTACCCACCCACCGCTGATGCTTCAGCAGGAACCAGCCGCAGCAATGCCAGGGCGTCAGGTCTCAAACCACTTACCACGGGCAGGCTGTGCACTCCCCTGAACCTCTCCTCTGCAACTCCCCCAGCACAGCACGCTCTTTTTTGCTGCATCGCGGAGGGGGATGAGGGCTCCTCTCCAGAGGGGCCTGTGGGAAGTGTCCCTGCAGAGATGGCCAGAGCAAGGCTTGGCCTACCAGGAGCTGCACGGGCACATTTCAGCGCAAGAAATAGCATCACCGCTGCAACCACTCCCCACAGAAATCAAGTGTATTTGTTCAACTTAAAGAAAAAGATTCAGCTGCAACAATTACCAAACTGAACTGCTAGTAGATTTTTAACAGCCTGGCCTGCTTTCTGCCTCACCCAAATATTCCCAAGGCATGGCAGAGACTGCAGTGCCCAAGGAAAGTTTAAATGCAACCTAAAAAACCCAGCTACATCAGTACCTTATAGCGACGAAGGGCTATCCAAAAACTGGTCATCCTACCACATACTGAAACCCTACCACTTGCAGCACACAGTGCAGGCCAGCGCTGAAGCACGTAAAAAGAAAGAGGCCAATTTGTGCAGCAAGAACCAATAGCCTGAATTAGGGGAAAACGCAGATAAACTCCAATATAAGCCCAGCATCTGGGCAGAGGGAAGGGAGTGCTGTAGAAGGAAGTGGGGTTCAGGTAGCTTCAGCTACCTGGGTGCCCAGGACAGCCTCTTTGTTATGCCACACCCACCCACTGCCATTTTGGCCCCAAAACCTTAGTATTCAGCCTTAAAACGTGAAAAAATATGCAAAAAGCAGCTCAGTCCCTTGCAGAGTTCTCTCTGCAGGTAGCAATTGAAATATGAGAGGGCTGGAGCCCAGCCTGTGTGTCTGAGGGGAAAATACTGAGCTAGTTTTGAGGCATCTGCTTCATTTGGGGAAAGATGGACAAAACCCGGTATATATCCCAAAAGCAAAGGGTGGGGAGGGTGGCCCCACCAAATCTTATTCCCCCAGACCCTCTGCTAGATGGGGATGTGCTCAGTTTCACAGAAAGATAGCCCATTTTGTGGAGCCTTTGAATATTCAAATTGAAAGTATCGCGCAATCATTGATTGTCAAATCATTGGTTTCTAGAGGTTTTAAATACTTGGCATTAGGAGAGAAAAACTCAAACTTATACCCGTAGGGATAAAACAATAATATTGTCGGGATCCACCTGGCATTGCCACCAGGCAAGCAGGTCCCTTCGCCCCCAAATTTTAAGCCTGTCTCCTCTTGCCCCCTTCAGCTGCTCTGGGGCCGGGGCCGGGGTCAGCGCTGCCGCCGCACCGGCCGCCCGGCGAGCTGCTGCCGCTGCTGCTCAGGATGTCCGGTAAGCCCCGCCGCGCCCCCCTCCGCCCCCCCCTCCCCATTTGGGGGCTGTTTCGGGGTTCGCCGGGGTCATTTCCCGAGTGAGGCAACTTCTCCTCCCAGGCGAGGAGGACCCGGGGAGGGCGGGGAGGGGGGAAGGAGGAGGCAGGGACCGGCTGCTGCCCGCCGAGGGCCGCCCGCGGGGCCGGGGCGCAGCGGGGCGCAGCGGGGCGCAGCGGGCAGGGCCGGCCCGGCGGCAGCGGCCGGCGGGGGGAGCCGGGGCTCCGCAGAGCCGGCCCGGCCCGGCGCCGCTCGCCCTCCGGTGGCCATCCATCCCCCTGGCTCCCAGCGGCGTAGCGCTGCCGGCCCGAGCGCCAGCGCCGGGGCGGGGGGGGGGAGACGCGGGGCCCCCGCACCCTCGCCCCAACCCCACGCGGTCTGTCCTCGCCACGCTGCTCTTCACCCTCAGCCTGCCCTGAGCACCCTGGTCCCCAGCCTGCCCTTGTCACCCTGCTCCATCACCCTTCCCCTTCCATCCACAGCCCGGCCAAGGGAAATCCTGCTCTCGCTTCTTCGGGTGCGGGCAGACCCCGCTGGGGCCTCAGGGTGCTAGAAAAGCAGGATCCTTGGGGCACAGTGCTCCGCCACGGGAGCCAGGGGTGGGGGGTGCCTGAGAGCCAGCCCCTGGGTTATAGATGTGTCCATACCTCACCTGCTAGTTTGCCTCGAAGGTGCGCGTGGCGAAGCCCCTAGCCCTGTCCTGCTGCCTGTGCAGAGCAGAGCCAAGAGGCTGTACGCAGCACGAACCCGAACTTGCAGAAGGGGCTGCTAGGTGAGGGCTCTCCCTGGCTGTAGGGAGCCCTAGTAACAGGGTGTTCTCATTAAATTCAACCCTGCCCTCCCCTCATCTTCAGTTTGTGGAATAGAAACAAAACATAAAAATATGAGATGAATAATCCCCAGCTGCTGAGAGCACCGCTCAGCAAACTCCCCTCGAGGCAGACCTGGCTCAGCCTGCTACCCTTCTGGAGGGACCTGTGTGCCTGTTACAGCATGTCCTCAACCAGAGCACCAAGGGGGCAGCAGGAGAGCCGGGGTGGGCAGACAGGGTGAAGATGCTGTACAGCCATCGGCAGTGGGCAGAGGTTACAGCCGAAGAGGACAGTGCCTACAGTGTGGGATTTCTTGGATATGTGTGTGCAGTCTTCTGGCTGCACACAGCAGCAATAGGAGAGGGAACCTGCAATCAGCTGCCTCCACTGGGGAACAGCTGACGGCAGGAGGAGACGGCACTGGTGATTGTAGGATCTGCCACTGGATGAAAATAAGAGCAGAAAGTCAGGACAGAAACAGAACCGCCAGAGGCTTTAAGGATTTTACCATGAGTACACTAAGTGAAAGTGATTTTTCAGAATAGGTAAATACCTTACCATTTCCTGTACTAAAAATCCTTCATCAGGTAGTGACTGATGATAGCTGACTGGTTTTGGCTGGATTAAAGACATCCTCAATGCTTGTTTGAAATAAATGGGAGTTGTACAGAATGAGCAAAATAAAGAGATAATCTAGGCTTTGCAAGAAGTGATTCATGAAAGCAGTCCTTTTATTTGTGTTTTGTTTAGCCCTCTGAATAACTGCCCACATATCTCCATTGTTTTATTCCTGGTCTTCATCTGCCAGATGAAGTGCTTCCCACATTTATTTTCAGGTCCTAAGAGTGGCAAATATGATAAGAATTTAAATAAATTCAACAGCAGCACCAGATGGAGCTTGGTATTAGGACACCTGGAGGGTGGGGGGAAGGAAGAGATAGAAAAGAATAAAACATGTATGACTACTAAATATAATCAACACCATCTTTTTCATAGATGTCTGCTTGTCACAAGCTTGAACACTAGGTGTTAAAGAGGGCTCTACACTGTGATTACAAGTGACTTAAAAGTGACCAGTTAATCATGTTAACTCTAAGTAGACTCCATGTAGAGCATGCTTGGAAACATGCTGGATTTCCTGTGTGCTCTGAAAGTCTTCCATCTTGTAAGGTGTTTTTCCACAAATTTTTTCAGGAAAGCCCAAGGTGTATCAAGGTGTTAGAGTAAAGATCACAGTGAAGGAGTTACTGCAGCAGAGAAGAGCACGACAAGCAGCAACCGGTGCAGCAGTAAGTAAAAATCCTTTGGTATCTTCTTTGTCTCTTGTCTCCCAATTTTTTTTTTTGCCAAGACTGTAATCTCTGGATCAAGGAGACTGCCAAAGTCTGAGTGTAGCAGGCTGGTCAGGATGGGGGAGAAGGACATTCAGCCAGGGTAACTGCAACAGTGATCTGAACAGGTGATGGTCTGAGCCATTAGTACAGGGAGAAAGCAGAGCTGGTGCTCCAGAAACGTAACTCACTCTGGGATGGAAGGCCAACATGGACAAATTTCAGTCCAACTTACAGTTGTCATCATGCTGGATGAGCAAAGTAGGCCATGGTCACTGCCCCCCATTAAAAATGTGGCCTGGCTGGGCTGAAGCATGCACCAAACTGTTTTGCAGCATCAGGTGAAGCATATGCCCGTGGCACGCCATTGACCTGACCTGTGCAGCTTTGAGGAGCAACCAGAGCTCTGTCATGCTAAAGTTCCCCTAACCTCCCCCTTTTCCACAAGTCTCAGCCCCCCAGGAAGCTGCTTTCAACCACCCCCTTACCCCTGGAGACTTTCTCTTGTCCAGTTAGACCAGGCAGGGAATGGAGGGACCAGACGTATGGTGCTTCCAGCAGCTCCCAGCTGGGCGGCTCCTAATCCCATCCCTTCTAAAGGAGGGGATGGGGATCTGTGTGCGTTCACACACACACAAGTACTCTCTCTCTCTCACTCTCTCTTCCAGTCTTTGTAGGAGTCCTCTAGCTCCAGCCACTCTAGGGATTTGCATAAAGAGGTTGGTAAATCATTATTTCTTCCTGGTTCATGACATTATAGCTTTGGATGGTTTTCAGATTTCATCTCCCACCTCCTGTACCTCGTTGCAGCTGATTGCACAAAAAGCTGATCAGCCTGCAAGCCACAGGCAGAGAGGCCTGGGTGAACAGTGCACAAAGCTGCTGGGCTTTGGAAATGCTGGGTCACTCCTCCCCTCCAGCCCTAACAGAAGCAGCCTCCTCATCGCAGCCAGGCGTCACAGGGCTGCGTGGAACTTGTTTTCGCTTCCCGCAGTGAGTTTACACAGCGCTTCTTGTGCCCACGCAGGAAAAAGTGAAAAGTGGCAGTGCAGGAGCTTACCTTTGTGATCTGCAAAAGGTACACGTCGTCCCAGAGAGGCCAGAGATTAGGGCTGGCAGGATAAGCTGCCTCTGTGCGCTGAAAAAAGCCGAACCTGAAACCTTCTGTTGCCAGTGGTACAGCTCTGCCTTGTTACGCATCTGCGGCCAAAGAGAAGAGAGTTAGTCCTACAGGCACCTTCAGCCCGGAATAGCCACTATTTAATGAATTAAATGCACAGGGATGTGCTAGGAAGTTGTTGCTAGGGAAATGAGCCACTTTTCAAGAGTATTTTGAATAAAGGAAATGAAGTGGAAGTCTGTATGAATTAAAACTGAGGAAAAAACCCACCCAGTATTTGTATTTGCAGAGTAAAATCCTGGTCCCAAACAGCAAGCATCAAAACTCCTGTTGCTTTTTGGGTGGATTTCTCCCCTCTGGCAGGTCAGGTTCCTAAAACAGATTGATCTGCCCACTTCAGCTTCCAGCATCCCTTAGAAAATGAGACTATTGATTTTCATAGAGGCATGTAGCTGTGTTAGAGTGGGGAGCAGCGTCAGAGCTGGTTCTCAAATGACACCAACACCAAGCACGACGACCCAGCCGTGGGGATACCCGCAATTGTCTTTAGCTGTGTTTCAAGAGTTATTGCTACAGTCTGTTAATTACACATTCTCAATCATATTCATTCCTACGAATTCTTTGGGATCCCTCCACTATGGCATTCATGGTCCTAGAAATTAATATATGTTCGTTTCGGAGGCAACGACATCTCTGCCGCATTAACAGCAGTGATGCAGCAGGAAGAGCACACTAGCAAGGTGCTGTATCAAGGGCTTTACACCAGCTTGGTGGTGTGCTCCTCCAGTGCCATTATAAGCTCAGGGAAAAATCATGTCATGCATGTTAATTTTGTTCTGTCAATGCTAGGGAAGCTTTCCATGTCACAGCCATGAGGTAAATAAGGTTTACATAAATAGGTTGAAGCGAAATCCTGACTTACCTCAGCATGCAGAAAAAAGCTCCCCTGTGTTACAGTAACTACAATTCCTCCCCTTCTATTTGGTCAGGTTTCTTGGGGCAGCAGCAGCATCCAGTTTTCAGAGTCTGCGTCTCCTCCTCACCCAGGTTGGTACAAAACCCATCCACATGTCCCTTCCCACCCCCTTCCCAATTTTTCCCACAGCCCAGAGACTTTCCAGCCCTGGGTTGAGGCAGGCACTACCAGATAACCGGCCATGCAGCCAATCAGCACCTGAAAGGAGCCTGTGAAATGCAGATGAGTACATACTACCCCATTCAGGAGCACGCTCTCATGCTCTCATTTGTGCAGTCTCTTTTTTCCGCAGCAAGGAGCGAGATCCCCTTCAGGAAGGAATGCTCATCCCCTAGGGAATCACACTGCTGGCATCACCTTCCCCAGGCTGCAGTCTGTGGGTCTGGCTGGAGCTAGAGGGTCAGATCACCCTGGAGCACTTTGCTGAGCTCCAACAGATTTGGCTCTTCTCACTCTCCTGGCAGCATCCATAGGAGCGAGAGGAGTGTCAGGTTTTCAGCAACACAAAGAGTTTCTTCCTCCTGTATGTGAATATCCAAGGAGAGGGGAAAGGGGCGGGGGGGAACAGCACTCTGGGCTCACAGATCCTTCAGTTATTCTGCAGCCAAAGTGGAGAGACCTAAAAGGTTGGACAGGTGTGAATATATACTTTGTATGGACAAGGAAATTATTAAATCATCAATATTTGGGAATCAGTTTGCTTATGTTAATACAGAAACATGAGACATACCAAAGCTGTTTCAGGCTGGAAAGTCTCCATATGTTTATGTATTTTGAGTGCTTCTCACTTCCTCCCCACATCTAGCTAAACACTGCCATCCTGAACATGCAAACGATTACAGCTGAGTGACTCTACCCACGTGCAGTTCCATTGCCTTCAGACCTATGTCCCTCCATGTGGACAGGGCTTTGCTTTTAACCATGTTTGAATACAGCATGGAAAGATAATAGTTCTGTAAAGTCAGATATGCTGTGAGCTTTCATAGCCCCAACAAGCACGTTGCAGTACAGTGAGAGTCTGACCCTGCAGCTTTCTAGAAAATTGCACTTTTGCCAGTAACACTACAGGGACACAGCGCCACGTTATCACTGACTTGCTCCATTTTGCCTGCTCTGAAGTTTGCCTCCTGTCTGACTGTTTGGAGGATAAAACAGCAAATTGTTCTTCAGTTATCCCCTTCTTCCCACAGAGGTAGCTACCCTGCATTTGGAGACTGGGTGAGGCAAAGGCGTAAGCCATCTGCCAAGCTGTGAAGCATAAATCACTGCACGGCAAGCGTCTAGGTCTGCAAACAGCTGACGTTTGAAGGAAGGCCAGAGGGTCAAGAGTCTGAGGGAGTTTCCAGCTGGATCTCTGTCCAAAATGGCTGGAGCCAGAAGAGTTTCCAGAAGTATTTAAAGAGCTTTGGAGCTTTCCAAGGGGACTAAAATTCCCTAAGTTATTTGCATGCTTTTGAGCAGCTTCTTCCTGGTGTCGGGTTCCCTAGAAAATTCACCCGGAGCTTGAAGGACCTTTTTCCTTGTCTAAATCCACAGGGCTACTGAACATATAAGAATACTGAAACTTGACCTGGGGCAACACCTGCCCTTTGTAAAGACAGATTTTGAATAACCTGCTACTGTCTGGTTTACCTTCTCTCCTAGCACCTTTTGATGCAGAAACCGCCTCTTCTGTTCCCAACTATTGTCCATCATGGCAGTTTTCGAATTGTCTCTCCTGCGAAGAAAGCCCTAACTATTTGGAGCAGCTGGTAGACTCCTGTCTTCAGACAGATGTGCCCTTAGACCCAGCCTTCAGTGCTTTCCAGACATCCTCACATTACACCTCAGACGCCCTCCAGCCAGTCCCGCTCTGCTTTAACCAGGGCCTGGTAAGCTTTGTGTCCAAGGGGAGCCACGGGTGCACTCGGAGGGGAGATGGGGAAGGGAATCGCATCCTGGGGCAGAACAGCAGCAAGCTGATTTGGAAGTGTACTGCTTTTAGGGGCATGGGGTGCAGCCACAGCAATGTAGCCTGCTTGTGTGGACTTCTGCATGGTTTCCCATGGGGAGCGGAGGACAGGAAGGCCCAGCCAAACCTAGAGAGAGGCTACAGAATAGGGAATGTCCCTTCTACAGATCCTGTAGATTTTCTGCAGAGAATAGCCCAGTTCCTCCTAGCAGTTGTCTAACTCACAGAGAAGCTCCCTGTTAACACTAACGTCACAGGAACTGCCTCTTGGGTTTAGGGCTCCAAGAGCCAAACCATCTCCCTGGGTAGCCAGACCCTCCTGGGAAAGGTCACAGCGTGGATGTTCTGGCTGCTGTCCACATTTTCCCAAATGACACCCTGAAACGTCCTGGTTTGGTGTTTTTTTTTTCCCCCCTCTCTCAAACTCTAGGCTGCCGGATCCCCCAGTTCAGCTGATCTGCCTAGCCCGTTAAACTATAGCTGCTCTCCTCCTCAGCTGTCTCCTTTCACCCCACTGACCCCCAGCCCACCCTCTGCTCTGGAGACCAAGACCTATGGCTGCCCTGTGGAGGAGTGGTCCTGCCATGCCCCCTCCCCATACACCACCTCTGCCTGCTGCTGCACAGCCTGTGGCTCCCAGCATGTGGACAACAGGGTCCCGCAGTACTTCCCCTGCCCCAGCACAGACTGCATGGACTACCTACCGCCTGTGGCCGTGGCTGATGACTTCTTCAGAAGGGATAGGAACTGTGACATCTGCTACAGCTAATGGGGACTGTGGTTTTACACATCCACTGTATCCAAATCAGATTAATTGCCCATGAACTATGCAAAGTTGCACTGCCTAACAGTCCAGTTTATTCTTCACTACTCACACATTTTCTACATGATACTGTCACTACATTAGTCCTCCTGCCTTGTATGGCCAGGGGTGTTTTGTTGCTGTCGTCGTGGTTTCTTTTGGGGTTTTTTTCCTGGTTTTGTTGTTGTTTTTTAAAGAAATCCTAAGCTGCCTTATCAAACACATGTCATTAAGCCAGCTCTTTTTGATACAAATAAATAATTTGGTACACATGCTGAAGCCTGTTCATTCCTCATGTGTTAAATGTCAGTGCTTTTTTCTTCTGCTAATGATCCAGAATCCTGGCCCTGTTCCCACAAAGGTGAGGAAGAGAGACTCTCAGCAACCTACACAGGAGCAATTACTCAGCAGCATGAAAGGTCACACTTACCCTTTCCAGCACATAAAAAGTCTATGTGTATCTCAGCACCCAGCACACTAGCCACTGTGCAGCACCCCGCTCCGAGATGGATCTGCAGCTTCTTCGCCACTGCTGCTGCTCAGGCTGCCGTGATGATATTCTCCAGCCATTCTTGCAGAAAAGGGAAACTGCTGTTTTCTGTGCAAGCTCAGAGCTTAGCCTGGGGGTCAGGCACCAGAAAGGCCCCTCAGGCCTGCGCAGGGGCTGAATCCAGTGCTGAATTTCTTTGGCTGCTGCTCAACACCAGCTTCCCTGTGAAGGCAGAGTTTCAGTGAGAGGCTGATGGAGCTTGTTAGCCCTTTGTATAGTTTGGGCTGGATATCAGGTTTTCTGCACCATTCAGCATAACCAACTGAACAGGAGCTAAATGATTTTTTTTTTTAAAGTAGATAATGGGAAACTTATCATACGTGAGGATTCCCTGTTTCTTGCATAAACCCAGGCTTTGTGTCTCACCTCCTTTTAATAGCACTTGGTGAGGCAGACTGCCAAGCCACCAGTTTCTCAGCTGAGCACCCAGACTGGAAAGAAAGCAGCGTGTCTCCATACTAAATCCAACACAAATGAAAAAAATAACTACACCTGTGAAGACAAATACATAATTTAGCTAGCTGTATGCTCACCTTCTCCTCCAGACACTTCTACAGATAGCTGAAAAGCTTTCCTCTTCCCAGAGTTGAAATTACTCATATGGCAGAGGATGCAACACACACACATATCTGGCTGGTAGATAAGGAGGTTTCCTTCATTCTACCAAAAATACCAACGAATATCTCCTCACCCTGTGAAATCTATGAAGAACTAAGAGTAACATTTTTTCTAATGAGACTTTAAAAAATATTTATATAATGCCAATTATTTCAACCTTCTATCCCTGCCTTCATCAGAAAACAGAGCTGTTACCTCCCATGCAGCCTCCAGGGTTCTCTTCACTTTAAGTTCTACATAAGCTAAAAATGGCATTTTTGCCATGTCCAATCCAGGTCCCTGGACAGGACGTTTCATTGTTGCCATGCTAGACAAGGAGATTACAGAGTACCTTTCCAACATTCAGTTCCTTTACCTTATGTAAGGTAGCAGCTTTTTTCCCCAAACTTGTAAAATACTTTGACAACTTTAAATAATATCTTCCCTCTCCCCTGTTGTTACCTGATTAATCTCAGAGTTGGTCCAAGTGATAAACGCTTATCACAGAAAGCTTATAAATAGGAGTTAACGGTCGTATCTTTGTTGCAGTTAAAAGTGTGATTACCCCTGTGCAGAGACACTCTGTTAGGTGTCATTGTAGTGCTGGCAGGTGCTTCAGCCCCCGAGCTTTATCTCAGAGCACTGGAGGGTTATGCTTCTACTGCCCCAGTCTGATTCACAGCTTGCTCAGTGCTGGCTACTCCTGCTTGAGGAGCGGGCACACCTTTAACCATATGTCAAAGCCCCTTATCACCGAGATGAAAGAGCCACAAGAAGATAAGGTTGAGGCAAGATATTTGAGGCTTCCAGTGGAAATGGGGTGACTACATCCTCCCCATCGGTTGGCAAAGTTGGCCTGAGCTTAACAGAGCCAACATGAGGTGTTCTCATACAGCAAAGAGCATGTCAAAACGGTAAGTAAGCATTCAACAAGGAGAGCACTCATATTAGCACATCCTCCAGCAAGGTTAATGGTATCCCAGGCTACAGAACAGTGCCAGCAAGGACGTCAAGTGAAGTGTTGCAGTCTAACAACATATCTCCCACCTCCACGTCAGGCGGATATCTGATGTAATACACTATCAGCAGGTTGCACATTTATCAGTAGATTGTGGCATAGATCTGTACAGCTATCAGTGGTTACACTGCATCTCCAAAGAGGACTGCTCCGTGCAAAGACCGTGGTGTGCAGTGGAGAGGTTGTGCCTGTCATCAAACCTATGGCTGCTGTTTAGGCATGACCACTTAGGAATGGCAGTGTGACCATGAGCACTACAAACATCCCATTCTTATTCCTGCTCCTTGCATGTTGCCTGACCCAGGCCACAAAAGCGCTCCTGCAGTGGGGGAAGCTGTCTCTTGAAGGGCTGGGCTGGTCTCACCACTCAACTTCCACGCTTCCAGGGCTTGCAGGTGGCCAAGGTCCTGAGATGGGAGCATGCGGTGTGTTCTTAACAACAGGAGATATTTAAATTAACAGCTACTGGCCTCATGCTGCATGGGACCAGCTGCTCTGCTGGGACAAAGATCCTTCCAGCAAAATGTTTCTATGCAGTGGGCCATTTACTTAATGGTGCTGTCCATCCCTTGCAGCTTCTTCCTATTTCTCTGCTGCTCTTCCTCCAGTTGTTTTGTGATCCCCCATGCCAGGGACTAGAAATATGTTTTAGACACTGTTCCCCAACGTCCTTTGAATAGCTCCTGGTGACATATGCAATGCAAGTAAAAGCTTGCTGACTGTTGACACAATGATGTCTTGTTGACACAAGAAAGAAGAAAAACAACAGAGGATGACTATTCAAAGGTTGATTGTGCATTTTCTAGCTATGAGGAACATATTTTTTTCCCCCCTTTCCCACCCCTCTCAAAAAAAAAAAAAAAGGTTTAAAGGAAAGTAGCCTGGGTCATATCTCCAACAGAGCTGGCACAGCACTACTGAAACACTGGCATTTCATCAGTCCCTGCCAGGTGAAGTTCTGCCAGGCTATATAAACCTGTGTTTACCCAAAAGTGGGGATCACCCCCCCATTCTTACAAAAGCCATGAATAACTCCAGAAGTAACCTGCAGTTATAGAGAAAATAAAAGGTTCTTATTTTCAGGTTCTTTACCAGTTGCACAGAGTATTTGATCAAAAAGTTTTCCTTGCCAACCAACTGGCAACTTTTCTATGGCACCACTTCAGAACATTTGTTTGGTGATAACAAGCCTTCGTTATTAGCAACTTATCCAAAGCCACAGGTAGGAAGAGATAAACTGTGCAAATAAAGGGGTATCACACACTGCCAGTACTGCTAAGGTAATAAAAGGTACATTTCCCCTGAAACAGTCATAAAAATTCGAGGGGTTAACTGTGAACTAAGATATTGCTCAAATCAATCAAATTCACCCCAGCACAGAAGACTTAACACTCAGGTCACCTTTGAGCCTGAAAAGGGATTTTCTTGATACACAGGCCAGGAACCGGCTGGATTGACAGGGAAAGGTGCTTTACATGCACGGGGGAGCAGCAGCCTCCAACTGTCTGGTGGATCCGGTCCAAAGACAGTATGAAGGGCTTGTTGATTGTAGCTGGCCTGAGAGCAGGCCTCTAACGTACGAGCTTTGGGAAGCTGAGCACAGACGTGCCTGTAGAGAGAACAAACCCTTCCTGGGTCGGTCACGGGTTCTTCCCTCTCCAAATCTCATCCATCAACTCTGACTAACGCAGGATGCCGGGGTGATGCTTTGAATGAAGCCACGTCCCTCCCGCCCCAGATGGACATTTTCCCTGATAGTCTGGAGATGGCGATGTTGACAGACTACAAGTCACTGATGACATTGCTCTGTATTAAACATCCAACAGCAGGAGATGAAATAATAAAGAGATAAGCCACTCTAGAAAACAGCTCATGTATTTTTTTCACTTGCTGCAAAAGGAATTCTGTCATCTCATAGACATTTCTAGATGGCAAAAAGCTTTTTACATTTTCCCAGTGCATCCCATGCAACATGCCCGTCACAGTTTTACAGTTTTGTTGCTAGCAAGTTCAAGAGACAGATATTTTCTTGACCATTTTGTCTTGACACACAGTACTAACTCACCAACCCAGTCATCACTCAGTCCAGGGCTTGTTATAACACCCCTTCGAAGTAAGAAAGTACATGCTTTTGCTGGCCTATGCCCAGATACATGCAAATTTATGCAAACACATGCAAATATGCGTCTGCTTTTTTGTCAGCAGATGTTGGCAGGTTTGTAGATATGATGTAGTGAGAAGCAATAGCAAAACAGCAGAGAGGAGGGCTGAGAAAGTTGAGAAGATCTCTACATTTCTTAAGTGCTTTTGTTCAAGTCTGCTGAACAGTTGTTTAAACAGTCCAGGCCTGCAAGACCGACAAGTGCTGTAGGAAACCTCATCCCATTGAGTCAGTCAGTGGGTGATCAAGGAAGTTACTGCAGTGATTTAAGACATCTGCCCTTCATCTTATTGTTCAGTCCTGTTCGAAAAAATAACTTGAGCAACATTGGGAAATCAGCGAACTCTAATTCAGAATGTGTACCGAAGATGAGACACCCTCCGTGAAAGGGTTGTCAAAACCCGGCTTCCACTGCCTTCAGGCATCTACCTTCAGTTCTACTGACCCAGCAGAGACACTGTTGCCAGCTGATTGCACAGCAATTCACAAATCATTTCACAGAAAGAATAAGAAGAATCTATTAAAACGCCCCCTTAGCTAAGAACGGGAACAGGAGAGCACTTACCACATTGCACTCTAACCCTGCTGCGTACAGGCCCACACAGCTCACACCTTTTCTATCCTGTCCATACCTAAAAGCTGTTGAAGACCCAAAGGAAGCCTCTGTCTCCTACACAGGCATTAGCCCGGGTGAGGGTTCAGCTCCCCATTCTGAGGTGCTTCCAGAGATATTCTTTGCCATCAGAGCCGGAGACTTGGATTGGATCAGATGTCTCAGAGGAATCCCTTCACCGGGAAGCCACACGAACCTGCGCTGCCGAGCCCCTGCCCCATGTACTTGCTCTTACAAGCACCCGTTTTCTTTTCTTGGGGTGGGGTGAGAGACCGTGGCAATGGACAGCTGCTTCAGCTTTCTTCCACGAGGTGCTAAGAAATGGGACGGCAGCAGCTTGCAGGAACCCTGACTTCGAGCTCTTGAGTTTGGACGTCCCGTCACTCAGGTGAAATGCAGCCATGGATGACTCCTCAGGCTGACTTGGCCTCTTCCATCCAGTCTTTTTCCCTCCCCTCAGTTTCCTGCATTCCCAGGCTAGCAGGAACAATGACGATAATTGCACATCACAAAGGCTTCAGCATTTCAACCCGTACCTCTGGACAGGACCTAACAAGAGGCACAGTTTGAGCAAGTCTTAGAGCAGTATTTCTTAACCTTTTGCAGCCAAACTACCATCTTGTGTTCTGTCACCACCATGGGTTTGAGCTGCCACCAAATCAAAGGCTGGCTGTACTTTGAACATTTGCTTATTTATGTAACAGCCATTTGCTTTGCTTGCCTCCTTGCTTGCAAACAATGCTTGAGGTTTATTAGTATTCTTTGTTAACAAAAATAAAGTTTTCAACCATTTGAAAGCTCATCTCCTGATATCTTACATGCAACTCGTGATCCACAGGTTGAGAAACACTCTCAGCCCACCCTGCTTTAAAAAGTCTAAGAGCAGAGATGTGTTGGTGAACCATCCTCACAGTTTTTCTAAGAGGCCTTGTGCAATCAGCAAGCTGAAGTTGAAGCCATTCCAGAAATTGCAGGCAACCTAGGATCTGGCATTTCGGCGACAAGAAACGAATGCAGATGCAACTTTCCCTTTCTTCAGCAAATGCCTAACCTGCCAAAAAATGTAGAAGTTCATAATCTACCCTATGAAACCGTGCATGCAGACACCCCAATACATACACACACACACTTACATACGTGTGTATGTGTAACTAAATACACATATAAACATATCAGAGTCTACAATGAGCTCCAGGAGCCTTTTCATACCTGTAGGCATGAAGGCCCATCATCCCTTGGGATTTGCTGTCATTATGAAAGAACTACACATTGATACCTCCCCCAGGTGTATTTGGAGTACCAGCTAATATCTGCTTTGTGCTCCTCAATTACAAATTTACTGAAGTGGGGAACCCCCAGGTCTACCCCACTGCAACGTCACACCCATGTCATACAACTTGTCCTCACTGTTCCCCTGGTAAGGACAGGCAGCTGTGGTGTGCACAGATGTGTTAGGAAGTAGTAGCAACGTGAATCATGTACCTGATCCCCAGCTTTTCCAGAAGGAGCCATATGGATTGGCTGATCGTTGTCTAAGTTTCGGATGCTTGGGTCTGCCCCATGGTCAAGGAGCAACTGGATGATTTCTTTCTGGTTCTTGTCACGAGGCAATGCAGCTGCCATGTGCAAAGCTGTGTTGCCATGTGCCTAATGTAGTGGAAGAAAAAAGAGAAACCTCCTGATAAGCTGTGCCACCTACTCAGAATTGTCCTAGAAACAGAGATTTGTGAAACGAGAGCTGAAGAAGCCTCACGTGATTACTTACCAGAAAGTGAGGGAGTATCCCTGCTCTGTTTCTCCTACGTATGGCTGCTCATGCAGGAGATTTGTGGATTTAGATTTTTCTCTCAGAGCACTACAAATTGGGGGGCTTTGGTGCTTTGGGTACAGCTAACAAGTAGTCCTGTATCAGCAACACTCCTAATCAACTCTGCAACCATCTGCTAAATCCTACCCTTGCGTAAGCAGAGACCTGATGAGTTATTTGAAAACCAGAAGGATAGAGGTCATGTAACATGCATATTTATCCAGGAGAAACAATAGGAACTATTTCACTGGGAAACAAAGTCTAAGGGACACAAAAGACATTATGCTGTGTTACCCATCACACATGGGCTACACAAGGATTGACCATAGCAGACTCGTTTTTACTGCACAGACCTCCACTACTCCTTTTTACGATCACTTTTACATGCTAGAAAGTTGCAGAGACCTTGACACAAGTGAACGCCAGACCCAACAGGTTATATGTGAGGCTCAGACTGATCTCTTGGATACCAGACATCTTTGGCTGCACGAGTCCTCCCAGGTCACCAAACTCCTGGCATTACAAAGAGGTGCTTTGAAAGGTGCCAAGACATCTCGGTGGTCCAGCTGAACCAGAGGGTCACCAGCCCATGTCCCTCAGTGACTTTGTGTACTGTGGACCAAACAGGGCTGCAGGTGGCTTGGCTCTGCAGCAGACATGCCAGGCTCCAAACCTTCTCCTGGTTCCTTCCCAGAGTGCTAAAGGTAGTGCTTGGCTTTAGTTTCATGGTGCTGTCATCAAGCATAGTCCTGAGGTCAAGAGTCTACTTAAGCGTATATTGACTCCAGCCTTGCCAGAAACAGGATCTGCACAGAAACGATGGACAAACCTCGGTGCGAAGCCGCGCGGGGGCGCAGGGCAGAGCACGCTGCAACATGGTGCAGAAAAGCTCTGCTGTCACCAGACCGTGTAGAAATCTGTGCCCCTGCCTAGTCAGGTATGACTGGTAACGGTTTTAAATGAGAAAAACCTAACAAGCAAATGCACAAGGCAAGGTATTTTTAGCCTGCAAGAAGTCTCATTTAGGCAGCTGTATATTTTTTTCTCTCGGAAACGGCCATACATTTGTCATGAACTTGGAAGGTTGGACACAAATTGCAACATGTATTACTATTCCAGTTGTTAAAAGGAATAAACATGATTTTCAGGTCCTATTTAGCACTGAGATGTAAGGGACATCGCAGCACAAAACAGCAAAATCTTAAAAGCTATTCTCAGACAAGGCATTTTTTAAAAGCCCTGAACAAGCAGATCCTTGTCAATTTTATCATCCCATAGAGTCAAGGGATAGTTACAAGCTCTTTATAGGACTTCTTGTTAAAATGGAAACATCTGCATTTGTTTGCTGTGTCTTTGTGGCAGGAGCACTTCATAGCTTCCAAACCCAGGCACGGGGCTGAGGAAACAAGGCACCTGACAATGCCTGATCTCAAAGCCTCCCATTGACTTGAATAGGGCTTATGCGAGACAAAGGTCCAGAGCACCAATACGTGAGCTCTAGGAATCCTTCTGGTGAAAAATACCTCAAAGGCCTCAATGCTTTTTTCATTGTGAAATCCACGAGGAAATGCATTTGGAATGAGACAGCCACAGCAAGCAGTGGGTGAGCCAAAGCAGCCAAAACACGGACTCCAGCATCCCTGTTTTCTTGTCTTCTTCATACTTGGAAGAGCTAAAGAGTCAGGATGGGTATCAGACAACCTTATCATCATATTTCTCACTGTCCCAGACAACTCACCAACGAGACTGAAGACTCTAAGTGATCCTATCACAGTAGGAAGCTCTCACAGGATTGTGATCAAGAGACAACAGCAGACTCCCATAGCAAGCTAGCACCTGCCTAATAGGTCTTAAAAGATATAGAAAAAATGTAGTGAAAAGGCAACATAAGGCACTTCACTGTACAGAAAGACAGCAACTCAGTGTTATTACCCACATACACAAAGAAAAACATGTTTTCTCTAGTCCAACAGAAATCTGTAGGGGAAAAAAGCCCATGAGGCTGCCCAGTATGTGCTTCCCAAGTGAGCAACTCAGCTGATAGGAAACATCCAATTCCTTTCTGATGGACACAAGGATGTGGATGCTTTAAGGAGTAGAAATAAGACTAAGGGACTGAAACTCTTGAAATGAAAAGCTAATGTACTGACCCTCTCAAAACAGGGAGCCCTAGTCTTGTCCTCCCTTCCTCTGTCCTTTCCTGCTCAAGGGTACCCCCCTTCTGCAGAAGCACCCAGAATCACCCACTTAGTCCTGCTGAGAGGGGGCAGCTAGTCAAGAGCCAAAGATCTGGCTGATGCTGCAGAGCAACGTCTTAGCTAAGGCACAGGAATGTCAGGATTTTTGCTTAGGAGGATGGGTGAAGCTGATACATCTGCAAGATAGTGTCACTGCTTGGTATCTGCTCAGAGGTGAAGCATGGGGCAGCAAGGGGATGGGTGACACAACCACAGCACTGGGAAGGTTTCTAGCTTGCCTTATGCAACCTAGGAACGGCTGTGCTTCCAGAAACCCTGCACTGAGGAACCGATGTTAGCAAAATTTCAGCTCGGTGAGCAGGTTGTATAGAGTGCCTAAAGCGGGGTCTTGAGCCCCCAGAGTCAGAGGTGGTCTACTTGCCGCAGCGCCTAATTGCCACATTGCCTGGCAACGTCAGCCACTGGTTCACCGCCTGTAGTACGTGTCTGTCAGCTGTTAGGGCTTGGTGGATCCCGTGAATATTTTGATTCTCCAGGCTCAAACTTGCAGGCAGCCATCACAGTAACCAGTTTGTGCCCAGGCACAAACAGAGCCAGAAGACTTGCAAATTACATTTAAGGCAGAAAGAATCACCATCTCCTTTAACTGAAACAGGAGCTTCATCCTTCCTATGGATGGCACGTTTGACAGGGGAGATTACCTGATACATTGCTGCCCTAAACTGCCATCTTTCCGTACTATGCTGCTGCCAAGAGCAAACCATTGCATCATTGCAGATCTGTTTTCTCAGTCTTCAGTCTAATGTAATAAAGTTCATGGTCCTCCTCAAGTAACTACTTCCCATGTCCTTTCTCTTCTCTGGTTATCTTGCTCTCTCATTCTGTCAGCTTCTACCTGCTGAGAGAGGGGCCTGCATTTCATGACACAACTCCAGAGTTCAAGCCCAGCACTTCTTTCCAGGTGAAGCGTCTATTTACTGGAAAATGCAGTTTCAGGTTAAAAAAAAAAAAAATTCAGATTCACAAACTCTTGCTCTCTCCCTCCAGAAAAAAATATGTGTGGGAAGAGAATAACTGGTTTCTGCAGGACAACACAGATCTCCTCACATCTCTGCATGCAGCCTCCCACCACAGCACAGCTCTCGCACTGCTCTCAGCATCCCTCTGCCTGTGGATGTGCACACAAATCCTGTCCGTGCATGGCCTGACTCACCTTGTTGTTGACAAAGTCCTTGGACTTGAAAGCATTCAGCTCCAAGAAGTATCTGAGCAGGGAGATGTTCCCATCCTGGACTGTATAATGAAGAACGGTCTTGTTGCTTTTCACATCCTATTTAAAAACAGAAGAAAAACCAAACAAAATTAGAAATGTCCTGCAGAACAACCTGAAGATTTTATATAAACTCATTGGAGAAAAGTCCAGGCCAGCTCTGCAACTAATGTTGAGAATCTCCTTCCCTTCAGTGGCACTCTTACTGTCCAGTGTTTGCTCCAGGCTGCAAGAAAATAACTCCAAAAGGCAGCAACTAACTCTGCTACCAGTCACTTGAAAGGCGAATGGGCTTGGTCCTTCTGTCAGCAGTTCATTCCTTCTCCAGTTCTATAGTTTGAGCACAGCACAAGCATCAGGCAGGACAGGGGAGAGTTCCCGTACAAACAAAAAGCGTACAGATAACTGGGCTGATTCCTTACCCGGCTGTAGATGGAGGCTCCTGTCTGCACCAGGAGGTGGATACAGGACTCCAGCTCTTCACTCTGGTGCTGAAGATCTTTCTGCTGCTCCTCCGTCAGCATCTGGCAACCCTGCTCCCGGAGCAGGACATTGTGGGCCAGAACAGCACAGTGGAGTGGGGTATGGCCTGGAAAAACCAAGTACAGGAAGAACATAACAGCAGTTCCAATGAAGATAGTGAAGTACAGAGAGGAAGCGAGGGCTGGCAGGGAGAGCATATGCATTTCTGCACATCTGTTGTTAAGGCACAATCTTTCTCTGGTTTCAAAGGTACCATATTGGCTGTACAGACACTTTCTGGGGCACCCAGCATGTGCTCAGTTCCAGTTGTGTGTTGAATCACCACTGAATCATCAGCACCATTGAACTCTGCAGCATTTAAGCGCACAGCAACGACTCCCCCAGGCAGTTTGAGGCCACTCTGGCCTCCTAGCACACCACCAAATACCAGTGAGCATCAGTCAATAAAACAGCCAATAGAGTTTTTATTTTTTTTTAATACCGCTATAAAATATTTGTACAAAGGTATTTACCTTCAAAATCCTTCATTTCTAAATCGAGAGGGAAACCTAGTGACAGTATAACCTAGAAGCAACAGAGAAATGGAAAAGTTTAGTTCAGCAGAATACTGCCCAAGCCAAAATCAGTCAAAAATAACAAAATTAAAAAAAAAAACAAACAAACCATCAGATAATCATTTAACTACAAACTGAGACATTTGACACTAAATTTCAGTGTTGTGAATCTATTTCCTAACGGGGACATCCAGGGTTACACAAGATGATCATGTTTCCTAGTTTCCTAAATCCCACCTAAGTACAGAATCCTGTCGAGTTCTCAGTTCAGAACACTAAAATCAAGTCGCTGCCTCCAGCTCAAGAGTGCTAGCCTCCTTGCTTCCACCCTGCATTAAGCAAAGGCACCAATTCATATTTATTTTGAGTTATTCTTGGCAAGGATAAATGAAAATCTCTCCTCGACATGTACAGCCAAACTTTATTACCGAAAAGTTTGCTGACACTGGAAATTCTCCGGCTGGGCTTATTTACTTTTTCTTTTTAATGTGCAGCAGATGTGCAGCAGTGTGACAGGTTAAAACCACAGCTTGTTGCAGGGACTGCAGCAATGAGGATGCAGAGCATGAAATAGCGGTCTGGAAATGAGCACTGCTTGGATTTAGCAGAGAGTGAAAATTTTAAAACTCTCTGACTTCAGAAAGCGATAGATTTGATGTGATGTAGCCAAGTAGCTCCTTGTCTATATTTTTACAGATAATACATTTTTTTCTCTTGATTGAATAAAGCAACTTGTTCACATTACAGCATCTTGGCTGAGAATTTTTGCAGTGCAGCGACTCATCCAGAACCTCATCAAGTTGGACAAGGCACAGGACAGAATCCTTCTGCTGAAAGATTATCCAGAAGGGTTAGGGCCTGTGCTCTCCTCTCATAACAATAATATAATATATACAGATCAAATATTGACAAGTAGCTCTGAGCTGCCTGATGATTAGAGATTAGATGTTTAATTCGTTAGGAAAAACAATTACAATAAACCAACCAACCAACCATAAAGCATTTCATGGCTTTGACCATATCAAGAAGCAAACCTGTGTGCATTTTCCTTTTTTGTTACAAGGAAAAAAAAAACCCACAAAACCAAAAACCAAAACACAAACCATCACGAGGCACTCTGGGAAGCTTTGTTAAAACACTTTTTTCCACTGAATGAAACACCTCTTTTCCAGAGAACTCACAATGTTACACATTAACTGCCTGCTCACAGCTTAACCCAGGGCACGTGCAAGGCAGAGGTAATGAATACCAGAGACGGGCTGCCAGCATGGCAGGTACTCCCGGGCACTTCCACTGGCACACCCCTCATACTCAGAGGACCCTGTGCCCTGCCCTCGGGGAAACTCAGCAGCAGCCGTGCTGCTGCCATGAATCACAGAATTGTCTAAGTTGGAAAAGACCTTGAAGATCATCCAGTCCAACCAACTGGTTGACAGTGAAACTCTGCCTTGAAGCTGTCTGTGCTCAGTCCTGACACGAAGGCACATTAATTCCATTTTATGGCCAATAGCTAAATATTTAAGAGACACGTTCTAGTAGGCTTATCTCTGCTATGTAATCCCTTCCAAAAAATTCCCACAGTGCCTTTTCTAATGTGCTAATTTGCTCTTCAGAGTCTGGCTGGCACTAGTCCCTGTCTACAGAAAGATGTGTGAAGCAACAGGGAAGCAAGGATCTGGTCATGTAAGTCATGCAAGTCCTAGTAGATTCTGGCCGTAGAGGACTGCCTAGTTTCTCTCACACTCTGGAAAATCTTGATGGATCTTGGTCTTGCATAAAATCTGAAAAACATGTCTCATTTGGAAGGCTGTGCCTGTGCTGTCTCTGTCTACAGCATCATATCTGCTCTCTCTTCCGTTGGCTTGAATCTAGACATGATCCGTTGCTCCCGTCTGGATGACACTGACATCAGGGAGGGGGTTTCACACTAGTGTTATTGCTCCCTCTCCTTACACCCCACAGCTGCCTGCAGCCTCTGGGGAACCCCCTCCAACACAGGCATCAGTACAACACTGAGGGCTCAAGACAGAGCAAGCCCACCCGGCCTGGCCTGTCATCAGCAGATTTAGAGCTATAATCTACAGAAAGAGTTTATTTTCCCCCACAGATACGTTAAAGCCATTTCCTCTGTAACA
Organism: Strix uralensis; assembly: GCF_047716275.1. NCBI lineage: Eukaryota > Metazoa > Chordata > Aves > Strigiformes > Strigidae > Strix > Strix uralensis. Next base: position 2,606,992 of record NC_133997.1, on the reverse strand, counting down.
GAAGGCTGATGTTAGCTGCAAGTATAGTCCTAAAACAGGAATAACCTGGGAAGTCAATTCCTAACACAATGGAAAAGGAGACTTTGGTCAGTCTTCATTGCTTACTGACATCTTGCCTTCTGAGACAGTTATTTAGAGACACCAATACTGAGACTTTATTGTAGGTTTATATTGCTAGCAATTAAAACCATAAAAGCTTTTCCTACCTGAAGAACTTGGGCATACCCGTATGTCGCAGCAAGATGTAAAGCCGACTGCCCTTTATTGTCTACAGCATTGACATCTGCTCCTGTCTGGATCAAATCATAGACAATAGCTGGCTGCCTGGCAGTGACAGCCACCAGCAGAGGAGTCTGAAAATAGCAGTACAGCAGATAAAATGTGAGAGTCTAGAAGCAGATGCTATCATAAAACAAGGAATGAGGAAAGGCATTCTGGGCTGACTGATATCTAGAATCCCAGGGATTATGGTGCATAAACCAAAGACAATTCACAGGCAGGTTTTGAATCCCACCTGTTAGGACCCATGGCTTCACAAGATGGGGGGCATTTCCCACCTTCTGCTGAACCTCTAGTGTTCTTCAGCCTAATTTGGATGACAACCCAAATCCTGCATTTTTGAAACCCTGTTTATGTCAGGTGCAGCGCTCCTAGCATAAATCTGCTCTTCATAAAACCTTCGGCCTCAGAGGCTATTACAGAATCACAGAATCGTCTAGGTTGGAAAAGACCTTGAAGATCATCTAGTCCAACCATTAGCCTAACACTGACAGTCCTCAACTACATCATGTCCCTCAGCGCTATGTCAACCCGACTCTTAAACCCCTCCAGGGATGGGGACTCCACCACCTCCCTGGGCAGCCCATTCCAACGCCTGACTACCCGCTTTGTAAAGAAATGCTTCCTAACATCCAGTCTAAACCTTCCCTGGCACAACTTGAGGCCATTCCCTCTTGTCCTATCACTCATTACTTGAAGAGACTCATCCCCAGTTCTCTGCAACCTCCTTTCAGGTAGTTGTAGAGGGCGATGAGGTCTCCCCTCAGCCATTGTCAACATGCACATATTTTCCAGGACCAGTGTTGTCTTAGATCACTATGAACCATGGGCTGAAAAGAGAAAAAGCTCATTCTCATCCCACCTAATTTTAATCTTCTGCCAGAGGCACCTAAACAAGGCATATCAATGTCCAAGGCTTCCTTTGCAGTAACAGAGATACAGCTGGATTTTCCAGGGCATCAGTTGCTCTCAGTCATGCAAAGCCCACGCCCATCCCAAACACCACTGTTTGCAGGACAAAATGGTCTGTATTACCTTTCCTCTGTGTTCCTTAGCATCAAGTCTTCGCAGCAATTTCATGCGCTCTGCAGCTGCCAATGTATACGCCCTCATACCTTTAGCTGCATAAATATGTAGAATTCTAAGACAGTAAATAAAGACACCGATCACTGCTTGGCCATGAATCACCCTGGGAGCAAACAGTTTTACAGGGTAGCATAGACATTTTGGGGGTTTTATACCTAGTGTTCCACCAAACCACCCCAATAAGCCCCAAAGGGCTTGACCTTGAAAGCACCCACTCCCATGGAAAGGGCTTCCTACCTCAAAATAACTGCAGCGTTCAGGAGCCCTCAGCACTCCTGAGCTTTGACATGCTGTCTCCTTCCCACTTCAGAACTTACTTTCAGGTGAGATTTGCCCTTGATGCTGGGAGGTATCCAAGTCCTCCACAAAGCCTAGTGCTGAGGCCCAGCGTACCCTGTGGTATATATGTTATCACTTGTTGGGCTGATACAGCCTTGTATGCACTGATGATATCTCACCACTCAGGGTAACAAACAGCCTCTTCTAGATGGTGTATTTGTGAACACCTTGTTAAGCTCTACTTTACCAAAACTACTGGTGAGAGGGACCGAGTCCTTATCTTGTGTGTAGGACAAAGAGTTGTCACAACCCAGAGCAGTTATAGGCTTGCTGGTGATGTGGCCCTTAGTGACAGGGAAAACACTTCGCTGCTTCACTTTGGTTGCCTGGTTTTACGGCTGGAGTTACACAGGGAATTACACAGAGCTACTCGCCACCTCCGTTCCCCCAGGTCCTATTTGCAAGGGCACCAGGCATCACAGGTAGCTTTGCAACTCCCCTTTGCGCAGGAGCAGACCATCCTACAGGCAGTCCTACCAGCTCCAGACAGCAACATTTGATACTTTTTAGTCAGAAGGTGGTGGGCAGCGGTTTCTTTCCTCAGGTAATTTTGTACCCCAGAGCCACACTTTGCAATTTCAGGAAGTAGAAATGCAACTTTACGGCTAGTCTGATTTCCAGTCAAGCTCAGCGTTAGCTGTGGCCGCGCACCCACACACCCCCAGGGATGCCAATAAAGGATAATAGTGATTGAACCAACATCTGAACTGCAGGAGTGCTTCTGTGAGCAAGGACGAGTAAACAAGTGCCTCCAGGCCATATTTGGATCATGGAGTTCCTCCTTAATCTGCCTTAATGTGAAAAATTAGCAGAAAGTCTAACAGCTACGCTGTAGTTCTATCCTGTACGTATGTTATTGAACTAATTGATTGCCAAAACAACGATGGGTTACCCTTTTGGATAGGAAATAAAACACTCTAGGCATATGAAAGTTACTGCAGATCTTTATTGAAAAAGATTTTGTCTTTTTCTAACCAGAACAACCCAGAAAGAAATTCTGAAACAGTTCATTCTTTTTTTTTTTTCATATTTACACACAGAATTTACATACATTGAAGTGAAAGAAATTTAAAAGCAATCTTAGCAACCACAGGCTTGATTCATAACTGCATTATCCCAGTTTTACCCTCTTTGTACTTGTAAAACTGGAGTAAGCAGTGGTGAACTAAGCTCCTTCTAATTAATTTCTTTGCTGGGTTTTTCTGCAAATGTAAGCCACTAATTTCAATGCACCTGAGCTACTGCTATTTTCAAACAACTTTATGATCACTTACATGATCTATTGCTTATGTCTTCCAGATTTGTCAATATTAAACAACAAAATATTCTTTCAAAGTCGTCAAGACTTTCGACCTGAGCTTGCAAACCTCACTCAGGCACAAACTGCACGGTCACTTGAAATATTGCCTGGGTGGCAACTGAAATGCTGGACACCAGGTAATAAACAGCGCAATAAATTATTTTGCAGTTAGTCTTGCAAATAATAAAATCACCTAAGGATCCTGGGCTTTAGAAAGCAGAAAAACCCAGAGAAATTGTGTTCACCAGCCAAGCATCCCTTGTTTATTAAGAAAACAATAAACATAGTTAGAAGGGGATATATCTCCTGCAAATAACATTTACCTGTGGCATGGCACTCCTGAACATCAACAATAATATTTACAGTTGCATCCATCAGAGGAAAAAGTAAAGCTACTCATTCTCCAGGAAAGAAAATCAGAAATCTATAAAGAAAATGTGTGCACCTTCGGGCCTGGGAAACTGCAGCACAGAGAAACTTTCCATAGCAGTAAGGCACAAGAGAGGTCGCTAAGGTTCCCTGGCTCAGCACGACATCACTGACTTCACACTCAAATGCTACAGAGCAAACAAAAGTATTGCTGGCTAATTGCAATATGTAGTATTTTGCATAGTAATGCCATGAATTCCTTGTTAGACTGAAGCGCAGATTTTGGAAGACCCTGTCTTCTCAATGATCTCCTGATATAGGGCCATGTCTTGCAATCCTGACTCAGGCAAAGCTCCCGGTGACTTCAGTGGGACCAGGATCTGTCCATTGTAGAACATGCAGCATTACCAGCCAGCCACAAAATCAGCCCCCCATCTTAAAGGTGGATATTTTCAAGTCCAAAAACATCCTGCATCTGAAAGACCGTGACCCCAAACCACTCTGCCACACCTACATGGCTGTCTTCTAAAGGCAGACAAGGTGAGAACTTCAAATTACAGCTTTGTGTGAACTCCAGTGTTTCATCTAGGCCACTCTATGCTGCTCTGCAAATAGACACAGCTGACTGCACTGGTGTTTCGTTCAGCTCTAATGACTTTTTGTCTTCAGACTAATGCACCTACCTGCACCAGTAGAACAAAACTACACTTTACATTTTCCTATTTTCCAAAGGAGCCATTCAATTTCGGAAAGAAAAATGTCAATTTAGGCTCCAAAAAGGTTTTGTAGCAGCCTAGATCAGGTAGAGGTTCCTCCACGGACAGGGCAAAGACACACACAAGGCATTTACACTGAGCTCTGGAAAGCAGTCCTATTAAACTAGGTCTTGTCAATATTTAAAGGCAAGTGTACCCTCACCAAATCTACAGCTGGCCACAGCCACACTATAGTGTCTCAATTTGAGACCATGCCCTGTGTCTGAGGATGAAAGTCACCTCGTGCTGATGCTGAGCACAAGAACTATGCAGTATCAAAAGCCTGCCTGGGAAAGGTAACAGGAACTGTAACAGCAGAGAAATCTCGTGCTGAGCCCCAGAACAAAGCAAGTTTCACACAACACACAGGCCATGTTGTGCTAGAGGTGGACTCCAAAGTCGCAAGTAAAGTTCCCACCCCACCCCCCAGCCTGCTTTTCCTCTGTACTCAAAACTCACTGTGGTGCCAAGGTGAAGTATTGAGTAGGTGAGGATCAGGCCCCAGATGTGCACCTTAAAGCCCTTCAACAGAAAGAGCATTGTTTAAAACATACGTATCATTGTCTTCATCTTCTAGAAGCAGCTTCTCAATGGGCAGTGTGCCGATGACTCGTCTGGCATCCTCCAGCTCCTGGGGGGCTGGTTCAGGAATGGAGATCGGCAAGGGTACAAACTGTGGCCCGGAAAGCGTGGAAGACGCTGGCTGGTACTGCAAAGTGGAGGCTGGCAGTGCAGAGAGGGGCTGTGCCCATGGGAAGTATGTGAGAGGTGGCTGCTGATCTGTCACCTCAAGCTGAGGCACTACAGCGGGGGTGGTGCTTCGGGGCTGTTAGAAGAGAAATAAAACAAAATAAAACAACTGGCCAGGTGGGGTGGGGAGAGGACACAGAACAAGACTAGGGATGCTCAGTCTCACTTTTAACATCCCTTTTCCTGTCACTCTGGGTTAAGCGTTATACTGAGTGTGACAGTTTTCCCACGCTGGCTCCCATGAGAACGGTGGCTGTGGGTGTGCCAGGTGCTTGCTGCCAGTAGCTCACACTCATGTCAAGTTCTCTCTAGCTTTCTGTTCCCACTCCCACCCTCTCTGTAAGCCCATGAGACAGTTACACCCTATGGTGAAAAGTGCCTTCTTGGCCAGTCTCTCTTGTAAGCTGAATGCATGGGCACGGCTTTGCAGCCACAAGGCTGAAGTCAGCTTTTCTGGCCTCCGCGACAGTCCACCCTGACCGGTCCCTGGCAGCCAAGCAGACACGTTTGGAATGACAGCCCTTCCTTACCAGTGGAGGCCACAGGATGCAGGCATGGGCCTTTGCTGGCCTGATGGGTCTGTTTGAGCAGCTGAACTGAAGCATTAAAAGGAAAATAAGCTGCTTGAGCTCAACTGAAACAGACTTATCTGCCCTGTTCCTCTAAGGAATAACAAATCTTCTTGGGTCAGCCAAACATTTTGTCCAGCCTGACACCAAATATTCTGCTCTGTTGATGTGCTATTTTGGCCTTGTTCTTCCATCTTTAAATAGCAATTTTTGAGAAATGTATCGCCAACTCATTCTTCCTGCTTCACCTGGTAGATGTGTTTCCTGGAATCCCATCTACTTGTTTTTTTCTTTTTAAGTCCAGAACTAAATAGTGAAGAATCCTCTGGATACTGATGAGCTCTCTAGTGGGACTGTGTCCTAAGTACTTGTTCAGACAACAGCATTTATTGGCTGTAATGTGCATCCACTCAGTGAACTATTCGAATTCTGCTTCCTCAGGTATTCCAAACCCAAGCTGAAGAACAGCTCCTCAAGCTGGAAGTGATGACAACAGTAAAGATACTATTTCCCATTATTATTCCCGAGCTGCAAACAGCGTTCTCCTACTGTGAATAACTGTTCACAGACTTGAACAAACCCAGGGCAATGGCAGCTCTGCCGCTGACTCAATGGGAGATGACTCATTTCCCAGGACAACAGCAAAGAACAGCGTATGCGTTAATAACGTGGAAAGTCTGGAGGAGTGTAGGGAGATGCAGAAACAGCAGTGAAGTATAACTGATTTCAGTGCAACCACAACTTTGTCCTGCTCAAACTATACTGATGTCCAGCACAGTGCAGACGGGGCCAGTGCTAGAACAAGTATGTGTCAGGGATGCAAAGTCACACAACATTATAGTAATTAAATAAATTACAGTAATTACATCTGGCACTCCCCGTGGCTCTTGCTAGAAGGTGAAGGATTTGCTGTCATTTATACCTAGGCATTTTTGACTTACTGCAAAATTGGTGATCAGTGGTTGAGAAGTATAAGTCAGAACAGATGAAGGTCCCACCAGTGTGTAACTGGGACACATAGGCTGAACATACATATCTGCTGTGTATGGACAGTTGACTGCTTCGTGGGACACATAATCAGGGTAAGTGGTCCACTGAGTTAAAGGCTGTAAGGACGAGGGAGAGGGCTGGGAGATCCAGCCAGAACAGAGTGCTCCTTCATCTGCGACAGGCAATGCAGGGGCAGCAACATCCATATCAACGCAAGGCTGGCCTAAAAAACAGGAGAGGATTAAAGCCCAGTTCAGCATAGCCTTCCCTGCAGCATGTCTGAGAAACACTTAGAAAACCAGGGAAACGTTACCCATTGGTGAATAGGCAGGAAGTGGCTGATGGGGCAAAACAACCTAGAAGAGAGAAGAAAAATATCCAGGGATTAAGACCATAAACACTAAATTCAATCCCCTCCGAGAAGCACCGAGGGACAGATCATATTAGCTATTATCAGCTGATTATCCGCTACTACTTCAGTGTCAGTGCCCCAATGTTCCCACCTGCCTCCACAGAAGGGCCAGAAGAACTGAGCCTGGCAGCCAGTACACGTAACCCCAGCCCTGTCCATGGGCCCAACCAAACTCCACATGTCCCTTCAGCTCAAGGGGGCCTTAAACAGTATTTAAACCTTGTGTTGCAGAGGGAATTCCTCTTCAGAGAGGAGCCAGCCTGCTTCCTCCTGGGAGGACAGATAGAGGTAGGCTGAAACTAAGAAGCAGATAGCCAAGGATGGCCCTGGCTGATCTCTTTTTGTGCTCTTGAACAAGCTGCTTCACTTCCGAGCCACTTTCTCTTCCTAGGAGTTGGATCCTCCCACGTGCAAAGCGCTTTCACCCTTCCATTAAGTCAATGGTGATCAAAGGTGCTCAGCACCCTAAAGGCACTGCACCTAAAGTAAAGATATATTTAAGAGTATCTCCAGGTAACATCAGTTGCATTGCCTTGAAAATGCTTTAGAGATGCAAAGGTTTCTTTCATTGCTAAAGTATTAACAGCTGGTGCCAGAGCTGGTCAATCATTTAGCTGCTGAGGAAAAATTTTCTGCCTGTGTTTGTTTTTTCTCCTACCGTTGTAGCTGCCGTTGCACTGGCATTATGAACATTTCCCCGTTTCCTTTTCAATAGCTCCTTCACTGGCTCTTTGACACGGACGCCTTGATAGGGGCGAGGCTGTGGCTGCTGTTCTGGAGCAGAAGCTGAGGAAAAAAAAAAATATGCAGGTGACATTTATTTTCCTTTCCTGCCATTTGCACAGAGCCAAAATCCCCGTGGCAGCCTGCTTGTTTGCAGGCTGTGCTAGTCAAAGTGCCTGGAGTCTGGACTCAAACATTTTCTTCCTTAGCTAATGATGTCTTTTGGCTGATGTGTGACATCAGACGGCACAGGCCTTCTCTCTACCTTTGTTGCTTGGATGCTGTGATCACACAGATGGATCGTGAAGACAACCTAACCCGAAATAAGTATGCCTGCAATTCCCTCCAGCTGTTAAATAGCTGCAGCAATACCAAGAAATTCAGCCCCCCCTTTTTTTTTTCTTGCAGAAGAGCATTCATACACAACTCACAGCACGAGCCGGGATGGTCGGGAAGGCAGAGCTGGCGGATTTCCCGCCTTGCTGGCAGGTGTTTTCACGGGCTGCAGAAGCCGCGTCCTATCAGGCACAGGGTGTGACGAGCATGCTCTGTTGAATAACTAGGCATATTGCTTTAGATATTTATGAAAGCCAGGGAGGATGGAGTACAAGGAAAAGGGGTTCCTGCTGTTACACAGAGGATAATACTCATTCCTAAAAGCAACAGCTATCAACAGACCTCCACCTCCCTACGAGGATATATTTTATACGCAAGTGAAACAAGAGTAGCAGTGGTGAGCCACACGCTCTGAAAGGAGGTGGAAAAGGGCATTCCTCCTCAAAACTTCCCAATTAGGTAAACAAAAAACAAAAACACGGAAGAGCAACAAACAAATGCTGGTTCTCCTCAAACTGTCTCCAGACTAAACATTTCATTCTGCTGCCTTCAATGAGGTTTCAGTGTGTTAATGGTGATGTTCTACTTTTTTTCCAGGCTTCTGACAAAAATAGCATGCTTATTTTATTCCTTCTGTCTTCACCCGTGTGTATCTGCTTTATGTTGCTTCAGTGCCATGGATCTGCAGTGCAGCCATCTACACACACCTGAAGGACAAATCAGACTCCGAGTATATCCGACAGGCACATCACACAGATTGGTTAGTAGATATCTACCCTAAGACATAATTGCTGGCCATGTACATACATATAAAAGTAGAGATTAGATATTCAAGAGAAATACATTATATTCTGTCCTTAGATGCAAGCTATAAATGCAACCCAAATTAGAAAAGCATCCTCATCTGGAAAGCTGTTTAACTCATCACAAGTTTGACACGCATACCTCATCACCTCGGGAACACGTAGGTACACTTAAGTGCCATCCTGGCCAAGAGACACGTTTCTGTTCCAAGCAGAGCTTTGCTCATAGCCCGGCCAGGAGGTTTCTAATGTGGTGAGCTGGGACATGATACAGCTTTGCAGACAGTTATGTTGACAACACAGCTCAGAGCTTAGAACCATAAAGTCTGAACCGTTTTGAAAATTAAAGCTTCCAGCCAGCTAAAAAGGCCTATCACAAAGCCTTGCAACACGTGGAAGTAGAGGAAGCACAGTTCTTCATAACCCGATATTATCAACCCATATTTTACATAAAGTATTTGGAGGCAACTGATAGCAGAAGGAAACCATAGGATATCAAAGGTCAGGGAGGCCCGATATTTGTAAAGCCACTGATAGCACTAGTGGCTACCTGCCCCTTTTTACTGCACTTTGATTTGTAAATACGCTAATTGATAAGTTCCCATTCCTAAAGATCACAACTGGCCTTTGGTTTTATGAAGTACAGGTGGATATCCAGCTCAAATCTTAAAATATTATTCCACCCAGGAAGTATTTACTCAGATTTACATTCTGTGCCTCACACATCACAGAACAAGATGAATCATTTTACTTCTGATCATCTCTCCCAGTTACATACAATTATATGCACACTGAGATGTTTCTGTTACAACTTGAGGGGGGAGTAAAACTTGAGTCTAAATACAGACATTGTAAGTTAACCCAAAAAAATATTTAACAGAATAAGGATCCCTACTTTAATTTCTTTTACAAAAATGAAATACTTCTTTCCCTTCAACTTTGCTCTACCATTAACTCTTTCTGACTCACTACATACCATTTAATCATGAAATCTTGATTGGCCATTATAAATACTTCTGGTATCAGACAACACTACATTGATGTGTTGAACTTTTGTCTTTTTTACCTTTATGCATATTGGGAAAATACTTTGCTTTAGAATAGAAGCTGAAGAAAACAATAGTTTTCAGCCTTTGCCTGATCTACCTTTGCTTTCTTTGGACATTTTTTAGGGGACTTAAAATTGGGTTAATTGCATTCTCATGAATCCTGTTGCTTTGGAAATGCAGTTAATGAAGAGAATTAAGGTCACTTTAATTCTGCATACAAGCATCCACAAGGGCTTTTAATACAGTTCACATTTTGCTTTTTAAATTTAATTAGTATTAATTTATCTGAGTGCAAACAATAGACAGTGCTAAAAAGTGCTGCGGTATGAGCTGTACTGAGAACTCTGAAAAGGAGCTGAATTCTAGATGGGAGGTCTGAAAGACCATCACAAAGGTGCTTTCTTGGCCTTAGAAGAGATTTATTTACATGTGGAAATTGTTTATTTGTACTTTACTGAAAGGCTCTGCAGAGTCTGACCCTGCTGCTGTTCTTTATGCTGCGTGAAAACAACTCCAAAGCAAATACAAGCTCTGCTCTAGGTTGCATGAGAGGGAGAACTGTTACCTCTTGAGTAGTATCTTATCCCTCAGTCATCACACATTTCCCTCCTTGCAGAATTAGGGTGGGGAAGGATGGCAGTTTCTGGCTCCAGGTTTGGGGGATGGGAAAGAAGAAATTTACTGTAAAAGCTGACAAATATACCTATTCAGAGTTTCCGGTGTAAGCAGAGTAACCAAAAAAAAAACCAAAAAACAACCAAAAAACCCAAAGTCTGCAGAACATATTTCGGTTCCCCCAAGCTGACCTCCAGAAATAAAAATAATGCTAGCACAGCTGCTTTTCCACTGTTCAAGTGTGTACCAGGTCTGAGCATCACAGAAACCACAGCAAAATGACTTTTGGCTTCAGTGTACAATTCCTCATAAAGCAAAAGAAATATGATAATTTTAAAATAAAAGCATTTTGAGAAATAATGACAATTAAAATATCCTTGTAAAGGAAGTACCTGGATTTAGTAGTCTCCAACTCCTTATACCAGGGTTGTCTTAATAAACTACGAAGCCTGCCTTGGACCAAGTTTCAATTATACTTTTATTTAAGTCATGAGCTGCAAATGCATCAAGGTCCACATGCCCAAATTCCATTCAAACAAATAAAAGGGAGAGCAGCACGTGTGCTCCAGTGCTCAAGTGCCCACTGAGTTCTAGCTTGTCTCATACAATTCAAGAACCGTAGAACAGGCATATGCTCTTCCTTAATAGGCACTGGATCTTGATTTGCAACTGCTCTCTGAAGTGGGAGCAGTATGAAGCATCAGAAGTCAAGAAAGAAGGAATCTAACCCAACTAGTAGGAAGCTTTGCAATAGTTTCTATGTGTAAATGTATTTTAGCTAATTGCAATGCTTTTGTCAGGCTGCCTTACAAATCCATGGCTCGGGCTCCTTTCATCAGCGTTATCACTTACTGTATTTGTTGAATGTCGACAAAAGCCTAGCATAAACCTTAAAGCCTTTTAAGTAAGCTTTCAAAGTGGCTGGATAACAACAGTTAAAGAAAAGGTACCAAATGAAGCAGTTTCAGTAGCTCCAAGTATCCAAGTGACAACAGAAGAAAGCCCGTAATGATGTTTGATTCCAGACTGCACAGAGAAAGTTGAAGGTTGCCCATTTCAGTGGGCTCTGAATGACAATTTGACAGCTCCATTAGTGTTGTTGCGAGGGTCAACACACTCTATATTCGTTATCCCTCTGCCAATTGGATTGCGCCTTAGAAAAAAAATATAATTTTTCCTGCTGAGTATGAGTCCAAATTGTGCCGAACGCAGCACGCGTAGCCAATGGGGACCTCGGTGTTTGCTTTTGGGGAGCAGCTCCAACCCCAACTCATGGGCTGACAAGAGCTTCAGGAACATGTTTCACAAGATGCCTTTGCCCAAAATGCTGAGCAGATTGATGTGTTGGGTGGTGATCCTACAAACCCTGGCCTTCATGTTTTGTGCTTTGGAGAACCTAACAGAGAGATGTCCACAGCATCTAGTGCAACAGTCAACAGTATCCTGGTTTGGCATATTTGTCACCCCCAGATTTTTGCCAGCACAGTATCTACATGCAGATACAATCTTCTTAAAAATACCTGCTTCTTAATAACATCCATGAAACGCTGGTCTGAGTAAGAGATCAGACAGGGAAAGCATACCGGAGACATTGCCAAACAATTAACCCAAGCAACTTCAAAACACATCTTCCTCCACATTTTTATTTAAACGTTGCTGAAAGCAGAGGGAAGATAATGGCAAAACAGCTGTTGGAAGACTGCAAGTACTTAAGTGTGACAAGTTTCAGATCACTAAACTTCATATTAGCACCACTGGTCTTCACACACACACGAACTGCGGATCAGTTTAAACCTTCATCCTTTCAAACAAGGCAGAACTATTTCCCATCAGGCCAGTTTTCAGTTTGAAATATACTGCTAATCTTTAAGAGTTTGCATGACTACCTGCCTGCAAGAGCAAATGACATACTTGTCACCGTTTCAGAAGATTTACTGTTTCTTTGCTCACACACTGACATGTGATAAGTTTATCAATTGATCAGCGTTAGCAGTGTAAATATTTTCCTCTTCTCAATTTTTTATTGTACTGGAGGTGAAAGAAGAAAAGAAACACAATAGAAAAATTTTTCTTATTTGCAGTAACACCAAAAAGCAAACGGTAACTCTTGAATAACAAGAAAAATTTAGATTTCAATTAACAAACTAGTGAGTTCTGGCTTGGATATTGAAGACCAAATTACATTAGGCAGCTGCTGACATTTTTATCGTACACAGTGAACTTTTGCTAATAAAAAGAAAAAAGCTGCTCAGGTTTGTAAACACTACTTGGATGCTTAGACTCTAATCAAAACCTTTTTACAATAAGGTATCAATGCCTATTTAGCACAGGACTAAATATTTCACCATGGTTGTCTGCATTTCACATTGACTTCAGATACAGAACCCTTCAAAAATATTTTTTTTAAAAAGTATTAAAGCTAATAATATTATTTTGGGTCTGTTGATGCTTTGGAAACGAATCAGATGATCAGAGCTGACATCAGAACTGAAACGGCTGCTTTTGTGATATTGATGATGCTCCACAGCACATCATGGGTCACTGTGAAAAGCACTTAGATAAAACGTAGCTCTTACCAGCTAGGCAGGCAACCTTCATATGAGAATTATTTAATCAGCTCCCCCTGTATTTACATCCAGCCCACCTAACCATTCATAGCAGTGGATCAGCAAGGAAAGACAAGGAAATCCAAGTACAATTCTTAGCTCTGTCCCCATAGGAAATTAAGGGAAGGGTCACCCAATTGGTAGATCTCTGAAGTTGCTCAGCTGCCCAAGGTTAAGTGCTTTCATAGAATTGTCAAAATCAGTGCTTTTAGAAATCCCTGCAAAGGAGGACCTGCAGTCCTTAGGCAGTTAGACTCCCCTTGAAAACTCAGAACTTCACATACCTATACAACTATGAGAAAAACAGTCCTTAATCCTTTTGGCTTTCTTGTGTTTGTACCGCTCTTGGGACAACCACCTGCCAGTCCTCACAGGGGTATTTAGGTGGTGCTGGAAAGGTAATCCAACTGCAGCCATTCTCATGGGAACAGCCAGAGTTTGGATGCTTGGACTCCCATCACAACACCAGTACCCATTTATGCAAGGCAGTAAATAGTGCAATATTTGTTCAGGTCTCTGTGCTCCCTCAAGCATAGCCATCCAGCTGGGAGGCTTAAAGCACACTGCAGAATGAGGGTTCCCTGCTCACGACCAGAGATGATGAACCCTGTCCTTATTTGCTGGCTAATTACAGTTTCCCTGAATCTGTTACTAAGAGTGAAAAAATGGGATCTTCCTTTGTCTCTGCTTTGTGGTAAGTCCAGGGCAGGAAAACAAAGTGCTGGAATTCATTTAACTGTCCAAGACCCCAGATAGTAACATGACATGGAGCCACACAGGAGAAAGGTTCTTCATTTCAACTTCATCCCAAGCCCTCAGCATCCTCCAAGGTGTGTCCTCCTTTTTAATTGCTCTGACCAATCAGTCCAAAGCGAAACCATCTGCAACTCATGCCCTTGGAAACAACAATCAGTTATTTCTACCAAGATCCATCTTAGCGAGTTGTGTTGGTGGTAACAGACTTGGCTGGCTAGTAAGTACCAGGTCGCTGGTACCTGGCCTAAATATATCTATATAAAATACAGACCCAACTAAATACATTCTCTATCTGGCCCCAAGAATGAATAACCCATCATACTGTGCTCAGACACAAAATCATGTGTACAACATTGCCAAATAAATAATGAAACAACTCAGAAAATGTTTCTCTGTATTCCATTTGGCTATTGCTTAGTCCATTATCTTGCCAATAGCCTTTCCATCTGAAATTATACATCTCAAGACCCCAGGTTTTCATGTCAAGGCCCATTTGAAGGACTGAACATGCAGCTCTTATTGTGCATCTGACATTCCAAATCTCCTTTTCCATTGTTTTTTGTAGACAACCCTGACAAGGAAAACTGGACTGGAGTGGATTATTGCCTATGCTGTTTGTTGTACTACGGGTGGGTATTTCAATAAAGATTTAGTTAAATGCAAAGCACTAAGCAAACATCTGGGCAGAGAATCTGCTCTATAATAAACAGAAGAAGTCAGAGCATGAGCAAAAGAGCTGAGTGATGGTTCATTGCTCAGCATAAGGAAATGAATTCAGGAGGGTTCTGAGCATGATTAAATCAATAGGCTAAATATTTCACTTGCTTACTAACAACTCAGTACAGCATTTGACTAGGTCTTTCTGCTCTCTTACATAGCGCTGTAACTACCAAAGTCACTGAAACATATTAGTCTGACAGTAATATATTTCAGAATTATGACCAGTATCTTTATTTTCAGGTGTTTATCTGCCAAAAATCAAATCGGTCTTGGTCTCCAGAAGATCTACGTGCACCCTGACTGCACTGTTCTTGGGGGCACGGTATGCTTTCGACTACTGCCCTTTTAGAAAAGGTCTCCTTCACACCTCTGGATGTTCTAAGCGAGTGGAACTCCTGGGAACACTGTGCAGAACCTACGTTCTGTTCCGACACAAGGAAGCGCTGCAGATCGGCAAACAAAGTGTTAACTTTGTATGTTTCTACCTGCATAGAAACAAAATCAAGGGGACACCTGAAGACACTTGGGAAACAACATGAAAGGCTGGCTTGTAATCGCTGCTGCTTTGATTATTCTAACAACAACAACAGCTTCCAAGTGCTACATAAGAGTTGGATGCATTGGCCATGTAGTGGTGAGAGCTGCTAAAAATTATGTTTCAGAACAAGAGAACCCCTATTACAAAGGGGAAGCTGAGATAGACAGAAAGTGTCTTAACCATAAGTCTCACCCGCACATCCCAATTCCTCCCAGCCCATAATACTCTTTCCATTTTAGTAATGCAAGCTTTCCATTTAATTGCTTATGTGGTCATTCATAGAGCCCGACACCTGCTTTGTAAAGCATGGATGGGCTCAACTTTCATACTATCCATCTTTCCCAGTGGGGTTTTACCAAAATTAAAACTCACAAGGTGCAGCATATTGCAGTTTCACCTCTCGGTCTCATTATCTGATACTTTCAGAAAGGCTGTATAGAGCCCCACATCTGTTGTGGGCAGAAAAGTCTCTATGCACTTAAAAAGCATTTAGGAAGAGGTTTTCAAAGGTGCAGATTCACATATCTCAGTTACGTGGGAATCCAAGCAGTCAGTGGAACGCTACATAGCTGAATGTTTGCCTCGGGTGCAAAGTCCCATTGGATTGCACCATGAGTTGAGTGTCCAAAGCATCACCTAGATTTTAAACTCTTGAAGAATTTCAACCTGCTTGCATACCCTCTCATAACAGAAACCGTTTGCGTGAAAGGTCCTTTTCATTTTGTTTTCAAAATACAATGAGGTAACTATCTGCAGAAAGAGGAAAGTAGCTGGTGCTGCCCATTAGAAATTTCCCAGCCCTGAAGGGTTGCCGGGGTGCAGAGCGGGCTTGCTTCCATTCAGCAAAATCCTGCCAAAAGCTGGGAAGCCCCAACCAGTCACTTCGCTTCTGCCGTGGGAGGGGATGCTTTCAGGCTGAGACACTCTCTGGGGTTTTGCTGAGCGGAAGCTCTGGGCCCCACTCCTGCAGAGAAGTGCACTGTGCCGTGACCCTGAGGGAACGATTTCCAGTGCGCAGGGCCAGTCATGCGAGACTCCCAGGAGAACAAGAGCTTCTGACCATAGCAGCTGAGGGCAAGGTCTGTTAGTTTTCCTTCTGTTCCTGCAGGACTTTCTACGGAAGGGTCCCCTGAAGAAGTGGGAAACTGCCCCTCAGAAGGTGCCCATGAGAAATGCCCTCTGGCGAGGTCACACCTATTTAAATGAGTTACTGTATCACCACTGAGCTTTCAGTTTGGGAGAGTTTTTTGTTCTTTGGTGGTTTTTTGTTGTTGTGTTCTATTTTTATAGCTAGAGAAAACATGGAAATGATAACAATTCCTTTTGAAACCTCCTATTTTGCTAAAAAAAAATTTTCATCCAAGTCAAGGCATCCTGATGAAAGAGGTTGCCAGGACTCTTAAGTAGTCTCCTTCCACACAGGTACTCTGCCTTTGCTTTCAAGCTGGCACCACTCTTGACTGGAATTGCAAACGCAGCTCTGGCCGGGGTACCAACTCCGTACCAGTAAGGCAGGAATGCCTTCCCATCCAGCATGCCCTTTTCTTCCTCCAGCAACATTATACCACATAACCTGCTCATATTCCTGTATTGCCTAGTCATCCCTGCTGTTTAAATATGTAAAGTTAGGCTCAATAATAGTCTTGGTTTTTAATCCGGTCTCTTCCAGAAACCAATTCCATACTATGAAATTTGCAGAGAAGCCTTAGGAAATTAAATGCCTGGCTCCAGTTGACGTTCACTGGCAGTTCAGTCTGTGCCTTCCTTTACCTTTCTTCCAGCTCAGTTATTACAGCATCCCTGCTGACTCTGACAGATCCCAAGCAAGAAAAGGTCTCTTTTACATGTGCCTCAGTACATGATCATATGCCTCTCTAGTCTGGTTACTCCATAATACAGCAGCTTAGACCAAAGGGAAGAAATTTACCTTCAGGGTGAGAAAAGTCAAGCCCTGACATCCTTTCCTGGGAGAGCCATTTACGTGGCTGGGCTGGCAGCACAGTACCACAGGTGTGCAAAATGGAACAGTTGCTCTTGCCAGGATTAGAGCCATCTGGTTCTACACCGAATAGGGGATGCTTTGTTCCATAATTGGGGAAACGCTTCACCCCCACTGACTTATTGCCCATCTATCCAGGGTGCGCTTTTGGCAGAATACCTGAGTAACTCATTTTGGTTTTAATTGTACTGAAAACTTTCTGCACAGCAGAGAAAAGCTCCTCCTGCTCCCTAGGTAGGAAGCAGAGCAGAGCTTTTATGCTCTCACATTAGCCTAGGGCTCATGCAAGCACACACCAAGTTCCCTGGTCACCCATACTGCCTCTGCATCAATTTATACTTTAGAGCAAGCCAATGGTTCGCACGTGGGCACTGGAACATCCATGTGGTCACAGGTGGTTTGAACCAGCTGGTACAGGAAACTTGAGGCCACAGCTGGTCACACTAACACAAAATATAGGTGCACCAGAGACACCAAACAGAGACACTGTGAAGTCTGACTTCCTCTGAAGCCTTTGGGACCTGGCACCTGAGTAGCTGTACTGACCTGAGCAATCTACCTAGACTCACACAGGGCATCTCCAGTAGAGCAGGCAGTTGCACCCAAGCTGCCTGCATCCCAGCCATCAAAATACTCTTCCTGTATCTGCAAAGCCAAAGCACGTAATTCATTACTGCGATGGTATAGAGAAGAAGCAGGGTTAATAAGATAGTAGTTCCACGTTGGAAAAAGGAACTCTAACCATGCAATGACAGCAGAGAAAGGCAGCAAATGCCAACAGCGAGCACAGACTCAGCCTCTTTTGTGTCTTAGTGAACATCATGCCAGGCTGCTCTAGCAACCAGCCCAGGAGCCAGAGAGAAGTCTGGCCACTCCACTGGCTGCTTCGTCTGACCAATGTGAAAAGGACTTTCTCAGCAACAGAAGTCAAATCAAGGCAGTTACTATGTCTCACACAGACTTTCAAAACTGCCAGAAGGCATTGCTGTAACAGGAGATTCAAGCCTTGAGAAGCTCAGTGGGCACGGAGGGACAGGCAGGTAATGGCCAGAAGTTGTCTTGCCTAAAAACTATCAACAGAGAATTGCTGACATCAAGATAAAGGTTCTGAGCTCTTCTCACGTGCTGCATGTGTCAAAGAAAAAATGCAAAGGTAAAATACCAATTCAGTTACTAATTTTGTTTTACCTAAAACATCAGGTTGTTAGTATTGCTTTATCATTGCAGAAAAAAAAAAACCCAACCAACTATTAATGGACTTCTGAGATGGAAGATTAGATTCAAATCTTGAATCTAATCATCTTGCAGTATGCTCCACATCGTATACCTACTAGTTCTGAAAACAGCACAATATAAAGGGGGAAACAAGGTGTGTTGCCATAGTGCTCCCACTTGCTGCTCAATACTTGTCAGACAAATTGAAACACGATTGAATAAGCAGTCAGAGCTTCTTGCTACAGCACGTTACAGTCTACAGCATAATTTCAGAAATACTTATTTGAGCTTCCAAAGTGTTGAAGCAAAAAAAGCAGGAGAAATGTGTAACAGAGAAAGCAGACTTAACTTCTAATAAGCTCGGAAAGTAGTAAACTAACCTCTGAACAACCTACAAGCTATTAGTTCCACATCAGATAAGTCATTGGTAAGTGTTTAAGAAATTAACTTCTTCCATTCAGGTATATTGCGTTATTCCAGGTTAACAGAACAGCATGGTGAAACGCAAAGGACGGCAGGACAGTTGCAAAAGCAAGCGTCATCTACAGATCCACACAGTGAGAATGAACAACTTGCAAGAAGCAAACACCTACCTGTATTATGATCTGTAAACTATTTGAGCAAAGGTGGGCCAAGAGGAGTAAAATAATCTTGAAAACAAGAAAAGTGATTTCCTGTAAAGTCATAACTGTATTGCCCTCAACTGCTTTGTTCCTTATCTTTTTTTATTAGTTGAAAAAAGTACATATCAAAAAAGGCACAGAAATAAGATTTCTCACAGGTTTCACTTTTAAAAAGGAAAATTTTCTGGTATGTAACCACTGTAACCTTTGATATAATACCTGCATCCTGTTATTGTTTTTATGAATCATAGTCTTCCACTTGATTCATAGTGATGAAAGCCAACAAAGCAGCAATGCTGCCCTGTGTTAATATCCCTGCTGGAAAATTAGCATCACGTCTTATCATTTGCCTCTCTTGAGCCATGCATCTCTTCACGAGTATCGTCTCCCATACTACGCTAATGCTTACTTATGCATTACAGTCTTCAGCTTTTATCACAGTTATGAAAAACAAATCAGAGCTCACTTACATTTTTGCCAGTGCATATTCTGGGTCAGGATGGAGTCTTTTTTCTCTTTGATGAAGATAACTTGGCTTTTTAATAGCTAACGTGTGTTTGACTCCTTTACGGGGATGTGATAACTGACTGTCAGGATGTTTCTTTCAGCTTTTTAAAAGCCCCATGTTCCCGCTGAACCCTGTGATGTCATCACATCCTCCAACCACAACCACTTCTATATTTTCCCTTGCTCTATGCTGTTCTTCATGATGCTAAACAGTTCCTCCAAAAGCCGTGAGCTCTGGAAGATATTATGCACAAAAAGGCCCTTGATATCACCAAAATGTATTTGAAGAAACAAACCTGGAACCTGCCACTCATGGGGCTTTTACCACAGAATTGCAGAATTAGGTCAAAAGGTTGTATAGCAGAAAAAAAACACAAGGGCCTTTTAGTTAGATTTTGACCTTCTGTGGCACTAAGGATGGTCTTATTTCACCTAAGACAGCAGTCTGCTGCTTCAGATGGCGTAACTGTTGGCTCCATACACCTCAGCTAGACTGAACCAGCCCACACGCCATGGCTGCCTGGCCCTTTAAATGTGCTACGCTTCAATTCAAAACTTGAGTGTTTGCTCCTGCCTTATGAGAATCTCAACTCCCTGGGGTCACTAAAATTGAACTTATGAGGAAACACCTGTAAACACTTCAAGCCTCATTAAACGAGGACGTCCTTCATTTAAAAAAGAAACCCCTTTTTCTGTTTTGTTTTTTATCAAAATACAACACTTCCTACTGAAGAAGAGACAGCCCTTCCAAAATAGCTTGCAAAGCCAAATGAAGGCCAAGAGAGACTTGCTATAGGAGTTGAAATAAGTTCTTAGCATTAATAACAGCACCATTATATCTTACCTATTCACATCATTACATGAACATAATCTCTTACACCTCTTAACATTCTTTGTTCTAAAACTCAGACCACGATGGTGAATATTCACAAGTAACATTGACTTAGGACCTTCATTGCCAGAGAAATATCTGTTGGAGACTGCCCGGTGAGTTTAGGATTCTGGCATTCCTATCTTCCTGTTCAGTTGTTAATCACTCAATTGCCATGGCCCCAAAGTTTGCTCTCACAAATTTCTCTTCCCATAAAAAGAACAAGGCAGGATTGGGTCAGTTCTTTGGCCAGGAGTCTATTAAAAGAATTTCATCCTTTCAGGGATGCCAAACACCTCTCAGGAGTAGAGAGGGGAACCATTCTGCAACATACCATTTAATGGAAAAATCCAGATTAATCAAATGAATGCTTAATTGTATTCCCTCTGCTTCAAAGATTTGTCCAAAAAAAAAAAACCACAAAGAAGCAAACCCCAAGGCAAGTAGAGTGGAAAGAAATAAGGAATGTGTACCTCCACACTGCTGCCCTCCAAAATAGCACCCACCTCCTCAGTTCTCAGGCACGAGAACATTGTTCAGCCACGTTTTGCATATCTGCATTAATGCTTACTACCAGCCACACAGTATAATATCCTCTCTGCTGTTGAAGTGCTTAGTAATAGCAGGCAATCTGTCAGCTAATACTTCATAGATGGACAGGTAAGCTAGAGTCGAACTCATAGCCCGATACAGCCAAAGGAAGCGAGGAAGAATATTGAAACTAGTGGTACTTCAGTTACACCAAAGCAGGAAGAATTTGTGGACTCTCACATCTCTGATACAAAAGCAGCGTTGTATTTCTCTCTAAACTAACGGAAGTTCATTTTAGAAACGTCTTAAATTTGTAGAATTAAGATAAAGGCTTGTAACGCAACAGGAAGTCTCTTCCCGACAAATGACGTTCTTTGAAAGCCAGGGCCAAATCATAGATTGAGATTTACTTAAAGCTTACAGCACAAGGCGATCTCAGGAAATACTGTGAGAAATTCCTGGAGTCTGGCTTGAGACAACGCATAAGACAACGTCAG
This sequence comes from Strix uralensis, assembly GCF_047716275.1. Taxonomy (NCBI): domain Eukaryota; kingdom Metazoa; phylum Chordata; class Aves; order Strigiformes; family Strigidae; genus Strix; species Strix uralensis. The sequence continues at coordinate 2,585,754 of NC_133997.1, read as the reverse complement.
CAAGTGTTTAGAACTGTACTCTCTTGCAGTTTTCTTCTGGAAATAGCTGAATTCTGACATCAGAGCTATTGGAAAACAGCACGGTATATCAAGTTTTTAGGCAGGTTTCTGACAGGACTAAGACCTTATTTTTAAGTATAAGGACACTGTGTACATTTGTGCTCTGCAGAGTAGTAGAAGCACGGTCTGAGATTTGTACACACCAAGTCTTATGTATAATACACTGCACAATACACAACAATAAATATACAGACTCATATTAAGATAATCTATGTATGCATATCATCTCACCTTTAACGATACTTTAATTCTCCTTAGAAAAGGTGACAACAACATTAACTCACTCAGGATTAAACCTTTTTTAAGGTCTTTCTATCAATACTTTAAAAATATGAAACCAGGCAGATAAAGTCTTGTTGTAATAAACATCTAAAATGAGGAAGTTGCAAAAAAAATACATGTTTTCCACCGATAAAACGGCCAGCACTATTCTGGTGGCTGATAATCATCCATTTCCATATTTTAGACAGAATTACCAAATAAACTTTTGACATTTTAACAAAGAATCACTCTCCAAAAAGTAACTTCACAGTTATACATTAAGGTATAAAGGGGCGCATGTATGTAGCTTGGTGACCCCAGAGCACACCAAGCAAAAAAGCTCTGTCAAACGTGATCCTCATCTCACTTCATGCATTTTACAGAAAAACACAACTTGGTTAATCATGATTCAAGATTATAGTCTATAAACATGGTTAAAACCCAGACTATTGTTAGATGATCAAACACCAACAGCAGGAAGGTTGCTTGTGGATAGCTGTACCTTTAAGAGACACTCAGAAAATTAGCTGCAGCCTTTGCCACTAGACAATTAGATGCAAATCCAGTTGCCTCGGGTCATGCCTTGACCAGTTCACCATAAGACCAAAGCAACAAGCTCTATGTCAGGCTACATGTTAGAGTCAATCAAACCTCGGTTTGGCAAGGAACCCACCCCGCTGCCCTGAGTCAGGGTACAATTTCTCACGTTTCTGGTGGCTACACTTTGAGACACATCCAGAGACCAAAAGATTCACAGGCAGTGTTACAATTGGGTCTGACCACTACACACAGCTGTTCAAAAGATAACCTGAAATCAGCTGCAACGCGCATTAGAGCGCCCACGCGCCGTACGCAGCGCAGAAACCCTTCTCTTGAGATCTACAGTAAGATGCATTTCTCCTAAGCAGAGTTGGTGGCTCTGTCCACACAAGAGCAAATCAAGGGTTGCAGCAGATCCCAGCGGATCCACACAGCTGATGTCAGCAAGGATGGTAAGAGCAGAGCGTAAGGATGACTCAAACTGCGTGTGCCTTATCTCCTCTTCCAGCCAAGATGATCCAAGCATGGAAGAAAGATGCCCAGCATCAGTCTTTCCTTCATTAAGGTATGTGGGATGTGTACCTCAGACAGTGCTGGCTGGAAAACCAATACATCAGCCACGGTATTCAGAAATCTGCAGCTGCCCTGCTAGTAAGCTACCCACACCCAACCAGCAGGCAAGACTTGCATCTGGACACTCAAAGAAGTTGCAGACAAATCCATCCTTTCTTTTTTACACAACAAAGACTGCTTCCATCTCCCATCTCAATGTGGGCAGCAGTGGATTCACCAAAATCCACTGCAAATGGCAAAGAGCCATACAGCCTCGAAAGAAACATCTTGCCACTGGTTCCCCTCACTACAGAAATGCAGATGAGCAGGATAAAGCCATTGAGAGAAAGCAGTTGTTCAGTAATCTTGCAGTTAAGCTCACTGCAAACACCAATGGATATATACTATAAGCCTGACACTCCTGTTAAGGGGGAACTAAAACCAAGAACTGTGCCTACTCAGTGGTGGCAGCAACATGGCCCTGCAAGAATTTTGAGTATACAAATGATATAAAATCATAGGCATATATTATATTTGACACTCTGAAGCTGAGCTTTATCTCAGTCCCTCATCTCTTTGATGTTGTCTTATTCCCAGGACAGGAGTTGAGCTCATATGTAATTTTCTTCCAAAGGTGGATTAATGCTGTTGACAGATATCCTGGGTGTTGGGTTTTGTTGTTGTTGTGGGGTGTGTGGGGGGGAGTTTGTGGGTGTTTGGGTTTGTTTTTTTTTTAAACATGTCAATATTAGCACTTTAACCCTGCCATGAAACATAAGGAGTATGAATATATAAGTAGTAGTCTGATATTTCAGAAAGCTTTGTGGTCTGCAAACCCAAACATTTACCTTTGAGAACACAATAACTAAATTAATAAATAGATCTCTACTTTGTAGGTTCAAATGAGTTTTTAAAAGACAACCATGCTTAGAAAAGGTTCTCATATTTCTTTCCTAAACAATCAAGAGAGAGAATAGAGGAAACAAAAAGTTGAGCCTCATTTGAGGCAACAAGATCTGACATCTGACTGAAAAAGATTTGTTATTTCAGATTAGAAATTTTATAACCCATGTCTTTATTTTGTAGCATGACATTATATGTGAAAATACAGCAAGAAACAATACAGAACCAAAGCCCACGGAGTACAGGCCAGCATTTATTCCAGCAAGTTTAAGTAAATCCCATCACCTAATTCAGGAGCATCACTCTACACCCTTCTGAACAGCCTTGGCAGAACCAAAAGAACAACAGGCATCTCCAAAGGTATGAGTCACCCAAGTCTGAATCACCTTCTGGAGGTGCTTATCTCTTAGTAGACCAAAGAGCATGACTAGTACAACGAGGCTCCTAATTCTGGTAGTCTCATCAGGCATCAAAAGAGCAGGATGAAAGAAGGCCTAAAAAAACTCAAAGCCCAAGTCTCTGCTGGATGCACCATGGCTTGCCACAAGCAGGGACAAGGTAGCTGATTTCCTTGAAGCATGAAGGACACGACAACTCCTATGAACAAGGGCAGAGGACAACAGCAGTGAGCTGCTTGGTATGAATCAACGTGGAGTGAATGTCATGCTCTGTCTACAGAGTGTCTACCAGAGAACAAGTCCTCAAACACTTCATGTTTGAAGCAGAAGTGTTGCTTCAGTCAACAAGGTGGCAGTGCTTCCTGAGGAGTGTAATACTGTAAGTAACACTGAAGCAAGCATGGTACAATAAACTCAGTCTTGTTTTTTTTCTTCTTTCTTTTTTTCTTAACTTTTATGTGAGCCTCACACCTCCCACTTTGCCCTCTGAAACAAGTTCTGATTCATACCTCAGCTCTGATAAGGAACAAATGATGCAGCCTTCGTATATGCTCAGCTCTCAGGTAGAGATTAAGTCCTTGGGCAGTGTAAATCACCATAGCCTTCATGACCTCTCAGACAGCGAGGACCTGAACCTGGAACATTCCACATTCACTCCAGGTTTACTGCACATATTTTTTTCACACAAAGGAAAGTCTCATACTGATCAGGCCTAACATCAGGCACAAAAGGAGAGCATGAAATGCTTCAGAACTTCTGGACGGAGATGCCTAAGTGAAGTTATTTCCCAGCATCCTCAAGAAAGCTCTGGGTTCTAGAGTAAGAAGAAAGTAAAAAAACCAAGCCAACCATATTTGTCACACTGAGACCATGCCTGCATTTAGAGAGATGAGAGTTTCCCATGAACAATCACTTGTATTTTCTAACACACATTAAGTTCTAGAACAGACCTTTCCAGGACTTCTTTGTACTTTATACTCTTTAAGTGATCACCTGGTCTGGTCCTGAGTTCCACGATGTGTTTGATTTACCCTCCTCCAAAAAAACCCCAAACAAACCCAAACCCCCAAATCACCCCAGCAGTTCTTAAAGCTAAATATGCAAGCTGTTTGTAGTGGTCATACACTCATAGTCTCAGATCTACCCTGTCCTTGCTTCTCCCTTCCTGCTGCTCACACACACGCCGTGTTCAGCACTGTTTGCTTGCAGCCTACCCGTTCTCTTCCACACTCAGGTGTCTGTCTGTGAATGAGCAGCAGTCACGTTTAGTTCAAGTTTCCGGTACTGAGTCAGGCGACAGGAACAATGGCACGTAACACGGTCTGTGTCTGGACTGCAGCTGGAAGGGAGACGTGAACCAGCCTTGACCGAGCCAGCAAGAGGACCAAAAGCAGTGATGATTCCACAAGCCTAGGCTTCTGTGCTTGCTTGCAAACCCAGCCTAGACCACAGGCACGCTACCACGTAGCTAACGCACACTGAAGTCCTTGTCACAGCAGCCTTGCTCTGCAGTTACGTGTTCAAACTAATTTGTGTATGCCTGTGCACCTTGCAAGCTCACTTCTGACTGCAATGCTGACAGGTGATCTTGGGTGAGCTCGTGCTGGGATCAGTTGCACAGGCTTTTCCCTTTCACACGTCGCAGAGTGGCTGCTAAAGCAGATGGTGTTAAGGGGTGAAAGGAGCAGGGCATCTTTGTAACTTCCCCACCTACAGTAACACCAGTCTGGTGACTTGCTGGCTTCCAGAGTTTGTGCACACCAACACAGAGAAAACCACCTGTCCAAGCGATCTGTTGAGAAATTACACACAGAACCACCCCCAAAATAAACCTGAAATTGGCAGAAATCAAAAGCAGATCTCAAATGATTCATGAGGAGAAAACAGGATTAAGAATATCATTGAATGTTACGCATGTGAATCGCATGACTAGCTCTAGAAGTTGGCAATGTGAGACAGCAAAAGAGCTTAGGGTTTCATCAGTTATGAAAGCGATGCGGCATAAAGGTTTGTTCCATGTTCCCACTGGAGTCTCAAAGGGGCTTTCTGTTGCAGTGGTCCTGCATGAAAGTCAATAACATGCTGCAGTGAGGACTTCAGTCTGTGTTGAGTCTGATGCAGCAAAGCATTTCTTTAAGGAGTTCTTACCATGACATTTTTAATAGCCTCTCTTCCTCCTCACAGAGGCAAAATTAAAGAACAAAGAAGTCTTTGTGTAACACTACTCCAGTGATACTTCTCACCATTTGTAGAAAAGGGTTTCATTCAAAATTCATGTTACTGTTGACATGAATTTCAGATGAAATCCACTTTCTGAGAATATCTCTTTTAACTGCACACTAAGGCAAGTCCTAGAAAGGCATTATAGTTAGAGTTCACATTAGCTAGTGCACTCAATTCATACAGTGGAAGTAACCCACCTCAGACAGGAGTTTTGATGGTTGAAAATGTCACATTCAGCCAAGCCACGTGCCCAAATCAGCAGAGTAAACCAGGGACTTCAACACATCCTTTCACATTCAGATATTGGCCCAGGCTTGCCAAAACCTAAGCAACCTGCATTTCTTCAAGCTAAGGGCTTTAAGCAGGTGCTAGATATTCTATCAGATTAGACCTTCTGCCAGAAACCACACTGTCAGGCTGCTTCTAGCTGGTTCATTTAGAACATGAACCTTGCCACTGTCACCAAGGCAAAAAAGTTTGAGCCCTGACTGTGTTACAAGGAAAGTCAAATCACCAGTGCCCGGTCCCTTCTCAAAAACATTCGTGTTGAGAGCGCTCTCTGAGCACATTTGCCCCCGGAGTTTCATAAAGAAACAGGATTCAGCAGCTTTGGCAGCATCCTCATGCCTGCCTTACCCTGAAACCCATGATGTACAGCTGCAGAGGAGTGGGCAGAGAGCTACAGAGAACAATAGCACTGTACTGAGCTGTGAATCTACACAAAAGTTCCCATTGCTTCATTCAGCATTTACTTTTCCGTGGTCTTCTTCAAACATTTGGGAAACCCCCTTGAGGGTGCAGCTGGTTCTGAAAACTCAGGACGTTTGCTTTTCCCAAGACACAAGCAGCATGGAAGGTTAGACAGTTCTCTCTGCTGCCTGCAGGACCACCTGCAGATCTCAGCTCATCTCTTCACTCAGATTAATGCTCTGCTTAGTCTAGAGGAGAGAACTCCATCAGCAATTTGGGGAAGGGGGCAATAGGAAAAGTTTGGGGGAATTTCCTGTCCAGGACCTCCCTTTTCATGATCAACAGCAAGGGTAGAGGTTTGTGGACCATATGTACAGAGCTACTAATCAGACCTTATGACACTGGAAGTGTCAGTTCACCCTCCTAAAGGCATTGACCCAGTCTAGAGAACAAGACCTGTTACATCTTCATTTGGCCCTCAATGCTTAAGAGACCGCACAAGATTTTAAACTGATTTCACATCCAGATGAAGAAAAAGGGACTGAAAACCTTCACGCTACCTTATCAGCCCTGGTTCCTGGCCAGGCTGCACTCAGAAAACCTAACTTTCAGTTTGCAAAGTTGCACCAGGGGGCTGACAGGGAGCATTTTTACCAAGGGCCTTGCCTATTTGACAACTGATTAGAAAGAATAGGAAAAAAAAACATCTAGACTAAAATGCAGAATTAGAAGCTTGGTAAAGTGGAAGCATTACTGCCCGCCCTAGAGAAGTGTGCACAGCTGAAAGCTCTGCACTAGAAGGGAAATTATGAGCGTTGGCTGTGGTTAGCAGGAACAGAAGACAAAATGCCAATTTCTGGTCACTGCCATGGGAATGACCACCACTTGGGTCTGTTCTAAAGTCAAATAAAACTCCAGGAGTGATTGCTGGAATTCTTTCCGCATCCTCAGGCTGAATTGTCTGCAGGAACTGATCATGGGTTCTCTGTCAGCAAAAGCTCAAGCCTCTGCCACAGGCAGGCTGCCTCTTCAGGGTTTCTTTAGCTTCTTCTGACACACAGTGTTTCCAGTCACTCCGAGAAAAGGACCCTGGAGGAAGTTTGTCTCAAGTCTACTCTTGTTTCACTAATATTTTCTTTCCCCACTAGCAGTGAGATTAAATTAATTAGATTAAATGCATCACACGTAGAAGTGGAGAAATTCTGAAGATGGAAATATTCCTAGGGGTAAGAAGGCACATTTAACTGGCAGCTGTTATTAATGACTTTCTCCAGGAATTTGGATCTCAGTGTCCAGGATGTTATTATGTGCATCACTATCCAGGCAAATCACAATGGAAGCCTCAAAGAGGAATGTGATGATGATGTCCCAAAGACTCATTCTCAATCACATATTCTCCTTGCAACTCACTCTTCTCCATGCACGTACCCTTTCATTTTTGGTGTTACTGTGATAGTACAAACTAAAAAGCAAACTGTTGGCATTAAAAAGGCATACCAGCAGGTTTGAGTGACAAATTTCTCTGCCCTTGTATAGTTAGCAAGACAAAGGTTTCACGTCATGAAGCAGAACTGCATTTTTGTGTTTAAAAAAGTAACTACTTTAAGAATGCCGCAGATCTCTTTCAGGATTTTGTAAGATGTGATCTGCAGTTTCTGCAAGTCAGTGGAAAGATTTCAGCAGCCGCATTCACAAAGATACTCAAACATAAGCCAGCCTTTGGATACAGGGGTGTAAATCAACATTTGAATGATCTGACTCACTTGTCTAAGATAAACAGTCCCTATACACTCAAAGCAATTCTTCCCTGAATGCAAACCCAGCACTGATTTAGAGCTCAGTACTGCACCACTGACTCCAGCAAGAGTCATGCCAATGGCTTACTGGCAGTTGTCATTGTCCTGAAACTCTGTCATCAATAACATCCAAAGCACAAGCAAAAGCTATAATTTAGGTATAAACAATAGAAATCCACTTTTGCAATTAGTATTTACATACAAATGTGTTTCCTTCTTAACAGTTGGGTGAAACTGCCACCTGCTGGTCACCTCGCTGTCACTCTAAATGGGGTTTAGGGCTCAGCAGCTGTGTTACCAGACTGACAAAGAAAAGAGAAGGAGATTTGCAAATGCACTGACACCAAATCTTGCAGCTCAGCCTTGGACAAGCTGGTCTCTAATACTCACTACAGTCTGGAATTACATAACGACCCCAAAGAAAGAGACCACATTACTCAACAGCCTGCTCCAACTCAAGTTCCTGCGGTCTTCTGATACCCGACCAGTAACAGAAAGAACATTCCAATGATAATCAGAAATGGTTGTCCAGAAACAGAGCAGAGAAACCGAAGTGAACAGCAATGACACACACTCCAGGACGTGCGCTGCTGTTCAGGAAAGGACGATGGAAACAACACGTCTATCACAACTGTTATCGCTATACCTCATGCTGGTCTTTAAAACAAAGGTTCAGATTAAGGAAACATCAAAAAAGGAAATGTGCTCAAAACAGTTCTCAAAGAAACAGAACGTTTTCAGCTCTGTGTGCATAAAGGCATAGCTTCCCCGAGGCAAAAGCCTTCACCGGAGTGTTCCACATGGCACAGAAACCCTTCGGACATCGAGAGGTCTCCTAGCGCTGCAAGTCTTTTACATGCTCAGTTGTATTGCAAATGCTGAGTCCATGCAATAGGCCAGTCCTTGGCCATGTGTCTCAGCCCATCAGATGATCATCCCTAGTTACTTATTAAAAAGAAAAGCTCCCTGGAAGACACATGGATGGCACTCACAAGCATGTACACACAGGCACTAACTCAATACCAAGGTCTTGAGATTATGCTTCTTAAGTGAACCTTCAACTCTGTTCAGTCACACAGGCTTTTTGCAACCCAACTGATGAGCTTTCCTCCAGATTCCAGTCATGTCACAGATATGTCATTTAATAGATCTACAGCAGAATAGAATTACGGAAGGAACAAACTTCTTTTTTGGTTCCTCGTGACCAGAGCAGCCAAGAGAACATCTAAATGCAGAGCTGGAAGAAAAAGCTTTCTGGTACATATGATACATGCCACTTCATGTGGGAAAGTCAGTAGTGGGAGACATGTCTGGGGAGGATAGAACCAAATAGAGATTATGGGGTGAATAAGGGATAGTTTTCTCTTCCCCAGGGCTGATGTGCTCTGAACTTTTTTCCATTTGCTCTAACCCATGGCTTCAGTGAGGAGTTGTCTTTAACCACCAACAACCAATTGTGACAGGAACAAGAACAGTGCTTCTCGCTGTACTGCACAGGGAAGGGTTTCAGCTCTGGAGAAAAAAGCCACTCCAGGTGTACGACTTGGCAAGCCACACACCTCAGAAGCGACTAGAACCTCACAACACCCCCAGTGGTCCAATAGCCAAAGAAACTACCAGGAATAGCCAAGAGTTGGAAGAACAACTAGTAGTCTGTACAGGGTGTGGAAAGACATGAGCTTCTCACAGGTAAGGGAGCTGGGAATGCAGTGGAGATACAGCATGCTCAGCAAGGAAGCAAATCTTTCCTCCCCAAATGAGAATTTTCGAATCATTTCAGAAGCCCTCAGGCACAGATTTTCCGTTCGTCTTATGGTCACTGCCAAAACTTCTGTAAGGGAAACAATAAGGCCTGTTGCTGTGACTTAAATCACAAAATCAGAGAACATGCTCAAAACATAATTCAGAGACAACATCTTTTGTTTCCCTCGATCCTGTACATCCACCAAAAATCTGAAATCATAATTTTGAAAAGGAAACTGCTCAGAAACAGACTTAGCCAAATGTGGCTATAAAAGCAGCATCACTCTTGAGCAAACATGTTTGATGTTCTGCTCTGATTTTTTCTGAAGACAGTCAGCTGCTGTATCTCTAGGCAGATTTATGGCACATTGCTATAAAACAGAAACACTGTTTACAGACGTGAATTTTCTGGTATCCATCTCTGTCTGTAAACCTTTTTTTTTAACCCCGATTAAAAAAAAACCAGCGATCTAAAATACAGCAGATGTTCAGAAGTTTCATCAACTTAAGTCATTAAGTAACAGCAGCAGTCAAAGAATGCATCTGAGAAGAACGCTCAAACCAGACATTGTCATTTAAAATACAGCATTGAGCACTCTCTAACTGTCTACGTGACATATTTTTGAGTTATCCCCTTCTCTACTGCAGTGCAGACAGATAAGGGTATTTTCTTTCATTCCAGATGCCCAGAAAGCATTTGATTAACATTGATAGTTCCCTGGAAATTTAGGGGCTTTCCTTTTGTAGGACTCAGTTGTGAAAACTCCCTGCTCTTTTAATGACTGGAACTCTCACTGGGTGATCTTTCATTGTATTAAATGCAGGTACAGAAACCAGTTATTATACTTCATGATTCTGGTCCAAGTACCAATGAAAGCACTTGATATTCCCATTATCCCTCTCCGTTTCTCTTCTGTTTACCTGTCAATAGTTTTGCACACTGTACAGTTTAATTTATTTTCTACACAGTTTCACCTCTTAAGACTTTGAGCCAGGGCAAGACTGATGTTGAAAGTTTACCATGCGAGAGACTCAGGCCCCAAGAATCCTCACCTGTAATGGGAGGCCCGGCTATCAGAATTCATTCTCTACTGCAGTGCCAGTCCTATAACCAGTTACTGTGTGACCCAGCATCTCTTCAGTAAGACACCACAGTTACTACAATTCCATCTAGCTTTTAAATCTTGCTTCTACAGAGGAACTTCCAATGCATTTTAGGAGCTCCAGCTGAAGCCTGACAAAATGGGATAAACTTCAATGACTACACCCTTAGTGCAAGATAGAGAAGTCTCAAGCGTTACAACTATCAGAGTTACACACTCATTTGCACTCTCGGTTGCATTTTTTTGTTGTTGTTGAGAACAATCTTTTATCGAAATAAGGAAGCAAATACAGCCAGAAATGTACGTTTCCGAGTGTGATCCCTGTGCAACAGTAAAATGCACAACTAGTTTTGAAAGTATTAGCCAAGCCACTTTGGAAAACCTGCTCATAGCAAAGATTCTGGGAGCTGCATTTGCCCTCCGATAGCTACCACGCACTTCCCAGCCATCTATTTGGCCTGAGTGATCGAGGGATGCGCTGCTGTGTATCCCCACCTGGCAAGGGGCCATGCAAAGATTGTTTATGATGAATGAATGGAGATGCATTCCAGCTGGACTCAGAGGAACAGCTTTTCTTTCAGTCAACATAAATCCCAAGTGGAATATATTTGCACGAGTTTTGCAGAAAGAATTTGGGGATTTACCCTCACACATCGAGTCTGTGAAATACTGAATAAGTAAAAAAAAAGATAGTAACAAACCTAGTTTAAATGACTTCCCCCCCCCCCCCTAGAAAACATCACTTACAATGGAGAACCACCAGCTGCAGGATTTCCCTACTCCTGTTTTACCGTGCTCTGTAATGTGTCAGATTTACCAGGGATATCAGCATGGCAAGAATATGAGGAGAAATGACAATGCAGATGGTCAAAAGTGGAAATAACTTGTGTGTGCATTAAGATTCAGACTTTTTTTCCTTACAGCTTCATGCACTTCGGTCACTGAAAAGTTCCAACATCCAATTAAAGTATCAGATATCAACCAGCATACAGATTCTCTCTCATTAATTTGCTTTGGATTATGCTGTGATCCGTCCACTTCTGCACCAGCACTAGTTGTAACTGCAGTTGTAACCATTAGGGAGGCCTAAACCCAAATATTAAGAGAGAGTCAGCTGTGGGGGTTTTTTTTCAGATTAGACAAGGCCAGGTGATTTCCAAAGACAGAATTTTAAGCTGCTTTTATGTTTACAGAAAGGCAGAATTTTCATACTGGACAGAGCTCCATGCAGTTTGGATTACACATTAAACAATGTTAAAATCATTTATTCCTTTACAGTTGCAGGTAGTGATGGCACAAAGCCTGGGTCTGTTGGAGTTCAGGTGCATCGCACAGAACGTGCCAAATGCAGGCAAGCTGTGGCCAGGCGAATAAATTCACGGCTTTCAGGAAGCAGTTGCCTGACCTGAAAACTATGGCAAACATTTGGCTATAGATCTGTTTTCCATGCCTGTCTTCCTCCTCCCTCTTGGCGAAAATCATGATCTTGGCACCGCTGCTCACCTGCGGAGCCAAGCAGACGGACTACAGCAGCCTCTCCGCTTGCATCCCGCACATCCACACTCCCCCAGCTGCCTTTTGCAAAGGAACAGGTGGGAAGGTGAACACTTGGCTCTCTGGCCAACACCTTTTGTGTGTTTATCACAGTCAATCCTGTGCCATGGAAAAGGGAAAAATTCACTGGAGCTTAACAGAGAAAGGAACTCTGCATGTTTTTACCAAGAATTAATTTCTCTGCAGTCAGCAGCAAAAACCAACCTTTCGAAGGCACAAGGTCAGGGTGCAGGGCACAAATACCTATGTCATGCTAGTGGTGCTTAAGGCTCTCCAGAATTTGCATAAAGTTTTCTGTTGTATCTGATAACACCACAGAAAAACAAAACAAATCAGATCATACTGTTCCAACTGTAAGTTGCTACAGTGAGGTAAACTCAGACTTTCCCAGCTAAACACCTCAATATGTGAAAATATTATGACTCAATTATTCTGATTTGTTACTTCTAACTGTGTAGCATAAATGCAACATCTGAAACAAATGAACAAATGCACAAATGAACTGAACCGAGATGTTAAATATTTTCATTTAAGGAGAAGCATTATTTTCAGTTTCCCTTCCAAGCTTTGTTAATGCTCAATTTAGTGAAAACTGAATGTCTTTTCTTAACAGTCGTAACAAATGGAACATTTCAGCCCTTTAACTGAGGCATAAAGACTCAAAGCACAACAAGAAATCCTGCCTTGTCATTAAATCACTGAATACTCAGAAACTGAACGAGCTTTTTGATTGGCTGTAGCAAAAAAAAAAAATCCCAAACACCAAAAAAACCCCACAACATATCCAACCAAAACCCAAATTCGCAGATATAGAGTATCAAGCTCAAGATTCAGGTGGGAAGGGCCCCAGGAGGACTGCATTCTGTTCCCATCCTTAGTGAAAGGTGCTTTTTGAAAATTGTTAGATAGGTGCATTTTTTCAAATTTCTGTCATCTAGTTTAAGATCTCTCAGAAAGGTCCCAGTACTTATAGGGCAAGCATTCTGCTTTTTGTGAAAAATCAGGTCCTTTTAAGATATTAGACGACAAGTACCCCTGCAATTATTTACTCATATAATATACAATAAAATACATAAACTTTTAAAAACTAGCTTACTAGCCTAAATTGCTCCTGTGACATATGATCCCTTTCCACAGAGATGCCAGTCATCACAGTAATGTTTTGTGGCAATACTGCACTTTTTAACCCTGCTAACAACAAATTACGTCTTGTAATTCTTCATGAGCTTGAGAAGTCACTACTGCTGCTTTCCTCCTTAAATGATTATAGGAACTGAAAGACTCAAAGATCAAGGTACTAAATACTTTATTGCGTTACCATTAAGTCTGTGCTTCATTTCAAACACACAATACGTAGCTGGGATGAAAGCCTACACTGGTCGGTCCATAGTGTTAAATGTATGCTTCCGTGATGACTGGTTGTGGTTTAATCATTTGACTGCAGTCATGCAGGGATTTTAGCCATGTGCAGTCATCACCATTTCACAAAGGTAGCTGCAGAAAGCTCCTCCTCATCAGACAATCCCATCAGCAGATTGGAATGTACCTCCAATAACTTAAGTCCTGCTCTCCATGATCTTACACCGTTCTCCATCCTCTGTAACCAACACAACTTTCTGGTTTATATCTTGCCCTTAATACTTTGGGAGAAGACTTAAAAGAACTTTTCAGGAAAATAAGCTTTGGGTAGAAAAAGGTTACCCAGCATGGCTGGACCCTTGGAAATCTGTCCGTTCAGGAGAAAGTTTACTAAGGTTGGTTTACTTCTCTCTGACTTGTCCAAGAGCTCTACCGTACCATCTGTGCTACCTGGAATTTCTCTCAAGCATCTAAATAAAGGGAGACTTGCTGTTTCATGTATGTTCTGCAGGAGAATAGTGAATTAAGTCTCCAATAATATGAGCACTGGTCCAAGGTCCACGCAAAATAATCTATTTTAGAGCTTTTGCAGTAACACTCACCACCTTAGCAGATGAGAATCTAGCTGGTAATTAACGCAGGCTAACAAGGCTTGCTGTGTGCTCCGTGGTTTCCAGGACCTCTCTCTACTCCGGCTCAAAGACCTCCACTGGGGGACTTCTAACTTCTGGAATTACTAAAGCACAAACCACTGCAGCAAAGCATCAAAGTGTTCTGGATATCTCCAGGCTTTAAAAGCCAAAGCAAACCCAGCTGCTGAGAACAGAAAGTAAGCGAGGTGGGGAAGAGGTCGAGAACAGACTGTGCAGCCAGAGGAAGGGCCATCTCACAGTAACACAGCAGCATAGTTCATGTTCACCTGGCCATATCTGAAGTCAACACCCCACCTACGGCCCTCAGCCGGAATGTCTTCAAGGCTCGGCAAAGATAAATCCAGTCACACTCCATTGCTGGTTTCACACTCACATCAGCTGGGCCCATTTCACAGAATCGTCTAGGTTGGAAAAGACCTTGAAGATCATCCAGTCCAACCATTTCCTGCAGGTGGTGTGAAACCCACTGCCCAGAATTTCTTGATTGCTCCTTTTCCATTCCACCTAGAAAGGCGGCAGTCAGCAACTAGAACGTTTGCACTAGAAGCACAGTAAGGCAGGACACAACGTGTTTTATGGGGACCACTGTGTTTTGCTGACTGTGACATGTTTTATGGGGACCATTACATTTTTCTGACTGCTCCGATTTGGCTCAAGGCATAAGAGGCCTAATGAAGTGCATCTTACTGTTGTTGACTCATGCTGAAAACGACCACTCGTCCTGCAGGAAGAGTAAGATACCCTCAATCTCTCAGGAGCAAATTGGCAAATCTCTGAGAGAAGTGGGTGAAAGAGTATGAGCAAGTTAAATATATCTTGTGGTACTTCATTGCCAGGTCTGAGGTGCCAAGACTTTTCACTTTTTTCCCCTTCCAACCCTTCTGGTTTATTTTCAAATTTGCAACATCTGACATTTATCTTAAAGAGCCAGCACCTAGAATCAAGTGGTTAATAGTATCTGTCCATTTAATTAAGAAAAGCCAATCTGAGGGACTTAAACTGCAGAGAAGTACTTGCAAACATGAGCATGTTTAAGATTCAAGAATAAGTAACAGTTATGAAAACACTGAAGTTCCTGTTCATCTCAAGCCAGTCTTACAGTTTTGAGGCTCAGATTCAGGATTTTTGAGTATTTAAAGCTGCTGACATGCACAAGAGCTGGATACACTCCTCTGAAGGTTGTAAAATCACCTGGAATCTTGTCATTAGCATCCGCAGGCTCTGACCCTTGCTGGCTATTGCAGCTGGAACAATAGCATCATAACAGCATCTAGCTCACAGCACAACAGCAGGAGGAGGAAAAGGGTCTAAGAGCAATGCAAACATAGTATCTGGGGACAAGTAAGAAAGCAGCAAGCCTCAGAGAGGAAAAACCACAACTCTTTAGCTATTCCCAAGCTGTGATAAGTCTGACAGCACATGGAAGAGGAGAGGAGCTAATCCTGCTGTCATTGATTTACGGAGACCTCTGGGCAAAGTGTGGATGCTCTAAGACTTTTCTGTCACCCATGCCGTTTTTATATATTGTTTGTTTGTTTCTGGCTTATAATTCCCCTGAAATACATGGCAGTGAAATATTCACTGCACAAGTGTGTATGTGTTGTGGGAGCAGCAGGCTTGTAATCACAAATAAGCTTTTTCTTCCATACCTTATCCTGTTCCTCTCATTCCAGGAGCCAGTCTTCCATATCCAGAAATGCACAGGCCAGGTCTAGACATTCTGTTCCAGTGTTGGGCCTGGGGCAGTGTACGTGAATGTGGACAGGGGCTCAAAGAACATCATTAAATAACTCCAAACTCAATCTACTCCAGAAACATTCTAGATTTCCAGCCTCTCCCTTTGAGGTCAGAACCAGCTACGTGCACAGCACCTGAGAGGCAGCAGAGCTCAATAAAAGAAAAAAAAACAGAACCAAAAAAACCCCAACCCAAACCCCCAAAAGAAAGCAAAACAAACAAAAAACCCCAAAACAAGATGTGCATTCAGAGGAGAGTCTTAAGGGGCTGGCTACCACCTAGTTCAGGGACCGTTCCTCGCATGAGTGATGCTCAGTATAACTGAAGATTAGGACCACAGCTATACTGAAGGTGGGAACTCCCAGCAATCTGAGTGCTGCTTGAAGACGAGCCCCACTGTATGACACAGTTCAACCCCCATTTCTCTAGGGACACCAATACCTCCTTCCCTGCATGCAGGAAGGATGTCATCTCTGCACGTAGCGTGCTGCGTACCTACTCTATCTCACAATCACTTAGGTCAAAAAGAGCTCTGGATTAAGAGGAGGATTTTTTTTTTATCCTAAAATAATGTTATTTCACCACTAATCCTTCCTTTCTAACTGTCAAGATCCACAAGACCACCTCTTTGTCTATCAGATATAGCTGGAAATTGAAAAAGCAACAGAAACATGAGATGAGGAACAGATTATAAGAGAGTAGAACAACACATTGAGTAAGCGAGAGGACATGAAAGGTTACTGGTGTCTACCTTGGGGCTTACAGAGGAACATGAGTCAAACCTGTCACATGAGTTCGGCACAAGTACACAAACATTTAGTACAGTCTGGGGAACAGAGCTGTGCCAGCTCCTTCCTTTTTATCTAGAGTGACTAAGCAAGCTCTCAAGGAAATTGATCTTTTCAACAGTCATTTCTGTTTCATCGATAACACCTTCATCAAGTTTCTGACCCTTCTTCACCCATGGAAACCTATCCTACACCTGGTTCCACAACAATTCACAGGTGCACAACACATTGCTTTAGATTTTTTTTCATATTAAGACCACTCACTCATTGCCTATTTTGGCTCAGAAGATGGCGCACAGCATCCAGACAGCTGAGGTGAGAGTCCCATGAGAAACCATTCTAGTGAATGCAAACAAACTCCAGGCCGTATTTTAGGAGATAATGCTTCTAAATAGCAAAGAGGCTCAGATCAAGTGGAGGGCGTAGGCCACCAGAACACATTAACAACATGCTATTGTTTCTCTTGTAGCAGAGGCCAGATGCCTCAAACCATACTGCCCTGGGTATAGAACACAGAAGCAGTACGACTGCCTTCAGCTGCCCACAAACAGGAAAAAACCTTGAGATAAAAAGTATTAACACACCCATCACACTGACTGTGGAGAGAAACACAGGTAAGTGCTTACATATCCCATCCCCAGTCCATAGAAACACAGCTTCCAACGGGCAATTGATTCAATCCATCTGAGTTAAGGCAAATCACCCAGGACGCCTGTTTCTTCCTTGACTGTAAATGAAAGATGAGGGACATAGGTGGGGTGTTAACTTCAGATGACCAGCTGAGATTTCCATGTCTAGCTTATAGATACTGACTTTAAGGCAGATGAAATTCAACCATGGGGACCAAAGACCTTTCTTCAAATTCACATAGTGCTGATATCAGAGCTATGAATCCAAAACCAGACAAACCCACTCCCCCAAATCACAGCTAGGTGGGTCTTTGCAAGTAGACAGAAACGAGCCTTCCTGGGTCCTGTGCCAGCCAGACCTACAGCGATTCACCTGGCCTTGCACCAAGCTCTCTTAGCAGGGTGGATTAGTTTAAGTCTTGCACATACACAGCCCTTCCTGAGCACAAACAGAAAGAGCTTTCAGCAGCATTCAAAACATCCCATAGACAACAATCTTACTCTGGTGGGTTTCTCCCACGGGAGACAGTGACCAGGGGAACAGCACCCCCATCTCCCTAAGGCACAGTTGCACCTAACAGCATCCCCAGGAATGCAAAGATTTGAAAAAAAACTTAGAACAGTGCCTGAAGGTTAAAGATCTGACATTTTAAGGAGCAGCAGGTTTTGGAATGAAGCAGTTTGATGCTATCATATACGCTCGGTTTTCTGTCTGTAAAACGTGCGCAGAAGTTATCCTATTGAGCAATATATACAGCATCGTCTTATTTCTTTGTTAAATGCTTCTCTCCCTGGGAAGAGCAAACACAGCAGCCAATGCAAGTTACAGCCCTGCAGAATTATCGCTCTGAGTATTACTGATTATATCAGCTGCCATTCAGCTTGCTGTAACAAAAACAATTTGTCCCGAGGGAAAGCAGTATGTACAGAAAGCCAGAGTGCAATGAGGTGTTGGATGAAGCTCACTGTTACTGAGGTGTAGTGTTACTCTAGTGCCTCCCTGACACCAACACTCTTAGCTTAAGCTTTACCAGAAAAACATCTGCCCCTTAAAGCCTGCCATGCACTCTAGCATTCAGCTGCCCACGATTTACACCCACAACAGAGAGGGCACGAACCATGCAAACTGAAATCCTCTTTACCTACAAGCAGTCATTCCCCATGCAGTTAGGACGCAGGTTATATTTTTTTTCAAAAGAGAAAGACATTTTTCCACCCACCAGCTCCATACAGAACAGGGAACAAGAGTCTGTTTCCACATCACTTTTTAAAATTCAGTCCCACAGTGAATTAGATGGTCACCACTGACCATACCTTGGGTGGTTCCTACATCTGAATGGCTTTATCCAGGGGTCGGTTGGGGCAGAACACTTCACACAGCACCTATCAGAGCTAAATCCAAAGATTTGCTAATCTGCCCCTCTCAGTCTGCTGCTACTAATGTGTATCTCAGTAATACCTAAACCCCACAGAAGACACCAGTCTTGTTTTACTTGGTGCTCCATATACACATTGAGCAACTGAATCTCTGTGCCAAAGAACTTAAAACCTATACCAAAAAAAGATGGAGAAAAGCCATGAGTATTATTCCCATTTTGTAGTCACAGTTTTAAGCTAAGCCTTGACTGGCACTTGGCATCCTGGTCTCTGTAGCCTCCCTGCTTGCCACTAGTGCCCCATAAAACACCAGAGTGCTTACTTTCAGGGTTAAATATTTGCGCGCAAAAGAAAAGAAGTTGTTGGCTCATTTGCAACTACACCAAATAATCTCAGCTGTCACAAGGTCTCATCACCAGCCATGAAAGCAACCAGCAGGAGAAGTCTCAGTCTTCTCCTCCCATGTACTCACCACTTCAGCAGTGAAAGCCAGCCTGCCAAAAGTGAGGCTAATTAATAAAACCCACGTTTGACACCTGATTTCCAGTGAAACTGCACTAAAGGAGGAGTCACTAATTTACATGCACACTATTAAGGAACAACAAAACTGTTGTGAACGCAAAAGCATTTCTCAGCAGATTCTACTCTAGTCTTCTGAGCACAAAAGTTTTCCCTTTCCTGTTGATGCATCGAATGTCTAGCTGATGATGCTAAATGAATAGTTCTCTTACTCTGACTGAAAAGCTCCCAGGTCCATCTGATGGGCATATTGCAAATTCCCTGTATGTTTGACCCAACATGTGTGTCTGGCTGTTGTGGTTTACTGGGCTACTAGTGCACCTGCAGTTTGTTTGCGTAATAGTGCCTGTGCTTCTGATTGATTTCTATTTAAAAAAAAAAAAACCACAAGCTAAGCATGCTTCAGAGGGCCAGCAAAATAAAGGAAGAATTCCTTTTTCCTGCTTTAAAAAGATTATTTAAATATTTGTTTTAAGAATGTAAGAGAGGGACTGAGTCTGAGACTAAAGAATTTCTACTGCATAGGCTAACTTTCAAGCTTTCCAGTAATAGCAACAAAATCAAGTATTTTCTGAACATTTAGAACGGTTATACACTGTGAGCTAGTTGGAAGCTAAGCCCCTGGGCCTTGCAGAAGTCTGAAACAGCTTGTTGAGTCGTGGTCCATGTACTGTATTGGCACCCTTCAAAGGTACCTCCCATCCCTGCACAGTGCACTACAAAGCCCATGGAAACAGCGCTCTTAAATCTTAAAATCAGTGTAGGCTTGGACACTTACAAATGGAACAGCAATTCACTCACTGAGTTGAGCCTAATAATTTCCCTGGTCTTTATTAAGTGAAAATGCAAATTAAAGTGTGTACCCATACAGCACTTTCTCTATAAAGACTATTTACATGAACGTACACGGTCATTAACGTGCACAGTCATTAAGAGCTGTCACACAGCCGGGGGACACAGCTCAGCTAACAGCACAAAGTCACCATGATCTGATTGTCACTGTTGGTGCAAACCATCACGTGGGAAGGGGTGTGAGGCGGAGAGCTTCTAGTACTGCTACGCACCACATCACAAGTAGGGGATGTAGAGGTCATCACAGCCAAAGAATAACCCGAAATGTCTGAGGCCATGTCTAGCCTCTTCTTGCTTAATACCAGTTTCTGTCCCTTCCAGTGGGTAGAGAACAGGACCTGTGAGTTACCCAGAGATTGAAGCGATAGCCACAGATCTGAAGAGGGCTGAAACTACAGGACAACTTTCTGAAAGTTTCATTCCGCAAAAAATTTAGAGCATCCACCACTCACTGAAGCTCAAGCACATTCAATAGTAGAAAAAATTGGAACTTTTGTGGTTCTTAGGCATGTATCCCACATAAAGATGGACCTGTAGTTCCTGGATCAGGCCAAAGCTAACAGCAAAAGCATTAGAAACGTTTGTTCACACAACACTTACACCAGTGACCACATCATCAGGGGCCTGAATCTATCTAGGTCCCTCAAAAAATCAACTTAGCCATGCTGGCTTGGCTTGTTTCAATGCAGAAATTACCCTAACAGATTAGATAGCTTGTTCCTGCTAATGAATTCCATACAAAATTCACCTGAGGTGGAAAAGGATGCAGAAGGGCTGAGAAAGAACCACAGTGTTTCGAGGGGGTCACTGTTCTCCAGAGAACTGCAGGTGGCAAGTCTCTTCTTGCTTTGCACAGGTGTAAGGCTTGTATCAGATATTTGCTCCTCCTTCAGCTCTGACTTTTTGTTCTGGAATTATTGGAATGATAACAAAGAACCTGCATATTTAATCTGTCAATTGGCATTTCTTTTACTAGGTAAATATTTAATTCTTTTTTTCTTTTCCTTTTCTTTTTTTTTTTAAAAAGCAAGACCTCTTTGTGTGAGTTGTGCTCCTATGAGCCACTTAACCCTGGATAAAGAGGAGCAAATTCCAAGGAACACCTGTATTTTTGCATTTTCTCATTTCCCTACACAAACTTACCCTCACTCAGTTACATATCCTAGAAAGTTGCATCATCTTTCACCTCTGTTCCTTGATAAGTATATTTTTTTGGAACGTGATGCAGTTTACTGTAGGAATACAGCACTCATGGTGTGTGCATTGGCTCAGTTAGCAAAGCCTTGCTGGAATCAGTGGGATTCCCTAATTTAAAGCAGCTAAGACCGTGTTCTGAAGTGAGAGACATTAACCTTCTTGATGAGAACAACACTTTCTCTTGTGGGGCATTTCCATCAGCTGGTTACTCTTCTCCAAGGGAGTACCAGGGTGGCCCTAAAAAACCTGAGGTATCACACTGTGGAATTTAGTGTTTCCATTTCGTCTGTGTAATCCTTAGTGAAAGAAGGAACTTGCTGACAGAGATAGGAGCTCTGAGAATAAAGAATTAAATCTTTTAAGAGCAGAAATTGTAGGGGCAGTAGCTGTAGCATAAGGAAGTGGCACTGGAATTTACCCAGCAATACAAATGACAAAGAAGGATTAGATGCAGGTTTGTACTCATGGAGAAATTAGGTCAGACTCCACAAGACATTAAATGATTTATGCTGATGAAACATTAACTCACAACAAGGGGGAATATGTTGGCACTTTCATGGGAACTTACTGCTCAAGAAAAAAAAAAATATATGTGGAAAGAAACCAACCCAAATAATGCCCAGATTAGACTGGTTTGGTCAGAGAGTCTGATCCTCAAGAGCTGACATTGCAATCATTTATTTATTCATGGCTCAAGCAAATGATATGAACTATAGCGAGAACAATGCTAAGTAAATCTCTCCTATCACCAATAAATATATTTCCGTAAAATTTAACAACTCAGGAGTAACAACTTTCTCATTTGTCCTCCTAGACAGACTTCCAGGAGACATCAGTTTCACAGAGTGAAGATTTATTCATGGACTGTTACTGGAAGGCCACGAGGTACATCTTATTTTCCTTATCTGCACTGTGTGTGATGCTCTACTTGACAAAGCTTATTAGACACAAGAAGTTGTAGATGGCAAAAAACTGGTATGAAATGGAGAGTTTCTCTAGAAGCTCATATCTGCAGAGAGGTTTTAATATTCTGGGAAGAAAGTGTGAACACAGGGCTGACGTATTTGGCAGTTCTGCGTTACAACACAACAGCTCTGGACAACCACTTTGACATTTCTGCCTAACAGCTGTGGCCAGATGTTGTCAAGCTGTTGCTGTGCAGCCATTCAATAGTTGCTGTGACAATTCAATGGTTCAGAGCCATACAACTGCTCGAGCAACATATCCACCATTCAAATAGAGCTTATAAATACTTTACAAGATACATGCAAAGGTGCTCTCCATGCTTTCAGCACACTCTGGGGTTTTTTGACTGTGGTTATTGCCACCATTTATGGCTAACTCTCAGCTTTCCTTGGCTCCAATGAAAAGGGAATGCCGTTCTAAATTACAAGGGGGAAGCAATAATTGAAGGTTTAGCACGTTTTCTCCCCTCTGCCAAGCACTATAGCTAATTAATACACTTCAAATACACCCAGAACAGCGCTACTGCTAAAGTCTCAGTTCAGTAAATTGGTAAAGCACATGCTCAGCTATAGGAGTAATGGGCCCCATAACGATCAGCAAGAGTTCTCTTAAAGTTCTGAACTGAGACTAATGTTCACTTTACCATCCTGTATAACTCACCAGTCATTGGCCCTTGTGAGATTCCTCATACATCCCCATCTTACTGGGATATTTCTCCTTAAACTTTGTGACTAAGCTTAATAGGACATAAAGGCTTGGTTATTAAAGCTATGTCACAACAGAGCTGTGCATGCATAAAACTCTTAGATTAGTTGACTACAGAGGAACTAAACGCTGCTGAAAAAAATTTCTTAGCATTGTGGATTAACAAGGTGGACTTCCGTATTTTTAGATAAATACCAGATGTCACAATTATTAAAGAAAACCAAAAAGCAATACTATACACAACACCAAACAAAAAGTAGTTCAGTAATCTCAGAAATTTTACAGAGTTGTTTTTCAGGGTTCTGCTCTTATTCATCTTGTTATTATCCAGAGATTAGCATAGCAACATCTGGATCAAATTTCATAATTAAGTGTTAATTTCCGATACCATGAACTCGATTACCCACCATAAGAGATGTTCTGTTTGCTACATCCTCCCAGGCCAGCCAGAATCTTGTTAAATTCCTGCCTTCCATTTCTACAGGAGATGTTTATTGCTGTTTTTTTGTGGTTTTTTTTTTTAAAATCAAAATTATTTCCCCATTTGCAAACTGACTGCTTTAGACCGAGGATAAGGGATAACAGTATTTTTACACTTGTTTCAGCAAAGGTGCAATAATGCTACAAAAAAATGACAATAGCTCCAGCGTCTCTGATCTTCCCCACTGTTGGCTGTAAAGAGTCAATACTACGTGTGTGCTCAGGGTAGGATTTTTTGGCATAGCTCAGAAAAGTGGGATACATTTTCAGACGTAACCAGTATAAATGAGAGAAAATCTGAAGGAGCCTGACTGATCTAAACCGATCAGTAAAGATCCTGCACCACACTTAAGGTCTGTATGAAATCACTTCTCTCTCTCCTTAAGGAGCCATGGTAGGACTGTATTCACTGACCTCAGTGGGAGTCGTTTCCCTGACACTGAAAGAATTTGGATGAAGGCCATTTGGAGTGAAATATAATCTCAGTGTATGGGAAAAAGGCTCTGAAACTTGACCCCAGATTACAAACCATTGTTGTTTGTGACTTTCAAAGTATTTGTTCAGAAGGGAAAAATGGATTTAGGGCCTTTATTTTCTTATCCCTACTTATGTATTACTTTAATTATTAACCCTAAATAAGCAAATTTTTATGTAGCTAACTTGCAGTTAATTGGAGAGTATTTGCAATTTGGTCCATCTTAATTCTTGTTTCATTCAGCTGCTCTGGCTGGCTGAGTGACTGATAGGCTGCCTGCCTCTCTCCAGACTCCCTGACATGCAGATATTAAGGAACATTGTTTATGCGGATTTTTTTCTTCCAGAGGAGAGGTTCTCTGAGGATTTGGTTGTGGAAGCACAAACTTTCTGGCACATATCTTCAGTGAATGTCAGAAGTTGCTGGAATTCCTTTCAAAGGCAGTAGAGACTCAATATTAAGGGACTAAAATATATTGGAAAAGAGTTGTCTGCTAGTAGAAGTGGTGTTTGCCTCACAGTGAGAGGTTCTACTCTAATACAGGCACCTTGAAGCTCACTTCCTACAGGGAATATAAGCAGGACTTGAAACAGCCCTTGCTCTTTATATAGAGATGTGTTTGAAAACAAGTCTTCTGCTATACCACAGAGACCCAGAAGATTTGGAGTCTGAAAACATACCAGGCAGAGCAGAGTCTAGGAGATCAGGAATCACCTGTGGGACGAGGTGTCCCCATGTCACCCTCTCACACACAGAATTCATGTAGCTACTGAAAGAGTTTTGACTGGTGCAGTGCATCATATCCATTAAAATCTCATAGCTACCCGCAGAACGTGCATTTAGTGTTCTCTCCCCTCATTGATTGCTGCCCTGTGAGTGATCCAGTGGAGAATCACCAAACTTTCTTTGTGCTTGCCAGAACTGAATCCGTGTCAAGCCCAGCCAGATGTACTCAGTTATTCAGGCACAACATGCCTTTGAAGAGCAAACTCGCTATCTTTGTAGACATACTTAGCTTGGTGCCAAAACTGGTGCACCAAGGAAATTCATGGAATATATAACTACCACAAACAAAAAAGTGCAAGGGCCCCAGTTCAAATAGCACATGTTTATGGTTAATGTCAGGCTAGCATTTAAACTTCCTGACTTAAGTGCTTTACTGAATCCCTGCCAGAAAAGGCAGACCAAAGACAACTACAAGATAAAACAAAACAGAGAGAGAAACGTGTATCTTAAGTGACATTCTCCGCTAGATCACCATCAAGTCTGAGATTAAGCAGAAAAAGGAAGAAAACAGATCATTAAGCATTCGATAGCCATCTCAGTCAAGATAGGACAAGAATGAAGAGAAAGGATTTGCAAATCAAATAACTGTACGAAACTAATCTGAAAGTTTAGGGGTTTGGGGCTCAGCTTCCCACCTTGGTTCACGTGGAATAACTCACTTCTCAGTGTAAGGAAGCAAAACTGTTCAAGTAGCAACAGCCTCCCAACAGAAGAACAGCAGATCCCATGTGCTTGTGTGTCAGGGACAGGACTTACAAGGTGATAGAGACAGTATTGTGAAAGAGTTGGAGAAACCAAGTATTTTGACTGGCTACCAGCCATATCATTGTATTCCCATAACTAAGCAGATAAATGATCCTTAAAGAAAAAAAAAAAAAGACTGTATATAGAGATCACTGCTCAAGTACCCAGTCTCAAAATGAGTACGTGTTTGTGGCTGTAGCTCATGGACACAAAATATTAACCCTAACTGTGCATGCTTAACTTGAGTCTGTCCTCTGCAGAGCCAGCAAGAGGCCTCTATTCACTGAAGCATTGTATGCACTCATCCATTGTATGGATGCACAGGCTTAAATTAAGGACACACCCAGTAACAATCCCTATAAGCTGCAGGAAGACAAAAAGGGAAATTTTCAAAGGCGTGAATGCCAGGAAGCAGAATGGTTCAACCTTGAGATTCAGAAGTGTGGGGATGGTAGACAAAAGGAGGAGTAGCTGATATTTATAGCAAGATGTTCTAAGGACGCTCAGAGTGAGAGACAGCTGTCTTATTACGGGGATCTTCTGCGTACCCAAGACATCTGCAGGGAGCTGGCAGGTGTGACACAGCCCTCACAGACTTGCACTGTTCAAGGGGCCGTGGGACATCCAGCTCATCTAAAATAACAAGATGTCTAGGCACGAGAATAAGCCATAGCTCACGTGACAGAATCTGTACCACGTAGCCACTTGTGTTCTCCAACACTCACATTTAAAAGCGACCTTCTACGAATCCTTTGAGATTAATAATTAATTGTAAAACAACATTAGGGAACGCAGGGAAATCCTCGCACATCAGATTTGTTTCAACACGAGATTTCCACACCCTCTTATATATATTCCCCTTGATGCTGCTCCTTGCTGATCTCCTTTTGGATCCGATGGGTTTTGTTTGCTGGGAGTTTCCTACGGTCTAATTCACAGCACCATCTAGTGATAGAACTTGGGATACCAGGAACAAAATTTTATATTGCTCACTCGGTTTCGTTTTTTAATTGTTGCAAATTAAAAGGATGATGAAAAATTAAATACAGATAGATTCTCAGTGAGCGAGTGGAAGTGCAACATTGAGACCAACTTACTGTTTTGGTTCCCTGGTGGCACCAAGAATGTTGAAGTCCCTGAAGAGAGCTCACTGGGTCAGTCAAAATGCTTTATTGAATGTAGGGATATATTCTTTTTAATATGTTCTTAAAATTCAATTTCTTTTACGAAAAAAATACTTTAAAATGTTTCTTAAAGAGTCAGACCAAGGTACTTGCATTTTTCCCTGTGCTTTCTGCTCAAATCTCCTTCAACCAAAATAACTACAGAAATTCACAAAAGGCAGCCTAAATCTGCCTTTAACAAGGAACAGAAAGTGCTGAGCCCTGCTTCGAAATTGCTTCACACTGATACCCTGTAGCTACAGTTAGATGCTGGTACTCCACAATCTGAAGGCTGGTTGAAAGATGAACCATCTGTGGATTTCAGAGCACAGTCAGTTTGCAAATATAACATTAAATTTTGCTTTAGAGGTATTCCATGTACACACAAATGGATGTGGATGGCTTCCCCCCACCCTGTGCCAATTCCTCCGCATAAGCAAAAATATCTGGTTTTCATTTTAGAAGCAAAGCCCCTCAGAAGCCCCATAGGTTTGGTTTACACTGTTTCTGTCTTTCTACATTCAGTTAGTCCAGCCTAGCTGAGGCACAATAACCCATCACTCCTCAATCATCGCTCATGTCTGAACCTAAGAGCTAAATGTATGTTGTTGCTAAAGGCTTCAGTGCTCATGATGAAGGTATAAAAAATAATGCCAAGAACAAACATTCAAGAGCCCTGATCTCAGTAGGTGTAATTCTGTACAGTCCTACCAAAATACAACAAGAACATGGCCCAAGAACTGAGTAAATTGAAATATCTTAAACACTTTATTCTCTTCCTTAGTTTCTAAAAAGGATTTTGCTAAATGTCAGATTTCCAAATGACAGTGAGGTAATGAGGCACATGTGAAAGTTTCCAACCCTGCGATTTCCAGCAGTAACAGCATACAGTCGGGGAAGGTGGTCAGTCTTATCACCAGAGACATCCCTACCTCTCCAAGTATGAGGAAATGCTCTTCCCCACCTACAGTCATGATGACTCAGCCCTTTGGAAAGAATGCAGAGCGCTCAAGAAAATAGAGGGGAAATGGATGAGTACTACGAACGGATTCCCAGTCCCACAGTCTGCCAGGACTGTCCCAACACATTAAAAATACAGTAAATCTAACCGGTCTATAGGACATGAGCTACAAACCTGCTCGTGCCTGCAAACACAGACCAATTTTTGCTAACTTCCGTCAGCCTACTCAACAACACAAGCTGAATCATTTCTCTCCAGAGCTCAGCAACAGGCTTACTGTCAATCACAAGCATGTTTTACTTCATCAGCTACATGTAACAGCAGACTATGATGCGTTTTACTCTAACCCCCATTTTAGATCCTCTGGGCAAACAGCTATATTCTGTTAACAAACCAGCATCTGCTAGTGCTTTTCAGCTGAGAAACCAGACTTCAGAGTACAGACCCATTCTGTATGGCTCTTCAAGGTTTGCTTTGGCAAAGAAAACAGAAGAGAAAAAAAATAGAGAAAATATCTGGAAATTTTTCTTGCAACATCTTTCCAAGGTCTGTCTGAATAAAAAAAACTTTCTTACTGAAAAACTGGTTAAAGCGAGAAGCCCCATCACAATTCTCCACATAATGAGATTTTTCCCTTTTGTCTTTGTATATGTATTTGCCTCTAAGTTTAAACTTTGGCCTTGAGCTTTGCTGGGTATTTGTGTCAGTATAGGCTGATGAAAATCTATGCCAGAAAACTGATGAATAAACAACCTTAATACCATGCCTCACTAGTGATTTGGAAAGCTGAGAAATCTTGCTTATAGTTTGGGATTAGGTGGTCAATTCCATAATGGATTTGTCAAGTCAATGAAATAGAGACATACAGCACAGGCAACTCATCATCTGTGCCCATGGGAGGTCACTGTTGCTTCATAGAATGGATCAGACCTGTCAGTTTTAGGTTAACAGCACAGTTCAGATCAGGAACCACTTTCTCTATAGCAGCTCAGAGTTTCTCTCCTTAATTACCTTTTCCAGAAACAAAACAAAAAGCGAGCATACAATTACATACTTTTGCATGGAGACTGATATTTCTCAGAGCTGTACTAAGAAGAAACCAAATCACATCTCCAGATGCCCTAAGGCACTGAAAATGGGCAGATCAGAATATTTTTTTTCACCCTTGATAGCCTGCCATTCTTCAAGACCTGACCACACAGTTTATAAGAGAACTGAATGTTGTCAACAATTAACTGCATCCGATCACTATGTTCAATGGCATACAGGATGCTAAATGTCACACAGGAGAACCAAGCTTTACTTGTCGTAGTCTGAAGAGGTGCAACCAGTCTAGAAAATTTCTTGGTTCATGTCTGTGGGGCCCGAGTCAAACCAGCAGT
Organism: Strix uralensis; assembly: GCF_047716275.1. NCBI lineage: Eukaryota > Metazoa > Chordata > Aves > Strigiformes > Strigidae > Strix > Strix uralensis. The sequence goes on along the minus strand of NC_133997.1, from coordinate 2,557,158 downwards.
CTGACACGAGAGAAATTTCATCACAGTTGAATAAAAGGTATTTCAGGTAGGTAAAAATAGTCTGAACATGCCATTTCTGTCATCACTAGGGTGCTCCGAATCCAAGGAAAACATTTAGAAGTAACCATGGAGCATCATTAAAGATGAGTCAGTAGCAGCCAACTCTTGGAAATTTAAAATAAAAATCACGCAAAAAGCAACAATGATATCGTAAATTACACCTTCAGTACAGCTGCAACCCACTCTTACTCTCCTGCCTTCACTACACATTGTCATCTACAGTGAAGATCCTTCTGCAGACTTCAGACGATTTCACAAGCTCTGATGCCTTCAGCCCTCAGATACATCACTGTGTGAAGTGGGTGGAGAAACACAGCTGTCTGTACAAAGCAAGTAGCATGACTTCTCCAGGACAGAGATAAGCTGTTCGATCTGAGCAAATAAGCAGGAGTCCTTCTCATACCCTCCCTTCTCAGGAAAGATGGTCATTATGAGGGAAAGCATAGATGAGATGACATCATACAGCATCCCTAAGGAAACATGGAACGCATTTAGAAGGCACAACATATGAAAACTGACCTTGCCTGTGTCCTGTGTTCTATTTCTGTCATCTAAAGGGAAACCAGAGCATGAATGGTTACTGTCAGAAAACCATCACCGCTAAGCAAAAATACATCGCCTTTCACCCAGCATAGCTAAGGATCTCAAAGCCATAGGAAAGCCGGTCATCGGCTACCAGAACAGGCATTCTTAGGAGATCTGAATGACTTGCAATGCAGTTTTGTACTGCAGCAAGAGGTAAGTAGAGTTCATATTTCACGGTCATCAAAATGACTAAGAGCTGCTCAGGTTTGCTCGCTCAGCACTGACATCTGTCATTATAGTTTGTTTCTTTTTAAGCATCACATACAGGCCACTGTCAGCAGACATCCCAGATGCAATTACCCACTGGCCTGTCTCGGCATAGCTAATTAGATATTCCTGTTCACTACGAAAGTGTGAGACAAACTTGATAGCAACGTCACAACCCCATTTCCCTGCCAGCATGGATGCAAGCTATCAGAAGTACGCACATCCAGAGAACAGCACCATTTCAGCTTTCCCATGAGGACACGCCAACGGAACCTCTCCAGCAGAGCACTGCTTCCCAGGAGAGACGCTCAGAAGATGGAAAATTTCACACGTGTTCTGCGCTAGTTCCGAATTTTACACAGCTTCACTATTCAGTGAGTGCCTTTTAAATTAGTAGTCATCCATTTAGTTCAAGACCTATTTACACAGTACAATGTTTATCTTTAAGAGAATTATACGCATACAGTTGATATTTTATTTGTATTCTAAGCAGACATTGAAAGCACGTGCAGGGGAAAGCCTTACGCTGGCTTTCTACGTTCGTGCAAATTAAGCCTGCCGTCTCCTCATCCCTACATACGTGAAAAAGAATATTAATGAAGGAAAGCTTAGCAACAAAGGATTGCACAGTCAGGTGAGTTAACAGTTGGCAAAACAACAGCATCTAAGGGGAAAGACAGACAAACACCTAACCCAGCAGATGCCGTTAAAGTGGGTGTGTGCACTAAAGAAACATGTAGCAACAAGGGATGAAGGAAGCTAGAGAGCATTCATCCTTCATCCAAAGGTGGAAAAGGAGCTCTACCCACTGGCTGCATAACCTGAAAGTTTACATGGAGAGAGGTTTGCAGAGCTGCCCATCACAAACTAGTTGGAAAGGAATTGCTTTAGTTACAGTTATCCACTAAGAACTTCCACATAGCGATGGCAATTTTTGCTGCAAATATTACATCAGTAATCAGAATACCTAAATCAGTATATGAGTAATTACATCAGTATACCTAAAAAGGAAAAAAAAAAAGAATCCCCCAAAGATCTAGCATGCTATTTTTCCTACAGGAAAGTATGAGCAGAAGACAAGAAGTACAAACCAGTCTTTCCTAAAGGCTCAGACAGCTCTGTTTATGACTACACCTCTGTCTTGACTTCACCCCCTTCCCCAGATGACTGTCACTGAAGACCTCTACCCTAATGTTCATACTCGTATCCTCACTTCTTACATCTTCAATACTTGAAATTTTCTCCCTTTCTTAGACTGGATAGTACAGGGTAGGTTAAAAGGCAGAAACCACTAAAACAGTGGAAGATAATGAAAATATTCTATGTCCCTGTGTAGAAAATACTTTTCCCAGCACAGGTTTCACTGGATAAGCAGCTGAATAGTTCTGTCCATAGCTGTAAGAATCAAGAGACACCAACTGAAGCAGTATCTACAGATCCTAGAAGGCCATATTTGCAATGTCTCTGCTTCCTGCAGATGCTGAAATTTGCCTTGCCACGATGTATGCAGGAGGACATGAGGCAGCATTATTAGAGGGTCCAAATTTAAAAGAGCTACTGAGAAGACAGAGATGAAGCTGTAAATGGACAGCTCATTTCCAGTGGTACTTGTTTACAGAACAAGGCTCATAAGAGCTATTTAAATTTAGAGTAACAAAGTATTCGCTTAAAGTATCAGGTAGCTTTTGAAGTTGGAATCAGGAGAACAAGATTCCCAGTTAAACAAATGCAAAGCCTTGGAGACCTTTTCTTGTAGTGGCCACATTCCAAGTTTTTTATTTCTAGTTTTGGAAGCCTGCTTCTCTTCTAATCGCTACAGGGATGCAGTCTGGTCCTTTCCAGGGTAGTTCCAGCTTTCACTGTGAATGTAATAGCATATTATAAACAAGCATTGAAAAGTATTCAACTTATGGGTTGGAGTATGGAAGAGAACAGAAAGATGAGCAGTCTCCAGTGTGATTTACTGCCCAATAAATGCAATGATTCACCACAGTAATTTCCTGTTTGCAGTAGGCCAGATTCTCCCACCTATACAAGTGTTGAGTAGTTCCTTAAATAATGCCTCATCCGACCGATTTGAACAGCACCATTTACAGAACAACATACTGTTTCGTGTCACTAAGGAACTCGACCCTGGCTCCAGCTTGCCCTAGTCTCATACAGTCAACAAGGCAAAGTGGGAAAATAGAAGGAAAATATTTACCACAGCAGAGCAGAACGTGTCCTTAGTTAAAAATAGACACTCTTTGGGGCTATCTCCATGTCAGAAAGGTAAAGAACCTTTTAACTTCTGAAATATCCTTTAACAACTCACTTAAGCAAACCGGTTACAATCCACTAAGGAAGACACTGGAATATTGACTCACCACATGCCCTTAGTCCCAGAACACGACCTACAGAGCCCTATGGATTTTGCAGGAATAAAAGAGCACTGCCTTGTCCTTGTTAGCTGAAATCATGGGCAGCCGTGCAAAAATGTGGATGCATCAGCCATGCGTCTCCCCTGTGCATTCATGTTTTTCAGATCCAAATGCAGTAACGTTACTAGAAATAAAATCTGTGGGGTAGGGAGCCAGGTAACAGCCCTCCCAGTGCTACCTCAATACAGACTGGTTCCTCACTCTATCTTGTTCTACAGGCGTCAAATCTCCCTGCTTTGATCAATACTTAAATAATTCTTTCAACATTCCTGAGACTAGAGTTATTACGCTCAGTTCAGAGAAAGGGGGAGACAGAGCGTTGTGCAGGTCCATAGAGAGGAGTCATTATCCAGTTTAAACTAAAACACATATGTAACATTGCTCTTTTAACTTGCTTCAGAAAGTCTGGCTGCTTTCTGCTCAGACTGATAGACAAGATAATACTGCTTGGGAGTAAAGCTGGAATGCTTTCCAAGGCACAGCTAAGGAAGTTGCTGCATTTGATAAGCATTGTAGACTTTTTTCAAACTAGCTATTCGGGAGAAATATCTGCTTATTAAGTTGAAATGACATAGCCCACAAGGAGGACTGTACTTCCCAGGGATGCGAGAATGAAGTTTAAACCTGGTACCGAGGTCTCATTTTGACAAGGAAATAGACTTCCTATAAGGCGTACCCATCCAAACAGAGTCTTAATCCTATTGAGTTTTAATAGTTGCACCTGTCACAACATTTAAGAATCCTTCCTTGCTAAAAAAACCAAACCCCAAACCCCCACACAAATAGAAACAATAAATGGAGCACATAGCACTTCTCTCTTCACAGATTCAAAGCTGTGCAGATCGTGGATGTCTTTCCTTAGCTGAAATTTTGTGTTTAAGGGAAGACTGTTTATTTTTGCTTCATGGAGGTTGTGATCAATAGGTCCTTCTACACGGCCTTGGAAAAACTGACCTTTTTTTTTTGAGAAAAGAATTCACAAAACATTTACTTCAGAATTAGTTGCTTGTTCACATAATCCTGTTAACTAGTCTAATTCAGAGGCTGCTTTTCCCTACTCATGCCATTTGCAGTAACCAAAGTTTAATTTTTCTATTCCATATCTAAGGAAAAATATTTTTCAACTTGTACTCAATCTCTTCTCGGGAAAAGTAATTTCTTCATCATCTGCTGCAGATTGTTAGGAAAGAGGGTGGAGCCTTCCCAGGCTGACGTCCTTCAAGCCATACCTGAGTATAAAGAGCAAGGGAGTATTGCAGCCAAGAAACTCTCAAAAGCTGTTTCCAGTGACTGCTGGGATTCCCAGGCCGGCTGTGTTCTGCCACCCCTATAACTTGCTGCTAAAAAAGAAGAGGGAAGCTGGACCCAGTTCATAGTGGCTAATTACATTGGAGAGTTAAATACAATTACCATGTTCTCAATGTGAAACTGGATTGATTTTTTTTTTTTTTAAACACAACTGAAGCTTTTTTCCTCCCATCTTTTTCTACACACACAGTGGTAATGTTGCAAACAGCCTGCATGAGTCCTGAACTACTGGTCAATCAAAACAGTGAAAATGAAATCTGTGGCTATAGTCCAGGCCAGGGATCTCCACTGCCTGGAGAAACTGCCAGTCCCAAAAGCTATTTCCAACAGAGCCCATCGTTGCCAGACTCTGGATTAACTGAATTTAATGTTGCAAGTCCCAAGATCTACCCTCCTTCACGTAAGCCTCGAGAGATGTCTGCTCCCGCTGGTAAGATCAAATCTTTATTCATATTTTCTATTTTATGCAATACTATTTTGCTGCTTTTGCAAAGTGATCAAGTACACTGACTTGCAACTCCTCTTGTGCTAACAAACAGTAGCACATATTGAGCTTCTGTGGCAATAATATTGAAGATGTACGGCACATCCTTCTACTCATGTTCTGGTTTTATTTTGTTGTGATCTGCTGCTGAAGTCAGAAATTACTCTGTTTTGTAAAGGATGCTCAGTATTCTATCATTTCTGTCTCTCTCCAGCATTTTGCTGCTCATTTACACTCTGAATTGCAAGTTTGGTTCTGATTCTAACAGCAAGGTACTAGATACGACCTTCTGAGTTATTAACATTACGAAGTCACATGAAAGTGTGTTTGGTGAATCATTGCCTTTGCCAAGTTCTTCAGTTTCAAGGATACATCTGGGCATGTAATCTGATCCATCATACAGCAATTTTATTGGAAAATAGCTTGAAAGATAATCATATATTAGTAACATTGGTTTTTTATAAAGCTTTTCAGAGAGGCCTTTAAAATACTCTACAAAGAGTAAATAATTCATCATCAAAACACCAGTCTAAAAAAGGAATCTTTCCCATTTCTAGAGCCGTCCGAGAAATAAGCTATGTTTTTCGAGGTCCCAATGTTTTAATTATTCAGTGAGAGGTTAAACATTCAGCATTGCCAGAAATCTTGGCACAAAATGGCAATTCACTATATATTCAAAATGTACTATTTGCCACTCAGGATTCAACATCCTCCTGCTGAAGGGGTGTCAGTCCCTCACTGCCTGAAGCAGGGAAGCGAAACAATATCACACAGCTAGAAACCACATCTTGTGTGGCTGGTTTCCATGCCAATATTGCCTACTTTGAGACGTCCCAAGTTTGGGGAGGCGCACCCTTCCCGCATGTTGAGCTCCTACATTTCTCCTCCACAGGGCTCAGCCAGCCAGACTCCAGCAGCTGCCAGAGAGCGCACACAGACTTTGGTCAGGGAGGAATATTGGTACTGACACCTCACGTTTTACTTCACGCTGACTGCTCCTGTAATAGGAACTGCTTGCCCAAGCTGAATACACCTTTTTCATCATAGGCTGCCGTGTTGTTTAATCATAAGTGTGTTTTAATCACAACTGCTGCTTTCATTCCTCATGCCATGAGTTGCGCTAGGAAGAGAAGCTTCTCTCTGCTCCGGCAAGTATTGCTGCTGGATGACTCCTTATTCTCAGTAGCCCACACTCTGACTCCCAGCACTCGGGCTTCTTTGGAACAGTGGCCTTCTATATGGTGCATTTTACGTGCTAGCCAATTGGGAAGACCCTGAGCTAATGCAAAAAAGCTATCGTTTTGTAACGTCTATAGCTGTTACTGAATGCATTCTATACAAAGACGATAATTCTCAAGGCTGGGGGCGGGGAGGGGGGGCACAGTGTTACATAAAAGGTATTTCAAAAGCCATGCGTTTAAACTCCTAATCCAGGCAAGCCTTTCAAGTTTGGGGATTCAAGTACAAGATGCAAGAAGACCTAACACAAACAATTACAGAGCAGCTTGTTTTGACGAAGACAAGCTTGTTTGGACAACTATATATATTCTCAAATAACTATTTCATTTCACTACAGAAAATCATTGCTTCCCTTTGAATCACACCACATTGACTTCCAAACACACCAAGAAACATTGGAGAAAGACATTGGACATAGCATCACTATCTCGTTTCTGAAACAATTCTGTTCCTTATTTTTCCACCAATACCAACATGACAAACCACAGGACAGGAAACTGCAAAGACAGATTTACTGCAACAGATGAAATTTAGAACATGAGTAAGAGGGGCAGTAATCTGAACAGTGTTGACATATTCCCCCAAAACAATCATGTGCTCTAAGGCAGTACGGCGCCCCTGAGCTGAAGAGCACCAAGAAAAACTGTCGAAGGCCAAGTCTCAAGATAGTATGTTTATTTTTTCACCACTGAAAGCTTTAAGTCAGAAACATCCAACTTATTTTCCTCCTTCTTCCCAACCATCCATCCAAATTTCCTTCTGCATTGCTACCCTGTCCCTATTGTCTTCTTTCCAGCTTCAGTGGCACATTTACACTTGGGACAGTCTCTCCTCTTCCTTCACTCAAAACTCAAACCATCCCTGCACACTAAAAATTTGACAACAGCCTTCAAGTGGTAATTTGCAGGTTAACTCGGCTCTCTGCTTATGCCCTCAGACTGAAGATCCCAAAGCCAGCCTTAGGGTTTGCTGCTGTTTTGCTTCTTAAGAAAAGAATTCCCTTTGTGAGGCACCACAATCTGTTATAGCCTGAGAAGCAATGCATTAAATTCATTGTTAAGCAGGAAGTAGGCCAGAGCTAAGGAACAGCTAGGGTGACGTGGCAATTTCCCACAACTGATGATGAACATCAGAATCACAGGCCATCTCTCAGGGTGACCTCATACTCCCACTATTCTATAATAGCTCAGAGAATTATGTTTCTTTAAGCATCATGTTATGATTTTTCCAGACTCTGGACTTAGCTCTGATCCCCCTCAGAAGCGCTACATGGGCGTGAGAGTAAAGATGCCAGTACGGGAATTACTGAGAAAGATTCGGCTTTCCAAAGGCCTGGACCCAGCTCACAGCAAGGTGAGGACTCTTCTTGAGTTTAGAAAGGTTGTTCCCAGAGGTGGAGCATCCTGGTGCACACACATCACACTCCCACTCTGCCAGTGTTTTGGAGAGGTTACATCTACAGCTGCTGCCTCTTCCACCCACCAAATTAATGCTTTTGATGAAGGTGGAGAGTACACCAAGTTTTAAACAGGCTGAGGGCCTGTGCTAGAAACATTTCTAAGACAGTGACAGCAAGGACCCATTTGTGCTCTGGATACTATGCATCATGCAATCAAGCCAAAGATGGCCCAAGAACCAATAACAATATTGCTCTAGCAACCCAGATTTCTGAACAGCCTGCAAAAACAGCCCAAGAAACTGGTAGACTCCCAGATACCTGGTCTGTTTTAAAGATCTTTGTAAGGCTGTCATGAATGACCCACTCATGGAAATTTATTCACCTGCATTCTCTCTGTGCAAAGTGCATAGCGCAGGACACAATTTACTTTGTTCACGTTACAATATTTACCACTGTTTCATCTTCTCTTACGTGCAAGCATCTCAAATTGAGTTGGGTGTTTTTGTCTCCTCAGGAAGCCTCATTAATGAAGACGGTAACCAAAGGATCCTCAGGAAAAACAGGTTAGGAAACTCCTCTCTTGGTAACAGAGCCTCCTTTTCTAGTAGGATCATCGCTGTTAGGCACCCAAAGAGCTGGACCACTTCTCACCCACAGTCAGTGACCCACACTGGTTCCTAGCTCCCTTTAAATTACAGGAGCAGGACAGCTCTGCATCACCACCATGTACGTCTTATCTATCTGTTATCTGGGACAAAATTTCTGACAAGACTATCTTCTGCATGTGTTTTACCACCACTTCCCCCCTCAACTCAGAATAGCTTGTTTCTACCTTTCTTTCCAACAGAGAAGAGAAGAGTTCACCCTTATACAGAGAAACAACTTAGACAGGTATGCATAACACCTTCAACTCCGTGCTGCCAGCCTCCTCAGGCGTATTTCATGTTATATCACCGAGTGAGAACAGGACACTTCATGTCTGATTTCCCTCCCCCATCTTCCGCCCTCCCCGTTTTTGTTGCTGTTTCAGAGCAAGCAGAACGTTGGGCAAACACTAAAAGGCTTAGAGGACCTTGATATCCTGGTGGAGGTACTGCAGGAAGATTTGAACAAAAGCCAGTTGAAGAAGGAGTCTCTGCGTTCTGTGCCAGATGGCTCTTGGCAGGGCTTCTCCACAGATCTGCAAGCTTCTTGGTGGGAAACTGGAGGAAGCAAGCAGGCAGCTGGTGGCCTGCAGGAAAGACGCCACAGCTTAACCAAGTTGCGTTCGTACTGCTGCTTTAAAGATTTCAACTCAGTATTGCGGGGAGAGGTAGAGACTTCTTTTCATCATGCTCAGAAAAACATGCAGGAGTCCAGCGCACCAGGAATATTCTCAAGGACAAGCGAGAAGGAGAGCAGCTGGTGGATACAGGATGCATGTGCAAGTACCCAGAAAGATTTCCCGAGGCATTCTTCACAGAACACATCTCCACACTTTAACCCATCAGGAGGCTGTTCAGAGGGGCTTCTGGAAGCTAACACAAGTTCTCCAGACACTGGGCGACATTTGAAGTCGACCCCAATTTCTTTCACACAGCAGGATCTCTCTGCCATCTCTTTCTTCCAGTTCCAGCTACACAGGGAAGAAAGTTTACTGAGAAATATCCCAGCAGACAAACTGCTGGCACCTGATGAAAATGGCAACAGGTCTCCAATTTTTCTGTTGAAATATATTGATTTCTATCTCCTGGGGCATCACTTGTCCTGAGGCTTTGCTCTAACTTCAGCTGCTAGTTTTGGGCACACCTGTAGCAAAGGCTTCCTTGCTCAATGGGAAACTCAAACTTGCCTCAGTACGCACAGTTTTAAGCAGATGGTAAAAATAGAAAGTTCCTATATTTGCAGTAGTATTGCCAAACTACAGCTGACATCAGGACAAATTCAGTGTTAAAAATATTTAAAACTGAGTTGTATATGTGGGTATTCACAAAAAAATTAAAATCAAGCTAATCAAGTAATTGCTACTGAAAAAAAAAGGATATGCAAAAAGGATCTTTTCCATGCTGCAGACACTCTCAGGATAATTACTTGTATTATTAGCTGGTAATAAAAATGGGTGGGAGGATTACACCAAAACATGCATATGCTGCTAGTCTAGAGCATAGACTTCCAAAGAACTGGGAGTGGCTGTTTTATTAGAAATTAAATGAAAGCAAGGGTTTTACTGATCCCATTTTCCCTAGAATGGCACTTGTATAGAGAAAATAACTGTTTATTAAAAAAATTAAAATATCTTATTAGATTCTATACAGTTCAGCTAGTTTGTGGAAGCTGGTATCAAATCAGATTGACAGAAAGCATGACATAACTTATAAAGTGTCCTAGTCTTGATGGGAAAGAGATTAATTCCTGTTGATATAAACAATCCTGTTCCCAACTTAAGGTATTTACAACCCATGCAGGGAACGCCAAGCACAGCACTGTCCTCTTCCGTGCAGTACCATGTTCCATTCAGAATAATGATTTTCAGTGCAATAATAAAATTACAGACTTCACTTTTCAGCAACAATGTAACTGTAACTGAGTTACAATAAGCCACCCAGCTTCCATATTTCCTGCATGTTTTTTAAGCAATACGGTAAAAAAATTCTCACATGGGAACAAAAATCACAATTAAGACGTTTTTACTACCATGTTTGTGTAAAATTCACAAGCAAAAGTTTCTCTTACCTCTATGAAGAAGTATTTAAACATCAGATTACATGCTCAAAAGAACATATGAAGGCAGCACTACACACCAAATCGGTTAACTCCGAGTTCTAACGAATGGTGAAGGATATTAGTTACTATGTCAGAAACCCACACCAGAAAAACCCCAAAGCAGACCCCCAGAAATCACAGTGTCAGAGTTAGACATCTTCAAGGATATCATGTTACAAGACAAGGGGGAAATAAATAAGTAAAATTATCAATCAATTAATTCTTCCTCCAGGAGGAAAGGAAGACATGCACAAATTTACAAGAAAAAAAAAAGTCTTTTAAAGGCTGAAATTTAGGAGAAACACTGGTACTATATTTTGAGTAGTTCAGCAGGACTGAATACACAGAAGGAATCGAGCTCTCCTCTTCCTTCACGGGCCTGAACTACAGTTTGGAAATACTTCTTTTAAGTGCAAGAGGAGGGTTTCTATTCTTTCAATTTTTAGGTATCTTATACTCTTTTCCCTGTATTGAAGGACACTTTAAAAAAGGAGGAGGGAATAGAGATTGTTAGCAAAAAGGAATCATGGAGTAGTTCTTGGAGAGGAGAGGAATGGCATAATAGCAAGAAGGGAGGACCAAGAAATCCTGGCAAAATCAGCAACTCCGTTATTAACATAGAGACTAAATGCTTAAATATCACAAGATTTCAGTATTTGTGACCCTTAACACTTCATGCTTTAAAATACATTCTCACTGCTACTTTCGAGTATTTTAACTACTGTTTTATCTTCTAATTGTTTAAAACTGTTCTATTCCAGACTGCTGCACAAGGCTGTTGCTCAGGGAAGAAGAGCTCTGACTTACGCACTTGCACAGAGATTTGCATCCCTAAATAAGATCAATGAGAAGGATGCAGAGAAACGGGTAGGATGCTAGCTTGCCAAGAATAGGGTAATTGTCTATCACATACAAACATCTTTCAAACCCCAGCCAAGCACTAAGCATCCTTTTGGACAATGTGTGGCTACTGCCCTCGCAAAGAGGGGAAAACAGGAAGGAAGTGATCTGTATACAGCAAGTATTAGCACAACTGGGAACAGAATCCAGAGTCCCAACTCCCCACCTCATTCTCTAACAACCACTGTTTTTTTTAAAACTACGTTTGGGAGAAGCTCATTGTGAAACACATTCTTCTCTTCTTAGACTGCATTACATCTTGCTGCAGAGAAGAACCAACATCTGATGGTGAGTGACCTGATATCCCTAGGAGCTAATGTCAACGAACAGGACAGTTTTGGGAAAACTCCACTCCATCTGTGTGCAGAGAACGGCTATTTGAGAGTTTTAGAGGTAAGTTGGTCATTTATGTTGTACGAAGACGCATCAGAGCCAAGATAACAAACGCATGTTCTTTTGTTTAAAATATACAAGGGTTTTTCTATACCTGAAAATTAGCTTTGGTCTGATGTGGTTAAAGCAAGATGGAGTTGGGGGAGGAGGGGGTATTTTGGCAGTGTTAAAAATCAGGGCTTATCTCAATCATCTTCATTTCAGGTTTTGAGAAACTGCAAAAACAATGGCGTGTATGTGGAAGTGAATCTGACTGACCATTACGGTAAGAGAAAAAGCCTAACCACATCGATGCTTAGTGTACACTCCAGAAGTTTCAGACTACAGATTTTATCTAGGCCAAAGAATGTTCAATATCATGTTTAAAATTAAAAGTTCTGGGAGAAGAGTCAATCAGTATTAACAGGGCACCCCCTTCCGATTAGCCAGGTGTGGGATGGTTTACTCCAGCGAGGTGTTCAAGCACTGGATTTATTTGACTTTTCTGTGGTTCTGTTCAGGTTTAACACCGCTACACTGTGCTGCTCTTGCCCACACTGTCTTAGTTACAGAATCTCAAAAGACTGACATCAATACTGACATGGGAAGGTTTCTCAGACTACGCAAAGATCAAATTCTTGAGGGAATTAACTGCTTATTACAAATGGGAGGAAAGCCTGAGTTGCAGGTGAGGACCGGCAGCAGGCTGTTTACTGTGGCCTTAGGTTTTCTTATTCTTTTGCAATCACAGGTTTCACTGTCTTTCACAGGTACTAAATTCACATCAAATTACCACTACCTGTTTAAAAATTGAGGAAAACACGGAACTTATGTGTTTGCTTCAGACTCATAAACCTAAGGGACAGAACATTCTTCAAGAGGTAACTATCTGTAGCTACTTTTACACAGGCTCTAGCGTTCGTACCCAAGAAACTAAATGCAGTAATACAAGCTCTACCATCTTGTAATCACAGTAGCTGATGCTCCCAGCCTTGCCCTGTCTTGCATAGGGCAGAAAAACCCCTTTTCAGGGAAAAAGTACTGGACAAGCTCTGATCACACTTGGTCCCATCCCAGCTCTAGGACTGCTATATTTGCTATAACTTAAAGCAGTCCAGTTGTGTGCAGGTGCGAGCAGTATGCTGTCCCCAATCCAAACTCCTCCTAGCAACAATGCCTTCATTTCCAACATTTTACAGCACACCAAGCCAGGTAGAGGCAACTCAGAAGCAACATCAGGGGAATTCTTCCTCTGCTGATAAAGGAATGCTACAGGCCCAAGTACTGCCACTATATTCAGTTACCTTCAGCAGCTTCTTAAAAGAGCTCATTTTCTCTGTTCCTTTGCACACACATTCAACAACAAACTACCCAAAAACTGCATTACTCAGCCAAAAGGTAACCAGATTATCCAGCAGGTATCAGCATCTCTGGCTAAATTTGTGGTGACAAGCCACAAACATCAGAAAGCAGAAGCTTGAGTGATTAACAGTGAACTAAGTTTAAGGTGAAATTCTGCCCTATTGAAATAAGGCAGTATCTGCCATAGATTCCAGTATTCTTGTCCAAGATTAAGTAAATATTCAGTTCTTAAAAGTTACAGTCCTTTTACCTTTTTTAGGATCTTTTTTGACTCAGTCAGATCAGAGCTCCCACCAGTGTGCATGTACAGAAAGCAATAGTATAATAAGGATTCGATTAGAAATACAGACTTAAAGCTACATTTCGAGTCATTTAGGAACCATCTTAACGGTTATGTTCTGTAGGAGATAATACACAGTAAAAGAAAATTATTTCAACCCATCTTATTACAGACTGAACTATTAAACATGCTACCCTCTCCAATCTTATGGTAAGGGGAAGAATCTAGGCTTCGCATGTCAAAACCAGTACAAGTCCTTGCCACAAAGCCTGCATCACTGTTAATGCTGGAAATTCACTGTTTGGTTTCTTCATCTCCATAGAGTTACAGTTTGCTAGATGCTCCGAGAAGAATGCCCAGTCCCTCATCACCAGATAACTTCTCTGAACTTTTTCCCGTGTCATCTTCGGACCTGTTTGACATAATTCTTAAAGGTATTTTGTGGTAGGAAACTGATTTTGCCTAGGTGGGGTCTTTGTAACTCAACAGCTCTAACGTAGCAGCTAGCCCCAGTGCCTTCCCTGCATTATTAGATAACAATTAATCATCAGTTCACGTGGAACTGATGGAAGAGATGCCCAGCAACTTATAATAGACTTGGGAGTTCTGCACAGAATCTCTTTTGCTTGCAAAACTCCTTACTCATCCAAAACCAAGTAGAGAATAGGGCAATATATGGCATTAGAAGGAACACTGAGCATGTAGACTGAGCTGAATATTTGTTGGTTTATTGCCTTCCAGGGAAATGCTGATAAGGCTTATTATCTGCATCTGATGGTCCACATGCTGCAACTGTTGCTGAAGAATAGACAGAGAACAGACAGTAAAAGTCTTCAAATGTATTACAGCTTGAACTGCCTGTTGAAAATATCTCCTCAGTACACAGAATTAAAGAGTAAACTAATAAATGGGAAAACTCTCAAACCAGGGTTCCACAGTATTAGGCGTTCAGTGTTAGACACTCCAGTCAACGAATAGGTCTCAGTTTTCTCAAAGCTGAGCACTTGTACTTCTCTTTTGAAGTCCATGTGAGTTGCAGGTGTTCTACATTCTGAAGCTTTGACAATTTTTTAAAGCAGGTGCCTAGCTTAAGAAAAAAAACCCTTCAATTTTAGCCATTCAGAGTCTAGTCTTGTGGGTACCAGTGCAAGATTAGTCCCTACAGTCCAAACTAAACGTTCAGATGTGCTGAAAATCTCAGGCCATATGTACTTTTAAACACGAGCTACGGGAACTCAGAATCTGATGGGCTATATTTAACACTTTCTGCAGTCTAGCACTGAATTTGTCCAAGGCTGGAGTTGTTACGCTTTAAGGCAGTCTTACTAGAAAAAAAAAAATCCCTCCAAAATAAAGACATACCCACACACTGTTACTGAGCATGTTTTTTCAACAAAAATTGAGCTCTTTATTTATGCAATCAGAATTTGCCACAATAATGGATTGTAGGTGAAGTCTGGGACAGAATGTATTTTGAATCAGTTCCTTTCACTCTGGGTGATCTAACAGAAGAATATACCTTTATAAAATTTAAGTATATAACAACACATTAGAAGGATAATTTTTATACTAAGCAATTTTGCAAATTAGAAGAATAACAAGGAGCTTAAATTTTTCTGTGCTGCCAAATATCTAAGTAATCAGTAGAATTCCTGTAAATTAGATAATTATTGTCAAAAAAAACCTAAACAAACTTCTCTTCCCAGACTTAGTATCATTTTATTTTAACTTCTGATTGTGAATTAGCTGGTTTCTATGAAACTTCCCTGTTTGCTACATATGGAGCAATCTACATTTATAGAACCTACAGAATGACTGATCCAGCAATCACCTCACATATGGATCTCCCGTTGAAGTAAATGGGAGATTTTTCACGTGTAACCATTGCAGGATCCAGTATTAAGTACTCAGCATGTTTGGGGAATATTTTTTTAATGAACCCTTTGCATTTTCTTCTTGTAAAAAAAGGTTATTTTCCTCTTATTGGATATCCTTAAGTGTTAAGCTCCAAGAGCTACGTTGCACAACATGAATTAGGTTTTACTGAAAAATTACAGTGTTTAAGTTAATTCCACTGGGATCTGGGTCATACCCTATGTTTCTTATGCCCTGAACAGCTGGATAGTACTCTTCTGGACTTTCTCTAGTCTGAATGAGACATGATACTTCAAAAATTTTAAGTATTTTATAAAAAAAAATAAAAATTACTTTTCTTATTCACATGATGAGTTCGATAACACTATGGAATATTCATCCACCTCATTCTATAGGTGTCCCTTGTGTTTTAATCATGTGAAGTCTTTTCTTTTTCCATTTTTATCCTAGGTTTTACTTGGAAATACAAATAGTTTCCTCTCTGATGATTTTTCTCTACCCCCCCCCCCCATTACCACTCATTCTTCCTTCATGTTTTCATTCTAACTCACCTCTGTGCTCACAGAACTTTTTATTCATTTGAAGAGAATTAATGAGGATCTAGGTTACTCAGCTTCCATTCACGTGATTTAAGGATCAGATCCAACACCCACTGAAATTAAAGACTCCTTATTTTCACTGAAAACTGACCAAGAAATCCTGCATCACATACAAAACCAAGAACGAAGCGGTGTGGTGAGCAAATAGAGAAGTGCATCGATAAGCACTCTCAGTGAAGAAACATGAATTTGCTTGCAGGATATCTTTTAAAAAAGTGGAGAAAACTATTGTATAAGAATACAATATTAATCAAGTTTTCAGTCACACGGAAACCATTCAGGTGAACTGACAGGAACCTTAAGCTATTAGTATATATAATTTACTCAATACACTCAAAGCTGAACTAGCTTGTAACATATATTCTACAACAGTTATACATTAATTGCATTGACATTAGTAGGTACGTTTTACATTGTTTCATTGTTCCTTCCTGTCAATAAATATATTATTTCATGCAGTATGTAACTCACTGATTTTTGTTTACTCCTATAGCCATACTATACTCACAACAGAAGTGACTATCATGAAAAGAGCAAATTAAGCAGACTTCAAAGCTGACAAGTACTTAAGGGTTTAACGCACTCCCTTTAGCTAGGAGCTAGACAACTAGTCTTTCAATGAACTATAAAAATAATTCTCAGCTTTTTTTAAACGCTAAAATTTTTGCCTACAACTAACTTATCTGAAAGTCAAAAAGATAATCCATGGACCTAAGGAGATTAAGTGATATGAGTGTTTGCTGGAAGAGGTGTAGCTTCTCAGCCGTTCACTGTGGCTAACCGCAACAAACTATTCTATACCAAAAGATAATAAAAGAGGGCTTTGAATAAGAACTACTATCCATAAAACTAACTTGCATTTCTACAGCAAGATTTTTTCTATTTTTTTTTTCCTTTTTGTGACCAAAGAGACATATTAGCATTTAGATAGAGGCTTTGCATATTCCCTGCTCCTAGTGTGATTGCTACTGCAAGTGATACAACAGCTTTTTACAGACAATTGTTCTCAACAGCTGGGCTGAATAAAAAAATTTTTTAAAAAAATCAAGCAAGTTCTGGGGAGAGGTTTTCTAGCCCAGTAGAAGCTAACAATTTGGGCAGGGCAGCACTGAAATTAACTCTGACCTGTGTGTACAGTGCTAGATAGGCCCAGTGATCTTGATGTTTCAGATTAAAGGCTTTTACTTTGCTTCTCGACATGAAAGGAAAACCTCCCCTGGCAAGGCAGCTCCTTAACCTAGGTCCGTTACTAGTTCAGGGCTGCCTCAAAGAAAAGGATAGCATTTACTGAACTGTTAGCTTTACTTCTTTCAGCCCCACACACACACTCTACAAGCCTGCCCACAGATCTCTTCAGACAGTCCCAGCTCAAACCTGTTCAGTTAGCAGTGGGAACAGGATCTTAGCAGAAGATTTTACAACACTCAGAATTAATTCAATAATTCCCCCACGAAGGTCTTTAAACTGACTCTGTACACATGAACACCAGCCTGTTTGGGAAATACTCCTGCGTTCCCATGAAATCTTCTTGCACATCAATTACAGAAATTGGCCTCCATGTTCAGTCCTGGTGCCAACAAGATATCAGGTCACTGAAGTCCAAGGAGCAACCTCTTGACCTCAAGACATGTTCTGTGCTATATTCACAGAGGCTACTACCATGCCTGGAGCAGAGGGAGAGGAGTTACCATTCTGCACTTGCAGCAGGGCATTGCAGAAGCATCCCCAGGGCAAAACCTGTCCAGCACAGAGCAGAGGTCAGATCTATTCTAAGCTGCACTGACATTATCAACCTGGCTCAAAACTCCCCAGCCCTGGGCCCTTTTCAAAAGTAGCAGCAGGTTCGAGGTGCACAGCTGGACTGTGGCACGTCTGGGACCGAGCACTGTGCTTCTGACACCAAAGTACCAGTTGCCAGGCTAGTATTTGTGGTATGACTCCTACAGCTAATTCATTCTAAACCAGATCACGTGTGCCCTCACAAGCTGTAGTCATGTCTTTGAACTGTGGCACAGACCATACTGAGAGAAGCTGCTTTCCTTCCTCACCTCCCTTCTCATCCCATATTACAAAACGAGTGCCGTTCACTGGCTTACATGGTTACTTATGTGCCCTGCTCCTTTGAAGATGTACAAGCATTGCCATGCATAATTAAGAGCAGTGTAAAATCTTTGCCACTGAATTAGCAGCAATTCAGCAACGATAAAAATAAATAAATAGATCAGATCCAGCGCTTGCAGCAGTTCTCAGGGATGCTCCTGCTCAGGAAAGAGGAAACTCATGAGATACCTGTTGTGGATTTGTAAGGGCTTGAAGAAGGCCCTGGCAAGGATGGAAGCTTTACTTTCCTGGCAGGGCTCTCTGATCGACACTGCACATATTTATGATCAGTGATAATCACGAGGCCGCAGATATACATAAAGTGAATGACACGGCAACTCCGGTCTTCAATGAATGTACAGAATTCTACAGTATTCATGGCAGTTTTCTAGGCTTTCCTCGCTAAGTCTTTCCAGAGTTGCGTGAAAAGGGATATTTGAGCCAGAGCACTAAAAGTGGAAGCCCAGAAGACAAGTTACAAGTTACAGCAAGGGGATGGATGAACAAATACATCTGTTAAAATAGCCCGAGGCAAGGGAACAGAAACTCTATCCTAGCCATTACCTCACTAGGACTTTAGCTAAATATTAGATCTTTCTCCCACAAAACCAACATCTCAAGGTTCCAGAGGGAAACAGGACACTGTCACAGATGCTTGGATGCTGCTACTACAGTCACAAATGCAGCAAGTACTGAGAACAAAAGCCTTCAATGTTAAATCATTGCGCTCTACTGAACAGCTTTTCTGGTACACACAGATGTATTTCCACTAGCTTCCAGAAGTTATCAGTAACACAGCTACTTCGTATAGTCCACTGTGAATAACAAGGTACAAACATTGCCACCTAGCAGCTCACCTGTATCTATGGAACATACACAAAATAAATTGCAGAGGTGACATGGTGTTGCAAAAGATGAAAAAATTAGGGAAGATATTTTATGGATTAACAAGAAACTGCATGGCAGACACATGGAAGCTCTTCTAGGTGTTACATAAATTGAAAAAGTAGCAACAACACAAGAATGAGAGCAGAGAGATTCCGGCCCAGAGTTTCAGAAGCATAAAATTTTGCAGGCAACAAGAGAGCCTGTTACAGACCAGTAACTCTGGAAGGTGTCTTAAGCAAACAGCTTAGCAAATAGCTCCTCTGGGAGCTACTTTCAGTAGCTAGTGATGGCAGAAATGCTCCAAGCATTCTTCTTTCCTGCTACTTATGCCAAATGGAACAGGACCCAAATTCTTTTTGGCAAAAGGGTAACCCAATCTGGAGGGATCCAACTGCTTTCTGACCCTGTCACACCAGCCTGGTACCACACCAAGACTGACCACAGCAGAAAAATCCACCTCCTGTTTTGTTTTTATCCTCCAAAATGTGTTCTTGAAATCGTGCTTTGCTGCATATCCACAATTACTGCATCAAACACTCCCTAAGGCTGCTGGATTTTGTTTAAACAAGCTATCATCTCCCAGATCCCAAAAACTTAGCTGCGAAGCATATGAACTGTTGCGTGCTAAAACAGATAATGTTAAACAGAAAACAATGCCATGATTGTAAATAAAACACATGCAAGAAAATAAACTACATTAAAAAATTAATTTTAACACACAAACCAAAAGAATTCAAACTTTTAGATGAGGAACCAAGAAAAGAGTCAGGAAGAGGCTGGACACCTAAGAAAACCCTCCACAGCCCTCTTAAGAATATGGATCAACAGCTGCCATTGAAGAAGAAACATTGACATTTCCTCTACACCACCCTGCATCCCGTTTCCCATAACTCCACATCTCCCCACGTGATGACAACCAGGCTGAATTGCAAGCAGGGCTGGAGGAGCCAAGTTTCTGAGCCAAGCAAGAGGGAGAGGCTGAGCTCTTGGCTGATTTAGATTCCTTTAGAACAGTCTCACCCATCAAGTTTTATTTTTCCTGCTTTCTTTGTGGCTAGAGAAACTTGGAAACATAACGATTCAATTTAAAACAAGACATGTTTCTGCAGCTGTGCTCAACAGGACAGATGAAATAAATTTAGAGAAGGGAGTCCCACTAACTGAAAAACTGAGTATCTCAAGCACTTTCACAAGGGATCATGGTGGGGACAAGCAAAAAAAAAAAAAAGAAAAAAGGACAGGACACTGGCTCCCACTCAACCTGGACAGCAGAGTTCTCTCTCAGTACTCTCAAGCTGTAGCAATCACTATGACCCAGACTGCCCCAGCCACATACAGACCTAAGCCCTGAGCTGCAGTTCAATGTTGCTGCAGACTTCATTGGTCTGTTTACCCAGAAGTTTCACTTGTCCTGAGGATAAGAATGCTATGCAGCTTAGCATCCGGAGCATGCAGGATCAGCCCTAAAGAAGTCCCTTCTGTCTTGAGGAAGTCTAAGTGGGCTGGAGTTTCAGGCATCCCTACTTGCCCTAGTTAGATCCACGAGGAGCTGGTCACATGGCAGCTGTGTCCCAAAGTACCACACCATCATCTTCCTGCCTTTTTCCCCATCCCTCATTCCATGTGGTTTCAAGGAGAAGCAAGGAGTTTAAACTGAGGTTATCAGGAAATGTTTTTTTCTGAAGAAAGATGGTGAGGGGAAGGAGGTTCTGGTCGAGCTTCCTGCAATGCCCAGGAAACAATACTTATTCTTTCTTCCCTGGGTTTCCAGGACACAATTCTTTATTTATAATTGGCTTTGAAGCCTCTTCACCTTTACTTCAGTGACAGAGTTTTGGGGTGCCCTTGGTTTAGCAGCAAGAGTTTAGGCTCCAGTGGATAAATCATCACTTCTCAGGTAGAAAAACCAAGGTGATGTTAACCAGTTGATATCAGGAAGGCCCCAGGCACTGTTCTGCTCCATGCTTGGCCATACTTCACTGCTACACCCAAGAAAAGCCTGTCTGGGTAGGTCCCAGCTCTTAATTATCTCTATCTGTTATTGCTATCTATCATCACCAGCTAAATAAGTTTACAGAAGTCTCATTTTTTCAAACATAACAAGATCTCCAAACACAAATACTGAAGCGTGTGTGGTGTGATAAATCCGCGCAGAAATCATAACACCATTACCTCAGTAACCAGGGGGTTATTGTGTAACCCAGAATAAATACTCACTTCAGACCTAGAAGAAAGCATGCAGCATGAATTAATATTTAAAACCTGCCACTAGATTTTTGTATTAAGACTGGCTTGGTTTTGCTTTGTATTAAATAAAATCCTCTGGATCCCTTCACTACTGATGAGTAACCAGTTTTTGAATCCTTCACAATTACATCTAGAAAGGTATTCACAGCTAATTGGTTGCTAGCGGCACAGAAACACACAATAACCTGCCTTCAAAGCTCTACACAAAGGCCAAAAAAAAAAAAAGACTTCCATCCTCACAAACCCTGAAACTTAATAAAGCATTTTAGAGTCCACAAAGCACAGCCCCCTTTCTGCTCCTTCCATAAAGTTTCTTTAGAGAGTAGGACTAAAAGGTATGTTTACACCCCTACTCAGGCTGTGACGAAATCACACTTCAATTAAGCAATAAATATCTGCCTGCTAGAAAGACTCTAGGAAATACCAGTGAACAGAAATTAATCTACTAGGATTCTAAGTAGTTGGACATTTGCTGATTTCATTTCCTAATGTTTCCAGGTGTACATGTTTTGACTTCTAGTTAACATGACCTTTCCATTTCACTGGAATTATTACTCACGCACAAAGGCAATCTCTTTTCCGATATTAAAAAAGATAAGCTTCTGCAGAACCCAGCAGTTCTTCAATTTCACAGCCAAACAGTGTTTGCTAAGGTGAAGCACGTACACTATTAAAGTCCATCTTGGTGACATTTATGTATGTAATAGAGGTCATTTTAATACTGGATTTTTATTTTATATGTTCGCAGCGGGCTATTTCTAACAAAATACTAGCCCATTGTAAAACAAAAACCTCGGCTACATTCTCTTACAGATTAAATAAAACTTTGGGGTTTAATTCCCTAAGGAAGTCATGCGCCACTATATTCCCCACGTTACCTTCTCTCCCGAAATAAGAGCTCAGCTGCAGAGATGTTAATTCATATCCTCAGAGGTTTTAATCCAGCTAGCTAGAACACATTGCTACTGCAAAAATACAACTACAAACTCAAAGCAAAAAAAAACCTAGCAACTTCCAGTCTCTGCATTGTCCCAGGGACTTGAAAATAAAAATCTGAGGTCTCTGGCCTATATCCTCATTTGTTTAAATTTAAATTATGATTCAGCTGGCTTTTCAGGATTTTCCCAGAATAACTAGTCTTCAGTTTTTTTGTTTTCCAACACAGCGAGTCCCAAGTGCCAGAAGCCTTATGATCATTTGATTCCCCAAAAAGAACAAACTAGAAGAGCAGTAAACAGTGAAGAATAAAGAGAAATAAATCAGAGAAGGCATGGAAAAAGGAAGGAAAATAAGATGACAACCTTCCACGTGTTGGATCACTTTCACCACTCCGATCTAATGAGTGGCCTTTGTTCTTCTGAAGATGACAAATAACCCTACAAAGTTCCAGGTTGTGCTGTCTATGCTTGTATTTTATGTGGAGAAAGATTCCTTTCTCTTTCGCAGGGATTAAGTATATTGCAGACAAAAAAAAACCAACAAAAAATCAAAACACACCCAACAACACCACCACACAAAAGAAAGAAAACCCAAAACAGAGGAAAATAAATACATGTTGTATGTTGCAACTCCTAGTTCTTCAAACAGGAAGTAGGTCTGCAGGAACTAGTTGTAAATCTGATTTTTTTTTTCCCCTCAGACTGGGGGCATGAAATTAACTTCACCCTTACCTCCCAGTTCAGCCAACTGTGAAACTGAAAGGGAGCACACTGAATACTCCAGATTTGTCATGATGTCCTCACCCTGGAGCAAGGTGGAAGGGTTCAAGGTGAGTTGCAGTTTTTAGAGTAACAAGTCCTCTGAGAATCACCTGTGGCTATCGTCACCAAAAAACATCAAAATTACCTTGGCTTTGTGCCAGCTGTCACAGCCCAGCCTTTCACTGGAAGTCTTTAAAACTATTTCAGCATTTGCATAAGCTTCTCTTCAGAAAACCCATATAATTGTAAATCAAGCATTATCTAAAGGTAACTGGCCTCCTTTAGTGGAGTCAAAGGCTACTGTAAACATTATCCGGAGAATAAAGTTTATGTGGAAAAAACAACAACATGGTATAACTAAGGAGTAGGTTGGTCAAATATTTGCAGAAGAACGTACACCACCTGTGGCTGTGTTAAGACAGCCTTCCCTTTGTTTAGAAAGCGTTATTCAATTTTACAGAGAAATAAGACCAACGTTTTGTTTGACTGCCTTACTGACTATGGGTCTTACAAACATTGGCACCTACTTTTTCAGATACCAGGTAATTAAGTAACAAATAACACTCAAACCCCCATGCCCAGGAAGAAAAATAGCTCACGAAAACATGCAGTTTGTAGACTGAAAACACCAGTGATTAAGTTCAGTGAGGAGAAAAAGAATAGCACTGCTAACCAAAATAATTACATGAGTTTAAAACTTGTATGTGCATCAGGGATGCTTCTACAAGTTGCATACCAGAGAAGAACAGCAAGAGACTGCTCTGCTCTCTTCAGGAGCTATTTGAGATGTGAAAACTCCAATTTCTGAGTTCGATCATATGGTGCTTTTAGAGGCTAATAGCCTGCTCATTTTTCCATCTTCTTTAAAAATTAAATAGAAAAAAACCTGTAGTTCATTGTTCTTGGCCTCCCCCTCTTTTTTCTGTCCTTTTGCTGGATTGAAAAGTTAAGATAGGGAATGACTAAAGGGTGACCATGTCAGCCAGGCCTTTGAAAATGACTCAGGCACTAATTCTTGGTCTTGATTACAATCACGAAACATTTTATGGGGATATTAAACTCCAATCCCTGCCAGGAAAATGACAGCTTGATACACACAGCAACTTCATGTATCAGTTCTCTAGAAAAAGGAAATTGTCTATCTGCTCATAACAGCGAGCAATCACTAACCCAAGACTCAACAGGGAAAATGTTATCACAAGCTATTTCCTCATTCTAGACCCATCAACCACTGGACAGTGGTTTGCGTAGCAAATAGTTGGATATATGACTATAAAATACTTCATATATGAAGGAAAACTACTAACTTCCTCTCGTATCCTTTGCCTGTGAAACCTAATGCCTCAGGGAATCTTTGGGGTCATTTCCCCAATGCTATACATGTTGCATTCCCAAAGGCTGAACTCCATCAGATCTAGGACTGGGAGGCTTGCCCAACCTAATCTTCCCTGGGAAAAAAAAAAAAAAAAAATATTCCAGCACCAGATCTTCTAGACTTACAGTGGAATCCAGAGCCTCGTAGCAGCTGGTTGAAATATAGATGCATTGCGGGAGGGAAAGAGCTGAACACAACCGTTGAACTACTCACCGCTTTCTCTGGACTATGACATCAGCAGCTGCACAGCTCCAGCTGAACAGAGCAACTAGCCCAGGCAGTCATTCATCTAGGATCTCCCTTTTGTTCTCCTCCCTCTGCTCACAGATACTGACTGGCAGCAAGGCACTAGTTTATGAGGCAAGAGATGTGGATTGAAACCTCTCTGGGAAAGAAAGGAATTGAAAATACATTTCTGTGCAAGCATTCCAGCTCCATGGATGTTGGCTGGCAGACGGCTTGGGCTTTATCTATGATTTAAAAAAAAAAAAAGAAAGAGAGAGACTACAAAGAAGAAGAAGAAATGGCTACCCTTAATTTGGCAATTACCAGAATTTACAAGGTGTGCTCTGAGACTAGGCTCCAAAGCAAAGCCCTGCAGGGGACAGGAGAATAGGCAGAATCACAGCTAGTTCCTGCATTCCAATCTGTTTTAGGCAGGACCTATGCACAGGATTTCTCCTGTGGGGGCAATTCCAGGCATGCTCAGAGACAGAGATTTCTATGCTTGGGGAATGCAAACTCAAACAAGGAGGTGAGTTTAGGTACTTGCAGCATTAGGCAGCCACAGAGTGGGAATGGTTCGGATTGTGATTTAGAGTGCAGGCAATTCAGATCTAAGTAAATCCTACTTTAAGAATCAAACTGCCTTAGTGGATATTGTGTTGCACATTCCCCTATAAATCACAACCTTTGGCTGGGGACTCCAGACATTACTGCGTATAAAAAAAGAAATTGGTATCCCAACTAACACTCCACTGTGAGACCAGAGATTTGCCAAAGGGGCACCAACAACTTCCGGCAGTCTGCATAGCGCCAATTAAGATGCAGTCCTAACTTCTACAAAAAGACAGATATGTCCTGTCTCTGAATGTCCCTCTTGCTTCCCATTTTTTTCCAGGCTGACTAGCCAGTGGAACAACGACTGCCATTCAAAATATACCTGGAAGCCACCCATTTTGTGTGTCCCTAGAAAGTCCCTCCAACCGCAGCTCTTCGTACTAGTAGTTGCGTGAAAGATCTTAAAGAAATGCATGTGCCTTTCCCATTGCTATCCTCTGTTTGTACCATCTGTGGCAATGGGAAGTGTCCTCCAGAAACGCTCTTGGATCTTTGATTATATATTTCAGAAGAAAACAGAAGTCTCCGATAGATATACGACACCTCCTTCATGACACAAGCAGGTGGGGGCTGGGATAGCTGCCTGTTATTACAAGGGCAAAGGTTTCAGACACGCCTCAAACGCCCATCAAAGCAAGATGTGACATTAAGTCTCTACCTACAGCTCACTACACTTGGAAAATCTGTTTCTTCTTGCCCACACCGAGCAGAGAGCAAGGCCTTTTCCGCCAAACAGAAGAAGGAACCGCGACGGCTCCATCCCTTGCGCCTTTAAACCCCCCCTCGAAGACTGGGAAAAGCAGAAAGCGTTCAAAAACAGGTCCCTGAACTGCATTGTAGGATCTGCCACGGATCTTGAAAAACAGAGGGGACAAAACAGCCATGAATAATTATATTTTCTATAGTAAACACCGAGCAGCACTAATTGCCCAGCAGCTTTTTGGTTTACGCTCATCACAAACTACGCAGCTTCTCCCAGAAATAAAGCCCAGGATATCCCATACTATGATCCCTTATGGTAAATGAGGTTTCACAGAGTTTGAAAAATCACGGCTACTGTAGGGACCCTGATAACTTCAGATTACAAACCCCAGCAGCACCTTGTCTATAGTTATAAATAACCTGTGCTGCAGCAGTCATTTAATATGTAAATTCTTTATATTGCACAGAGTACAGCTTGTGTTATATGACCTGTGGGGGACTACAATAAGCTCAAATAACTGCCATGAATATTTTACACCAACGTATTAGCATGTTTTAAGTGTCACCGACCATTAAATATTCAGTGGCCGAAAGGAAAGCTCTCCTTATGCGTGTCTGTTACTTACCCACATTTGGCAATTCAAGCTGCTCTGTGCAATAGATAAATGGCCCTCTTTCTACTCATTTTCTGTATTTTTTCAAGCTTGCCTTCTGACAACGGAGAACTACAACTTCAAAACTATGAGGACTGTCGAAGTGGAATTTACTGCAAAAGAAGAGAACAGAATCCGCCGATTTGTCCAGCAGGTATTTGCAGATAATTTACAGATTATTAGCCTCTTTAGAATGCTTCTCAATCACTCACTGCTCAATAAAAATGCAGTCAGACTTGAATTTTGCTGAATGCTACAGGAGCTCTTAGATTATCAATTGGGCTTGCTGAAATTCATATCGTAAAAGGTAAGTCTGCTTAAACAACAAGTATAGAGCAGTAAATTTTATTGTAATAAGATTCGCATATCAGAAAACTTCCTTTCTGTACCGCATAGTAAAGACAATATTGAAATGGGGCAACATTTTTGTTGAAGTAGGATTCATTTAACTGATTTAGGTGTTATGACAAACTACAATATTTAAACTGGAAAGACACTAACTCATCCATCTACCTAACACAGCTGCATTATATAGGAAAAATTGACAAGAATTTTCTTTGTCATTCAAAGGCTTCTTTTGCCCTGAAGGAAGCACCACACCAGTCCCGTGTCCCCCAGGAACTTTTCGTTCAGAAGGAGCCGCACTGACATCGCGCAGCTGCTTGACATGCCCAGTGGATTTCTTTAACCCCATGTCTGGCCAAAAGGCATGTCTTCCATGTGGCTCAGAGGCAGCGCAGCCTGCAGAAGGGCAAGAGACCTGCGTCTGTCTTGGGAAAGGTCAGGTGTTTCAGGTACGGGAGCAGTCCCGCAAAAGCTGTTCAGTCTTAACACACATCTGTATTACTTCACATTTTGTTCTTCATTCTCTTTGCCTCACTTGCTCTGCCCTATGCAGTCTCTTTAGCACTGACAGCCTTCAGTCCTACACCTCATTTCCAATTACACAGACCCACAGGGAGGGGGACAGGGACACCAGATCTACACATGTTCCAAGTTTCTTCAGGGCTACATCAATCCTCTCCCTTCACTGGAAGGTAAAGGGTGTGTGTATGGACCTCAAAATTTCATCTGACCTTGGTCAGATAAAGTGCAACGCTTAGTGAAGCGAGGTACACAACAGTATATGCATGAGACTGCAGCTTCCTAAACAAATACCTCTTTTTTTATTCCAGCCCCGTGACGCTCACTGCACATGCCCTCCAGGTTACTGGAGGTCCTTAGGTGATGGAAGACGCTGTGTCAGACAAGCATATGATATTTGTCGAGATTCAGCCTCCCGAAATCAGGAAGGACAGTGTTTAACCAAAAAAGGATGGGTTCATTATTGCTCAGAGAAGGTATTTCAATTTTTGCCTTAGTTAAATCCAAAGACCATGCAAAAACTACCCTAAAAGCAAACTCCCAAGCTCTTCCTTCAGAAAACACAGACAGCATAGCAACCGAGTGTTATCAGCATTTTTAGAGGGGGTCACACCTCTTCTTCAACCCGAAATAAGAAGTCCAGATTTCCCTCCTTACTTAAGCAACACCTGGACATTACTTGTACTGTTATTTTATTCCTTTTTTTCCTCCTGCAGGTTTGTACTGTCCCCAGAGATTATCAAGGCTATGACAAGGTTCTTGGCCTCTGCATTTGTCAACCTGACAGTCTGGAGAGTGTGTGTAATTCTCAGTGTAGAAGGCAACAAAGAGACACTCTGCAGGTCACCTGTACAGAGAAAAACGCTCAGCTTTTATTCACTTACAGAAATGGGAGCAAGGTAAAAGCTGTGGGTATTTTCATGATCTACTAAAGAACAACTACTTTCATTTTTTCTTCAAAAATTATAGAAAGCCACAAACAAAATCCCCCGACACTATATTATGCATAGCATATTTTTGTACCTGGTCTTATATTGCAACTGTGTGAAAAATTCATGTAAAAAAAATGTCTGAACTCTTTTTCTCATAGACTGCTGTTTTCTTAGAGGAATTAAGAACAGTTCTACTAAGACCATATTTCTCTTTAAAAGACATCTGCACCTCAGAACAAAGCAAATACACCCATCCAACACACATCGTGAAAATGAGTGGTAAGGGAAAGAATAACCAGAGCTTTATTATTATCTGGGTATTAAATGCCTTTTATACACAACAAGCCTTTCCATGATATTTATAAACATAAACAGTAAGAAAACTTGATGCTCATATCCTGATGGCACGCAGCAATACAAATTCACCACTCCATGCAGAATCCATCCCACTCAGTCCCAGAACATCTGAAATCTGTATATTTCCAATATTACAGGAAAGGACAGATATTCAGAGATTTCCTCCCATTCCCTAAATTATAATAAACAGAGATGAAGAATATCTTTGCCTGTCAAAGGCCTCTCTTCACTAGGCCAAAAGCACTATTTGCACAACCCTGTGAAAATTTAGCAATAACAGTAGGATAGAACCATTTGCCCATGGTACCTTTGCACAGTTTCATTTACTTCAGCCAAATTAAACCAGTTGCTAGTTAAAGAACAGGTCTTGCAACATTAAACAAACTCTAAAGGCTTTGAGAAAGGCCTGAGCATTATTTTAAAGCACTGCTCTAGAGTAAGAGGAATGTATTAAAGAGTATACCATTTCATTTTAGATTTTTTAAGTCTTACTTGGGGTCTTTGGTGAGCAGATATTCTATAAACTAGAAAGAAAAGCAAAGTCTAATACACGGAAAACCAGAAGTGACCAATACTTTTTATACCACCTCAGGGAAAGGATTTTTAGGAGTGTACAATCCTGACCCACAACTATTTCACAACTTCATCATGCTAAATGAGGCTTCATCACATCACAAAAATAGGCATTCTTCAGGAACAACTCCAGGTAAGTTCTCCTGGAAAGCTCCAAAGCATGCACTCAATATAACTTCTCTAAGATTTAACTGTGCTTTGTCATAGCAACCATCTCCAGCGCTAACATAAATAAGAAATAACAACAGTTAAACCAAACAGACTTCACCATCTTCAAATTCCTGGAAAAGCAGTTCACAGTAAGCATGGAAAAGTCAAACAAAAAAACTTTACCTTCTCTGCACCACAAGTCAGAGCCTCTACAGCCATAACCCAAACACGCTGCTCCGTAGACAGCTTCCCTCTGGCCCCCTCCCTGCCTTTACCCTGGGGGTAATGAGGAACAACTGTGGGGGTAATGAGGGACAACTGTGGGGGTAATGAGGGACAACTGTGGGGGTGATGTTGAATGCCTCCACCTGTGTGTGCACATGCCCTGGCACACAGCCCCCTGACACTGCTACCACCGCCACATCCATGGGTCTGCAG
Source organism: Strix uralensis (assembly GCF_047716275.1). NCBI lineage: Eukaryota > Metazoa > Chordata > Aves > Strigiformes > Strigidae > Strix > Strix uralensis. The sequence goes on along the minus strand of NC_133997.1, from coordinate 2,527,507 downwards.
GGAGGACAGAGCCTGAGAGCAACTACCTGAGCTTCTCTCATCTCCTGCCATGTCTCCTGTTGGTTTGGTAGCCCTGATCCACAGTTCAGTTCTGTTCTTCAGTTCTAATCTACACCACCCTCTCCTTAGCTTTGGGCATGTCAGATTACTTCCTTATTACTCCTTCCACTTGCATTTTTCTTGGAGAGCAGGACTTGAGACCCTCTTTAGTGTCTGCAGAGATATCCTCAAATGTTTAGCCAAGCCAAAACTGACTAAACATAAAGGGACAGATCCCTTAAAAAGGTTGCTGATTTTGCAAGAAGTGCTGCTGCTTTACCAGATGCACCTCAGCAGAAGTGTTGGAAAAAGACAAAAAAATGTGGTGCACAATTATCCAGTGTCAGGAAAATGTCCGTGGCACGTTTGCACACTGTCATGACAGTAAACCTTATGCTGGAAACCAAACTTGCGTGTATAAAGCTTAGTCCTAAAAATGAAAAGGAAATGCTCTATCCTGAAGTTGTTCCGTAGACAGAAAATGATCAGTAATGATCCAAACCTAACAAGTTCTGTGCTTTTACAGTTAAGTCTGGCCATGAAGAACACCGGGTACAAAGCCTGAGACCTTCAAACTCCACATCAAAAATCATATTTACTGGCATCTTAAATCCTACCACATGCATTAATGTTAACGTTACTATCATGTTCGTTGTCTCCAAGGAGCACTACCCGGTTTATGATGTGTAAGTACAAACGCTGAGCATAGAGGAACTTTGCTAATGCACTTTTACTTAAGCTATAAAGAACAAGGCTGAAGTATTCACTTTTTTCAACACAGAATTAGGGGAAAACATAACTAGGAAGAGCATTAAACAATTATTAAACATACTTCAATGTCTTTTTAACAGAGAAGACATTGTGGCACGGTACAAAACAGCATGTAAGTCATTAAGAGAATAACATTCACTTATTAAAATAAGCAAAATGAAATATATACACACTGTTTCTGATGTCTTGCTGATGCTGTTTCTGACCTGTGTTCACACTCTTTGCAACTTCACTTCTCACTGACTTATGCTGAATAGTCCCTCTAGTTGACCTAAAGTTCTCTTCCCTTTTTTGTATTTATTGAGTTTTAGAACCTTATTGGAGCTAAGGTCTAGGTTTTGGTAAACTAACCCAAATGGAAACAAGTAGTTCCTACTTCACTGAAAGTCTTAGGAGCTCTGACTTTGTGGCTTTTATTTGTTTGGGTGGTTTTGTGGGTTTCTTCTCCTACGTCTATTTTGATTTCATTTCTGCCATTTATAGAGTTTCAAAGATACAAAGAACACCAGAGACACATAATCAGTAACAAAACCTACATGTGGTTTCCAGGTTCTCCATGTTGACATCTGTGGTGATTAAACACCTACAAGGGGTCCCAGTGACTATTTCTTCACTGCTAAATAAATATCCACACTGCTTAGGGTTAATTGCTGCTACTTCACATCTGGTCAGGGGACAACTAGTTGGAGGAGCCCAAAACAAAGCAAGGGGTGAATGGGGTGAATAAACAGTAGAGCTGTGTGGACAGTTAGAGGTTCGGTGCCTAAACTCACACTGATCCTCAGTTATTTAGTGGTATGGATGAACCTTGAGTGATGGCTGTGCCTTGGTAAATGTCTGCTGTAATTATGAGCCTACACCAAAAAAATAGGCAGTGTCAAGAAGTGACTTTTGTACTTTTGCTCCTAGAAACAACCTGTACAATACAAATGCTGAGTTTGACTGGGGAGACCTCCGAAGCCTCAGAGAGGAAGTAAGAGAGGCCTCCCAAAAATTCCTCTTCTTCCTTTTCCAGTTCCAGAACGCTGGTACCTATGTGCTACGGCTAAGTAGCAATCAACACAAAAAAATGGTTTGTATCAAGGAACCCTGTATTTGCATGTACAATGTCCCTCTTAGCAAAGCATTTCCTGTTCCACATGAATGTTTGGAAACACAGGAAATCTTAAAAATAATAGTGAGCATTTTTTCATTTTTGTACATCATACTGTACAGGTGAGTACAGCAATAAATGTGAGTTTGCATGCATGGGTGCTACCTACATGAGTGCAAAATGGTGCATCTGCTGCAAAGTTTTGACTCAGTAGATAACACTTCATATTTAAATCAGCACGCGTATTTAAATCAGATGCAATGACATGTGACTGGCCTTTCTGTTTATGCTCATTTTATGAAGTACATTAGGGTGATGCCACTTGGAGGACGGTGTTACGAAGAGGGGCCATTCTTCCCCACAACACCCAGATATGTTGTACAGGTGGGCATTGCAAAAAACCAAGACCTCCTACTGAAACCTGACTGGACAGCAATTATTGGAGTAATCACAGGACTTCTCATATTGCTTATTGCCTCTGTGGTATTGACAGTAAGTAATAGTTACACAAAATGGTTTTTTTAGAGGATATTATAAGATTTTGTGCAATGAACACACAAGCTATTTGCTCCCTTAAGCATCACCTATAAAGTTGAAAATCAGAATAAATTGTGACTCAACCTCTGTTTTGTATATGGGGTGTCGGAGTCACCATTAGCCGGGGTCCTTATTTCTCCGTGCGGGAACAGAAACGACGCAACACCAATGTGATGATCAGGTCGTCCATCTTTTTATTATATATTATTGTTATATCTTCTATTCCTTTTCTGGTTACATTTATACTCTACTAAGTTCCGTACACGCACTCATCTATCTTCTAATAGGCTACAGGTCATCTACACGCGCTGTTCACGCGCCTCTACGAGCATTTGCATTGGTTAATTGCAATTAGCACTTAAAGCCCAAAACTTGCCAAAACTCCCTTATCTCATACCCTGTTTTGCTCAGACTTGTGTGCTTTTGCTGACCACAGGTGTTTCTCACTTATCTGCTGTCTTGTGTGTTTTTGCCAGCCTTATTTTGCTGGCCTCGTCTTCGTCCTTGCATTCTTCTGTCTGCACTAACTTTCTCCCAGCGCGGCCCAGACTCCTACAGTGGGGTAAAATTCATCCTTATGAATTGATCCAGCAGCACCAAAGCCCTGTTATATTTACCTGTTACAGAGGCCACTGAGAGACACTCAAGGTGTAGGTGAATTTCATTCCTATTTTCTGATTCATTAGATCAAACCATAACAAAATCCTTCACAACTCGCATCTCTTCAGGAAGGAATGAGATCATCAAGGACATAATTATTTTTTCTTTAATGTCTGACCAAGCCTGCCTCAAAATAAAGACGACGTAGATATGTCCTAGGAAGCTATTATAAAGAGCATCAGTCATGAATATGTTTCTCCAGTGGTCATTCATGTGACGTTCAGTTTTGTACTCCTTATTCAGACAAAAGTCCCAGTGACCACAACATACCTGGGATCAGATGTGCTGTCTCACAATTAAAAACCACAATGGTCCTTCAGACTGTTAATCACCCAAACAGCCATTCCTTCATGTTTCTAGCATGTTATGAAATCAGCAGGCTGCTTCTGCAACCAGACTACTGAGGTAATGATAGAAAATGTGATTTATTCATCCAGCAGACCCAAACAACAGATAACTATACTTCCTTTCCCTTGGTTTCAGACTTATCTGCTGGGATTACTAATTCTTCTGGTTTAGAACACATTAATGATGTTCTTGGAAAACAGACTTTCAGGGTCTTTGCCTAACAGGTGATGATGCATCCTGCTTGTTGAGCGAATAAAGTGTGAATCACTCTAATAGAACATGTCAAAATAAGAAAAGGAACTTACTTGTTTAATTTTGTGATGGTTTGCAGCTTCTTTGTCAGGGACTTAGCTGGGTCCAGAAAGGCACTACCTGCCCTCCATTTCGACGGCAGCAGATGAAGTATAATCTGGACAGCTATTCCTCCAACATATCAAGACTCTTTTCCATTAAAAAATGTCACCCCTCGCTGCAGAACAAAGGTAGGATGGATGATGACTCTTGCAGCACTGCTGGAACAGGTCAGATAACAAAAAGGCTAAACAACAGTGTCTACCTGGTTACTTGCATATAATGGAGTCAGAATCCCATGTGTAGCGATATGCGATGGCCACTAAATTCAGTGATTTACATCCGTTCTTTGTTCAAAATAAGTCTTAAATGAAAAAAATACTAATAAATGAATATTCATGTTTCAGCCTGCCTCCTGAAAGGGGGTGATGTTTGGGAGCCCGAAGAACAGATAGATCTCGAGTCATTTAACACCAATGTTTTCTTTGAACTTTTGCTGAGACAGTCACTGGCCGTCACAACCAAACTGGGTCATTTCAAAGAAGAGGTAAATTGTGTTTTGGGGCTACTCATATTGACGTAGAAAGAGTCTAAAACATGTAACTTTGTCTGTTACCACTGTTTCATCAGCCTTTGGCTATTATGTACATGCTTTATTTCAACTCTCATCTTTTTAGAACATGAAACACAAATACGTACCCATATTCTTAAGCATGTTGTTTATACCATGTAATATAGTGGAAAGAGGCAGAACATTTTGGTTTTCTTAGGGTTCTACACTGAACTGATACCATTTTGGGAACGTGACTTCATCTTCCAGCTACAATTTTTCATCCGTAAAATGGAAATAATACGGATTTCCTAGTCAAATACTTGAGAGCTGCAGATTAACTTGAGGACAAATATAAATGAATAAATGAATACACAGTAACACAGATATAGAGCCTCATTCTGTTATTTGAATTTTATAATAACCTCTCCATTGAAATCAGTGGGATAGCATTTCATAGCCCTAATGATGAATCTACCTGTAATACTCATCTCACTTCATCTGTGGTTTAAAGGACAGTAGAGGGAGCTGGCATTCCAGCATGCAGTTAACAGATGAGTAGCGTGGAGAAATCATCGTACCCTAATCTGAGGCAAACTAGCATTAATGTGTTTTGTACTGCAAGCTCAGACACCAGCGTGTGTTTTAATTACACAAAGAGGTATCTATTTTGAAGAGAGACCTCACCATTTCCAAATCTTCTCTTAGAGTCCTAATATAATCTATATAAACTCTTTTTTTCTTTTTTTTTTTTTTTTCAGGTAAAAACTACATATCACAAGCTTACAAGTGAAATATCTTCATTGAAAAACCTTTGGATAAAGACACTGAGTATCCCAGAAGAGATGGAGGCTTATGAGAGCACAATAACAGAGGCTTACTTAAAAGCAAAACAGCAGGTAAAGCTCAGTTCAGCAACATTTACACATGGAATAACAAATTAAATTCTCAGTACTCTCTTTTCATAATTTTAGGCATGGTCATGTAAAACCTCACTTTTGGAACTGTAGACATTTCATATTTCATAGGCTGCAAAACAATTAACATTTTAATGTCTGTGAACAACAGGCTACACTGGGCCTTTAAAGCATCTAAAGTAGCTGCTGGTTCTTTGTGCTAACACAGAAACGTATCTGAAAGATTACTAATTTTTTTTTCTTTTCTTGATCTGATACATCCATGCATCCTACGTCTTCTTCTGGGAGCTCTTGTCTCTCTGCTTCAGTAGCAGAAGTTTCAGCTTTGAAAACAACATACATTCATCTGCTTGAGCATGTGTTGCAACTTGTTTTTCCAAATCAGAACTGTACTTGTTTGTATTGTTACAAAAGTTCTAAGAATGAAATGATTTCATGTCTTGAAAACAGAAATATACTCATTGTCTCACTTGGAAAAATGTGTATGCTACATAGTAAGGAGTTGCAAAAGCTGTTTTTTTCTTAAGGACTAATTACATCACTTGTTAAAAGGATACCCTAAGTTATTATCTTGCTCAGATCTGGACACATACTGGATAATTATAATTCAGCGTATTAAAGTTGTCAGCATATGTATGCTCAAATTCAAATGAACACATCAACATAATTTTAAATTTCTAATCTTTGCCATTTGAATAAAGGGCAGAAAAATTGCAGTCTCTGTTTACATTTGGATTTAAAAAAAAAAAAAAAAAAGCTGTTTGGATCTTTTATTCCACCTAGGCAGAAGAAGAAATGCAGCAAAGGAAACAGTTGGCTGCTGAGTATGAGGAAAGTGTGAACAAACAGATGCACTTATTACAGCATGATCTGAAATGCCAGGAAGAGCATTGTGTCATGTTCAACTCTGCCTTGCGAGAGGTGCTGAAAGTGGCAGAGATGCTGACAAATAAGGTGGCTTGTGAAGGAAAGCAAACAATGCTGTCTCAGCCAGACTGTACAAGGTAATAAACATACTGAAAAATTCTGCTGCAACTTCCTTTTTGCTAGCTAGAAAGCACTTGTGGCAAGCAATTCTGTCGGCTTGTGGTTGGCAATACATATATCTGGAAGCTGAAAACTGATTCTTGATCCAGAAGATCAGATAATGCAGATTGTAATTTTCACATTTATGTAAAGCAAGCCTAAAGAATCTCAGAGACAAAACCTGTGAAGAGACTCCCATCGTAATTTGGGGGACAACAATATGTTGAGGGTCTTTTCTTGTGCTACCAACTGATTTGGCTCTGGGATATGACACCAGTTCCAGTCAGTGTGCCATCCATGCTCTGACAGGTCTTATCACTGTCAGAATCAGAATGGTGTAATTAGCAAGAAAACAGAGAAACGGGGAAGTGGTCTTTTTTACTGCATCAGCCGAAGCAAATACACATCAAGCTCTCTAATGGCCAAAGCGCAGATATCATTTGCATGTCCATCAAAATTCTTTTCTGCTCCCTTTAAATTGTTTTACCTTATCTTCAGATGGCAAGTAACCATCTTCCTCTCTTGAATTCCAGCCTGTTAGCCCAGATAGATGCTGCAAGCAGCAAGATGTCAAGCATAATAATAAAGGAGAGCCATCGCCTCAAAGCATGGGGAGTGCTGGGTGAAGGAATGGGAGCTCACCTTCTTAACAAAGATAAAACCAGGATACTTACCAAGCAGGAGCTAATGGGTAACTACAACCTCCAGAAATTCATTTGAAAATTATATTAGTGTATCAGGAAGTGCAGGCAGGCCTGTGTAGCATATAGGTCACAAAAAATAGCTGGGTCACCAAAGAATAGCAAAGTCAAAAGAGAATGTATTTAGAAAAGATGTCCTCACTGAGTTCCTTCTAACAACTTGTGAATTAAGGGGTTGTTACAAAAGCAAAGTCATCAGTAGAACTCTTCTACATCATTTCTTAGGAAGAATCTCGGCTTTGCATTCGTCAGGATCTTTGACTGCGTACTTGCTAATTATCCCCTAGGCACAGAGCTGGAAATGAACTATTCTGTAGGCAAGTCTCCACGAGTTCAATTGATGAGCTCCCATGTGTTTCCTAATATTGTTGCACATGGTTTGGTATGACAAAAGGTACCCTGACACCAAGACACCTCTTTCTTTCACCCTTCTGAAAGGAAGAGAAGTAAGAAAAGCACAATGAAACTGTCCTCGGATGTTTAAATGGATGTTGCAAACTGAGGCAATGAAGTCTAAAGTCCTAAAAGGCCACTCATGAAACATCAGTCTCCTCACGCAGACATGGTAGAGAGATAATCGAACTGCCGTGTACTATAGACTTTTCCCCACAGACCTCTTCTGTAAAAGGCAGTAGAAAGATCAGTTCCTTTATTCTCACCCCACCTCTGCCCCTGCATACGATTTCTGAAAAACTAGCAACACTCCTCCCCTCCTCCCACAAGGTCTACAGGCTCTTCCCTCTTCCCCTCTCCCGGTCTGTTGTAAACTGCTTTTAGACTCAAATGGCACTTCCCGAGCACCTGACGTTGTCTGCACGGATCCTGTCACTGGACTGTTAACTCCCTACCCACACTGCACCATGCTGCTGACAAGTCAGTGCCCTGGGCCGGTACCCACCAATCATTTTTTGCATCCTGAGACTGGAAAGGTACTTCACGTAGCTGGTAACATCGGTTATGATCCCATCAGATCCAGGCTGGTCTGTGCTGTTGATTCTGCTTCAGGTAAGTGCCACAAAGCAATAACCAATTGATTCAACTGCCTATTTGTGGAGTACAGTTATAGTGGGAGTACTGGCTGAAACAAAACAAAAAACAACAAAAAACCTAACTCGCTATACTCGCATGTACTTCTCCCATAACAAAACCTAAAGAAAATCTGAGAAAGCTTTTCATTAGCACGGCACTAGAAGATAGTGTTGTTCAGCTGGATATAAGACTTACTGTGGGTAAGATGTATTAGACGTTACAAGGCTTGTATCAAGGAAGTGTTGAGGTATTCTTGTTTCTGACAGATTTCAGCCCCTCTCTTCATTAAACTATAAAAACCATTATATGCTGAGAAACTTGCAACTTTAAGGGAATTTTCAAAGCAAAAATTAAATTTAAAAATACCCTATACAATTGTCAGAAAGGGCTTACATTCACTCACTTAATTCTGGACCTAAAGACAACAAACCTGTATTAGCAGTATCCTCTGAAAGCTCCATAGTCTCCATTCTGAGCTCTAATGCTTCCTTGCCATTAGCATAGGTTTACATAACCATGTTAAATTTCTTCTGGTTCTACGTGTAGGTAAGCGTCATAAGCCTGAAGTGCCAATATTTCCCTACATTCCTTACCCGATTTGTCCCAACACTGGCCTACCTGTGAAGACAAAACTTCCAGTCCTGTGTCCTGAAAAAATGTTTGGTATGGGAGGACTCATGCTAGATCCAGTGACAGAAATAGAAGTTCCAGTGCTCGGGGTTACGATCCACCCTCACACTGGGAAAAAGCTGACTGTTGGTGGGACATACCTTAACCCCCTTACTGGCATGTTGACACCTCTGGAGATCGGGGGCCCTATGACTGATCCAGAGGGAGGCAAGATTGTTCCAATACTCGGAGTCGGTTTGGATAGTAACACTGGTAGGTGAATGCTCTTTGTGATTCAGTAAGTACGATATGCACTTTTCATTTAACCTGTCCCTGATTGATTCAAGGCACATACCAGAAGGAGCCTAAAAAGTCTTTATGTCCCTCACACCTTTGCCTTCTTTTGTCGAGGCAATTGTGGAACAGCTGTGCAACTTAGCTTTTACAGGCAGTACTCCTTCTCTTTTCTATAGTTTTATTTTACAATTAAACACTTTAAAGGGCAATAAAACTATAGCGAAACTGTGAGAGACATCTGAGGTCAACATTCATTAACTATTACACAAACTACTGAAGTTGATTTGACTGTTAAAGATGGTCCAGTTGCTATATTAAAATAATAAAAGTAGCACGAAATGCATTGTTTAGAGGCTTTGGGGGTTGAAGGTCTAGATTCTAAAAAGCATTTTCACATACTTAGATACTTTATGACTCATGTTAGAAGATACACTAGGCTCAAAAGGAGTGGGCACCTTCATCTTCTTCTAAAGGAGAAACTACAAGACTTATTTAAGAACATTTTGTGAGCCAAATGGTTTTATAAACAGCCTTAAACTCTTGCCCACCCATATGTCGCATTAGAGCTATTTCTGCTTCCACTGAAGTAAATGATCACCGTGCCTTTTTCCGAATGGGAAGGACTGGACCATAATGACGAGTTGCCAGGTGATGTTCTGAATCCCATTTCCTGTTCCCTGACTGCAGGAGAAGTTATACCTCTAGGTGGGCTGGTGGGTCCTTCTGGAAATCTAATGCTCCTTGGAGATTCCTTCACCGAACCTCTGAGTGGGAAAATTGCCCGGGTACATGGAGCTCACCTCCAGCAAAACAAGGTGCTGCCCCACAGTGGAAGTTATCAAGCAGTGTTGGAAGCTGACTGGCTGGTATCACAGACCCATGTGGTGAATGCTCTAAAGCAGTTCAAGGCATCCATTTTGGAAGATACCTGTCTAGTAGCAGACAGATTAGCAGCACTAAAGGCTTCAGTAGAAGACATGAAGAAGTCTTTCACCGCTAGGTTTTATCATGCAATACATTGCTTGCAAAGCCTGGAGAAAAAACAGGAAATAGCTTCAAGTCTCAAGAGTAACGGTGGTAAACTGGGTAGGTATAAAACAACCAGACTGTTTTAAGGAGTAAACAGGAGTCATTACACTGAAGGCTACAGCAATGTCCCCATTTCCATCACAGGATTCGGCCAAGACATGAGCATTTCAAACTGCTCGGAAGTTTTATGTCAAAATAGCCCTAGCAAACCTTATGATGAACTCACCTAGGTATTATTAGGAAGCTGTAGCAGAAGGAAAAGCCTTGTAAGCCTCTGAAAGCGAAAGCAGTTCTTTTGATCACAAAACTATTTAATGGTTCATGTTTCTTGTATTTTTTGAACAAACTAGGTATGATCAAATATCCTGGCACAGAGATGTGGATCCCTGCAGTGTTTGGAATGAAAATCCCAGATCCTGGTGGGTCCAGTTTGATGGTGCCAATTCTGGGAATAGACTGTGACTGGAATACTAGGCAGCCTTCCCCACTCGCAGGCACCATGGAAGACAGACGTGGAAAAGGTAAAGCAGGAAATTGAATTGGATGCTGTAAACAATAAAGAGACACAGACATGTTATTTTCAAAGTGAGGAAATCACCCTACGAAAACAGATTGGTTTCCACCTCAACACTGAAAGGAAAATACCGGTTTTCATGGTGTGTACATTCAAAACAAGCAACACCAGAATAACGGTGAAGGAGAGCTAGGGCCGAGAGCAAATCACACTGTGGCTTTCAGCCCTTCAAAAATCTACTGTACTCTTTGGGAGAACTATTCTGATGTTCTTCCCAGTGATGGAGCTGTAAATAGATGTTATCCAAAGGTGAAGATCCGCAGTGCCTTGGTCCAACACTCAGTACATAGCATTTACAGCTCAGGAAAATTCAGTTTGTTTTTCATTAGGTGATTTGAAATCATTGTCAGTTCCGTTTGAACTTCAATAAAAGCTGCTCACTAGGGCTGCAGCTGGAAATTGTGATTTAAATTCTAAGCATTATACTTAGTTTTTCTTTATCCACAGGCCTTGTCCCCATCACAATTGGTGCCAAAACCATAAGTCCAATTACAGGTGAAATTGGGCCTGTTATAGGTGCTCAAACCAACCCCTGGACACACAATGTAATTCCCACTGTTCAGTCTCTTGGAGCTTTACCCAGAAGAGCTACAGATCCAGATCTGGTAATTATAACTCCAGCAAACTGTATTTACTTATAGGTTTGATGTCTGTGGGAAATTCTCTCCTGGTGCTTTTCCACTACTGAAGGGAAGTTTCACTTCTTTTTATGCCCCACAAGTAGTATTTTCTTACAGTGCAAGATGCATGTCATTTTACTTACCTCTCCTCTTTTCATTATCTGCTTTTTCTCTTCCTTCTATCTGTACCTTCTGCTGATCTTTGTACCTTCTATTTCATATCCTTCCCCTACCCCAAAATACACATTGCATTCAGGCAGGAATTATAACACGCACAGACTTAGGACTGCAAAGCATTCATCACCTGTGGCAGCAGAATGGGATATATGCTGTCAAAAGCACTGGAGATTTCATCACTAGCTTCAATGACGTTTATAATCTTCCTTCAGCTTCCTGCAAATCTGAGCTGTTATGTCTGTCTTTGATTTACAGCTGGACTTTCTAGAAAAGGAAATAAATTCAAGGCATATATACTGGCATTGCAGAAGAAAAAAGGAAGAAGGGCTTCTTAAAAAACTGAACTCTCTATTTCTTCATGTTCTTGATGCTGCAAAAGAGGGGAAAGCACAGAAGGTATGGTGCATTCTTTTTGCAGATGGCTTCGGTAAAGTTCTTTAAAAATTCCTTAAGGAAGTCTTGCTCACGTGTATCAAATTCAGATCTCACTGATGCTGCACCCAGGATGGTGGTGGTCTGAATCCAGGTCACTTCCCTCCCCAGTACAGTGGAAACCAAAAATGTAAATGGGGACACTATTACTTCAGTGCAGTTGTTCCAAGCATAAGGGAATGGTGTCAGGTGTCCTAACAGAATAAGCAACAGTTCAAATTCAGCATGTGTCTATACACAGCAAGGCCAACACAATTCATACTGGTATCGGAAACGGGGGAATTGCAATCAGTTTCTACGCAGTCAGAATAATTAAAAGGCTTGGAAAAAGCCATAACCAAATTAGACAGCCTCTTGCTCTCATACGTCAGAGGAGAGTATCACAACAGGTCACTATCTCACAAGTATGCAACGTTATCTAAAACTCCCTTTCCCCTTCCATTTCTTACAGATAAAATACAAGGAAAAAGTGAAAGACATTGAGGAAATGTGCCATTTTCTTAAAGGATCCTCTCTGCAGGAAGCTGAGAGACGAACCTCAAAATATTTTAGCAGCCAACTGGCCACCGAACTCTCCTTGTTATTCAAAGGTACAAAAGGGTAGCTACAACCAGAAGAGAGGGAGGTGGGGTCGTATATCATTTTCTGTGATGTTTGCTCCCTCTGACAGGTTAGCTTAAGCCTTACAAACTACTTATGTCCTCCTGAAGCAAGACAATACAGAGGTAGGATCTGAAAATTTGGGCTGTTCTAAAAGATAATGTAGATGTGGTGAAGCACACTGAGAAGGCGTGTTAGTTCAGATTTGCTCTGTCCGTTTCCAGTAGATTATCCATGGGTGCTGCTGCTAATACTTGCTCTTTATAGCCGACAGAGATGAAAGGGAACAGGAAATGCAGGTTCTGCTGGAGATCAGAAAGGCACTGGAGAAGCTGATGGAGTTTGCTGAAAAGATGCAACTAGAAGAAGAACGAATATATATGCAGCTAATAGAGAGAGAAAAGCAAAGGAGCCAGATCTCAAGCACCGAGACAGTAACAAACCTGAAGCTCAGAAAGGTGAGGTCACTGCTGGGTTGGGCTGAACATGCCCAGTATCAATGCACAGAACACTCTGGTCTATCTTAGAGAGGCACTGTAAAATGAAAGCTCTGAAGCCAGTATAATGTGATATTTCCAGTTCCAGGAACTGATAAAGGGTTTCTCCTTTCCCATCTGGCCTTCCCTCAATCCCAGACAGAAAAAAAGAAATAAAAGGGAAAAATTAAAGTGGAAAGACAGGCATCAACAACGACAACAAAAAGAAATGGTGAAAACCCCAGTCATCCTAGACACCTATCATTCAGATATTTAGTGATAGACTTTTGGCAACAGCAATGTTTCACTGAACTGTATAATTGAAGCTGGATTTCATTAAGGAAAGAAATCCAAGGAAATTGTAGAACTGCAGCAGCTCAGCTAGGAGCGGACACAGGTTGCACTTCGGAGTTAGAGGGAAGACCTGACAAAAATGCTATGCTTTCCTTTATTTTCCTGAGTGGAGAAGATTCTCCTTATGTCAGGAGCTGAGCAGTCACTGACAGAGAATAGATGCAACCTACCATATAAAATCATAGCTGTTAAAGCTGGAACAGATCTAGGAGCTCAGGAAGTACCACTCTGCCAAAAAGCAGGGCATATTCCCTGTCGGGCTGAATCCAGGTGCAATCCAGACAGGGTATTTACACAGATGAATTTATCCTCCTACGCTCTTCCTTCTTACAAGGAATGCTAAGAAACGTCTAAAGACTTATAAGACTCCCACACAGGTAAATCCATGTTCAGCCCTTGAAAACATCATCAGTGCCTCTCCAAGTGTTACCTCGTACTAGAGAGAATGCATCTATTTCTGTCCAGGCAACACCAGCCGAAGTAAACACAAAGCTTTTTACTGACTGAACAGATGTCAAATAGACTTTACTGAAATACATTGCCAGGAAGCTTTTTTTTTGGCCTTTCTTCACATCATCTTCAGTTTCCATGACTGTCCTTCAAGGGCTACCCAAACACTAGTGCTCTAGAGTTGTTACAGTTACACCAGGTTTATAGCCAGTGACTTGTCTGATTATGTGTAAGAAAGCAAATGAAAGCCAAGTTTTGCAATTCACTTGAAGCAGGCTTATATTTTGTATCATTTCTTCCAGGTCATACTTGCCCTAGCCTCTGAGTCTCAGGAATGCGTACTGAAACAACAAGCTAGTGTGGAGACTGCGTACACCAAACTGGAATATTTGAGGGACTTGTCAAACATCCAAACACAGCAGACAAAGGTACCTTCCGGCAAATAAAAAGCAATCACGTGACTTACTTTCTAACAAAAGCATGAGCAGTTGCCGTGTTCTGAGAATATTCATCCAAGAACACTGCTGCAAGAAATCAGAGCCCTGTAAAATAACAAAAAACTTAAATGAGAATTGCAGAAGTTGATTTATAAAGTACATATCAAAGTCTGTGACACTTGGAAATTCAACCGAGTTTCACTTTGAAAGGCAGTTTTTCAACAGCAGGGTTAGAAAAAAGAGTGGAGTGGAGTGGAACAGAACGGAACAGAATAGAACAGAATAGAACAGAACAGAATAGTTCCCTTGGAAGGGACCTACAATGATCATCTAGTCCCACCGCCAAGTTGTCAGTTTGTCTATTTGCAGAGAGATTTTAAACAGCTGGACACCTGAAGTTTTGTACTTCCTAGGGAAGAAGCAAGACATTAGACATTCTACAAGTCCTGTGAATATTTTTTTCTGGATGCAAAATTATTTTCAAATATGCTTGAGTACAGAGGATCACAAGTCCCCCTCTCTTAAAGGGACCTTTTAAATCCCATAACCTATAATGTCTTAAGAACTGTAGAGCCAAATCCTTTTAAGAAGACTCAGTGAATCTTTCCATTAATTCAATAGCCTCAGGGTCTGGTCCTTACTCTTTGCATTAACTGGTTTCCACATTCTATTTTGGACCACTTACAATAAAAAGATTAAAATTAATGCACTTCCCTAATCCTCTTTCCCCTTCTTCAGAGTCCTTCCTTTAAAGTTCCCTGGGAGGTCTCTCTGTCGTCCTCTTCTGCTCTTCCATTCTCATGACACCATCACTGTTAATTAAATTTCATCTTATTAGTCCAAACGAGATAGGATTATTAGACCACAATGTTGAACGGAAGGCATTTTATCACATGTATGGCACTTACAAATGGATTCCAGAGAAACTGAGGACATTAAATACAAGTAATGCAGTTCAAATCACATCTTACAACTTTTATATCAGCTTGAAGTATGTGGAAAAAATCTGAGAGTTGCAATCTGTGGAACCATAACCATTGCAAAAGGCTTTTAAGGTGCTGAGGCAAAGTGCTGTAGCATCTTATTGAGTCACTGGACAATTTGCATAGGATGGCTATGAACTGACAATATAAGGTTTTCATGAGAATGCAAAGAATACCAGGATGCTTTTTTCAATGGTATTTTTGACAGGCAGGAAAACGCCTTGGTTTACTTTGTGCTGTTTCAGGCATTTTTCTCTGGGTCACAACAGTGTTTTGAAAACTATCAGACAACCAGATTTTATGGCATTAGTGGGATCTCGCATAGTACATGCAAGGTCATCCAGCAAAACCTGGTCTCGTTACTCAAGTCTACGGTTCAGATGCTGGAGGAAAACAGCAAAAGTAGTGTATCACCTGAGACATCAGGTAAGTGAGAAGATAAAGGTACTGTCAGATACCTTATTTTATCCTGGCCTTGAAAAACATGTTGTTGGAACCCGTCAACTTTGAAAATCTAGAAGGAGGTTCTCCCATCTGACAGCTGAAAATTAGACTTTGGTTCCATTTTGTAAGAATTAAAGATCTCTTGGGACATAATGAGTAAACCCTTTATCATTGGGGTAAACTTGCTGCAGGGTGGAATCAGCCCTGAAATAATTTGTAAGGCTCAAAGCTTCTCTTGCCAGACCTCACAAAATTTAACGTATATTTTGCAAAACAATTAATATCTTCCTCCACATTTAGAGTGTTCCTATAAGTATAAACACAACTTCATTAGACTAATCTGTTCTAAGCTGAAAGACAGTTAAAATTCAAAGGGAAGACCGTGAGAAAAGGGTGGCGCATAATTGAATTTCTTGCATTTTCTATGCATCACAGTTGAGCTGGTTTACCTGGAAAACTTAAGTGGGATGCTTTAAACTTTGGAAATAAAAAAATGCATCGTGTTTATGCACGTGAACTGGTTCCATGTTTTTAGTCCTGCAGCTCCTGCAGAATGGAACATCTAATCTCAGTTTGACAACAGAAAATGCAGTACAAACCTGGAAATCAATAGTACAGCTTTTACTTCCCCTGATGAGAAAGTTAAAATTGCAAATTACATTCGGACCAGGCTTTTAGTTATGTACAGGTCTGCCTGCCATATATGAGCAAATGGAGGTGAAAAATACAAGCTGTTCAACTGCCGACGATATTTTAGTATGCAAAACGTACAGTTATAATGAAGTATGCTTCTCTGAAACCCTAGAAACAAAAAGCGTAGTGGAATTTCCAAGAAAGTTCCTCTGATAATGTCCTAGTCAAAGTACTACTTGCAAAAACATACATTTCCCTCTTCATTCTGAACAAGCAGAGGCTTTGCTAGGGCAACTATCCACATAGCTGGAGTCTGAATCATTAGTGTTCCAAAGATCTTTTCATACAAGATCTCTTCATTAAGATCAGCTCTAGTGCTGATCTAACTCGCTTAGGAGACCGCTGTCTTCATGGAAATACACAGTGGATAAACACAAACTCAGCATGCATCCTGCCGAATACGCACAATGGAAATGGGGTGTCTGGTTTTGAGCACAAAGCCTTACATGGCTGTCAGGCACTTCGGTGAATCAGGAATTAAGTAACAGTAATTTCACAATACAGCTACTACTTTTCCCTTTTTTTTTTACCACCTCTAGTTCCTCTTGAAAACATTGGTGATTTTAGCTAAATTGGGAAACCTTCAGATTCATCAGCACTTTAGAACTAATCAGTGGCTATTTAAACAGCAGGACTGCATTAAAATAATGGATACACACAGAATTAAATAGTCTTTTTTTTTTTTTTTTTGTGGCACTATTGATTTTTATCTCAGTAACAGCATTTTAGCTCATGAAACTTGACTATTTCCAGCATAACTAAGGGTGGGATTATCATTATAATATTTCCAGTGCAAGAAGATGAAGGAAACTGTCAGTTTTAACTCCAGTAGACCAGCATTGGTGATTAATAACAAAAATTAAATGAACCAGAGTAGAGATGTGCACTTGCAATCTCTTTTCCTCTAAAATAATCTCCTGTAGAACTCCTATATCAACTGCAGGCACCTCTTAATTTATGTCTGCAGCCAAACGTTAATTGATGGGTATGCCCTTAGGTTTTTTTCCATCTACTTGTGTATGCTTGGGACAGATTCTACACTGGAAATGACTGCCTAGATAAGCAGCAAGAAGATTCTATTGGGTTAAAATTTATCTGCTGTTGAAGTTTATTTTCAGTTGAAAAGGAACAAGTGGTATAAACCAGGTTTCCTTTTTCAATAAGCAATATAAACAGACTTTCAGAATTCTCACATGCAGATCAAGACAACTCTCAAGAAATAATTATTGATAAAAAACCTTTCCATTAAAAATATAAACCTGTTCTGGTAAAACACTCTTTGGTGGAAAGGTAACTAGAATGGACTGATAAATGGCTTTTTGAAAGGTCATTTGGTTTCCTTCCAGCCAGGAATACTGCCACTTTAACTATCAAATACTGAGGAGTTGGGGAAAAAAAATAAAATCCTAAGAAGTGTGTAATAGGCTTTGACTGCATCTACAATATAATGATTCAGGTAAATATTTTCTCTCATGTTTCTTATACAGGCTACTCTTCAAGGAGCACTTTCAAAGCATCTGCTGGTCATTCAGAGACATTAAGGGCTGAGGCAAGTCAGGAAACTGCTTCAGCTTCCATATTATCACCTGCTCTGCCCACTTCATACTCAGAAAGGGTACTCCGTGTACAACAAGAAATCCAGACAAGGTAAGAAATCCTTGTCCTGCCTTGTTTAATTGCCTCTGCATTCTTAGTTACAAAAATATATTATTTGCAAGTTTGGAAGGTTTTCTCCCCAGAAAGCTTATGTTTGGGGTTTGTGCGTGGCTCAACAGAAGACACCTGTGACAGTCTACTGCTTGTTCTCCAGGCAATGTATGTATGAACGTGACAAGTGCCTCATAGTAATGACTATATAAAAAGCAGTGACCTACCTTCAGTCCTGTCTCATGCATATCTGGTTGTAGGTTTTTCTTTGAGAAGCATGCTTGTGAACTGGCACACCTGGAACTATCCTTATTGACGGAAGAAATAAACACTATCTTTTCCTTCTATGAATCATCCAAGGCTAAGGAAAAGGAATACCGTAAAGGAAATTGGGTAAGGTTGGCATTGCATCAGCTTAGAGTTCTCAGCTGATACCCAGGAAAAGAAAGTTTTCCATTTCCTTTTGAATTCCTTTCCATTTTCTCAGATCACTTCAGAAAAGGAAATTGAAGCAAAAAAGGAGTTTACTAACTAAGAAAGAAATCTTCTGACTACTGCAAAGCAAAACAGAAACTAAATTAGTTTTCCTTTCTCAATGTTAAGGCACAAGAAGCAGTAGCCTTATTTTCAGTAACTCTTGGGTACTTAATCCCACAGTAAATCAGGCTACTTATGTTACTTAAATAAACATGGACGTCTAGTTTACGGCTATGTATTTTAGATCTCGGGCTCAGTATGACTCAGTTCTCATTCCTTGGATGCTCCTGATCATGAAGATGTTTCAGTTGAGATGTTTATAGTTTCAGGGGATGAAGACCAGTAAAGGAACAGAAGCAGCTGGCACAAAGGATTCACTCCTGAAAGAACTGTCAGAACACCACCACCGCGCTGAACAAGCCCTCCGTGAGAAACAATTGGAAGAAATCAAGCACTCGGGCCTCAGCCCAGACTTAACAATGCCCAAACAGACCCTACATTTTCTGGAAGAAATTCCACAGCAGTTGTCAATTTGTCTTCCTGGCTTACAAATCCCAGATTCTAACTTCAGTGAAGAGCAAGTGAGTTTAAGGCATTTTCTTTAAGCCACTCCTGCTATTGTCACTTCACTGCTTTGCAAGAATTAATCAGTCTTCACTGGGTGACACAAACACACATGTTAGGCATCACATGGGTACTATCAGAGCAGCTACAGGCATAGCTTAAATGTTCCATGTCTCCCTGAACTGAACTATGTATTTTACTGCCTCAGTACAGATGGCAAAGCACTTTTTTATCAAAGAAAAACAACCCTTAGTTTTAAACTGTCATTACACAGAAAAAGTAGTGACATTCCCAGTATGGAGCTTTTTTTTTTTTTTAAAAAAAAAAAAAAGCCTGCTTACTGTGTTTACTGCCCATGTTTATTTCTTTTGCTCCCATGCCTAAATGTAGTTTTTCTTTTGTCTTCACAACCTGTCTTTTGGATTTTGGTGCTTTAATGGCCCTCATTCTATCCTCCAGTATCTTAGAATTTTATTACATAGGATGAATCTACAACCGTAACACGCTGTTTTACCTCTAGCATGTCCTGGGTTTTGCTAGGAGAGTAACACTGAGACAACTACTGAGGCTTTGAAAGTAGAAAAGCTTCCCTTCTAATAATTTTTCCTCAGAATATTTTGAGTTAACATCTCCTTTACACTCCTTCACTCTTTAGAAGGGCCCACTGCCATTCCTGCAATCTGAGCGACCACCAATGGTGAGCCACAGACCTCGTGCTACTGTCTGTCAGGAAAACAACTGTCACAGCTTAAAGATGTTTATGCAACTTAGAGAAAGTACTTCTGTCGTGGGTAAATTCCACCTTTGAGATAACCTGGTTTACACAGGCAGCTTTTAATACGACAGAGTCATTCTACAGTCAGATTAGATAAATCTGTTCTGGGAGCAGATGTCTGCCTATCTCTTATTAAGCTAATGCCAAACTTTTCATCCATTTCCTGATTTCACCTAACTTTGCAGAGGCATAGAGGGCTTGAAAAATAAAGCACTTACAAATTTTATGAAAACAAACAGGCAAGTACGGGAGAAATACAGACTTCACAAACCACTCTGAGGAAAAATTTCAATGTGACTCCATGTCTTACTAGGTAGGAAAAGCTTCCCTTGAAGCCTCTATAACCTTAGAGAAAAGACTAGTCCAAACTGACTCACACTTACCATCACAATTTTGTAGGAAATTGGACTTCACTAGTTCTGGTGGCCACAGTGCTATTTGTTGGTGTGGAAAATCCCTACCCTTATTCTCTTTTGCTCAACAGAAACTACATTCTTGGGAAGCTGAGCACTCACCAGACTCTCTAACTCAAATACTACAAGTTTCAGCAGTGAAGATAGTAAAGCTGGAAGCTCTGAGGCAAGCGTGTCTGTACAGAGTCCTGGATCTCTACAGCAACCTTCAGGTAGAGGCATTTCATGCTTTTCATGCCTCACCCCTCCCTGCATGAGCCTCGTGGCAATTCACAAAACCTGTAAGCACACACATGCCCATCCTGACTGACAACCTGCAGGATGTGCAGGGCACACAGGCTGGGGCATACGTGCGAGCACATGGCAAAGTGCAGTTACAGTCACCTGCTCCACAGGTCAACCTGGCAGAACCCCACTAGCAAAATCCCGGCCAATTATGCCCACTACAACCCAATGCTGGAAGCAAGTTCATTTCTATAAACAAAATTCTTTTGCTCATATCACTGTGCTTACCTCCTTCAGATGCTGACTTGCCCAGAAGGTGTGACAAGGGTTCTGAACAGCTTTGACTACAAAAATAATGGTGAAGAAGTAGCCCAAGAGGTCGCTCAGACTAGAGAGAAACAGCAAGTATCGAGAGCAGTGGCTTTTCTCCAGAAGCACCATCAGGAAGGAGATTTGCTTCAAGGTTTAAAGGAAGAGTCAGAAGCTGAGCTGAGAAAAATGCAGGCACAATTTAGATGGGAACTTCAAACACAGACAGAAGAAAAGGTACATCGGCTAAAGCACTGCTATTGTCATTTGCTAACAGCTATACAGAGGGACAAGATTTTAGTAAAATCTCTGGCCACGTTATTTTAGGTTCAGCAATGTTTTATGTGGCTCTCAACTGTTTAACTCATGCTGTCAAGGGAAACTTTTAGAAGTCCTTTTGTAAATGGATGGATTCCATTGTTCTTCAGGATAATTCATTTTCCCCCCTCTGGATTCCTATTTTCAAACCTGCAGTGAGAATTGGAGCATTTCCACACTTTCACAAGCCTGCAAGTAATCTGTAAGACTTTGTAATGTTTTCTTCCCAGATACAAGCCAAAGAAATGCAAGTGATCCAGGAGACCAAAGGAGAGAAGTTAGGGAATTTTGTGGCGTATTTCATCCTGTCTCAGAGACACCTGCGGCAAACAGTCATTTTGCTACAAGATTGCTTCAAGCTCAAGAAGATTGCCTTGAGGTCCCAAAAGGAAGGCACAGGCCTGGAACAGCTTGTTGTAGACGTAAAATTCTCTTGATAGTTTGGTTTAAAATCTGGAACTCCTCCAGTATGTTGTTACAAAACTTTAAAGTTTAAAAACTCCTCAGGAATTGTGTCTGTTTATAGCAATGGTTCAGCTAACTCCAGATTACGGTATATTATACCATATATTTTTTTATGCCAAAAAGAATTGAAAATATCTTGGCCTTAGCTACTAAAGATCAGACACTTCAGATCCATTTCTTCGTATAGATTTACTTAAGGCTCCACTGAGAATTTATTTTTGATAGTTGTGGGGTTTTTTATTTGTATATTTATAAATAACAACAATAAAGGGTATATATATATGACCACAAAATACTGTTACCTAGCTTCCACTCACTACCTTTGATGGCATTGTCAAAAACTCTGACTCTTAAATCTGTTTTCAATGTCTTGCATGGACCAAAGAAGATTTACACATTTCATGTCATATTTCACATGACCATTTTATCTTTCAGGAGTTATCGACTGATGATGACACCAGGGACATTTCACATCTCCTGAAGGACAATACAGAGTATACATTTTTAGTGCTGGAATTTATACAAACTGTAAGATTATTACAACTGAGAGAGGCACAGTTTAAGGAAATAGTCAGAAGCCTAAAAGGCTGCATCCAGGAGAAGGTAAAACTAAAAATATATTACCTAGCAATTTTATTCAGAAAACATTAAATAATTTGCATTGCTGCTATTACTGTGCAGAGGACTTTGTTCGCCAAGTGTCACTTTCCAAAACAATACCAGGATCTTGTGGTTGTTTTTTTTCTTCTTATATATGATCTGTAGTTTGTGGATGAAGCTAACACCATAGCCAATGAACTGAAAAAAATCAGAGAGCAGAAAATGAGAAGGCTGGAGGAACAGCTGAAACTCTTCCTGGAAAATAAAAGAACAAAGAAGAAGATTTCAAGTAAATTTGATCCATTGCAGGTTAGAAAAACAGCAAGTCCCAAAAGTTTTCTAATTGAACAGGCTGCATCATATGCACAGTACATAAGATTAATGGTATAATGCTAATGAGACCATGACTGCAGCTATACGGTATGGGTCATGTCCTGTACCACAAGATTCACAACAGATAGATGAAGAAAATGGTTGAATGTAGAGATTAGGAATGCAATACTTTAAGAAGCTGGAAAGGGATAGGAGAAGCACAGCTTTCAAAAGTAGGCTATCCCCCAAGTGAAAGTACAAGGTAACAAAGAAAAAGAGCTTAACAGAGTTCTCCTCTTTGCAGAACAAAAATGCCACCTTGAAAACAGAAGAAACAACAGAAAAAAGAAAAGACCTCTGGCAGACTTTCCACGAGAAGCATCTGGACCTCAAAGAATCTCACATATGGCAAATATCAGATGAAAGAGCAAAGCTGCAGGATCATCTGCTCTGTGGAGAACAGAAGAGCGGGATGAAGTCTGCAGGGTTTGGTTCTACAGCATACTCTGAGCAGCATGATAGGGTACTGTGTGACCACCTCCCTTCACACAACCCCCCTCCAGTTTTTGCGGGTTTTTTTGGGTTTTGGGTTTTTTTTTATTTTCAGACTTACTAAAAGATTGTGAGCACTAGTACTCCAGAAACGCCGTATCTAATACAGAGTGCTAATCGTTATAGAGACTGAGAAATTTAACAGCAGAAAGCACACCAAGCAGCTAGTATCTACCCTAAACAAAGTATCAAAAGTGTCCAAGCGTCAGAAAATTTCACTCTGGAAGGTGACAGTCTGCTGAAGGTCTCTGTAGTGACTGTTTAATATTTTTTCTGGCAATTGAGTAATGCAAGGGAGCAGATGTTTCTAAAATACAGACGCTAAGTTTATGCAAGGGGAGGAGTAAAGAAAAGGTCACACGGGACCAAACGCGAAATTTCCATTGTGCTTTTTATAGGTACTTTTATATCAACTTACTTTTCCTTGTAGAACTCAATGAAAGAATGCAGTGAAACAAAAGCTTTCTTAGGAAAGGATTTTCATCCAGATTTACAGAAGTTGAGAATGAGACCAGAAGAAGAGGAAAAAGAGGTGCAGCAAACCAACAGTGCTCCATCATCCATCGGCAAGCCTTCCTGCGTTCCAGTGATGCATCATAAGGCAGATGACCAGCTCCTGTCATTCTTAACTAAGAGTAAGTCTGGTTGTCATAGAAAACTCAAGTGACCTATGATTCTTTTTTCATACTGATGCATTGTCTGGGGGCATTAATGCTTTGGAAATGGAATGAACAGGGAGGAGGTGGGATGGAACTCAGACTGTAGTTAGAGTGCAAGATGAGGAAGAATTATGTGCTCTGAAGAAAAAAAAAAAGTCAGTCACATTCTCCCAACTAACCATCATCAGGAGAACACCTAAGAACTCCTAGAAACTGAGCAAACAAGCAGGAAGATTTTAGGTTAAAAGTGCATTTTTCAGCTCAGAAAATACAAGTTTTCCACCTTTTCAAGTAAAGGATATTACCAAAACTCAGATGTAAACCTAGATACTTCCATAGGTGCATGCCTTTTCTAGGACGTGAATAAAATTAAATGTCTTATCTAGATGATGTTTATGCACTTGCAGAGCTGACCTTATTCCACCCTTAGGATTAGCAGGTCTGCAAGGATTTTCTTGAATCATTAGCAGCTACTTGACAAGTAGCAGAATTTCCTCTTCTTTGGGTTGAAAAGATTTCATAGGGATCGGGTGAACTATCACATGTGATCAATTGCTTAATGTTTCAGAGTCTTTTCCTGCACTTTCTCTATGAAGTAAACAGCAGTTTACTTTCACTCATTAACTTGATGAAGTGTGATAGCACACTCCTGGAATTCAACTAAACACAAAGAAGTACGGCAAAAGAAAATTTAATTTGAAACAGTGGTGTCTGAAACAGATGAAGAAAAATTCTTTCATGCAGCAAAACTGGAATTAAAGAGAGCTCATACCAAGTGCATCAAGCAGTCCAGTTGGCCTTGCTCTCTCATCACCCTGTAAGCAATTCCCAGACCTTCTTGAACAGCAAACAGTGCAAGAGTCACGCAATTATCAGAATGCTAGAGAAAGATTTCCTTATCTAGTCCCTTGGAGAGATTCCAATACACTTCTGCATTTTTAAACCTCTTGCAAAAATTAGACATTTAGTTAAAAAGTATTCACAGAATCATCTCGGTTGGAAGGGACCTTGAAGATCATCCAGTCCAACCGTTAACCGCATTGGCAGTTTCCAACTACACCAGACCCCTCAGCGCTATGTCAACCCAACTCTTAAACACCTCCAGGGATGGGGACTCCACCACCTCCCTGGGCAGCCCATTCCAATGCCCAACAACCCGTTCTGTAAAGAAATACTTCCTAATATCCAGTCTAAACCTTCCCTGGCGGAACTTGAGGCCATTACCTCTTGTCTTATCGCTCATTACTTGGTTAAAGAGGCTCATCCCCAGCTCTCTGCACCCTCCTTTCAGGTAGTTGTAGAGGGCGATGAGGTCTCCCCTCAGCCTCCTCTTCTCCAAACTAAACCCCCCCAGTTCCCTCAAACAGTTGATTTTTAAACTGACGTCTTAGGCCCAAATACTGCATAGAAAAGTCAAGGTTAGCTTATGGAAAATGAGAGGAATGGGCACAAACCTCTCTGGAATTATTTGGAGTCATTAACTAGTATATACTGTTCTCACAGATACCCAAGCGCTGAAGCAGGCAGAACACCTGATGGCATGCAGAATCATTCATCTGAATCCACAGCTCACGACACCTTCTCTGTATGGTAAATGCCTTAAGTCACTTTATTGACTACTGCCCTACAAACAGAGCTGCACAAAACAATCTCACAAGAGGCTTTTTTTCCTGCCAGCTATCTCCCTTTTGTCTGCTTAACAACAAAATATGAGCCACATGTGGTATCTGCATAAGTAACTTGCCTACAGCTGTGAATTAGCTATGATGTAGTCCTTATAATAAACCAAATTCTGGGCTTAGAGCAATTAAACAGGTAAATGTTGTATTCATTACCTGGAAAAAAATAATTGAGATATGGAATTTGACACTGTGATAGGAAGTCACTATTTATAGAGTTAAGGGAAGATAGAAAATTTTTTCTCATCAATAAAAATGCATCAGTGACAAAGACAACTTTGTTAAGAAGAAATGCGAGTATTCGAACAAACGCGAGTATAACGAGCTTTGAGAATGAGAAGTGTTTGGACTTGGAGGTTTTTGTTTTAATTGAACATACCATTCTTCCTGTTTAAACAGACTTCCATGTAATATTTGAGATATACGAAAAAGGAGAAAACTACTGAATTGGATAACGTAAAGAGTTTTGGAGAGAAAGATATTTTCTCTGCAACATTAACATCTTCGCCCAGACCTCAATGTCATGCTCCAAACTGCAACACTATTTCCCTGTTTCACCTTATTGTCTACATAACTCCAATGTGTGAAATATTTGCTCAAGAGAAGATGGTAGGAGATGGATTGTTTAGGAAGCAATATTTCCATCTTTGTTTCCACAGGTGGTGATAAAACTAAGTGTATAAAAGCCTCTTTTCTTCTTGGTCTTCTGAAAGATGTGAATGATGAGCTCCGAAGCCATGCAGTGGCAGCTGGACTACTGGAAAGTCAAAGGCTGGACAAAAGTAAATCTCACCTCCATTCTTTCTTATATGAAAGTTAGAACTTGAGTTTAATGTGAAGATTTCAGTTTCACCACTCAGGTAGCTGTTGGTCGTGTTAATTGTGATAAGATTTTGCTGAACACACATCATAAAATTGCTCTCCTCTTTGGAGAAAGTGCTCTGCCAGTGAAGGAGAAAGACTCAGAGCACAGAATCATCGACGTTGCTGCTGATCAGCTCTGAGGCACAGATAAGTAATGTCACTTTGCTAGGCCTTAGTTCTCAGAAATTTCACTAGTAAGAATAAATTTTGGGCATCGCCTAAGGATATTGAGCACTTGATAACTCTTAAAAGAATTAAAAATGCATTGGGGTTCATTTTGTATTGAACAATGATATTATGAGGTGAGAAATGCAGTATATTATACACTTGTATTGCAGTGTTACGTCTTGGACAAACAAAATTAAAATAGAAACAAATTAGTCTAATGAAATGCTACCGTTCTTGCAGAAACAGCAAACACTTCGCAGGGTATACATGATGCCTTGATGACTCAGGAAGGGGAACTAACAGTAGTTGATCCTGCAGCCCTTTCTACAAGAGAGTTTGTCATTTATCAGTACGGGATCTCCGTCCTACAGTTCCTCAGATTCCACATCGATGTAAGTTTTTAAGATGCTGATATTTAGTAATCAGTGCTTCCAAAAGACGACAGTTATCAAAAAAATTCTTCAGCCAACAGGCTGCAAAGTGTCTACCAATTATAACATAAGATCAAGTAGAGGATGACCAGAGTGCAAATATCAGGAATTGAATTCCGTTTATGTTTTCTCCACAATGGTGTAGGACCGTTTTGAAGTCAAACCTCTGTCCCACAAGCTCCACAGTCAGCTCTTATATTTGTTGTGGCATCTTTCTTGAGCACATCACTTAATTCTTGCATTACCTAATCCCTGCATACTGCATAATATAGTGATAAAGCATATTTCCTTTATAACTTGGAGCAAGGATTCTCTCATTTTCTTTGTACACTTCTTCGCACACTATGGCTTTGGTCTAGGTAAATTCACCAGGGTCTTTCATAACAGTATCAAATAAATAATAATAAAAATCATGGTGACTACAGCCAGAGCTCCAGGGCTGGAGTACACTTTCATTTACTTAATTAGAAAACTGGCAAGATGAACTACTATCATTAGCTAGGGTTTTTTTAAACAGTCTCCATTTTCATGTGGTATTTTTTGGCTCTGTGTACTCACTGCAAATCAAAGCTGACATTTAAATGAACTTATATGCCATTAATCCCTCTTACTTTGCAGATCTGATGTGCATACACACTTTTAACAGAAGCATTTTTCCTTCTCTTTGCAGGCTCCAGAAATTAACCTGTGTGTTGCCTCCAGAATACCTCCTAGCAATGCCACAGGCAACGCCTTCAGAAACTCTTTCTTTTATCAGGTTTGTCAACTTCACATCTAGCCAGTCTACGCAATATTTTCATATCCATTAAGTTCTGGGACTAGGAAGTAAAATGCAAAAATGTTTCATACTTTTCAAGTCAAGAATGCTTGATGCTTTCTAGGAAAAAATACCAATATAAGAAATCCTCAAACGTTAATAGTTTGCTCCAGATATATCTGAACACAAACTCAGCAGAGTACTCTAGGATACTTAGTTTGAATATATGTTTAATGTGAAGGTCACACCCAAAGCATGTTTATTAAATCACCTCTGGTTACTCAGTTTCTCATGTCCGAATTCTACCACTTCCATTTCTACCTAATTCTCTATAGGTCAGCTTTATAGAAGTCAGCAATGTATCAGCATTTTACTTGTTGTAATTAAATTTATTTAGTATTATTTGTTAAATATAATTAGTATTATTTCTAAAACTCTGGGGTGTTGAGAGAGAAGTTTTCTAAAGTTCATGTATACAAATATAAAACTGTCTAGAAACAGAGAATGCAAGAATGCTTTAGATTCACATTACAGAGTATTAACGAAGTCTTATGACAATGCTGCTGTCTTGTGTATATGGATATTCCCCAGCACTCTAATTGGAATCTTTTAACTTCCCTAAAATTGAGACAAACCATTGGAACAGCTGCATCAGCTGAGCTTACTACTGCTGTGCCCTTCTCTCAGCTCCGGATATTTGTTCTTTCTCAGAATTCACAGAACAACCTATTCATTCTAAGGGATTGCCTGAGTTCTGTAGGAAGTTTCCTTCTCCTCCTCGTGCACTGCTTAGCTCATATCACTGCTGCTGACTTCAATCACGATGCCAACCCACTCTTTCTGAGGCTTTTTTATCAGGTACATCAACGTGTTCCAAATGTAATTACGTTACAGCAATATTCATAAAAGATGACCATTTTAAAAGTAGGGGGGGGGGTAACACTTTTGTACAACTTTCAGTAATAAAAATCAAAAGGAGAGATGCAATAAGATAGTTAACTATCACCTGAACTGCCATTACAGTTACAGAGTGGCCTTTCACAGAAAGATTCATATTCAAAGTTCCAAGAACACTGCTTCACCTTAGGTAAAGCGCTGAGACAGCAGAAAAATCCACCATATCGTGCATTAACATCCTGCCTGTGTACAAACACCACTAACTCAGAAATACCTATTTGTTCCCCTGACAGCTAAAGAGATCAAAACAGATGACTACATTCTAACCATCAGCTGGCCAGTACATGGGAGAATCAGAGAATGCACTTTCATAATTGTAGTCCTGACTCAGAGAACAGTTGTACCAGACAGATTTGTTGAGAAAGAAAAGTGAAACTGCAGCGTTCTTCCCATAACATCTTGATGTGATGCAACCCTTTCCATTCAGCCTTCAATGAAGTGCAGTTTTGAATTGCAGGGGATAGCCATTATCATCTCATTTTCCCCAAAGGGATTCCCAGAGTACACACAGTGATTTTAGTGCCCTACTGAAAGCTATCCTTTATCAATGATGGTTCTTCTCACGCGTGGCAAGGGCTACCAGCATTGTCTAGAAACCAGCATAACACAAATATCCCAAGCAGGATTCCTCTCATGCAAGGCACCATGGTTTCATCCTGATCTTGTCTTTAACAGCTGCATAGTAACCACATTACGCAGCGTAGCTGTGCTCTGTATCAAATCCCCATTAGACCAAAGAAGTTATTGTTTCACATTAAGCAGGCTTCAGAAGTGAAAACCAGTCTTGACGCCCTGCTATTGCTTGATTCCATCTTTTTTCTCCCCCTTATTAATATCTCTATTCAGTGGTTAGCTGTGAAGAATTGTGTTTGACTGCTTCCAGGTGTTCAAAACAGTGGTTTGTTTTTTTTTTTTTCTAGGCACTAAAGGCTTGTCTTAGTGAAACATTCTCTCTCAAACTCCAGCTCTCAGCAGTTCTACACAGTGATAAATCTTATGAGATAAGTCAGATGTTGCTAAAGGAAGAACCATTCTCCAAGGAGGAAATAAATCTCATCTCCCAACTTTTTGAGGTGAAAGTAAAAAGTCTGCCAGACATGGAAGCCTTTGAGAAGGTAATAAGAAAGATCATGAGACCTAGTGTGGTTGAAAGCTCACCATTTGCCATTTTGTAACAAAGAAATTTAAACTGGCTTATAGATGCCTGCCTCTCCAAATCATGGCTTGGTAAGGTCGGACTCCAGTGGGATGTCAGCAGAAGCTCTGCTCATCATTTAAACTCCTAAGCCTAAAGGTACCTGTAACGTATTGGAAAGGCACAGCATCAGCTTTCTGCAGAGATGTTCATAAGCCATGTAGCCAAAAACCTGTTCAGCCATCCCATGAATACCCAGATCTAGGATTAACTATCCCATCTGCACAGTGATGGTAAAATTACTGTGACTCAAACTAAGCTGGTGAAGAGAAGGGCCATTTGCACCATCAGAAACAGGTGTACACTTAAATATCCTGAAGGATATGCATATGCACAAGCAGTTTGAGCTATCTGCACATAAGCCAACTCAGCTGCAATCCAGAGGGGAAACTGCTGCCATCCAGGGGAACCTCAACCAGCCAGAGAAATCGGCTGACAGCAGCCTCATGAAGTTCAATAAGAGGAAGTGCAAAATCCCGCACCTCAGAAGGAGCAACTCCATGCACCAATAGATGCTTGAGGTCGCCCAGGTGGAAAGTAGATTTGTAGGAAACTGAGGGTCCCAGTGGACAAAGTTGAACATGAGCCAACAGCTTGCCCTTGCTGAAAAGGTGACTAACAGTATCGCAGGCTGCATTAGGCAAATTACTGCCAAAAGGTCAAGGGAGGTGATCCTTGCACTCTACTCAGCACTGGTGAGGTTACACCTGGAGTGGTATGTCCAGTTCTGGGCTCCCCAGTACAAAAGAAAAATGGACATAGTGGAGAGAGTCCAACAAAGTGCCACAAAGGTGATTAAGAGACTAGAGCATCTCCCCTATGAGGAAAGGCTGAAAGAGCTGGGACTGTTTAACCTAGAGAAGACTCGGGGGGAATCCTATCAATGTACATAAACGTTTGCAGGGTGCATGTAAAAAAGATGGAGCCTGGCTCTTTTCAGTAGTTCCCAAGGACAGGGCAAGAGGCCATGGACACAAACCAAAACACAGGCTATTCAGTCTGATCACCCTTTTTTTACTGTGAGGATAAGCACTGGAGCAGGTTGCCCGGAGAGCTTGTGGATCTTCCCTCCTCAGAGACATTCAAAAGCCATCTGGACACGGTCCTGGGTAACAGGGTCTAGGCGGCTCTGCTTAAGCAGGGGGGTTGGACAAAATAACCTCCAGAGGTGTCTCCACCCTCAACCACTCTGTGGTGCTGTGGGAGGCCATAACCACTGTTTTAAGTACAATGCTGAGAAACTTTTTACATGCTTTAATATTTTAAGAGCACAAATACCGAAGAGAAAAGCGTGCAAGGGTTGAAGTGGGCTCCCGTATCTTTAGCCATAGATACCCAGCAAATATAACTGTGTTACACAAGTTAAGCTACACAAGCAGCTGTCATTTCCATCTGAAAAACCTCATATCAGGAAAAATTGTTTGGCTTCATGCAAATCATTAAGACAGTATAAAAAGCAGTACCATGAAAAAAATGTGTTTAAGGAGTGTATAAGAAGTCTTTTAAAATTAACACTGATCTGCTTTCTCCGTTTTTGTGCTTATTGCCTAACACGTGAAGAACCACCTCTTGCTCCAGACGAAATTTCAGGAACCACTAAATGACAAATTGCTTGTGAAGAAAAAGGAGAATTTCCTTCATGCCTCAAGCAGCTATGAAAAGGGCAGCTTGGGCTGGAGGACACGGTAAGAATGATTTGACAGGAGGTATTATTAACTTGTATTAAGACAGCAACAACTGAACAATTTGGGGGGGTTGATACAAAGCAAATCATGACACCTCTTCATCATGACCTCACTTTATACTACAAAGCCAGTCTCCATAACCTTTTACATCTGGGCATGTTGTGTAAATGACAGATCAAATTTGATGCCAGGGTATGTCACAGAAAGACTGATTACTTCTCTGTAAGCTACCATCACTCTCTCAGCAATAGAGAAGTTAAGTTTCAGTGAAAATTGTCTTTCTGGCTTGCTCTTGTGAAGAGTCTATGGATATCACTTTAACAGTGGCATTTCTACTACCTCATTTTAAGCATTCCTTTCCATTTTTTTTAGCTTTGAAGAGGAAACCTGCGCTTACTTGTCCCCTTCAGAACTTGAGGATAAAGTGGATGTGTTAACTGAAGAGCTAGTGCATATCATAGAGGATGAACATCAGTTTTTAAACAGTAAAGGCAATGAAGACTTGCTTTTTTACTACCTCGAAATAACTAGTTTGGAGAAAGACCGTTTGGTAAAACAAATAAATGCATTAGAAGAGAAAATAGCCCTAGGCAGAAAGTTGTAATGGTACTCAAGAGAGGACTTGGTGGTTTGGTTTTAACTTGGTCCTCTGCATTTGTCCTCAGGCTTTAAGCCAAGGTAAATCTTGTACTTTTGTTTTAACTATAGTGTATTTTTTTCCCTTCATACTAAAGGCTCATTAAATTAGGAGTGAAAGCAATGTAGTAATTTAAGTGACAAGACTTTAGCCTAAGTGACTGACATTTCTGGTTATATCCAAGTGGTGAAGAGACAAACATGGCTGTAAAAGCTCAAACTCAGAGTTTCCAGAAACAGAAGAAAAATATAGAATCACTCGTAAGTCTGCTTAGTGTTTAAAAAAATTAACTAACGTATCACTCCACTACACATTCTGAAGCCTCTGCAGACATCAGCTGATAGTTACAGAATCACAGAATCATCTCGGTTGGAAGGGACCTTGAAGATCCTCCAGTCCAACCGTTAACCCAGCACTGACAGATCCCAACTCCACCAGATCCCTCAGCGCTGGGTCAACCCAACTCTTAAACACCTCCAGGGATGGGGACTCCACCACCTCCCTGGGCAGCCCATTCCAATGCCCAACAACCCGTTCTGTAAAGAAATACTTCCTAATATCTAGTCTAAACCTTCCCTGGCGCAACTTGAGGCCCTGACTTTATGAGACAGTGAAAACTATAGATATAATCAACCCAAGTAACTGTATCTACACAATTACGCGTCACGAGCAAGAGGTATTACCTCCACCACTGAAAGCAACTCACCCAGCCCAGACAACCTTCGTTTGTTCTCAAGTCACCGTGTTTCAGCTGCTCTGTAGTGCCCCTATACAGGAATGCAGGTCCTGCACTGCCAAAGACTAGCCTTGCTCTTAAGCTTGGCGAGACAGTCTTTCCTCCTCCCAAATTCAAGCGCCAAACCCTGAAACGCATGAAACATCAGTGAAACGTTACCTCTTCTCTGTCTACCACAGCCTCTAGTTTAGGTAAAAAGCAAGTGGGAAAGAGTAAAGTCACCGAAGATCCTTCCTTCTCCGCCAGTTCAAGAACTCATGGAGGCACAGGACAAAATTCAAATTCTTTCATAAATCACTGAATACCCTCAACACTAATGCTGTTACCTCATTATACATCAAATATTCAACACTGAGAAGTGGTTGGATTACTATAATGTCACAAATTATGTGTCCATTCCCTTCTCTCAGAATTGCTGCATCAATTGTTCACACCTTCACCCCATACACAGATGCTTATTTTGGTATTTCTAGGACAAAACCCCACTCCTGATTACAATAAAGGGATTAAGTTGTAGAGTACAAGTTCTATTATCAAAGCTGCAAGACTTTGTTTGAAACAGTGCTTCTGACTTACAGTAATGAAGAAATCTCTCCTCACATCTTGTTTACTCAGCTTATTCAACACCCCCCAGATTGCAATATTCACACATAAAAAATACTTTAAAATGAAGTCTTCTAAGAAAGGAAATTATCTCTAGTTATAGGAAGTGGAGGATTTTTACTTTTTGTATGAGTGATCTACCAAACCCAAGTTTATTGCAAAATTCTTGTGCAAAAGTACACGTGACTGATATGGGTTTGTTCTGAAGAAACATGGACCAAGCCATGGTGAAGCATGACCCAGACAGAGCTGTGAGAATAGTTGATTACAGCCCTTAGCCTCCTTCTGATTATTCCCACCCACATCATATTTGAAAGGTAACCTAGGATGCAGTTTATTGAGCACCTGTGGCTTGACACAGCAGATGTTAGTTTTTCACATCTACTATTAGCTAAATAAATTTCACACCTACTTTTAGCTAAAAGCAATACTATAGTTTTAATTTTTGCTCTTTGTATTCACTTATACAGGTAGCCCTCCAGTCTTGAACTGGCTCCTAGTCGTCTGCTTTTACAGGACAAAAAATGCTCCTGTTCAGGGCTATGTATTAGCAGGTTCTTTTCCATCATTGCTTATTAGGTAATAATAGTTTGACTGGAGCAAGTAGAAATGGCTGCAGTAAGTGACAACCATAGGTATTTACATGAGCTCTTAAGTTTTGACAAACTAGTTTAGCATTTTAACAAAGTTAATTGCAAACCAGACATTACTGACATCACTTCTGTAACCCTTATGCTCCACGGTTTAATCAGCAGGCGATGATGAAGTAGATGTCAAGTATAGTCTGTGGGAAGACATACTACTGCAAGTCAACAGAGCAAAGTTATGTTGATTCTGGTTGTTTGAGACCACTTTTCTACTCAGTACTGGAAACATTATCCCAGAGCATAGCTTTGAAGCCCAGTAGTATTCCAGGGAGTCCTTTCCCACTGAAAGGGGAGTCTCCCTCTGTCTGGACTTCTGGACTGCTAGAAGACAGTTTGACTCAAGTTGTCCAGAGCCATGAGAAAAGCTTCCTATGGGCCACACTATTGCAAACTGGCAGGCTAGACATCCTTAGAGGTAACAGCTCCATCATTCTACAAGGTGATGTATTAGCTTACAGCTGTGGAAAGCTACACCACCATGTATTCACCCCTCTCCTGCCCCTAAGGCTGTGTTCTTCGGCCAGGCAGGCTATAGTCTAGAGGCAAAAGCCTAGCTGGAGCCACAAGGCAGTCCTTCACAGCTGCATACACCAAAGCTTCACTCAAGGGGGAGCATAGAGGTGATTCTGCTTATGATGTGTAGATGTTTTGCTCACAACGCAGCTGCCCTTGCTACCTTTGCCAGAAGAAAGCAGACTATCATTCAAAGCAACTTGGAGGATGTTTTTATCTTCCTTGACTTGCTTGTGTTTTCACCAAAAAGCTTTATAACTCCCTTCAGGGCACTGATAGTAGATCAGACAGCTTTTAAGAAAAAACACGAGTAGATTTATTGATATTTGCATTTCCTTTTTACCTTACAAGT
This sequence comes from Strix uralensis, assembly GCF_047716275.1. NCBI lineage: Eukaryota > Metazoa > Chordata > Aves > Strigiformes > Strigidae > Strix > Strix uralensis. Next base: position 2,492,830 of record NC_133997.1, on the reverse strand, counting down.
AGAGTTTCACATTAATTTTCAATCTTATGTTAACATTAATAAAACATTTAAAAGGTTATATAATAAAACCCCGAAGTTTCAGATGCACAAAGACATAAGGATTAGACGGGAAGTGCTTTCTGGTTTTATGAAACTTCGTAGTGCCAGCCTTCATCCCATCCTATAGCTCAGTGTTTCAACAGCCTCTAACACGTGCAGCCACAGATCTACCGCTTGGTATTGATCCAGTGGTATCTATCAACACGTGGTCCTGTGAAAGCAGCTGTTGGCCCGTAGACTTTGTAATCCCTGTGCTGGGCATAGTATGAGCCATCAGTCATATAGGTCTTCCTATGAAGGTACTGAGACCAGGGCTGTATGGGTGCCTTGCAGTAGTCACTGAACTAAACAGCAAGAAATGAGATAATGTTAAAATGTGTTTGGGAAAGAGGGGAGATTAGTCTGGCCATCAACTGTCAAGTCTATTGCATTCCTCCATAAGGGAGCCTAGAGGACAGATGTTAGCTCTTACCGAAAGCCACATACCGTTACCACATGCTTACCTGGTAGACACTGTTAGGGTTGCTGACAGTAGGGATAGCTTTTGGCTCCTTGTTGAAGCTCTCCTCGTCTGAAGAAATGCCAGAATGATAGTCTAGTGCTGCTCTGTCAACAGCATACCTGATCTGCTGAGAAAGCTCTGGGTTCTCCTCTCCTTCAAAGTGGGCAATTGTGAAGGGCCGGTTCTTCTCACCGTATCTGAAAGTGACTGTATCTGTATAATGCAGGTCTGCACTAGCAGTACGGACATCTGTTGGTTGTCAGCTGACACTAGTGAGTAAGTACACCCTCAGACACCAAAACTCTTGTAACAGGCTTGGAGTTGATCAGGTTTGTAGAGGGCACTTTACGTGTGTTAGGCACAGCAGCTCAACTCACCTGCAACACACCTCAAATGGGTCAACCCATAGCGTCATCTCTTTCGGCAAGCCAAGCTTATTAAAGTCCACGTTACTCTCCACACAAGCTTGCTCCAGCAGTGGATCTCTTGTCTGATGTTTGTTTATCCTTATACACCTAGGTAAGGACAAAGTGCAGATGGATTTAAGATTTCACTGCAACTTTGCAAGTTCTGCTCACATGGAAGTATGCTTAAGCTCACTCTCTATTTTCTCAACACATTTACCCTGTTGATGCAAGTTCTCATTTATAGCCCCAATCAGCAGGTTAGCTTAACTAGCCGATTTACCAACCCAAACAAGATGTTGTTCTAAACACAATGCAGCAGTTCACTTCATTGGTAATTTTTAAGAGAATTAAAAGCAGTTAGAACAACTCCACGAGTCAGTCTAAGACCGCTTGAATTCTGCATTCAAGAAGTCAGAGGGCTACTTGATGCTGTGCATATTGTCTTAAGATTTCCACCTCTGCTTTCTCATCATACCTACACAGGCACATACAGTGAAACCAGTTTCAAAATAGGTGCCTCTTCAGCAGTTATTAACACTTCTTCCCTCAAGCTTAAGGGATTCTCTTTCAATTTTCTATCACTTATTCCCAGTTTAAGGGCTCCAGGCACCGAAAGGGTATTCACTGCATCTCGAGTATCATACAAAGCTCCATTCCCCCTCCCCTCCTTCTAAGGGTCCTCTTACCTGAAGGCTTGTCCTCTAGATGGATTGTCCAAGTACCAGTGATTCTTATACTTTTCAAACAGTATTGTTGTTAGCTTAGCTGCAAATTTCTCCATTTTATGCTTGCTCAGCTTATCTTCCCTTTTCACTAGCCTCGTGATGAAGAAGACTGTGGCAGCAATTTCATCTTTCATTTTAAGTTGAAGTGCACAAGGTGCTTTAGCTGTTGGATAGTCATCAGTACAGATGAGACACTACACTAGAAAGATTTAATAACATTAAGGTACTATCAAGTTTCAAGGATAGATATTGCAAAACCTGCATAAGCCATGACAAATAGAGCTTAGACAAACCCAATTACTAAGCAACTGATAAATATAGTTCTGGGTAGTGAAACAAGTTTAATGCATTACTACAAGGCACTCACACTAAGTAAATTAACAGAGTATAAAAAAAAATCAGAAGATAGTACTCAGTATATATCACTTATATATTACAGTCAATAACCAGCAGTTCTTACAGTCACATAGTTCTTCTACACACAAGGAAGACTACAAACATTACCTTCTCAGACCAGATTTTTAGAAAACCTGAGATGTCCTTTATAAACGGCTTTAAATAGCCACCAACAAAACAGACCTAACACTACAAGTACCTCTATCACTTATTCATAGGAAGAAGGAAAGAAGAAGAAAAGGAGAAAGAAAGAAAAGAAAAAAAAAACCACCCCACTACTTCCTCCTTCTTCCTCTACTCTAGCTTGTTTAGGGTTTATATAGAACAGGAAATCATGTGGCTCTGAGGAATGTAACAATATTCAGGTGTGCACTGTTAAGACTAACAACATGCTGATTTCAAAGCTATTTCCAATCTACTTGATTTTATTCCAGTATCAGCTCCTTCTTTTAGGGTATATTTAATTGATTCAGTACTGTATTGTGTCCAGCAGTCTATCTCATAAACATCTGTGAAATATTTAAGTGAAATATTCACCATGAGAAAAATAGTACCAGGCTTATTAATTCATTATTAAAATTGCAGTTGACTGCTTCTAGCAGACTTTACACAACACAAGGTGCTTTCCTTATGAAGCCCTCACATTCGATATTCTTTATTCTGAAAACTGTATGACTCTTGTTTTTATCATAACATTAATCTTCCTAGTGATCTACATAAATGTTCACATGATTAGTATAGATTTTTTTTTTTTTTTGAGGCATTTCATACAGAGTGGGGAGGCTCTGTTGAAGAGTTCATACACAAGCAGTTTCTCAAATGTGAGTGCTTCATTGTTTAAAACTGCAGGCAATAATTAGCTGGGGCACATTCAGCGAACAGCTGATGTGCTCTTTTTTCCCTTTGCTGTTTCAGGAAGTTGTGCCTCCAGTGTCAAATATCAGGAACTGTCAAGACAAAAGAACAAATTAGGGTAAAAAGAGCTGAGTATTTAAACTAGCTCTTAATTTGACTGTAGATGTTGCAGCCAAGCAATTCAAGTGCTTACATTTCAGTCGTGTCAATAGATTATGATACAAGACAGGGGATAAGAAGAATAAAGCATGAAGGCACGAATTTGCAGAAGTGCACATCTTTGCAGAAGTATACCCTAAACCTTGAATTTCTGACTATTTCTGGATTTCTTTTCTCCTCCACTCACATAGTTAGTTCCTTGCTCTTTACAGTTTCTTTCTGCATCACAAAAAAAAAAAAAAAAAAAAAAGACAACTTATCAAGACATTTAGTAGAAACATAGAAACACTGGTTTTAAGGAATGACTAATAAAATACAAAAGAAGTCTTCTCTTTCTTTTCCTCACATATTAAAATACTTTCTTAATGAATGGGGACCTTTCAATCACCACTCAAATGAAAGAGAAATCAAAGTCAGAGATAGATAATGAATCTTCAGAAAAAGCATTCAGCAGTACCAGGAGTTGAGCTTTAATATAGCACACCAGTGTTTTGACCACAAGAGTATCCTTATCATGTGCCCTGCGCTGCACTTGGTTGCTTGTGATGACACATAAGGATTTTATTCCATACACAAGCCATGAGTCATTCTTTTCCTTTGACATATAGCATAAGAGGGCAATGGTAGCTGGTCCTACGCTTTCTGGAGAATGATGTAGGACAACAGGAAATCACTGCTATACATTGCCGGGAGGAATTTCCACACAACGTTTTTTAGCAGTTGCTTAGCCTCTTTCTGTGCAGCCTGTGAAGATTTCAGCTTGCTGACTGTCTGCATCTGGCACACCAAAAGTAGCTCTGGGCAACAGATGAGCATTCTTGAACAGGCAAACTGGATTTTCATGCCTGAGGCCTGAATTTTACTCTAGAGATTAAACTTGCTTTAAAAATCTCAGGCAGTTTTTTGATTTTTCTGATCTGAAAGGATTCCCTTGTAAACACTGGAGACGATGTTTACAGCCACATCAATTTTTCTTTGTTTTTAAGCATCTGCTGCATGGTGACATGTCAAAAGAACGAAAAAGTGTTCTCAAGTGACTTGAAACTTCTGATCACATAGATTTTGGTACAGAGTGTAGCTGCATAAGAAGTGAGCATTATAAAAAAATGAGGATTTGTTTCTCATTTGAAGAGTGAATCCATCAATGAGAGGGGCTAGACTAACAGATACAGCTAGATACAGATCTCCTATAAATAGGTCTTCACAGACTCGTTCATGACTCACTGTATGTCTCATGGTGGATTGTCAGCTCTCTCAACAGCACTGGAACAATTTTCAGTCCTGAGAGGCAACGTCTTGTAACATTCTAACCCTGCAGGATTTACTCACAGCTCTGCCAGAGCTATACATTCCTGAGAAGCATTCCAGCATTCTTATCTAGCCCCCTCTGTGGTCCCCACATATTATTTCTCCAAGAGATGATACTTGCTTCATGAAGTATCTTAAACGTCTACGAATTTTCTGCTAGAGTTATAAACAAGTATCCCAGGGCTCTGCAGAGGGTAAAAGCTAGGATAGATGCTAAGTATGAGGCAAATGCAATTAACTGATCCCTTTTCTACTATCTTTACTTCTAAGAAAATGCAGCTGGGAACAACTACCACAGATCTGGGGTTTTTTAACTCTGCTGACAAAATCAGTGTCCAGGAAAATATCAAATGAGAGAGAGATTTTCTACCCAAAAAAATTATGGATAATGCACATAATTATAGTTCTTGAAGTTCTTCTCAAAAACAGTTTAGTCCACTCTGGGTTTCATGCACAATCACAGACATAGAGATTGTGACTCCTCTAGTGATGATGCTGTCTTTTCTGCCAAAGCTTAGGAAGTTGTTATTTAGTCTGGTTTCTTCGTCTTCGTGTCATTTTTTCACAATAGCATATTATAATCTAATAAAAGATATTATTTCTTCCTATAAAGCTTGTTTTCCTTTTATTCTTGAACTATCAAGGCTAAAATAACATTCCCACTGCAAAACAGCAGCAGGCACCATAGGGAGTCCATCTGGTGGCCTGGAGCTCATAATTTGATCATAGTTTCCATGTGGGATCTGACCCTGACACAGTTCAGTCTCAGGAATTACCCAGGTACTGTCTTTTCCTCAATAAATGCCTAACTTGTTTGGATCAGCAGGACACATCAGTTGGTGGGACTTTGAACCGTCTCCTGACTTCCTACTTTCTTCAACTTGTCCAGGCAGGCCCTCTGAGTTAGGAAATTCTGCGACAAAAGAGTGAAGTGACTAGATTCCACAAAGGACAATCAAAGCGAAGTCTGAACCCCTACAACACCTCCTTATGTTGAGTTACTTGTTTCCATAGTTAACATACAAACTGCAAGTCAGCACTGAATAAACTCTTCACCTGAGAAACCCAATTACAGCAGTACAATCAGTCATGCAATAAGGTGCAATTTCTTGCATGTTAGGAGGCAAAACCCAGGCCAAACTGCACACATTTATAACAACAAACACAGGAAAACTTAAGCAAAGTTCTTGGCAATTCATCCAGTTGGCTGTAATTATTGAGGTCGTCATTGTTACAGAAATAAGGTTCTCAGAACTTTTTAATTTGGAGTTTTCAATACCATGCGGGAGTTCAAAAGTACTTCTGTTAATGGCACAGAAACCAGAATAGCAGAGAGTATTCCTGGCTTCCCATTTCAGTGACAAGAAAAACTGGCTCTGTTAATTAGGTAGATTCATTGAACTCAAATGCTGTCAGTTGTCACTGACTTGAAGAAAACATAGCCCTGGGTACTCTGTTTGAATAATAAGCAGCTAAGAAACAAAATGGCAAAACCAAAATTTGAACATCCCAATGTGAGTTCCATTGAATAACAGACGACAAATTGTGCTTCCACTCATTCCCAGTTGCATCCAAACAGGAACTGTTAGCATCCCAGCAGATTTTGCAAAAAACATGATGAATAGCCAAGTGTTCTGACTGACATGATGCATGAGATAAATGAGTAGACATTTGTGCCATTTGTTAAATGGTGCTGTTGTTTTGTAATCCTTATTAGGAATAGAAAAATCCAAACCACTAAAAAATGCTGCATTACAGTGGTTGGACATTCATGGTACTGATCCAGAGCTCACTGAAATCAATGGAAATCTGTCCAAAGACTTCAGTGGGATTCAGATCAGGCCCCTAACTCAGCACAAGCATTCTTAGCCAGATTAAATTATGGGTCTCCTGGGTCACCAGGCAAGCCTAGGCATGAACGACAAAGGGAAAGAGTCAGACACAGTTTCTCTAGTAACTGCAGGCCAAACCAAGAGCAAACACTGTTTCCCTAAACACACTAGTGGCAAGACTCACCCCTGCAGAATTTTTTGCAGTTTTCTTGCTTTAAAGGATTGAGTACATGGAACTAACAAAAAAAAAGCACAGCTTGCTAGTAGCGATCTTCCTCTACAAGCCATTTGATTTGTGGATGGTGGATGACAGACAATTTCTCCAGGTAAGCAGCCAAAGCTCATAACTATTGATGTGAAAATCAGTAAGCCTGAGTTATTTTCATATGGGAAAGCATCCTAGGTGACAATCTGAGAGTAAAGCACTTTGCGTTTGCTTTGTCAGGCTATAGACGGTCCTGCTCGCATTCAGAAGTACGGTGTAACAGCCACGTACAAACGACAGTGGTGCTGCATGAACACAGCATCAATTCAGTGGGCTCTGCTGCAGCGTCGGAGGGCAGAAGAAACCTCACGTCCGGATGCTAAAAACTTACACCTTTACTTAAATCATGCAGTCTCTGTGCCAAGAATTATTTTTGACTGAAACGTGACAGAAACTGATTCCAATCAAAGCCACAAACTAAAATATTTGTATGTTGATTGCTCATAAATTTTTCCCTTTCAGCTTATATAAGTTGACACTTTCTGGGCCTGACGAAAGGGCCTAAGACTGGGTATTTCAGAAATGAGCAGTGTTCCGATGAAGGTTTTCATCTTCACTTAATTACTTCGTTAGTGGGCATTCTGTAAAAACCTAAGTGATAGTACTTACAGACAATTTTTCTGGTTAAAGATTTTACCATGAGTACTGTATTTTATTCTACAAAGCACACATGACGGTATGACCACGCTAATTACACTGATCAGGAGGAGCCTCCTGCCCAAGGAAAACATTTGCTGGGGTAAAAGGTCTTTGCAACAAGGTCTGTGAGAACACTCACATTGTGCAGATAAGCAGGCAAACCACGATGGTAGGACAAAACAGTGTCACACAGGGCAGATGCAGGAGACAAGATGTAACTGCCAAGGAGGTGTATTCCACAACTATAGAAGATGTTCTGGCTTGCAACTCCATCTGTAACAGTTGACTTCAGGACCTGCTTTTACCTTCATTCTGTGAACTGTCATCTTCCCTTGCAGAGGAGAAAAACTCTACAGTTCATGGGGCTATGTAGCAATGTTTAACACCTTCTAATACTTTTAATTCAATTCATATTACAATATGGGAATTGGGAAAACTTAAATTTGCTTGAAGAGGATCTTAAGCGTTTGAGCACCACATATGGCCAGAATTTAACTTAAGATCACCAGTCTTCAGCAACTTAAGCAATGAAATAAACTTTTAAAAAAAGACTGGTGCTGGTCTAGCATGTTCTAAAATTAAATAGCAAAGGAAAGACTGCAAAGCTACCTGGGCAGTCTAAGAGCCATTGCTGTAGCCTTGTAAATTTTTCTGCTAATGTAACCAAGTGTTGATTACTTCTGTCCTTTCTTTCCTCCTCCCTATTTGCATGCCATGATCTTCACAAATGACAAGAGTTTTGAGCCATCCAGCTGGACACAATTTACACGGGCCTTATAGAGGTATGCAGTTTTTGCATGGAGCAAAGAACAGCCTAAAGTGGGGACAGTCAGCACGATACCAATCCCATGGGCTTATCTATCTGCCTTCTGCCCCTCCAAACATAAGTGGCAGCAGGATGGGGTTGTGTTGGGGCTAATTGAGAGGAAGCAAAGGGTTACTTAGAGAAACAAGACCTGAAATGCAAGGGAGTGAGAGGACTGCAGTGAGGTAAACAGGCCAAGGGTAAGCATACAGAAATGGCTGGCTAGGCGCCCAAGAAATAGGGAGAGAGGTGGTGTGGGTCACCATGGGTGAAGATGTGCAGCATGTGCCAGGAGCACAAGACATTGATTCTTTTGAGCTGTTAGTCTGTCTTTTTGGGGCCTCCTTCTATGGCAGCTAGACTCCTGGTATGAACAAAGCCAGGCTGAAGCCCCCGTATCCAGATATTAGCCTAGAGGCATGGGCCTGGACTGCGACACTAAAGCCGGGATCACCTTTGCCGTCTGTGACACAACCTGTAGCCATTTGTCCACAGGAGCAGGGTGGAAACGCCGTGTGTGCTCCATATTGACTTTGCCCATAGAAACCTCTTTTACAACAAAGCTTCCTATGCCAAGAGCCATGTGCACATTTCAAAGCAACGGTCCAGTCTCCATGCACAAGCCCCAGCTGAGTGACCATGACGACAGAATGTACACAAAGGTTACAGGCATGGGGCTGACCCACAGCCCAGACTGGGGACACTCCAACGCAGGAGTCCCAGGGGAAGAGATGGGGCACGCAGGGGCCACCTGAGGAACCATTCTCAGAGGCATGTCTGCCAGTGCAAGACTGCTGGGTGCTCAGCGAACAGGTTGCTGTGCTAGCCGTGGAAAAGGGAAAGAAATGAAGAGTGAAGAAGCCATCTGTTTTTCCCTTGCCATAAATCTTTTAAAGTATTTTATTATAAATGCAGTTCTTATCAGGATTATTACAAGGTAAGCTTCTTGAGGGTAAGTCTTGAATTCTTTTTATGCGTTTTAACAATAAGGCATTTATGGGTGAAAGCTAACAAAATCGTTTAACTTGCGGACAAACTTATCCTTGTAACCTCACAGACTCTGTCTCATTCCTGATTTAGGAAAAGCCTGATAAATCTATATAAAATAGTTTTATCACACTATTAATTGTGTATACCTGTATTAGACACCAGGCATAATTGATTATAACTACTTACACATTCAGTTTTGTTCTGCAGAACAGATTGGCTAATTTCTTTCGCTACCACAAATTAGTGTAAAAGGTGTGAGCAGCCTGGCATCTGACTACCAGCACGATCTGTGTCCCTACTCCCATTTTTCTGGGAAAAAAAGCTTTCTGAAGTTCACAGAGCTAATGAAATTCTACCATTCTTACTGCTGCTGTAGTTACACGCAGTTTCTTCTGAAAACCTTTAAACGGAAATTGCATGAAACCTGTGCTGCAGGACATCAACTCAACTGCCCTGACGAGAGAACAAGGATAAGTAGGATCACTGTGACATAAGCACTAACAGCTGACATGCTGTAAACCAGGCAGACTGTTACTCATGTTGAACATTTTGTCTTGGCCCAAATTTGCACCTGTCTTTACACTTCCAGCTCTGAATGCAGCTACCACCTAGTCTGCGCTCAGGTAGCAAGGACTGCGCACCAAGGCTTTTCTCATTTCCCATTTCCATTGCAGTGCATTATAATAATTTAAATTTTTCTATTTCGTTGCTTTGTCTTTGCACTCCTGAAATGACCTTTGTGATGCATCCACTGCAGTTTTCAATTATCAAGAGCAATTAATCTGATATAAATATTGTGGATTTAGTAGAATAACACTAAGGGTGATATGACCAATGTTTTCTATTATTGTCAATTGCTTGTTGCTACAGGAGCATTTGAGGAGATAGATTGTGTTAATAAAATTATTGGAAGTGCTTTCTTTTTTCTAGGTTTGAATACCACGATCCCATCACAAGAGTAGTGCTTGGTTTGTAGGCAGTGTAGTTAGCTGATTGTATCCATTGCTTCACAATCACTAACTTCACTGCCATCAAAACAAGGCACAGGATTCCCTGCTACAACCCCAGTACAGAAAACTGCTCCTACTGCAAAATTATTAATAATGTTTATTCATTTACAGCTTTATTTCCAGAATTTTAGGTGTCCCAACAGAGGCATATGGTATATGTTGGCAATAGCAAGTGAAATCTTAGATTTCTTGATGTTGATAGGAAATTCCTTAGGAACTTGCCTGCAGCAAGAATGCTGTGTGTTGTGTTTAAATTCTTTAGCCCCATGAAGACTAATTGTATACTGAATTGTTTATGCACCAAGATTGGACTAAGAATTTTTTTGGTTGTACCCTTCAGTTTATCTGTCACGTATTGGGAAAATAGTTTTCATTCAGCTTTCATGTCTTATTTAACAAGCTAGTAAGTGAAGGGGGTTTTGAGCAATGATTAAATATTAAACTCACCGTATGCTATAAATGCTTTTTACCCTCACCACTTTGTTTAATGTACAAGAATTTTAATAATGGAGAAAATACTTAATAGTGCTAGAACCTGCTCTAAGAGGGGTTTTTAACAAAACCCCAGTCTTCATCGATGCAGGAGTTGAAAGCAAACTGTGTCTTACATCAGCCTAGTTACTAGGCAGTGTAGTTAGCTGATTGCCAGAAGTAACAATCACTAGCCACACAGCCAGGTAAAAAGGTTTGGAAGATATCTCAATGGAAATCAGACGCACAGGAATTTTGACAACAGAAGGCAAATAGACCAACCTCTTTGCAGAAGCATCTAATAGACAGGCATGACAGTGAAATAGAACAAGGGAAATGTACTGGATTGCTTGTCACACACGCAAGAGATATCAGTGCATTTGTCAAGCCAATTTTAACTGCACCTTACTAGGTGAAACGCTTCCTTCACCACCATTTTGCATACAGGACACCAAAACACATCAGAACAAACTGAAAGGTTTTTTTCTTCCCAGAATTTGCAGACATCAGCTCCCGTTCTGATTGTGCTCGTCTCGGCCTTACACTTGTCTAAGGCCACAGTTTTCACATTTACCTCCATTTACTCTGGTTGAATAAATAAAATCGAGGCCTGTGGTGGCAGCTATTTCTTGTTCATAGAGAGGCCCAGGGTAGACTTGAGTGAAAATGGGCTGAAGACACTTGAAATGAGATGTACAATGTGGGCAGCCTTCTGGTTTTCCACGTTCACTGTGACAGGCAATGTGTCCCTTACAGTGCAGCTGGTTCCTCAGGCATGTCTGTGCTGCCATGTCCCCTCTGAGATGGCTTCACACCTTCACTACAATCCTTCCTAGTGGCCAGGAATGCCAGTGATGGCAGGGAAAAGGGAAGGGCCCCAGCAGAATGGTCCTGAGTACCCACCACAGCAGGTGGCAGCAACAGGGACGTGTCAGTGGCACAGGCAGCACCAGGGTCCCACCATCCTCTTGCTTCCTCGTGGCCACAGGGCAGGAGCAGACGGGCTGAGCTGGGCAGACCCACCTCATGGAGAGGGGACACCAGGACACAGCCCCATGCAGAGCCAGGACAGCACCTGATGGGTCCCTTTCTTTGCTGGCTCAAGCGCAGCCAACGTGGGCTTTGCCCACAGCTTCTGGACCTCGGCCATGTTCCCACTGCCACTCGTGTCCTGGCTAGGCCCTGCCACCCTGCCCCATGAAGAGACCCTGCCTGGAGCCCTACAGCATCTCTGAGGCTGCACATCTCTCTGCAGGGTCCTGCACCTTACCTGGGTGCCCCTCTCCAGAGCCTCACACGTTTCCTGGGGTCCCCACACCTTCCCTGGGGCCTCACGCATCCTCCTGAGGCCCTGTGCTCTCCTGGGAGCCCCACACCTTTTGCCTGAGCCCTGCACCCTTTCCAGATCCCCCTGCCTCTCCAGACCCTCATGCTCTCCCTGCACCACTCCCCCTCACCTTCCACGGTGCCCTTAACTTGATTTTACTTCCCAAGAGGGAAGTACTGCTCTCCAGGGCCCACAACTTTCTAGAAGTAAGTATGAAGTACTGTGTGTCCCCAGCTTGCTAAATCTTTGTTGCCTAGGTTTCTGGGAGGAATGAATTCTCAGGAACGAATAATGACTCATGCCAGTAAGCTCTGGCTGACAGAAGAGCCACGGTCCCTAGTGTCCACGACTGAGATATTTCAGCTGATACCTACTATCTTGGGATCCAGACACTGGGATCACTAAACTTTCCAAATGGCCCCAAGGTATGCTGTGGTTCTGTTGCCCTCTGTAAAGGACAGTGGTAGTAGGAGCACTTGCTCATTTGTCTCTCATCTGTATTATTTAGAAAGTGAGAAAAACAGTGAGAAAGAGAGATTCGCAGAAACTCAAAGCATGGGGAAAACTAAAGTAAAAGAAAAGTATCTTCTGCAGGTAAGAACCACTGATTCCTACTCTTTTTTCATAAATAATTCCATTCACCGTGTGTCATTTGGTGGCATACTGGGACTTGGGAAACGGTGAACAGTAATGAAAATCACCTGGAGCTGGCCCACTGTGTGGTTTGCATGATGCAGTCTATTTCTTGATGGTTAGCTTAAACTTGCTCCCAGTTGGGTCATGCTGGTTTGGGACAGGGCTGAAAGTACCTCATTTCTTCACAGTAAGCCCATAATGTCTGTTCTGATTTAGTACCTGAAAGTAGCCAACCGAGAGTGGCCAGATTCAAAAGTGGATAATTTTGGGGGGAAAAAAAACACCGTGCTGTATGCGCTTTCACACAAAAAATCCTGGCATAGAGACATTGAAGCAGAGCTCAAAGCATAAGTTTATTTCTTAGTTCTCTTAGTTATTAATAGATCTTCTCCATTAGCCTGTGCCCAGCAGCAGCTAGTGCCAAGAGTTCATTGACTGAGAGGTGCGGGAAATTTGGTAGTGGGCTTCCATGGAAATGCTTCTGCCTTAGCCTGTCACTCAGGGCCAAGTTTAGGTGATATTTTGAGAGAAGCATAATTCAAGAACTGCTAGACCAAACCATTTCAAATTTTGTAGAAACTACTTACCTGCAGAACAAACTGTAGATTTTAGCACACAACATCAAAACTGCGTTTATAGATGATGCTGTCTTTCCAAATGAAGGCGTAGCTGGGATATTGGAGTGCCATTTGGGTTGGATCCTTCTGGACTGTGCAGAGCCTTCTGACTTGGTGGAGTGCTAGCATCCATCTGGCATGCAACCGCTCACTCAGCACTTTAGTTAACAGTTCCTTGTAGTCTGCAATTGGTGGACAGGATCAATAAACTTTAGCATGCTATGAGGTATATATACTCATGTTTGTGCAGCGACTCAAGTATTAAATTGGCCGTGAAAAGAAGCAAAATAAGTGACATGGTATCCGGATCACTGGGGTTCATCTCCTGCAAAACAGTGGGATTGGACCAAGTATATAGAGCTTGGGGTTTCTCCTACTAATTTGTCAAGAAAAAGAAGATGCAGACAACAGTTGTGCTTGCTATTGAGACACTGACACAAACTTCTGCTGAAGCTTTTATTAATCGAACTGGTGAATTAGTGTTCCACATATGAATACAGTTCACACGAGTAATGGAAACTAGGACAACTAGTTTTAAATATTGTAATAACATTTTTAGCCTGACTCTGTAATTATACTTTTTTTTTTTTCCCCTCATTTTAGTAAAACATTCCACATTCTCATTGAAAAGCCTCTAGCCTATATTTGGGAAGGAGGCCAGATGAGAGCAATCTGCAAGAGGTGCAGAAAAGTGCTGAGGTCTGCAAGTCTTCCCTGCAAGTCAGCAATACTTCTTTTGCAATTAATAATTCCTGAATGCATCTCATCCATTATCATCAGTTAGCCTTCTTTCTGAATTCTGGCTGAAGTTAACAACAGTTCCCTGAATCTTCTTTTTTTTCTAAATTCAGTAACAACAGATGATAGCAAGGTTTTGCAGCTTTGGGCGTCTGGCAGCTGTAAAGATGACTGATTCATTTCAATGAGTAAATTATTTTATACAACTACAGGACATGACTACATAAGTGTAAGAAAATTAAAATTAATGCACCATATGAAAGAAAAAAAATGTTCACCTTATTATCGTTCATGGGTGTCATTTCCTGTTCAAATCCAGATTTCAGACTTGATTCAGACATTCTGTTCCTGCAGAAACCTGGAGGCTCTGTTGTGTAGATCTGGGAGGTGAATGTTGTCTCCACAGTGGTACAGGGACAGAGTTTTTTAGAAAGAGAGCCTACCTGCATTAACACTGTTATTTCACAAACTAACTGCGAATTAATTTATTAGAAATGCTTATTTTAATTAGTTAGCTAATTTCATATGAAATAGTAATAAGACACATGGCAAAAAAGCTGTTGTCTTTTGGATGTTTAGTTCACTGGACTATTCTGTAATTCATTAATTTCCACAGGCTTTAGTATGTTTATTCATCTTGACATTTGGAGTGATTCCTTCTGATTTGAGGAAAGAATGATTATTTCAAACCTCATGTAAATCTGGGAAGAGAAGTTTGCTCTCCCAAGTAGTGTGTTTTCAAGATCTCAGATCAAAGAGAAATCAAAGAGAAATCGAAGTACGGTATCCAGCAACCTGTTACGCCTCTTTCTGCTGTATGTTCACTCTAGTTCTCAGCTTCAATGAGGAATTTAGAATTTACAATCAAGTTAAGTATTACATGCTTTTAATTCATTTTTCTGAGCTTGCTGTGGTAAATATATTTCATTTCAGGCCAGAGGAGAGAAGAAATGCTGGCTTTTCTGAGGAAACAGAGAGAAGAAGGGATGGCAGTAAGTCTGATTCCTTTTGATTATGGATGCATCTCAAGGTTTGTGCATGCTGACAGTATGGACAGCGTTCAGAGGACCATAGCCCAGTGTATGGGGGTTCATGAGGTATTGCAAACTATACCATGGCATCAGTCTTGCATAGCAAAAGAACCTTAGTTTGAACTGAGTAGGCATGCGGAAAAGTCGGCTTTATTCAACAAATTCCCTAAGCAAAGAGGATCCTGTAGGCTGCGTGATTCTGAAAGTCTCAGGCCAGACAGCAGGAAGCAATAGGCACAGAAGCCAAATGAAGTTTAAGCAAGCTAAATGTGGTTACTGGACAATTTCCAATCTGAAAACCACAAGAAGCAAGACAGTGATATTATAAATACTTTAAAGTGTTTGAAGGTCTAACTGACTGTTTCTTGATGCTACCTCTTCTTTTTGTATGGGTATATCTATAATTCAGTCAGCTACAACACACTGGTCTTGATTACTTTCTCCAGCACAACAGCATAGAAGAGTCATTGAGAATGGATTGCACGTCTTGCAGACTATCTCAAAAGGATAATTTCATACATCAAAATTCTCATGTGGAGAAAATGTGGAGATGCTTGTGGGAGAAGCAGACGGGAACTGAGGCTGACCTCACTGGTGGAGGCAGACAGGGAACAGGGCAAATATGAGAAAGTGTGGAATCTTAAAAACTGGAAGAACTTGGGACTGAAAAGGGAATAGAGCAGAAGCAATGACGACACGCTGACCGAACGGCAGTGAGGATGTGGCAGCACCCTGCTGAAGGCCCTATATTCTATATAGAGATACATAACGAAAGGACCTCAGTTATTTAAATTAAACCAATTTTAATACAAGTATGTTCAAGTGTCTACCTTACTCAGTTTAATATGCCAAAGGAATCTTTACAGCCTGTCCATTTTTAGTTGCTTTGATTTTTTTTCATTTTTGTCTCTAGGTTTTTTTCCACTGAAACACTGAAAGTCAGTTTATAAAAATGTTATTAAACTACCTGCAGGTTTCACATGCTCTGCTCCCTAAAAAGCCCTCATAAACTAAATTTGAGCAATAAAAGGAAGAACTCCATTTAGGGATTTTTATTATTATCAGTAGTGAACTGTAGATTTGCTGATTTATAATGGTTTTGCTTGGCCTGGCCGGATGTTTATCAGGAGAAGAAAACTCAAGAATAAGAGGTCTGTATTATATTAAGGCACTTCTTTCCTTCAGTTGTAATTCACAAGATACAAAGCAGAGATAGATGAGTTTTTACCCCATATAAGGTCAAACATCTGTCATTCTGAAGAACTACATATCCTAATCAATACAATTTAATTACTCAGTAGTCGAGAGTAGAACTGAAATTTTGAAGCTGGTAAGTGTAGTGATTTGAGAAGTAACTTGGGAAACAAAATTTCAAATGATACTTTCAGAAAGTACGTATTCATTTTAGACATAAAAGCCTCCTTTTTTCTTCCTCCTTATTTAAGCTTTTAAGTTGGTTCATATCAAGTACTTCCTCTCCTCAAAGTTTTAATAAGTGCTGAATCAAGAATATCTACTTTGTCCAAATTCTATGCATTAAAGCTAGGCCTGAAACAAAACATGAGTCTCCCTCCTTCTGACACCATAACTCGTGTGAGTTTTATACTCTGGACCACTCAGGTACCACATTAGCACATGAAAAATCCCCAAACTCTTTACTATTGCTAGTGTAGTCTTTTGTTTCAGTGTTTGTATAAAGCTGTCTTCCAGGGTAAACAGTAAGTTTAGAATGAACCAGTGATAATAAGTCTTTCTCCTTTTTAGAAAGAGCTGATTTCTCATCCACATAAACCAAAGATCAAAACCGATCAAGGTAAAGAAAATGCTTACAGTAAGTTCGGTTTTGGGTTTTTTTTTTCCTCTGTCTAAATAGTCAGGGCCTATTTGTGGGGAGAAGATGCTCTGGGTTTATCATTATTGTTATTATTTTGAAAAGAACTACTCTGTTCTATCCCATATTAATACCTATTATTATAAAATTTAGACAGTAAAAGGCTGAAAGTCTGCTGCTGTTGTTCTGTACTTTACTCCTTTACTTTCTATATACATTCAATTATAGTAGTTAAGGGAAGGAAGTAGAAGCTTAGACATTTTTAAAAAGTTATGAAGACTTTAATTTTGCTATTCTAGTTGGAATTGAGAAAGTCAGGAAAAAGACCAGTTGTCAAAGTGTTTCCATATTTCTGAAAGGGCCAGGAAATATCAGAAAGCCTGTTCCTTTCCAATGCATGTCTTGGCTGAATGAGGGAAGAGGCATCAGTGTGACCCTGTCAGTAGTATCACACCGTATTTCTTTGGTTATATTTTTGGTTCTATATTTCTTTGGTTATATTTTTCCAAATTTTAAGAAGTTTCCATGCTTATTGCCCTGCTATAGATCCAAAAATATATCACCAAAATAGCATATTACATCATCATGTCATGTTGCATGAGATGACTCAGTCACATTCTTTGGAAAGTCAGCCTTACAGATACTGACACACAAATCCTGAGTGAGGGTTTGATCCTGAAAATTATTCTGCCTGGACGCACTGCAGCATTCTTGTGGAGCCCTGTTGAAACTGTCTCTGTCATCACACATGTCTGTAAAATACAGCTGGTAAACTAAGCCTTTAGGAATACCTGAAGATTTTGGAAATATGTGGGATGAAGTGACCTGAAGTGTAGACTTCGCTTAAGTTTAGGCCAGTGACATAGCTGCAACAGTTGATGCAAGTGGCAGTGAAGGATTCCTTAATTTGTAACAAGCATTAGGCCTGAGAGCACTGACGATCTGGTCATGTTATGTGGGACAGTTTCCTTTCTGGCTGTGACCTCCTGCCAAGTGCTGTTACTTTCCAGTGTCAATAAGTATTAAAATAAACAGGATCCCTGCAGCTGTCAGGTAGGGACTACGCAAGCAGAAATACAAGTTTAAGGTCATTCACTGTTGCTGTTAGTCTGGGATTGAGAAGAATTGGAAAACTGCCCCAGCAGAACTACAACAGCATGTTTTGGCTACAGGCAGCGTTGTGCTTCCTCTCCCTTTATGCCGTTTCCCAAAGGGATTCTCTCTTTTTTTAGATTAAAAGGCAGCTTTTTTAACTGGTAAGTCATTTCTCAATTTAGGATAGACAGGATTATTAACTAGTGGCTAGTTGATTTTTTTCACATTTACTGCTAATACTTGGTACAGAGAAGTCGACGCAGTTGCTTTTGCCCTTAAAACACTGCCCTGTCTATCCCAAAACGTTAATCTCCTTCCTCAAATGTAGTTGTGTCCGTCAGACGGGACTACGAGGGCAGTCCTAAAGATGTGTTTGGGCCATGGGCTGCTACAGTGTCAAGAGTTAAAGAGAAGAGCCACCCTTACTATGAAGTTGTTCTTTATTCCTAAAAACTGCCTCATCTTTGAAAATGCTGACAAGGTACCTCACAGCCCTTGATTCAGCAATTTCTTCCTTTTAATAAATGCCATTTAAATTATTTAAGTGAGGCCATTTTTCTCTCATTGGCACCAGTTTAAGCAAGATGGTGCCACTGAATAGCCACAACTTACAGACTCAGCAATGAATCTGCAGCTTACAACTCCCAACTTATCATATGGATATGTAAGCTGAGAGATGACTGACAACAATTCATTTTGAAAGCAAATAGCTCAGGAAAATACTGGGCATTAAGTGGAATTAATTTGTAGTATGACTGTTACCTTTGAAGTTAGCTATAAAAGAAAAACAGAAGTATCTGGAACAAGTGAAAAGGCTGAAGGTGTAACGTCTGCTGAAGTGAGCAGTTGCAGGAGGGAACGACCTACAGAATTCTCCCTTCTATCATCAGATACTTAGAGAAGGAAAGCTTAAGCTGTCTTGAAGCTGGGCCAAAGACAACCAGTGCAGCTCTTTACCTGAAATGGTAGTTAATTACACGGGGAGAGTTAAGATTCACGCTTTATGTAGCAGCTTATGGCCTGTGAAGAAAACTGCAGTCCAGTTTATTAAACTATTACATTTTTTCTTTTAAACATTTTAATCTGAAAAATATGCACTGCTGTATTTACCGAAGCAAACTCACCCAGAGCATAGGGTATTGATTACTGCTGTATTTAATTAGAATAATTGTGTTTTTGTAATGGTCTGTTAGCACTCATTACTAGGAAATACGATCATACCAATTTTACTAATGTCTCATAAAATATTTATAGTCTGTATTGACGAAGATGATCCCTGTTTCCAGTGGCAACTCAGATGAATGGCTGAGAAAGTATTTCATAATTTGAGAAGAGCTACATTTATAAAAATATTTTCCACGGACAGAATAGACTCCCTTCCTGATTCTTTTTTCCTTCAGTGGGCCCTCTTTTTTCTTGTTGCTCATCTTTTTCCTGATTTCAGCAGACTCATGATTTGTGCATGTATTTTCATAGGCCTTCACTTGCCAAGTGTTTAAAAGTAGAAATGATTTCTTCCTTACCAGTATTCAGAGGAAATAGCTTAAATAGTTCACTGCTTTGGGTTTTTTAGATTTGTTTAACCAGCAGCTTGGGGTTTTTGTACTGAATTTGTGTTGCTTTAAATCTACAAATCAATACAGATCTATCAATGTAAAGTTGTATGTACTGATAAAAAGAAAAAAATATTTCTTCAGAGAAAGTCATTAAGCATTAAAGTCATTAAGTCATAAAGCACTTTTATACTGACATATAATTACATCCCTATTGGGAATTCTATTGGAATTGCTTTCCAAAAAAAATCTCACAATAAGCTCTGTACCTTTAGCCATGTAATTAAATGAACACAGTATGTGCATGTTGAAAGGGTTTCATCCAACTGCTTTGTGCCTGAGTGTAGAATATGGAATAGGAAACCTGTGCAGGACTTCACCTGATGAAATGTGATTTTTTTGTTAGCTTCTATACTGCCTTTGAAGTTTTTCTCAGTCAGCTTTTCTGTAAGTTCTGATACTTGTAGGGGCATTCTTTTGTGTGGACTTTCTAAACCTCTGTTCTCCTTTCTACACATAGACAGGCATTTACAAGGCATCGCAGCATTTAGATACACATATAAGAACCTAACGTGACATCATAGACTAAGCTAAAAACTCCGCACCCTGGCAGCTATTTCACACTGACTCTTCTCTGTAGAACTGGCCAAAAGGTCAAAACCCACACCATTTTCAGAACGTTGGTGTAGCTGCAACCAATTGACATTTCATGTAGATTAGCTGCAGCTGCCCCATCACCAGTTTACTTTATCTGATATAGCTCTGTTATTTCCAGCAGGCAGAAGGTGTCCAAAGCTGACTTTATGGATTAAGCAGCAGTCCTTAAATAGTTCAGCTAAATTGTCTGGCAGAATAAAGTGTTTCTTTTCTGCTCCAGAAGAAATATCCTGCTATCAGAACCATGCTGCTTTGGACTTCAAGCCATGTACATTCCTCATCTGACTACGTACCTAGTTGTTCCTACCGAGACATGGCATGAATGTGACAAAAGCTGTGGATAGGCTTGCAGCAACTTCTCAGTCTATCCATAAATTCCTTTGTTTTGCTAAAGTTAAAATAAATGCTTAATTCAGAAACATTTTAAATGATGTAATTTATTTACTTAGTAAACTGTTAGTTCCTAATGTGCTGTTGATGATCTTGGAAACGCTATGTTTTTTATTTCTCTTGCTTTCCTGTTGTCTTGGCATTACAGCAGCGAACAACGTATGCCAATAGCTGCTTATCAAGGCTCAAAATCACTCTGAATTCTGTTCTTTATTGGCATCTTACACCAGTGTACTGTGAGACAGAGCGGGGGGCTCATTTACTGCCTTCTCAGTGTGCAGGAAATGAAAATACTTTTTTCTCTTATGGGTTTTTTGAAGTTGGCAGCATGAAAGGAAAAGGGCAATAAAGTGCAAAAGTGTCAAGCATTTGGGATCCTAGGAATTCTAGAACTGGAAAGACATATGCTTACATCTTTCTACAAGACTATATATTTTCCTCAGGTTTGTGCCAGATACCATCTATTAATATAATTTGCTTCGGGAAAACACATTTTCTATTCTGGTGCTCTCACGTTCTCTTTCACACATGTGCACCCCTCTACCTCAATTAAAGTACCAGTTTTGCCTGGCTAACATTGACATAAATCTTTATCATCAAAGTTAGCTTTTGAAATATTAATGCTAAAGTATTTGGGAGCCAAAATATGTACCTCGGTAGTTGTGGACTTGTATTCCGCGGGCATCTGTGGTCCTGGGATTTCTGACTTGCAGGATTTGAAATCTTCTGAATTTACTAGACAGCTTCCAAATGGCACACGGCTATGATCTGAAGGGGCTGTTAAACTGAATATATGCACTTCACATGTGCTAAATTTACCAAAATTATAAATGAAGAGCAACTGCTTTGGCTATGTTAGGACTTGTTTTTATAAAAGTAGAAAACACATCAAATGAAAAAGTCTGTGGCTAGTAATGTTAAGGCTGCACAATAAAGACACTAAGTTTTGCCACCAAGTGTTATACACAGTATTTGAATGCTTGCAGCTGACCTTTGTTAAAAACAGCTAAACAAAGGCTTCTGTCAGCTGCTGCCATTTTCCTGTTGAAGTTAGTAAAACCTTTGGTAATCACTTTGCTGCTGTCATATGACAGTGTATTCCTCCGTTGTGCTTTTGATATGGGAGAGGCTGTAAAATGCAAGTGGGAGAATATTTATGTACCAGTAATTCAAGAAAGCACACTGATAACGTTGCTACTACTTGCCATGGATATATTCAATTTTTTTTTCCTTCAGAGCCATTACAGAAATGCTTTCCAATGGATTTAGAATACAAAAATGCTGAAAAAAGGAGAGTCTTCTAAAATGGTTAGCAGAAGGGTTTAAGTTGTGTTATAGAAATACCTACGTCTGTAAAGAAGGTGAGGTTTTGTTTAATTTCTAGAAACGCTGTAATTATTTTGTTTACTCTGGTAAGTAAACAAGAAAAAAACTCCCCAAACAAACTTTCCTTTGGCAAAAGTTCTCCAAAGAACAAATGTACTAGTGGAGCTTCAAGATGAAGAAGATCGGCTTGATAAAGGCTTGACTTCAGGGTTACAGCTCAGGCTAGCCAGTTCAGAAGCTTGGTTCTTCCCTGTATTTGGGACATTTTCAATTATATTACCTAACAGTTTAGAAAGAGTTGAATGCATATGTCACTTGCATTGACATACCCCACTTTGAGTTGCTTTGTCTTCTAAAATAAATGCAAAACTGTCCCACTAAAATATTACTCCTCATTCAAGTTCATGAAACCAGTTAAATTGCTCCTATCTGTAAAGTTGCTCAAGTGCCTATAGTTATTTACTAAATCTAAGCCTGGATCACCAAGGACTTGGGAAATAAAAAACTTCAGTTCTGGAATACCACTGTCTTCACTTCACAGACATGGCCCATGCTGCAAAGCCACAGCTTTAGTTCAGTTCCAACACCTACCTCTGAGATTCCTGACTTCTGGTGACCTGGAGTGGAATGTCTTAAGGATATTTTAAAGGGGATCTTTCTCTATTTAAGATATTGAATTCAGAAATAGATTCTCCAGCTGGACTCCCAAGAGTTGGTCTAGGTTTTAAATCTCTCATAAAGTCGTTAATCTCCCATTTTAAAACATCGATCCCAGCTAGTCTCTGAGCAGAAACTGTAGCTCTTAAAGCTCCTGTATTCGTTCATTTTGATGATCTACCCCTTTCGGCAACCTGCAAGAAGCTCTTGGGCTGAGCCGGTAAAATCTTAGCCGGATAGCCAGTGCTCCCGGGACCAGGCGCGCACCAACTCCCCAGGCACCGGGAAGCAAACTCAGCATTTATTACAGCCTGAAACAAAGTTCCCGTGTTCTATTTTCAGTGCCGAGGCAGTTTCTTAAAGGCAGCTGCGCATCAGTCTGGGGAGGGTGAGCCCCTGGTTCCAGGGACTGCAGGTGTGGTTTCTGTCCCTCTCCCTTGGGGTGGGGGGAGATGTCTCCTGCGCTCACGCCTTGTCGTTTAAGCGTGGGACAGGGAAGTTACAAAGCTGGAGCGGGGGGAGACCTGCCGAAGTGATGAGGTGTCTGCAGGGTGGCACAGGGGTAGCTGGGGAGAGGTGCCCCGCAGCGGGCGAGGAGCAGAGATGCGCGGCGAGGGAGGCGGGTCCCACTCCCGGGCTTGGGCTGCGGGTCTTGGCCACCACCGCCCCCAACCCGCGCAGGGGCTGCGCAGGGGCTGAGCGCGGCCCGGCCCGCTGGCCCGGAGCCCGGGGAGGGAGGGAGGGAGGAGGAGATGGCTCCTCCCCGCTCCCTCCCCTCCTGCCCAGCAGCCGGGCCGCGGGCCACTCGCCCAGCACTCGCCGATGGAGCCGCGGACGATGCTGGCGGCCGCGGCCCTTTGCGCTGCCGCGCTGGGCTGGCCCGCGGGGGCGCGGCTGCTCAGCGGTAAGGCGGGGGGCGGCGGGGCGAACCCTCCGCCCAGCCAGGCCGGGGCCGGGGGGGCCGGGGAACGCGCGGGACCGGGCCCGGGGCTCGCGGCGCGGTCGGGACTTGTCCCCTGGCCCGAAGCGGGCATGCCAGCTCCGCCGGCCGCTGCCCTCTGCCTGCCTGGGGCAGATGTGGCGACGCAGGCGAGGATGTGTGTGGCCTCCCCGGTCCAGGCGCTTTTCCCTTCCCACTCCCCTGGGGAGCCCCCACCCGCATCCTCCGCTGGGGGGAGCATCCCCCGCGTCCCTGCTGGGACGGGCGCACGCCGGCAGTCCGCGTTCCTTTTCCTCTTCCCGCTGCTCTCTCCTGCCGTTATGCTCGGTTCCAGGAATTCTAAATGCTGCCCTGGCTTCCAGCACTCCTCTTGTCATCCGACCCTCGGCGGTAATTACCAGCCTGGCTGAGTTTTCAGCCGTCGGTGGGTTGTCTCGCTCTTCCTCTACGAAGTCTCCTGGTGATCGGTCTGGTCTGGTTTTGTGCAAAGGAATGTTGCCTCTTCCGACACCTTTCCTAGGAACAGATAGATGGCAGCTCAACGTTGAACCGGCAGCATTTTTAGATGTAGTACCCAAACCAGGTAGTCTAGTCTGGTTAAAACCAGTCTTGAGGGAAGTTTCTGCCTGTCTCGATAGGTCGGTGTATTCAGCAGAGAGCCTGAACACTGTCACCCATGAAGCGTTCGTGTAATTCCAACATAAGGCAAATAGTTTTATTATATCTATAAATACATTTTTAATTCTGCCATGCTCTTGTCTGCAGTAGCACTTCTGTAGGAGTGAGTTAGAGGGCTCAGCTGCCAGCTGTGGGGTTGGAGATTTATTTATTTTCATGAATTTTTTACTTCTCAGTGAGTCATCCTTAGTCTTGCCTTAACCAAGGCTCACTGGACTCAGCAGGCTTTGAGGCAGATCCCATGTAGGTAATGAGGAGACAAGTGGAAAATAGGAGGAACCCTTTCAGCATTGCTGAGAGCTACATATCCAATTGTCCTCTGTTACCTAAACTGTGTTTGGGAATGTAACTAGCGCTGAAGCCCAGACAATAATCAACTACAATAAATTTTTCCTTAGCTGAAAGCAGTGGCACGTTTGTCTGATATGGCAGAGATTTTCTGCCAGTTAATGGGAAAAAAACATGTTGGCGTATCAGAGAAGAACCCGAGTGCAGTCTGTGGCATTAATTTCTAGACCGATAACGGTGGTAACGGTGTGCTGTCTGTGTTTTTCTTATGTCTTTCACAATAGCAGTGGACATATCCCTCAGAAGAGGTAAGGGGTTTTTGCCTTTTTCACCAAGCTCGCATGAGTGTTAAATTACCAAGAGAAACACAGGTTATACCTAGAGATATATTTTTAAATGCTGCCTTTGCAGTACAGCCAGTTTTAATTTCTGTGTAAAACGTTGGCAGATTCTGAGTAACTTAACTGTTCAAAAATTCCAGTACGAAGGGTGTTTAAATTCCCACTCTTAGAGTGGCCATGCAGGAACGTACAAGAATAAAGAAAAGCCAGCCTATATCCCATAGAGGGGTTTCTGATGGCCTGTCCTCACATCCCATTTGTTCTGAGTACCTTACAAATGTTGCTAAATGTTTTTCGTCTGTAAAAACATGTAGATTAGCAGATTGTGTCTGAAAAGAAATATTTACTGAGTAAAACTAAACTGTTTGTTTCCACAGTCTAAATATTGGGACTCTTCTGCTGAGAAACATACAAGTGCATAATTTTAGATTATGTATCTTTTCACTTTGATCTTTACTTTTCTTGTAATCAAAATAAGCCATGCTGCTTCGTGCATGAGAAAGTCCTTGGCTTATGACAGTCTGAAAACAGACGTTGTTTACTTCCTGGGCAGTCAGTAACATCACAGTGGAGAGCAATGCTTACAACTGAACTGTGTGAACACATCTTGATACACTGCAATATATACTGCATGAAACCGTTACACACACCCCAGAAGATAAATCATTATCTCTGCTTCTGTAAGGGGATCTCTAATTTTAGCCATTTAAATGCCTTAAAAATAATAGTACTTAAAAAAAGCCTCCTTGAACCCTTGTAAAGGAACTCTCTTTTTAAAAGGTTGCCTAAGTCAGCTTGCCCTCTGACACGGCGTTGCTTCTTTGTAAGGAACTCCTAGGGTCTTCAAATCGCAGAACATTCATGAGGTATCTGAGAAGCGCAGGACATGAAAGAACAGTGCTGTGCAGATCAACCTAAACTGTTACGTGCAGTAAGAAAAGTTTGGAGATGCCATTTGCCAGTCCAAGAGGCTTTTTACTCGTGTTGTGTTTTCCCTGTAAACTATCGTACAGCGCAAAACTCAACCAAATGGAAGCATTAGCATGCACTTTTGGTACTAACAGCCATAGTTGCTGTAACAGGTTTCTTTCCATTTCTGCAGGACAGGCAGTTTGCCGGGGTGGAACACAGCAGCCGTGCTACAAAATGGTTTATTTTCATGATGCTTCACGCAGGATCAGCTATGAAGAAGCACACCGTGCCTGCAGAGCTGATGGCGGACATCTAGTCAGTATTGAAACAGAAGCAGAGCAAAGACTGATTGAAAAATTTATTGAGAGTCTCTTAGCTTCTGATGGAGATTTTTGGATAGGGCTTAGGAGGAAAAAGGAGGAGGTAGACAATAGTACAGAGTGTCAGAACCTCTACTCTTGGTCAGATGGCAGCTCGTCCAAGTTCCGGTAGGTACCTGTGAGTGAGACGGGGAAGCAACCTGGTCAGGACTGTCACCTGCCTTTAGCAATCCGAAAGGATTCTTTCAAAAGAATCAAGCAGTGTTGTCCCAGCTGTCATCTGTGGTCCTTCTGCAGTCACTGAAGAGTGGGAGTATCTCCAGAGAGCAATTCATCCCATCCAGATGTAAGCGGTAGACAAACTACCCTCTACAGACCCTGCTCTCTCTTTGTTGCTCTATGTAAGACACCTAGAGTGTCAGCTTGGGCTAGATTGATCATTTTTAATTGCTAAAAGGAGATGGAAAAATGAGCGATCTGGTCTTAAAAATCTCCAGTTAGGCATGGACAAAATACGTGCTTTGCCCTGAAGGTTCCTGCACTTCAGATCCCCTGAAGTTTTGTCCCTGATGTCCTGAGCAAATGGCCCTTCTACTTGCTGAGGGAATGGCATTTTTCTCCTGTGAGACAGTAAAATTGGAGAGCTGCAGTATTTATTGTAGACATGAAAAATTAAAATGTTCACAATACCTGTGCGATTTCTGCCTCCTCGTCTTAAGGCAAGTGGAACCACAGCATTTGCTGTAATTAAAATATAAAGACAACATTTACAACCAATACAAGTTTGCTCCAGTCGTTTTCACTACTTTCACATCTCCGTTTAGCATAGAACCAAAATGCGTTTAGCCTCAGAAGTTCTGCTAAATTAGGATTTGATTTCAATCATGAGTCTCATTTTTCTAGACAAAAGATATTCTTAGATCCAAGCCTACAAGGTCTGGCTTTCTGTGGTATAGAAGTAGAAAATCAGCTCTAAACATTGCCAGGTTGCTGAAAGCCTTAGCAATGAGGTGCCAGCTCTACAGTGAACTTCAAGTTCGAGGGAGTTTTGCCTGATAGATATTTACTATTGAACCTGTGATTAAAGTAATTTTAAAAAATCAAACTATACAATGTTCACTCATTATCCTGAACTTCTGGCTGCATTTACAGTGATTGAACTGCAAATTTCATTAAATAACCCAAACGTTCTTTAATATTTTATGGCAACATGTCATATGTATGACGAGTCTGCCTAAGCATTCTTCTTGATATTGGACATGTGTAAAAGTAACTGTTACTGTGAATTTTATGAGAAATTTTAGTTGCTCTGTGCAGAAATTAATAAAACAACTGCTTTTTGTACTGTTGAATATATTAAAGTTTCTCCTGTAGTTCAGATATTGGGGGTAGATAATAGGAAGCTAGACCCAGATCTGCTGCTGCTAAGAAACAAACACAGCTTTATTGCCTTTTATTGGTGAGACATAGCTTATGCTGAATGATAAAGCCAAGGAAAAGATCACGGGCATGGCAGCAGGGGGACGCTAGGGGAGGAAGGAAGCGAGGAAGGACTACAGCATTGTAATGATTGAAAAAATACTGCTTTAACGTGAGGGGGTTTTCCCGTGTTGAATACCTTGGTATATCTGGAATTATTTATATTGTATGGATCAGTTTTCAGAAAGTGCTTGACATGCAGAAAATTGCTTGTTCCAAAATCAGTGGGTATTGGACATTTTTCAAAATCAGGATACAGAAGTGTTTCTCTGAGATGCATAAAATGCCTCTTCAGTCACAATTGTGTTAGAGTGCTAAGTAGGAAGCCTCCTTCCTGAGTACTACTTGGAAGGGCCTACACAGTTCTCCAGTGGTGAAGTTTATTATTACCAAAAAAAATTATCTGCAAGACAGAGTTTTTTAATGTTAGTGTTTTTCCAGACAGAGAAAAAAACGATCCCACTTTAGCTTTTTTTCATTTGCTTTTTAAATAGGTGTCAGAACTTTGCAGGCATTGGGCACTGAGGCCAGAAAGCAAAAATTATTTTGATAGATGATTTTGCACGTCTAAAATTAGATAGAAAAAGTCAAAGTTCCCCTGAGCTTTTACTCAGCCTCGCAGAGGAGTTTCAGCCAGGGAGGGACACAGCCCTCACTCCCTAATAATTGTTGAACACTTTGCTTGCTGAGTCTTTGAAAACTAAGAATTCCAAAAAGAGAAGATACACTGTAAATAATTGTGTTGTTATTGCTCCTACTTTTACACAGTGGAAGTGGGGGGTGAAGGAGGGGTGGGGTGTGCTGAGCTGTAATCCTCTTTGATTCTGCCCTCTGTGGTGCCCTGCATGCTGTATTTCCATTGGAGCTTCTGCAGTACAATGAAAAATGACGTCAAGTCTTACTTGACATGTTTGTTGTATTTTCTTAGGAACTGGTATGTAGATGAGCCATCCTGTGGGAGTGAAATCTGTGTTGTGATGTACCACCAACCATCTGCCCCACCAGGTGTCGGAGGTCCTTACATGTTTCAGTGGAACGATGACAGATGCAACATGAAAAATAACTTCATTTGTAAATATTCTCTTGGTAATGAGTCATTCTGTAGCTTTAAAAACCAACCAGCTCCCAGTCCCCAAGAGGAGGTGTGAGGAGATTGCAGTAACAGATAGGGAAACCCTTTCTTAGCTTCACTGGGAAGATCTGGTGGGAGACAGATACGTTGAAATTTAAGCAAGACCCGGAGAAATTGTCTAATATCTGTAGCTACCTGCCTTCTGACTTATATGAATTCTCAGGGGATTTTTATAAAGTATTTGAGATCTCAAACAGGGCCTGAGGGAGAGAGAACACTAAAGAAGGGTACTCATGTTGTTAAACTGTATTGAGTACACTTGGTCTCCCTACTCAAGCTTATGAGGAAATTGTCATATCTTTTTTCTTCTAGAGAAGCCAACAAATGCTCCAATAGAGAACTCTCAAAAAGGTAAGTTACAGATACTTGTTTGGGGCTTTTTTTTAATGATATGCTAACTTTCGGTAGAAATACTCTCTGTTACGTTCATTGTCAAGGCCACTCACAGACTGAAAACTTGCTGAGCAAGAAGGTTCCCTGCAGTTTGCACTTTCCTCGTGCTGTTCCATAATCTGTTCTGCAGGAACGCGTCTTCCTGTGGTTGCTGCCATAGCTGGGACTGCTGGTCGTGCTGCAGAAATCTAAGCAAAAGAGTACCAGTACACCTTACACATCTTTGCAGCAGGCAGTCTCTTCAATCTCCTCTTGGTATCCCTTTTTATGATTCTTAAATGCTTTCAGATAACATCTGCAATATTAATTAAGCTGCTTCTTTCCAGATGTTGTAACAGAGCCCTTGAACCCAGTATTCCCAGAAGAATGCCATAAGAAAGATGCTAATGTAACAGTTGTAGAAGCCAAAGGTATGTTGTACATTCAACAGCTGGCCTGTTCTCTCTCTAACGGTGGAGGCCAACATTTCTCAACAGTCAACATTTCAGTTTGAAGTGTTCGACCCTAAATGTAGAAGTCTGAATTTAGACAACTTCATCTGGAAAAAAGACTTCCCTCAAATCTTTTCCAGTACATACCTAAACTGGTTGCTTTGGCTACCAAAATGTTCTAAATCTAAAGCTGTGCAAAGTACTTTGGGTCTGAAAAAGGTACTTTTAATTTCTTGAAACACTTTTGAATGTCTAAATTGTTAATGTTTTGTTTGTAAGTCTATTATTAACTATGAAAAACTTTCAGTTTCTTCTCACTATACTGACTTCTCCCCTACCAGTTCACAGATCTTAAAAGACATTTTGCTTTCTGAAATCTTTTGGCTGGGGGTTTTCTAAGCTTTTAAAAGACAGCATAGCTCGTTAACTTGCACTCCCGTTGCCTTCTTACAGTGAGACAGCGAGGCTTGGTTCCTCATCTTGAAGATTTGAGCTTATTTTACTTTAACCTGCTTAACTAGATGATCAGTCTCCGTTAGACTTGCTGCCTTTGAGAAGTTGATACTGCTAGACTATGAACAAGACTAGAAGCCCATGGAGGTGTGATGATGCTGCCTTTTGCAACTGTTAGTTTTTCTATGAAATTCTGTGCATGTCAAATGCAACTGGAAGTGAATAAAAGTCAGAATCTCATTTTTACCCCCAGAACCTGTTCACAGTCTTGCCTGCATCCTTATTCCTGGCATTCCTGTGCTGCTTCTCCTGATGGTCGTTACAGCCATCTTCTGTTTTTGGCTTTTTGCAAGGAAGTAAGTGACATTTTTGTGTAACAAGTGAACCTGTGATACCTTGTCCTGGCAGTCATTTTACGGCTAGCTTCAGGATCCTGTCAGATGCTCTGGAGAGGACTGCTTTCAACCAAATAAATGTTTAAAAAGTGGCATGGAAGCTTCAGGCTGAGTTACTTGTGAAGTAAAATTTTATGTAAATCACATTACACCATTTTATTCTGTTAACAGACATACAGTAGTTTGGGAATAGTGTGAAACAAGATGATGATTTTTTGTTAGCAGTTAAGTTTTCTTATTAAAGAAAATATTTAAATTATCAGAAGATCCCCTTCAAAAGTGAAAACCGTAGTAACAGAAATAAAAGGATATCCGTTTGGAGCAAATGACATTTACCAGTTTCCTCTCCTCGCTTTCCCTGCGTGCACAGTACCTCTGGTGGGGATGCTGACTGTGGTTTTGGCAAGTGTCAGTGTTGAGTTTTGCTGCCTCAGCATCCCAGCTGGCAGCAGGGTGCGAGGGGTTCCTCAGCACATCCTGCCATGGGACTACCCCAGGTGTGCAGCCTGCTGCCACACACCCAGAACGGCACGTAATAAATGTCATCCTGAGTCCAGGCTCTGAGTGTCAGCTTTCCTCAAGGCTCATCATTAAATTGCTGTAAGAGGGGTGTGGTATTGTTTTGTATTCGCCTCTGTGAAAATGCGTATTATGACTTGTCCTCTTTCTCTAAGGAGACGGAACCGATTAGACGCAAGCCCAAAGAAGGAAGATGCGTGGCTGTCTAACCCCAGAAGGAACAGTCCAAATCTGGATATTTACAAAGTAATCAAGAAACAATCAGAAGCGGATCTGGCTGGAACTAGGCCTGACACTAAGCATTCTTCCTTCCGTACACAGGAAGATAAGGTGCTTGACAGCCTCTCCAGGGATTATGATGATGCAGCAATGAATACATCAACGAGTGGCTTTGTGACATTGGCCAGTACTGAAAGTGGCTTTGTGACCAATGATATCTATGAGCTGTGTGGAGATCATGTGGGGAGGAGCAAGGAATCGGCCTGGGTGGAGAATGAGATCTATGGATATTAAGGAAATGGACAGAAAAACCCTGGAATAGGGATGACAAAGTGAATGTCAATACGAGTTACCCTGTTCTCCCTATGCACTTCTTTTCATAATAGTATATGTGATGTTTATCTTGGTTTTGCATTGTCCCTATATTCTTCTCTTTTTTGAAAGAATATGGGTTTTTAAAGATCCAGACTGAAAAGAATGTATATATTTTGCTTTGCATCAAGCCCCCTTTGCCCCAGGAATGGCTTGTTAATATTCCTGATTCTTTTTTGTACTCCAAAGACAGGCCTTTGAAACTAAAGGACATTCCAAAATCCCTATTTATTTAACTGACCTACTCATCTTCAAAGGTGTTAAAACTCAAGAGTCAATCACTGGTCACACTTGGATTCTCACAGGTGTCCCCAAGAAAGCTGCCGTGGTTGCAGGTTGGTGGTTGTTTCAATGTCAACCCATATCCCTGCTGTGTTGCCCTCCCTCACCATCTGCCTATGACACTGACGTTTCACAAGAAGGAGAGTAGTGTGGTTTCTGCTTCTTTCCCTCCCTCCTAGTTCTTACTGCCAAGGCAACGTATGTGCGTCACAGCACATAACTGCGTGTCACGCCATGAGGTTGGTTTTTGAAGAATCCCAGTAAGCACTTTAGTGTCTTAAGGCTAACTCTGTTCCCTCACTTATCCTCTGGCAAAAGGAATTGCAAAGCAAGGAACAAGGGACTTCTCTGCAATGCTAAAGGGAGGGAGTGGGGTACTCCAGAGCATTCTGATTGGGCTGGGAAATTACAGCAGCCTGGTTAGCTGACTAGAGATGTGCTGATTTAGCCTAAATGACAAATTAAGTACCAATTCCTTTCTTGTAGAAGGAATAGCCAGTTGTGGTTTTATTCCAGGTGTTTTTTCCTCCTTTGGCCTGTGACATGTACTGAATTCCATGGAGACTGACACCCTGGTGTTAATTTTCATAGAGATGGAATTTATGAAAAGGTCAGTGAATGTAAAGAATTGAATTAAAAACAGCACTTTGACAGGTAAACTAAAGTAGCATGCTAATCAGTTATAATAAATTATTTGTTGTCTTCACATATTCCAGTATGTAGATTAAATAAGTGTTAAGGTGAGGTACTGAGGATAGTTCCTGGAATGACAGTGTGAGGGAATGATATCTTATTTTACCACAGTTTTTAAGGCGTTGTTTTTGAAGCCAGTATTAGATGCCTACCACTTTCCTGCACATTTGGAGGAGTAGAAATGAATGGCAGGAGGGCATAGCAACTGCCACACAACTAAACATAAATTCAGGTGAAATGAGAACTTTCCTGTTAGATATGGAGAACAAGGAAGAATATGAAGCAACACCATTTACCTTGGACAAAATTCACAGTCTGTAGTTCACTGCTTGACTTCTAAGGAAAAGAGATGAGACAGTCCTTCACACTAGGGTGTTTGGGGTTTTTTTAGATCATTATCTCTGCCTCTGTTATTTGCAGCACATTTAATAAAGGTGTTAAGGAGCTAGAAGAAATCATGAGTATGCATTTGCCATGGAAGTGGTATGAAGGACCTGTCCAAATTGCAGAAGCAACTTCAGGCTGGAGTTTTATTCTCTCTAAGGGGTATAAGGAGCCAGAGCAGACTAACAAAGAGTTGCACTGAGTTTAATTTCTCTTTATTGAACAGAGAATGTATAGTTATTTTAGCCAACTGTACATAAATAAGAGCTTTCTGGTGTAGGAAGTTAAAAACAGCTGTGATGAACTGTTCCAAGATAAACTGAATTTAACTTGGTCATTGGTGTGTTTTAAGGCCTTTCAAAGCACACTTCAAGAGATCACTTGTATCACGAGAATAAGGAATATATATTGGAAAAGGGAGAAGGTGGTCACACGAATCTTTCTTCACAGCACTGTCTTTTCTGCTTGGAAGAATAACGTCATTTGTCACTGAGAGTGCAGAAAAGCAGCTAAATGAAAAGTTGGGTGCCTAGCATTTTCTTTAAACTGTGCTTGCCTAGCCGTGGTTTGGTGAAGAGGTACCTGGAGTTACCCACAGCAAACTGAATAGCACACAACTTCAGTCACGTAATCAAGAAGGTTCAGAATTTGCCCATCAGCACGGATTCTTAAGTAACTAGATGTCTTTGATTTTGAACTCATCGCATGGACAAGTTTTCATCTTCCATGCATTGACAGAGGACATTCCAGCATCTCCCATACAAGCTTGTAATTTCCTATGCCAGGTACTACAAAGAGCATCCCTGTGTATGTTTGCTGAGAAGAAACACAGCAAAGGGGGCTCAGGAGAAGTGCTGACAACCTGGGATCGTGATTAGCTTGTTTTTTGCTAGGGCTTTCTGATACCTATTTTGTTCATGAGATGTGATCAGATCAATGTTTGTCTCACAGTTAGAAGGACTCAGTGACCTTCACAGGGGCTTGAGCTAATTCCTGTGGCAAGGTCTTTGCACTGTTGCATTTGTAACAGGAGTTTGGATAAAAACTGAGAATCATATTGAATATGCTTGGGGTAAAATCCCATGTGCTGCTGGATATGGGCTGAATTAGCTGAATTCCATTGTAAAAGTTAGTTTACAGAAGCTGGAAGTCTTGCATTTACCATTTTGGAAAGGAATAGGAAGGGAATTTGGATTTATCAAATAAGCACGTGATCTGGTTCCATAAAGGACTACTTTCTGTAAAATGTTTGATATTAATACTGAGATATGCAAAACTGAAAATACGTTTACAAATATAAAATGCCCCCCACTGAAATGAACAGGCACAACCCATCCCTGTGCTCCCCAGCTGCTTCAGTCTATAGACAGACAACACAGCATTGTTTTGCACTTTCTGCTTTTTAAAGATGTTTGTCCTTACCTGAACACATTGGTGCTAAACAGACATGTGGAGTCTAGAGCGTAAGTTCTGCAGCTAGTGGTAGATTCTAAGGCAAAGTCAGTGGCCATGAAGTACTGATTGCAGCAGTGTGGCCTCTGGATTTTTTTCAGTACAGAGTTAGTCTGAGTTTCTCTTGTGAATTGAGTCTAGCTGTTAATACCGAAGTCACGAATATGCTTAGAGGTTTGCAGTCAGAGCTGTACAGCTTCTTGCTAGGGATCTTTGCATGTTAGCAGCTGTGTTTGTGTAGAAATCACTGCGAAGTTTGGCCGTTAAGATCTATCTGTCCTGTCTGATCTGATATTTCAGCTGTTTCATACATTGGTTTATATATTCTCAAGTCAAGTGTATTCAGCTTTGAGTAAACCAGCACATTTTGCTTTGTCTGCACTTTTCTGTTTTCAATTATTCCAGCAATGGAGCTGTTCCTTAAAAATGGAGTTTTATTTGATTGTGTCCCATTGAACTGAGAAACAAGTGGGAGTTCCACGTAGAGAACCAAGTACGTGGAACACTGGCAAGCTGGACATCTGCACTGAAGAAAAGAAAGCATTTAGGACATTCTCCTGTATCTGGGGCCATTTGGGTTCAGCTCTGTCTCAGTCTGATCTTAACTACCGAGTGTCTCAGTCCCATGTGAAAACCAGAAATAACAGCATTTCACAGGTTTCTAGGGATGCCTTGAATCTAAAAATGAGTGACTCTGAAGTGATTTTGAGACTAAAATAACGAGGCCTTGTAATTGACAAAACTTTAATTTTATTGTCCAGCAGATCTGTGCAGCAATTTTGAAGCATGTCTAGACTAACTCATTATGTATAAAAATTTATTTGATTAAAGATATGGTTTGGACGAGCAGTTCTGGTACCTGGCCCTGTGTATAGCAAGTAATCTTTCCTACCTACTCTGTCAGATCATGTTCGACCTTTTCACAAGACAAATAAAAATAGTAAATGCCTGTTTATCTATCTGTCTATGTATAAAAAAACCCCACAACACCCTAAGTTTTGCCATTCTGTATTGGTTGCAATTATATCAACCTTTCAACAAAGCTTTTGTCCATAGATCTCAGTCAAGCACAGGACTTCTGAACACAGGAGCACTTAACAACTGCTGGTCACCGAAGTTAGTCCTTAGTGTTATGATTTAAACAGCCAAGGGAAATTTTTAGGCTTTATAGCCCTGTCTAGACTTTGCAAATCCTTAGTGCAGATTTACTTAGTGGAGTCTTAAGCAATCCTGAAGGTTGCTGTGTAACTCTCCGTCATTTCTCAGCCAAACACCACGATTTAATAGCCTGCCGTATTGTGGCAAGGAAAGGTTTCTGTTCATCTCCTTTCCCTGGTTGAACATTTTCATTAATTTACTTTGTTTAGGATACCTTGTGTACACTGTGATGGACAGAAATGTGATGTGGTAGTGAAGTGCCCGTGTTCTGCTGGGTGAGTTTTGCCTGAAGGCGTACAAGATGTAACGCAGACCTAAAGAAAGGTGCAGGTTGAGGCAATCGTGAGGGTGTGAAATGCTTACTGAAGCCAGAACTCTAAGGAATACATTGTTAAAATCACAAAGAATTATTTTGGCTTTGTCTGGCTTTCCACTAGGGATTTGCTAAACTCCAGGTTTTGGATCCACCTGGTTTTTGGGTTTGTTTTCTCCTCCTTTGGTCAGAGACCATCTAATGGAGGGAGAAAGACCAAGCAAATAAAGAATGCCAAGCAGGAACACAAATATTTCTCACCTATTGCTCTGCAGGTAAATATTTCCAGTTCCAGGAGAGCAACATTTTGCTGCCAAACAAGTCTGTCTATGGAGCATCTGAAATGAATTCAGTTCTTGACAGGGTTCCCTAAAAGTTTGCTCTTCTCCATTGTATTGAAATAACTAAATAGGAAAATGAAGCAAAACCGATTTGCATAAGCCACCAGGAATAAAAAGGTGTGCCAAAGGCTTTGGCAGAAGGTGTTTTATGTGGGACTGAAACAACAACAGAAATGAGTGTACAACCTGGCCATGAGTGAGCTCTGCCAATGTAAATATGCAGGAAGACTTTTCTGGATCTGTGTGCTATTGCTGCCTGTTGCAAACAGGGAAATATTTCAGTTGGGTGCTACAGCTGCTTCTCTCGCTTCCTGCGTGTTACAGGTGAGGTTGATGTGCACAGTGGCTCTGTCCTGTGTATCTGCAGTATCACAGAGTGTCTGCCAATCTCACACTGTTCCTCCACCAGACAGTGGTGCAAGATGAAGCCCTGAAAGAAGTAATCCCTAAAAAAAAAAAAAAAAAATAAAAAAAAATATCTTCTACCTGTTTTGAAAATGACAGCCAGTTAGCAACCATTTCTCCTGAAAAGCAAACTCCTGGTATAGGAGAGTAGGCATTGCTGGGCGCCTGCAATGTCCAGGGTTTCTAATGCAGCAATTAGTGTTCTTCTATCAAGCAGCTGTGTGTCTATCCACTTTTACTCTTGTATGCTTGGTCTCTTCTCTTTTTTTTTGGCAGGCACTAAGCATCTTTTAGGCACTGAAAAACAGGAAATGAGAGGAAAAAGCTCAAGTCAGATGTTGGAGCTTAGGTGTGTAAACATGTAAAGCCACATTTTGGCAACTGTGTGCCCTGGTCTTTTGAGCTGCTGGCTTATCGAACTCAGGCAAGGTCAGCTGCATGTGTTTAGCATCTCTGGAAGTTATTAGAAGGCGAGGTAGCTTTATAATTTCTTTTCTTTGACATCGTTGAGCATCACAGCAGTAGCGTTATGTACAGGAACATTGACCACAAGAGGGCATGTGTGCTCCACAGTCTGTGTCATTCAGCCCATTGTTGGAAATGGCCTGGAAGAGCTCCTCCGTACCAGTGTTTGTCAGAAGCACTTGAATCACTTTTCTTGAAGCACAGCAAAAGCCATCAATGGCCGCTATAGGCTGCTGGACAAAGAATGTTTTGTGACTGCAGTTCCTCTAGCAGCGTTATTAAGAAATGTTTTTGTAACCTGAACTTTCAGGTCAAAAATGGCATTGTGGTGTGCAGCATAAAAAAGTTTCTGCAAAAGTTTTCTGTTGCAAACACAAAATCCGACTTAATAATTGATTTTGCACCAGTCTGGTGAGATTTTACATGGATGAAAGTGGGCAGGAACCAAATATTTTATTACTAAAAATTTTATTTATAATCAAGTGACTGAGAATTAATATTAAGCAATATTTTGCACAATGTAGAAAAAGGTTACTTTTAACACATCAAGCTTGCATCATGCTAGCATTACTGTTTGGTCAGTGTTTCAGATTTCTGAAAAAAGTGAAGCACCCTATAGGGTGAAGCAGGAGTGAAATTTCACAAGTAGCAGTTTGGGATGACACCATTTTCTATTCAAGTGGGATTATGGTAAGCTTGCTCATGCGCCTATCAATCATTTAAAAGGGTGGATGTCTGACTAACTCAAGTCATCAGTTAGTCACTGCCAGAACTTCTTAAGGGGATAAATAGAACAGTAACAACATGGTTATTATCTGTAGCAGTCCAAGTCAGCAGCATCATCTCAAAATGTCATTCCTTAGAGAAATCTGATGAACTGCAAGTGCAGTGAAGGACAAGCATTAACTTTTCATGGACATCTTCAGTTCCCTTGGCAGAAGAGTCATTGCTGTTTGACACACATAACAAATTTAACCAACTTTCCACAAGTATGAGGCAGCTTTACATGTAAGGCATGTATACAAAGGGAAAGCAAGAGACAGAAGTTTGTTTGTTGCATTCTTCCACGCACTTTTTGTGGCCATGCTCTGTTTTGAGCTGTGTTTGCATCTGCTGCACTCTGTGTTCATAAAAGGTCTGTAACTGTTGCTGAACGTGCAGCTGATTCAACAGACACATGTGCTCTTGTACCATCAGCTTCAATAGAATAGAATAGAATAGAATAGAATAGAATAGAATAGAATAGAATAGAATAGAATAGAATAGAATAGAATAGAATAGAATAGAATAGAATAGAATAGAATAGAATAGAATAGAATAGAAGATAGTTCAGTTGGGAGGGACCTACAACAATCATCTAGTCCAACTGCCTGACCACTTCAGGGCTAAAAGGTAAAGCATGTTACTGAGGGCATTGTCCAAATGCCTCTTACACCCTGACAGACGTGGGACATCCATCACCTCTCTAGGAAGCCTGTTCCAGTGTCTGAGCACCCTCTCAGTAAAGAAATCCTTCCTAATGTCCAGTCTAAACCTCCCCTGAGGCAGCTTTGAACCATTCCCACGCATCCTATCACTGGATCCCAGGGAGAAGAGCTCAGCACGTCCCCTCCTCAGGAAGCTGTAGAGAGCCATGAGGTCGCCCCTCAGCCTCCTTTCCTCCAGACTAGACAAGCCCAAAGTCCTCGGCCGCTCCTCACTGGACATTCCTTCCAGCCCTCTCCCCAGCTTTGTTGCCCTCCTCTGGAAGCATCCAAGCACCTTAACATCCTTCTTAAATTGTGGAGCCCCAAACTGCACAGGGTACTCGAGGTGAGTATTGCGTGATGCCGATGGGGATTTTGAGAGGCTGATGGACTCAGAAAAGGCATCTTTCTGATCTGGAATAACTTGGTCCACTGGAAATGCAGCTCGCTGCCAGGGAAAGGGTATTTTTGTCAGGAAACTACCCCCAGAGTCTGACCCCGGTGCAGCCGCCCAGGCTCTTCCTGCACCCGCGACCCTGACCCAGGGCTGGAGGGACACCTGGGTCAGACTCGTTGCTTCTCCTCGTCCTGCTCCTGGGGGCTCCTGGCGGCCCCCCCCTTCCTCAACAGCCGCGCGGGGCGCGCAGGGCCGAGGGGGAGCTTCCCCGGCCGCACTGCAGAGCCGGAGCTGGGGGGGCGCCGCGGGGAGGGGATCCGCGGAGGGGCCCAGAGCAGCGCTGGGGGGGCCCTGGGCCGCCACAAGCCGCGGCGGAGCCCCCCGAGGCCGGCAGCGCCCCGGCCCCGCCGCGGAGGGGAGCGGAGCCCGGGCGGCCGCCCCGGCGCGGTGCCTGCGGTTGCCATGGCGACGCTCCGCCCCCGCTGACGCGCGCGGTGACGGGGGGGGGGGCGGCGCGGCTCCAGGGCGCCGCAGACAGACTCGAGCCGCCGCCGCCGCTCGCGCCGGAGCCGCCGCCGCCCCCCGCGCCCAGCATGGTAATGGCCGAGCCCCGGCGGCCCCCCCCGCTGCTGCCCCGCGGGCTCGGGCCCGTCCGCGTCGGCTTCTACGACATCGAGGGCACGCTGGGCAAAGGCAACTTCGCCGTGGTCAAGCTGGCGCGGCACCGCATCACGCGCAGCGAGGTGAGGCGCGGCGGCCGCGGTCGCCCCCCTGCCCCGGCCTAGCCAGGCCGCGCCGCCAGGCCCCTCCCGCCGCCCCCCGGGCCTCGCCCGGCCGGGCGCTGGGCGGCAGCGCTCGGGGGCCCGCAGGCGCCGGAGCTCTCGGGGCTTGGCGGCGGCGGCGGCCGCGGGGACCGTGGGGCGCTGCTGCAGGGTTCGGGGGGCAGCCGGCCGGAGGGGCTCGGCGGGGCGCGGAGGGGCGGCGGGCCGTGGCGGTGCGGGGCTCCGCCGCAGGCCGCGGGGCGGACAGCCGGCCTCGGCGCTGCGGGGCTCTGCCCAGGAGCTGGGGGGTTCCTGGGGGCGGCCTGGGTGGCTCGGCGGGGCTGTGCAGCAGCGCCCTTGCAGGCTGCTCGCTCCTTTTGTCCCTTCCGGCACTGGAGCCTCCCCCTGCAGGGGAGGGATATTTTATTTACTTGAGGTGTTCGGCTGCGGGCGGGCTTTGGAGCAGGAGCTCTGGCCGCCGTTCTTGTTTTCTTGCTTTCATCTTCCCGGCGAGGGCAGCGATAACGCCTCCCAGCCTGGCTGGAGCGGAGTGCCCCTGTGGCTCCGGCCGCCTTCGGTGTGTGCCTGTCACCGTAAGGATGCTGGGGCTGGGAGGGGGCAGGGGTCAGACAGCTGTTGGCTGAGTTGGTGAGCGTAGCCATGGGATAGGGATAACTTTCTGTTAATAGGGAAGGTTCACTTGTGCCTGCTTTCGTGGCCTGTATATTTTAAGGTTTCCTGACCTGGCTAGTACTTGCAGATGAGCAGTCCTTCTACCTTGGTAATCCGTTTTAGCAAAGGAACTTTTGTGCGTGTGTCCTGAATTCTTCAATACATCATCCTGCCAGTTAACCAAATCCAACCATTTTTGTCTCTTTGTTTAACTGCACCACCCCCCCCCCCAATGTACGTTACCTGATGATTACTAGCCTGTAGATGGTTAATGTCTTACCCTTTACCTAAACCAAAATTGATTTGTAAATCTGCATGGATAAAATGTAGTCACGTTCTCTTCTTAAAAACAGGTATCTGATGAAAGTAATGGCTTTGAAAGATCAGCTTCCTCTTATATTTTCTTTGGTAGTTTTAGTCACTACACCCAGAGGTAAGCTTTTTGTGAGGCTCTGTTATGGTTGCTTTCATTGTTTACTGAAGAAGAGCTTACTGTGCTGCTCTGTACCAGACAAAAGTGAATAAAATACTGTCTGAAGTACAAGGTAAAAACTGAGGAGACCTGCAATTATTCAGTTACTGTGGTAAAATCGTCCTTTACAGCCATGAAAAATGCCCTTAGTGTGGACTTCAGCTAAGGAAAACAAACCTGCAATACCAACATTGTTCTGGCCATGCAGTGATAAATGTGCTTTGCATCCCAAGTATCGGAAGAAATTTCTCTTATTGTCCTGTTTCTTAAGTTTCATAATAAACTGGTAATTATTTTTATGCTATTTTATGCTATTGCTGAAGAGCCAAGCAAGGACCTTGCAATGTTAGTGTTCTGTTCCCAAGTTGGATGGCATACGCCAACCTTCTAAACGCTTCACTTGAAGATAGCAATTTGTGGTTTACTTTTTAAGTTCTTTTTTCTTTGGCAGATTTTGTAATAGGGAAGAAAACAATCTTAATTTTTGTTTGACTTGTTAGAAAGAATATTTGCTTAGTAGTGTTCAAAATAAGAAAGGTTACAGAAAACTTAGAGCTTAACAGTTCCCCAGCTCTGGTATGATTTCCATCTGTGTCCTAAGGAATTGCTGAATTCCAGTGCGTTCTAATACAGTCCTGAATTTTTTAACCAGCTTTCCTTTTCTGAGGAGCCTTGTGTCCAGTTTGAAGCCTTTTTATCTTC
Source organism: Strix uralensis (assembly GCF_047716275.1). NCBI lineage: Eukaryota > Metazoa > Chordata > Aves > Strigiformes > Strigidae > Strix > Strix uralensis. Next base: position 2,451,734 of record NC_133997.1, on the reverse strand, counting down.
TGCATGATTTTTACAGCAGATGTGCCTGTGTTGGAGATTTCTGCCAAGGTCTTTCATTTTTCAATACAGCTACATTGACTTTCTGCAGTAGGAGATGCACAAATGCTTATTTGGAACTTAATTGCTGAGTAAGTTGCTGGAAGTATTTACGTGGCCTTTGAGGAAGGGGAACACTATGAAGATTGTCTGGTGCTGTCAGGGGAAGTTAATTCTAGCGGAATACTACTTTGAATAAGCACTTCAAGTTTGGACCACCTCACTTGATTCAGTGGTAGTTCACTGTGCACATCAAGTGGAAGTCCTGCTTATTAATGTTTCTAGCTGGAAGGCTGTTCGTGTTGCATGTTTGTTCTAAACTGTTGCTTAAATTTTTTGAGTTGCTAACTTCTCACATTCATCTGTGCCTTTATTGAACTTTCAGTGGAAGAATATTCAGCTTATTAGGTTCTGGAAAGGCTGTAGTTGAGTACCATCAGGTCTGTCCTGTGGGAAGATATGCCCTGTGTTGCTGTTGAGACTTGCTCAGAAAACTCTTTTAAAAACAACTATTTCCTTGTCTGAGTTTCGCCTGAATCTCCCATTTGAACCCTTTAAATTGGGAATCTGTTTGTTGTTGGGCTTTTATAGCATCAGTACTTTGAAACTGTATTTAATATGGCTTTGACCTATAAAAATATTTGCCTGTTTTTTTACATAACTGACTAGCAATAACTGTCAAAGTAAAAAAAGATGGGCTCTTATTACCTTAAAAGGTCAGCACTTATGGATTCTATACAGAATCCATCCTATTTATGGAAAACCTACATATCAGAATATAAATGTATAATTGGAACTGAAAATAGTAAACTTAGCAAAGTATAGGTGAAAATAAAATAAAACCAGGCATGAAGCAAAAGATACTCATAAGACAGAGTAGTAGATGGTGTATGCAAATGAACTCAGAAATCATAACTTGAATCCTATATTAATGCAATGCTAAAATTGCATGACTAAGTAATCAATCAGGGAAAAAGTATGAAGGCTAAGAAAAATGGGGAGATTGATATATATTTGTAGTAATAGAGGTAGTGCATGACTCTAATGACAGTCCATACAGTGTGCCTCACAGGGGGCTACATGGTTGAATGTGACCTTTGCTTTGCTTGTTGTTTGTGTGTTTGTTGCCATTTAAGTTAATGACACGTGCTTTTCTGCCATGGTAATTTATCCTGTTGCTGAGAAATCCTGTGATGTCAGGGTAACTTTTGTTAAATGAGGCATGCACAAAATAAGTAAAATTTTTCCTCTGAAGCAGAAAAGGAGACTAAGAAAAGAGAACAAAAGTAATTGGAAGCATAAAGTTCAAGAAGATGGATATTTTCTTCTAGTGAAATATGATGATGTGTGAAATAATGAACAGTAGCGAAAAGCTCTTGGAATAGGTGAAGGTACTACCTGGGAAGAAGCAATGCACTTCAAGGATGAAGGAAGGCCTTTGTGAGTAGCCTATGTGTGAAAGAGTCATGTTCCCCACCAACCCCCAAAACTCTGTAACTAATACCCCCTGAGGATTAGTCATCCACAAAAGAATACTAGCCATTGCTCCTCTGATGAAAATGAAACCCTCCTGGCTAGTATGGCCTTACGGTTCAGTTATGCTTTTAGCTGTGTGGTATGTTATAGGTGGTTTGCACTTTTCTCTGAAAACTATACCAGCTCCTGATACAAGATGTGAAACTAATTTAGATGCGAGTGCCTGATCAAATGTGATTAAGTACATGTAAAAGTGAATGATTCAAGTGGAGACAGCGGCTCCCTGTGCTATATAGCACACAGTTTGAGTTAGTGGACTAATTAAGTGGGAAAATGACACCATTGGCCCCCCTCCACCCAAAAAAAAGTCTCAGTGTGCTGATTTAACTGTTGGCAGCTGTGGGCTCTCTAGACCTGTTGCAGGGGGGAGAGGAGGAACACGGATCTGGAGACAGAGTGGGAGCTCGCAGGTTGACCAGGTTGAGCATAATGTGCTTCGTCCTAGGGGAGGTTAATGCTTTTATAAGTCTGATAGCCACTTTGCTGTTGCAAATTGGAGTTGCTCCAGATTGCAGGAAGTTGTGTTTGTTAATGCAGTTTATTTGCTCGTGGGATGTACTGGGTTAACAACTCAAATCTGAATTTCTGTAACCTGCGCAAAACCTTCAAGCTTGCGCTGACATGGACAAACTTCTTGTACGTTAACTTGTCAGGCCGTGTTGGGAGGGTGTTGTGGTGGGGTGGGGGGTTTTGTCTGGCTTTTGTTTTTAAAGACTAGTCAGAGAATTAATTTAATCGTGTAAAACCAATGAAAATTGAAAGCTGCAGTAGCTGAAGGAGAGAAGAACTTTCTTATTTTTTTGACAAGCATTTCGCCTTCACTGCTTGACAATTTCGATTCCCAGATGTCAGATAAGGATTGAGCAAACTCCAGTTCCCTAGACCTTCAGTAAAAGAGGGAAGGAAATGTGTGCTGTACGTAATATTTTTAAATGAAAAGAAATCATGAAACTTGCAAGGATTTTTTTGGAATATAAGTCATTAAGCAGCAAAAACTGGTGATGGGGAAGGTAAGGGAAGGAACAGGATTCCCTTTTTTTGGGTCATTTGAAGTATGTACTAATACTATGTATTGATGCATGGTTGGGATTTTTTTCAGCTGTTGTCTTTTATTTTCCTTAGAAGTGATAACTATTTTTTTAAAAAAAGCACCAAAACTAGCTGCAAAACTAGTGTAATAGTCCTTCATTTGGCATGTGCCAAGTTAGGTTGCTTGTGCTGTGGCAGTGATGGACCATACTAGAGAAATGAGAATTCATTCCTGCGTGCAGTCTCTTTGCACTGTCTTCTAAAGATTAAAGTGATGTTCCAACATCTCTGCAATATGCTAGTAGCTGTTAGCAAGCTATATATTAAGGAACAAAACACACTTTTCAGATAGGAAACTGTTCCCCATCTTGAAGCAGCTTCTCCACCTCTAAGAATTACTTCTTTTTTTCCTGTCATGGTGACACAGCTGAGATTATGGACAAAAGTGAGCTGTTGCTGTTGAATGCACTGTTCCTTCTCACATCGTTAGCAAGAAGTGGCTGGATTTTAAGTATTTCCAAGTGTTTTTTCTCCGACTCTTCTATGGCCCTGGCAAGATGCATGAAAACTGAAGATTCCAAATAGACTGAGATATCTCATCTGCATTTGACTGTAGAGGCAGTGGTGCCAGCTGCTACTATGCTGCTTGTCCTATAGAAGCCTGCCACTGTGTGCACATATGTATTACACACATTGAGAGTTGTACGAGGATTGCAAACAGCAAATTTTTTTCCTTCAAGTAGGCACATGCTTTTACTCTCTGTGTTCGAAAACAGCCACTTCATAGTACCAAATAACTCCACATTGTAAGACAAAACGTGGTTTGGTGTAATGTGGTGGGTTTTTTAAGCTAAAAATCTGTTTAAACTGGAGATATCCCACTTGTTCTTCATTAGTTTGCATCTCTTCCTCTTGCATCTCAAATAAGATACTACTAATTAGTGGAGAGCTGTGCTTAAAATTAACTCAGATATCCTAGAGACTGAACTGATGTGGTTACACAACACACACGTTTATGAATACATTAGTGATAGCTGTCAACTGAATGATCTCGCTAAAGAAGTCTTGTTTTATCTTTTTCGAACAGATTATGGGTGCAGCAGCACAAAATGCATTTCTTAATATCATGACAGAGGTAGCAAGTAGCCTGCTGAGACAGTGACTTGTTCTGTAGTGCTCCAAAACAATTTGTTTTCCAACATTTGCAAATTCACATATAACATAATTTTTCTAGCTCCGTAGTTGCCTGCAGGAGTTCAGTATTAACTGACTTAATAAAGAGCATTTTATTAGTGCTGGCATTATTGTCTGGCAATATCTTCATAAAAACATTTTTGCAGAAGTATTCATCCAAGTCCCTGATGCGTTGTTGTACCTGAATGCCCAGTGTGTAAACAAAACTCATCTTTTCAGACTCAAAAGCTATAAACGCGTGATAGTTCCATCACTGATACGTGTTAGTGTTATAATTTGGGGAGTAGGTGAGTGATTGTGTAGACAATATAGAACGTTACGGTGTGCTTCTGTGGAGTGCTGCTGTTCTGTGACTTGTTCGAAATCTACGATCAGTTTTTATTTGTGGTATGGGGAGGTAAGGAAATGTTTCAAAACTACTGAAAGAGGATTTTTCTGGAGCCGTTCTGCTCCTAGAAATGTGTGACCTGAAGACTTGTTTTCTTGCCCCCACACTTTCAGAAGAAGGATTTGATTTCAGTCTTTCAACAGTCTCTGGGAATTGTATTTCTAAATGTGTGCAGCAAGGAGATAGGATAGGAAACTTCTGGAAAAAGAAGAAAATATGAAACATTGGAACATGAAGCTCTGTTCTTGGCCAGAAAGTATAGTGAAGGTTATAGCAGGATTTGTAGCCATGCATCCCAAATTTATGACCCATTCTTTTTTTATTATTCTTTTTAAAGTGCTTCTTTCCTCTAATGACATTTTACTGGCTGTTGCTCAGGAAATAAGATCTGTTCGAGGATTTTAACCATGTAAAGATGAAAAATGTCTTCTGCACATTTTTATTTTATATAAAATTACTTTTAGTAACTGAAGTGATTATATAGTTGCGGTCTTATTAACCTCGGAAAACATGAAACTACAGCAGGCACTGATTATTAAGAAACTGAAGTGGAAATGGAAGTATTTAATCCTTAAAACTGAAGAAGGACGAAGGAGTTATCTAGGTTTTTCTAGGGAAATGGATACTTTCGTTATCTGGGAAAAGAAAGTTTAAAACTGATGGGTGGTTTTTTTTGTTGGAACTCTTTGCAGATGTTAGAAGCTGGGAACTGCAGCGTTCAAAATAACGTCTGATATCTCTGGAGAAAGTTGGCAACAGACACTTGTAGATAGGCTTGGAAGTGGTAACAGGCTGCATTTGAAGTGTTGGTACTTTCAGTAAAAGGAATACTCAAGAGCAAACTGAGGAAGTGCCAAACTATACTGAAAAAACACCGAGAGTCAGTGTACTTGTAAAGTGAGATTTTTCAGTAGGATAAGGTGATGGGAGTCAGGCTTCATTGGGTAAAGTAGCACTAGGCAAGCTGTACAGTTGCAGAATTCTCCCCCCTCCCCACTAGGAGTAGGTGAGAAGTATAAATATTTGTGCTAATCAAACTGATGGTAGTGTGATGGACAGATAAACAAAAGTTAGACAATGAGCCCTAGAGAGCAGGCTGCTGGTTTGTTTTTTTTTCTTTTCAAATTGTCCAAACCCACCTTACTTATTGCTTTGCTGCAGTTTCAATTGTTTGGTGGTTTTTTCCTCTTCTATGCTAGACCTAACCTCTTTTCTTCAAAGTCCTGTATTTGCTTTTATTAGCTTTTCTGTACTGCACACACTTCCTATATGTAAGAAGAGTAAATGTGAGGAAGTTACTGTATTTTTTTGCTTGCATTTGAAGAGATCTTTGTAAAACACCTAACTGTAAGGTGAAATCAAATGAACCAGAGCCGGGGAAGGAGACAGTCTTAAAAGCTGCAAGGGATGCAAGTTTTAGGTAGAGCTTCTACACTATGTTGTCTGTGTGAAGAAAGAAGGAGGTGAAGGAAGAAGCTACTGTAAATACCTCAAGTTATTGAGAGGCTGATGTTGTCTGTGTAAATTGCTGTCTTAATTAGATTGCCATTAAACTTTAAATACAAAAAAAAACCCCACGCAGCTGGATTTTTGTTTTTCATTACTCTAGATCGACAAAGGAGGCATTTAGACTTTCCTGAATGCCTGATCTATGCAAGATTGGAGATACCTTATTGCTTGACTGAAAGATGTATTACTGTTTTGTGATAGGAATGCGAGATTGCTACAGATTAATCTTTTCATAGGTTTGTAAATAAGAAATAGTGGGCTCCATTCTTCTTAAATCTGGAGGTCACTCAAATAATGGGTATAAACTGGGGTACATGGGGAAAATGAAGGAGAAGCCAGCTTGTGTCTCTGATTCCAGAGAGACAGCATAAAATAAATCAGAGGAAGGGGAGAAACGTGACACATGGGTTGTTTTTAATAAATATTTCCTGATGTATAAGAATTCAGTCTGATTTTAGTGGTTTGGTTTGATTACTTTGACATTTTGTAACTTTATAATGAAGTGATTTCTTCTTAAGCTAATAAATTGTGCCTGCAAAAAATAAACAATAACCAGAAGTCATTTTATTAGGTGTGATCTTAAATTAAGCCAGGGAGACTCAGGGGTTTGCGTAGTGCTTTTTCTTAAGCTGCATGAATGATTGTTTGCATCCTCTGCTGCCACATGGCATAGAATCAGACCAAATAAGGAAGCAGCTTGCTGTTCTGCCTAAGTGAGCACCAGAGGACCTGCTGAGAGAATGAGCAATTGCTGTAGGGAGTAGTCAAAGGGACTGCAAATCTGGCAAGGCCAAGTGGGAAGTATGCATTTGGATAGTCCAGTCCCATGCATGTTACTGCTTTTCTTTTGCCTGTCCCTTATTCCTTGCATGTGTGAAGCCAGGCCTTTATTACCCAGTTTTATATGTATACCAAGTGTAAGATAGCAAATTAATATTGTATTTGGATGGAATGGGAATAGGATGGGGTGGTAATAAATAGGAACAGAAGCAGGTGATCTGCATGGTTTAGAGATAGTGTCTTCACAGTCAAGAGACGGAGGCTTTCAGAGGCAGATCTGTACTCTTTTAGGACCTGCCATCTCGAGCATCACTGTTCCTGTATGCTTCCCAGTCACTCTGCAGTGTAATGTGAGAGGGCAGCGTAGATGCATTATGGAGAGTGCTGTAAATACAAAGAGCTAGCGGAAGACAACAGGGGAAAAAGCATGTTTTGAAAAGATTAGGCATCAGGATCCCCTAAATTGCTCTATGTTATACTAGGACAGAAGAAAGTTGCAGAGAGCTGGCAGGAAGGAGTGTGCAGTGTCAGGTGGTTGAGTACTGGTTTAGGTACCACTTCTTCCAAAGTGTCCACTGTTATGTTTTGAAGAATAAAGGCTATGGAGTCACTCTTGATTAATGCTGAAAATGTTGTGGGATATGAACCTTCTTGTTTTCTGTCTAATGGCTGTGTATATCATTAATCTTAAAAATGTGTAGTGGTTTTTGATAAATTTAGCTTCAGTGAGTTCTACGTTAATGTTGTTTAAAGAAAATAAACAACCCACACCTATGTTTTGAAAAAAAAGGTTTAAAAATTGCTTGTTTGCTTTGGAAAATAGTCTTGTTCTGCTTCAGCCATGTAAGAGTGCATCCTGCATCTTAAAAGCAAAACCAAATTTTCACTGATTATAAGGCTAGTTCAGTTTATTAATTCATAGCAAATCTTATTTTTCTGGTGATTGGGGAAGACAAGTGACTTTGAAGAGGTTATCAAGCAAAAGCATACTGAAATGAAGTCAATAAATAGTTAATTCTGAATTCAGGTGGGTCTATAATCAGCTCTACTGGAGATAATGAGGTTCACCTCCTGTGGATTTGTCTCCTGCATAGCAGCTGTCTCCTGTAGTTCAATAGTTTGTGAAATGCAGTTATAATTGGAAGCATTTGTGTGACTTATATTTTCTCCTGCTTCAGCATTAATAATGTGATATTCAGGGTGAATAAACACCATTTATATATTCAATACTCCTTAGTATTGTTATCCCTTGCATGGTTTTTTATAGCAGCTATATTTTTCTTCACGGTTTAAATTTATTTTTTAAATATCTTCTGTTTGAAATTTTTAGTCTTCTAAGCATGTGTAGTTACCTGTAATTCACTTTGCAGGTATTGGCTAAAACCCAGGTCAATAGAACCAGGATCTGTTTTCTAAACTAATTGAGATATGTTTGCAAGGTTTGACTGACAAACATATCTATACAGGTTTTTTCCCTGAACAGATGAACTGCAGATGTCTTTATGGTAGCAGCATATTAATTACAGTTAAAATAAGCATGTAACAGTTGAAACTACATGGATCCACCATGTTTGATTATGTTGAGTCAACAGTTTTTCTTTGAAATTAAGATTTTTGCATTTGTGGGATTCAAATTGGCTACCTTGACTCCAGAAATGGACACTGTTAGTGTAAGCCAAAATGGTAACGTTAGGCTTTTTAAGAAAGCTTTTGACTTTACAACAGTGCTCCACAAAGGGTCCTCAGTTGTTCCCATGAGCTACTGATACAAAAGCATTCTGCACCTGGACTTATTGGAGCACTGACCTCATCACCCGTTCTGTCTTCAATTTCTTGTAAAACTTTCTTTTTCTGACATGCTGATGTAGGTGATAGTCCTGCAGCCACTTAGAGGGACTACTGCCGGGTGCTGTTGTGCCGCTGTATTTTTAAGCGTGGGATGTGTATTTCTGAGCTAGAAGAAAGCCCCCGGTTATCTGGGGTTGCATTATTTCCTTTATAATGAGGAGAATGTTGGGGAGTTTTAATCCCACTTTTGCTATTTGTTTGCAGGTGGCAATAAAAATTATCGACAAATCTCAGCTGGATGCTGTGAATCTGGAGAAGATCTACCGAGAAGTGCAGATAATGAAAATGCTTGATCACCCACACATTATAAAGCTCTATCAGGTATGGTTAGTGGTGTCTCTTTTTCTGTTCTCTCCCACTCTTTTGCTCCTGTATGAAGAGTTCCCTCTACACCAGTAGTGACTTCTGGCAGATCACCAGTCCATGACAAACTCAGCTTTTCTGGAATCAATTTGCATTAGATAAGTGTTTTTAACTTTTTTGAAAGTACAGCAGTTGTGGTCTCTTTCGTTCTGTGGTACCAATTAGGCTGGCTGTGTTAGATACTCAAGCACACCTGAAATCTGCTTAAAATACACAGAAGTTTGCACATTTTATGTTAGTGAAAGAGCTGAGTTGGCAATACTTGTTGATGAGACCTTGCTGTCTGTTAGTAGACAAGGTTCTGTGTAAGCTAGAGCAGGGTGGGAATATTCAGCACAATGCATCTAGCAGCGAGTGTGAGCTGGGAGGATCTGTGTGGATAGAGTGGTTTTCTTTAGCTGAGTCTTGGCTCAGAGTGCAGGTTGAGGAGTACTTGCAGCCTTTTTTTTCTTATCCAAAGATAAAACATGAGGATACATAAATCCAGATTCTACAGACGTGCTTATGATGTAAGTGCACACACCGAGCAAGAGCTTCCCAAACACTTTACCTTGAAGTGCATTTACTAGGAGATGGATAACTAGTTCTTTGGATTTATTTTTGTTGGAGTCTTGCATATTGCTTCTGTTGTGGATATGGACAATATGATCTTTATCCTAAAATGAATTGTGTACGTTGTGGAATTGAATGCATCCCTTTCTAACATGAAGGATAAATAATTATGGTATAACAACGTGTCTTTACGTAAGAGATAAACCTGCATTTGTGATAATGCAGACAATGAAAACTCTTGAAGGTTTTTGCTTGTGACTTTTTTTTAGTGCGCATAGTTTGTGTAATAAAATACAGGTTTGTTTTATATTGTTTCTCTTCTGTTTCATTTTTTGTTCCTGCTAGCATATTGTAAAATGTTTGAGGTTGCTGGATTTCTACTTCAGTTAACTCTTTTAAGGCTTTCCTGAGAATTCAGGCCCCCCTTTGGGATCGGTTACTGTTTTGTTTAACAAATCACATGGTGTTTCTGAGATAATCTCTTGCTTGTTTCAAATAAACCTAGCTCAATAAACAAATGAAGATTTGTGCATGCTAAAACCAAACTTTGAATTTAAGTTCATCTGATGATATCTATAAAGGCAATGTGAGCCCAAGGACTTGGACCTATGGCATTGGAGTTGTTCTACTGAATAAAGACGAAGATCACAGTTTAGGCTTGTTCAGCTTTAATTTCATTTTATGGGAAAGAGACTGGCACTTCCTCTTTAAAATATTGATTCATCAGGTGGAGGTGTACCTTAGGGAGTTAAATTTCTAACTAGCTTGAGTAATGTCTCTACCACAGTTCCTTCTGAATGAGTGACAAAACACAAAAGTGATAGAGAAGAGTCTGAGAATAGTTAAATTAAGTCTGGAGATCAGCAAGATAACTTGAAGAGGAGGATAATTGTTACGTAGTGCTTACCCCTTCACTATTAAGGGATTGGCTTGTTAAAAATGCATTTGGTAGCTAGGTGAGTTTGTTTTTTTAAATAGCCTTCAGTCAAGTTGTTTTAGTAGTTTGCTAGTATAACATGCCCATCACTGTATTGTGTCCACGGTACAAGCTTCTGAATTGTCTCATGTCAGGGAACTACTGAGGATTGTCACAGTTAGGTAATGAATCTAGCAATCTTGGCTTGATTAAGAATGGTTCCATATATGTAATCTACAGGCTGTTGCAGCTTCCTGTCTCCAAATGTTGGTTTAAAACAGTCTTTACAAACTGTTTTGCCTTCCAGATACAGACATTTAAGTCATAATATGTTCAGCTGTTGTAGAATTAAACAAGGGTGCAGAAAAGACTGAAGAGCTGCCATCTTGTTCTGTCTGCTGGCTTGTCAGTTTTCTGGTAATTCTGCTGTTTTTATAACTATATATCTTTCAGGATTTGCCTTTTTTTAAAAAGTATTCCTCTAAAAAGAGTTTATTTGTGAGCAGTCTTCTAGTACTTTCAAGCTTCTGCATAAATAAAATGCAAAAATTAAATTTGAGAAAGTCTTGTCCACAGACAGCTCAGGTTGAACTATTTTACTGTGGTCATTGAAATAGACCCAAAATGTGTTGAGTGTTGAAATTTTTGTATTGTACTGAAGGGAAGTCCTAAATGACTTTTTTATTTTGAAGTTGAAGTCAGGTGAGACCGCCAGGAGGCCTGCATGGATGAACAAGGTGCTCCTGGACAAGCTCAAGCATAAAAAGAAAGCCTACAGAGGATGGAAGCAAGGACAGGTAGCCTGGGAGGAGTACAGAGAAACTGTCCAGGAAGCTAGGGATGAGGTTAGGAAGGCCAAAGCCCTGATAGAATTAAATCTGGCCAGGGACATCAAGGGCAACAAGAAAAGCTTTTATAGGTATGTGGATGATAAAAAGATGAGGGAAAATATGGGCCCTCTCTGGAAGGAAAAGGGAGACTTGGTCACCTGGGATATGGAGAAGGCTGAGGTACTCGATGACTTTTTTGCCTCTCTTCACTGGCAAGAGGTCCAGCCATGCTGCTCAAGACACAGAAGGCAAAGGCGGGGTCTGGGAGAAGGAAGAACCACCCACTGTAGGAGAAGATCAGGTTTGAGACCATCTAAGGAACCTGAAGGTGCACAGGTTCACGGGCCCTGATGATACGCATCCATGGGTCCTGAGGGAACTGGCAGATGAAGTGGCTAAGCCACTGTCCATCATTTGCCTACAGGAAAGCTGGGGAGGGACTCTATCAGGGAGTGTAGGGTAGGATGAGGGGTAACGGTTTTGAACTGACAGAGGGCAGATTTAGTTTAGATATAAGGATGAAATTCTTCCCTGTGAGGGCGGGGAGACACTGCCCCAGATTGCCCAGAGAAGCTGTGGCTGCCCCCTCCCTGGAAGGGTTCAAGGCCAGGTTGGACATGGCTTTGAGCAGCCTGGGCTAGTGGAAGGTGTCCCAGCCCGGGGCAGGGGAGTTGCAAGTAGATGATCTTTAAGGTCCCTTTCAACCCAAACCATTCTATAATTTTTCACTTTCAGTGTATCTTTTGATTATGCTATTTGTACAATGTATTCCTGAGTAGCTGTTTAAGCAATTGAGGAGTAGATCATTAGGAAGAAAGCTGCAAGATAAAGGACTGGACTGCCGTATTCAACTTATGTCATGGAAGTATGGACTTTTGAATTGTTGGGTGAAATCTTTCTGTTCAAGGCCGTGAACAGCTGTTCACAGAAAAGTTTTGAAGTCTTCCCTCTTTCTTTTTTCCTGTTTATCTCTCTCTATTCCTTCCAGCCTCCCAAGTTTTTGAATTATGAGTAGTCTGTTCTTGCAATAGAAAGGCTGGAACTCACCAGAAGTGACAAGCAGAAGATGCTTTATGTTTGGTTTTTTGTTGGTTCCCCCCACCAGAGGATATATTGAGGATGTGATAGTTCTGTAGCTGTACTGTCTGATTGTACAACGGGATCTTGTGGTGCTTCTACCTGAATTTTGCCAGGTTTTAAGATTGCTTATGTGGTTTTTTTTCTTTCTATAACTAGAGAACTCTTGGTAACAAAGGTCAGTGTTATCCCCAGTCTTTTTTCCCAAGCACCAGCCATCAGCATGTTAGCAAGGGAATTACTTTAGGCCAGTTCCTTAAAGGAAGGTCTTTAAACTAGCTGCTGAGGATACTACCATTTTGTGTTAGTGACTCGTGGCCAAGAATCCTGTCCACCACCACCTCTATACACTGGCTTTATGAAGTATTTAAAGCTTACCCTTGTGCTTAGCCTGCAAATGCTTCCCTTGAAATTGTTGAGGTAATGCTGGGAAAAAAAAAGTGAAACATTGTGATAGCTGTATGTGCAAGGCAAAGACTTTCACATCTTTACCAGAAGACAACAATGAAAATAAGTATCCATTTGGGTGTTTGTTTGCTTTTTGCTCTTCCCACAAACAATCTCATGTGCGATTTCTCCATCAACAGGTGATGGAGACCAAAAGCATGTTGTACCTTGTGACAGAATTTGCCAAAAATGGAGAAATTTTCGGTAAGCAAGAGAATATTTTCATGTTCAACATTTTAATGTTAACTTCTGAAGTTTGTTGATTGTATTTATCTTGCCCAAGGATCCCTTCTAGTGCAGTATGTCACTTTATTTGTCAAGAAATGTGTAATAACTGTCACTGTTTCTCATTTTAGAACTTTAGGGAAAATTAGCGTAAGCAAAAAGTTAAAAATTACTGAAGGTCCTTTAGCAGAAGACACAGCTTAAACAGAATGGTGCAGGATAAAATCTCATCTCAGCTGACACAATTATCAGGTTTTCAGCACTTAGGTGAGATGAAAAACTGTATTTAAATGTTCAGCCTGATAATGAGCAGTGGCCCAAAACAGTATTTCAGGTAAACTGAAGAATCTGTTTCCTGTGCGGTTGTGCTGATTTGTCAGACATGATTTTTTAATATGTTTTCAGGAAGAACATGGTGGGCAGGAGGGGGTGTCAGGGTGACGTGGAATAACACTCATAAAAATTTTAGGTTGTGTGTGATGACCTGCATGGTCAAGTTCACATTAGTTCTTGTTCTTCGGCTAAAACTCATCACTCAAGCAGGACTCCAGTGTTAAACTTGTTTGCAATATGTTGGTTTTTTTTTTTAGTTGTATTACTTCATGATGGAACTTTTTTGTTTTGTAATGCTCAGCTTCAACTACAATAGAGATATTGTTCTATTTCTTTGGAAAAAGTTGCTACTTAGTGCAGGACAATTGTAGTATATAAATATTCTGAATAGATAAGACTTCACACTTGCTCAGTCCTCTTCTAGTGTACATGATCGCTCAAAGAGCAGAACACTAGAGAATCCTTCAGTATTTTGAAGGACCAGAAGATTTGAGGAAGCTTACTAAATTTTAAAATCTTCTGATGCTGATTACATAGAAGGGAATTTGTGAAGTGGCTGTGCATCAGCCTGTATTCTGCCCAAGGGCTATGGAGTGAATAGTAAAAGTGATTCTACACTCCTGAGGCTTGTGTTCTAGTATTGAAGGTGATTTCTGCACGCTCTCCCCCTTCTTGATTGTGGTGATGGACACAGTAAAAAAACCCTGTGTATGTAACAGACCTAGTTATGGCAGCCAGTCTGTAGCCTTTGAGCTGTCCTTCAGGGTAGCTTGAGTAACTGTCATAACTCTAAAAAGTCAGGTTTATGGCATCTGCTGTGCCGTTATCTGTTATCTCTAGGGCATTTGGTCTTCTGTGATTGTACTGCGTGTACATGTTCCAAGTTACTGTTTGAGATTTTTCTAAGCTATTGAGGCTAGGGTAGCAGTGAAGTCCTCTCAAAGAGGGACAGGCTGAATTTTTTCCCAGAACTAGCTATATTTAGCAGTGCTCCTTTTTAGGCCAAAAGAAGAAACACATAGAATGTGACTTGAAGTAGTTAAATCCATTTCATTTTGACCTGCGTTAGTGCCTTTAACTTTAAAATGTGCATTAGTCATCAAAGTAAAAATGCTTTTTTCAGCTCCCGCACGTGCGACAAAAAATTTGGGTAAGCCTGTATTCTTCTGACCAAAGATGAACTTGCTGTTCGTAACCTTTGAAATGGTTGACAACCTGCAGCACAGCAAGACAGTAAAGACTGAGATGATGAAATACCAAGAATGGGACTAGCATTTCTGTATACAGCATGTTAGCATAGGTCTGGTTTGGAGTCTGGTAACCTTTGGAAATCTTGTGCATTTCTCAGGCTTTGGTTATTTTCGTTTGGTTTTTGTGTTGTGTTTTTCTCTCAAGGAACAGCATAATTTGCTTTATGCTGTGATTACCATCTGGAAACACTGAGTAAGAAGAAAGGGGATTCTGTTTTTTCTCACCTTCTAAACTGCTGTTCTCAAACCAGTGCTAATCTTGAAGCCCGGCCATGAGTTGCAGACTGGCCTAAAACTTTTTTTTTCCCCCCCTTTCTAAAAATCTTTCCATTCATCTTATTACATGCCTTGGGATCTACAACATGGGAGGTTGTTTATCTTGCAAGATTTCTATGCAGACTTGCATCAGCGATAAGCCAAAAAACTATCTAAAAGTTATACTTACTTCAAGTTAAGTTTGTGTATTTTGTGTAGTTTTAAGGTTTCATATATGAAACATTCTGAGTACTTAGTCAAATTTCTGTAACTATTAAGTTGCATTTACACGACCAGAAGGTTTTTTTTGCTGCTACTTTATGTGAGAAAGTGAGATGGTCATAGGGAAAAACGAATTAAGAGATGGCAAAAAATATAAAACTTTACCCAGTGTGGCTAAAGATTCTAGAAGTAACTCGGATGGTGACTTTTTTTTGCCTTCTTATTTGTTTTGGCTTTAATGTGTATAATTTCCTGTAAAACTTTGACTTGAACTCTTAGTTCATTCTGAAGAAGCAAAGCCTTCTGGGCTCTGAGACTTTCTCTGTTTGCAGATCCTTTAATGTCTCTTTCAGATACAGTTTAGCTAATTCTTAGACCTTGTTTTCTCATTAAAATAAAGGAATCTTTCTGGGTCCATTATTAGAGATTTAATATTTCTGTACAGGTTTTCTCTAAATATTTTTTCTGATTCATTGGGATGATTTCTCAGAGTGACTTTTGTAATTAGGGATGGGATATTCTGCTGTTGTATATGCTTGCCACTTATGTTTTTGTAGGAGGAAGCAGAAATGAGGTAACAGCAAAAACATGTTAAAGTCTCTTGGTTTTTCTGCAGGCTCTCAGACAGGAGGTGCACTGCAACAGTTAAGTGCTAGGTGAAGAGCAAATGGTCACTGTCTAGCAATACTTAATGACAACTTTGTTTTAGATTTGAATGGTACCCAGGACAGTGGGTTTATTTTCCATGAATGAGTCTAGCATGTCCTAGTACAGTAACAGAAGAAAGGAGCAGAAAAATAGCAGAAGAATAGAAAGGTAAAGAAAAGCTTTTTAGCTGGAGTATTTCATGTGTATCAGGTATTGTTGCTTTGTTTGGGAATTGGACTGAAGTAACAACTTTTCCTTAATAAAAGCTAGTTTAATGAGTTTTATGCTTGATACCCAGGTACTTAAAGTCTTCACAAGCATTTTAGTCTCAGTAACAAAATTGGAGTTGCTGAGAAGGTTTCACTGATACTATCAGTCAACATCAGGCAGAATGACCTCAGAGGGCAATGGAACAGAGTTCAGCATGTAGGGAGCCCTGGTGATTGGAGTGCAGAAGAGGTGGAGACTGGCTGATCTTAATTTTTTACACTGGGCGGTGAAGGGATGGATTTCATGGAAACAGAACTCAAATGTTCAAAGTCCCTTCTTGTCAGGGTGGTTTTTTGTTGGTTGGGTTTTTTTCCCCTTTAAGCGCTTAGTATTGGACTGCTTGTGTCATAAGCAGGATACCATGCCCAGAGCAACTTTGATGTAACTGGAGAGTAGGGTAGTATTTTAAAAAGTAGAAAGATGACTTGAATGATGAGCTTTTCCTCCTTCCTGTCGTGATCCTTGGAGTGTACTGAATTTGCCATGTCAAGTCTAACAATGTGTGAAATAAAGTCTCCCTTTTATAACAGTTTTCAAACAGCAGAAGTAATGGGATGCTCTTCTGGAGTCCTGTACCCAAGTGTGTTCAAAGTTTTTAACACTTTGCCATGCATGATTCTGCTTTTGGGGGGATTTTACTTTGTTTTCTCTTGTAAAGCAAGATGATTAGAAACCTGTGGAACCTGCTATTTTTGTAGTTAATCAGTCTCCTGACAGCATTTAAGTATTGTGCTTCGATTTGTTCTTTGACTAACCTTTGTTTGTGCTTGAAGGGGAGCTTAAAAACAACAAAACAACCAAAATCCAAACAAAACTTGCTCTGGGTTTGTGGCAAGAGCAGTTTACTTAAATTTTTACTCAAAGGCAAATGAGGTTAGAGAAGTATATTGAGAATGACAAACTTCAGTCTGTTGGGGCTGATCTTCCTATATGTTCCCTCTGTAATCAGAGAAGTGAGAGGCTTCTCAGGGGGCTGGTTCAGAGCTTTGACTCACCCTCCAGAGGACCCTCTTTTTCTTCTCTGAATACAGGAGGAGCTGAGAGAGATTAGACTCCCTAGGTTGAAGTTAGCCTTTATGATAGCTCTTCTGAGTAACTTTGCTACTCGGTGATATACAAAATTTGTGAGAGTTTATAGAAGTCCCTTTTCTATATTCCTCTTGAATAAGACACTTAACATAGCATGTTCAAGATCGGTGTCAGTAGATGGTAGCTGATAAATGTTCTCTTAATACCATGTCAGGCTTTGAAGTTCACTGAGAGTGGCCTCGTATGAAGCCTCACTGAGTCTTTTTAGCTTCGATAAACCATCATTTCATAGTGCTGACTTGTAGTTCTTGGACAAGATTATTTTTAACTCCTGTAGTAACATTCTTCACTGTGACTTCAGTGGAATTTTCTATACTCAACAGCAGTTTTGAATTTGCCTTTTGCCAGGTAATGTTATTGCAGTAAATAATGTTTTTAGCCTGAACACTTCAAATGTTGTTACATTTTAGATTTGGTTTTTAAAAAGGTCTTTAGACTTAATAAAATACTTGAATTAAAAAGGTTTTGGTTGTGCTTCATACTTTACAGATCTACAAAGTTTTTAATTGGCTGTTTTCACTATGTATTTGAAAGTATTGTTACAGCCACCATCTTGTAACCTTCTTCAGCATCTCTCACCTGAAGTATCTAAAACAGATGAGATGCAGATTATCTGTTAGCTAAACTAACTATGGTGAACCTGTTCTGAAGGACTAATTCTCTAGCTTCTAATCAGTGACTGTTTATATTACAAGAATCCAGACTGCAGAGGGGGAAGCTGACTATTAAGCCTAAAAACAATGTAATTGTTCAGCAAGGAGAAAGGGAATATCCAAGCTTTCAGTCATGGTTATTTCTACTCCCTCTTGCTTGCTGTCTAACATTGCTACAAGTGCATTTTAAAAGCAGTAAACTAAAAGCTTGTGTGATTTATGTCTAGCTTAACAATTGTAACTAAAGGAATATGCTGAAGTTTAGGAGCAGTTATTTTGATCTCATTCTTCAGTTGCCTCATGTGGCCTCTCACTGGGTTTTAGCATGAAACTACCAAACAAGTGATAATAGCACAACTTCTTCATCTAGAGCTCCAGTACAGTATTTGACACATGACAAGGTGACTCTACCTATGTATGTACTTTTCAGGTAATTTTTCTACTTCTTGCAAGAAATATGAAGGACAGAAAGACTAAGGAATAGTTAAGAGGCAAACATTTCAACCGCAAGACATGGTGCCTGGGAAGAACAGCTTAACTGCATTTACATACTCACTCTGTTATCTTGCATCTCATAGTTGACTTTCCTGATCGTTTAGGTGTTCCTCACAACCTTCAGTCTGTTTTGCAGTTGGACAATAGCTTGCAAGGACCTTGGTGCCTTTTAGAGAACCTACAATAAATAATAGGATGCTGTCAGGCTATATTATTGTACTAATACTCCTACTCTTACACAGGATCTCAGTTTTATTGTGAAAAACCGTAAGATTATTCTGAGATTTTCAAAAGTGTTCACAGTGGAAGCAAAATGTTTATTTCTTACTCTTGCCAGATGCCAGCCAGGGCAGCCACCACCTCATTTAAAAACATACTTTTGTGGAATTATATAGTAATGCACAGAAATGCAAAATAAGCTCTTTCAGTTAGTCCTGTTTATGTTTTTCCTCTCTTGTCCCAAAGGGTGCCTTGGGACTTAAGCTTGTTTTTGCAAGAGGCTCTTGTGTCCGGTGGTTATATGGGAAAATAGATCAGCCCAGGCAGTCTGGTGGGTGTCATCTTCTACACACACAAAATCAAACATTCCTGAGAAGTAGATCTCAATCTGATTTTGGAATAGCAGAGCACTGAATTTGCAGAGAGACTGGTAAATATTTGGAAAAAATCTCTTACTCAAAACAGCAGCTAGATGCTAAAATACTCTTACATTAAATATGTACGATACCTAGTCACAATCACAGAATCATCAAGGTTGGAAAAGACCTTGAAGCTCCTCCAGTCCAACCATTAACCTCACACTGACAGTTCCCAACTCCACCAGATCCCTCAGCGCTATGTCAACGCAACTCTTGAACCCCTCCAGGGATGGGGACTCCCCCCCCTGCCCTGGGCAGCCCATTCCAACGCCCAACAACCCCTTCTGCAAAGAAATACTTCCTAATATCCAGTCTAAACCTTCCCTGGCGCAACTTGAGGCCATTCCCTCTTGTCCCATCACTTATTACTTGGTTAAAGAGCTTTCTGCAACCTCCTTTCAGGCAGTTGTAGAGGGCCATGAGGTCTCCCCTCAGCCTCCTCTTCTCCAGACTAAACCCCCCCAGTTCCCTCAGCCGCTCCCCATCAGACCTGTGCTCCAGACCCTGCACCAGCTCCGTTGCCCTTCTCTGGACACGCTCGAGTCATTCAATGTCTTTTTTTGTAGTGAGGGGCCCAAAACTGAACACAGTAATCGAGGTGCAGCCTCACCAGTGCTGAGTACTGGGGTAAGATCACTTCCCTGTCCCTGCTGGCCACACTAGTTCTGATACAAGCCACCTAAATGAAGGACAATACTTTAAATGAAAAGCATTGACCACTGGGTTTGCCAGACAATGTGTCTGAGTCATATGTTTTGAAGTGAATACCATCTTAATCTTTCGATTGTCTAGTAAACAAATGTACTTTGGACTACTGAAAAGACTGGACAGGAAGCTGCCTTGTGACAAAAGGCCTCCTGCTTTCTGCTGTGAATCCACATGAATCTTAAGATAGCTTCTCGTTTCTATTTTATTACAGAAAAATGAAAAAACCCTACCACAGAAACGTGTAGCTGAGGGTATGACATAAGGGTAAGATTTGTCAAAGGATACATATATGAAAGCATAGGTAGCTTTGCTATTTCAGTCTTTGCAAGGTACAGCAGGGTGCTTTGCTCTAGGTATCTGCAGTAAAAACTAAAGTCATGATTCTTAGCTCCAGAGGTATATACACGCATACTCAAACAGCGTCCGAATTCTGGCTATTGTGGCAGAATGTCTCTAGCAAGTTTCAGCTGTCTTAAAGTGGTTTCTGTAACCCAGAGGCTGGCACACTGCCTTGTGTTCCATCCTTTCCTGTTTGCAAGCTAGTTAATGCACAAACAGCATCCTTGCGCATACCATCACCTACTTAGATAGACTGTGGTGTGTTCTACTTTGACAGGAGAGAAAGCGGTGTGTTTCAGAATAAATGACCTATTCTATGCCATCTACTAGACTTTGTGGAATACTTAAGGCCAGGGTGGTTTGGAATCTTTGAAGTCCTGACAGGCTAGAGCCATAAAAGCAAATGACAGCTTGAATTCATTAACTTGTTTGCTGCATTGCTAACAAATGAGAGATTAACAGTTTAAAGGGCTGGCTTACATTCAGTGTAATTTAGTTTGTTGCTTTAATACCTGACTTCACCTTATTATCATATGATTTGATAGTCACTTTGTGACTGAATGAGATTTAGCATGCAAATATTATGATCTCCCCTTAGTGCCAGGCTTTTGTTTGTTCTCGTGCTTTGCTGAGTTAAACCAGTTGAAATTGTATTAAGATTTAGGTAGGTTGGAAGCTCCGAGGAGAGTTTTCAGATCTGCAGTTTCCAGAGATCAGATCTAATGTGCTTTGCTTAAAAACATTTTTTGAAGGATGCTGAAATGAGTATACTGCAACTGAGGTCTCTCGTCTGCCACTTGAGATGGTTCAGGAGCAGCCACTTGTGCGCTTGCAGAACCTGCTTGGAAGGGAGTAGCAGCAGCGCATGAAATCCTTCCAATCCTACTGCAAGTAAAGCAGAGTTAAGTTACCTCAGTAACGGGGTATAGAACTCTTTCCTAAATGATCCCCCTATAAAACATCTTTGAAGCAAGCCTGTTTCACTGAGCGTATTAAGCAGGTGGTGTTTTAATGATTGCGTTTATTTATTTAAACTATATGAGTGAAAAACCAAATTCAAAAGTCACTTTGATAATCAGTATGACACTGTGTGGAACACTTAATGGGCAGTGTAGTCTAGTGACCCAAGTGGCATGGAGAACCCATGATGTGTAAGAATGCAGGGTCAGTGAAGTTGTCTGTTTTATATGATCCAACCACAAATAATTTTTTTTTCACGTTTTTCTGAATATTTGCAAAAATCTTCATGGTTTGTGGGTGGGTCTGTGCTCCCTCCTTCTGAACAATATATTTCTTTGTCCTTATCTGTAGTAAGCAGAAGTGCACTGTTGGTGAAGTTTTACTGGAAATGTGTTTTCAGGTTTTAGAGTGTGCTTAATGTGAGCTGCTCAGGCCTTCTCTGCTTATCATAGAGAAAACAGAAAAGCTTAAATTAAGATGTTGCAAGCACCTGTAAAGCCCCTAAATGATATTTTATTTAAAAAAACCCCACAACCTAACAAAGCCAGGTATTGTGTTGGGCAAGATGATCCTTTTTGGATCACTGAGATTACATAACTAGCTTAGAAGATACAATTAATCATTTTACTTATGGATTTTGTCAGAGATTCTTATAAATAAAAGAAGTAGACTCAAACCCTCCATTGCATCATGCTCACTTTTCAGCTTGCAGAAACAGCTGTTTTAACCTGTTCCCTGAATTCAGACAGAAATGTTTGTGTCAGCTGGTCTGTAGATGATTCCTGTTCATGGGACTTTCTCTATAAATGATAATTAGGGGGGGCTGGTGGCAGCTCCAGCAGTTTAGTTCTTGCTCGCTGTTTTTTATTTAACTACAGTATTAGTTGTGATGCAGCAAGTGGTTGGAGATTGCTGCGTGTGTCTATGTTCAGCCCTTGCCTGTGGTCACTGGGTACAGTATCTATATGCGTTTGCTGCACCTTGGCCATTAACTGCACTATTTGTAGGATGCTGAAGGCAATCCTGAAACTACCCTAACAGGTGATTCTTTGATGTTAATGCCTTGTAAGAGAAAGAATAGAATTGGCTATAGAAACTGTTTCTGTCAAGACTTACACAGCTGCTGCTTCACTTGGTTTTGTTCCTGAGGATAAATGAAGTTTTCCGTTTCAGAGCTATCATTTGTTTCTGGGCTAACGTTAGTTTTAACAACATAATCAAATATGAAAACAAAATGTTCTTTCTGCTTGCGATGCAACGAAGACAAGAGAGAGGTCAGGATGGGTACCTTATGAGTGCTTGTTTTACTTCCAGGGAAGAAAATACTTTTAGCCATCACACAGCCTCTGTTGAGGTTTCAGAGGGAGAAGTATGGCATGAAGCTTGCATGAACTGGTAACAGGCTAAAGCTTAAAGTACCTTATGATGGCGAAGCCAGTTATTCCGAGTATTCCCCATTACACAGGAGTTGTGTTATATGAAAATATTTAACAGAATAATCCGGTAACTACAAAAGACGGAACAGAGAGTAGAGTTTCAATATACAGCAGCTTTTCCTTACTCCTTTTTAACTATAAGTACTCTAAGATGAGTACTTAGGTAATCATCTACCTGGACTTGTGCAAAGCGTTTGACACTGTCCCACATGACATCCTTGTCTCTAAATTGGAGAGACATGGACCACTCGGTGGATAAGGAATTGGCTGGACAGTCGCACTCAAAGACTTGCGGGCAACAGCTCGATGTCCAAGTGGAGAGCAGTGCCGAGCCCATTTCTCAGGGGTCAGTGGTGGGACTGGTGCTGTTTAACACCTTTGTTGGTGACATGGACAGTGGGACTGAGTGCACCCCCAGCAAGTTCACCAACGACACCGAGCTGTGTGGTGGGGCTGACACGCTGAGGGAAGGGATCCATCCAGAGGGACCTGGACAGGCTGGAGAGGTGGGTCGTGAAAACCTCCTGGACTTCAACAAGGCCAAGTGCAAGGTCCTGCCCATGGGCTGGGGCAATCCCAAGCACAAACACAGGCTGGGTGAGGAGTGGATGGAGAGCAGCCCCAAGGAGAAGGACTTGGGGGTGTTAGTGGATGGAAAACTGACTGTGAGCCAGCAATGTGCACTCGTAGTCCAGAAAGCCACCTGTGTGCTGGGCTGGGACCCCCAACATGAGAAGGACATGGACCTGATTGAGTGAGTCCAGAGGTGGCCACAAAGATTATCAGGGAACTGGAGCACCTCCCTTATGAGGACAGGCTGAGAGGGTTGGGGTTGTTCAGCCTGGAGAAGACTCTGGGGAGACCTTAGAGCTGCCTTCCAGTGCTTAAAGGTGGGCCTACAGGAAAGCTGGGGAGGAACTCTTTATCAGGGCGTGTAGGGATAGGACGAGGGGTAACAGTTTTGAACTGACAGAGGGTACATTTAGATTAGATGTAAGGAAGAAATTCTTCCCTGTGAGGGTGGTGAGACACTCGCCCAGGTTGCCCAGAGAAGCTGTGGCTGCCCCCTCCCTGGAAGGGTTCAAGGCCAGGTTGGACGGGGCTTTGGGCAACCTGGGCTAGAGGAAGGTGTCCCTGCCCATGGCAGAGGGGTGGAACTGGATGATCTTTAAGGTCCTTTCCAGCCTAAACCATTATATGATTTTTTTTTTTTCATTCTTTTTGGAGGGGAGAGTGGGAAAATAATGGGTCAGAGACTGGGATTGACTGAATTTTTGAGTTTTCTAGTGCTAATTATTTGAGAGAAATCATTTAGTTTCAGAATTGTTGCTTGCTGTCTAATCCATTTAAACCTGCTTTGTTTTGACAGATTACCTCGCCAGCCATGGCCGTCTAAGTGAGTCTGAGGCCAGGCGCAAATTCTGGCAGATCCTCTCAGCAGTGGAGTATTGCCATGGTCGAAAGATTGTTCACCGTGACCTGAAGGCTGAAAATCTTTTGCTTGACAGCAACATGAACATTAAAATAGCAGGTACTCATAATGTAGATGTTACTCAGTAACAAACACCTTATTCTTATGAAGGCACTTCCAGTAATTCAGTTGCTGCTGCCCAAGATACCCTGCTGTGCTTAAGGTACAGAAAATCAGAGTGATAATACATGTAATATTTTTGCACTATGGAATATCGCAGTACATGTAGCAAAAATAATTCCTAGATTATTTCTATTATACTTTCAGGAAAGAGGAAATAATTTTTAGAGTTATAGTCATTTTTTATGGGTGTCATAACATGTCTATAATGCTGCCAGATGTTCAGGTTAAAACAGAGTTAATCAAATAACTTCTTTCAACATTAGAAAAACTCAAAATGGAAGCTTATTGATTTTTTTTTCTTTTTGCATGCATGATTTCATTTTAATTATAAATTTAGACACAGCAGATGTTGCTAGCAGTGGAAAGCATTTTGGCGGTTGTCAACTCATTACAATTCCACGAATCCTTCCATACTGACTTTAGCCCAGTGACACTTGAATTGGTAAAGCTAGATAACATCTTGATCTGGAGGACTGTTGAACTTAAGTCATCAGTAATACAGGAGAGCAGGAAAGGAAGGCTAACCGCTGTAAGGAGCTAGCTTGTATAGGAGTGAGCTTGCTAGCTCTGAGAAGGAAGTGTGAATAGATAGCCAGTCAGGCTGGGAAAGGCAGAGTGATAAAACATTTCTGAGTTGTAGTTCACTACTGGATTATTTTACCCTTGAATCTCCTCTTTGGCATTTCTGAAATGGCTGAACTGGAAATGTATCTTGATCTCTAATGCTTTCTGTAAGTATAAAATTGCAGAAAAATGTTAAAAGCGCCAGCAGCTCTCTAGAAGATGAGTTCCTTTTTGTCTATGAAGTATGAAGACAGTGTCCTTAAAGATTTTAAAGGAAAAGTTAACACCCATTTAACTGGTTAGCATCTGTGTCACGAAGATTCACCCTGTGCTCTGCAGTACTACAGCAAACATGGGGAAGACTAGGCAATTAATTCTGGGGATTTACTTCACCCTCGGGAAAAATCTGTTAAATCCTTTCAAGTCAACTTTATCAGAACAGGAAATCTACACAGTCTTTTAAAATGAGCCCTCACCTTTGAGATGAAAACTATTTCTTGAGCAATAATTTTATCCTCTTAAGAGAAAAGGAACCCATAGTCATTGGTATTAAAAACAAACAAACAAAAAAACTCAACATAGGTCACCTTTGCCTATGAAATGGGATTTTACTGATGGACTAAGGATTTCTTATCAATGTATCTCTTAATGGAGTGGCTTTCCCAGATCCTGGATTTTGTTGCTTTTGTATTGACCTTTGGTTTTGTCTCTACATTTAAAACATCCATTTCTTCATTCCTTTATCACCACCCTTCCATCTCTAGCATCTTTTTCACATGGTTTAAGAGTTTACAGAAGGGTTAAGTAACAGATAAATTAAAACTGAGGAAAAGGAAAATACAGCTCTGTGAGTTCCAGAACCATGATTTTCATAGAATATTAGGCTACTGTTTGTTATCCCCTTACTGTTTGTAACCCCTTACTGAGTGTAAGGGGGTTTTTTTTGCCAGAAGGAAGTGTGGAAAACATTGTCTGAAGCTAGAGAGGGAAGCCTATTAATCTGCTCTTTGGCATGTTCTCTGTATTTCATGGCTCTAGCATCTCAGAGTGGGAATTTTACAGTAGGTTCATAAAAGCTGTAAAAATTGTTATTTAACGCTTTATATTAATAGCAGAGTCTTTGTGCTAGCCTCTTTTTCATTTCAGTTGATATTAAACTGTTTATGGCTATCTTTTAATTTCCTTTGTACTCTATTATGGGCTTTCGTATTCATGTTAAACTGTAAAAATATTAAAATCTACCATCAGAGGAAGTAAAAGGGTTTTGCAGCTGTTGTAGCAGAAAGATGCAGTTTTGGTGTAAGTTCTTGTTTAGGACATTTGATACCTGAAGAAAGCTAAACAAACAGTTTGGGATGGAGATGATGTCTGGACTCTATGGTGAAGTGGCCCAAGTAAAACAACTAATCACATTAAGTTGGTGGTGGTGTCTCAAAATTATGAAAACTACTAGGGCCACCCACACTGTTTGCTCACAGCTGTTGGTAATAAGGCTGTGAATCTGACAGTGATAGGGGTTTGGTACTTTGTTGAGCTTCAATCAGGCGGGTTCATCAGCACTACCATTTGTAGAGTGTTTTTACTTTTCTCATTTCTGATTTCAAACTTGCATTTATTTCTAGCAGCTACTGACAATCAGAGCACCTGGAGATTTATGACTGACATACAGTGGTATTTACCAGGACAATGTGTGGCTTCAGTAAATACTGTGTCTAAGGGCCGCAAGTCACATGCACCCCACTTACTATGAGTAACTGAACTAAATATAAGGGATTTTTTGTGCTATTGTTCATCTGTGCTTTCTTTCCTTGCCTTCTGATCTGCTGCTCTTCCCCCTATTTTTACTACCACATTCTGTGCCTTCTAATTTCTCTTCCTCCACATCAGCGCTCTGCACAGTCGCTTGTCACATTCAGCCTGGCATAGTTTTTCAGAACTCCTCAGGGGCCTCAACTGCGCTGGAGCGGGGCCGTATTCAGAGGTATTCCTTTCATGGATGTCCTTAGCACTGCAGGGATGCAAGTTCCCTGCCTCCCTGAACGCTGCAGTGCAAGCGTGACACAGGCGCACAAAAACACTACTTCAAAGGCATCTCAGGAGACCTGTTAACCAAAGAAAGGTTAGAGACATGAACTGTTCTGTCACAGGGAATTTCAATGCCTAGGTTCTCCAGGGAGTCAAATAAAAGCACTGATAAATGGTAGTTACTAGATTCCATCAGCTGCTGCTCTCTCTTTCCTTCTCTTAGTTGCTCTTGTGCTCTACCTCTGTATTACAGAAAGCTAATTACAGATGGTCTGTATGTAAATGATCACGTTAACTTGCAGTGACTCATATGGTCTAATTCTTTCATGTATCTCTGTCAAGCTTTCAGATTGATAGCAATTTCTGTGTCCACCTTTGGTGATAAAGTAGCTGAAGGAAAGTTATGACTTTGTAGAGATTTGTGCTGAGTCAGTTGTTCTATTTTTCTCTGTAAAGGAGACAGACGATGAATTCCACAAACGGTTTATTTGTGATTTTGGAGTTAGCTGGTGCTGTGCAAATACCTGAGAAAGGTCTCTTCCAGTGGTTCATATTCTTCATGGTTCATTTATCAAACTGTGGAAGAACAAAGGGCAGCCAGGATCCCAACTCTGATAGTTAGAATTACTCTCTAAGGTGAAGGGTTCAAGGCTAGGCTGGACAGGGCTTTGGGCAAGCTGGGCTAGTGGAAGGTGTCCCTGTCTGTGGCAGAGGGGGTGGAACTGGATGATATTTAAGGTCCCTTCCAACCCAAACCATTCTATGATTCTGTGATTTCTTTAGTCAGATACAGAAATTTACCTCTGTATTTCAGCTACCAGGAGAAGAAACTAAGATTCAGAAATAATTGTTCCCAAAACTGTGAGCTGATGAGACTGCCACCCTTTATGCTTAAACAAGGAGGCTGGACTGAAATGTAATAGTTTTGTGTTAATATTGCTTTAAGAAGAAGAAGATAGAATTCAAAGGATCTTTCTTTTTGGTCTTAGTAACTGGAAAAGAAACAGGATGTGTAAAGATCTTGAGGCGAGAGCTTTGATAGACTGTTATTTTCTGGAAGATACCAGGTGGTTGGGAGCAAAAGCCTCAAACCTACATTTTAGCGTAAGTAACATTAAAGAAGGTATTAATCAGATAAAATGTCCACTGCGAAGGTTGTGGCTGAAGAATGCCAAACTAGGCAGTCTCCATCAGGTTTGACATCGAATTTGGTTTTAGGACTAGCAAGGTGTAAATCTTCATGTTCTTCTTGAAGTTATTGCCTGTAGATAGCTGGATTGTTCATGTACCCTTTATTTTTGCTGGTTTTTGAAGGGATCGTAGGGACTGGATTTCAGTTCCTGATCACTGATACGCTATGCTGTCATCAAATAAAACTTGCTCGTTGTCTGTACAGTGAAACATCTGTGCATTTGTGAAAATTAAATACAGCTTTGCATTGAGGATGGAATAGTGACCTCTCTGTATACCTCCAGTCCCACAAAACTGCCAGATTAAGATGCCTTATAGACATCTGCAGAAATCATGCCATCTTGATGGTGAAGCTGCTGTGTTTGAACCCGATGAGGTAGGAGAGACTGTTATTTTGAAGCAGGTTGTAATGCTGGTTTGTCTTGCTGGTGGACAGTAAAATATGCATTGACGTCAGAACTGGCTGATCAGCATTCAGTTCATGAAGTGGGTCAGGTTTGTTTCTAACACACTCATACCTTTCCTTTATCAGTACCTCTCTCCCGATTATCTCCTTTGCTCATACTACTATTATAACAAAAGATCCATGTGGCTCTATGAAGCCAGGCAGATTCAATTCTGTTGGTAATTTTAGAAAAATGGATTAATTATAGCTCTGAAGCTAGTATCCTTTTTAAAGGATTTTTAGAGGTACAAATTAGAGACTACCTCATATTGCTAGATGCACAGCAGAAGTTGCAGTGGCTCTGGCAGGGAGCTTCCATTTCTCAAATTGCAAACAGGTTTGAAATCTTAGTCTGTTTCCATTTTTAACGGGAAAACAGATTCCATTTAAATGATGTATGTTCAAAAAATTATACCTTCTAAATTCAAGATTATTCTAAAGGGGGTAATGAGATTGAGAAACAAAATACCGCAAATGTTGAGAGCCAATATTTGCAGATTGCACAAACACAGAGTTTATTCAACTGAGCACAATGCTGCAAATGATCGTATTTTTTTAACATGCAGATTCAGGCAAATGTTAAGAAGATCACTCCATTATATAATCTCAGTCCTCTGGTAATGAGTCCAATTTCAGTCGTTCTAGAATTCTGTGGCTGGCATATTTTTTTTTGAGGCTGGCACATTTTTCCCTTAAACATCAGTAGGGTTCTTAAAATCTGTTTCTCTGGAATGAGAAATCTTAATAGTGTTCTTAGGTTAAAAACGATGACCTTTGATCCAGAATTATTATGGTAGATCACCACTTACAAAGTAGAAACAAAGTGGAGGGGGAAAGAGAGAGAATGAGAGACTAGTGATTGTTTTGTATTTAATTGAATCCTGGCCATTGTAACACTCCAAACTAAACTGACAGTGCAATAATTAAAAATTGAGGAAGCCCAGTGGACCAAGCATCCAGTATCCTATCTAAATCCTGAACTTTTTCTTTGAAATGCTTTTCATGGATGCTATTAATTCTTGGGTTCTTAAGAAATAGTTTTAAATCATTTGAAAGACATAAGTGTAAAAAGCATAACGGAAACAAAAAGAGGTTACCATAATAATTTATGTACCCTAACAAATAATGCTGATCTCCCTGCACAGGTGATTATTTTGCCCAACAATAGAATATAATTGGATTTCTAAAGATAAGAGCAGATTGCTGAAATAATGCAAGGATGTTCTTAAGTCCTATGTTACATGGAAAAGTCCAGTATGAATTAGAAGGAATCTGGCTCTTACTTGCTTTGTATTGTCAATGCATGTTCTTTTTTCAGCAGAAATTCATAAGTGAAGGATACTGGTGTTCCTTATCCATGAAAAAGGGAAAAAATTGACGTTTTAGAACGGTAAATCAAAGGCAGAATGAAGGAACCATTTTCCAGACACGTACTCCTAGACAAGGTGCACAGACTCATGAGGAATTCCGTGCTGGGTCAGACCCATCTAGCAGTGAGAGTATTCCAGGCTGGCCATTTTCTGCAGCCTGTTCCCCTTGTGCTTGTCCCTACCCTCAGACCCCAGCAGCCAGTATTGTTGTATTAGCTCTTATACAGAGTGCATCCTTGGCTACCCCTTCTAGTATCAATTTACAGACTTTTCATTCATGGATTTGCCTAATAAAACTTAATCATCTATGCTGTCACAAGACCGTCAGATGCGAGCCAGCTGCTGCTGTTTCACCCAGTCAAGCGCTGTCTTGACAGCGTAAGTCGTATAATTCTGTTGCTCAGATAGGGAGCAAAGGTAACAGCCTTGCAAGGATCACACCATTCAGTTCTACGATGTCCTTGCTCTTGAGCTACTTTTGGTAACCAGAAATAAAACTATTATGTTTTATGAAATTAGGCATGTAAAGGTAATAGTCAAAAAGCAAAAATCCCAATTGTAACATAAACCTGAAGCTTCTCTTATATTGATTGGCCATACTTAAAGACTCTGTTCTGTCTTTTACTATTCAGACTTGTTCATATTTCTTTTTGAAGTGGCTTCCACGTGTTCCCATTCACCAAACAGCTAACTTTAAATCAGTCTGGATAGGCAAAGAGTGTCACTTTCTTTGGAATTGAAATCTTGGCTATTTCCAAGCAGGTCATGCTTTCTATAGCTGTGCTTACAAATACCTGTACTTGTGAATCTGATACGAAAATTTATGAGAGTGGCAACTGAGTAGGAGCTGAAGTTCAGACATAAAGATTGGTATTTATCTGCAGTACTAAGAGGATGTTGAAGATCTGACAAATTGAAGGTAAGTGAAGGGAAAGATCAGATTTAATGACACCTACACAGATGGGAGAATGCTTCTGAGAGAAGAAATTGCTTCATGTCTCCTGAAGTATTGTCAAGGTTGCCAAGCCAATTATGTGTGAAGAAAAGTCTCCTCAAAGAGAATAAAAAAATTCACAACAGAAGTCTAGCTGTGATAGGGAAAAGGCAGGTGACATGCAGTGATTGGGGGATTTCTTGGTAGAAGATTTTGTTGTTTCCCCCTGTTATTACAACTGAAGTTGCAGTTGTTTCAGAGCTGAAGGAGGATGTAAAAGGAAGGATAGCACGTGTGTTACATTCAGTGTTTCCTGTGTAGATTTGGGATCTGAGCTGACCTTGGCCATTTGCACCTCCAGAGTATGGTGACATGCCAGGATGCCATTGTGTAACTGTTCATGCAACCGTCGGGCTTTCTGTGTGCTTGCAGAGCTGTTAACGGATCTCACATTGGTCTGACCTTCAGATAGTCTTTCTGGCATTGTTGCTTTCTTACTGATAGGCAGCGGGGCTCTTTGATTATGGACAAGTCCCAAAAGTTCACTGCTGTGAGACTGGATATCTGATTTTCTGACTTTGAGCTAATACAGTGACTTTGGACTGATGTTGGAGATTTAAACTCTTGAGGGTTCCACCTATAACAGATACTTAGAGCAGTGTAAGATGTTCTCTTGTAACAGTATGTTAATTATCTGGAATACAATATTAATTTAGGGATATTGGGGTAAAAGGGTAGAATGAAGCTTAAATACTTGTCTGTCTTTTAAGTTTCCAGTCTGATTGTTGACAGTGCAAAAGTAGATGAGGGGTACAAGTATCCCATGTCACCACAAAAGTGACAGCTCATCATTAGCAGTCAGCACGCAGATACATAAATCTCTAAGGAGCTACAGTGGTTGTAGATCTGGTTTAATCAATCACTGTTTCCAGCAAACTCAATCATTTGTATTTGAACTAGACTTTATCTTTTCAAAAGTCCTTAAATTTCCAGTCATATTTTTATCACCAAATACTACTATGCTGCTCTAGAAGATGATTCTAAATCAGATCTGTTAAGATAAATCATGAAATATAACCGTTTCTAAGTTATTTATGCCCCAGAGCCCCTTGACCAAGCAGTTTGCTTGAGTCCAACGGTTCTGATCATAATCTTTCTTCAGTTATTCTCAGGAATTGTTACTTCCAAACTGAAGCCAGGGGCTGGAGCTCCTTATTTGTCACTAGAATCACTTTAGCAGATTTGATGTCAGATAAGACCTGTAGTTCTAGTCTGGATGACAAGGCTATCTAATGACCAAATCAGCTTTCCTAGAACAGAGATTTACCTGTTCAGTACAAAAGCATTTAGGGGAGGAAGAAAAAAACGTAAAACTGCAAGGATAGAAGAGATGTATCTATTCCTGCTTTGTGTGAATGCAAATAATGGGTATGGTTAGTTTGAGATGAGAAGTAAAAAGGATTAATCCCACAACTGTGGGTGACACTGAAGAGCTCCATGGATTGAGTTACTGTAAGCAGATCTTATTCATGGAGCGTTAGGGACCTGAATCTCTGCAGAAGTTTTGTCCTAGAGGAATTGGCGTGCCCAGTTTCTACTGACTTTACTGTGTTGCTATTATTGTTAGCCCTTTATAATGACCTTGCAAATCTCATCCCACAGGTATTTTGAAGTTTCTAGAAAAGAGAAGGAATATTCTATTCCATACATTCTCTGCTGTGTATTAGAAGTGGTGTCCTAAAATTACTTCCGTGGTTCAGCTTTATCTGCACCAAGGGTTCCTGCAGAATGGTGCAGTTAGTATTTGTGCAGTTGTCAGCTGTCTTGGGAATATGTCCTGTGTAGCTGCACTGAGGCCCTTTGGGATCACTTCCAGGACAGATAAAGATCAGATACTTTTTTTTCTGCAAGAGGAATTACAAGAATGGCTTGGGAGTTACTGGTACCAGAGGAATTTAGCTCTTGTCATTCCAGTAGAGTTACTGGACTTTACCTGGAGTGTACAAGGAGCCAGAGCAGTTACCTGCCCATCTGTCTGTGAAGCAAGACTGAGTTTTCAGAGTCCCTGCAGATCCAAATAAGAGGTTCTCCTGGATGGATAACTGCAGGGTTAGGGCAACCTGGGAGAAGTTTCTGACAGCCCACTATGGAATTGTCTGTAACAGGCTCAGCCCCTGGCCAAGTTTCTTTTAAGGTGTCTAGACAAATAAAGAGCAGGTTTTTGGCAGCTTTGGGTTAAGACCTAGAAGTTTCATGTGTGTGGTCAGGTAGTTGAAAGTAGATGCAGCCCATTTTCCTGTGTTTTCAACACAACCTGGCTGATGATGATATTTAAGCCAGTATCTTTATCATCCAGTCATGGACTAGACTTAATAGGTGTGTTCTGCTTATTTCTAGACTTGATCTTTTATGATAGAAAATTCAGAAATCTGATACAAGATCTCACAGAATGACTAGTTTATTTAGAATAAAACGCAATTTCTGATCAGTTGTTGAGACAGCGATGAAGTATGTACAGAGTATTGGACTGTGTAGTTACAACTGAAGAAAAAATCTGTAAGGCCAATGTTTACAAAAGGAAATGAGACTTAGCACTTCACGTTATAGCCTGATGTATTTGGGTCACTGGACTGAGATGTGCCCAGAGCACGTGATGTACGTGAAAGGTGGCAGAAAGTTTACAGCAGAATTACAGCATCGAATTTCAGGCTGTGGGAACGTTGAGGCGGAAGTCTTCAGCAGAGAGTGACTGATTTCTATTTGCTGTTTAGAGAATGACCAGGCACTTCAGTTATGCTTAGCCCTGGCCTGGGTCAGTCCCTGATTTGTTACCAGACTAGCCCAAATTTGAGTAACTTCTGTGTTCCAGTGTCCTCACCTGTAAAACTGGTATGTTGTTTCACACCCTAAAACCCCTGATAAGAGAGACAAAATCCCATAATCAATACCTTGAAATTCCTAAATACAAATACAGCACTGCTGGTTTATGCATGTTGCAAAGTATTTTTAAAGATGCATTTTTTGGTGGAAGAACACTACTGAGAACTGGTCTAAGTGAGGTTAGACATTTATATTGCTGTATTTAGCTGTTCCATCAAGAAGACTGCAAGTGAGCTTTACAAAATGGAAGGGTAAAATGAGGACAGAATGACATTGATTGTGTGTGTATAACTGTGGCTGATCTACAGTTACCAGTTGCTTACCTGAATCCAATGGATTACCAACACAAGGTATGTAAAAAAGCCCAGTTATACCATGAATGCCCCCCA
This sequence comes from Strix uralensis, assembly GCF_047716275.1. Taxonomy (NCBI): domain Eukaryota; kingdom Metazoa; phylum Chordata; class Aves; order Strigiformes; family Strigidae; genus Strix; species Strix uralensis. The sequence continues at coordinate 2,418,316 of NC_133997.1, read as the reverse complement.
GTAATATTGCTACTAAATGGAATAGCGACTGTTTTATTACCTTACAGTGTATGTTACTCACTGTAGAGATTTCCATACTGAGAGCTGAATGATTGCATAGTCTTGATTCTGTATTATTCCTAAGTAGTGCATTTTATTAAAGACAATTAAAAATATCTGCTTATATTAGTGGTACTGTCTAACACAACGGAGAGTCAGCAGTGCGATGCAGTAAGGAAAGAGAGGTGAGGAAGGCAGTCTTTGTAATAATTAACCAGTGGTACACAAAGACTTGGAATCTTTTTCTAAGTCTTGCAGATTTCTTGCTGAAATCTTTAGTGACCTTGTAGTTAAAAGAATTAACGAAAACAGCCAAAAGGCCTGTGAGATCATGCTGTTTGTCTATGTTTCCCAGATAATTTTTGAACCTGTTGCTTGCCTGTAACCCAGTTTGACACAGAGCAGGAACCTCAAAAGGCAAATACGTTCATGTACAGGAGTTAGAGCAGTGGGTGGTATGTCTTACCTGTGGAAGGAGTTGCGGAAGGAGCCACAGGAACGACCAGAGAGATGGAACACCTCTCCTGTGAGGACAGGCAGAGAGAGTTGGGGTTGTTCAGCCTGGAGGTGAGAAGGCTCCAGGGATACCTTTATAGTGGCCTTTCAGTACTTAAAGGGGGCTTGTAAGAAAGATGGGGATGAACTTTTTAGCAGAGCCTGTTGTGACAGGAAAAGGGGTAATGACTTTAAACTAAAAGAAGGTAGATTTAGACTAGATAATAAGGAAAAAAAATTTTATGATGAAGGTGTTGAAACCAGGTTGCCCAGAGAGGTGGTAGATGTCCCATCCCTGGAAACATTCAAGGTCAGGTTGGGCAGGGCTTTGAGCAACCTGATGGAGGTTGAAGATGTCCCTGCTCATTGCGGGGGGGGTGGGGAGGGTGGACGGGGGGTGGACGGTGGACTTAGATGACCTTTAAACGTCCCTTCCAACCCAAGCTGTTCTAGGATTCTATACCTTGTTACATGCTAAGGAAAATCTTGGAAGACAGAAGAAAAAAAAGCTCAAAAAAAAGCCTCTTCAGTTCTGGTATTCCCGAAACTGCTTCTTCTGCCTATGTTTATTTTTTATGTATGTTGCAGGAAGAGTTCTATTAAAAGAACTGCTGGAGCTCTTGTGTCCTGTTAGGAAAGCAACCAAATACCTTTACTGTTAAGCTCAGTGTAAGTAGTCTAATTCAATTTCCATACTGCTTCTCTAAAACAAGTCCAGGTTAACTTTATCTAAGCTTAGTAAGTTTTTGTTTAATATCTCTGTATTGTTTTGATTCTGAGGGTTCTGTCATGGTTTTGTAGCTCATGATGTATTATGCCAAGGGAGCGAGGCACTTTAAGTAACACAACCTATACAAATAGAAGTAAACAAAGTGGTACCAGCAGTGCCTGTACCGTGTCTGCTAACCACAGTGTTTATCAGTTTTGCTATCTGCTGATCAGCGCTGTATTGAATTAACATACCTCTGAGGCATTCAGTGCTTGATAGTACTGAAACCACAGCCTGATTACTGTTTATCAACACTGTTGACTTTCACAGGATTCCTCGAGTCATACCAGCGTGCAGTATTACTCTGCAGGAGCCTGGTTAGCTACAAGGGTAAAAGCATTATCACCTTAAGAAAAGAAACACCTTCTGTAACCTTCTACTGCATAGTTTGCTCCAGTGTGGAAAGAGTGGCAGGAGACAGTTAAATCATTGTTCAGATGGAAGTAGACCAGTGACAAACATAAACAATGTTGCTGTGCTTGACTGTCTTTGCATGTCACTTGCTAATGCTCTATTCTGTATTTCCTTCAGAGATACAGCTGACCAGTTAGTAAATTGAAGCCACTTTACCTGAAAGCCTTAAATCCAAAGAATATTTGTCCCTGTTACCAGATCTCTCTCCTTGAGAACAACTTCTTTGCTTTAGTATGAACAGCATGTGTTGTCACAGAGAACATAGAGGGTGGCCTGCAATGCAAGTGGAATAGAGGACCAAGCAGTCAGAGCAGTAATGCTGGGAGCAACAGCGAGAAATGCTGGCATCCTTGATTGAATTCCATGAGAAAACTCCCCTAGACTTCAGTGGAGCAACTATGTTGATTCATGGTGTGAACAGGTGTATCCAAACACCGTGCCCCAATGGCTTTTATTAAAAGCCTGATGAATAAGAGCCTTGTGTGTTAAAACTAAGGAGTGTCATGGAAGGAGTGTATTCAGAATAAGTCTCTGCAGTGGATGTAGGAAGGACTATTATGATCCTGGCAGGAAGAGTAAAGAATGCTAAAGCAAATGATGTATGAACCAAGCAAAGGGACTGAGAGTGATGGCAGATGTAAGAGGAACTGGAGGATCTGGGCTGTGAAGAGCTCCAAAGACACTGGTAAGAGCGGAGTGGAAGGCAAGAGAGCTACAGATCAGAGCACCAGGGAGTTGTAGCAGCCACCTAAAATTCTGTATTTTGAAAATAATCAGCTTCAGTTCAGTTATTAAGCCAGCTTCTCAATATTAATGTTGTTTGCTGTATTGTTCTAGTAAAAAGAAAAAAGGCAACCTGGGAGAGCAGCAACAAGGGAAGCTGAAAAAAAAATTGCATCAGACTCTTATCTGACTTCATGTCTCTGTGCAAGTGGCTGCCATTTTGCTTTTCACTGTTGGATTATTACAAGTGGTGACTAATACTTGAAGGCCCATGGGACCCACATCTGGTCCCATATTAACCCATAAAAAGAAACATTTAAAAGAACCACTTAGCTGTGGAATGGTAGATTCCAGTTGTAGATTGAAAGGGCTGTAGACAATCTCAGTAGCAGTTTCCTTCCTAGCAAAAGGCTTTGTTTTCCCTTGCTTGTTGCCTTTGGCAGAGTTCCTTCCTCCCATCGCCAAAGTTGATGCTTTTGTTGTCAAAATCTGTTGTGTAGCCAGGCTAGTGAGCACCTAAAGAAAACTCAGATCTAAGTGCTGAATCTCAGATAGCTCCAGGCAAGTAAATAAGCTCATATGTATGCACGATTGTCAGTTTGTTGAATTTTAGTGATAGCTATTTATAAACTTGGATTTAGCAAACTGGTAGAAGTTTACTCAACTCCTACAGGTTGTGAAGTTTTACAGAGTGTTTTAATAATTAGATAGTTGTCATAAAAATAGCAGTATAGGACATTCAGCATCCCAATAAATATTTTCAGTGGGAGTACTGATAAAAGGATGAATGAAAGTCAGCTTTCAGGCCTAGTCCATGCATATAATGATTCTTTCTAATGCAACTAGAGTTTGGAGTGACTTTCCCCTTAATTTCTCAACAGATTTTGGATTTGGAAATTTCTATAAGAGTGGTGAGCCTCTGACGACATGGTGTGGAAGCCCACCATATGCAGCCCCAGAAGTGTTTGAAGGACAGCAATACGAGGGACCCCAGCTGGATATCTGGGTATCATTATTCTTTTTTTAACTGGATCCAAGTCAACTTTTAGGAAGCTGGAACAAAGGAATCATCTTTGACTTTTCTTAAGCTGCAGACAAGATGTTCCACTTCGGCTTTCTTTCTTGAGTGTCATAAAATGCCTCTTAACATTGAGTGGAATTGAATTTACCTATCCAGATGGCTATTAAATGTACACTGTAGGTGTATGTTAGCCCACTAGAGGGAAAACTGTAGCTCCTCCAAAAGCTCTCCTGACTGAATGCATGAGCTTTGCTTTTTTTCAGTGTATTTAGTATCTTCTGTATTAAATGGGAATTGAACTTGAAGGCTGTAAGTTCTTGATGAGGTTAAAGGGATTCTGAGCCACTGAAACAGGAGAGATAATGACTGCTTTGCTCTTTGAGCTGGAAACAAGCACATTTGTGCCACACACATTTCTACCATAGGCAGCTGCATGTTTTTGAATCGGTGTGTCTCCATGCACACTGCTCTAATGGAAGAGGATAGAGAGCACAATCCACATTCTTACGCAATGGAAAAGGGAGTAAAATGAACTGAAGAAGTTCTGTGCACCCTTCACACATTGTCAGAGACAGCTCTTCATTCCTCATTTGGTTTTCTTTGGGTGTTTTTGTTTGTTTTTTAATTTTAGTATTCTGGTACTTACAATGATGGGTTCATATCCTAAAGCAACCAGAGGCAGTGCAGTTTGGCAGTCTCTGCTCTGGCACCAGGCTTGCAGTGATAATATTGCACATAAGCATAACAACAGTGGGCACTGACATTTTGGTCTGAGCCTGCTACACAAACAGGGCAGTTCATGGAAAGTCACCTTCAGCTGCTGATCTAACTTAAATTAATCTAATTGCACTAACAAATGAAAACTGTGCTTTTAGATACACATATTTGTGTCTATGCATGTATCTATGTGCATACACATATATGTATGTAGCTAGATAGATTTTTTTTAAAAAGGCTACAGCCTTTCTGAACCTTTAGTAACACCAGACCTCAGCTACGCTTAACTGTTTCAAGTAGCACAGGCACTGTTTGAATGTCAGAAGTGAATCTCTGAACTTTAGTAAATATTCTTTAAATACATAAGATCCTAAATAGTTAACAGGATCTGCCAGCCCACAACAAGAAGTGCACGTGTTCATATTTAAGAGAAAATCATCATCATCATCTTCACTTCAGAGATGAGTTAAGGATTCTGTATCTCTGCAACATCCAGTCACAGAATAGGTCTGCTGAAAGTGCTAAACTTGCAGGAAGAATGCCAACAATCCACAGGTCACTTTTTGGCAGGTGAAGGAAGTGACTTTTAAATGTATTTAATTTTAAAATACCTGTGTACTTAGAAAGTTTTAAGGTGCATGTCGAATGCCTGCTTTTTCCCCTTGAGAAATCCAGTGCTGTGGCTATCTGTGCCAACTGACATGAGGGTCTGGTGTGGTACTGTGGTTTTTTTGGCATATACTGCAATACTATTTCCACTTGCACTGCCAATTAACTTGCATACTTGCAAAAATGAGTCTGGCAGTTGGAGGACAGCTCTTGCCCAGATTGTCTCCTTTTGCTCATATTAAATATTCCCTCGTGCTCAGCACTGCACAGAGCAGTGCAGAGTTATTAGTTGGTGTTCCCCAAAGCTGGCTGTTCATGTCACCAGTGTGCCTCTTACCCAGGCTTCTGCAGATTGGTAAATGTAAAAGGTTAGTTTTTTATTTTGAGCGGCTGCTCTCCGAGGTTTGTTTTTGTTTGAACAACACTGAGATTAATAAAAAGTATCTCTTAATTCTCACCTGAAGTTGGGACTCACTTTTCAGGTATCATTCAGTCACCTGCATGGAGCTTCCTGCTAGCAGCCAGAGTCTCTAACCCATTACGCTTCAGCGTACCTGCTTATCAGCACGAGGTACTGCAAGCCTAGCCATTTTGGGTTAGCTGAGTGTTCTTAATGTTTAGGGATCTTCAGAAATCCAACTCCTTTTTGTATAAATTTCCTACTTCTGCAGAACATAATTTTAATTTTTGCTGTGACAGGATTTGGCTAGCCAACCTCAGAAACTTTGCTTGTAGCTTGAAAAATGAAATGAATATTCTCTCTTACAGAGCATGGGTGTAGTTCTTTATGTTTTGGTCTGTGGAGCATTACCTTTTGATGGACCAACACTCCCCATACTGAGGCAACGAGTTCTTGAAGGAAGGTTCAGGATCCCTTACTTTATGTCAGAAGGTAACAATGTGTCCTCTTATGCTCTTGGTGTGCTAAACCTTGAGTAAATTCTAGAATAATCTCTGCTGTAATACAGCAAAGGGTGGTGCATCTGCACACTAGATCATGGTATAACACACTATTCATTTTCCAAAGAAACACAAATAAGCCTAGGTGAGCTGTATGCGTTTGCAGGTAGGCTGCGAGGCAAACCAGCCCATTTTTCCCTGCGCAGTGCATGGACATCCCAGTGTGGCTGTGCCCATAGGCAGGGAGAGAGTTGAAATGGAAGCTGAAGGATCTCTCAGCCCACTGTGAACAGAAAAATGGGGATGCAGGGGGAGAAGGACACTTATGTAGCAATTAGCTTTTGGTCTGCAAGACCATATACATTTTAACGTGGAAAGAAAATACACTAGGAGCAATATCACTGTGAAACGAAAGCTGTGGATTGGGTGTTTCATCGTTTTTGACAGCATCTGCTAAACAAGAGCAAAAAAAAAAAGTGCACATCTAGTTCATATGTCAGATTCTCACCGTCATGTATCTGGCACTCCCACATGTAACTGACATCTCTCCCTCACTTAATTGCCCCATCTGTTGGGTTTCACTCTCCCTCATGCCTGTTCAGACAAGAACAAGTGAGGCCACTTTTATACAGGGTTTGATGTTGCCCTTCAGCTTCCCTGTATAAAAGGGTCTCTAAAGCAGATTACTTCAAAACCACCTTCATGAATCAAATCCTCTTTTGATATACTACTTTCTGTGCCTTTTTTTTTTAAAAGGGAATTAAATTTTTTTATTAATTAATGTCTTTGAGCCCTGTTGTTAAGGGTTCTGTGGCATAAAACATTCTGATCTTCCCTTTTTCTTGCTGGTGGCATGTACTCCTGTGCACCACCTCTGAAAATAGCCACTGGTGTATCTGTAGTGCACTTGGTTGTCTTTAGCAATGCCATTGTGGCATCACAGCAACCCCAGCTTCATGGGCATAGTTTGCAGCCAGCACAGAACAGTATTGTGTTTCTCTGACTTCGCTGACATGGGTGTGTGAGCTAGATCCAGGTACCTTTCCGTGAGTTGTGATCATTGCTGCGACTGCAGTGTAGATCAGCTCTTTGCTGCTCCCCTCGCTGGTCATTTCGTGATGCAGGGAGTGGGGAAGGGTGTGCCTCTTCGCAAAACTGAAAACGAGAGATAAACAGGAATAAATAGCCAGAAATCTCTCTCTGAACTATTTGTTATAACTACCTAAATGGACCGACTCATAACAACTGTACTGTAGCCATGTCATTGTCAGGTAGAAATGCACAGCAGATTGATAAGCTCCCTTAAAGGAACTTACATTAACTTCCTATCATATACAAACTGCACGTTCATCTCTCGTGTCCTCATCTTCCAAAAACCAACTGAGATCTGAAGAAAAATCTGATGGTTTTAATGGTGTCCAGCATGGCGTGGGCAGAAAGCAGCAATGGTTTGGTGTGTTCAGAATTATTCTGGCACCTAAAGCTACTGATTGTGCTTTGGTCTTCAAATTAAAGCAGATAAACCTCTAGACCCACTGGTTACTATTCACAGCCATGGAGAACTTATTTTTACCTTTGTTTTTGTGACCACTAGGGCAGAAATAAAAAAAAAAAAAAATCCAGACACTAACCCTAGTTTTGCCAATCCCTTGTTTTAGGAGCCTAGACAAGCTATTTCAAAATATGCTGGAGAAGGATGCTAATTACTCCCTACCACACCTCACAGAGGTTGTTTGAACCTGATAAGTTAATGTTGGCACTGTACTTAGAACAGCACAAGCACTTCCAAAGATGTATTAAATATTACTGTTACTCTCATGTGGGAGCTGTGTAGAAGGAATGGCACTGTTAGCCATACCATGCATTTAAAGAAGTTGTGGTTTTGTCCTTAATGTGACTTTTAATCTTGTTTTCAGAGATCATTTTAGCCTTCAGGAAATGTATTTAGCACAGAAGTCGGCTAGAAGTAAGGCAGTTTCCTGTTGTCATGCTCTGTAGTGGTGGGTCTCAGGTGAATATATGCAAGTGCCTCTTAGCAGGTTGGTAATTTTTTTTTTTTCCCCAACAGAATGTGAACATCTGATTAGAAGAATGTTGGTCCTAGACCCATCCAAACGGTTAACTATTGCTCAGATTAAGGAGCACAAGTGGATGCTTATAGAAGTTCCTGCACAGAGACCTATTCTTTATCCACCAGGACAGGAGAATGAGCCTTCCATTGGAGAGTATAACGAGCAGGTCTTACGGCTAATGCACAGCCTTGGAATAGACCAACAGAAAACTATTGAGGTAAAATAGACTCAAACAGGTATTTGTCCCTGAGGGGAAGGTCTCCTGTTTTGTTTTTATGGCTAGAATTCACTACCAGAGTTGCTTGCAACATTATTTTCTCAACAGTTAGGGGGAAAAAACCACAACAAAACAAAACTGGTGTTGTATTTTACCTGGTCAGACCCTAGCAAGGGCAAACATTTTAAACATGCAGTGCTGCTGCCTCCCTGTCCTACTGATGTCTCAGTCTGTGCCAGCAGACTGATCAGGAAGAGGAGAGACACGCTTCAAGAAAGTTTCCTAAAGATCATCTCTAGCAGAGAGAAGGTGCCTGTGTTACACAACCTGCAGGCAAAATGGTGTGCAGTAAACCCACAGACAGCTTCACCTGTGTGCCTTATGCTGGCCAGCCACACCCAGCTATTCCAGTCCAAGGCATCCTTTGCCCCTAGAGGAAAACATCCATGAAAAGGCAGCACTGTGCGAGAGAGGATGCCCCTCTGTGTCAGGAATCCAAATTAGACCCCATGGAAAAGAATAATGTGTTCTGGTCACATATCCCAGAACTAGGTACTATTCCTTCAGTGTATTAACTATTTAATTTAAACAAGCACACATTTCAAAAAAATGGATGTTGCAATTGCTTTAAGTTAGAGGATGCACAGAAATACAGTGTTCACTGTGTAAAAAATGGTAGCCCAACAGGGCTGCCTGTTACAATGGTGATACTTGCTGCTGCTTACAATTGGTCATTTCTAGAGATTTGTTAGTTAAGTCGATTCTTAAGTACAGAAGTAAAATAAAGGAGCCATATTAGGTCCCATGGTGTTAGATTTCCTGGGTGGGGTTGGGTAAACATTACTTGTCAAATGGAGAGAGAGGAGGGGAAATCAGAATGCAAAGTAAATTCATTTTTATCTTCTAAGAGGATGGAAAATGAAATTCAAAAAGCATACAAGCAGTCAACTGTCTCTGTCCAACCGTGCTTATTACCAAACATAAATCATAAATGCTAAGGCTCCCTGTGGAGTTGACAGTCATTTCCTTTAGGATGGTCAATGCTTTAAACCGTAGTGGAGGTTGGCAGTTTGAGTACTTTCTGCTAGAAGAGGCTAGTTTCTGTACTTTGCAGAGGCTTCTAGTGACTTGGAATGGCCAATATATTCAGGAGGTCCTGGAGCTTAGTCCCTTCTCCAGGTTCAAATCTCTGAGTGTTCAGAGTAGCACCTGAATGTTACCTACAAGTACTGTTGCAGCCCAGAACATACTAAGCACCTGTGAGCTTGCCACTAACCTATGGTTGATGCTTTTCTTTGCCTGGCAGTCTGGTTTGAAACTTTCTCAATTCAGAACAGTGTTTGCCTACCCCCCTGCCTCTTAAATATTTTTTTTTTCCCCTAGAGGGCAAGTCTTTCTTCCTAGTCTCGTGGAACATAAAAGATAACGCATATTTGGCTGCACCCACACTTTCATGCTTCTCTTTTTCAGTCTCTGCAGAACAAGAGTTATAACCACTTTGCTGCTATCTATTACTTGTTAGTGGAAAGACTCAAATCACATCGGAGTAGCTTCCCCGTGGAACAGAGACTTGATGCTCGTCAGCGTCGGCCAAGCACCATTGCTGAGCAGACAGTAGCCAAGGTAAGGCCTCATTCCTAGCAGAGGTGGGCTTAAGGTTGTGCAAGACATTCTTCTCTTTCAAAATGGTGTTTCTACACAGATTGACTTAAAATCCATTGCTATTTTCTCATTTCTATAGTATGTAGACTTGCAGTAACATTTCGGAAAGACATTTTTGGATTTGCCTCTTGTCAGAGCTGTATGATGACAAATCAGTTGTCTGGCATGCCTCCTACAACTGTTTGTGCTGTCTCCTCCCCAACACCCCCCCCCCCCTTCAAAAAAAGGGCATTTGGAGGGGATTGAATAAGTTTTAAATGAGAAAGGGAAGTTGCTTGCATTCTAAAACCCAAAATGCAAACAATGGTTTTGGCTCTAATGGGTATCTGTGTGGTTTGACCTTAACTCCCAGGTTATTTCCCAGTTAAAGGGGAAGTACTGTGTCTGTGCTTCTAATTGGAACGCTTCCATTTTTGAGAATTTCAAACCTTTTGTGGGGACATCATGGATTAAAGTGTTAGAGAAATACCATTTCTGGAGGCTGTGCAAGAACTGGAACATCTTTAATGTGATTGACAAGTTGTTGAATTTATGGAGAGCTATGCTAGCATGGGGACTAAAAGCATGCAGGCTCTACTTAGTGTTATAAACATAGTCACTCTAAAGGGTCTTGTTGAAAATAAAATTACTTTCTCCCCTGCTGTTCTCTAGATATGCTTTCTGTCTCCCATGAAATGAAGCGTGACAAAGAATAGTACAGAGGTGCCCAAAACATTAGGATCAACCTATCAGGTTAAGATAGCGGTTCATTGTGATATCTTAAGTACCCAATAAAAATATCGTTGTCATGAGACTCTTAATGGGTCAAGAATCAGAGATTTGTTCCTAAATAATGTAATTTCTTTTAAGATTTGCACCTCTTTTTCCTCCTGTGGCCCAGCAAGAGCCCAGTTTCATGGGAGACTTCGCAGCACGGCTGCAAACCTCTAGGTGCATAGACCCATATGATGACTGACTGATTTAAGTCTTAAGGATGTCACATGTATTTTATCAAGAGCAATTCTGGGTGCTTCTTACCTCAGGTACCAGCCCTTCCATTGCGGAAGGCTGCCCACTTAGCATCCTCTCCAGTTACACTGACTGATTCAGCACAGGCTCTAACACTATTCAGGCTGCTTCTTCCCTAATAATTTTCTTCAGAAAGAAAGGTCATGTACTGTTTGTGTCTTACTCCAGTACTTCTTAGATCTTTTTTTACATGTTCTTTTGTTTCATTAAGATACACAGACACTGTATAACTTTTGATTTCTATTAATGCCTAACTGGAAACATGAAAGACTTGGCCTAAGATGATGCAGATTTATTGTGGTCTCAAGTAAATATTCTCTCAAGTTCACAGCCTCCTAGGTACTGTATTGCTGCTGTATAGAACAAGTGCCCAGACTCAACTTCCAGGAGAAATCACAACCGTGCTGATCCTTTTTTGCTTGAGACAGCAAGACACTATTTGGTTTTGGATTCTGTTGAAATGAAAGCCAAATCGTTTCAGCTATGAAAAGACAGATCCTGGAACAATATGGCTGACAAAGATTCAAACCAGCTATTTTCTTCAATAGTAGTTCTAATGATAGAAAGACACAGCAGTCCAAAGCAGATTATTAATTATAAGATGTATTAAAAGCAGGTGGAGACAGATGAACAAGGAGGAAGAAAAAACCTCCTAGAAGGTAGTTCCTTATTGTACTTCCTCAGGACTGCAAGCAATCTTGCAGTTACCCCGAGTAACAAGATAATTTGTTTTCACACATGGTGGCACCACAGGCTCCTGTATAAGGCTACTTGTTTCCCTTCGGACAGGCGAGCTGTGTGGATGCTGCACTTCAGGAAATTAAGGTTAAGAAACAGTAAAAAGTGTTTTCTTAATTCTGCCATGCTTGCCTTCCCTGAGGCACCTCTCTCCCTTCAACAGTGCTCCCTCTGTTAAAATACCTTCTTTTAGATCCAGCCTGTTCTATTCTCTCATGCTATTCTCTCAATACATGTTAGAAAAGTCATTGAAACTAAACCTATGCCTCATGGTAGTATTAAGGGGTTTTGTACTGAATATAAAAAGGATCAGAAGTTAGAGGGCTAGTAAGTACTCAGCTTCAGTAAGTAGCTAATGAGATTTGTTGGTGTGTGTATGTGCTGTCTTTAAAGTCTAAAGACTAAGAATGTAAAATTCATCAAGAATGAGGAAATAAATCCTATGCTTCTGCTTTGGAAATGGGCTAGGTATTGTTTAGTTTGTGACTTTGTATGTTGGTTTCTGCCTAAAACTGTTCTCGTTTTTGAGTTCTTAAAATCTTTTTCAGGCACAGGCTGTGGTACCCTCAGTTAACCTGCATTCACAAAATGCAAGGTTGTTGCAGTCTCCAGGTCTTCCCTCAGCTTCAGGAGCAGAAGCCTTTTCATTCCCTCCATCCAGCTGCCAGGGAGAGACAGCATTTATGGAGGAAGAAAGAGTTGAGACACCAAAGGTACAGTTTAAAATCACCCTACTGTTTTGTCAGAAATCACTAAGGCTAAAAAAAGATTGTTACCTTTTAAATTACTGCCTAGTAAAAGCACAGCTAGTGGTAGTAGCTGTGGCTCTTCAATAATTAATTGAAGATCAGTTCCTTCTGACAGGGTAGAGTTCATCATCCTAGCACAAAGCACTGTGAAGTCAGGGCCAGAGCATTTGGTAATCCAAACTAACGTCACTTCATTGACCTTGGTACACCTCCTGTGTCTTGACACTTGCAGGTAGCTGAGCTGCAGGGCCCTGCTGCTTCTCTGCTTTCAGTAACCTTTTCCTCAAAGACCCAATGTTCTCAACCTGCTCCCAGGCACTTACTCTTAAGCATATGCTGTCCCCAAAACTCTGGTCACCAGCAAGTTCTCATTTCTGGGTAACCTCTCAGGATAGACAGCAAGTCAAATACAAAGACCTTTTAGGATCTAAACACTTGATTTGTTCATTTTCTTGTACTAACTAGACAGGCACAATGTGTTTTGTTTCCCTAAATTTAAGTATTCTGAGTATCAGAGTTCTAGGTATTCCAGATTCTTTTTCTTCTTCTCTTTTGCATGTAACTCGCAAAAGCTGTGTCTCTTTTTGATCACTAATCTGCCTCTGGTGTTCTTTGCTTACATTCCAATCTTAACCACAGTCATCTGTGAAAGAAAAATCAACCTACAAAAAGCAGGTTTTCTACTTCTTCTCAATTGTATTTTTAAGAGCCCTAAAGACTCATCACATATAGCTTCTAATACAAAAGGTTCACTGCTGAATATCTAGAGCAATGTACTCAGCTACTTATCCAGAAATTCAGACAAATGAGAGCAGGAAGGTATAGTGGAACCTTAACCATAAGCTTCCATTGCCAGCTAATGCAATTAAAATACCATGCACTTAAAATTCCATATCTCCGCCCATTTCATAATAAGCCAGCCAAAAGAGTAAAATTTTTTTTTGCATAGTAAATAGCCAGCAGGACCTTCTGATTGTCAAAAACTATTAAAACTGCAGCATCTCCAATAGGTTGTAGCAGTTCTCAGCTAGGCCCTTTCTGTAACTAGGAATGCCTGTAAAATCTTCACTGGGGACCATGTGAAATTGCAGCTCTGGCTAATGGGTTTTGTTTCCTGTAATCAGACAGGAGGACTTTGTGTAGGCTTTCCACACTTCCACAGTTAACAGACTTAACTGAACTCAACTAATAGGATGTGAGGACTCCACAGCCTTACAAATGTATGGTTACAGCTTAAGTCTCTGCAGGGAGCTACAGGCTGATCCATTTTGCCTTGCAGCTTCGTGGTTTGTGACGATACTCTGCAGGGTAACAAAGAATAGGTGAAATACAGGGAGTTAGCAGTTAGACCTAACTAAAGCTAGTTAGAGGAAGGGGAAACAGCCTAAAATAATTACATTTATGAAGTATATTACGCTCATGAAACTTCTGTTTGCTCTCACATCACATTATAACTTTAATTTCAGCGTACTGTCTTTTGCCTGGGGCTGGCTAGGTGTTTGATTTCACACTTGCCATTTTGAAGCTTTCACTGCTCACTTACTGGTTAGTTACCGACACTAAGAGTGTGGCCCTGGTTCTTACCAGTTTCAAGTAACCCTCTGTGTGGTCTCTTTCAGCCGAAAAGCAAAAAGCAGTTCAAAGACATTTAGAAATTAAAATTGCAAACTTTATTTTGCATCCCCCTTTGCTTTTATAGATGCAGTTTGGCCACAGTAAATCAACAAATGGTGACTACAGCAAGATGTCAAGTTTACTTGGGAATATTCAGTGTCTTAAGTATTACAGAACATGTCTGCTAAAGACCGCCAAGCTCTGATGCATGTGCCGTGGTAGACTGCAGAGACCCAACTGCCCACGTGGTATTGGTTCTCTTTTTCCTTTCCAGGAGTTCAGTAAATAGTCTCTCCAGTGCTTTTGCTGCCAGATCAGTAGAAGTCATTTGAATGGGAGAGTCACAAATGGAAATTAAGGTGTGCAAGAAATTAAGCTTAAAGATATAATCCGTTTTTAGATATAATGCCATTTTAGAAGCAGCAGATCCAGAATTTTCCTGTGCAAGCATCAGCATTTTACTGATGCTCAAAATATTTATAGCTATTTCTTGATATGCTTTAAATATTTTTCTAGAGTACTACCATGTAGTTTGCTTGCAAGACCATTTGTTAACACCTACTGTTAATGCAGTGAAACTTCTTTTCCAAATACACTTGTTTTCAAAATACCAAAGGAAAGGTTCAACAGTTTTACATAAAATCACCCGTAGCAGTGCCAGGTTTTATGCTAAATGAATGTGTTGTTTCATCCATATATTACCCAACCTGATCTACGAAAACAGTAGGAATGACCTGTGCAACAGGACACTAATTAGAGCTTCTGAGGTATTACAGAACAATACCCACCCCAGAACTGCATGGTATGCAAGGCCGTGGTCCTCAAAACCCAAGTAGTTCCATATGGCAAAGAACTGGTTAAGGTACAGAAGGTTTCAGGACAGACTGATTTGAAGAATAAAAACAGAATTAACCACTATTCAGTATTTTAGGTTTGAAAGGTACCTCTAGTCCAACCTCCTGCTAAAAGCAGGTCTGACTTCAAAGCTAGATGAGGTTGCTCAGAGCTTTATCAAGTTGAGTGAATCCAAGGAAGGGGATTCCACAGCCTCGCTGAGCAACCTTTGTTTGCAGAGGAGCACCATGAATCAGAACAACTTTTGCTGGAAAGTGTGTGTTTATTGTATTATTCTTGAACACATCTCTGCAACTCTGCAAGAATGCTGCAGAATTAAATAAAGACTATTTTTTCATAGTGCTTATCTGAGCATGATAAATGAGCACAGTAGGTACAGTAAGGGGAAACAACAATATTGTACATTCCATAAATATTTTATATCTGTGACTAAGCTGGAACAGGTTTTTAATAATTCTTTTTAAAAAAGCAGCCCTGGAGAACACAGTACTGTGGAAATAAATAGTATTTAGATTTAGGGAGTAGAGTACTTGGTGTCAGTGGTGATCCTGCCTGGAGGGATTTGTTTGTCATGCACAATTCCTAACAAGTCTTACTTAGCTCGGTAGATTATAGGGGGGTTCATCAATTTTAAATATCCAGGTTGCCTTCAGTTCACATGATAGCAGATATTTCTTGCACTTTGGGGTGATGCTCTGTGCACATAATTGAAAGCTCTTCATCTTCCTTGTACCTTTTAGGTAAATGGCTGCCTGCTAGATCCTGTACCTCCTGTGGTGATTAGGAAAGGATGCCAATCACTGCCTACCAGCATGATGGAAACTTCTATTGATGAAGGAATAGAGACAGAAGGCGAGTCAGAAGAGGACCCTGCACAGGCACTTGCAGCCCTCCAAGCAGCTCGCTGTGGGAAGCGACGTCACACTCTGGCAGAAGTTACCAACCAGCTGGTGATGATGCCAGGCACAGGTACAGAAGTTAGCACAGACATCTCAAAGCTCAGTTCCTGCTCCCAGCACTCAATCTAACAAGCCCAGGATGAAAAACACTAGGTTTTAAGACTGACAAGCACAAGACAGAGTTTCTTCGTTTTGTTACTTATCATTTGCTATAAAGGCCAAAGAGAAAAAAAACCAACCACAAGACACCCCAAAACCTGCTGTACAGACAGTATAAAACCAAACCAGCAAATATACAGCTGGCTACAGTCACGTGCAACCCCAGCAGCACTAGTAAAGTCTGACACTTGGCTTGTTCTTTTTCATGTCACTAAATGTCCCCAAATCATTCATCCCCTAGGGATGCGCTGGCAGAGTAGGACAGTGGGGAAACAAAACCCTCTGGATTCTTAGGTAATCCAAAACCAGCAAGATGACCAAGCCTTTCAGCTCAGGCTACAGTCTTGTCAGGATTATCAACAGAAAAAAAAAAATACACTGAACCCTCCAAACAAGCCAGTGAACATCATCTGCATAGCATCTTATCGCTGCGATAATACAAAAACGAGTAGCAAATCCCTTTCTGGTACTGAAAGTGTTAAGTTACGATTACTTTATGAAACCTGATTTTTTTTGGTTTTCTCTAAGACAGTCACTGTTGGCAGGAATAACTTGAGCCTATGGCACTTAGTTTGCTTTGCTAAATTACTGATGCACTTTCCTTTTATTCTGGCTTTTGTTTTTTGTCACAGGGAAAGTCTACTCACTGGATGAAAACTCATCTCTGGGCAGTATTGATTCAGAGTATGATGTGGGATCCATTCAGAGAGAGATTAAATTCCTGGAAGACACCCCTTCCTTGAAAGAAATGGTGCTGACTAACCAACAAGCACCCAGAATGACAACACCTTTCATAGGTCTGAGACCTGCCAATCCAGCCATGCAGGCGCTCACCTCCCAGAAGCGAGAGACCCACAACCGCTCTCCTGTCAGCTTCCGAGAGGGGCGCCGAGCTTCTGACACCTCCCTCACACAAGGTAATGATAACCATTGCCATGACATGTTATGCCCAGGCACGGCAGTAAATGTACTCCATACACAGAAGCACCAAGCCACCTTGTGACTTGGTTGTTACTCAGCTTCTCTTATATTTGCTGTGCTAACCAGATACGAATTATCTGATTTTCTGACAAGGGTTTTGCTCAACTCCTCTCCAGGAATTGTAGCATTTAGACAGCACCTCCAGAATCTGGCACGAACCAAAGGAATCTTGGAACTCAACAAAGTCCAGTTGCTGTATGAACAGATGGGATCAGAAGAAGAATCTTCTCTGACATCAACTGCCACCCAGTTGCAGGACCTCATTAATAGTCCTCCGCAGGTACTTAAACCAGAACTCAAGCTCCATCTTTCAGGTGTTAATGCTTTGCGACAGATAAGGAGAGGATAAGGTATTCTGGAGATCTGAGAAGAGCTAATTTACAGCTAACATTCCCTCTTCTCCTTTCCATCTTCTGCAGAATAGAGAATAGGCATTTGCAGGCTAGCCTTTACCGTCCTCAGGGTGTCAGTGAGATGGCCGTGTTCGCTTTCCAAATCCAGCATCTTATTACTGCCTTTAATCTGAAGGATGTTTCAGATTTAACAAAGCCCAATAACATCTTTCACTGTTGGAGTCTGTCTGATATAATTGTAAAAAGTGCAAGAGCCGAGTGATGACAGCCTGATTTGTGTAGTGAAACGCTAAACAGCTTTTAACAGCTCTCTAGTTACTTGTTTCAGATGGAACAGGTAATGGGAATGTGAGTTTCTTTAAACCCCAGGAATGGAATAAAATGGGTAAGAAGTACACAGGCACTGTAAGCAACTAATGTTCCAGGTGCAGCCTGCTATTCTTAAAGCTCCAGCTGTTGCTTTCTGACTGCTGGAAAACTTCAGTTCTGACAACCACAAAGTTGTAATGTTTTCACAAGAATCTCTCACTTGATATAAACACGCTGCAGTGCCCATGTCAGCACTCTCCAGCTTGCTAGATGCCTGCTCCACGCTTCTCCTCTCCACCACTATTGAAAGCTTTTTGCCTTCTGTTTTGAAGCTGAAGTGAGCACTGCACAAAAGCACCTTCACTTTGGATGGTTTTCTAACCCTGTACATTTACTATTTCAGAGGGCAAGTCAGAAAATACATTATATACAATATCATTTTAGTTACAGATGTAAGCCCTTGCCATTTGGCAGCACAGGTACTTCAAAGCTTTGTACTTCAGGCTCCTCACCATGCAGTACAAGTGGTGAGTGACACCAGAGACCAGTCCGTGTGGCAACTATGAAACCTCTGTCAGGGAAATCCTTAAAGAAAGGGTTGAGGCAGAAAAGCCTTTTCTGGGGATGAAACTTGTTCCTCTTCTTTCTGCAGGAGGAAGCATCTCAGCAGCAGCAGGAAGCTGCGTCTGCTTTTCCTAATGGTGCACATCCCCCATTATTATCCAGACGGCAGAGCTTAGAAACACAGTACTTACAACAGAGGTTCCAGGTACCATACCTCCCCTCTACTGAGTTAAACCAGCTGCTGTTACCACACAGCAGACTAGTCTCTTAGATTTTATTACTCGGGGAAAAAAAATCAAAGGCTAAATTAGCAGAGAAACAGCGTAACTTCAAATTCAGCTGACTTTTCTTTTGTCAGACATTGACCCTAATCATGCAAAAAGACTACATTTCTGATATCTTCCTACTCAGTCTGTTACTGTATAGTTACAGTTATTAAAGCAATTTGAAGTAACTGCTAGTGAATACTTATCATCTGTGTTGCACCCCACAAAGATTAGGCATCAGCATCTGAGGAGCAACTTCTGACCCTGTGGGGCTTACTGCTTCTCCTCCCCTCCCCCCTTTTTTTTAAAAAAAAAAAAAAACAATTTTCATATAGTTTTAGTTTATAAAATTTTTTTTCCAGCTTGCAGCTTCTCTTTCACGTGGGAAGAAATTTTTCTGTGGACTTCTATGGTACAGTGTATCTTGCAAAGATATTCTTTGTGGAAGGGTTAGCAGCCAGTAAGCAGCAGTGGCTGTGGCTTTAGATAGTAGCTCTATTGACAGCTGCTGAAAATGGAGCTGGGCTGTTACACTGTCGTAAGGGTAGACAGTCTTCTCTCACCTGCTTTCTGGGCTAACGCATTAAGTCAAATGCAATTTAAAACAGCACTGCTTTTCTTGCAGAAACCCACTCTGCTATCAAAGGCTCAGAACACTTGCCAGCTCTACTGCAAAGAATTGCCCCGGAGTCTGGAACAGCAGTTACAGGAGCACAGGTAAGAAGCTTTCGAACTATGCAGATAAGCTTTTTATTTTTACTCTCAAGAGTAATAAAAGAACTGGAACAACCTTTGTCCACTTAGAAATTCTTCGAAAAACAAAATCTTTGCTTTAAAATTTGTAAGGACACAAGTCATTCTTTTAAAAGAGGTACAACAGTCCTGTCACGTCTTTACAAGTTTGAGCTCTTTATCAGCTAACACGACTAGGGTGCAGGTGAACCACACGCTTCATTTAGCACTAATGGGCATATAGAAGCAGAGGAGGAAACTACCCTACTACTTACGTTGCACTTAATTTCACCCTCATCCTCCCAACCACCCACTGTTTATAACCTACTTATTGCAGTATTTACCATAAGTCAGAACATGGATCTTGTATTTCTGCCTCCTGGGAGGCCCTGCAGTCAGTGAGGTATTTCCTGTCTCACTCCCATGACCCAGTAATTTTACAGTAGAGTAAATCACCCTTTTCTGGT
The DNA here is from genome assembly GCF_047716275.1 of Strix uralensis. Taxonomy (NCBI): domain Eukaryota; kingdom Metazoa; phylum Chordata; class Aves; order Strigiformes; family Strigidae; genus Strix; species Strix uralensis. The sequence goes on along the minus strand of NC_133997.1, from coordinate 2,398,984 downwards.
CATGTAAGATCAGTTTAGAAGTGACACTCGTCTAAAAAAGTTACAGTAAAGAGTGAATAGATTTGAAGTGTCCTTTTATAACTGTACATATTAGAGCAGACAAGATTTTAATGGCCACATCAAAGGGCTGTAAGCTCTTTATGAGCTGATCATTTGGTAATCGTCAAACAAGTAAGCAAGATAGAAACTAAAGACAGTCCCTGAGTTTTGCAAAAGAATCACAGAAAGAGAAAGGAAAATAACCTAGTTACGTGCTGTCTAGAACAAAAGCACCAAGGAACAAAGGTATAAAAATACTACTCAATTTCAAGAAAGCATGCAATCTGCAATTACTTTTTAGCTTATGGCTGCTCCCAACAACTGTGGAGTTGATTAATCCTAATCAAGAACTGAACTAACAGTATTGAGAGCAGCTTGATGTACTTTTAAGAACAGGAGGTCTGCACAGAGAACTAAAAGCTGGGAAGCAAATAGATTCATTTTCTGAATGCTGTCAGCTTCCATCAGTAGCAGGTTTCCTATTTCAGCATGCTTTGGGAGTCAGCTGGCAGGAGACCTCCACTTTGACAAATTCCTGTGATACAACAAAGGTAGCTATAACCTTGCATTGTGCTGTAAATTACTGTTTGTAAAGAGTCAAAATCACAGAGTTTCATAAAAGTTCATAGGGAGCAGTGGGGTTCAGAGAAGAAGAATATGGGGGGAAGGAGACTTGGTTCATTTCCGTTAGTAGCCAGCAATACTCAAGTCTTCAGTTTCACAGCGTGAAGCTCCCAGGCTTATAACACAGATACAGCACATCTTATTCTTAGCAAACAAAATTAAACAATGCATGGGGTTAACTTAATTGCACAGGAAAAATTCACTAGGCAACTCAAAAGGTTATCAAAAGGAGATTTACAAACTCAGCCTCTGCACATTTGCTGAAAGGTGAAGATTCTGGTCTGCTGTAAAACTTAATAAACAAGATTGCCCAGGAATTTTCCAATTCTGTACTTCACTCCCTGCTGGAACTGTTTGAGTGACTAGTGTGCAGGACTCCTACTGCACCTTAACACTTCAAAAGGCAAAAATAATTGCTGTTTATGTCCTTGATTCAGGCTGCATCAGAAGCGACTCTTTCTCCAGAAGCAGTCCCAGCTGCAGGCCTATTTTAACCAGATGCAAATAGCTGAGAGCTCATACCCAAGGTCAAGTCAACTGCCACTTTCCTGCCAGGAGGAGCAACAACAGCAGCAGCAGCAATCAACCCAGTTCAGCTTGCAGCAGCCTCTGAGCCCTGTGATGGAGCCTTCCTCAGAACAAATGCAATACGACCCCTTCCTCAGTCAATACCAGAAGGTACAGTTGGATCCACTGCCACCCTCCCAGATCACCAGCTCATCACGGTTGTCATCACCGGTTCAGGTGCAGCAGCCACCACAGTCCTTACAATATTCGTATCAGACTTGTGAATTGCCTGTTGTCACCTCTTCTGAGCCAGACTACACAGACCAGTGCCAGTATTCCATGGACCCAGCACAACAGAGCAGTGTAGCATTGCCTGACAGCCAGAACAGCTCAGCATCTCATGAATCCCAGTCAAACTATGATGCATTAACCCTCTCGGAATTGCCTGGACTCTTTGATTGTGAAATGATGGAGACTGTAGATCCCCAGCACAGTGGCTACGTCCTGGTGAATTAATACCATGGGGTGACTAACATGAGAGTGGAAGACAGAACAAATGGAGAAGCATGTGAATTTTTGGTTTTTGTTCCTACCCCAAAGTTCACGGTAAATTTTCACCCCTTGAATTAACAGGGGAACTAAAAATCCACCTGACTGGAGAAAAAAAAAAAAAAAAAGCAGGAAGTGGCAAGAAGTGTTTGGCCACTAGCTCCTCTTGCTGGTGGCAGGGGCTAGAGAACAGATAGTGCAGTTTCATCCCACAAAGAACTAGTTTGCATAGAAGGAGGCAAAAAAAGTGAATTTTAGAGGAAGGAACTAGCGCCTTCTAAAAAAATTGGGGAGTTTGTCAACATTCATCTAACATTCACTTGGAGAAATGAGTGCACATCATATTGTACTTCTTGACAATAAAAGCAATAGTTTTCATTGAAATTCAGGGTAGCTTTGGGTCTATGCTGATGGCAACTGTAATACTCTTGAAACAGTAGCGTGAGGTGGAATTAAAGGAAAGTTGCACTTTGGCATCCAATTGCTGGTTAAGCTACTGATCTGGAACTACTCCATAGCAAGTGTCTGAGGTCACCAGGCATCTCAGGCAGCCTCCACTTCCTCCTGCTAGCAAGGAAACAGTATTTCCCAAGCCTGCCAAGGAACTCAAACTCTTCCACTAAGGGAAGCTTCTGGATCTCTGCTAAGTGACATCTTGACTCTGTCAAGAGATACCTGGAACTGACACAGGGCACCACAGTGGTTTGTAGAGACCTCTGGGTGGGGATCAGAATACTAAAGGATAAGCTAACAGAGAGATAGCAGGTAAGAAGTACCATGAGAGAAAAAAAAAAATAAATCAAGAGCTATAGCCAATGGCATTTAAAAAAAAAAAATCCACCTGGGTGGCTTTTGAAATCAACCCTTTTGCAGGCTGGCCTTTGTGGAGGGCTCTGTCTTGGAGAAGTTCCAATCACTGGAAAGGATCCATCTGTCCTTCTGTTGCATTTTAAAAACAAGCAAACAAACTGTGTTTTGAATTTGCAGTATGTGTTGCTGGTGGTTTATTGAGCTTTGTATATTTGGACAATTATTTAGGGTTTTAGAACTTAAGGATAAAAACAATGAGCTTAAAAAACCCCCTGTGAAGTGATAGTGCTGTGCCTTTTTCAGTTCTTTATCAGCCTATATGCTTTTTCTGAAGAAAGTAGACAATACCCCATTTATATCCTTGCTATAGCCAAAGTCCCTTCAGAGCACATGTTCCACCATGTGGAACATAATGTTTAACTTTCTTAGTGTTTTGATTGTTCATGTATATATAACATTGAAAGTATTACAGCAATATTTAGCATCACGAACTGTTGATGTATCAACCATTTCAAGAACTACTAAACTCAACAAGCAGTTGTGTGTCCAGAACTTTCAGTCATGAAATGCAAGTCATAGGAGGATTGTTTAGGAATCTGCAGAAAGTTTAGATCTCTACTTTGGGTTTCTAAGTATTGTGGGACATTCCAGGATGACAGACAAACAAGGCTCACAGCTAGACAGTTCAGCCCTTTTCTGAGCAAACATTAAGCACAATTGCAGATTCATTAAAGCACAAAGAATGGCAGAGGAACTGTGCTGATCACCTATGTAGAAAACACCACTGTGTGTGGGAAAGTTTGGCGAGGAGGGTCTTTGATACTACAAATATGAGGATGTAGAAAGGTGGACAATCAGCCAGCATTTACAGCAATAAGACCATATTTAAACGTGGAATAGTAGGCTTTCAGTCACTGCGTTGGGGGCTGTGTGAAGGAGGGAGGAATAACAACTGCCAGAAGGCGCCTTGCTTCCCGTGTACTACACTTGGAGAGGCAACTCCTATTGCTACGTAGCCTGCTCTGATACTGGTCCAGTTGTGCAGCTGTACTCAGTCCATAAGTGCTCAGCTTCTACCTCTGGTATCACAGTGATTCTCAAGGCATCACCAAAGGAGAGTTTAAAAACAGGGATCACATCCATACGCTACTTACGTGATACAAGATTAAAGGAGAGCTTTCTAGCCCTCTTTAATAGCCAAGATGATAGAAAACCTGAGATAAAAACCTTATTGTGTGTTTTCCCTCCAAAAGGAAACTTGACTGGCACAGTAAACACCTATGAAACACAGAAACCCCTGTGACCCCTTAAGTGACTAACAGAGGGAAAGAGCTTGACAAATACTGCAGCAAAACAGACCAGGCATTTCACTACTGCAAAAAAAGGAAAAGAGGCAACAGTGTCCCATCCTTTCATTCCTTCTTCCCTACCCCACAGCATAACGAACACTTCTGGAATTTTAATATCTGACCAAGCACTCAAGGAACTGTGCAGTGAAACGGGCTACACAACACCTATGGAGACAGGCCCAGTTCTGCTCCAAGGAGCTGGGTTACTGCTATAACTATAACCACTTCCTTCCCCATCCAACTCCAGGATACTGCACGTTTCAGGACTCAAAGATCAAAGTAATTCTGTTCTTGAGTCCTGCGATTCATTTATCAGAACGTGTCAACTAGTCTAAGCTCCTTTGAGCTTTGCAGTGCTGGTAAAGGGGAAGTTACACTGTTCTTTAAAGTAGTTTAGACCGACTCTTCCCCTCAATCAAAAGCATATTTAACATTTCATGTAATTTCCTTAAAGCCAGTTAGAATAAAAGGCTTCTAATGCCTTCTAATATGGCAGAGTATCCATTGGGCACCACTTCGTACTACTTTGAAGTGGCTTTTTTGTTCAAATCTGTAATGTCTGACATTAGAGAACTGTGTACACTACTGTTAGAGAAATTACTAGCTTTATCTTGTATTACAGACTCCTTTGAAGAGACTTTGGTGTGATGTATATGGGGTAAAAATTTCATATGGAGAAAAGTGCAATATGTGTGTGTGTGGTACGTTCTTTAATGTATTTTTTTAAGGAGTTAGAGGGTTTAGTCTCTGCTTTGGGATAAATGCACTAGTTTTGTGAGCTCCAGTTTGGCAAGTTCATCTGTAGTATTTACATGCAACTGATATGCTGGACTCTGTAAAGCAATTACAGTGTATTAATACAAAATAAAGAAATGTGTATTTCATTTTTAAATCCCTAGTGAGCTAAAGCAGCCCCTGCCTCTCTTGTTTCCTTAGCAGCCTCTTTACATATTATATTGAGGTTATTTTCTCTCTGAGGCACCAAGCTACCAATGACAAAAAAGAAAATTAATGTCTACTGCAAAAACTGGATTTTCTAGACTGAAGTTTACTTCCCATCATTGACATACTTGGGGTAGTTGATTCCACTGACTTTTGAAGGCAAATATGAATGGACAAAGGATTCCAATAGCTTCAACAAAAAAAAGTTGCATCTCTTTACTGCCTGCTGTGCTACAGAATGTCAAACACTTCAGGACCATGCCTCCAACACAGGCAAGGTCATCTGTCAGTGGTGTATCACCTTGACTTAGGAAGAGGAATGTTATTCCCAAAACTACTATCAGTTTTGACATTCTTCCACATTAATCAGTATACACTACCCAACAGGTGATACAAAAGCAGTTTAATTCTGATCATATAATGCTAAACCCTAGGAACACTATGTGAAGGGTTCAGGGGCTTGGGTACTGCCAGAGGGAATCCATCGTAATTTCCCTAGAGGTGTAATCACAGCGTGCCACTACATCATCCCATGCTCCACTGAGAAGTACCAGTCTGAATTTGACCAGAAAAAGTACTTACAGGAGGAGCTTCTTGGGATCAGAATTATTACCTCACAGAAAGAAATGAGATTTTTCTTTTAGACATCATAGTGGAACAGTTTCTCCAAGACTCCCAAGTTACTGTGAAATTCTTGAGGTTACATTTTTTTTGTCCATCTCCTGTTACATCAAGTGCAATTAAAAGAAGATTGTGTTCACAAGAAAGATCTGCTTACATGCTTTATCCAACCTTCCACATTACCTTTACCTGTAAAAACATTCCTTCTCTGTACGTCCTCTCAATATTTGTTTTAGCAATTCTGCAATAAAGCAGTTTGGGACAGGATGGAGGAACCTCAAAAAATTAAAATCAACTCTTTGCTGGGAAGAACTCCTCAATTTCTCACTAGAAGAAACAGACCCAAATAAAAACACTGTCCTAAACTGTTTGAATTAAACTCTTCTCTGTAGATAAAAGGCTGCAAAAAAAATAGGAGAGGTCCCTTTTAACAGCTATTCTGCATACCTTAGGAGCAGTTGTTAGGGAACTGAGAGCAGGTTTTTTGAAGTTCCTTAGGTAGACTGGACAAAACCAACTGGATTAGTACAACAGGTATGGTTATACCATGCGGTGTCACTTACAACGGTTGTATTTCCATAGGTGTACGAGACTGGGTTGGTTGCAAATAGGTGTCAGTACCACATGTGGATTTTACTGACTGTTCCTAAATTAACAGAGTTTTGGAAGGCTACTCATGCTACAGCAAGTTACAGCTAGGTCCTACTGAGCTAGTTATGCTACCAGCTTCCAGGAGTCCGTATTTCTGCAGTCCACATACACATTGTTTAAGGCAGACAAAAGAATCAAGGCACTGCAGTCTTTTGTAGAGACTGGAAAACTTCATGCCACAAGATTGTTACGGTACTTTCCACTTTCATTAATAGAAAACTCATTCAAAATTAATTCAGGTGAGATCAAAAAACAGGAGGCAAAGTTGAGGAAAATTTTTCTTCTGGGGAATCAGAAACAATAAGATTACCTATGTTTTCAGCTCTCCCTCTGCTCAGACAGCAAGTTTGAATGGGCCTGGAAGAGACCTCCCGAGAAGAAAAGCCCCACTCCCAAGAATAGAAGACGACGTAGATATTCAGGAATTGCATCCTGTGAACTACTTTCCTTAAAACCTTTCACCCTGATCTGCGGGGTAATAATAGGCTTACTTTGACTTAGCCTAAGACAATCTAGGACTTTCCTCTTAGAAAAGAGGCTTCCTTCCTCTAGAACTATAAGCAACAGCAGTGAAAAATTCATCTTACGCCGTTGCTTGAAACATTACACCACTGTCCTGTTGAGGGTGAAAACTGAAAGGGAACTGTATCTGTTCTCTGGTAGTTTAGGCAGAAAGTTTACCTTCACAGAGAAAATGGGCAACTCCAGAAGAGGCTCTGTTGAAAAGCAAAATAGCATGCTCTTCACAGAGGGAGCATCAGAGAGCAGAAGATAACATATGGAAGAACTGTAGTGTTTTCCCTGGGACTGCAACAAGTTACATGACATAAAAGGTCATGATGTGTGTGTATATGTGAAAAACATCTCACCAGCTCTTTTCTCAGCATCACTAGCAACACTTGTGACCCTCAGGGTTTATCAAAGAAACCCTTCCAATAGGAAGAAGGGTGTGATGCTCAGAGATGTCAAGCAAAAATTAGTGTAGTACCCAGCAGATTCACTTATTCCACACCAAAACTGCTGCATTTGTGTAGCAAAGTCAGATACAACTGGCTCTGGGCAGCTGCAGCTGAGCAGTTGGTATGATGCACTGAGACACAAGACACTTTGCAACAGAATTAGTAGTTTGGTTTGCAACAGTACTGACCAACTGACTGATCACCTTCCACATTCCCATGAATCAAAAGTGCCAAGAAGCCTTTAGACTGTGCACTCGGACAGGATACCAGTAATGCTGTGCCTTAACTCTACACCAAGCTCAACACATCCAGTGTATCTCTCTTGGCTGCTTTCCCACATATCCTGCTCTTCTGCTGACATCTAAAACTCCCGATACAGTCTTGGGCAACAACCCCAGTGAGAAGGGTGAAGCCCTGTATCTGCCTGCGTGCCCTGCTCAACCACGGGCCTCAGCCAGAGATCACAGGATGACTCAGGCTGCACAGAGACAGGCACTGTTGGTCACTCCTCCAACAGCACCACAAACAGGCTACATGCAGGACAGGAAAAAGGAACGCAGACACACTTTCCCATACAGACATAGTCTTTCACTGCTAGCAGTCAAAGCAAAACCCAAGAAGGTCACACCTTAAGGGGTTACCTCAACTAACCTTACAAACTGTCTGGAAGACACTTCCCCTCCCCCCAAGGCTAAGCCCTCCTTATCCCAGTGGAGACAGGAGAAAGCCCTCCCCCTCACTGGGATAAAGTCTGACTTACAGACTAGGTCAGAGCCTTTAAATCCCTTTCAGAGTTGCAGAGCACAGCATTTCTCTGCTGGGCCTCAGGCCAGCAGAGCTTTCCTTTTCAGTGTTATCTGGCTGACAGTGCTCATTTAAGTCCCTGGCAGATGGATCAGCAGCAAGGCTATCACAGGAACACAATACACACGAGGTAGCGGCCGACTATCAGCACAGTTTATGCGTGGGGTGAAATCAGAACGCGTACACATCTCTTCTGCTGATTAGGCTTTTACAATCTGAGGGTAGCTTTAAAACTGTGTCTGAATTCAGTGCATAACATCTCTGTGGGTGTGAGCTTCAGCCTCTGTTCACCTTGCACTAGTGTCCCAAACGCATTCAGGATAAGCCTTGAAAAGCTTCATCCCCAAGTCCTTTTGGTATAGAACAAAGCAAGGGGGGGGGGGGAAGGTCAGTTGAAGGAAGAGTGGAGAGAAAGCCCATGAAAGAACTGGTGCATTAGAGAGAAAGGGTGAGTGTCTAGGAGATGGTTGCAGGAGTAGATAGCCCAAGATGGCAAATACTCTCAATGACAGCTCAAAAAGACACAAGCCCTCACCCACACAAAAACCTGCTCCTCTGCACGTACAGAGCAGAAAGGACTTCTGCAGACCAGAACACAGACACATGGCCAGAACAGCGATACAGCCAACAGCTGGAAGCTTTAGTCCTGCGAGGCTTCAGCCAAATCTAGACACTGTTCCTCCTAGTACAGGCAGATTTGTGTACTTGGATAGGTGAACAGCACCAAACAGCAACAAGGCTACATGCATCTACCTGGAGCTGTACTGACTTGGGCACTGGAAGGACACACCTCCCCAGCTGCAAAACTGTTGGCCAGTTTCCTGTTAGAAGGCAGGAGCAGGTTTGTCAGCTGAAGTCTCCCTCCCTCCCCAGCTCTGCTTGCCGAGATACTAACTTGGGATTATCTGAAATATCATAGACAAGCTCCAGAGCTCAGTGTAATCTTCAGATAAACAGCACTGTCCAGTCCTGTGCTACTCAGAGGAACACTCCACAGCCATGCTTCTTCCCAGGTTGTGTTGAGCCCTCCACCACCTACATGCAAAGCCTGCACACAACACCCATGCTGGCTTGCACTTTGCTCACACGTCAGGGAATTGTGACACCGGGAGCCAAACATTATGGCACTGACAGGAGTCATCTGCTTTACAGCAGCAGCCAGTGCAGGACCGTTTGCATGCAAATACAAGATAGTTTCCTTTCTACAGCTCCTCCCAAGAGGCAAACTTTCTCCCACAGTAAAACATCAGGCCCATAAAAGCAAGCACCAAAATAATAAATGCTTCAACTGCTCTTGACAGGTCCAACACCCTGCAGCACAAACAAGGACAAGTTTTATTTCATGCCTACTGCTGAGCATACCTTCATCTAACCCTTGTGAGGTGGCAAATGCAATCAACAAAGCAGAGCTTGAAGAGCAGTACGCAAGCCTGGCAAAGCTCTGTTGCAGGCCACGAGAGAGACTTTGGAGATTTTATCTCCCGATGATATCATTTTTTCATTGGCACTACATGCTTTTTAGATTCAGTTCTTCTGGAGGCTGAGTTGAGAAGGGGCAAAGGAGGAGATGAGGGGACTATTCCCCTCCTGCTGCCCACTGTCTAGAGAAACGTGACAGAAACATGAAGGCTGATGTGAATGGAGAATGAATGGGAACATCCAGGTGTCAAAGCACCAAAAGGAACACAGTGTGGGAGAAGGGCTTTAAGAATAGAAGGTGTAGGTGGCATCTAGATTAACAGGACATTTGGATCCCAGCACATGGTGAGTTAATCCTGACAGCTCACAGAATAAGCAGGGGGGTAGAGGACTGAAGCAGATTGAGAGATTGATCCCCATTAGCTCCTAAAGGGGTTGAAAAGTACAACCCAAACCAGCATCTCACCGCCAATCCAAGAGACATAAGGAGGATGCCATAGGCATCACCCCTGTCTTCCACCTCCATCACTGCAAGGAATCCTGACCAGATCACAAGGATACACACATCTCAGTTCTTATGAGAATGTGGGCAGGGGAGTACAAGTGAGATCAAGTGTATTTTAAATTGAAATCATTTTCCCTCTTGTAAGACCTTATATTGTTGCAACACTGTTTTCTATATTAACTGAACAAGAACACAAGGCATAGGTGGAATGTGTGTAGACTTAATTGCTGGTCAACACAAAAGGGAAACACATTCTAGGCTTTATGCTATGGCTGGTTTAGGAGATTTAAGAAAAACAAACCAGCCAATCTTATCCTAATGGCTGTTATTTCCAAATAAGAATGGAGCTGATGGGCAGAGGGCTGCATTAATTGCAAAACTCAATTCTATTTTTTTTTTGTAAGTAATCACCACATCAAATAGCAGCTGGATCTGCTTAAATAAAGAGTTGGCAGTCAAGTCAGATGTGCACATCCAGAAAGGCAGAGGGCTGCATTGTGGAAATTAGCTAGTAGATCTGAAAAGGCTCAATTAAGTTTATGTTCACACACACAAAAAAAAAAAATTGCAAGGACTCAGGTAATTTATCCCCAAAATGGACAGAGTGGGTAACCTCTTTAAGGGTTCTTCAAAGATGTTTCTGAAGGAACTGATCCAAGAGGAGGAATAACTGGTAATGGCTGTTAGTTTGGCACAACAGAAACAAGAAGACCAAGGCAGACAGGAAAAGAAGGAATTGATAAACTGATGTCATAACATGTTACATGATAACTAGAAAAAGACAAGTTAAGTACCAGTGTGGAACAGCTTAGATAGAAACAGGTGCCAAGAGATCGGGTCCAAAATTGAAATGTGCAGAAGAAGAGGCAAGACAAAGACAAGTCACCTCCCTGTGCCACCCCAGCAGGCTGTCAGACTGTGTGCACACTTACAAGTACATCTTAAGTGGACAAAAACAGCCCATGGCAATGAATATTGCCTGGTAGCAATTCCATTTTTGGAAGGGTTTCAGAGCCTTCCAGTATTCCTGTGTGAGAAATAGGAGACTCTGGTGTGTGTTTGAAGTTGACACCCAAAACACCCACAATCTACAGGCTAAATGGCAAGGCCCTTTTGTAAATATAAACAGATGAGCCTCTGGCATTTAATACAAACCCTCCTTATAAACAAATACCACAGGTGAAGGAAGATGCAAGAAAGAAACTGGAACAGGACCATCAGCAGAGGCAAAAAACACATAGGGAGAGGGGAGGGAGAAAAAAAAAAATCCGATGTGAAAGGTTCACCAGTCAAGGGAAGCTCGTTCTCTCCCGGTGGGGATGGATATGCCTCTTACTGTAAACGGCAACTGCAAAATAACGAGTGTTTCTGCCTCCACTGCTTTAGGGATTATAGGAGGCGACTGCAAAGCATCTGTACTATTGCTCACACCAAGATACAGAGAATAACACTGTGCCAGTGACTAAGGTTTCCAAGTCTAAAGAAATATACTCTTTGTGGACTAAACATGATACTAACCTTGTTTGTACAGGTTATTTGATTCTCAGTGCTTGAAAAATCAGTAGAAAAAAGAGTAATTATAACAGATTATGAACATCCAGACAGACTAAGAAATTTTAGGTTAATCTGACTGTAAAATCCCAAGACAGAGTGGAAATTGAAACCAGGGAAGAGACATGTCTAGCTCACAGTATCCTCTATTTTAAAAGGCCCCTAATGAAAAGTCAAACCTGCAGTTTCAGCAACAGAGAATACCATTCAGTGCCAGTAATTTACTATCCACAAACTGATATCAAACAGCAAAACTATGTGTTATGGTAGAAGCTCAACAAATTTTACCAAAAATGCAAAGTTAACCCTGGGCACTTGGAGAGTAAACAGTGCGGGCTGGGAGGGGAGTAAAGATTGAGAACCTGAAGCTTGTCAGCTCCTAAAGGGGTCATCAGGTATATCCAAAACCTGCACATCACCACCAATCTAAGAATAACCAGAGACGCAAGCAGGATGCCCTAAGGCACCATCCCTGTCCTCAGCCTCATTGCAGGGAATCCCAGACAGACCACAGGGATGTATACACATTATGACACCACGCTCAAGAGCATGTGGGTACAAGGGTGTAACCGATTCTAGCCAGGCTTGTTTTAAAATAAAATCACCTTCCCTTCCTATAAGGACTCACACTGTGGTTTGCTGTATTGCCACAGCATTATTAACTGCCACTGTTTTTAAACAACACAGCTTATGTGCGGGATCTTCCCTCTCCCACCAGCCAAAGACTGCAGGAGTATGCAACAGGAACATTTGTTACCTCACAAAGCTACAGAAATGAGAGGGGCAGTTCAGTACATGGTTCACAGTGGCTTGATTCAAAAACTCTGCAAACCCAGGCAGACAGCTCTGCTCTGCTGCAGTTACACTCAGCTCACATCAAAGCAGCTTTTTCTAACCCAAACTGCCAGAGCCATACTTTTTAATCAAAGCTGAGACTGAAGCACACAACAGCAACACTGCATGACAGTACCAGGATGCCCAAAACACTCTGTCCAGGACCAACCTGCTGCTAAAAAGAAAATGGAATTAATGCTGTGAGACACACTGATTTCTCCTTGTTCCTCTACAAGCATTCCTATCAATAAAAGGCTCTTCAGGGAAAGGAGACTCATACACCAGATCTTACCTTTCCAATTCATTTCAAAAGTTCTACCTGTCCCATTTTTCCAGAGCTTTCCAGCAAGGATTCAATACAATATCCCTAAAGGGAAGGCTCCCTTTCCCACAGAGCTGTCACTCAGTGTTAGGAAAGAGTTTAAATATGGTGATTTGAGAAGAGATCTCTTTGCTTAAAAAGGTACTTAAATGTGGTAATTTTCTGCAAGGAAAGTACCATAATATGGTTTTATGTAATAGTCCCTGCTGAACTGACTTCCCGGCAAATAAAGGCTACAGTGTTTTGATAAGAATCCATGTGGTGTTGGTTTGCAGAATAGGAGCAAAACGAGTTGCACACGGAAAGCTAATAGGAGGTTTGTTCCCAAAATACTCACAAATGGACATTTACTTAGTTGAGAATTATACGCTGAGTTCTGGAAAGGTTAGGCACATTTAGGGAGTTCATGAGCTCTCTGCAGCATGTCTCCTGCAGGCTGCTATAGCGGAGAGAAGCTGAGAGCATGCAGCTGCTGACGTCAATAGGGTAAATAATACCATGTACTGAAATCACCTGGGTGTGCATTACCCTTTCCACAGAGCCTGCTGAGCACACGGGGCTGCAGAGCAGTCTGGGAAGCCCAGGTGTCTGCTCACATGGAAAATGCTGCATCAGATAAGTAAATATTCTCCAGGACCACCACCCCCAAACAAAAAAGAAATACACTGAGCTTCTCAGGACTCAGCATTATCTCTCTTTGAAAGCACAGTATACAGCACCATCGCTCAGTTGATGTACCAAGAGCCAGGTACTGCGATACACAGATGCCGAAGAGCAAAAAGGCAACTTTCCCTATTCCAGGACAGGCTGTTCTGTTTGCAATTAGCAGCTGACATTTTAGTCACTTAGAGAGGCCACTTTGATGCTGGTCTGGAGAATCAGGAGCTTACAGGTCCACAAAGTCAACAAAGCTCCTTTTTATGGCTCTGCAAGACCCTGGGTCCTCTCCTTCAACAAGCCAGCCCACCCAGCCTGGCCTGCATGAGGGACTCACCGCAACCAAAGGGAACTGCACAGCACTTCTGGCCAGCAAATATTGTCAGGGTCTCAGACCACAGCACCCAGAAAATGGTAGGTACAGTAACAGCAGATACTGTAGGCAAGTAACTTTAAATACCTATAAAGACAGAATCCCCTCCACCTCCACTCAGAAAAACAGTGCCAAATCTGGAAAGTAAGTGCACAGCATCTCCCAAACCCCAGCCCAGCACCCCAGCCACTAGGCCACACTGTTTCTCCAACAAGCTGGGTCTGCTGCCTTCAGAACAGGCAGAAAAGGAGCTAAAGCCAGTGGTCCTGCCTGTCAAGAGTTCAGGCATGCACTCCCAACCCCAGGCTCCCAGCCTTGCAGACTGTAAGCTCCAAGTGTATCAGTGTATCTGGGGTGAAGAGGGAAACAACAACTGGAACCACCACGCAGAGAACCTGGCTTTAACCTCCTTCCCTGGATATGCCTGCTATGAGCAAAAGCAGGACAACGTTATTATTAATGCAGCAAATTAGCAGCTGAGTCTTGTTAGCACTGCTCGTATCACTGCAGCTGCATTAAAGGCTGTTAGAGAGACGTATGAATTATTCACACTAATCAGGGTGCTGACAGCAAGATCTGGGGGCACAGCCAGGGCAGTGGCCGCAGCTTCCTGCCTGCAGTACCTTGTCATGACTGGAGGCCAGCTGCTCTACTTTCTTGACAAGCATTTCCTTGGAGCAGTTGCCATGTCAACACATCTGTCTAGGCCATCCTACTTGTCAAAAAGTTTAAGGTAATTTAGCACAGAAAGCCAAGGAAGGTTCTGAACTGCTTTAACCCTTTTGACGCACTAAGCAAGCTCTTCCCCAGGAAGATGGCTGGAGCAGCAGCAAGCCAGAGAGAAGTTGCAGAGCTGCTGATGGAACACGAAGTAGCTGCTGTATTTACCCTGCCAAGGGATCCACCAGCTCCTCCAGATGCAGTAAGGTAAACAACACCCACCAAGCAACAACAGAAACACACACAAATACAAAACCCCCAAAAACCCAAAAGCTCTATACTAGGAGTCCTGGTCCAGCAGCAATTGCCTCAAGCCGAAGTCACTGAGGCACAAACCAGATCACCTTGTGCCCAGCAGCAAGTGGTTCCCACTGAGCATAAGCAGCAGGCTCACAGAGAGGCACACTCTGCACATCCTACTCTTAACCTTAGAAAAACATGCCCACAGCCAGGATACCTGCACACAGATCTCACCACTGTAAGGCTTATTGTTACAAGGCATATCAACTCAGGTTTCCCCATTTCTATCCACAAGGTAAATCACCTTTTCCAACAAGCACAGCAGATCACTGCAGGTCTCTGTGAGCATCCCCCAGCCGCAAGATGATGCTGTGGTATCCAGACCCTCAGCCTCTGCTCCAACAGAGTCAAGTCCAGCAACCTCCAATGACCTGCATGTCTCCAGACAAGCCTGGCCCAAGGACTAGGTTAGGCCAAGTCAAACCAAACGCCGGGTGTGCGCTCCTGAACCAAGCACACATGCACATGAGACCCTGCTCCTCCCTGGACCTGTTTTACAGATTGCACTACCCTGAAGGAGCAGCTACACCTGGCACCAAAGTGTTGAGGCTCCTACCAAGTTGAACAGGAGAAGCTATGCCTGTATGTTTGTTTACAGCATTGTCTGTGAAGAGTCAAAACACACTTTCTGTTTCCCCAGAAAGCCTCTAACAAGAGCGAGAACAAGCAAAATCCAACCAAGGTATCATGAAGGCTATTTTTCCCCTTAATACCTCGGGTTGCCACATATCACTCTGATGCCAAGCTCTCGTTAAATAAGCAAGACCCTGACCTCCTCCTAGAACCACACAGCTTTAACCTTTAGCCTTTCTAGTTTAAACCAGGCCCTTAACCTCGGCCTCCAAAGACACTCTTGTGGCCCCAAGCACTTCACCTTGTTTTATTAATGTTTATTGAAATTAATCCCATATTTGAGGAGAGGCCAGATCTCTGATTCATACTGCCAGTCTAAAAAGATTAGATGTTTCTCAGTTCTCCAGAACTATTTACCCTAAATATTGATGAATGATTAATTAACTGGTTAATTAACTGGTGCATTTAATACTTCACAGAGCAAGATGGACTTGGAAGGCAAATGCTGTGAGTGCCATTCATTTCAACAGAAACAGTTACACTGACAACAGGAATTTTGGGGAAGGCTTTCTAAAAATCACCATCAGGAAAGCTCAACACAACCTACTCCAAAGAGCCTACAAAGACAGTCTGCTCCCTGAGCAAGCATTTCTTGAGCTCCAAGACGCCCTGATAACTCCCTTTTGACATGCTCAGATGACGTGAGTTGATCAAGATAAACACACAAACCCAGCAACAGCAAAAAACCAAGGCAGCTCATACATGTATTACCCTTGACTCAGAAATGGAGGCTGAGCAAAAAGTACAAAGTGCAAGAAATACCCATGCATTTTTGCTTTATTTTGAACATGTTGCCTAGAGCCTGGCATGACATACCCAGATTTTTGTCTTTCCCTGCGGTATTCATCCCAGAATACCAGTCTTTAAAAGGGCTGATTTTTATATCAACAGTTCTTAGAAGCCACAATGGCTTTTTTTTTTTCCCCTCCAAAAGAATTAATTGTAAACTGCCTAAAAATAAGCCTGGAAAAACTCAGAAGGGAAAGCAACGTCAGCTTCTGGCAGCTTTATTACAGCACTCTTTGTACTGCGTGGCCTCCATTGTTCCTAGCTGGGTCACTGGGGGATGGGGGAAACCTATTTTACAGGCCAAGAGACCTCCTGTAGTCACTGAGCAGCTCAGAGACATTCAGTTATAAAGCAACAAAGGCAAACAGCTACACATTTCACCTAGTAACCAACAGGACCTATACTTAGTAGCTACTTCTCCACAGCAACCCTCATCTCTGAAATCAAGTCACCTACATAAACAAGGGCATCCTATTTTCCCTGCACAGAGAGCAGTGGTTATTGGTATCTGACTGTAGGTTTCCAGGAACCACCTCCTAGGAAAGGCTAGAAGCCACTCGGGGCAGGTACTCTTGAGTCTGTACAGTGCCCAAAGACACGTTACAAACAGGATACAGAAACACAGCACCAGCATTACTGGTTGTGGTTATATGAAATCACTGGTGCTGCGGAGCCCCATCCTTTCCACCAAGTACAGCCACATCTCACACAGCACATGCTCTACATGGACCCAGAAAAAACAAGGCTCCCTGCAGCCAGAGATGCAGCTCTCCCTATCCTGCCAACACGCCAGCCCTCAATCCTGTCAGACAGTGACCTGCTTCAATCAGTAGAGCACCTTTCTGAGCCTTTGGAGCCCCCTCAGCCACACTTCAACTGCCTCCCCCTTCCCAACCAGCCCTTCTTCCCAACACCCTTCCACCCACAGTCAAACCCCGTGTCTTACCTCCACGCCTCTACCAGCAAACCCATACAGCACACAACCACCACATACTCTGCCTACATCCGACTCAACCACAGAGAAACTTCTAGAGTGCTCAGTGCCACCCAGGTGGTGGCAATCAGGACTTTTTAGCAGCAGCCAGGCAGGCACAGGTGCTCCAGAAGCAGAGACTGAAGATTGGTAGTTGTGCTCTCACCTGCCCAGAGGGCCAGGGTGCCCTGCATGGTCTGGCTGCTGCACACCTGCAACAGGTTACATGTCCTAGTGGTGTTCTTGGTGCAAAAGTCACTGGGGTAAGGCTGACATGATTCAAACATCAGTTTTAGCAAGCACAAAGGAGAACTCTGGGAAGAGACAACGTAATGCACATAAAAAGCTTGCTTATTACCAAATCATAGAATCACAGAATGGTTTGGGTTGGAAGGGACCTTAAAGATCATCTAGTTCCAACCCTCTGCCCCGGGCAGGGACACCTTCCTCTAGCCCAGGTTGCCCAAAGCCCCGTCCAACCTGGCCTTGAACCCTTCCAGGGAGGGGGCAGCCACAGCTTCTCTGGGCAACCTGGGCCAGTGTCTCACCACCCTCACAGGGAAGAATTTCTTCCCAATATCTAATCTGAATCTGCCCTCTTTCAGTTTAAAAGTGTTACCCCTCATCCTATCCCTACACCCCCTGATCAAGAGTCCCTCCCCATCTTTCCTGTAGCCCCTTTAAGTACTGGAAGGCCGCCATAAGGTCTCCCCAGAGCCTTCTCTTCTCTGGGCTGAACAACCTCAACTCTCTCAGCCTGTCCTCATAATGCCCTAGTCTGTGGAGAGCATCCGCTCAGAGTGTGATGATGGCACCTAGGGTTTGGTTCATAAAATAGAAAAAAGGATGCTGCCCTCACAGGCACTATTCCTATGCAAAGACCTTCCCACAACCAGCAAGGACCCCGGGATCTGGGTCATGCTGGGTTTCACACAACAGTGCAGAACACACTCCTCTAGCTCTCTACAACATAGCATTTTTTCTGGAGTGAAGACAGCATGTGAGGGGTTAATGGGCTAGCACACCAATTCAGGCTGTATCTAAACTGAAAGAAAATTGACCAAAACATTTCTTAAGAGGAGAGGCAGATGACAGCCAGTAGCATCTGATCTTCTGCTGCCAACAGGCAGTTCAAGCACCCAGGATCAGCTGCTGTTAGTGCCCTTCTCCCTGGTTTTGAAGTAGGTCTCAGTCACAAGGCAGGCAAGGCCAAAAGGTTTCCTGGGAGGAATTTCTGTCTGAGGGCATTCTGGAGACAGTTCTACCAAGTCTGCAGTCTCAAAGGCTAGAAATTCTCTGTAAAGTAAAAATGTTTGTTTTTTTTTAAAAAAGCACAAAGTAACACTCCCTATTTTATAACAAAAGAAAATGTCCAAAACCTCAACACCAGCTCTGAGTGGTTTTAAAAATATAACTGGGAACAATCTGACTTTTCCAAAGAGATTGTGAGGATAAGGCCTTAGTCGTTAGTGACAAGCTTAGCTCCAGGCACCAAGGATATTTCCAAGGTCATGCAGAAACACCCAACAAGTGAGATGGTGGGTAAATTCAGCAGAGTCACATATTCCCCACTGCTGCATGGCACTTTAATATGATTTTGCTACACATTTCTGAGGATTTCTCTGGAGAAGGTCCACCAATCCCCCCATTTATCCACAAAACAAGGTGAACGTTAGAGGAAGGCTGGGAGAACCGCGTGCTTAGTGAAACAATGATACCGTTCTGTGGGCCTGCAGCTGAGAACTTGAAGGATGAACTTGTCGGTTCCCAACAGAGAGAAACTGCTGCTAGCTGAAGGGCAAACTGCTGTCTGGGAATTACTGGAAAGCTGTGGTACCCAATGCTGAATGGCTCACTTTGAAATTATCCTGTAACTCCAGCTTTTCATGGCGATACCTTTGGCTCGCTGCGCAACTGTTCCTTCTCTGCAGTGATCTAAAAGCATTGACCTGCCTGCAGGGGAGTTGCTGGAGTCAATATAGGCATGCCTGAAAGACTGTTCCTTAGAGAACACAGACAGGAACAAAGCACCAGTTGGAACAGGGATGAGCAGCCCAAAAGGATAAGCCCCACAAAACAGGTTTTCCAGCTCTGGAAAGCAAGTTCACTGCCTGGTCTGCCTGAAGGCAGAGAGAAGCTTAAAATTTCTCAGCCTTGATTAATTTAATTTTAAAATGCTGTTTGTAAGAAATGTCCACGCCCATCACACAGTCTGCTTTAACAGCAGCTCCTTCACCAAGCACTTGCTCTGTGAATGATGTCACTGCCCAACAGCAAAGTCAACTCCATGCAGAGAAGGCAGCCTCTCAAATAATCATGCCTGGTTTCCCTTTTCATGCTGAATGACTTGTTTCTGTTGTACCTCAGGAAACAAATCCGTTAGTGGCTATTAAGAATATTCATCTAAATCAAGCAATCACAGCAGCTTAAATACACTCCTTTAGAGGCAGACCAAAAGCTCGAGTCCTCAGCAGCAGAGCTCTGGCTCCACTGAAGTCAGGCAAAAGTTCTACTTTCATTTCAGTGTTGAAGGATTTCATGCTTTGTCGTCAGTGAAGTGCAGACTTCGGAAGTGGGGCTGTTTCGAGAGCACTTGCCATTTTGTCCTATTCCCACAAAGGAAGAAGCGTAAAACCATTTTGTCTTTACTGTTGCTCAGCAAGAACAAGAGAACTGAAGCAAAATGAACAGAGGGGTGTTTCCCGCTTTCGCTAAGGTAGCTGTCTCAGAGCCAAGTGAAGGGTCCATAGCAGGGATTCAGGTAAACATTTCCTTTCTCACACACAGCAGGTTGTGAGATGCAAGGGCAGTTTTCTGAGATACCTTTCATACAAAACCAAAGAGCCTTCATGAAAAATCTGAAATTCCACCAAAATCAAAGCCCTTGAACCGAGGAGACATCTGGCCTATCACAGCTGAAGCACAGTGCTGTCATGACCATGGTTATGAACAGAAGGCAGCTTTCCAAGCCCTGCCACCACTACTCCTTTGGAGGGACCTCAGACATGGCTCCTCCCTGCCCTCACAATTAGTCTCCTTCCTGCTCTCTCGCTGTCTTTTCTGGTTAGGTAAGGCTGCTTGCATGGGGAGCTGTCTTTCATTTCATACTTTCTCATTTAGAGAAGTGTCTTTCAAAGCAGGTAGAAATCCTAGTGGAGATAGAGCTGCTGTCCCTTCCGCATGTGTAAGCAGGTCAAGATAAACACATAGGTGAGAGGTTTACCTGCAGAGACGTTTTCCAGGCTAGGACTTTCCCAAATCGTTTTCCCTGAGAGAATGCAAGACTTGAGCATCTGCCCAACAAGACTTCCCCATGTTTCCATAATAATAATAAAATAATGAGCTTTTACATTTCTCTCACATTCAAGAAATTAAACATCTCCTGGATCCCCTTAGAGACACATCTAAGGGAGGATGCACCGCAGCAAACAAAAAACCTTCAGGGATCTCTGGGTCAGGCCCATGGTTAACAGGGTACCATGAAAATCACGTTTTGGCTGGTTCAGTCTGGCCCTTCATGTTATTAGATTCCCCAGGAATGAGCTCATGTTTTCTTATAAATTCATGCATCAACGTTCCAATCAAACTTTGGCAGCTGCTTTGCAAGTCATACACTCTCCCTTGCTTGCCTGCCTGCCTAACCCTTCAGAATGTAATTTTTTACTATAAAAAGCTGAACTTTTACAAGCCAGGAGAACATCTGATGGGGCCCAGCAACACGTTTTCTGTGTTGCTTTGTGGATTGTGAGTACTGAACATATCAGCATCTACTTAAAACAGGGAGTCTGTTTGCTCAGCCTTCCTATTTGATAATAGTTATTGCTACAGTAAAACAACAAAACTCCAATAAGAATAACACAACCATAATCTCTGCTGAACTCAGGAGCTGCTCCCAGGCCAAATGCATTATTATGAAGGGCTCTAAAGAAGCTTTTCAGGTTCGTCTTTGGGAGCCCAGCAGTTCAGGAAAGATCTTCCTTGTAGGGAGAATTTGTTGTGTCCCTGGAGAGCCTGTGCTGAAACCCAGGGCATGTTTGCAACCGCAGGGAGGTGAAAGCCAGTTTTCTCCAACCTGTTTAGTAGTACAGGCTTTCCTATTTCCCCAGCATAGGAGTGTTTGAGCTGAAGCCCTCACCTGACGACTTCCCATCTGGGGATCTCACAGTTTTAGGACCTGATGTCTGACAATACAGCATTGTACCGGCAAATTACAGCTGCCAGGAGGACACAGCTGCAGCAGCCTGGGGCCCAGCGGTTCTGCTGCAATGTTACAGCTGCATGTTTATGCCATAGGAGCACTCAGCTGCCCCACCAAAGCCTCTGCTCTGGCAGGTGCTGTGGAAAAAAAGCGTTACAAGGGGTGTCCTTACTAAAAGGGCATGGGAGCTCAGTTTTCCTGCAGTTCCTGGTCCCTTCAGAAGGTGTGGTGCTCTGTCATTCACAAATAATTGATGCTGGCACACAGGCAAATAAATACATGTGCCTTCCTTACATAGTTTTGCATCTAGGAAATAGATTGCAGCACCTAGGATTGTCTCCTTCCAAAAAGACTTTAGAGACGCCAACTTTTAGAGACAATCAGCAATACGAAAACATGGAGAGAATTGGAGCCTCATATGGAGACCCAGCAGCCCAAAGAAAGCAGGGAGAGGCATTCTGGAGCAGCAGGGAATCTTTCCTGTAGTCCTGCTTCCTCGACTACTGCAACCACCTAAATACAGTCTGTCTTTCCCCCATGGTACTTAACCATCTGCAGTCAGTAAATCATCTCCCATGCAAGCAGTGTTCAGTCCCCTTGCTGCCACTCCTTTGTAAGGCAGGATGTTGCATTCAACAGGACAGAGCATGGCCTCATCCAAGAAAGCTCCAGGGACTCAAGAGACAAGCACTTAATTACTAATTTTTGCCACTATGCTTGCTGGAGCCATGGCATTTTGTGGCTCAGCTTCCCTCCCAAAGACAGTAACAATTTCTCTTCACATTGCTTTCCTGACCTTTTCTCCCCTCTGGATTAGGCAATTACCTACTTCTTTTATCAGTAACAAGTTTTTACGTATCTGGGGAAGCCTGACTGCTAAAGGAAGCACCTAGCTGAAAGCTGCTAATCTCCATGTCTCCTGTGCTGTATCTCATACAAAGTGCACTTCTGGCCAAGATCCCAGAGGCAGGAGATGCCAGGAGCTCTCAATAGGTACATGCCAGCATTCAGGGAGGCACATATCATACACACAAGGCCCCATTCCATTTACTGTAGTTTGGCCCCATCTGAGCTGTGTTTTCCTGCTGATGTTGAAGTATCAGATGCCTCCCCTCCAGCCAACATGCTGGAAACCACCTTTGAAAAGGAGCTAGTGCTAGAAACTGAAACTCTGCTTGCTAGCCAACAGTGCAAAGAGCTTTGCAAACATGAAAAAATTCTATTTCAACCTTTCTTGCAAAGAAAGCGTTTTCTCCATTTGGCATGGTTTGTCACCAGTTTTGTCAGCAATAGGATTGGTAACATGATCTTGAGGCTCAAAGATGCAGGTTTAACTGCAAAACCCATCCTTCCTGTCATGTGAAATGAGAAATGTAACAGGGTTAGAAGATCCTGAGCTCTTCTCTCCATCTAGAGGTAAGAGAACTAGCAACCTCAATTCACACAGCCTGAATAAAGCACCCATCACATTAGAGATTTTCTGCCTTTACTAACCAGACTCTTACTGATCTCCTCTACCCATCACTCCACCTTTACTGGCTTATTTCACTTTTGAAGACAGTGTTTCATTTAGGACCAGGTCCAACATGTTACTTAGAGCACATAGCACCTACTTCCATGAGGATGTCCTAGATGCTATGAGCAAAGAGGCTCTAAGACAACCTTTTATGTCCACACTGCCCTGTTATGGGGTCATGCTGCCTTTCTGTTTGGGAAGACACCTCATGTACTTACAGAAAGAAACCATCATGAAAGACAGGCACTTCCCAGCAAGCTAACTAGGCTCCAGCTGCTGAGATCACACATTGAGACCAACAGTGGTCTGGGCAGGGTTTTACTCCCTAGACACTGCTGTAATTAAACAGAGGAGCTGCTCCCTCCAAAAGAATATCAGTCAAGTCCTACAGAATTATATAGCAACCTTTGCCATCTATAATTAAACATTAATAAATATTATAATAGTTTTTAATTATAGCATCTATACATACTTAAATCCACCATTATTTATATCTACTCATAATTGCTCATTAATCACACACCAAGTCAACCTAGAATCACCTGAAAAAATCCACTTAAGCTTTGTAAATTATCATCGGTCAAAGGAATGTAACCATCCAAAAGTCTCCCTTCAAGAAAAACATGCCACAGCATTTCTTCAGTTATTACCTAACACCATACACGTGTAAGAGCTGGAGAATCCATTTCCCTCCAATCAATCTGCCTCATGTTGCCAGGGAAGCTGCAGGGAAGCAGGCACTGGAGGCTGAATTTCGAGCTTGTGAAATTGCTCCCAAGTGCTGTGGTATACAAGCTCTCTGGAATAACGCAGTCAAAGCAACAGAAGTTGTGCAAGAGGAGAACTGTGTACTCCACAGCTGCACAAATAATGCCCATTTCACTTTGCCCCACAGCTGCTGCAAATGGACCACATCGTGTTCTTAAAATTCAGTCTAACTGGGGCTTCAATACTCTGATACATTTAGGGAACCATATTCCCAGTTGCACTACTGAAAGACAGAACCATGACAACCTGTATTTGGGGCTGGATGAGTTTTAATCCCCTCCCTCTGCTGCAAGGGTATAAATAGTACCTGAAAAGGTTCCACCATTTTCCACACAGTTTCTAGAACTCTCTTCAAGGCTTCCTAGGATTTATTCTCCCCACTCTCCAACCTGTGCAGCTTGTACTTTTTACTCCATCAGCAAAGGGTAAGAATTTATGAAACTGATTTGGAATAAACTTCTCAAAATACTTAAAAGTGCAAAGGACAGAAGGGGAGAGAGAAGCCAACCAAACTAAAATTGGTATTAATTGAGCAAATAATTACCAAGAGAGATTAATCCAGCTGGTATCAAGAGGTACCAGCAAGTGAACATCTGTTTTACGAATTATTTCTACTTTCACAGTTCTTAGGCAGGGCCATCCCAGAACTGTTAGCCCCACACAGACACAGAACTAAGGCACAGTTGTCCTGAGGCCAGAGACAGCAGCTGGGGATAGACAATGAGACTGGCCAAAGGACAAGGAGCCCTGCTGGTTAGCACAACAACACTGGACAGGTTTTTTGACCTTACAGCATAGTGGAGTCTGGAGGACAGAATGGGAGGTGACTGATGCACTGAAGTGACTTTGTAGAGGACGCTCTGGGGAGTCCACTGGAGCTGCAATGATCAGGGAGGCAGAACCATCTCCGGTCAGGCTTTCATACTCAATCACAAGGAAGAATGCCATTGCTACCGCACATTCAGACAGATAAGAGGTGATGATGTGGACTTAAACTTACAGCTGGTATCATAGGAGGAAAGTTGTATTTTAAACTCTAGACCTGAGTGAGTTTAGTGCCTTTAATCACAAGCCAGAGGCTTGTATCTAGTCACCAACACAGACATAATGCACACCAGTGAGATACGGTTTCAAGAACTGTTCAGGGCAGGCTCTTCCTCTCTCACTAGAACTCTTTCCAGTCTTGTCTACGTGGACTTTTAAACGCAGATAAACTAGTGCAAATCACCCTTCAAACCAATGTGGAGCTCTCCTGCACACAAGAGCTTTAAATCTTCTCCATCAAGCTAACTATCCCAGTGGTTATAAATCTCAGGAGAGACAAGCACTTGGAAACAGGCTCACTCAGTGAGGAGTTGCAAAGCATGAGGGACCAGTGGGGGGTATTTTTTTGGCTTCAGCTCCAGGGGCATAAAGATAGATTTCTCTTGGCTCAGTTGCAGAATGCAATTAAGGACCATGCTGCCTTCCCATACTAGCGGAGGAGAAAAGTTTCTTACTGGAGCCAAATAACTTTGACAAACTAAATCATTTGCATGGTGAAGATCTTCAAGCTTCTTGTTAGCAAACCCAAAAGGCAACAGCAAGTGCACTGAAAGGTAGGGCAGCAAATGTAATTCCTCTCTTTAAAAAATACGCTTGGGGATTATAGGAAATTGCAGTAATAAGGATATTGTCACAATAATTGAAAATAAAGTGAGGACTGCTAGACCAAGGACTTGCAGTGACAGAGTTCCAGCTAACGTTACACACAACCTATATCCAAGCAATGCACACACAAAAAAGTCCATTAAAACAGGGCTTTGGCCAAGGTTGTCTATCAGAACTCCCAAAAAAGCTGTAGCTAGACAGCATCCCCTTGTTACCTTTACACTTCAAGTAAGTAATGTAACTGTCATCACCAGAGCCCAATTTAGCATGGTTACAGCACACATGCAAAGGACTTGAAGGCATAAAAAAATGCAGCCAGCACTGATCCCTCCGGTGCATCTGTGAGCTGCCTATTCCAGAACTGTCCTAACCACTCTGTCGCAGCAAATACAGGTGCAACACTTTGCTAACTCCATACATGATTTGTGTACGGGAGCTGGTTTACATGACAACTGCCAGAAACACTGTGTCAGAGTGGAAATGTGTCTGCAGTGATCTGTTCAGACATGTTCAAAAGAGTTTTTCTTAATTTAGGGCATCTCTGCTCCCTTTCTATACCAGGAAGACTCCTTCCCTTTCTGTAGGAGAAGCGTCAACAGATAAACAGCTTTCATAAATGTCATTTAAACACACGTGTGCCCTGGGGTTTTGAAAAGGAATGCCCCAGTATCCTGCCACGAACAGGTCAGCGTGGGAGAATTATGGATCTGTGGCACTGAGCTTTAGGTTGAGATTTATCACCATATGGAAGTTGTACATGCTTTCAGTGCCATGTATCCTTGCATCTAGCAAATACAAAATCACATTAAGACTACAGATTAAAACCATGTTATAATTCTTAGGACAAGGGTGATGGAAGAGGAGTGCCAGCTTAATTTCTATCAGTCTAAGGTGGAACTGTCTTCATAACTCTTGCCTTGGCTGAACAGAACTCGGCAAAAGGCCTGAGGGACAAGCCACCTGCACTCCAGGACAGGGAAGACAGGGCTTTCCTGATGCCCCTGACACAGGCTGACCCCTCATTCTCACCAGGGTGATAATGTCTCACTTTTTACTATGTGTTCAGTCATCATTTCAGGGTGCTGCCTTGGAGGTGCAGGGGAACACCAGGGCTGCAGGCCCAGGATGCAGTGATACAGCACAAAAAAGCAGACAGGAAATTGGTGAGGTGAGAATTGCCAAAACCAGATCTGGGATGCTTTTGTCCTGATAAGAGAGGATGCAAATAAATTCCACTAAAGTCAACAGGAGTTTTCTCATGGATTTTAACGGAAAGAAAATTTCACCTTGGGATTGAATAAATGATCCTGTGGCTTTCTCTTCTCAAACTCCAGGCTTTCTTGAAGCAGATGGGCTGAAACACACTCCACACTCAGAACAGAAAATGAAAACATGACCTGGCAATCATTGGAAGGCTCCCACAACCTTGTCTTCTATGAACGCCCACATGTCATTGCTACACAAACAAGAGCTGCCAGTGTGGGAGACTCTGGGGCAATATTCCAGCAAGACAGGAGAAACAAATACCAAAACAAGAGAGCAACAGCATTTTAACAGCTTGCCTGGAAGAGTAAATATTGACTGGTTAAATGGAAAAAGCCAGCTCATCCTCCTTTTCAGTGAGGGCAGTTTTGGCACAGAGGAGGAGCCCTCACCAGTTAACAAGAACACTGGGCTTACAAAACACTACAAGTTTCTTAGCAAATATTTCTAGAAGGTGGTACTGGATGGCTGATGTGCACAATGACTCTGTTCATGAGCAAAGCAGTCCCAGAGCCCATCTGCAGCCTCTAGAGAGTAAGCTAAAAACATACAAGGAATTCACATGACACTAAGGGTAAGCAGGGCTGAGTTCTCTGCACACCTCCCTGCCCCAGCTGAGAAGGATGGCCATGGAGTTAGAACAGATGGCCAGAAACAGCAAGTGCTCCAGCAGAGCAGGAAACTAAACCCAGCTCCTCTTGGGAAGATGTTGGACACTGGTTTGCCCTCTTTTGTCAAGGAGTTCTTTCAAGAGGTTGAACAACTCAGCTTTTGCCTGCACCAGCGTTCCTTAGCAGTATTTGCTGTCCAAGCACCATCAGCATTTCAGTCAGCTGATGGAGAACAGGACAAAGCTATTTAGGGCATAAAGACCAAGCAAAAAAGCACATCAACAGTTTTCATCACCCCACTGTTAGGTATAAAGTCCACAAAAATGCATCTATGAACTCACCAGTAAAAAACACTAACATTCACAGTCCTTCTCATGCACGGGCCTTTACTAGTGTAATTGGAGCATCGTACGTGGTGACTGCCAGCCAGCCAAAGAAAAAAGAAGGCTTTTGGGGGTTGTAACACAGCTCTAGAGTCATCTGACTCTCACAGACATCGCAGCCACTCTCACAATGAAAGCTCACACACACACACACACACTGCTATTCCTGTAAATCATTAATGCAGCAAGCATGTTAGACCACAATTGACATTTAAAAGGCGTTCCCATTAACTCCGAGTCTGTTGGCGAGCACCCTGTAATCTTTTCTTTCCCTGTGTTTAGGAGAAAATACCTCCCTGCCTGAATACCATGGAATATATGCCGTGGCCAAAATTCCAGGGAGTTTTTATGATGTCAAAAAAAAGGTCCTACAGTTAGCAGTTCTGCCTTGTTCTCTACATTCTCACAAAATGTAGAAATCAGACCACCCATTTCTTCCCTAAGTTCCCTCTCACCTGAGGCCAAAAAAGTGAATGAGGATTGCATCTATTCCTTCACAATGACTCCTGTTTCCAGGCCTGCTATTGCTGGGAAAGACAACTATAGGCTTGGATTCTCCAGAAGCTCGTACATTAGGAAAACTATTTATTTTGGACTGCCAGAAAGATAATATACTTGTTAGCAAATGCTGCAAGACTGAGGATGGGGAGCCTAACCAAAAGGAAGCAATTAATCATTAGTTTTCCTTACAGACATGGATTATCTGTCAATAAGTGTCAACTCTCCAGAGAAAATGAGATCCAGAAATAATCCCAATTAGGCAGGAAAGTTTTCTGGGCTGCTTTAAGAATGGGAAGGGACTTGCTTTGCTTCTCATTTCTTGTGCACAGTAGCAAAGGGACCATCAGCAATCCCTGAGCAAGGGAAAAGGGAAACTCTCAGCATGGTGGGGTGGCATCAAGTTTCCTCACTCCCTGCCTGTTCAGCACCTCCATCTCCCACCCTGCCTGGTTGTACTATCAATAGTGTGTAGCTTTAAATGTCTGTAGAAATCTGGAAAGCACACCACACACTCCATAGGCACTGCAGGAGGCTCTACCCCAGACGGGCAGCAGTCCAATTTGCACAGGAATTGAAACATGCACAGGAATATGCTCAAAACTTTTCCACTGACTGCAGGATTTCAGGCAGGGCACTCTGCTCTCAGTCCAGCACCCAGGATTTGAAGCTGAGAAGTCTGCAGCCCTCTAGCCTCATGCATGCCAGGTGCAGGCTGGGTTCAGACTGCCCCACACAGCAGGCAGCACAATGCTTACTTACCTTGACTGACTAAGGCCAGAGATGCATTCCTGTGATGGACCAGACGACCTGAGTGACCGTTCGGTGGGATGCTCAGACACACACACACAAGCTAGCTGTATTACAACCTGAGGTCCTCACAGACAGACTATACAGAAGCTACTGAAACAACAAGGAGGAACAGCATGTTCGGGAAAGCTGAAGCACTGACCACAGCCCTGTCTCCACACAGCACCAGGGCCCAGCTGCTGGCTGAGCCTCTCCAGGAGCATCTTGCACCCTCCTGTGATGACTCCTCAGGTCAGAGCACAAAGGTGCTGAAGGTTGGGAGCAAGCCCTCAGAGCACAGGGGAAGGGAGCTCTGTTATAATTTGCCCCTCTGGAGGGGAAACACTCAGACATCAGCCACTGACCTCCTCCCCACCTCCCAGTGAGATCCCAGCAAGGTCAGCCTTGCCACACAACTGCAAGGTTGCAGTCCTGAAACCCAAGGCCTTCCCTGTAGCAAAAACCTCCAATTTCCCACCCCATCCCCAAGACTTTCAGCCCGGCAGGCAGCCCTGAAGACCTCATCACTCCCCACTTCTCATGGAGCACAATGCCCTCTCCTGGGGGCCTGAAGAACCAGCTGGAGAAGCGTTTCCCAGCCGGAGTGGGGTGAAACTCAGCATGGTTCCCACCAGGGAGGGACCAGTGCCTTGGGCCTGGAAGGGAGGAACCGGGGCTTAAAACAGAGATTCCCAGCTGTTTGCTGTGATCCCGCTCCCTTATATGAGCTTCTGTCGGCCACGGCCTCCAAAGGCAGATCAGCTTAACAGAACTGAAGAAGCAAGCTCTCCATTTGCAAACTGAAGTCCCTATCTTCTAGAGCTGCCACCACTGATGACCAGCCTGCAGAGGATGCTGTAAGGAAAGCAAGAAAAGCTGAAGGATCACAAAAACAGTTGGAAGCTGAAAGGAAATGAGTATGTTTCTTGTGGGGCAGGTCCTCCAAATCTTTCCCTCTGATGCCTGTCCTGGTTTCAGCTGGGATAGAGTTCATTTTCTTCCTAGTAGCTGCTACAGTGCTGTGTTTTTAATTTAGTATGAGAATAGTGTTGATAACACACTGATGTTTTAGTTGTTGCAAAGCAGTGCTTATCCTAAGTCAAGGATTTTTCACTTTCCCATGCTCTGCCAGTGAGGAGCTCCACAAGAACCTGGGGAGGGAGCATAGCCAAGACAGCTGACCAAAGGAATATTCCATACCATAGGACGTCACACTCAGTACATAAACTGGGGGGACTTGACTGGGAGGGGCTGGTCGCTGCTCAGGGACTGTCTGGGCATTGGTCAGTGGATGGTGAGCAACTGTATTGTGCATCACTTGTCTTTTGGGGGGGGTTTCTCTCTCTTTTTCTATCTTCCTTTTCATTACTACTAGTATTATTATTTTCTTTTATTACAATTATTAAACTGTTCTTATCTCAACCCACAAGTTTTACTTTTTTTAAAAAACTCTCCTCCTCCCCATCCCACCAGGGGGAGGGGAGGAGTGAGTGAGCAGCTGCATGGTGCTTAGTTACTGTCTGGGGTTAAACCATGACGTGCCTCAGCCAACATAATTTCTTCATACAAGCACACCTCTGCTTCCACATGGTTCCACCTCCTGTCCTCTCGTGTCTCCCCTACAGTCTCTATGCCTTACACCACCCTCACTGTATATACCTGGCTGAAAAACTACAAAAGCCTCTTCCCAATGCTACACCCTACACCCATCCTCCCTTTGTTCTTTCACTCCCTGGAATTCACCAGCAAGCCTGAGGCAGAGATTTATAGCCCTGCATCACTCTCCTTCATAGAAGCCATTAGTTTCTGCTTGGGACGCTGTATAACTGGCTTAGGCCAGAGAGCTGTACACACTTCTCTCTATATCTCCCGGGTGTCACTTGCAGAGTGATCTGAGCATCCTATCTCCTTAAAGATACTACCCATTACCCTCTGCATCCATCCCTGTGTCAAAGAGGACTGTGAGTTCTCTGAACACTCCCCTGAGAAAGAGACATCTGCAAGCAAAGAAGATATCTGGAAAGGGGGCCCCAGCAAACAGATGCACAGGTGGCCAACCGGAGACATGCAATATTGTCTCTTCCCTATCACCTCCTCACTGCACCAGGGATGCAGCACCAGACACTGGCTCCGGCTGTTTGCAAAGCAAGCTGCAGGGTGTTGGGAGCATGGTGACACGACAAGTGCTGCGTTTGCACTGCAGTCTACTGCCTGACCTGGTAGGCTGTCCTGTTTTGCCAGGCTTAGCTAGAAGAAACAGAGATCACACAGGGCTGCAAGGCAGACACCTAGAGAAAGAATGAGAAATGTTTTTGAGATTTTTAGCTCCCACACAAGCCCTCCCCACACCCTTAACAGCAACATTCACTGGAGGGTAGCTGGCCGTTTTAATTTTTAAAAAAATACCTCCTTTATCCCTTCTCCAAGCCTAGCGCATGTCCTGGCTATTCTGTGCCTGCCCCAGTTTATACAGACAATAACACAGGGTGCAGTCTGAGCAGCTTTGGGGGTTTTATGTACAGCAGAGGTATTACCTAACAAGTGTAGATAAGAAGAGGAGCCCTGGGTTCTGACAGAAAGCTGAACCCAATTCCCTGGAGCAAATACTGTGCGCACAAAATACAAAATCAGCTTTGCAAGGGAAGATAAAGCACCCCACAGCTAAAAATACTCATCCCAAACAACTGAGAGAGCAGTAGCACAGGCAGGCAGGAGGGTTGGGGGAGTTTCTGCTGGGTAGATTTGGCATCGGGAGAAGACTGCTATTTCATTTGGATGGGAAAGCTAACAGCCTTGAATGTGACAGCAGTCCTGTTAGGCCAGATGTATTCACATGTTACAAGACAGCCTGTGCAATCCAGAGGCCTGCTGCAAAGCTTGTTGAAGTTGGCATTTCCACTGACTTTTGGCAAGCCTTAAATCTGTCCCTCCTCAAACAAGGCAGAGAAAGGAAGTGCTGTCATCCATGTTTCATGAGCCATCGGGGCTTTCTCACAGTCATGCATTTGCTGTTGGACCCAGTACTTCTACTTTAGCCACCAAAGCAGCTGCCTTGCATACCTACACACTGCAGTGACTGTGGCAAGCGCTCTGCCCAGTTGCTTACTACTTGTGTTTTCCCGTCCCCTTCCAAAATAGCTGGCATTTGTCACCCTGCTGACATTGGAGTGGATGTCTCATTAGCACAGCTAGAACTTGGGAGGCTGGAAGAGCGAGGAAGATGAGCTCAGGTGGGAAGAAGCAACAACAGCATCAGGGACAGACAAATTCTGGTGAAGCAGAGATCCATTTTTCTTGCCAGCTTCCCTAGTGAAGAGCCAGAGAGAAAATAATGGATATTTATAAGCAAACCTGTCTCTAAGGCAGCAGTTTCCAAAGTCTAATAATAGGGTTTGGACTTGTTTATTGCGTGATTCAGACAGCATTGCATAAAGCTGCTGGAAAGCTCCTGCCTGTCCCCAGAGCATATTCCCGAGGAGCTGTGAGTTAGAGGAGGGCCTGAATCCAGCTGCAGTGGGTTCAAGCCAGCAGGGTACCAGCAGGTTCTGTCTCTTCAGAGGTGCAGTCAGAGCCAGCAGAGATGCTGGAGCAAACCTGGCTGTGCAGAAGAAGTATAAAAGCCTCCTCCCAGGGAAAGCCAACCACCCACTCACTGTCTTGAAACAGCAAGGTAAGAAGCCAAGGAGCCTGATAATTGCACCTCTTGCTTTGACGCTTTGGTTGCTCACACCTGCAGCAGCACTAAGCAGAGTCCAAGAACCCATGATGCAATGCACTGTGAAATGCAGGCAAGGACTGCACCTGCCTCAAAGATTCTGCAGCAGTGGAAAGAACGTCAGGGATGTGGCAAGCTACCTGTCCCCAAAATCAAGGTGAAAACCCAAGTCTGCAGACTGCCTCTACTATGGCTTGGTCACTGGCCTGGTCTCAAACCAGACCTGGTAATAGGGGCAACTGCTTATGAATTCACCACAAAACCACATCCAGTGGCCCTGTTGTTGTTTCTTGCTGACTCAATACAATGTACTGAAAGTGCAGCTTCCCCAGACAAGTAGGAGGGGAGAATTAAAAACAGGAAAGGTCAAAACAGCCTCCTCTTTGTAGGAGGGAGAAAACAGGGCTGGGCTCTGCAGCACAGGGTAGCACCTGGACAGCATGTTCTGGGGCAGAGCAATTGCAGGATCAGCTCTCCACCCTGCTAGAGAGACAGTTTTCCCAAACAGCCCATTTCAACACAGAACAGAGGAAACTGCCCAGAGAATGCCTCTTTGCTCACTCCAGGCAGGGCAAGTGCTACAAGGTCACAGGAACTATCAGAAACCAGAGAAGGCCAGAGCAGCCTTCTCTGTGCTGGGTAGAACACAAAGAAACTTGCCTTTTCTAGAAAAAGTTGTCTGAAGCCTGTTTTGTCAATCATGTTTGAACATTCACCCAGTAATTTACCTCCCAAGCAGGATTCATGGAGTTACAGGACGAGTGAGTGACAGAATTGCAGGAGAACCCAGGCTCCCGGCTCTCTAGTCTAGTCAGGCACCCAATCATATGCACTTGTCTGGGGGAGGTGAGGGAGTCTCTGCCTCTACATCCAGCCTCAGACCCTCTTCATTGATCCCACAACAAAATGCACCTCTGTCCAGTCCTGGTTGTAGCTCTACAGTCCTGCACAGCAGCTACCCTCTGGATGAAGAACTGGGCAGGAAGGCATTGATCAAGAGTCCTGCTAGGCTATGATGCTTTCTCACCCTGCACATCCACCCTGACCTTTTTTTGCTGCTTAGCAGACACAGCTGGAGTTTGCAGAGCAGACAGATGGGGCCTCATTAGTACCTCTCCCAGCCAAGCAGACAGAGATGTTCAGTTATTCACTGGGACATGCACTGAATCTCAGCAGGGCTGAGATGATGCTCAGGTTCTGACAGATGCTGGAAGAGAAGGAAATTCACAGCTCTTTCCTCCAGCAGTGCCTGAAGAGCTAGGAACTCAAAACCACAGAATTTCACTACCAGGGCCTCCCTCCACTGCTACTTTGAGCCCTTCTTACAGCAACAAAATAAACACACAACCTAGTAACTCCATACCTTTTGTTGGACGTGAGGTGGACTCAAATACTAAGATAGTCCCTGCTTCTGAGGTTAGTACAAGTACCAAGGAAAAAGCTGTTACCAGTAAGGCCACAACGGAGAACTGTCTGGGCATTAGGCTCACTAGAGACAGGCAGGGGAATAGGGGAGGGGAAACAGTAGTTGTTATTTGACACTGACCATCACTGTCCCAGGTACCAAACTTTGGCCCAGTCCCTTCAGTATCACTCAGAGGATGCAGAGTCTGCTTTTGAAATAATGTCACCCCACCATGCTTTACAGAAATCTTCTGGGTGTTGGCAATGCAACATGGCAAGTGAAAGTGCTTTCCCATTCCTACGGAGAGAAGAGTTGTCAAACAGCAGCTGCACTCTGATACGACAGACCAGCTGCCAACATGCCATAAACCTGTCCTAGAACAACCAACTCCTGTGCAGATCTGCCAGTCACACCCGAAAGCTGGCCTGTGGCATTTCCAGCTAAGCCAGCCTGAAGCCTTCCCAGCCTTACCTGCAGCCCTCAACATTTTATTCACTGTTACTCATGTCCAAGGTATCTGCTCCACACACCTCAACTCCTTGGCCTCTACTTCACACACTCTCAGCTCCTGGCTTCTGAGAGAGTACATTACTTCAAATAATTTTCCTGCAGAAGACAAAAAACTTTGAACAAGAAAAAGCCCTGAGTCAAGGAAAGCTTAAGCATCACCTCTGTGGAGATGCAGAGTCCTTTTTGTTTTCCTTTCAAAAAAGAAAATTCGCATTGAACATCTTTGGAAACATGACTGAGTTCAGGAGGGGCCTCTTCTGAGGGCCCCTGAGCCCAGGCAGAACCCTAGGTGGAGATGACCAGTTTACACCTATGCCTGCCTTTGAAGCAGGTTGTAGCTGAACCCCAGGAAAAGGCAGAAAAAGCAGGAGCAAAACTGAAATGGACCTTAAATCCTGCTGCAGCAGATAAGCAGGAAAAAGTAGTTCTGTGGAAATCATGCCTTCCCTCAGCCTATTTCTGAGAGTGTCAGTCTGTCTCATTGCTGGCGCTTCCTCAGGGACTCTCCACCTCAGTGCTCCGTCTTGCAAAGGCTGGATGAGCTCAGACAAGACGAAATTTACTGGGTCCCGGTATTTCACAGCAGCACTTGTCCAACCTGCAGTGCTCTCAGCCTCAGTTAAAAGCTGGAGAAATACTGCCAGCAAAGAGGAGGTTAGAAATACTGTAATCCCTGTACGTTCTCTGACCAGCTTCGAGTGTCTTGCGCCATCTCTCAGCTCCATGTGAGACACCTGATCTAGCCATAGCCATGACCGCAGGGTTGTGCCCATCTATGGTTCTGTCAAGAAACCAGCTTCTGTCAGTGTGTCAGGTCAGACACTAGCAGCAGTGTAGAAATCCATCTAGATACCTTCTTTTCCAGAAACAGCCAGAATAATACGAAGAGCCCTTCCCTCCAAAGACAGAAAGGAGACAAAGGTGGATTGCCTACACCATCCTCATGTACTACCCAACAGGTTTGGTCACAACACCCCTCTCTGCCCAAGGCAACTCTAGGCAGGGAATCCCGCTGAGGCAGATCAGCAATTTGTGGCTTGACCCTTTACACACAAGCTCACAAACCACAAGACATTTTTTTTTAAATAGAGATCATAAATTAGCTGTCCCAAACCTGCCTCCTCACAATGAGATCATACATTTGCTTTAATTAGGGTCAAAGCAAAAACCAAAAAAAAAATATCAGAAGCCTCTCCCTCAAGCTTGCTAACAAAACCCACAAAGCAAACTACAAAATGCCTTTAAAAATGTTTTGTTTTGGATGTAGCTCCACCTTTTGGCACAAACCTCTTTACATCCACACCTGCATTCAAAAAGCAAGGTCCTTCATCCAGCTAAACCTGAGCCAGATGGGCAATTCTTGGAGTCTCTTCCTCAGGCCCTGATGCACATACTCCTTGGACTTGTACTGCTCACTCCATCAAGTCTGTTTAATTACTAGTAATCTTCTCATTATTGATGGCTTTTTGCTTCATCTCAGCACTGCACAGGATGCAACAGTCCTGACTTGTGAATTACGAAAAGATGAGGGGAGCTTTAGCATTTCCTATCAGAAATCTCACCTATGGCTCAGTCTTTACGATAGAAACAGCATTAACAGCAACTTTACCTTCTCATTCCCAGTGGTCTCAGCTAGAATTGATAAATTGCCTCTATGCTACATTCTGGCTGCTGAGTAGCACTACCTATGACAATTATGCATTGCCAGGGACTAAAGGAAGAGAGGCCCTGGCTCCTTTACCTGCTGCCAGGAAGACTCTTTCTGTGTCAAAGACACTAGATGAGAAACAACTTGTAGGCAGACTCCATGCGTGACCTTAAATGAGTTGTTGGGTCAAGATCTTTGCAGCAGACACTCCCAAGTTCCCCCTGAAATCAGCATTAAAATGTGATCTACTCTTGTCATCAATGACAGTAACAACCCTCCCTTTCTCTGCCTCATCTCTTTAGCCTGCATGTTCTCCAGGTAGCAGGACTGACTCCACCTGTTTGCATAGAAAGCAGCAAAATGGAGTCCCTGCCTTGATTTGAAACTCTGGAACGCAATGCTGTCCGCTGTCTAGCTGTCCACTACCTCTAGCTGCACCTGTGTTTACTGCCAGGAACCAAACATTTGCCACATTCCTGTGGAAAACATTGATAACTCCTAATTATTCTCAAGTTATCAGTCTCCCACCACCACCCCAAAACACAAGTCAAACCAGAGAGGAAGGTGGACCAGCCACAGTCATTTAAAGTGGATATTTACTGTACTGTCTTTTCATATTAAACAAGAGCTTACGGGCTATGACAACATGAACAGTCACACAAACAGCACCAGAAAGAGGTGCAATTGGTTCTTTAACTGCATTTGTTTCTTTATTTGATTTAAGGTCAGGGATTAGCAAGGGGAGAGGCAACAAGCCGGGCAAGAGTTTTGGTATTGACTTACTGGCACTGTAGAGCCCCGTTCAACACATGTGAACTTTTATGAGGGGTAGAGCCAGCTGAAAGGAGGTGGAGGAATACTATGAACACAGACACTACAGCACTGATCTGCAATGTGACTCTGATCTTCCAGACCAACTCACCAAAAACACCAGTTGCTTGGCTGAAAACCTTGAAGCTCCACATTTGACCTTACGAAGGGTGGTATTTGCACAGGGTGAAATCCATCTCTCTGAAGAGAGCCAAGATTTAGACACCACAGATGGTTCCCTAAGCCTTCAAAGTTTGAATTTAGAGTCTCAGCTCCAAACTGCTCCTCCATACAGTGAGGGTGCAATGGAAGAGAACTGCATTCTCCATGCTGTAATCATCCACACAACGGAGCAGCACAGTTTGCTCTTGCCACGTTTTGCACTTTATAAGCTGTGTTTCCAATAGAGCACAATGCCATTAAAAAAACTTCTCCTTAATGAAATGCAGGGGACACAGAACACCTTTCCCTGTTTCTAGAGATGCTCTTATGATTCAGCCCATGCCTTGCTCCTCATCTAGTTCCTCCTGCTTTGTCCCAGTAGTATCATGTTAGATTACAGCCTCATTGGTACTCTGCAGACTGGCCAAGAGACCTGCCTAGCACTGCATTCTGCACCTGGACCAACACATGTATTCTCAGAGACATGTGCTTTTCTGTTTGGATCCCAACAGCTTCCAAACATACAAGTCTGCTTCCTGATCCACCTGCTCTGGCGCTGCATACACAGACCAATCGAACCACAGTCACAATGGGGCACGGAGCTTGTGCAGCCTTTTTGCAAAAGGAACTTCCTCTCTGCTCCATCTCATGCCATCCCATCCCCATAGAGCTCCAAGAATGTGAGTGAAAACAGCTCCCTTCATCTAGCTTGTGATACTGCATGTTTTTAAAATGGAGATATAATAAATACAGCATCGCTCTGAAGCATATTGGACCAATGTAACACATACTGTCTATTATGGGAAACAGAACTGCAAATAAAATAATTAATCCTTCTCCTCTCTGGCTGTTTCCAGAAATTTTAAGATGCTGTAGTCTAGAATTCACAGGATGTTACAGGTATTTTAAAAAAAATATTATAAATACCAAACAAACCCTTGCTTTCACAGATAAAACCACTGATCCCATTAAAACAGATAATTGGCTCAATTCCTAAGTTCCTAAGTTTGGGTTTTTTTCTCCCAAAAGCACAGGTTTATCCTTGAAAGTGTCTCCTGGACAGAGCAACTTTAGGCTGTTTCTCTGTGGTGCATACCACTTCATTCCTTGAGATTCAGTGCATTTCAGTTAATTGTCTCTCAGCAGATATTTTCCTCTTTTCCCCTTCATTTTTCTTTAATAAAAAAATAATTTTCCTAAACGTTGTTACCTGAAAAAATTCCCTAGGAGAAGGTGAGCACTAGTTAAGCAGATTGGGGACAGTGGAGGGGGGGCACAGGAGAGAGAAAGAGAGAAGCTGAGCTGGATTTTCCCAGTGCCAGATTGCAACCTGGAGCAGAACCTCAGACTGTCATTCCTTTTTATTCTCCATTTTTCTCTTCTCTGGTGTAACAGATAATAACACAGGGAGCAGCAGGGATAATACATTTGTAGGTGGCTGCTGGATTTTCAAATGGTTTCTTACCAATATGTTCTGTGTAGGCAGAGCAGAGACCTGACACTGAGAACTGAAAGCAGATGATGCACCCTTTTTACAGCTGGAAGCTTGCAGAGCGAAATCACTTCATGGGAAATCTTTATTAGTGAATCTTACAAGCACAGTCTTTCAAAAAGGGAACTGAAGATGGCTTAGGCAGCTGTCCAAGAGTGTCAGCAGATGCTTTTGGTTTTGTTGCCCAGGTGTGTTGCTAGCCTCCCATTTTTTTCCTGGTTTGCTTCGACCTCCGGGATTTCAGAATAGTATAGTTTGCATACCATGTGTACTGTTCTGAGAGGAGAGGGATGTAGAATGCACGCAGCAGCTTTGAGGACCTGAAACCAGAAAGGAAAAACAAATCATCCTTAAAGCGCTCATTTGCCAGTATGTTCAAAATGATACAAATGAGGCTTTGCAAAAGATTTGGGCTGGTGACTCAGTGGTATGAGGAATGATAATGGTTCAGCCATACGAAGCCCAGTCCCGTTTTCTCCTTGTAAGAGCAGCAGCCTGCCCACTGTCCATTCCAGCAGGATGAAGGGGGACAGAGGCCAGGAAGGTGGTGTAATTATAAAAAACCCCTTAGATCCTGGTTAGCACTGTCCAAAAAGTAGACAGTACAACCCTGTGAGCCTTTGGTATCTTACAGACAGGCAGGCCTCCCATTCCTCTGGGCACGCTATTAAGGTGAAAGATAGCAAGGCTGCATTTAGCTCCTGGCATCTCCTCTTCTATCCAATCTTTCTGGCCGCCTGTTCCTCCACACATGTCTGAAGGGCAGACAGAAGCTTTGATGGGCACTGGCCTTTTGAAGTTTTGCTCTTGTGCTGATCTTCTGTCGAGGGTATTGAGTTAAAGAGGGATGGACTGCTCTAAAGTCTACACAGCAGTTTGCTGCAGGCTGCCAGCATTCACTCCGTGCCCTGCTAGTGCTGGGAGCTGGCATTTCACAGCACTTCGCAACAATTGGACCAGTGGAGTACTCCAGCATGGAGGGTCTAATGGCTGCATCAAATTAGTACCTTTTTCTTTGGTTGCTAATCGCTGGAGCTGTGCTAGCTGAGTACATTTTAAATGCATGTATTCTCTTACTGAGCAAACTAATAGTAAAATCCAGGTTTAAATGTGGACAAATATAATGCCCTTCAGCAGCAGCACTAAACCTTGCTAGAAGCTTCAAAAATTTGAACAACTTACTGAAACCAGAGCTGGGGCAGAGTCTTGCTTCCTCAGCATTGAAGCTTATCTCTTTGTCTGTTTAAGATCAACTTGTTGGTAAACTATCAACCCTTGACAGACGTATAAAGCTTGGATAAGCAGCAGCAGCACTTGAATTTGATTTGCAGCATGCTAAGTGGTCAGGGATGGTACAGATTCAGCACGGACTTGCTGGTCACTGCAATTCACACAGCTTTGCTGGTAACACAGCCAAAGTTCCGGACATCCAATTCAAGTCACTTTTTCAGAAGAAAGATGAATTGTGTTTTGTTTGCTTATTGTAAGGCAGCACTGGGTATCTTTCAAAAATGTAGTCCAAAAAACAATGGCAGGAACTGCCACTGTGAACTACATCTCCCTGGAGGCTCCCAGGGTTCTTAGACAGCCTCACTGTAATTCATCTGAGAACAAGCAGCTCCCGATCTGCAACTTGGAGCAAAAGACCATCCAGGAAAAGACTGGTGATATCTACTTGCATTGGCATAGCACCACTCAGCAGCAGGGTCCTGTTACATAAGATGCCATACAAGCACAAAGCAAGGCATTTTTCAGCTGAAACGTTCCCTCTTTAGACAAAGCACTATTCTTCCCACACTGGAGAGGGGAAACTGAGGCAGAAAATATCGTCTACCCTCAGAGAGACTAAGGAAATCTGAATTCCTAAAATTTACAAGTCCTGCTTCTAACTGTGAGACTCTGCCTCCTTTCAGCATCCAGCATCTTGTAAGCCTGCTTTTTGCCAAACCTCAGCTTGTGCTTTACGATATAAAAATGCTGATTGCTTCACTTCAAAGAACAAAAAGCTCAGTGATAATACTTAGGCCCTTTACAAATTGTAAAGCACCCAGCAAAGTTCCTAAATAAAAGAATCACTGGAAATGGTTGCTCTTTGTGAGTTCCTGAGGTGCTGGAATTGGGAACATGTTCAAAGTAGAATCTCTTAGTGGCAAATAACTAGGCAGAAGATGGTAATTTTGGTATACTCTGAACAAGGAACATTTTTTGCAGCTGTCATTTCCTTGTGCCTGGAAATTGGAGGTCAGCCCTCCCTCCAGTCACTAGAAGCAAAGGCATCCCTTTGAAAACAAGTGTTTGATTTTCCTCCTCCATCTCTTGTGGCTAATGAACATCGTGTCATTGCTGAACTTATTCTGGCATCTCCTTCTCTGAGCCTGACAACCCACCATTGCTACCATGGCTGCTCTCTGTGAATAGTGTGGTTTCATTTCAATTCCCTTTAGCAAAGAAAAAGAAAAGAAAGAAAAACAAGCAAAAGCAACTGTGTTCAAGCTGCTTGGGATGCTGTTTAGAACACAAAAAATGAAAAATAAGGTAGAGTAGCAGCTTGAGGCTACATTGTAAGAAAGGGACAGAAACTAGCACAATTCCCCAGAGCTCAGGGTGTGTGCTTGGTTTAGGATGAAGTAATTTGTTGAATTAGCCTTGTGCAGTTTAGCTCAGGGACAGAGAGGAAGGCAGCACCTTCAGCTGATGGCTGAGGTCCTGAGTATACAGTCTGTAGCACTGAAAATGCTTTCAGTCACTCATTCCAGATGTAGAGCTGACAGCAGTCAGAAAACAGCACCCAGTTCACATCCTCCTCTTGACCTGGATGCACCAACATACTGAGAGCCTGACCGGGCCAGCACTGTACCACACAGTGGGCACCCAGTAATGGTGGGTCTGATTGCTGAAGTAACAGAACTAAGGGCCTGTGTTTACCCTCAGTGCTGGCGCCTCTCACAGCTCTGCAGAAACACTACTGTCCTGTCTGTACTTCCTCTTCTTTTTTGTGAGAAACACGCCCTGTACTTTTACTTGTCAATATTCTGAAATACAGGCCCAATGCAGCTCACATGGTTGTGCTCACAGAGTCTTTATGGCATATGTTCAGAATGTGCAGGATTCAGCTTTGCTTTCTACAAAAGGATATTCCAGGAGCTGGTAGTAGCAAAAAACTCCTCCCAATTAAGCCAGTTCAGTGTAACCAACCTGAGTTTGCAGACAGCCTGAAACAACTCTGAGCGACAAAAGCTCTCCATGTGCTCTTAACTTTGCTGGCAACTCAGCCCTTATTAGCAGCAGTTTAAATGGCAGTGTTCCCTGTTTCACAGTTTATATCAGCAGTGAAACAGTAGGAGAAAATACTGTTGGTAAAAAGATCAAAAAAGGAGAGGCAGGAATGACTGATGGAAAAAAATATCAAGGGTGGAAAATTGTGAGAAACACAAAGCAGAAAGATAGCTGCTCTTCCCACCAGTGGATGTCATACATAATGCCAAGGCACT
The DNA here is from genome assembly GCF_047716275.1 of Strix uralensis. Lineage (NCBI taxonomy): Eukaryota > Metazoa > Chordata > Aves > Strigiformes > Strigidae > Strix > Strix uralensis. Next base: position 2,357,144 of record NC_133997.1, on the reverse strand, counting down.
CATGACAAATAACAATACAGTGAATTGGTGTATAAAGGCCACAGCTGATCTACATTCTTGTACTGCTCCCCCAAAACAAGAAGTATGTGCTCCAAGAATGGAGAGCTATAAATCTCATTTAGTCAGAGGAGACCCCAAAAGTGAAGTTCACCCTGCTCTTCAAGGTGAAATGTTGTATTACTCAAACTGTCAAGTCCACAAGGAGTTCTTGGTTTCTACCAGGTGTTAGCTAGTCAGGCTGCTGGTGCCATAGCAAAATAACTCTTCACTAACAAGACTTACAAAGGTGTAAAGGGAACAGTTTACATTGGTTCAAATTACCCAGTCTAAGGACATGGGTTAAAAAAAGGCAACAGAAAATAAAAGAGGTATCTCAAAAATAATATTTATGTGCTCAGAGAATCACATTGCAGATATAAAAACATGAAACCCTGAATACGGCATGGTAAATGGTAGCACCAACGTACCTGCTGCACAGCTATACAGTCAGCCTTTGTATTTGTTCAGCAGCAACTTTCTCACTGAAAAGAGACTCAGACTGGACACGAGCACAAGGCTGCTCTCTCTGCTGCTGGTAACTACACAGTAGCAAAGCCCTGGATGCCTGCTCTCAGCAGCAGCCACGAGAGTACCACGGCTGCTGATGCACCCATGGCTCAAGAGGTCATGATAGAGCTTTAAATTCAGACAGGGAACCTTTACCTCCTGTCACCCGCTTCGTCATGCTCAGCAACCTCAGACAACAGATGGCACATGGAAGAGGTTGGGATGACAGATGACACTGAATATATATAACATTCTATTTGCATTTGCTTCTAAATTTGTCCCCCAGAGACTGTGAGTGTGTGTAGCCTTAATCAGCACACAGCTCCCAAGCAGCATGTTGTAGCAAGATCAAGGCCACAATCACTCCAAGCTGGGTAGCCAAGGGTCTAGTGCAATGCTGCTGGAACACTGATGCAGCAAGGCTCTTTCAGTGGTGAGCTCCAGGCCAGAGCCAGGCAATAGGCAAATTCTGCCCAGCTTTTGCTGTGCTCCAGACATGGGAGGTATGCCACATTCCAGGGGGGGTTTGAATTCTTTTCCAGTTTTTGGTTTCTAGTGGAGCGACTGCTGCAGCACCCAGAGCAGCTCTCAGTTGGGAGAGATGTGCACAGTTACCAGTAGGCCCAGCAGAGCTGGAACCACAGCACCGTTTGGTGCTCAGCGTATTTCTGTCAATTACCTGCTGGACTTCAGGAGAAAGCAACTCATCAGTCCTGTTCTACTAATGCCAGTGGAGGCTCTTCTGGAATGGAAGCAAGGACTGCTAAGTGAAGATGTTCAAGTCCCCCCTCCCAGGCTCACAGACAGGGGATGGATGCAGTTAGACACATGTAGTGGTGGGAGATTCTTCCTAACTGCATCTTGTAACCTGAACTTCTTACCCCAGTGAGAGCAGAATTCATGAAAAGGAAGAAGAGAAGGGAATGGCAGAAAGAAGAGGCAGGAGGAAGCTGAACCTCTGCCACATGGGCAGGATCTAGTACCTTCTAGTTTACAGGCATACAGCTCAAGATCAAAGCTCTCTGAAAACTTATTAATGTTTGCACTTATTCTAGGTGTTAAATTTTGTACCAACCATGCACCTAAGAAGTAATTTAGCTAGTTGTAAAACAGAAGTAGGGAAAGCATTTCACGTAACATGGAGGAAAGCACCATTAAAGGGAATGAGACAGAGTCTCTTACCAAATCAGGGTAATGATATGTTAGAACAAGGTGACCGAATCATTAATTTTTCACTAAGAATATTTTTTTTGATGGAAAACCCAAGTGTTTGGAGCAAGCAGACAGCTCAGCCTAAAGAGCTGGAAAATATGTGCTCCTCAGTGGGGAGCTGTAATATATTTCCCCTTTTCTGTGCCAGATTCGGAGCACTCAGCCAATATAGAATTAAATGGACCTTGGCAAAGCAGCTTCCTGAGGAGCATAATTAGCTGGTGGCTTGGAGTGCTCTCTAATTCAATTAGCAGCACCATTTATCAGAGCCAGCTGAGATTTACATTTGCACTTGCTGACGTCAATGTGAGACTCGCAGGGAGTCCCAGAAGCCTCCAGTTCAGCAGGAGTGAATTGAACTGCTGGGGTCATTTATTTTCAAAGAACACGAGCTGGAGTTTGGGTGGGGAGGTGTTTGATGGGGTTTTTTTCCCCAAATGCTCCTTGCTCTGCAGCCACTGAGCTGCAGACCTGAAATCTACACTGGCAGCTTCCCTCACAGCTCAGTTCAAAGTGACACTTCTTCTGTTCCTCCCTCCCTTTTATGAAAAAACCTGCAATTTCATAGTGTTTTTACACTTACTTCATAGGTAGCAGGGGACATTTCCAAATCATTGTGTGGAAGCAGGTGCCAGATTTGAGAGATGCGTCATTCTGCTGAGCTGGGGAAGGGGAGGGGGGGGAAGGTACATGCTCAGAAATGCAAGCAGCCTGGATCATTACAGGAGTTCTTGATGTATCTTCGCTGACTCTACCCACAGACCTGTGTGTCCGACCCTGGGAAGAACTCTCCCCACAGATCTACTAGCTCTGGGATCCTTTCAGTTTACCAACTTCTACGTGCTGTTACAACTGTGTTACTGCTGCTCTCCTGCAGCTAAACTTCCCAGAACAATCAATTTCTCAACTCTAAGAGAGATAGCTCTGCCTAGATTTGTTGTCTCCAATTAAAATGAAACAAAACCACAGAAGTGTTTTTGCTGGGATTTCCATACCTTCTCCGCTATCAGGCCTGCCAACAACTTTCTGGACTAGAGAAGTATTTTTTGCATCCCTGAAACAGTCTCAGGGCATCACTGATGCCCTCAGAGAACCTTCCAGATGGATGGAGTGGCAACTCTCAGTGTCCTCCCTCTGAGGCTCTGCAGTGCCCACTCTAGCAGGCTCAGTACTCTACAGATTGGGATAAGGACAGAAGCAAGCAAAGCAAGGCTGACTAGCAGCCAGGGAGGCTGCTGCAGCAACAGACACAAAAACACACCAGTAGTACTTGCTTTGCAAGTGAGGTTTTCTAATCTCAACAAAAGGACAATAGTTGATGCCTGGGTCTGCATGGTGAGACCGACCCTTGCATCTCCTTCAATTGCTAGGCAGATCTGCAATTGCCTCTAGCTAACTCATCTGTCAGCTGCCAAACTACTGCAAAACTTGTGTCATTTCCCCTTCTGAGAATTGCTTGAGCCCCATTATTTTATGCAAGTTAAGCTCAATTACACTCAGAAAAAAACCAGAGCAAACAACACTGTCTTATTTTAGGAATGCTATGACACATTCAGAGCAAGGAGCTCAACCAACCAACTATGAACATTTGCTGTGGGAAACCTTTATATGGACATTGCAGCAAAATTCCAATACCCTGATGCAAAACAATGCAAAGGTATTTACCTGCCACCACTGTTATGAAGTTGAAGCTCCTCACTCTCTCATTCATTGCCAACAATCTCCTGGAGATAAGTGGGGAGCTAACAAACTTTTGGTCCAAATGGGAAACTGCAGCACAGGGAGGGTTTAAGAGACCTGGACGGAGTCATGGGAGTATCAAGTTCCAGCTGAGTCCCTCAATCACAAATCTACCCTACCTCTTCTCCAAAGGCCAAATTACAGAAAGAAATTAAAAATATATGACAAAAAATTACAAAGTGGGCAATCCAGAAAGCCCTTCTGGAATTTCTCTTGCTTATGCTGTTGTGGATGGGCTGGCAAAAAGGGCCTTGTCCTTGTCTGTAGTATCCAATTTTAAATGTGATACCTTTAAATAACACACTGGCTAAAACCAGGGCAGATCAGACCTTGCATGGTGTGTTCTTACTGCTCTTCACTGTACCATGAGTTGTCTTGGAAAGCTGTGCCCACTGCTACGCATTTGCCCTGCTAGGCAGGCCGCGGTTCCTGGCTTGCTGTTCTTCTTTCAGGGGGAACAGAGAATCTGTCAGACAAGCAGGGTGACATGATGGGGAGACAATGCTGGTTCTCTCATCCCTCAGTATCAGTGATACCCCCCACGTAAGCACATGCCCTTCTAGTCCTTCACCAGTACTGTGCACTGGAGCTGCCCCACCTGCCGACTGTTGAAGGGACAGAGACCAGAGCTCCAAACTGCGGGAGCTCTGGAGGTACTAACAGCAGGGATGGAAATCAGACCTGCTGCTATGGCAACCTGGCCTCCTCCACCGGTGAAGACACCACATCTCTCCCTCTGCTCCAGCTGTGAGGCGTTGATAAGGAACAGCATGGAGAATTTCCATGCAGCACAAGAACAAGAGCGGAGGAGGCTGACAGGCAACACCAGCAGGGCTAAGGATCCGACTGCCTGATCTCCTCTTGGGACATATTCTGCAAACCCTCTTCAATTCCAGTCTCCCACTAATGCAACAGTATCTTTTGCTAAGGAGGACATAGCAGCAGGAAGATCCCCTTCCCTCCCCACCACCTTTAGATGATCTGTTCTAAGGTCTTTGTGATTGCTTAGCCAGGGAGTATGCTCCCCTTTCCCCACCCCCAATATTCTGCCTTTACATCTCATCATTATCAGGGTCAGTATGCTCTGAAATTTCGGGATCTCTCTGTGACTCTGAGCTTCTCACAACAAGCTGCTGCTCCACGGTGAGATGCTACCTTTGCTAAAACAAACCAAGCCATTACTTCTAGTGGTACCAGCCACATGCACTCTCCCTTCACAAGCCAGACAGGAAGGACCACACACAGAAATCAACATCCCTGTACTGGGTGGGTCACCAGACTTTGGCTGCAGGCTTGCCGAGATACTTAGCCAACAAAAAGCATACAGCTTGGGAATCTTGCTGGAGTTCAGATGACCTAAATGCAACACACAGTATCATATATCAAATTGAAATGATTGTACAGGTTTTCACTGCCAAGCTTGGGAATAAATTACCAGCCTCAGGGTGGCAGGAAGTACTTTGACAGCATTTCCCCTAGAAGCACAGAGCTGCAACACCACATCTACCTATGTATTCAGCCAAATTCCTGAGAAGCCAGCCAGGTATTTAGGTGTGGCAAGATGCAGGGGTTTAGCTGTAAATAGAGAAATTCCTTAATCTTATCAATTTCCCCTAATAAGAAGGAGGGGAAAAAAGAAGAAGGAAAAACGTCAGTGACTCATACAGAAACAGCATTAAAGCAGTGAAGAGAGTGACAAGGACTCAGCTCAGTACTGAGCTATGCGTTTGGCTCTAGCTTAACTCTTTGCACTGATTCCAGTCAGCATTGCAGGCTGCAGTAGGGTCAGGATTGAGATGGTATCACATGTACACGCACCTTACAGAAAAAATCCCCAGCCAAGTTAGGAATGAACAAAAAAGCCTGGGTGAAAGTGGAGGATTCGAAACACTTGTGTCCATCCTGTGGTAAGGCCTACAGTTGCAGACTCACATAGAAAATAGGATAGCACTGAACTCTGTGTGTTTTTTACAGAGATTTTTCCAGTCAGCCTCTCTGTCCTGTTATGACAGCTACATGACCAGAGCTTTAAATGACTAAATAACCATTCCCTTATAGCTGAGGATTTCTGTATTTGCAGGAATGTATTATCAACATTCCCAGTTTGACAACCCTGATTCCACCCCCGTTAGCCTGGAGGAGAGAAATTTCAATCTCTGCTTCTCCTGTTCAGACACACAAGCCAGTTGTTCAGTGAGCAGCAGAACTAATAGAGAACAGATCTAACAGAGGTCTTTTCCATGGATTTTCTGCTGCCTAATAAAGGTGTGATCTTACTGACTTTTCACTAGATGAGACTGCCTCCTCTCTCTCTGTCTGTCAGTTTTCATAAAATCTTTAAGAGCTCCTGCTCTTTGAGACTGACTTACACCTGTCTTAAATTTGGCTGAAACGAGACAGCAGATTCAAAAGTCTGTTGGGAGGAGATGGCACACACCTCATTTCTTTAGAAAGCAAAACAAAAAACATTACTTCAGCAAGAAGTGCACAGGGAGCAGTCTTTTTAAAAATAATCCTTCCCACCATCCTTCTCAGCTAGCTTCACCCTCTAAAGCAACCTAAATCATAAATATTGCAAGTACAAATCTGACAAAGGTTCCACTATAGCCAGCAAGCTGCCTTTACTGGAAACTGGATTTCATGTTGGCATTTGGCAATATATCTTTCCTCCCTGTATATAGCTATTTTTGCAAGTGGATAATTGAACTGAATTAGGTCACAGACCTGCTAGCCTTTCTCCCTCCCTCTCAAAGGTATAAAGCATACCTGGAAGTATCTAGGAATGGCTTGTAGGCAATGGTTACCCACTCTTCTTTGTTGGAGGAATACCTTGGCTCCCTTGGGGTTTCAGCTGCTGTATCCAAGTCCACCAGATAGTGGCATCTGGAAATGTCAATCTGCAGAAAGACAGACATTCTTATGGTTTATTTCCTGTAGGCTTCTGGTTGTATGTGTTCATTTATACAGGCTGTTACTTATCAATGAGAAGGGGGTTAAATTTCTAGCAACAGGTGAAATGCTTCATGCAGGATACATGGTAAAATATTTTGAATGTTTTCAAGTAAAACCTTTATGGGGGAATACAAGCTACCACTACTGCTCTGGTCATGGAAGAAGAGTCCTAGGGTCCCCCTCTGAGGAAGTGCCACTGCCAGCTCTCTCACTGAACTGTCAAGTCACATGCAAGCCTCATGGTACTGGTCTTGTCATCTCACAGCAGGGTTTAAGCAGAATCATGGAAAACAGTGAGTAGTTCCGGTAGAGTAAGCTTGTTGTCTGGCACAAATTATGGTGGGGTTTGTGCGTGAATAACCTGTCCTGTAGCACTGATGACCATCACTGCCTTACTTGCACCAGAGGGACATCGCATTGCACCTCTCATACCATATATCAGCACAGTCACACCTTCATCAGCTGCCTACGACGCAAGTAACTGCTCTGCCCTGACCAAAATATTTGGCAACACCCTGCCAAATTATGAAAATGCATTCAAGGAAGCATCACAGAAATTAATTATGTGTGTGACCTCCCAGTTAAATGAGCTGCGGGCAACATCCTCAGGAGACTCGCATTATGCAACCTTCTCCTTCCTGCTGGGGAGAGTGCTCTTAGATATGAACAGGGTGTACTATTCATTTATATGAATATCCTGTGTCCTTTCTGGCTAACAGCCCCCACCTCCTGCCCTCTTCTCCCCACTCCTCACAGGTACCCCTACAGATGTACACTTGAGCTGCTGAGGAATAAAAACTCTGCCAAGACAAACGTGAACTGTCAGCTACAAAGAAGACTTGAGCTCCTACCAGGACAATTTTCCTTTTAATAATAACCATCAGGTGTGGGATAAGTTTCATACAAGGTAGCCCAACAAGAGGCTACAGTGTGTAGAAACCTCTGCATTGAGTGTAACAGAGCTAGAAGAGAGGACAGGTTACAAATGAGGGCTGATGTCCTCCTGTTGAAGATCTAATTGTCTTTAAGTGATCTAAGTCACATTTTCAAAAGTTAAATAATCCCAAACCTAAGGCCATGTTTAAATTGTACCGGGGTAGTCATATTGTTACAATACACCAGAAAAATGAGTCCCTTGCAGATGGAGTGTAGAGCAGCAAGGCTGAGCTTTTGCTGGCATAATGACTTTCAGCCACTGGAGCAAAGCAAGTTCTACCAGTTAGTGCCTCTGTACTTAGGTATTTTGCTGACACTAGGTTTTGTCAGCCAAGGATCACATTTTCTCACATCTGGCACTGGCTGAGTTTTCTGGCAAAGCTTGCAGTAGTGACCTGAGAGGTACTAGGAATCACAGGACTGATGCTTGCAACTACCTTATGCTCTTGTGCCACTTCCAGACTGATCTGAAAGTTCTATCTCCAGTATTTCTTCTGTGAACAGAGAATGCACAAAACTCTTGGATGCTTTTTCTGGCTCTGTTGGTCCACAAGCCATCCTTGTGGCACTCCAGTATTCCCAACTGCCAAAGGGGACAAACGATCCCGACTTCTGCCGCTGATACGTCACTAAGCATTGTACGTTAAAATGTAGTACAATATTTTGAGATTTCTGAGAAAAGACAACAGTGAAGTACAGCACAAATAAAAGATCCAGCCAGCTCCTCCCAAACATTATGTTGCTGCCAAGCCTGTGTTTGAACTCCCAACTGCATGAACAGGAGGATAGATGCACGCTTCTAACACGCTTCCTTCCCCCTCCCACGTATAAACAAGGATACATTCCACTGAGCAACCCACTGCACTTTCAGCGAAGAAATTAATGAGGAGGCTAAGTGACCTGTAAGGAAATTTTTGTACTAGGCTAAGAACTTCCACCATGCGTCTCAGTGTAAACTAGTTACAAGTTTTCTCTGAAGACAGCAACAAAAACAAATCATTGTGCTGTATTATTGTCTGGAAACAGGCTCCATGGCCCCAGCATCACACAGCATCATAATCAGATTTTGTCAACAGTGCACACACAAAAAAATTGTCTCTCAGCTGGTGACACAAACTCTTGGTCCTTGTTCATCCCTCAAGGGCTCTGAACAGAATGTAGATTGCAATCTTGCTTTTTTTATGCACAAGCTTTTCAATGAACAGGCTACAGGGGAGTTCTTGCAAGGTCAGATCATTACTGACCTTTGTAAAACAACAGACCCCTCCAGATTTATTTCCTTTTTTTGCAAACAGGGCAACAGGGGCTGGAAGGAAAGGACTTAAGGACCCCATCAGGAGGAGGACTCATATTAATAAGTTATGTGCGAGGTGGAAGGAGCATGATCAAGTCTGGGGAGCAGCAAGTCCTGGTCCATTTGGTTTCACTGACTTTTACACAGGGTGCCCGTGACCTTTATGAGAGATCTATATGCACTGCTTAGGAGGCCAGGTCTCCCAAGTGGCAGTTCTCCCTTTAACAATGTCAGAACACAACACATACACAGTTGTGTCTTGTTGATTGCACAATAGTGTGTACCTCTCATTGAGTCAAAAAAAAAAAAAATGGTAATGGGTCATGACCAAGCGCTTCAGCAAGGAAACAAATTTCCTTAGAGTCACTGCGTATGTTTGCCACATCGAAAAGACGAAGAAAAAGGCAGGGCAGCTATAGCTGGATTAGTCAAATGAAAAGCTAAGGCCCCTTAAATCAGGTTTGCAAAGGCCTCTACCCATCAGTTATCTTAAATGCAGGCAGATGAGATTCTCCAGGATGACTATGCCTTATTCTGTCTTACTCCCTCAAACTCTTCCTTGAGGGATCCCACATTTCAGTTTGCTCTCCCACAAAATTTTATTGCAAACTTCCTTGGACATGCTTGAATTCACTTTTCTGAAGCATCTTTGGGGTTTATTGTAACAATTTAGGCTGAAAACAATTTAATTAGGTGGATACCAGATGGCTCTGTGGCATCACAACTGAGTGGCAAATGAAATTACACCATGGTAAACTCAGCTGAGGAGAATGTTGAATCCACTTCTTGCACTGTATGAGAATAACATTCCAGGCCCTGAGAGAGGTTCTGGCTCATTAGCAAAAAGATTCCCAAACCACTAACCAGGTTTTTCTGTAAGTGATTTGGAATCATTCAGAGAAAGACAAGTTACTGCCTCAAGCACTGATCTCACTTACCACATTCTAAATGCTCCCCAAAAAGGACTGGCACTTCCAACGCATGTGAGTTACCTGCCAGGTGAAAGATTTCCCTTCTACCATTCCAAGTAGAACACAGTGTATTCTTATAAGTTACACTGATGCTAAGGATAATATTCATCCTGGTCAGAGGGCCAACACAGCACCTATGAATTTATTTGGTGATTTACACAAGACTTTGATGGTGTACAGACCTTGAAACATTTCTTAGTAGAAAGAAGTCAGTGAACAGAGCTGCAAGGAATTTCTAAATTACATCCTATCCTCTTCTGTTCTCCTTTCCTTTTCCTCTCCCCACTCTTTTTTTATTTGATGGAACCACTATCCTAAAGGGTGGAGAACTACATTTGATCACATCCTGAATAACAGAAGTGGGCACAGTACAGTACAGAGATGGAGCTAAGGGCACAGCCTGCTGCTGCACTGCTGCAGCCACATGTGTCCGGATGGATGTTAGCCTGGCCACACAGAGCACAACAGGAGCTTGTCTTGTTTACCACAGATAAAGTTCAACCATTTTGAGCAAAACCAGACATGTTTTACTGATCACTCAAATGCGTATTTCAAAAATGAGACCAAGCTTCAGGTGGTTCCTATGGTTCAAAACAGAGTTAAAGGGAATTGGAAAAGAAGTGAAAATAAAATGGTTAAAAAAAGCTTCCTCTGAAGTCAGGAGTTTTTAACAGTTTCAGTTTTTAGGCCTAATCTACCGTTCCTGCTTGGATACATCTCTGTAAGAAATAATATCTTATATCTTTCTTAGCAGCTTCAGAGACAAATGCATCTCACCAGTAGAACAAGTACAAGTTAAGTGCTGTTCAACATGATTAAGGAAGGAAGAATTGCAAAACAGGAAGATCAAATCATTCTTTTCCCCAGCGTCTCATAGCAACAGAAACACTGAGATTTACTCTTCCGTTTTCAAGCAGAGCAGTAATAGATACTTACACTTGAAACAGAGATCAGTCCCATTTCTGCAGCCATTCATTGTTTTTAAGCTGTCCACGGCTCAGATAATCCTTCTGAACCAATAAATGACCAACAGACTCATGCTATTTAGATTTATTTGCTCTGATGGTCTTTTCCAGTGCTTGCTAACTTTTTTTTTTTCCAAATCTGGGTATGCTTGCACTCATAAGCTCACTAAACTTGAGAAAAGATATTGTCCTCTTGGTGTTATTAGCAGGTTAGAAGTAGAAGTTTTAAGACCCCATTTAAAATTGACATTTAGTAACTAATTTCTAATGTCCTAGGCCCTTTTGCTTGCATGAGAAATAACAAAATTGTAGGGTGACATTAAGAAACAACCATGAAACAAAAGTGTGTTTTGCTCCATTAGTCACAGGCTGTGCAACAGCCAGCTGTCTGTGCTAAAAATATGCCACAGTTAAAGATTTCGTAAATTAAATGCACTGCAGCAGACAGCTTCTCTCAGGTGGGAACACGCCTCCTTCCCATTTCCAGTAACTACATAATGAGGCTCAAAATAAGAGAGCTTTAACCCAGAAGATAGATCCCTGCTTTTACCCACACAGTTTGCTCCTGTGTTACAGTACTGCCTTCCATCTGCTTCTGTGAGCGGATCGCAAGTGCTTGTACAATATCTAAAAGGTCAAAGTCATGAGCCACATAGACAAGCACATGTATACTGTCTTCAGGCAGGACAGACCCACTCATGTAAACCAGAGACCTGGTCCATTACATGTGAGTGCTTCATATGTACTGATGGACACAGGAAAATATGGACATATCAAAGCTACCCTCTAAGATGCTGAGAGAGAATGAAGAAGGGACTATGCATCTCCTGGTAGTTCCTCTCATTCAAGCCTTAGGACAAAGGATGACTAAATACCTAGTGCACTGCAAAGAGTATTTAGTGCACTGCTAAGATTTAACCTGCTAAATAATTTTAAAGAAGTTAGCCAACAATAATTTTTAAATATTCATACACGTGCACTGTTTTTGTTTAGGTAACACAATACAACCAGGAAAAGTAACAAATTAATAACACCAGTATACATCATCTTAACAGATTCCCACTGAAATCACTGATGCAATTTTTTCAGTGAAGTTCCAAATTAAGTTCCTCCTTCTCAGTTGCAAATATAATGAATACATTTATATTTTAAAAGAAAGGAAAGTACGAAGGAAAATTTCCATCCCTGCTCAGTGATAAACATTTTCTGTGGGGAATTTCAAACTACTCATTCAGTTCACTTTCCTGTGATCACAGTAACACATTATACTAAACCCAAAATTGCAGTAACTAGGAATTGTTAATACTACTTCTTTTTTATTATTATTATTATGTCTTTAAATGAAAAATAGGCAGATAAAATGCAAACAGAAGCAACTCACATAAATGGGGAAATTTCCAAGTGCTGCAGAAAAGTCATTTTTGTTCTGTAACTTGTATGGTCCCCGGGAAACAAAACGGGGACGTGCAATCATAGGCATTATATTAATACAAATTATACAGTAAGGTAAGGAAAAGAAAACAGGAATATAATCCTTACATATCGAGATGGCTCTTCCTTGTTTTGGTCGTTCATGTCAGTGGGAATGATCCGTGTGGCCATTGGTCCCTTGGCAAACGGTTTTGGTAACTGGCCCCTGAATTCTGACAGGATGAACTGGAGCTGCCAACTGCAGAGAAGTGTCAGAAAGCCCAGCAGTAAAATGCAGGAGCTAGTAACATTTTGTGTGAAAAAAGCCAAAAGCACAACGAAGGACATTTCATTTCTGAGGGTAGACAGCCCTGCTAGAGGAGCAGTCCCACTACAAATTTTCAGTAGCTTCTGGCCAACATAATCTGCTGACAACAAACTTCAGGATCCCTTGTTTTGCATATGCTGGTGTCAACAGAGGTACAAGGTCTTGAAGGTTACTTCCATAAATACTTCTTACGAGAAGTGTCCCTCCTTATGAATCTCACCAAGTTATAGCTTTTACATAAAGCAACTTACTTATCTGGCAGGAGAAAGCTGCTTGGAAATCTGTGCCACTCCTTTCCCACACAGACATTAACCTGTCTCCCCTCCGGCACAGTGTGAATACTTGGGTCAGTAGCAATCCTGTGAAATTCTGGGTACAGGTCCAGGGGCCCATGGTAGCCTATGGAAGGCAGAAAGTTGTAAATAAGGTTAAAGAAATGGGTGATATCTACATGACTACTTCTGAAAGACTACAAAAAATTGTTCATACAGAACTTTTTAACTGATAACTTCTTGAATAAATGAATTGGTTCGTGCTAAAAAGTGGCTGGATTCCAAAGCTCCCCCTCCCTTTAAAAGTGCTGGTACCCTACCACCTTTATTCACATTCTCCTGTCCTCACTGTCAATGGCTACCATCAAGCAAAAAAAAAAAAAAAATTGACTATGTGGGAAGGTTCCCTGCATGGCTCTGATTCAAGAAAGTACTTAAGGACCATATCTAATCCATCTCCATTAAGGACACATGCACCTCATTACAAGTTTTACATGGGGAAATCCTTTTTCAAGTAGGATCATGTGTTTGAAAGTTAAAGTATCTGCTTTAATACTAGTCTGGGTACAGGTTTTATATCAGTATAGTTGTACTGGCTGAAGATGAAGGACAGCAGATTTTTAACATATAATTCCAGTGATACATATACATACACACACACACACACACAATCAATCACTAATGGTGACCATTCAAACTTATTCCTTTCCCTACAGCAATGACATCCAAACTTTTGAGGTTCCTTACTTCTACTGTGCTGCTATAGTCAAAGCAGCACAACTTTGGCAGGCTTTAAGACTTGCCAACACCAATAGCCAGGAAAGCACAAAACAAGTCTAAAATACCAACCTCTGAATAAGGCAACAGAGCGTGACAATGACAAAAGGCCAAAGAGAAAGACAGTCCCCAGAGCCAGCCAGTTAGAGGAGACTGTGTAGTGTTCCAGACGGTAGCGCTGGAATACGAAGTGGTAACATTTCTGAGGAAAGATTGAAAAAAAAGACAATATAAAATTACTCAAACTCCGATACAATTAGCAAAATTCTACTTTTCATAAGGACCTTACAGAAGCACCTGCATCTCTCACCAGATCTTTGGTGCTCATTTTCTCATTCAGACCCATAAAAAGTCACATGGCTCAGTCACATTTCTTAACTAATAACCTAGGGTATTTAAAAATGTTTTCAGCTCTTTTCCCTAGGAAGGGGAAGTCAAGCTGTAAAGTGCTCTCTACCAGGGCCCCAGCTTGGTTGTTCCCTGATGAACCAGCAGCAAGTGTCCCTTTCAGACACTTCTGTAGAACTTCTCTACACGGACAGACCTCATTGTCACTGCTGGACTGACTGCCCCTCTAACAGAAGTTCCATGACCCAGATTTACTGAGTGACCTCTGGTTGTTTACACTGTCTGCAAAAGCTACAGCTTTGAAGTGGATAAAAGAACACACAGCACATTCTGCATCCACCTTTAAACACAAGTCATTCTGAAATTGTTAAAAGAAAAGCCCTTTAGGTTATTCTAATTTAAAAGCCTTTCTGGGAATACCCAGGAAGAACTACATCCAATACTTGGCTTGGTCCCTCCCTCCTGCTCTGCCTTTCTGCAGGAGTGATTATTCACTTCCTATCCTAATACAATTTCTGTTCCTCTTGTCTTGTTTGAATTTTTCTCATAACAGTCAGATCCACGTGGTTTGGAGAAGTAGGCTCTGACAAGCTTGTACTACTAGTGGGCAATCAGTTCTAAATTCTCAGCTGGATACCGAATACTGGACAAAATGTCATCAAAAAGTGTTCAAATGTGCAGGACAGAAATACACACTAGATTTTCCTAAAGCCATATTTGGCAAAGGTCCTAAACCATTGCCCTCTGATGAATGTTCCAACAGCACATAGCAATTCTCAGTCAGAGCCATAAAACTGCTGACATTACAGAGCTTGATCCTGTACGAATGCAAGGACTGAAACTCATCTGGGGTGCTCCAGCTTAGCACCATAAAGCATCAGCAATGATGGGAGATCAACAGTCAGAATAGCAACTGACCAGGGGAAGAACAAGAGTGATTTGAGGGGTGCAGGCAATGCTGGTGGGGAGCCCAGGAGCCAGCAGTAGTGCACAGCAGGACAAAAGAGTAATAGCAGAATGAGGTCGAACAGCTGAAACAGGCTCTACGAGGGACTAGTGACTGCATTCCTGTGCCTCTTTAACAGAGGAAAGATGAATAATTTTGAGCTTTGGGAAGGTTTATATCAATCTATATTAGTGCTTTACTCTATGAAGTGTTTCAAGTGATATTTACTAAACATCCAATTTTTGGCTCTTCCAAGTGTCCACCACAATTTCCTAATGCCTAAAATAGATCACTTTTCCTTTTTCAAATCAGTGAAGAATTCCTACTAAGATACAACAAAATGCATTTCCTACACACACACATTCCCACCCCTTAAAGCTTCCTTAACAGTAGACAAAGGAGGCACAACGCTATAAGCGAGTTACTAATCCTCATGATGTCCCTTGGATGTTGTGTTGTATTGGCACAACATCACAACTGCTCCTCACCAGAAATTTCCACTTGGGATGGGAGAACAACTCAAAGTTATCATGAAATAATTAGTGGCAAGGAAATATTCTCAACCATTTACCACTTTACACAATCCCAGACAAGCTCCTAATGTGATCACCTTATAAAGCCATGAAACTTAATCTTTTTTTGCTGGGCTGTTAAGCAGCCTGCACTGCTGCAAGTCCAAGATTACTAGATGAGCTCATTCTGTATGACACTCAGGGGGGAAATCCCAAATATTTTTGCTTTTACATCACATCTTACAGAGGGCTAATAGTTTTCCACATAGTCTCAATCAACCTGTACAGAAAGATTATGGTTTAACTCGTGAAATCAGCAACACACATAATTCAATATTAGAACAGCCGTGCATTTTGTTTCCAGAGCCTCACCAACTATCCACGAAACATGGTTCAAAAATGAAAACTGTACCAGTTAACAGATTAAAGACGATGACCAAAAGTTATGCATAGGACAGTCCTGAACTGTGTAATCACTGTGGATTGTGTCACAGACACAGATATTCTGCAAAAGTTCCCAAATTTTGGGAAGCAATGTCAAAGAAGTCAGCTAGCAGTTATGCTTCCTAAAGGTATGAGCTCATTAAAAACACATTCCACTAAAACTTACCTGAAGAGCAGACAGAGCCACAGCACTGCAGAGACAGATGAGGGGATAGATGGGAAAGAGAAACCTCTCTTCTTTGTGGGGCTGACTGAAGAAAATCATGATCCAAATGTACATAGGAGCTAGTGTCAGCCAGTAGGGACGGCCCAGATTCTGAACTGAAAGAAACAAACACTCAGCAAAGCAGTAATGTAAGAATGAGGGGTTATCCTGTTTCCCCTCTTGCACAATCATATCTCACATTCAGAAGCCCATTATCCAGATGCAAACCATTGCCTTCAGACCCAAACAAACCATGTTCTGAGCAGCCGTGTTGCTAAAATCCAGGTGACACTTCCAGTCAGTATAGAATTTTGATCAGAGAATTTTTGTAGATTCCTACAATACTAAAAATTTCAATGGACTTTAAAAGACCAAAACCAGAAAATAAGGGACTGCATTACTGAATCCAAGCAAGAGAAAAAATCCATCAAGAATTGACATGTCTAAAGAGGTAGTCAGAAGTACTAGTTTTCCTGCTGTGTATTATGGTATGCATACAAAGATCAGAAAGGATCTCCTCTGGACCTACCCTTCCACTTACAAACGGTTGTTTAGTGACTGAAGTTTCCACAACCTTCATTGCTTCATTACAAAAATAACAGCATGAGAGGTCTCTGAGGCACCTTCTGCTTAACGGAGGAAATAACTGACTCAAAAATAACAACAATTACCCTGAATTTTAGTCACACTGAGGAGGGTTCTACAGCGCCTGACAATTTTCAGTCCCTCTTCTGCCCCCTTGCTACTCCCAACAGCAGAGTTAAGCAATTAAGCTAACGGCATTTCACAGACAGTAAGAACAAAGCACTTGGCAGAATTGCTCCCGCTGTTAAGTACAAGAACACCGAGTGAACAGCAGGAAATCTTGCATTTACAGGATCTCCTGCTGAGCTTTTACTGGTTTCTGACAGTATGTCAGTCATATCCAAGGAACAGATATAAGCAAATACCCGTTCACATACATTTTCAGCAAGGATTATGATGTTATTGTTTCTTGTATTCAGTAAAAAAAACAGAGAGCGAAGCACTGACTGGACTGATGAATCTGGAGGCTGCTGTAGACGCTTTATGAATCTTCCCTAGGAAAACGGCAGAGAAGAATTCACACTTCCTCAACACCATTTTCCTCTCTAGTCACTTGCCAAATGTCATGTATTTAAACTGATGTCATTTTATTTAAGAGAAAGTTCAGCATGAAGTAGGGAATATTCTGGTTCCTCCTTTTTCTAGTCTCAGTATATCCACACCTATGGGGACACTTCTCAAAGCATGGAGTAGCAAAGCTGTCCTGCCAGGGCCTCGTCCTGTGAGTTGAAGAGTGCCCTTCACAGTGCACAGAAGAGTCCAGGTTCAGTCCCGACACGGGTGGCAGCAGCAAAGACCAGAGGATGCCTATGTGTAGGCTCAGCCCCAACAATCAAAAAGGAAATAACTGTTCTCTAAAGCTGCTGCAGAAAGCATTCTGGCAGTGGGATAAAAATTAACAATGGAAGAGCCAGCAAAAGGTTCCCCAAATAACTCTAAAGGCTATAATATAAAGGTAGAATAAATAATATAAAGGTAGAATAACTCTATCATTTCCAGCTGCAGATAACAGGAAACAACGAGTACATAGTTTCTTTCCCTCTTAAGATTTCTGACAGGGCTATTTCTAATGCATTTGCACATCTGGTTGAAGGTTAGGTACCATACAATTTGTTAAGCTTACTCTGGGTATGGATAGTTCAGCCTTGAACACTGTTCTTCTTGAGGTGAAGGCAGGGAACACAGGAATCATCCTTAAAGAGAAAAACATGTTTCTGCCATTTTGCAGACAGCATGTGAGTAGATGCATCTCACTGCATGTTCTTTCTGCACAGCAGCTCCATTCCAGGGTCAATACTGAAGTGAGTAATGAGCTCTAGGAACTTTACTATTACTCCAAAGACCTTCCCTGAACCCTAGTTTCACTTCCAGTAAAGGAAAGCTGCTCTTTGGCAGGCAAGCTCTCCCTTCAGTAACAAGGTTGAGATCTGGGCTGTCCGTGCTTGGCTCTCACAGCTGTCTTATACTCACCATGAAATTTCTGAAGCAGGCACTCCATGAGATAGGTCAGTGGCAGCACAAGCAGTGCCAAAATAAATGCCACGTTGAAATTCAGAAAGCCATTGATAAAATAGAAGAACCAGGGTTCTGTACCTAAAGGATGAGAAAAGGAAACAAGAGTTTTTAAATACATGCATGTACGAGATCTAGATTTAACAGCACGCTTTGTTCCTTCTCTGCCTGACACAGACTGAGATAATCAGCAGCAGACATCCATTCTCTCCATTGTAAGCATACTGGAACCAAACAACGGAAAGGGTGTGGACAGAAAATCTTGCAGCTGGACAGAGGATGCAGCCCCACGGAATGAGCCTGAGCCATCTCAAAGCAGTCTCATGGTTCTGCCCCTCACCCATAAAACTAACATAATAGTGGCATGAAAGTTAGTCAACAACCATACAAAGGCACCAGAGTATCTCACAATCATGTCTGCCCAAGAAACTTCACTGTCTTCCTTTTCAGAAATTATTTTTCTCCTTCCTTTTTCGCTGGGTCATAGTCAATATCACATCTGCTGCTCATGAATCACAGGCCTCTCTAAAAGTCAGCCTTGCCCAGCAGAGCCTACGCAGCATGAGAGGCGGAAACTTGTAAAACTAGGAAATTTTACTCCAAATTCATTCTTTCTAATTGCAGAGAAGTACCAGAGGAATAACACAAAAACACACAATGTTAATAAGAGATCATTATAATTCTGGAGTGATGATGGATATTCCATGTTGGCAGAAATAGAAAATGTACCAAAAAGGAACAAGAAAAAGAGTTTACATTCACACTTCACCCCAGCAAAGACTCTGCCACTAAAGTTTATCTGGATGCTAGTTTTGGTACCTCCTTAGAGTCAACATTATTTAAAATGTCTCTACTTCAATTTGTTTTTACAGTGCAGCTTCAGACAGGAGCAAGCCAACTTTGCCTCCTAACATGACATACTTGGGTATTGGTTGCAAGCTTCGAAGGTTGTAAATGGAAAGAAATTCCAGTCCAACTGTCATTTATTTGGACTCTTAATTCAGGATGCTCAAAATCCTGAACAATAAAGAATGCCAGTTCCTCTCCACACATTTGCCACTCTCTCAGTGTGATTAGCTCAATCAGTCAGTAAATGACATGCGGGGGCTTTAATCACTGCACTGTTGTGACATGTGTCACATGCTGCAGCAATTTCCTGCAATCAGAGCCACTTAAATAGGGTCCATGTTGAAATTAATCAGACAACTGAAAAGCAGCAAGGAAAACCCAAAACCTCTGCAGCTTCTATAGATAAATAGGATTAGAAACTGCACTAGTAATGTCAGAAACATGTCACTGGAGTTACTAAGGCCAAGTCCAAGCAACTGAGGTTCATCTAGGAAACCTTTAGCTATTAACACTGAAAGCAAATGGCAATTACAGATCTGGGGAGTAGGGGGCCTTAAGGAAGTGAATTATTAGAAATTCACCTTCCCTCTCCCTCCATCTGCCTCATAATGCTTGAAAGTCCCACATGAGCACAATCCTCAGCCTGTGAAAGGCTGAACATGGGATACAGTAGAGTGAAAGATCATGTCAAGCGAGGACATGACAGAGTTATCTGTGTGGCAACACTGAAGTATTGCCAATGTCCCCTCCTCCTTCTCTAGAGCCTCTTGGTGACTCTCCATATTTAAGGACTGCAATTCTAAATAATCACCATGACAGATCTTGAACACGTGCAGAAAGCAGATCAGTTTAGGACTGAAGCATACTACCCTTCCTAGAAATCAGGGTTGCTGACTGGGATATGTCTGTGAGGGAAAACGTGAGGCAGTCTGGAGTAATCACACTGTAACTCTTCCAGTGGACATCTAGAAAGTGTGTGTGAAGGGGGCTCAGGTTTCTTCTCAGCCCTGCCACCTCCAGATTCTCTTCTGAGGCAACAGTACGAGTTTCTAAATACATACAGCAGGATTAGCACTGGTTAGGCCCCACTAGTAACTACTTCCATGAAGCACCAAGGCCCCTCCTTATATAAAAAAAGGACTGGAACTGGGTTCCATAGCCTGCTTCTCCACTCCCACTGCTGGTAAACAACAGCCACTTTATCATAGAAGATGCCAGGACGAAGTAGAAAGCTTCTTGAACTGATATAAACTGTTACCCTCCTCCGGGTACAATTAGGCTGCACAGCACAGCCAAGTCCCAAATCTTTAATGAAGAGTACCAGGGACCACACTGTCACCCTTTTACCTGCCCCAGCAGCTATGGAAAGTAAAGGAGATTAACTATGACGCTCTCTGGTCTGGTCTCTGATTTGATAGCCTGGGACTCAGGAATGAAGGACACTTCATGAAGCACACCTCTGCCACAATCCAGATACAGCCTTAAAGGCCCAGAGGTGTCCTGAGGGACTCAGCTAATAAAGAGGCCAGCTGGTCTGAAGCACAGTTTTAACAAAAAGGCTACTTTCTCAGATTTTTTTGCAGGATGAAATTGAATTGCTCTTAAGAACTAAGGACTCTCCAATGAGGAAGCTTCTTCTCTGGGTGAGGAAAAAAAAAAAAAGAAAAAAATATGAGAGGAGAACAGTGCACTGCACAAGCAAGCTAAATAATTCACAGACACCAGGCGAAAAGCAATAGGCTTGGTCACTGTGATGACTCACCCATTCAGAGGCATTCAGTCTCAATGCCTCCCAGGGCAAAATGCTTTTATTCTTGTTATCCACAACGACTGGAGGTGATCTGAGAAAAAACTGCAATGTAAAAAAAGAAAAACCCCATTGCATACAAGAAGTCCTGGCCCAGAACAACATCTTTCAAGCAGGGAGGGATACTAAAGAACTCTCCACGCACAGTACTGATGGCAACATGCTTCCACAGCATCGCCTCCAGACCATGACAGAAGATGTAACTTTCCTGCAAGTATCCCACATGCTGAGCAGATGTGGGCTGTAGGAGAGAGAGACTGATGACAGCAGTGGGAAGAACACTGTGGCCCAGTCAGTTCATGGGACTATGGCTCCATGGGATAACCAACTGGAAGCACTGTCAGACACTGAGCCAGAAGCTGGTCTGAATTTTGTGCTCTGTGACAGGCTCCAGGAGCAATTCTAGAAATCAAACTTGCACACAAGTTAATAGAACTTAACAAGCTACCATGTTACAGCCTGACCACAGCAATGGTGAGGGTGGCTCAGGACAAAGCAGAGGAGTTGTAAAATAGGCTTAAACTAAGGTGCCCCACCCTATGTTTGTCACAGGCTAAAAGCCTGCATGCAGACAGGAACTGTAGCTCAGCTGTTAAGCAGTAACTAAGCTGCAATAATTTGATCATGAGTCACAGCCCTCATTCTAAGCAGGTCTGATTCACTGCTAGTATAATAAACAGTCTGCTTTCTGCATTTCATTTATTTTCACTCTATTTCAGAACCAGAACTCAACAGAGCAAGGTGTCATATAAACAGCCCCAGCATATTCCACTCAAGCCAAACAAAGCTTCCCAAAGTGCCATCACACTGCAAGTCACAGCCAAGGCTCTGATCACAGCAAGTGGGACAAAACTTTTGTCACGAATTGTGCATTCTTAGAAGATATGTACACAAAAACATCCCAAAGCCTCAGAATCAGGTTTAGGGATATACGCTTAGAAGCTACTTTCCTTTGGCTGCAGAAACCTAATCACCTCAGGAAAATACTCATTGCACAGACTGTGTTTATCCAAAATGAGTGTACTGTTACAGACAAAAACAGAAAAAAAAAAAAATAATCGAACTTTGTCTCCAGAACTCCAGTCTGCAGACAAAAGGAAAAATACTGTGGTGCTTATACTGAAGATGATATGGGTTGATGGCTCTGCAACCTCCAGCAGTTCCTACTCCCATCATGTGAAAGTTGGGAAATCCCAGCTCCAAAGCCAAAAGGGATTGGCCAGCCTTTCATCTCCCCTAGTAGTGTTATTTTTCCCAAGTGTTTTGAAGCTCTCTAAACCCACAGCGTTGTCCTGGCCACATTGCATTAAAGAGCAATTTCAAGCAGGCTCTTTTACTAGCCTGAGGATGTTATATGAATGTCACTATGAATAAAACACTTCAGAATAGATTGGTCCCTGGAGGCTTCTGGAAACAACTCATGTACCAGTGTGGAAAAGGTCAGGCACAAGCCCATGCCAAAACCTATCAGAGACAGAGACTGGAGTTTACTTACAGAAAATTCATAGCAACAGACTTCAGAGCCTTCCTGCAGAGATGAAGAACCACGGCAAAGCAGCTGTCGCCCTGCTGTGCCACAGCACAAGTAACAAATCACCACTCAGCACCACCCAAAACAGCCCTTCAAATGGACCAACAAATACGGCCTGCAGGGCACTGACAGAGAAAGCCTTGCTGCTAAGCACTGCTGAACCCCTCCTAGAGTATCTCAACAGGGCATAAACAGATGACAGAGATGACACAGGCACCCTGCACCCTAAACTCCCTGAAGTCTCCACCAGCCCCTCTGCAAGAAACACAATACTTTCCTACTCTTCAGCTCTAGAAATACAGGATATGAACAACTTAGTGTAGTGGCAGCTCCCAAATAAACAATATAGCATTGCCATCAAGGTTCACCAAGGTGAGATTGGGGTCACACAGTATCCTAAAAGGCCAGTACCAGGGAACCCCTAGTAGGCAGATGATTTGCCTGCAGATTAGATGCCTTTATGGTAACCTCAGATTCTGCTTGCCAGCAAAGCGCAGGCCATACACTGCCAATAAAAGGAGATTCCCAAGGCACAGCATGGACTCAAAAGTCTGCAGAGACCAGGTTCTGTACTGTTACCCACGTTCTCAAGGTTTTGCACCCTGTGAGGAACAACAGCCAAGAACTCGATTAAAGCTGACAAACTCACACATGCATCACTCGTGTAGTATCCAGACACGTTTGCTACTAACAGTTCTCTGCTGTGACGCCGACACATCTCACGACGGTTTACAGAACTTGAAAGTGAACAGAGCAGCTTAACTCACAGCGTAGAGAAACCCCTGCGGATTCCCAGCTCAACAGAGACATCCTGTGGCAAAAAGGTGGAACTGCAGCCCCATGGAGTTTGCAGGCTGCTTTTGCTCTTTGAGAATACGTCAGAAAAAGGACTGGCAATCAAGACCTGGTGGGTCATGGTAGCAAGACAGTAGCAAGAAAACCGCCAGCTCCCTTTCCGGCTTGTTACCTTAAACTCACCATAGAGATCAGGTCCGTGAGAGGTGAAGACGTTGTATAAAACAATGTTGAGAGGTGCAACTACCAGCTTCCCATAGTAATAGCTGTCCACAACTACCAAGGGCACCTGGAAGAAATCATCTATTATTTAAAGTGCCAGAAGCTTTTCGCTGGACAAAAGCTACATTTTCTTAATGGAACCCACCCCCTTCTATTGCAAGCCCAATTCATTTCCTTTTGGTGTTGTTACAAGCACTTACCAAAAATAGGATCAATGACACCACACACCAGTTGAGGAAACTTTTCCACCTCTGCTTCAGTATCAACAAGTCAAATGCAATAGGAAGCCTGAAAGAGAGACCAGGTATCAACTGGAGACTGTCTTTCCCCACTGCAGGTTCTCCTGACCCTTCAAAGCAAGCAGGGCAGTAGCTGGAAGAAACTCATCACTTCACTGGGCTCTGCTTCTACTCCATATTCCAGTCATCCAACTCAGGTTCTACTCTCAGTATATTAGGGTCAGGAAATCTTCCCAACCTAAGTTCTTCAAAAGCAAAGAAAGCCTGTAGTAATGATCCTGGACTAGGCAGGCAGCTCAGTCCCTGCTAGTTTCTTCCTTCAGCTCTCCAGCCCCTACACTATCCTCAGGCAAGAAACATTTGGCAAAGTACAAAACTCCCGAGCCCTCCTCTCCTTACCCAAGAGCTGCACTGAAGGGCCAGCCCAGAAGGGCTCCAGCAGCCACCCCCAGCACTGCTACAGAGGTCTTGTCCATATACCAGCCAGTCATGGCAATCACCGTGGTGTACATGCAGAAACTGCTTGGGAGGAAAGCTGCAACACAAGGAACAAAAGGGGTTAGCACAGCTTTCCCACAGCAGAACTGCATGAGGCCAATATAAGGCTAATCTCCATTCACTCCATTGGAGCTGGGATACTATAGTGGATACTCTCATTTCAGTGAAAGCACAAAAAAAGAGGATTCTTATTCGGCAAGGCCATAAATACTTCCTTTAAGTACGAACACCTCTTTCCTCAGAGGCACCCCACAGTGGTAACCAGATGACAGCATCCACAGTTACCACTTGTAACAATTGCTGCACCCTCTATATTCTGCTAGATTGAAAAAAAAGAAACAAACCTGCTCAAATGGCAGCAGGAAATGTGAGCTAACTGGGTACAGTCTCTGAAACAACTGGGCAGAGACTGGTGAGAAGCAAAGAACGAGGAGACCTATGACACTGCAAAAACAATGAACAGAAAGTCCTTTCTCCACTCACCATAAACATAAAAAAAGAGTAAAATAGGAAATCTCTGCATTCATAAGTTGTGGTATTTCCCTTTACGTTTCTGTATGCACACAATACAGAAAACCTTTGCTCAAAGTCTCTCTTTGCACCTTCCTCAATACCTACAGCAGGTGTTTTTTAAGTCTTACAGTGGTTGGCTAGACAAATGGGTACAACCAGCCAGAGGGGACAGGGCACAAAACCAAATGACAGTGCCAAAATATGACCCTCCTTCCTTGGATTAAAATATGTTCAAGGAAAGTAGGCTAAGACCCTGTTTAAAAGGCATGGCCCATTGCAGAGAAACTGGAGGCAGCAATGGAAACAAACATGCCCTGGAAATGAAGAGATACAAGAGTGATGCAGGCAACATAATTTGAATCAACACCTATTCTGTCATCACACCTGCCATTAGAAATACCTGCAGCAGAACACAACAAACTAGAGAGATATTTTAGTGCTGAGGATTTTCTTCTCTCTGGACCTGTCTTTGGTTTCTATGGACAAAGTAACTGTTAGTGTCATTGCTAAGCAAATTTACCTGCAGATGAGCAAAACATTCCAGTGCTGAGTACTAAGAAGGCCAACATCAGTCGGCTCACATGCAGCCCAAACTTCTTGCACACGGCCCTAAGGAAGCAAGAGAGAATTATATACCACGAAAATATCCTCAATACATAAAAGAACAGTATCCAATGTATGCAGAACCACAAACAATCCATGGAGCATCCTGCGAGCTTTAAGGTGGGTGATTCTCATTACTCAGCCACTGAAGGCAACCTGAAGGGCAGCATGACTGCTTGTGGCCTGGGATTTCAGATCCTCATAAGTTACACTAGTGCAAAACCCTAGAAGAGACTTGGCTTTGACCAGTGTCAGTTGTGCTCATGCAAATCTCAGGAACTTCAGGAGGCTGCACTGCTGCAGCAACATCAATCTATCTAAGATTTTCACCTCTCAAAATCACACCATGCAAAAAGCCACAACTCACATTCTTAAAACCAGACTATGGCCAACAGAAAAGTCTGTTGCAGGGTCTGAAAGCCACAAATGCAGAGGCAGCAGGTAAAAATAAAAATCCAACTTAAACAAGATAATTGTATGTTCAGGCTACTGCTTTTAGTGGATGTAAGCACCATTGACAGATACATTACATACAGCAACAATCAACGTATTCGACTAAAATTCACTCTGATGAGCAAACACAGCACTAGTCTCTCTTCCAGCAGAGCTCAGTTTATAACACTCCCACCCTGCTTGCTGGTATCAGTGAGAAAACGACTGTAGTCAACAAAATACTGGAGTGGAGATGCAGGTGGCAGATCTGAGAATACAATTTTGTCCTAACAGTGGAATTCTGACCCATATTTCATTGAGTCATGAGAACAAATATTTTCAAGGTTCACTATGAAGTAGCCAAATCTACTAGACACATCTACACATGAGCTTCAGACTGTACTTCCTGTGGTAATAACTAAATACGTTACTCACATTGCTCCAAAACATTCACTGCGGACAGTTTCTAATACTTACTTGTAGAAGTAGAGTTCACAAACGCAGCTCAGGAAGGCCAGGAAGCATCGGAGGAAATAGAAGATAAGGACCTAGGAGACATACTCAGAGTCTGAACAAGGTTTGCAATGAAGCTTATGCACCTATTGCTAGCAAGTTGGTCCCAAGAACAAAAGTTCTGAAGAGGACAGAGCAAGTTTGGCAGTGCTGCATGAAGCTATTCTTGGAGACCCAGATCCCACACCAAGGGATGCTGAAGATCCCAGCAGCTTGAAGCCTAGACCTCTAACACTGAAGTCCTTTACAACACAAAAAGCAAACACAGTCCACTGAACTTACCAGAACTAGCCCCCTTTTGTTTTCTGTTGAGCAGAAAAATGCCAAGAATGGCAATGGATACCCAGGCAGAATGCACATTCAGTGCTTTTTCTTTAACACTTCTGTGAGTTCAGTTTGCAATATCCCTTACAAAATACTAATTTATTTTTTATAGTTTATTGAAAAAAATATATCAAAACAGTCATTAATAGCTGGCATAGAAAACAACACAGGCTTCTAAAGCATCAGGGTGAAACTCACAGGGGCAAATGAGAGCCCACAGCTGCCAGGTAATTGTCCCGAGGCCTGCACACACTCAAAAGGCCATGGAGCTACCAGCCCCTCTGGGACAGCTTCTTAATCAAACCCAAGCCTGACAGTATTTCCCTGCAACTTCACAATCACTTTTCCTTGGATCCCATTGAGTCAGCTCACAAACCGCTGCAAATCCTTAAAGGGAGGTTAGTGTTTGTAAACACTACTTCTCTTACCTCTGATAACAAACAAAGCAGCTGTTTAACACAGACTAAAGGCATGTTTATTCATCACAAAAGAAGCTTTCACACATCTGATTTACCTTGTTGGTTTGTAGAACCCTAGCGTGGAACAAGGCTGGTAAGGCATGAAGCCACAGGTAAGCATAGGAGCGGATGGCATAGGCTGGAGAGTATTCCCACGTCTGAAACCCCTTTCCATAAATGAGGTAGTGTGTCTGCAATGGAGATTAAATCAGTAAATACGCATCGCCCAGAGTAGACAGGTTTGCGTTTCCATCTCTGAATTCTTGAGCAAGAAAATTTCTCTTTGAAACACAGAGATTAGCACAAGGTTCTAGATAAATCTGCATTAGCACAGACTAGCTACAAATTCCCAGGTATCTCCAGGGAGAGAAAGCCACTTACTGGTTCCCAATAGTTGAACGTCTCATCACAATCAGAGATGTTGCTTAAGAGAGCTGCACAGAACCTGGCTGAGATGAGACACTTGAAAGCTGTTGATCCTTCAGGGGCCCAAACCTGTCCTGCTTTGCTCCCAGACGATCTAGTCCAAAGAAAAAATACAAATATGCACCAAGAAGACTCAGTAACAAGATCAAGTCCAGCAATGTGACACCAGGCAAAAAACCGACAAGCATATTTGCATCTCTGCCATTTAAGCACTGTGTAAGTAGGGGTAAGTCTTTCATTCCCTGCTTTCTTTGGAGGATGCCAGTCCCCTCCCAAGGAAGCACCATCACCGCCCTCACTATACCAGAGCAACGGCCCCGAGTTCTTAACCCACCGCTGCAAGACCCCCCCGGGACCACCCCTCCTCCCCCAGAGACAGAGAGCACGGCCACGCAGTAGAGGAGCTCCACAGGGAGACCGGGCAGACCCATTTCCACCAGACACGCCGACCCGGCCGGGCACCCCCCCCGGCCACCCGCTGCGGGGCTCACTCGGGGCTGTGGGTACGTTTGAGACGTAAAAAAAACCAGCCGCGAGGAAACCCCTCAGAGGGTGCTCGCAAGCTGACACCGCCCCGCCGGCGCCGCTGGGCCCCACAGGACCAGCTGCGATCCCGCCCGAGTGACGGTGGCAGAACCCGCCCCCGCGAGGCGGCCGCGCGCTGCCCGGGGAAGGGGCCCGCGCCCGGCGCTCGCCGCAGCCCCGGCTCTGGGTCCCCGCCGCCCCGCTCCGACACCTACTCCAGACGGGCCTCCTCCGCGCCCGCGCCCTCCGAACGCGGCCGGGCCGGCTCCCCGCCGCCTCCGGCCCGCGGCCGCTGCCGGGCCCCCTTGGCGGCCATGTCGAGTACGGGAAGCTGAGCGCCCGCTCCCTGCCACCGGCGGACAAGACGAGCCGAGAGGCGGGGCCGAAGCCGCCGGCCGCCATGCCAGGTGTGGGCAGGGGGGCGTGCGCGGGCGGCGTCTGCGCGCTCTGCCCCGGGACCGCGCGCGGCTCGCGCTGCCGGAGGCCGCGGCCGGTCGCTGCGGGACGGACGCTGGTGGCCGGGAGCGCCGGACCAGAACAAGGCGCCCTCGCCCACCCGCGTGACTTGTATCAGCACTAGCGTGGCCAGCAGGGACAGGGAAGGGATCTGACCCCTGGGCTCGGCACTGGTGAGGCCGCCCCTCGATGAGTGGGTTCAGTTTTGGGCCCCTCACTCCAAAAAGGCCATTGAATGACTCGAGCGTGTCCAGAGAAGGGCGACGGAGCTGGTGCAGGGTCTGGAGCACAGGTCTGATGGGGAGCGGCTGAGGGAACTGGGGGGGGGTTAGTCTGGAGAAGAGGAGGCTGAGGGGAGACCTCCTGGCCCCTCTACAACTCCCTGAAAGGAGGGTGCAGAGAGCGGGGGGGGAATGAGTCTCTTTAAACAATAAGCAATAGAACAAGAGGTAATGGCCTCAAGTTGTGCCAGGGAAGGTTTAGACTAGATATTAGTAAGCATTTCTTTCCAGAAGGGGTTGTTGGGCGTTAGAATGGGCTGCCCAGGGAGGTGGTGGAGTTCCGATCCCTGGAGGGGTTTAAGAGTCGGGTCGACATAGCGCCGAGGGACATGGTGTAGTTGGGAACTATCAGTGCTAGGTTAACGGTTGGACTGGAGGATCTTCAAGGTCCTTTCCAACCGAGATGATTCTGTGATTCTGTTTCTTGAGGGGGCTGCTCTCCCCGTCACACACAGGCCCGACTGTTGCAGCCCCACAGGAGCAGTTACTCACTGCCCCACCTACCCCTGCTGGACTGGGCAGGAAAGGAGCTAATTGGAAAACACGCAGTTGGAGAAAGCATTTTATTGAGTACTCCCAGTCTCACAGGACCCTAGCGAAGAAAGGCTCCACATTTTGAAATGAGGTTTCGTTACACACATGCAGAACAGCAAGGTGCTTGGTCTTCATTAGCAGGAATTTCCACATTTAGAATGTGTGCAGGTACTCGAAGTCCACACCGCCTTTGTAAGAGGCACTGTAATAACACACAGTGTTAGGTCCAACAAGATGTAGGCTACGTTTTCCAGATCAGCAACAAGTGCAGATGCTGCTGACACACCTGAAAACAACATACAACGCTCTACCGAAGAGTTACACGCAAGCGTTGGTTGATTTCCTTCCGAAAGAGCAGCTGCATCTCTGCCACCTCCTGGCGGCTCAGTGCCTTGTCACAGGACTGAAAGGTCAGTCTGTAGCAGAGGCTCTTCCGTCTGGTCTCTGACTGTTGGAAACTGTCGATTAACTGGAGGGATATGACCATTTCACCCGACACCTGCCTAGCAATGGTGTGAAAAGCAACTTCATCAAATTGCTCCCCATCAGGAACCCAAAAGCTGACATCATGCACATAGGAAGGTGGATAGAGAGAAAAACTCTTGAAAAGCCTTAACTCTCCTCTGGGAAACTGATGGAGGAACCGTGTGTCCGATGTCCAGAGCATTCGCCAGTCAGGTATTCCACAGAGCAGCATGGCTAGGAGGTCAAGATTCAGTGAAGCAAAGACAACCACCAACTCACTGCTTACTAGTTCGTAATGAGCTGTCCTTATAATTCCCACACAGGAGCCCTTCTCACAGAAGCCTGAAGTGTCTGTCTTCATACAGATGAAGTACTGAATTTTACTAAGATGAGATTCAAATGCAGCAAAGTCATTTAGCTCAGCTGTTTCAAAGCTCGTTGCTTCCTGCAGATTGATACTCAGTTTAAAACTGGAAACAGCCTGGTGAAGAGAATGTATGCTGGTTTTAATGTTATTCACCAACATCTGGATACAGCTGTTCTCTGTACCCCTGTTAACTGCACATACAAAAACCACCTCATGGAAGACAGGCATGGAGTAAGGACTGATAAGACACTTCCTGAAAACTGGGCCTGAAAGAACATGAAGTGTCCCTGGGAGAAAGTCTCCTCTTTGTGTTATTGCATGAGCATAAGGTAGAAGTGAAGGTCTAAGATAATACCGTTTTGAAATGTGGCATCCCTCTTGCACATTCACCCAGCCATTCTTATCTGTGTCCCTGCAAAAATCAACGTGTGAAAATTTGGGTTTTGCCAGTCCATTAGACATTTCTTCAGTGCTTGGAGTCTCCTCTGGGCTCAGAATGATCCAAAAGATATTTGAGTGACAAACATCATTGATGTGACCTTCATGGAGCAGGGAAAGGCAGCAGTCAGTGTTTTGTAACGGAAAGGCTTGTCTGAGCCCTGCAGTGAGCTTCTCCTTTACTGTCCGTACCGGATGATTTGAATTTAGTTCTAGGAAACCCCTGTGAAAAATAAAAGTGCAGATTACAGACAGCACTAAACAGATTTCCTTTCAGTGCCTTCCTGTGATCATAATTTGAATTCAGCAATTTACCCAAAACAATCTCAGATATTAAGCCGGTTTCTAGTAACTAACTGAACAAGCCAAGTCTTTCATAAAAGGTGCTGCAATGACTAACATGTTTTCAGGTGTTTGCCTCCAGGTTGCACTCAAGAATTAACTGCACTTTTGCTGGTAAAAAAGGAATGGAACTTAACAGTCAGCAGCACCATTTTCACTCAGCACAGTCATTACCGCAATACAGAAATGAATCAAATTATGCTAGCCCTGGATAGTCTCCAAGGTACGCAGCAGTTCGCCAGAGAGGTTAGCATTTTTTATCCTAGCTAGCCTTGGTATTGTGATATTAGCAGACACCAAGTCAGCTCCTGAATTTCTTCCACACTACATTAAAACAGATTAAAGTTTTCATCTTTATTTGTGTGTTCAAGTATATAGCAGCTTGGTCTCAACAATAAAAATAAGTCTACAGAACAAAAAGAAACTTTAAGTAGGCCATAACCAAAAGCCAACATGAAGCAGACTTTAAGAAGAAATGGAACAGGAAATTCTGTAAAGGTAAAAGGGGTGAAAGTGAAGGAATTCCACTTTATCCGACATCTATGCTGGTCATTCCCACTGAGAGCAGGAGTGTGTGTTATTACCAAACAGAAACTAATTATAAAACTTACCTATTAATTTTATCCACAAGTACTTGTGGTACTTGAAAAGAAACTTTTCGGCTTTCCAGTTCTGTCTCGCAGATCATAGGTTTGAAATACAGAAGTGGCATGCTTCGTGTGAAAATGTGGTTCAGAGCACCCTCTACACAGAAAGATTTATCTTGACTCCTGACAATGCACAAAAGCAGAGCAAAGTCATTGATTGTTTCCTGTATTTAATGTGTCATGAGTAAGCGTTACACAGATAACTCAACAAACAAGATACTAGAAGAACATACTGGTGCTAGGCATTATAAGAGCACAAGAATCAACTTTTCAGTTTTGCCACGATGGTTACCTGTAGCCTGTACACTTATATCCATGGATAGTCTCTGCTCTAAAAGGATGAACGTTACTCAAGATAAATCCAGCTCCTGCTGCCACAGCCACTATTTGCCAGCTGTTGTGCCATTCTCTCCTTGGTTGATCAGCAGGTGTCCCACCCTGTCCATTGCAAAGAGCCACATGGACCTCTCCATCCTCTGTCAGCACTTCTGCAGAGCTGCAAGGAAAGCCAGGCAACAAGAAAAATCCCACTAGCACACCCAAAAATTTTATAGTGCCAGAAAAACACCTGTAACACAGCTAGAAATCTGTATCACAGCAGTCAATTAGCTTAGAACTACTTCTGGTTTACTTACCTATGGAAAAAGTGGGCAAGAAGCTCCCTATTCTTCACTACCCCAGCCTTTCTCCCACAGTGAGGGAAGTTGAAATAAATACAATCAAATTCTCTTTTTTCTGGTAAAAAATAGTCCTTCAGCTTGGTGCAGTCCACAGAAAAGACAACTTCAGCTCCTTCAAAAGTAAACGAAAAACAAGAGCCTGATGTTTATCATTATGGAAAATTTTAAAGAAAGGTAGCAAAGTCCTCTAGCCCATTTTTCAGCACACCAGATCAGCAGCTGCCAGGCCTCTTCCCACTCATGTGCATTAGGAAAACCAGAAAGCCCAGGCTCCCTTTGCTCTCTTGCAGAGACTTCTGCTCACTGGCTACTTGCTGCAGTATTATTTCTGTCTGATTAGATTTTAGCGTATTCGATTTAGTCTCTTGGACAACTCCAATTTCTCGTGGCAAAAGGGGTGAAGGGCGATAAAGGGACTGGACGGCTCCTACGGAGGCACCGCAGCACCAGGTCCCTGATTTAAAGCAGGCATTACGGCTCTACAGCCTTGCTTCGGCCGATACGAGGAGAGCGGTTACAGCTAACGGCTGGGTACTACCGACACCGCTTCCCTCTCCGTCCCGGCCTCCTACGTGGCTTTGCCCGAGGGCCCCCGCTACCACCCTCCCTCCCCACCAGCCGGCCCAGCGCCGCCGGCGCCGACCCACCTCTCTCTCGCAGCCGCCGGATGCTTTCCGCGGCTCGCCCCCTCCCGGACACCTCCTCTTCGTTCTCGTAGCAAGTGGCAACGACGTGAGTCCCCGCAGCCCCGCACAGAGAGGCCGCGAAAGAGAAGTTGCCCTCCCCGAGCAGCAGGACTCTCCGCACGGGCGCCATGCCCGCAGCCCGCCCGGCGCCCGGCGCTCCCTCATGACGTCTCGTCGCCTGCTGGTGACGTCATCCCGCACCGCCCCCGGCCGCTCTGGGGCCCCGGCGGTGGGGCCGCCAGCTGCTCCTCGCCGCCGCCCCGGGTCTCCGCTCCTCCTCTGCGCCGGCTTCTCCGCGCGGGCGCGGCCCGGGCCTCTGCGGGCCTCCCCGGTGCTTGGGCAGCAGCCGCTCCCCCTCAGGGACCCTCCGCGCAGGGCGCAGGTAGCGGCCGGCGCCCCTGGCTGTAATGGGCGGGCCCGGGGCTGCACCTTAGGGCTTGAGAGAGAATAGCGATGCTTTTCTGTGGCCTGTTCTGTTTCACAGGATCACAGAATCATCTCGGTTGGAAAGGACCTTGAAGATCATCCAGTCCAACCGTTAACCCAGCACTGACAGATCCCAACTCCACCAGATCCCTCAGCGCTGGGTCAACCCGCCTCTTGAACCCTTCCAGGGATGGGGACTCCCCCTCTGCCCTGGGCAGCCCATTCCAACACCCAACAACCCCTTCTGCAAAGAAATACTTCCTAATATCTAGTCTAAACCTTCCCTGGCGCAACTTGAGGCCATTTCCTCTTGTCCTATTGCTTATTACTTGGTTAAAGAGGCTCATCCCCAGCTTTCTGCACCCTCCTTTCAGGCAGTTGTAGAGGGCCAGGAGGTCTCCCCTCAGCCTCCTCTTCTCCAGACTAAACCCCCCCAGTTCCCTCGGCCGCTCCCCATCAGACCTGTGCTCCAGACCCTGCACCAGCTCCGTTGCCCTTCTCTGGACACGCTCGAGTCATTCAATATCCTTTTTGGAGTGAGGGGCCCGAAACTGAACCCACTCATCGAGGTGTGGCCTCACCAGTGCCAAGTACAGGGGCAAGATCCCTTCCCTGTCCCTGCTGGCCACGCTAGTGCTGATTCTTGTGTGCCCTCAGCTGCTGGCACAGGGCAGGGTCAGTGTTTCAGGAGTCACATGGGTAATGACAGTGGAAGGCTTAAAATTAGCAAAGGCAAGCGCCAACAGAGACCTGCTGATTGCATTTTATGACGTCTGGTCCTGGCTCAGGCATTGGGTCCCTGTGGCCTTGGGTAAATCACTTTGTCTATTCCAAAGTTACTCTGCGAGGTATTCAGTAACATGAAGCTGAGTAATGCAGTATCACAGTTTAGGAAAAGAGATACCACCCCCACCCCCCCAAAAAAAATTAAAAATGCTTTTTGTCATCAAGAAGGAACACATTTTCTGATGCCCCCTGGCACATGTGGAAGTATAGGAGGTCCCTCTCCAGTCACCAGGGGTGTGGAAGGGGCAACATTCCATGTCATGTTACCTGCCCTTGAGATCCAAGATGAGCCCAGGGAGTTGTTGATTCTTATTGCCAGATCGTGTCCAAGATCTGTTTGTACAACTCCCTCCAGGGCTCCTTAATGCATGCTACAGGCTGTGGGGAACTGTGGATGGTCTGGGACACCACTTCTAAGTTACACCAGTATGGCTGCACGTGCACCACCAATGAAAATGATTACTCAACAAAAACCATTATGGGGAACTGGAATGAAGAGCGATACGATATCCAGAGAATTGTGCAGCTCAAGCCACTTCCTTCCCAGGTATGTCCCTGTGCTTTTTCTTTTTGTGGATATAGCAAATCTCAGTTGACACGGTCACTGGTCACTTAATTTGTCATGCACACGGGGCATTATCCTTTCCATCCCCAGCGATGGATACATCAGAGGTAAGCCTCCCATGAGTAGCTTCCCTTTCTGCAGCCCAGCTCCTTGCAGAAAGGCAACAATCAGCACCCTTTCCTCTGATGAGTGCCCTACAACAGTTTCACTACAGGAGTAAAGATGTGAGGAATGCTTTTTTGTTTAAACTCACGTCTTACTCCTTGTACCAGTGGCCCCAGTCCAGCTCTCCTTCTTTTGCTGTTCAGATGGTGAATCAAAATAGTAATCACCAAAACTTTGTGATCTTAGGTTAGACTGATTTGAAAGTAGCAGTGCAATTGCAGATACTTTGGTCTGCCTGTAGGATATAAAATGTTAAAGTTTTTTACTTATATTTAGTCATGCTAAATGTGAGTTTTTCTTTTCAGTATACTCACTGCTTTGAAATAACATACTCTTCAGATTACAGCATGGGAAAGCGTCAGAGAATTAAAAGTACCTGCACAGAACAGAAACACAGTAGTCTGTTGGATCTGTAGTGTAGCTACAGAGGAGCTTCTGAATGACATTTGTGCTTGGAGATGACAGAATTCTTTTCTGTCATTTTCTCATTGTGGAGTTGTGCTCCTGTGCCACCACAGAACAGGTATTTCAAGTCATTCAGGGAGTGGTATTTGCATTTCAAGTGTTCTTGTCTAGCTAACCTCATCACATTTTCCCCAATGAGCTTTCACACAAAATTCCAATTTCTTGCTCCTGAATTTGAGCCTAACAATCCCCTGCTCTACAGAAAAGATTTCCCTCAGTTGTGCTTTCTGGATATATTCTTACTATTTTGCACTTCCTCAAGTTTTTTTGTGCTTATTCTTTTAGGATTTGAAACAGAACCTATTGGTTTCCAGGCCACCACCCTGAGATGGAACCTCCTTCGTTCAACCCAACTGCTCAGTCTTGCTACACAATAGACCCCATATGGCAGCATTTTCTTTGCTTGTGTCCAACACTCAGAGAAGGAACACAAAGGATGCAGGAAAAGCAAGAGAGATGAAGAGAATGTGCAGACTATACCTTCAGAAAAAGAGGAGGCCTGTCTGCTATCAGTGCCACAAGGATATCCTTCAAGCAAAAAGACCTGTCACACATTAAAGCCAAATGTAGCATCATGTGAAGAATTTTCTTCCTGCTTTCTAAGCTGTATTGTTGGTAACCTATGCATATTTCTGTCATTTGTTTTGTGTGCAGAGGTGACTGCAAGTCACCAGTCACCCTGTGCCTTGTCAGTCAAGCCCAACCAACACCTTAACTGGAAGAGCTTAGAACCTAATAGGCTAATAGGAAACACTAGACCTTGGCAATTAGGTGGGATTTGGGGTATTTGACAATGACCGCTCATCACTGAGTGCTCATTTTATTTTTCTCACTTAAAGCCATGGAAGAAGGATGTCCTCACAGTTCATTTGAGATTTAAACTAATCCCTTCTAAGACAAGTTTTGTCTTAGCAGGTATGAGGAACATAGAAAGTAGGTCAGGTCATAACTGAGTCTGATGATCTGTGCAACAGATCTATGGCATTCTGTCCTTTTTGGAGATGAATTTTAGAAATTCAATTCCAGTAATACAGACTTTCCTTTATGCTCATATTCCTTTGAAGAGAGGTGCTAAGCAGATGATGACACCTGAGAAGTGTTTTGTACCACTCGACAATGTTAGCTTAAGTCAGATTAATACCGTAGACGTCAGATCCTGTTCATTGTTTGAAGAGCACTGACAACTTAGTTTCAAAGTGACGTGATTTGTACCATGAGAGCAGGATGTTTTTCTTCTCTGGATATATCTGTGTTTACTGCAGCTATGCAGTTTTCATCTGCAACTGCTCTGAATTGGTTGCCGCACTTGGATGCTTCTCCATAATGTGAGTCATTCTAAAGATTTAAGATACAGTTATGTTCCATTCGGTTGTTATCTAATACCCACAGTTCAAATAGGTTTCGCTTGTCATGAAGTTGTTTTACCAGTCTAATCTCCACTGGAGAAACGTTTCTGTTGCTTGTGAAACATTCTGAAATCCTCTGGCAACATTGAAGGAAAAGGCTAATGCAATTAGATGTTTGCAAAACATTAGAGTACACGAAGTGAAGCTAGCAAAGTGTTTCTGAACACAAGACAAGCTCTCCTGGACACACCTGCCCCTCAAGCTGTAAGCAAGAATGATGCCAGGTATGTTTTCCTGCACAGCAACCTTACACAGCTTTCTTGACCCAACACTTCCTGTGTCCTCAGTGCTCAAAACAAGAAAATACAAACTGCTTATTCATGTTTTATTTGTTAGCAAACTTACTCAGCATAAATAGTAAGAGTAGCCATTCAGTATAGCTGGCACCTGATGAAAAGTGCTCTTGAATGGCCACCAGAGTGATTTTAAATAGCGGCCTACTTCCTTTGGGCTCCTGCAATGGCAGGCTTCTCTTCACGGGTGATAGGGATAGTGCGCTCAGGGACATCACTTAGTTTCCTCGGTGCGCTCACAGTCAGGACACCATCCAGAGAGAGAGATGAGGTTATGGTCAGAGGGTCCACATCATCTGGAATCCTGTATTTCCTGTTGAACTCCCTGGCAATAAAGCCATGCTCATCCTTCAAAAGGAGAAGAGAAGGAACAGCCCTGATTAGAAATGTTCACTCAGTTCCACCTAAACCATGGGCCCTCTGCATAAAGTCTGAGACTGGGAAGCTCCAGCTCTCAAAGGAAAACTTTTCAGAAAGTTAAGAGTTTTTATTATGAGACGCCCTTTTTAAAGAGCCAAGACTGGCCAAAGTGAGCGCCCTGCCTAGGCTGCAGGTGCCTGCAAGTGCACTGTTTATAGGAGGAGGCTCTATGTTCCAGCTTGTGCCAGCCAGAGACTGGCTTCATTGCACAGTGGTGTGCTGTCATTCCTAAAATGCAGCAGCTAGACCTACATGCAGTGCCAACCACACCCGTTCCTGAGGGTCTCCAGAGCTCTAGTAATACACAGCTTTTAAGTGAGCTGATCTCTGCTGTAGTGCTTGGTTATTTTCTTAGCCAAAAATATTTGCAGAAGCTACGTCAGGATTAGAGGCTTCTACCAGCTACAAGTAATGCTGTATTTCCTGACTGACAGTTCTGTGCTCCCAGAAACTCTCAGAGCTGACAATTCCAGTGACATAGCTACTTTGTCATGCATATTCATTTCCTTCTGGCAAGGAGGCAGGGGTGGCAGGTGGGAGGGAGATGGGGACTGACAAACCCTGTTACATACAGCTTCGGACATAGCTTTTGACTTGTGTCTGCCCGGTTGCCACAGAGGTCTCCAGAGCCAGAAAGCAGTGGGATGACTGACAGCAGAACACAACCTTTATGGATTACAAACTGATAGATGGGCCTTTTTCAGGAAGAGGTAGCCTCACGGTAACAGCACAGGGTAATGCATTGATTCATTATGTGGTTTAATTATTAAAGTTCGTTGGTAGCTTATTGAATGCCTCCCTGCATTCCTCACCTCTTCCCAGAAAGAGGGAGGCCCAGAAATGCCCATTTCAAAGATGATTTTCCAGTTCAGTTCACAGTTCATGTAATATCAGCAATAAATCTCCACCCTGTTGCTGCCCAGTCTGGGATCAGCTGGGGGGGGTTGCAGAGAGCATCTTCCATTAGGATTGGTTGGTAAAAAACATTAGAAGTATTTGAGGTAAGACAGGAGAGGATTGTTTTGCAGTCTCCTTGTTTAACCATAGATGAGGAAGTTCACACTGACTTTATCAGTCGCACAGTTAAAGTAGAAGTACCTGGCGCTCCTCGTGTTTTCCATGAATTTCTATCATGTCCCCAAGCACCTTCACTTTTAGCTCCTCAGGGGAGAAATGCTTCACATCAAGATTTACAGAAAATTTGTCCTTCTCCAGTCGCATCTGAAAAACAAGGAGGTGACCTCAGAAAAGAGCAGGTGAGGGTTTCAGCTTGAAAAGGCTCTTAGAATATAGCAGTTCCAGACCCAAGCTGGTATCTACACTGCACTGCCTGACCTTCATTCGATCCTGGGATACTGATCTGCATGGCTTTGTCCATTGCTGGCCTGGTACATTAATGGCTATCACTACAGTATCTAAAATGTGAATGCCTTCTCTTGATCACATGGGATAAATGTTTTGCTTGGGAGTGAGGAAGAGATTTTCTTAATCTGAATTTGTTAAAACTGTCTCTTTAGTTGGCATATGGGTTTCGCATCCAGTTCTTTTTACAGAATGTCTGGAGGTTTCCAGTTTCTGTGACTGAATTTTGCAAAGTCTTTCAAGCAAAAGAAACCTGACTGTGGAGCTGACTGCAGCCCATCTGCAGGCTTGCAGGCTTTCTCCTGCATCGTCACTCTTTGGTAACCAAAATAATGTGTCACTGGCGAGCAGTACTGCCTCACTGCTCACCTCTGTTATCTGAGCAGCAGGACTTCTGCCAAAACTGAGTCACCTGCTGCAAATCTCACCTCCTTCCCTTCTATTTTGCACTGTATCACCTCTAACAAATACTGCTTTTTACTTCTTCCTGAGGTTGAATTTGCACTTTCTGCCTGTCTTGGACATGTTTGTGGGACTTTGCTATATGAGCTGGCTGTCTCTTCCTTCCTGCTGCATTTGTGGTGAGGGAGCATGCGAGCCTTCTGGAGCTCTGCTCTGGGACGTGGAGGCAGCCTCTGTGCCAGCTCTATGCTTCCTGGTTTCCAGTTTGACCCAGGAGTCTAAGTGATTCCATCTCCTTCTAGATTATTTGTGAAGATTTCTCCACTGAGATAGTCAGACGTTGTTAACTGTGGTGCTTATTATGGCTGCTTCAGTGGACAGGCAGACTCAGGTCACTAAATCAAGGGGAAATATTATGCAACAATTAAAAAAACCCCCTCACTCCTTTGGCTTAGAATAGCTCTAAAAGTTACTTGTAAATAAGACAGCTGACTCACAGAACAGGCAAGTTGGTTCGAAATGCGTGCCTCTTGACTCAGCCCCTGAAGCAAGCAGACTGCTGCTTCATGATCCTTTGGGTCCTATATATGTGCTGCTCTTCTCAGCAGTGGTTCTTTAAGATAGGCCTCTTTTTTCTCAGCAACCATGAGGTCCCACACTGCCTGACATGAGGATCCCACTACCCCTGTGCTGTTTGCTTCTCAGCAGGGAGTGGGATTGAAAGTTTTGCACAGCAGACAGGGAAATTAGGCTTCCTCCTTTCTTCCATCAGCACTTACAGTCATTTGCCACACACACTCAGCTCAGTTTGCCTCTATTCCCAACGCTATGGCAATACTTGCTCTCAGTCACAAATGATGAGCAAAGCATGCAGAGGTTCTTGCCTGATGCAGAGAAGCAGAGGCACAAACACAGCACCCTTTCCCCCAGCTTTTTCCTAATAACCACCTACAAGCAGCTTCCAAGCTCTCAGCTCTCATGGGTCTCCAGCTCCAGGCCCATCAGGATGTGCACACAGCAGTAACAAAGAGCATTAAGAAGGGAAGATTACCTCAGAGAGTCCTGTCTCTAGCCAACTGGGCATCCGAAGAATGGGGGATCTCATCAGGAAGGGACTGAGGCTGGGGGAAGCAGGGAGCAGCTCTGACTCCTGCAGGTGTTCTCCGAAAATCTGGTCAAAGATACGACTCGGTGCCAACCAAGATAACAGGGGTCTGCGGATCAGGGGGTTATGAATGGTGATATCCATTGGAGTGCGCTGGAGGAGCCTGGCGAACAACTGTGCTGCAGTGCTGTGCCGCGAGTGCAGGCCAGCTTTATACCCGTACAGCTGGCCTGGCCTTCCCCCCCCCGCGAGGCCTCTTGAACAGTGGTGTCAGGGATTTTATTGTCCCACTCCTGGGCTGGTCCCTTCAGCAGTGCCCAGTAGCTGTCTGGGGGATTTGAACACGCTGCTGAGGAGGAGGGGGAAGGGGAGAAGAAGAAAAGGAGCCTAATGGGGCAGCAAGAAGCCAAACTGCCCAACCACCCGCCCTGCTCCCCACGTGCTGTTTATCTGCAGAGTCCCAGGCAAGCTTGGCGGATGTTCCAGCTGCTTTGGATGCCAGCAGGATCAATGTAGCTCCTATCTTTGGCTCACAGGGAAAAGTACAAGGGGCCATTGTTCCCACTGCCAGCACTGAGACTTCAGCTCCCCACATCACCCACCAGTCTAGGAAGAGCTCTGCCTCTCCTTAAGGCAAAGAAAGCCACAGGCCTGCTTTACTCAGAGGTCAGGAAAGATCCCTGGAGGTCTTTGCTGAGATGCCCCTGGCAGTGTGGCTCTCTGCAACACATACACCTCCCTGCCTTAGTGCACGACCTTTGTGTGGGTGCGAATGAAGGATGGCTTTCTCCACAGTGCTTCAGCCCAGCACCTCTCATCTTTTGCCCACTACAGAAACCACTTTGCTGGAGAGAGAAGAGCCTAATGCTTTGTGACCTCAGAGTGCTCTAGAGGGCTATAAGCAGAGACAAACCGGGCATGCCAGCGGCCACCATGGTGCTGCACTGTGACATGCCTTCTCAGGGATGCAAGCTACCTCTATCTGCTTGTGCCCCTGCAGTAAGCTGATTTCCTGTAATTATGCTCCTAATACATCTTAATTCACACATTTATTTTAATTCCTGCCTCGCCTGTGAACCTAAATCATGAGAATGGGTTCAGCCTAGCAACTGTTCTTAAAGGGCAAGAGCTAGTCTCTGCCTCTGAGAGCCTGCAACTTAAATACAACGACTGGCTCAGAGGCACAACGTTCTTATTGCTAGCACTACCAGTCCTTTGCAAAAGGGTCTAACCCTCTTCCTCTCAGCTTGCCTGCAAGAATAGGGAGCAGAATTTGCTCAGTGCAACAGCTCATGCCATAAATACCTTCTCCAATTCCCCATTACATCAACAGCAATGCACCTGCTCTCTCATACTGCAGGGACATGGACTCAATGAAATCTCTGGTTTCAGAGTACAAGGAGTTTAACTGGGCACTACTCCTCCCCTCCACACACCCCCCCCCATCCCGCCCAGTTCAATAAAACTGTATCTATGCCAGCTTCAGATCCTTGGTGAACTTGTGATCTCTGTCAAAAGCATTTCTCCGTGTCTCATGACATTGTGCCAAAGCCCTGGCCAGCGAACAGCCAGCTTGCAGCAGCATGGTTCAGGATGTGGAGGTGTCAGCAGTGGGATCTGGATCCTGTCTAGCCCTGCTTAACTACTTGCAGCACTTCACCAAAAGGCTTGAGCTGTCTTCTCAGCTTCTGGGAAAATCAAGCTCCTTTGTGTAGGGCACAGGAGGGACTGATTTGGGCCCTAAGCTCACAGTGGGGCGATGGATGTGATGATGGCTTCACACGACTTTGCACAACCTGATCAAGCACCAGCCAGCATTAGCTATTGCCCTGTCCCCACAGCATGCTTCAGGGCCAGCAGGACCAGTGTCAGGAACTCCTTGAACCTGCTTACAGTGAGCCTTCTTGCTGGCCCTTGCCTTTGGGAGCACCACAGGCAGCAGAGCCTGGGGTCTGTCCTGCATTTTCCTACTTCAGTCTCCCTCAACTCACCTCTGTGCCTCCCTGCTGTACTTGGCTGCCCGTTTGCCTCCTGCACCCCCTGCTCGAGGAGGGGATCTCAGAGCCTTGGGAGGAGGTGTGGGATTTTCCTGAGGCATCCCTGACTGCAGGCAGTGCCTGCACTCCCTGCTGGAATGCAGTGAGAAGCTTCCGTCATCACCCTGGCGAGGCATCCTGGGGCCTGTGCGTGTGGCTATTTTGGTCCATCTTTTTATCACACACTCCTCCCTGTGGAATTCACCCAATTAAAACCTTGCAATCTGCAGCCTTCACTCTCAGAGGCAGTGAGTGCTTGGAAAGTCCCCTTCCCAGACACACCATGGCTGCACGGACTGTCCCCCACGCCTACCCCATGAGTTCGGAGTATGAGTTTGCCAACCCTAGCAAGATCT
The DNA here is from genome assembly GCF_047716275.1 of Strix uralensis. NCBI lineage: Eukaryota > Metazoa > Chordata > Aves > Strigiformes > Strigidae > Strix > Strix uralensis. The sequence goes on along the minus strand of NC_133997.1, from coordinate 2,314,771 downwards.
ACGACCAGAACTTTGGAGAAGGTAAGAAAGGAGATGGGATCCCCCCCAGCACCTTTCTCTCCTCTGGTGCAGAAGGGCTGGTGGAGTTCCCCTGGGGAGACTGAGCTCCAGAGCAGGCTAGGGAAGCTGGAGCCAAGGAATTTTGAGCATAAGAACTCAGGTCAAATCAGGGGGGAATAGCCAGGGAATAGCCAGGGTCTCTCTCTTCAGGTTGACTTCCTCCATCCATGCCAACTGCTGTTTCTTCTGTCCCTCCCTCATGCCCCCAGTGGTCTGGCATTCATGCATATGCTGTGCAAACATGGAGCAAAATGCTCCAGGGGGGTAGTTTTTGTAGCCGGGGGCTGTGAAGAAAAGCTGAGCTGGGGTGTTCAGCACAAAGCCGGGCAGTGGCTGGCAGAGGGGAAGGAATGTGGGCAGCAGCAGAACCATTCAGCACCAGCACAACAGCGTGAAAAGGCAAAAAGCTCCAAGGAAAGCCCCCTGGACAATGGCACACAAAAGGCCTTTAGTTCTTCAGGGCAGTTTCTTCACCATCAGCATTTTCCATGCCCATCCCTGGCTGTGGGCTTTGCAGAGTGCCCAGTGCACCTACCAGTCCCTCCCTGTCCACCCAGCAGACATGCAAAAGCTGGATGCCAGCCCTTGGCTTGCTGGCAGCTGCCGGCTGTGTGGTGGGAGGCAGTGGCTGGCAGGCATCTGGCTCTGTGCATGTTTTAGAGACGCAAAGGTAGGAACCACAAGAGACTCCATCCATATTGTGCCGATGTGGTGGCAAAACCAGGATGTTTGCCAGGTCTCAGCCTCCTCCTGTCACCCTCCCCTATCTGCTGCCAACCATCCTTGTCCAACTCCTTTCCCTGGAAACCCCACACTCCTCACCGAGTCTCATTTACAGGTGTGTCCCCGTGTGAGATTTTAGCCCCTGTCCTGTACCATGGCTACTACATCAGGCCTCGGATCAATAAGCAGCTGGATCGAGGCACCTCTGAGATCAGCCTCAATGACCACAAATTCCAGGTGTTCTTGGATGTCTGTCACTTCCTGCCAGATGAGCTCACTGTCCGCACCGTAGACAACCTGCTGGAGGTGATGGGACAGCACCCACAGAAGGCTGACCGCCATGGCTTCATCTCCCGAGAGTTCACCAGGACCTACATCCTCCCTCTGGATGTTGACCCCTTGCTGGTGAGAGCCACGTTGTCCCACGATGGCATCTTAAGCATTGTGGCTCCCCGGACGGGGAAGGAGGTGAAAGCCAGAGTCAACGAGGTGAAGATAACCCAACAGGAGCAGCCAGTGGGGAAAGAAGAACAGTCTGAAGAAGGAGAAGGGAAGGAAGAGTTCTAAAGGCCCCACATCTGGGCTTACAAAGGGAAGGTGGGGGAGGACAGGGATGGGGAATCCACAGTACCAGACCCCTATTTCTCACCATCAGTGTTTAGCAGCCACATATATGCCAGAAGTCTGCTTCTTAAAGCTGATGGCTGGAAAAAGGGACTTGGAACTGAAAAAAGAGGGGGACTAAAGTGTTAGTGTGAGGGACTGTAATGCAAGTTTTCTCCTAGGTCAAGTGCTCAATGAGCACAATGTAGGGTGCTCTTCTCTCACCCCAAATGGCAAAGGTCGCTCTTACCCTAAACTGTGAGGCTGTGTCACAGTGGACAGCTGCTGTGCTCTAGTCCAGAAGGGTATTGGAAAGAGGGAAGAAATGATCCCAGTACCTCGCTTCTGAGCTGACCTTTGTGGCGATAAAAGGTGCTTGTTGGTCTGTAAAAGTGCCTGCAGCTCTCAGGAGGAAAGAGGAATAAATCTGCCTCTGATCTTCTCTTGTTTGCCTTGGATTCATGTTGCTTCTGGCCAAGCTACTCTGTAGCAGGAAGGATGAACAGTGGCTCAGCTGCTCTAGATGTGCAGGGCAGAGCAGCGGAGAGTTCACACTGAGCTCATCTGTGGAAGTAGCATCAGTAGGGACTTGGAGGGACTCTGGCCATGGGGCAGCCAGGGGGACCTCTGTGATTGGTCCTCCTGGCTCAGGTGCACCTGGAGTTACTTGCTGTTGTAGGGAGCCCACAGTGGGCAGTAGCCTTGAGGAGAAAAGATGTAGAGAGATGGGCTCTTGGAGGCTCACTGTGCATTTCCAGACCTGCACCTGGAGTTAGCCCAAGTAAAAAAATGCCAATCCACAGTCTCTGCTCCAGCCCTCTAGTTTATGGGGCACAAGGCTTGTTCACCCACAGACCTTTTCGGTCCTTGTGAGGGGAGTGAACCCCAAAATGCTGAAGGGAAAGGCTCTGCTCAGATCCCAGGTGCCTTGCTGACTTCCCAGCCTCTCTGCAGAGCCACAGAGGGGATGAATTTGGCCCCTTTTGCAGACACCATGATGCTACCGGCTACATGAGAACTGTCTCTGTAGTCTTGTGGTGCTGGGCCAGGGATCATGTGTGCTGCTGTAAGTGACAGCTGCTGCCTTGGATGGCCCTGAGGGCTCAGCAGGTGCCAGTTGCAATCCTTGTCTTGTCAGAGCCAATTAAAGCAGCCAAAATGCTGTGTCACTGGCCAAATATGGGGGTCCCTGGCATGCCTCAGTGCAGCCCTCCCACAGAGGAGAGAGGAGGTTCCAAGGTCCCTGTGGACAGAACTTCTCCCTCTCCCTGCCAGGATGTGACCTGCAGGCTTCTGCACTCTGCCTCCATGAATACATAGGGCCAGGTACGCCCTGCTCAGGAGTCTATTCCATGCAGTATACCTCCTCGGTTGCTGAAACACTGGTATAAGGCTGGTCTTTCACCCTTGTCAGGCAAAGTGGGATCCAGTCCGGAGTGAACCACTGTGCAGCTATTTTCTATTTCTCAGGGCCCCTGCCAGCAGTGAGGGTCAATGCAGACCATGGCACAGGCTAGAGCATGAAATGCCCTCTGACTGCAACACAAGGGCTGTGGGTTGCTGAACCACTGCGGACTGAAAACAGCATGTGGCCAGGACTGGGGCTGCACGGATAGTGGTTCTAAGTCAAAAGTGCCCAAAACAGTTCAGAGCTCGCTCTCCTTCATTTTTTAAAGGCAATGCCAGGTTGCTGTGTGCCTGCACCACACCTATCACAGTGTGGTCCCAGTCCCTCAGCATTAGTAGTCATTACACAGTTCTGTTTCCCCTCTGGGCTTTATTAGCCCTGTCTTTGCTCTCCGAGTTCATTCTCTATTGCTGGGCACTTCCAGGCTCATTCTGTGCCAGTTGCACAGCTTGTTACCCAGACAACATCCCTGAGTGCATCAAGACAGCTGCCCCAAGCAGTGATGCAGGGAGAGGGGGCTGGCACTGCCTGGTGTCAGCCACTGGGCTGTTCGTCAGCACCCTGGCAGGCTTTGCGCAAAATAGCCTGATGGGTTTGCTGAGCAGGAGCGCTGGAAGCCATGGTTTCTTTCATCCCTGCAGACACAGCCTGAGGAGAGAATGCAGAGTGGCAGCCAAATGTTCTCCAGCTCTGCCAATGTTTTTGATGCCTTTCTGTTTCTCTGGTGGAGCTCAAACCAACAGTTCCAGTATTTGTGAAAGGAGCTGATGGGAACAGGCTCCCATCCTTTTTTTTTTTCCTTCTCCACAAAGCAACAAAGCCCAAGTTACCCCAGAAATCAAAACAGACACTGACTTACTAAATCAACAGTGTCTGTGGCAAACCCAGAGACACACAGTCTGCAACTTCCCAAGCAGGGACAGACTCCTGCGACCACCCAATCTTTGTAGGACTCTGAGAACATGGTCCTGTTGGGACCAGGACTGAATTTCATCTGCCTGCATAAATCTGATCCTAAATTCTCCCTGCATTGCTGTGGTGCAGGCTGAGCTGTGCAATTTCTCCAGACACATGCTGAGGTGCGATTTCGGAGCAAGGCTCAGGCTCTGCAGGTCACGGTGCAGCTCATCCAGGATTCAGCTAAGAGAGCAGCTGTGCCCCATGGTCTTTCCAAAGCAGAACCCTTCTCCTCCTGCCACTTCTGGACAGTTTGATTTTGCTCTGCACTTGGACAGATGGTAAATGATGCTGTAAGCCTGGCTGAGAGCAGGGGTAGGGGGAGTAGGGGACTAGGGCCGATTCCTGAGATAGCCCATCAGAAGGGTGAATTAAAACTTACCCACTTCTCAGCACATCCCATGAGGCATTCAGACCTGCACAGAACTGGGGCTGGCTGCCAAATCAAAGCTGTGGAGCACAGTTTCTGCTCAAGGACTACATTAACATGGTATCTTTCAGTATTGAGATGCAGCTCTCGGAGCTGCCAGAGATCAGCTATCTGTTGTTCAGTCTAGAAATTACCAGATACAGTCTGAAGGGCTCTCAACAGAAGTAGAGAGGTAAAATGCACGTTAATTTTCCTGTTTGATATGCTGAGGGGTGAGCCTAAGAGCTGTATTGCAGGTCCTTAATGATGCGAGGTCCCTCATGGGATTCTGTAATTCTCAAAAGCACAGATCTGTACACTTTCATCTAGAATCACAGAATCATTCAGGTTGGAAAAGACCCTTTGGATCATCGAGTCCAACCCTCAGCCCGACTCTACAAAGTTCTCCCTACACCATATCCCCCAGCATCTCATCTAAACGACCCTTAAACACATCCAGGGATGGTGACTCCACCACCTCCCTGGGCAGCCTATTCCACTGTTTAACCACTCTTTCTGTGAAAAATTTTTTCCTAGGTAGCTTTACAAAATCTAGGTAGCTTTACAAAAAATTGATTCCCAGTAATGTCCCTTCTGCCTGCAGCAGAAGTAGCAGCACTACAGCTCAGCTGAGAGTAGACCTGCAAGCCTGCTCTCACCTTTGCTGGGGCATCACCTCCCTCCCAAGAAGATACGCTCTCTTTCCCAGATGATGCCAGCCCGTGCCACACATTTTCTGACATGCTGCTTGAGATGCAATGAGGAACACCAGGAACAGCACTGAGTGCTCCCACCCTGGTGTTTCTCCTTTTGTTCAGGAAAGTCCCTCCTCCATCCTCTTTTGCATCACTGCTGGCATCAGCAGGATGGCGTTGGTGGGAGAGAGGGATAGCGGAGGGACATCCACTGTACAAATCATAAAGCAGAATTTTAGCCCCGCGGCTGAGGCCTGGAGGCATGCTGCTACCTTGCCCTCTCCTCCCTGGGTAGCAGGAGGTGAGCGCAAGCCCTGGGGGCACGGAGAGCCCAGGGCAAGCCCTCCAGTAGATGGCACGCACGGGCCTCGCAAAGCCTCACTGCAGCGATGGAGAGAAATCTGACACTGCCAGACACTCCCTTGGAATAGCCAGGGGCCGAGCAGGAACCAGGAAATACAAGCTCTCCCTGTCCAGAAAACACTCCTGCTTCATGGAGGAAGGAGCGACATGGGCAATCTCTGCAGCTGCGGGCGACCATGGTGAGTAGAGCATCCGCCAGGTATGAGGATGGCAGACAAAGCTCCGGGCAGCCTGAGCGGAACTTTGGGTGGACTTTACAAGCTTTGGTCCCTTGTGCTGGGTTTGCCTGGGCTCTTGCCTGGCTCTCAGCCCTGCACCTTGCCAGCTCACACAGACACTGCGAGCGAGTGAGCAGGGGCATTGGGTCACTGCTGTGCAGGTGCCGGGGTGGGGACGGGAGGCTGGGACAGCCCCTGCCTGCCAAAGGCAGGACAGGGGGAGGCGAAGGGGCTTTGTCGCTCACATCTCTCAGCCCAGACGGGCTGTGGCACCTCCTGGGACTGGCAGCTTGGGTTCCCACAGCCATGCCAGCAGCTGAGAATAGCTCGGTTCTAGGAAAGATCTAGTTAAAATCCCTGTCCTTGTCCTAGTGGTCTCCAGCCGGGTAGACACCTTAAGGTGTTCCTTTTGGCTACTGCAGGGAGGGGCCCCTGGGGCAGTGCTGGCACTAAGGGCTCGTGGGTCAGCTACCCCATCCTGCTCTCAACTCCTCCAGCCCCTCTCCCTGCCTGTGTCTGTCTGGGCTTTATGTGCGCTTGGGAAATCCTGGCCACGTTTTTCAGATGATGTTGCTCTTTCTCCCTGAGAAGGAGGATGACAGTTTAATCCCTCCCGGCTCATGTTGTGCCCTGGATCTCCTGCTTGCAGAACAAAAGGCACAGTGGAGCATCATTCCGTGCCAAGCGGAATTTTCAGCTCTAAGAGTGGTACAAGGGGGACAGCCATGACTATCAGATGAAGCTCCGAGGACGTCCTCTCCAACACTGCATTTGTTAAAAGTTTTAGAAATTCATCAGCGCTTTTTAATAATTACAAGAGGCACAGCATCACCTAGTGGCTGAAGCAGACGAGGAGGTTCAGGACACGGAGGTCCTTCCAACCCGAGCCCTGAGCTGGAGGGCAGAGAACTTTGGGATTTAGGAACAGGAGCTGTAGGTGGGAGGTGGAAGGCTGGTTCTTGACATGTCCCCTACCAAAAGTCCCATTTTCTACTCCCTCTACCCTGTGGCAGAGGGTAAATGAGGAACCCAGGGCATCAGCTTCATTACCGCAGCGGACAGGGGCCTGATCAGGGAATGCCTGGGGCATAGGCTGGTTCACTGGAGCAGAGGTGCAGTTGCCAGGCACACTACAGATGCTGTGTGGTGGAGAGAGCCGTGCCACAGCATGGACTGGCAAAGACAGAGACTCTGGAGTACAAACACCACCATTACAGCATATGCTGTGGTGGCGCTTTCACCTCCAGACAGTGCCAGGCCATGCACAAACATTCCTGCCTTCAGAAGGAAGTATAAACCAGAATCTGAAGGTCACTCAAGTATGCAGGACCAGGCAGGACAGCAGCTTTCTGTTCCATTTGGGGAGCAGCATGGTGGCAGACTGGCTTCTCTGGGCCAATATCTAGTTCTGCTACCCCAAAGCTACTGGACCAGGACTCCAGTGTCCCACTTGATTTCTTTCCAGAGGCTGCATGGAAAATAAGAAGCTGGGATGGTATTTCTGTTGGTGGTGTCACTACTACCTTCTGGCAGATTCCTGCAGCAGAGGGCAAAGCTCTGGCCAAAGACCCATTTGGCCCCAGCACCCCTGTGTGACTCAAGTGCTAACATCTGCCTTATAGACTGTGCAGCGAGGAGAAAGCAGAGCTCTCTCCCCAGGAGCATCATTCCCTGTCCTGCACATGGAGACACATGGCTGAAGAATGGCCTCAGGCTCCGGTGCTGTGCAGACTATTCAAACAGGCTCTGAGCAAGGAGAGAGGAAGGCAAATGGGAATGTGCTGCCGGTAACATGGGCTTGGCAGACAGCTACAGAGGACCACAGTCAAGAGCAGACTGGTGCGCTGAAGCGCCACTGCAGAAGTTTTCATGATTCATAGCTTTGCCTTGGTGACAGAGGGGAAAAAAATGGTACTTAATTTTAGTTCAGGTGTTTCCAGGCACCTATACTGCTTTTATTTCTGTATATTTTCTCAGCGCCACAGCTGTGTCAGCAAAGACCTGGGCTTCCTAAGTAAAGCTGAGATTTGCAAAAGGGCTTAGGGGAGGTAGGCACTCACCTTCTCCTGGATAGAAGATCCTTGTCATGATCACTACCAAAGCATGGGCCCTAGGGGAGACAGAGCAAAGAGCAAGAGACTGAGACTGAGAAGGTTCCTGAAGTCTTTAAAGAAAAGCCATTACAGCAAATTTATTCATAGAAGGAAGTTACTTATGAAGGGAAGTGTGCCCTCAGGTCTGGGTACCTCTGCCAGCATGGCCCTGTGGAGGGCAGGCCCCAGGTATTCTCACTACTTGGTTTAGTGCTCAGGGCCTCTGCTGGGCATTGACGACAAAAGATGCCAAAATTCAGGACCCACTGTGAAGCAGGCTTGTGTAGGGTAGAAATCAGGTTGGCAGTGATGTGAAGGAAGGGGAGGGACACGCGTGCTGCTGTGTAGAATACAATGTGCTTCTAGCAGGCTGTGGGTTAGTAACAACATGTCTGACCTGGTTTTGAGACGAGGGGAGAGGTTTGCTCTGCTCTTGTTTCCCTTGCCACATCCATTCTAATTACCGCATATCTGAGGATGGGAGATGCCAGCTCCTGCCTGGCTGTGATTAGCCCGCAGACAGCCTCAGAATAGCTCCAGCCTACACACTGGCTGCTAATGCTCTCTCTACAAAGGGAGGCAACCAAAACAAGCAAGAGCAGCTTGGAAAGCTGATACTGCAACCTACCTCCCAGGAAAGAGGATAGGGACCCTGCTGATTTTGCTTCAAATGATGCTATTTTAATTACATTGCACAATGTGCCTGAATGCTGTAAAGAAGCAACATGCTCTCGCCACAAGCCTTGGCAAGGAGGGCTCTGGAGACCCCACAAGCTCATAGAGATGGTGGCAGAGGAAGCTGCAAGAGCCGAGTGAGAACCACCACAACACAATGCTGCCTTGAGCTGTGCCCCTGACTCCTGGGGGCAGCCCCCCAGATTTTGTCTGTCAAGGACTGGAGGGTTATAGGTGCCTCTGTGGGGCAGCACACAGCAGAGACACGCGAAGCAGTGTCAGATCCTTTTGCACAGGCACATGGCCACCTTGCCTTCCCCAAAACTGCCTTTGGCTTCCCAGGTCTAGCAAGTCTGGTTAATCATTATGGACCATTTTGAAAGCCTCCCATGTTCTTTACCGCATTCATGCTTTTTTTGTTTTGCCATTAGAGTGCCAAAGGCATTACTACACCCACTGTCCTGCTCACCCACCCAGTGAAACTACCTCTAAAAGCCAGCAAAGGCAAAGCTCTGCTTCAGGCACTGCATTGTTCCCGCCTGTGGCAGGACTGTTTGGCAAATGCACACTATGTGGGAACCATCTGGTAGCTCTGTAGCCCCATTAAAAGCCCGAGCTGCCCACTCTCAGATGCTGTCTGACCCGCGTGAGACCCTCAGCTGCACGCTGCGTTGGTCGGCAGCCAGCACCAGATGGACATGCGTACACAGGAGGAGCCATACAAGGGCTGGCACCTGCTCTCCTCCAGCCCTCTGAGTGATGCAACGAAAACATTTCCTTCATGCATCTGGCCCAGAATGTGACACATCTCTGCTCTGCCAGACAGCCTGCGCTCCTCTGCCAGCACCAGCCTGCAGGAGCCTGCTCAGCTTCTGGCTCTGTTGTTACAGCTGGAATGAATTTGGCTCCTGTTCATTCCATGGCTGGAACATAGCTGTATTTGGCTTGTCTCTTTCTGGTCACATGGGTACAGCCGAGATTAGGGTTTGGCTTGGCTTATATTTAGTGCATAGCTTGTTTGGTTTGGTTGTGTTTTAAGTGGAAAACTGAGAACAGGAAAACTGTCTGAAACATTAAATTAGCACAGGGTCTGTGCACAGCTGCTCCTTGGGCAAGGGGGTCAAAGTGCAGGGTATGGGGCTATCAGAGCTTCTGGCCCTAGGAGAAGGGTTTTGTGCCAATTGAGATCATGCTCTGCACCCTGCTTCTTTGATCATACAGCTGCGGAAATGTAGTTGCAAAACTAAAGTGAAATCTGCTCTCATTCACTCTGATGCATGTTGGACAGCCAGGCAGGGCTGAAAGGCAAGGAGACTTGGGGGTGTCTGTGGAGTATAGTAGATGTGTCACAGAAGAAGGAAACACATCCCCACATCTCCCCTTTGGACTTCCTCCCTGCAGGAGTTATTCGGGTTCTGGCTTGTCTCAGTAGCTCTTCTCTGAGACACTTCTTGGGCCTTTCTCATTACCCACAGATGTGGTGCTCTGGGGTGGTGCATTTGGGTTTGGGTGTTATAAGAGCAGAGACTGGGGCTTCTCAGGGCTGACATCTCTCTCTGATTTCAGGAAGTGTCCTTCGCCTTTTAAAAGAAAGAAAGAAAAGCAAGGTAAGGATTTGTGAAAATGCTTTAGAGGACAAGAAGAGGTGGAGTGACTGAGCCCCTGGTTAGCTGACATTAGTGCTGCCTGTGAACTGGATCGCTGAGGCTGAGGGCCCCTCCCATACTCTTTTTACCTAACCTTCCTCAAGAGAAGTTTGGTAGAAGCAAGAGGCAAGATTTCTTTAAAACTTAAAGCAAGGGCTGTGATGTGCCATGGGGCTTGGCAAGAGGGAGGGAAGGGACTTCAGCAGTATCTTTAAAATACCAGAGTCTCACATCAAAACACATGTGAGTACTCTCAAGTGGCAGTATAGCAGAAGCTGCATCAAACTCCTGTAAGAGCTGCAAACATCCATCTGACATCAGTCCCCCAGGATAAAGTGCATTCCCTAAGTAGCCCAGTTGTGGCCTTTGGACCATGCTGGGCAAAATATGTTTGCCAGGCAGCAAAGGAAATAACAAAGTTAAAACTGGATCTGACTTCTCCAAGGGCCTGACAAAGCAGCTCTCTGTGCTGTGTCTGTCCTCCTTGGTTCTGCCAAGAACATTGCGGTCCATCGCATGTTGTCATCCCTGGAAACTGTATTTTTTTCCAAAGAAACAAGCCCAGGCTTTCTTCTTGGAGGTGGGCCTCAGAGACAGCATTAGGGTTGAGGGTGTCAGATGAGGTGGAAATTTGATTTGTGTCCAGTGGGGAGAGCCCATGGGCCAGACAGACACTGCATTTCTGCATTCAAAAGCGGAACAATAAACAGTTGTATTAACCTGATCTGCTGGTGTTTCTTTTTCAGGAACTAATGTGAGACATGAGAGCCAACAGCATCAGCCTGGCAGGAAGGTAAACAGCTTCCCAGAGTTGTTTTCCTAACTGTATATTGAGAAGACACAGCGGACCACCACTTCCTAGGCTAGATGGGTTGGGAGGACATGGGGCAGCTTATTCAGAGCCATGAATTGTCTCATCCTATATAACCTTTAATGGCTGTGGGAACAATGTGCATTGCTGCACGGGGATGCAGGCCCATTTTTTTCCCCTAAAGTGCAGTGGAAGCAGTAGGATGAAATCCCTCTCTGAAACTGAGGTGTCAGAGGGTTGGATGGTGCTGGGGTCAGTGTGCAGGGTGTCTCTGCCTGGTCTGGGGAAGGCATGTGTAGCAGCAGCCCAGGGATCTGACCTTCCAGAGCTCTTTCTCCCCAAAGGCTCCAACATATGAAGATGTCCCAGAGTTTCCCGTCTACGCCACCGTGAGTAAACCCAAGAGTGTGAAGCAGGATGACAGCATTCATTATGCAGACATCCAAGTGTTCACCAAGGTCCGGGAGCGCTCTGCAGCAGAGGTGAAGAACTTACAAATGCAGAATGCCACAGAGTATGCCACCCTCAACTTCCCCCGGCCCAGGCTGAAATATGACAGTAAGAATGGGACCCTGGTATAAAAGGCTTGTTGGCCCCCTTCTCTTTCAGCAGCAAAAGTATTTTACAGACTTAGAGATGCTGTAGATGCAAGCTAACCTCATGAACACATGAAGTCTCCCTGAGAAAGTGCAGAGAGGCTGTGCCTTCCACCTGCATTTCTCATCAGAGGACACAGAAATATTTATTCTCACGTGATGAGAAGTTTCCTATCTGATTCTGCTGACAAAAAACACCTCTTCCCCTTGGATGAATTGCCACTGAAGCTGGCAACCCATCTCCTCTCAGCACTGTGAGAAGACAGAGCTGCTCCTTGGCCGATGAAGGCTAAAACCACAGCTCAGAGCTGCAGTGAGAAAGTTCCTGCTGTGGCAGAGGACCAGCTGAGTGCTGCTCTGCAGACAGATTTGGGAACATGGCATACAGGATTCAATACCGGGACAAGGGAGATGTTCCCACAGGATTTTATGTCAATGTTAAGAAAATTCTGCAATGTGCAGAATGACATGTGGAGGGTACCGTGAAGAAATGGCATGAAACCTTTAATGTTATCTACTGCAATTCCTCCTCCAACACCTGCCACTGTAACTGCAGTCATGCACTATGTGCATCCCCCTTTCTCAAAAGGCAGTGTTCTATAACCATGCACAGCACACTGAAACCAAGGCCAGAAATGCAGAATTAACTGAGGAGTACAGAACAAGTTCTTTCACTGAAGGGCTGTACAGATACGCATCTTCACCCCAACATGCACAGAACTGAGTAGTGAGCTCTTGGCTCTGACTGTAAATGAAACAAGGAAAATTCTCAATTTAACTTCGAGGCAGCCATTTAAAAGCCACTGCCTATATTTAGGGCAGTTATCCAGCCCTTAGGGTACAGCAGCTGTCTGCATGCCTGAGATACTGGGAATGAATCCTGTTCAACTTTAGAGGGCTTTGGACTTTTCCTCCATTTTTTCTTATTTTATACTCTCAGCCTTAGCTATAAAACCCAGGAACATAGAGCACACACCATGTGGTATTTTCTGCTAACCCTCCCAGATACAACTCTGAGAATTTATTTATGGATTTAAAATAGTGTTAGTGATGCAGCATAGCAATCAGCCAAAAGGCTTCTGCCACTGGACTGAATTTGGCAGTTGCAGCATTGGCAGTTGAACAGGGCTCCCAAGCAGTATCTTCAGGCACTAAATCAATGTTTGGCACATTCTGTTCCTAAATAATGGTCTGCATAGCTAAATGCAGGTTGTGGGACAACCTTGTTTATTGCCAGTGTTTAAAGTGGACATCCTGGTACGTTTTGTAAACATACATAATTTTGCATATTATAACTCAACTAAATGTAAAAAGCATGAAGGAGTTCCTGCTCATTAAAAAAAATAAATCTTGTATGGGCAGTGTTTGCTAAAATGGAATTGTTTTGAGGACCAATCCTACAATTTTTCTACCTTTCTGCCTGTGCTACCCAATAGACCTCAGCAGGGCTGTTGTGAGGGCAGAGTAACATTTGCAGAAGGCCCCTTTTTTTATAATATACTGTGTATTTTTCTATCTGAAAAGGGTTTTTGCCTGTGCTATCCAGCTGACCTCAGTGGGGCTGTTGAAGGCCTGCAGTAGAAGGGCCATCATTTATAATGGGTACAGGATTATGTTATTGGAAGGGCTGGTACTTTTGAGTGCCAAGGGTTCCTCTCCCTGCTCCTGTACTCCATGTCCACCATAAAAACCTGTCCTTTGACTGAGGAGGATTGAATGGGCACAGGATTTTCTTACAAGAGTGTGTCAGGGAGGCACGGGACACTCTAGCACTCAGTTCTGCTAGGCCAGCTGTCAGATGGGCTGCCAGACCTGGTTTATGCTGGGCAGCAGTTATGTACCTTCTTGCACTGAGTTGCCGGTACAAAAACTAGAAAGGGACACTGGCTTCAGTTCTGGTCAAGCTCTCCGCATCATAGGAAGAAATTGGCTTTTTAAGAAACATTACTAAATATGGACTACAGTTCAGGAGATGGAAGGTTTTCTAGAAGGTGCAGAACCCAACATGTCATTTTTAAAACCAATTTCAGTGAAACAGCCCATTATTGCAGTGGCATGCACAGTGTGTGGTACTGAAGTTTCTCCTCGCCCAGCAGGAGAGCTGGAGCCGGGGTCAGCAAGCTGCACAGCCACTAAGGTCAAGCTCCTGGGCCCAGAGTGGTGTAAATTTGCACATCCATCAAGTTAAACCAGTTTTGCTGTGGACATAAGTAGGACTGGGTTTGGCTCAGATGAACTTGCTTTCACTTAGTCACGTCCCTTCGTTCTGTTGACCTGTGGATCAGCCCTTTTGTCTTCTGAACCAATGGGAGCTACTACATAGGAGAAACTCTGTTTTAATGAGTGCCTCAAAGCCTGGAGTGGTGGTTTATCTCTTATTCCCTCAGGAGCTCCAGCTTCCACCAGTACTTCGTGGTGTTTCTGAAGTACAGCGTTATCTTAAAGATAATCAAATGCTCTGCATAGGAACAGGAGTAGCACGGTAATTTTGCCTGTTTCAGGCTTTGACTAGACAAAATGTGAAAGCCACATGTTCTGCAGTAAGGATTTTTCTGAAGGACTTGGTTTTGCACTGGATATTAAAAGCTTCCAACAGCGCATCTTCTGTGTTTCCCGAGGTTGTTATGTTTAGGTGTTAAATGAGTGTTAATGTATCAAATGTTCCTTGAATATTAAAGATGTAATTTTTCGTTTTAATTAACCAATTGGCATTTTTGGGGGGGCCGTTGCCCGCTGGCTGCGGCTCTGGGGACACCCGCAGCCCCGAGCGCGGGCCTGCAGAGCCGGGCCCTCGGGCCCCCCCAGCCGGGGGCTCCTCACACTCCTCCTGCCCGACGGGGGGACGACGCCTTGGAGCAGAGCGGCACAGCAGGTGCCGAGCGCCGGCTCTCCCCCCGCCTCCCGGCTTCCGAGCCCCGGTCTCCCCGCCCCGCCGCGCCCCGGCTGCAGGCGGGCCCGGTCCGGCCGGGCGGGGCCTGCGCCAGGCCGCCGCGTCCCGCCCCCGTCCCCATGGCGAGCGGCGACGCGCCGCGGCGGGGACCGGGCCGGGCCTGCAGCCTCCCGTCAGCGCCGGGCCCAGGTAGGGCTGCAGGGCGCGGGGCTCTGGCGGGGCGGGCCCAGCACCCCACCCCACCCTGTCACACCCCGCCCCACCCTGTCACCCTGGTCCTCCCTGCCCCCCCCCCCCCCCTCCTCAGGGGCTCCTCAGCCCCCGGGACCACCCTGCTTCTGGGGATCGCGGCCTGTCCCCCAGCCCGGACCCGCCCTCCCCCAGAGCCTGGTGTCCGCCCGCCAGCCCTGAGCCCCAGGCCCCAATCCCCCCCGGCCAACCCCGCTTCCAGACACGCGGGGCCACGCATCCCCTCCGAGGCCTCAGATCCTTTCCCCACACCTCATGGCCTCCCCTGCTCGCTCGCGCTCAGCCCGGCTTTGCAGAATGGGCCCCAAAATACCTCCAGCCCGAGCAGATGCAGCGGCCATGGCTCTGCCTCTGTTACCGGTCCCGTCCTACCCCGACCTTCGGTCCATTGAGATGTACCAGGATGACGCAACCAAGATAATAGTGACCATCTGCCTAAGGGTTACACTCCTGCCCACCTTTAAATGATTATTAAAAACAGCAATTCCTACTGTCATTCAGTCTTTCTCAAGGAATCTTACCATCATCCATTCCATTACCTTTTCCAAACTTCCCCACCCTTCCTTTCACCAGACTTCACTCTAGACTTCTGAAGGAAGACTAAGCAAGGAAAATATAGATCACCAGAAAATTCCTAAATATAAATGACAGTATGTGGAATTGTTTCCTAAAATTATTTATGAATCTTTGTTGTCTGGGCTAAATGCACTGAATCAAGCAATACCCTGAATATTCGACACTAGGGACCAGTACAGCTTTGGCTGGCGTATTTGACTTCTGTTGAATTTGGATTCCCCCTCCACAAATGGGAAGAGATAATTAGATACTATGTGCAGTGTAAGCCAATGTAATCAGGAATCTTTTTTACATGTGTTTCAGTGGAATTCTGCCCACCAAACATACTTTACATGTGGAAGAAGATACAAAAAATGTGTAAATTGCCCTAAGTCTGTAGCCCTTAGATATATTTTCTGCTGGCAGTGAAAGAAGGTGGAAACTTCCCTCTTTTGTTTTAGTTATATTCAGACATTTCGTTGGTAAGTCTGTTCTCCCTCTAAGAAAATTATTTCCTTTGTATTTAATACATTTGCTTTCTCCCTCAGGCTTCAAGGGGAAAGGAATGGCACTGAGCTGAGCTGTGACACCCAGCATGGGAACTCTGATGGACATACACACCTCACAGCCTGCTGCATCCTCTGTGAGTTTCCAGAAGTCATTTTTGCATCTGACCTCTGTTTTGGATGCTTGATGGGGAGGTTGGGAGGGGACACCCAGTGACACAAAGGCATTAGTTGTGTTAGGCAGCTCTTTTTGCTTTTTGCTCTTACTGCAGTCATGGCATCACAAGTCTCACAGCCTTTGTTTCTGAATCAGCCTCAACAAAAATTTTATTAGCAAGAACTGAACTGTGGCCATTGATCTTTCTCTCTTTCTCAAGAGCTGGTAAGAGAAACAATCAGAGAATGTTGATAAAGTACTTAAGATCCTTGGACGGAAGTCTTGAAGGAAGGCTTATGTGTTGATGCTGGTGGTACTGCGACAGTCTCATCACAAGAACAGGAAAACGAGCAGTAACGGGGCTTTGCCATGCATCGTGCCCGGAATTCAACTCGGGCAAGTACAAGGGTTAGGTTCAGACTGGCCAGGAGAGGGCAATGCCACCAACCAAACTGCCATCCTACATATTTGTTTTGAAGGTCACTCACACGAGGAACAGTTGATGTGGTCATCCTTTTGATATCATTGCCCTGTGCCCTTCATTTTGGAATAATCTTCAGGGAGAATTATGAAGCATTAGTTTTGATGAGAGGCTGTTTTGTTTGCTTCTTGCAGAGATAACAAAGGCATTTATTACAATGTTATAAAACTGAAAGTAAAATACGATTCCTGCTACAAGAAGCTTGAAATTTCAGAGTGAAACACAAAGATGGGAGAACTAGTGTTTAATTTTTAAAAGGTATTTTCAGCACACACATACACCCAACATGCATTTGTGTTACCACAATAAACAGAAGAATGGCTCAGCATGCTCTGCCTCTCGGTCTAGCCATCAGAAAAGGCCTAGTTTCTATTCTCTGACATTCATATTGTCATAGTGAGTTTCAAAGATAAGAAACCCCATGTAGAGCAAATCTTTGATGACAAAACCTCTGATGGAAAACATACTGTGAGCAGGCCTGTACCCGAAACTGGCATGTATAATGAGAACGCTGCCTTTCCCTGTGTTGGTGTTCTAGTAGGTAGAAGCTCTGTTAACAGGGATATGGGACTGGAAGGGACCACCTAAATTTCAGACTTCAGACCCAGCTTTTCTTGGCTGATCCGAACAGGCAGGCAGGGCAGGGCTTCTGGCTTGAATAGTCTCTCCAATCCAAACCAGCTTCATCACAGTTTTCCCAATATGTTCATATGCAAAATGTATTTCTGCATTTCTCAGGGATGGCACTACTGTACTGTAGGTGACATGTCTGGATTTAGGCCCTCTGATTTGTGCAGGAAACAGGTGTATAGGGAGAAGGGGTGAGAAAAATGCTTATCGGTACTAATAACTACATGGGGGTTTTTGTCATTTGCGGTATTTGGGTGGCCTAGGAGAAACTGCCCTTCTCTAGACCACATTTGACTATTGTATCTGTTATACATATATAGATCCATCACTGTGTTTCTGAAAGGAAGACCGGGACTCTGTGTGTGGTTTACATGCAAAGCAGCTACTCAATCCATGTGGCTGACAGCCCCCTCACTATGATGCTGTGTAATATGTCCTGCTCTGCAGCGGCATGGGGAGCACGCTGTGATTGAAGGATTGATATGACCCCTAAGCTGTCATTGGGGGTGGTGCCACAGAGAGCTTATACAGGGACCTTGGAACTGGTTTGAGTTCAGACAGCCGTGTCCCGCTGCTGAACAAAGCCAGTCTGCATCCCTGACAAACTAGATACGCCTGCCAAGACTTAACATACAAACTCCATGGATAAATGCAGGTTGCACTGCAAGCAGTGACTTAATAGCAGACTCTATATCCTGCTGTTGCCCAAATGTTGTAGTTCTTAGAGGTGGAGCACAAGTGTTAAAAGTGCTCCATTGTTGCCTGTCACTAATGCAACAGGACAGCTACTAAATGCCACTAAAGGTGGACCACGATAAACAAACGGGTGTTCTCTGTGTATCATCTTATCATGATTTCAACAGTGTATTTTACATTTAAATCATTTTTGTGATTTGCATTTTTATGCCGTTTGAACAGATGAACTCTTTATTCTTATTTTTACTTATTTTTTTAATCCTGTAAATTTGGGTTATGTCTCCAGCATAAAATTTGTGGCTAGTGACTGCCTGCCTTTGGCTTCTCTGCTCCTCAAAGGACAAGGGTTAATATCTAGAGCTTGCAGGGATTATGAGCATAAAATACTTAATCTGCTCTCAAATTCATCAAACAAATTATAAAAACAATCAGAGAACACCTAACAGCCATCTGCAACCTCTCTGTGCATTCAGAGTGCATTAATTTTACTTCAGTACACCTGGAGTTAAGTTTTTTTGTTCCAGAAACTGAAGTGGTATAGGGAAGGGGTGACCTCAGCATCCTTATCTGTTAATATTAGAAGTCTTCTATGAATGTATGTTTACTATGTAGCACTGAAAAACAGATAATAAATACAACTTTGACATTGTCAAGCATAGCATTATAAAGTCCACAGAAAAGGCTCACAGTGTGTTTTGTGGTTGTTGGGTTTTGTTTTTTAAAAAAATTAGGTCACTTTCTGTCTGATGGGGAAACCACTTACTCAGTTTTTCTGTGAAATTTTCTTGAAATTTCAGAGGCATAAACTACTTGATTGCTTCACAAAAAATGGGGATAAATATTTATTGCTATTTAATGGCATTTTGAGTCTCAAAAGTAAACTGGATCCAGTACTAACCACAAGCATTGCCAGCTTGCAAGACTTTATGCAAAGCCTCACAGTAATTTGTTGTTTTGCTCAACAGATGTGATATTACAATCAATGAAAACATTAAAATCTCAATTTCCGCTGAATTATGAAAAGTGGGGAAGGCAAACGAATAAATAATTTATGTCATGGAGGTGTGGGGGCTGACTGTTTTTTGAATGACTTGGGTTGGTCACAGAGGGAAATTACCTGTTGCTTGTCTTTCTATATTTTAGCTGCATCTCTCTATGTGACAGTGTAAAATGGTAAAATTATGCAATTGCTTTTTCCTCCACATGCTTCAATACTTAGGCAGAAAAACATGTTTGTTTTTAAATGTGTGTCTTGCTTAGAAATGCTTGATGAGATATTTTGCAATCGGAAGGCACAGTCTCATATCACTGGTCAGTACTTGCAGTGTTGCTCTGCGGACCGACAGCCAGAGCCCCTGGCAGAAGGGGTCTTCATCCATTCTGAGAGGTTTTGTTTTTTGTTTTTTTTTTTTTTTCCCTGGCCATTTCCTGTAAGGTGAGATGAAGTTTGAGAGATAGCCTAGAGATATTTGATACTTGTTTCTGAATGAATGCAATTATTACTGATTTAGAAAAAATCCTGGGAATTGTATTTCATTCTAGTTTGAGTTTTCTGTCTTTTTTCTTCTTTCGACTTCATTATCAGCCCAGCTAGAGCAGGGCTGAGTGCTGTGCAAATGTTCCTAGCTGTGTTGTGGTCGGGTTTGAAGCTTCCTGTCTCTACCAGGTTGCTGACATCACTGGTGTTTCTTCAGGACTGCAGAACGATTGCTGAGAATTAAAGCTGGCAGCTCTTACAGTCTTTCGTTTGGCTTTTCTAGCGAAGCAAGGCGTCTGCTATTTGCCATTCTTTGACTCTCTCCCTGCCCCCACGCCATACAGAGCTTGCTGTGTTTGGTGGGTTTGAAAATCTCTTTTACGCAGCAGGTTTTGTGTGAGAATGACTGCTGGAAATGGGTTTCAGATGTTTCCCCAACTCAGTCCTGGGCCTGTATCTTGTAAGCTGAAGCGTTTCTATAGGAACCGTATGACATCTCTCCCGCTACTCCCCCAGCAGCTCCCTCTCGAGCATGCCCAGTGCAAGCTTTGACTTTGGCTCAACTATCTGTGTGCAGTAACGGGCTGCACATATGGGACTATGAATGCGGTTCCTGATGAGCTCCAACTCTTTGTCTTTGAGAGGAGGAAGAGGTCGTGCCCAGAGCTGGAGGATCTGCCCTGTGTCCTCTGAGACCCTCGCCCGTCGGTGGGCTCGTGGAGAATGCTTGCTTGTTTGGCCAGGGGGAATTTACTGGATATTCTTCAGGAGGGCTTCACAGAGGTAAATGCATGTCCCAAGTCTCACACAGACCTTTCCGGGGCAAGGCAGCATGCTTTTGTGCAGCATCTCTCAGGGACTGTTATGTCTCCCAGTGCTCTGAGGAACAGAGAAGAAAAACGAGCAAGATTTCAGGGTGGGAGAGCTGCTTACTAACAGAAGGGCATACTGGGCAGCTCAGCCAGGGGTCTGCAAATCAGCAATAGTTTTTTGAAAAATCTGTGCCTGTTTTACAGCGGGTGGTTTTAGCTCGGAGTTTTTATTCTCTTCGCAGCACTTCACTATTGTACCAGTAAATAATATAAACTGCAGCAAGGTTAATGGAGCACAGTTTATTTTATAGAATTGACTCCTCTCCTGAGTATATGAAGTTTCTATTTCTGAAGGCTGTTGGAAAGCCTGTAAATCTGTTTTGTGGACACACATTTCTTGGGAGAGGCTGACAAAGAGCAGGCTGGCTGGATTTTTTTCCCCACCTTGTTCTGCAGGTTGAATCTCTAGGGGACTGAAATTCATCTTGGTGAGGAAAATATAATTTTAAAATGTTCTTCACTTGCTTATTTTGCTGTTAGGGAGACTAATAAATCATAAAATAAGGAGTGAGAAGTACCAAGAAATTCCAGAGATGGGCATCCTGTAACTGCATGAGGAGTGCAGATTGCTGTTGGCTTCTCTCTTTAGGGTACACAGAAAATTAGTTCTGTTGGACTCTCTGTGGACTCAGTACAACATTCCAGGGCGGCCACTGCCTGGCAGTGCATCGTGCAGACCATGCTGGAGCATGATTTCCTGTCTGTAAACTGAAAAGGAAGGAAAATTGTGGGGGCTTGTGCTGAAACCAAACAGCGGCTGCTATTTGCTTTCTCACCTGGTGGCAGGGATAGTCTCTTGGTGTGTTTTATTCTTAGAGTGCATAGCTTATTTTTGTTTATATTTAGTGGTTCCTTATTCTTGCAAAGCTCAGGCCCCACCTGACTTTTCTTCACAGAAAATTAACATCTCTCTCGGGCTTAACAGCACCAGTCATCACGGGCAAAACAAACTGCGTATGAAACTTGAGCCTCACAGCTTCATGCCAGCCACAGGTCTCCTTTGATTGCTCTGTGTAACTGTGTAAATACTCCATCCCCTCCTCCACAGAGTATCTCAGTCTCATTTTTAGCTAGCAAAGGTATTGCTTTAGCTCAAGCTTACACTTCTGTGCTTGAGGGCAGCAGATTCTTCTCTGACATAAGCTCATAGTAAGCTTTATATTAATAATATAATTAATAAGGGACCAAAGAACGGTTTTACATTCAGTGCTAGCCTCACCCTGACTGTCTGGTTTTACCCACAGACTGCTCAGCTGTGGAAAAAAAGACCCTCTCCCACCATAAAAACAGATTCACTCCCATGTCTCCCACTTGGGATCTCTCTACCACATCCGCACTTCACATTATAACAAAAGTAAAATTAAAATCACTTTTGCAAGTGCAGAACATACGGTACAGAGAGGTTAAGTGACTTGCCGAGGACATACATCACCTCACAGACACAGTTGGAAATGAGCAAGAAACCCTGTAATTCTGTGTCTTCTGTTTTGATCCACCAGCTGTACTTCCATATCTCTTTGTACTTTAGGTGCTTATTTATAGAGGTCCGTGAACGTGAAAGAGTGTCCTAAGGTGGACTAGACTGGTTGGACTAGATGATCTTCAAGGTCCTTTCCAACCTAGATGATTCTGTGATTCTGTGAAGGTGTATGATCCCAACACATCAAATGAATGCAGAAAAGTAATCTCCTCCTAGAAGCAGAGTGTCGTGGGAGTTTACTGTAACGTGACAGGGAGGAGGTCAGGCCTTCTGAAGACATCTGCCTGCTTAAGAGGGATTTTGGGCAAGAATGAAGATTTGGCCAACTTCAAAATGGGCAATACACTAATCTCAGAGGAGATGAAAATTAACCTTTTACAGTGTAATTTAGATGGTACTGATAATAAAGGACAGAGTAGCATATCAAGGCATTGCAACCTACCTGTATTTACTGTCAGGCAGACTGGACTGATTGCTGGTTGAGAGGGGAGAAACATGAGCCTTAAGCAGCAGGTGGTGAATTGCACTGGTTAAATGAGAATAGCAAGGACACCTACAACTGACAGGAGATTTGCAACAGAGCTGCTGCTTTTCTTCCACCTGTGGAAAATACTAGATAATGACATTTAATTGTAATTATCAGTAAGGGATTACAGATGCTGAGAAAAACGTGCAGACCCTGGAAAGGCTCTTTCATCCTGCATATCATTGCCTGTCAGTTGAAAGCGCAAAGATATATGCTCCTCACCTCCACATCTCTTCTCCTAGAGCCAGTAGGTCTAAGGTGCTTCTTCAAGGTATGTGCTGAATAAGTGATCTGAAGTCAAATCCTGCTCTGAGGTGTGTTGTGCTTACTGAAGTGTTTACCTGTAATTTGCTAGCAGAAGTACCTGCAAGTTGGGAAATACCTTATAACTGCAGGTGGCCCCTAGTACCTTGCTTTAAAAAGCTTCTCCTGCTCTGCACAGTCTTTTAAGGCTTCCAGAGTGACTTAGATATAAACACTCTACAATGATCTGCCTAGGAGCTGAAGCAATCTGGGCTCCAACTTCCTTTAGGTAAGGGAGCTGCTCTTCTCATTGCAAGGTACAGGTAAACCTGGCCTTTTTTTGGAACACAAAGCTGTGTTAACATAAATAGGATTAAGCTTAACTCCACCATAATCCTAATAACATGTGCTCTGGATAGTAAATCTTAGACTAGACTGTTATGTTTTTCTTCTGAAAATCCTGGTTTTGAAAGAAATATTGGTGCAGCATCAGCTCCATCAAGTCTAAGATTTGACTGAACAGAAGCTCAAACCAAAATGCCCGGAGAAGCAGAAAACTCATGAGAGGTCAGTGATTGAAGGAAGAATTATTCAGCTAATTATTCAATTATGATGAAAGAAGAAGATGAGCTAGGTAGAACAATAGCTGTTCCCTCTCTGATAGCTCTTGAATCTAGCTGTCAGCCATACCAGGTTATAGACCAACAAGGAGAAGTTCTAGGGATTTGTTCAATCCTGTGAAGTTTGATGTTCTGGAGGAAGCTGCAGTAGCATAGTTCAGCATCAAAGGAATTGGTGTGATAGGTCCCACAGGATCTTTTCCCCTCAACTGGAAAGACAGAAGTTAAACAAGAGGAGTGCTAAGAATTTGAGCAGCTGTCAGCAGGGAACCTGAGCAGGTTTGGGGGACTCCTAGGCACAAAGGCTCACTGAATCCTTTACTCAGTCTGGGTTGTGTTCTCCTGTTTGCCTCTGGGGTTAGTGCCTCTTTTTGACAATTATTTAGAAGGCACAAAATGTAATGTCCTACTCTGTTGTCAGGAAGCAATGTGAAAGCACAGGGGCAACAGCCTTGGAGAAGGAAAGGACAAGTACTTCTGAAATGTCATCCACCTCCTTGTTTGTTCCCAACCTCCTTTCTCTTCTTGGGGTCTTGGTGATTGAGAAGAGCTGAGACCTGTGTGAGACTGAATGGGGCACATGTATTGTTTGAGCTGGGATGTCTGCAGCCACAAAAGGTGTTGGAGCAAGTGGTTTTGGTTTGAGTGTTTCTGTAGACAAAAACCAACCAAACAACAAAGTCAGTCTGCTAATGAAATATGTCTGCAGTATTACAGCAGCTACTTTTTTTTATAATAACAGTGTCGACTTTATCATGCTTTTAAGAGATAGAGGCTAAAAGTTTGACAAAAATGCTTTCTTATGAATGCATGAAGAAGGTTCAGAGAAAAGAAATAGAAAACAAACTGCTTAGTGAAAGGCTCTGTTTTTCCTTTGAGTGAAAATAGAAGCGTCTGAATGGAAGAAGCATATAGACTCCTATAAAAAACTACAAATTTTCTGTAGGCTGAAAGGGGCTGTGCCCTTGTGGAACTACTACAATACTTTGTAAAATGATTTGAAAAATGATAACAAGGTAGTAAACACAAGTGTGAACACAACTGTGATAAGATTCTTTCCCTAAATTACATAGACTTCGATGCAGTTTTCATGCTGCAACCCTATTCAGTATATATCTTTACTTGTGAATCTACATATTTCTATAATGATCCTGTACTACTATAAACAAACCTACCTCTTTTCTCTGGTACCTGTTTCAATAAATTAAAGCTTTATCGAATCTATGTAATAGAAGGCTTGTGGACTCTCTGGCACTGCATTAGACTGTTGTGAAATTGAATCTCAGTGCCCCCATGATCAGTTAAAATACAATTGCAGGAGGTGGGGGTGCTTTTTGCAGCTGGCAAGAGTTACCACTGCCCTTCTGAAAATCAGCACAGGACCATCAACTTGTGCAACAGAGAGAAAGTCAAGGCTTGTTGATACTCCACAGTGCCCATTCACATTAAGTAGAAAATAAAGATCTCTGAAATTGGGCAGGCAAAACTGACATGCATCGTTGCCGTTACAGCCAAAGAAGAGCATGCTGATCCGATCCACGTGACAGGCCAAGTCTGCTTCAGCAAGCATGCGTCAGATCTGCCACTTCTGCTTCCTTTTTTTCAAAAGCCATCAGGCAGTAGTCCCCCAAGCTCATTTCCTCTGTTCTGCTCTTCAGCTCTCTGCTGAGTGAGCGGGACTGATTGAATGCAGGTCCAGGCACCTTTCTGAACCAGCAGACTGAACCGTGGTGTGATTAAAGTTGGATTTCCTATGTCAGGATAATTAAGAGTGAAGCTGTGATCAAATTGTGACTTTGATGGACTATAAAAGCATAAACTGACTGACATTGCTGAGATAATATGGAATGGAGACTTAAAACCTGCTGCATTGGCAGAATAATGGGAAGCTTAGTGAAAAGGGAGGTAATCCCATAAATGGATCAGTTTGTTTACCCTCCATGTACCACACCAGCCCTGCCCAAAGGGATTTCAGTGTTACCAGGGCTCCTACTAGCCTTGGAAGTGCTACTGAGAGGGGGCTGGAAAGGGAAAGATGATGTGAATCTGTTCGTTGCCTTTCAGTCACTTAGGCCAGACAGGTCCTCACACTGTCCAGAAGCCTGAGTTTCAGTTTCTATACAGTTTTCCTGAGTTTCAAGTCTTCCCCTTGTGGCAACACGCACAGCTGTATGAAGCAGCATCCAGTATGACCTGTTGCAAAGGCAGTGTTCTTTGCTCTCAGGTCTTGCAGGTGTTATGTGCTGTGGCGAGCCAGCTTCCACATGAACAGAAATAGAAACTGGGCCATTAGAAATGCTGGTGCAGCTCCAAGAAAATGGAGGAAGGGGACTGTACAACAGGGTGTCTCTTCCCTGTTGCATGACCTGTTACAACTGAGCAACACTGGGAGTGTTAAGAGGGGAGGCTGTTGTCTATTCAGGAAATCTGTCCTGGTTGTTTCTTTTGATAGGTGGCATAGTTTAATGGTAAATAACACAGGGTTTCTTGCTTCTGCATTGTTGGTTTTCTACTTACTTGATGAGTGGATGGGACTCTAAATGCTCTAAGTGAAACAATTCTGGCACCAAAAATGAGGGGATGACAGTATTGGTTTGGCACCAGCCTAGATTAAATGTAATGTAAAGCTCTCTTCTCAGCTGTGCTCAGATCATGAGTCCTGTCCTGCTGCCTGCTTGCTCTTCCTGTCCTGGCATGGAGTGAGCTGCACCACAGTATGCAGTGATGTCAGTTAGTGCTCAGCAGGCTTCGGGGTGAGACCATTGGTGTTTGTTTTCAAGGGCAAAAGAGATCTGTGAAGATGAGAGAAAAGTCAGAGCTATGCAACTTACCCTGAAATGGCAATGACGTGCAAATGTTTTGTTTTCTATTTTCAGCAACAACTACAGGCATATGTGGCCTGGGTGAATTCCCAGCTGAAGAAGAAGCCAACAATAAAGCCAGTCCAAGACCTGAGACAAGATCTCCGAGATGGAGTCATTCTTGCTTTGCTCATTGAGATTGTAGGTCAGTAATGCCATATGGCACTATTTTTCATCTTGCAGTTTTAGATCTTGTGTAGAAGGGGCTGGCCTTGGCTCTGACATCTGTCAGAGCTTATGGGGGCGGGGGGAAGGAGTGACTTTAAAAGAAAACAATCATAAAGCAAATAATAAATGCAATTCTATTAAAGTCCTTCTATTTTAGCAGACAGTTACAACAGATGTGCTAAAACCTGTCAAGGACCATATTAACTCCCATGAGGCTGGAATGGAGTTATGAAAGGGTTTACCTTGCAGAGGAATGGTGCTGTGTGTGGCATTTTTGGAAGAGTGACCTGCTTGCTGAGATACCCTCTTCTTCCCTGGCTCAACTTCACTCCCAAATTCTCTACCTCCTCCCTCTGACCAGTGCAGGGGGTTGGGGAATGGGCTTTGTGGTCAGTTAATTACACATCGTCTCTGCTTCTCCTCACACTCTTCGCTTGCTCCAGTGTGGGGTCCTACACACAGGAGACAGTCCTCCACAAGCTTCTCCAACGTGGGTCCTTCCCACAGGCTGCAGTTCTTCACTAACTGCTCCAGCATGGGTTCTTACTGTGACGTGCAGTCCCTCAGGAACAGACTGCTCCAGCGAGGGTCCCCCACAGGGCCATGGGTCGTGCCAGAAGACCTGCTCCAGCGTGGGCTCCTCTCCACAGGGCCACAGGTCCTGCCAGGAGCTTGCTCCAGCACAGGGTCTCCACAGGGTCAGAGCCTCCTTTGAGGCATATCCACCTGCTCAAGCATGGGGTCCTCCACAGACTGCAGAGTGGATATTTGCTCCGCTGGGGACCTCTGTGGGCTGCAGGGGAACAGCCTGCTTCACCACGGGCTGCAGGGGAATCTCTGCTCTGGCTCCTGGAGCACCTTCTCCCACTCCTTCACTGACCTTGGTGTCTGTAGAATTGTTCATTTCACATAGTCTCACTCCTCTCTCCTGGCTGCTGTTGTGCATCTGGTTTTACCTCTTCTTAAATATGTTCTCACAGAGGTGCTACCAGCATTGCTGATTGGTTCAGCCTTGGCCACCACTGGATCCTTCTGGCATCTGGCTTCTGGCATCTTCTCTCAGAAGTCACCCCTGTAGTCCCCTCGCTACCAAAACCTTGCCATGTAAACCCAATACAGTCTCCAACCTAGTTATTACTAATATTGGATACCTTATAAGCAGGACAAGAAGCCATGCATCTCTTGCAGTATCCAGACAAGAGATAAGATCAGGCCCTACACCTGTAGTCATTTCTGTGACAGCACCAAGTGGTTCAGTTCTTCTCTAATAAAGTTTTTTTTACTCCTTTAGCTGGTGAGAAGTTGAATGGCATTCAGGTCAACCCCACCAGCCAGCAGGAGATGAGGGAAAATGTGGAGAAAGTCTTACAGTTTGTGGCATCAAAAAAGATCCGGATGCATCAGACATCAGCAAAAGGTATGCGTCCTTGGCGGTTTCCACAAATTATTCTGTCTGTTGAAGGCCTGTTTGTTTCATAACAAACAGATAATGGTGGGGGAGTTTTGGGTTTTTTCCTCCTGTGGCTAAAGTAATGGGTTTGGGGTTGAATGACACTGGCGTTCTTGACTGCTTTTAGTAGCAGCACAATGAATAGAAACAGAAGTGTTTTTTCTCCTGCTACTGAGCAGTCAGAAGATCAAGTAATGGTGTAATGAGGAATACAGACTCAATCTTTCACTAAAAGGACATACAAACCTGCTACTGTGAAATGAGATATGGGGAAAAATATTTCTGGTCCACTGGAAGTCTGTGATACTGTTTTGCATGGCCTGTAAATAGGGAAGAGACCCAATATGCAAAATCAGATGTCTATGGCACGTTTTAGTCATATATCACAAGGATTGCTGGTGTGTGTGTGTAGATCTGTGGGGTGAAGACAGGCCCTGATCCTTACTCTTTGACTCTACTGGGAGGGGATACAGTTCTGATTGTCTGTGGCCCTTCAGATGAGAAAGAGGGGAAAAATGCTGAGACAGAGTGCATGGAGTGCATGACCCTTGTTGTTAGCAAAAGAGTACAAGCTGTTGGTTTACAGGCCTTGGTGAGAGGCTTAGAATTTAAGTACAGAGTAATGAGTACTGTTCCCATAGTACTGCTGCTGGCAGATTGGAGGCTATACTGTTTTTCAGTAATGTTGCAAGTTGTCTTATGAGCTCATGACTATAGAAACGATAGCAATATTAGTAAAAGTCTTACAAAAACAAAAGTATCAATCTGGATATGCAATGAAATGATGTCATATGGTCACAAGATAAGATACAGGCACGAGACTCTGGGACACAGGCTCCTGAGCTCCACTCATAGTTCTGACATTGACTCACTCTGGGACTTCAAACAATTCCCACAAACTTTTGGCTTCATGTTCTCCATGAATGACGTGGAGGTAACTGTGACTTATTTTGGCTATTTCTAATTTTTTGGATACTAAAGCAAGTAATAACCAGCCTTCATGCCTCCAGCACTTAGGATTATTTTTTTTTTAGGCTGCCTCTGATACTTGGAAACCCTATTCCTATTATTTTAACGGACTTTGAGTGTGTCAGATGATTGACGTATTTTGAGAAATCCTAGTTTGAAAGAATGGCTGATCTTTGCAGTAAACATGAGATCAACATCTTTGAGCTTGTTTGTATGCTGAGGAAATGCCTAGTGTGATATTATTAAAACTGACTGGTTAACATTTGCAAGGTGCTACTAACAGTTTACGGTACAGAACGCTATTGCTAAAGAAATATATTGCTGTTCTCTGGTCTTTAGTATTGAAAAAAAAAAGCAAACTCGTGTTAATTGAAGTGACTGCTAGTACAGTGGTAGTCTTCAGTAACTGCCGTGCTTTTCCAGTGATCATTTAGTAATTATCATGTGCTGTCACGTAACCTACTGGATTGTTAGCTGGAAATGGCCATAGAGGGAAGGCTCGGGTCTGTTCAAAGCATTTAAACTTGTGATCTGTAGGTGGCAGTTAGTTTTCGGCTCTGTACAAAACAAGCAGAGCTAAGCATCAGTGCTGTACTGCCATCCTTCTTGCATAGTCCTCACTCACTGGCATAGTCCCATTGGGTTTCATTATTTTCAAGACTGTTGGTCAGATACCGCTCTGGTGGGACTTCATGTTAACGACATTGTCCTTGGCTTTACTTGCATTTTGCAGATATTGTTGATGGGAACTTGAAATCTATCATGAGGTTGATCCTGGCCTTAGCTGCTCATTTCAAACCAGGCTCTGGGAGAGCAATGAATCATAGCCCTGCTGGCATGGTGGGGAAGAACTTGTCAGCATCGTCTGCTGGTCACAGGCCTCGCTCAGCTGCTGCAGTGGCCCAGGGGGCGGTGGCTGCTCTGGCAGATGTTCGTCAAGATGTCTTGCAATCCGGCCGGGATGTTTTCCGGCACAGACAGAGGTAATGAGTTTTCCCTGGTTATGTGAGGTCCATTAGCAGATGGACACAATTTCTTTTAAAATAGATGCCTCTTTATCCTGACAATTCCCGGTGTAAGGTAGCAAGGTAGCTCCCATTGTGCAAACAGAATGAAACTGCTGCTGTCTCACTGAAACCTAAATAGACTAACAAAGGGGAGTACTGACCTAGCCTGGCTGCCTCATCATGAAGACTGCAGGTATCCCAGGTTCTTTTCAGGTTTTACAGCAAAATTTGCTGGATTTACAGCAAGATCTGTGGGATCTCTGTTATCTCACTGCAAAAGAACAGGTCATTATGGCCAAGCCAGAGGGAACTCTGCTGCCTCATTTTCCCCATTTCATGCTGAGCCCGGTGCCCTTTCTTGGTGCTGTCTACTTGGAGACATTCTCATTTCAAGTGAAACAAAAGTAAGGTCTTAACTACAGGTACTAGTTACAGATTTGGGAACAGTTACTTCCAGAATTGGGGTATTGAGCCTGTTGTACAAGTCCATCTGTCTTCTACGTTGCTGTTCACACCAATGTTACGCTTGCTGCTATATAAGCAGATGCAGAGTGTTGTGTGCTGTTAATCAGCTGATGCAGCCTACCGTGTAAGCGGAGGAGTTCTGGTGGTAATGAAGGGAGGTGATCCATGTACAGAAGGAATGTGTAATTCTGAAAAGCACATTTAACACTTGCAAAAGGTGCTATGTGGATTATAATAATAATAGTAATGACATTTAAATGGAAGCCAGATGGTGGCCTATTGAGGGTTTAATTTACACAGCTGAAGGTCATTTTCCCATATTATGTTGGCTCAAGGGAGTACCTGTGAAGCAGTTTGGAAATGAGGTTGAAATGGTATATTTTGTTGAAAAATTAAATGTTAAAGGTTTCTCTTGCAAAGGCCTTGGACCAGGAGCTCTTCAGAAAAGCCAGTCCTTGTGTTATTTGCAAATTCTCTTCTTTTCCTTGCCTTCCCAGAGGTTTTGTAGTTTTCTAGTCACAGAATTAGGGATGAGTTTAAAGGGGGAGGGCCTGTTTGCCTGTGTTTCCCTCACACGATGGTGCTTCCTGATAGGAGAATTTTTCTTAATTGGCAGTTTTCTAGCTGTCCTCTTCTTATTACCTTCCTTTCATTAGCTTTCCTACTCTCCTTCTTGGAGACAAGAATTTCTGCTCCTATCAGGTGAGGCTCCCCTCATTCTATGATTATTATCTCCAGAAATAGCAGCATGGATGAGGAGATTGAAAACCCCTACTGGAGTGTCCGGGCACTGGTGCAGCAGTATGAAGGGCAGCAGAACACGCCATTGGAGTCCCACTCTTCTGGGTAAGGAACTTTATTGCCAAGATATGTCCCCTCGTGGTCCTTTGTCTTACATTCCCTAAAGTGCCCTTTCTTATCGCTGTGATCTGGTTAGCTCTAAAAGAAAAGAGGATTCCCAGCATATAGTCTCCTGCCTGATCTGGAAAATGAAGCCTCAGAAACCAACATGAAGCAGTGGTTTATTGCCATTTCTCCCACAGATAAAATTGATCTCATTCATGTTGTGATTGCATAGATAAGAGCTAGGAACTTCTGAGTTTACAATTGTCTAAAGCTCTGGAGTGTCCCTCAGTGAGACCAGGGGAATAGGATTAGGAAATACACAGCTACAGATTTTACTGGGAACCTGAATGTACAGGTGGAGCCTTTTGAGGGAGTGCTGACATGAGGGATGCTGAAATGGAGTTTGTAGCTTGCTTCACAGAAAGGAAGGGGCAGAGCAGCTAGAGCGCAAGGGATGAATATTTCAGAGCTGATGGAAAAGATTTGGAGGAAAAGAACTTAAACCAACAAACCTCATGCCCTTCAGAGAGAGAGAGATGAGGGGACATGTGGATTTGAACAGCAGTTACAGGAACACACCAGTCTTTAATCCAGATATATGGTCCCAGGGGGATCTGCAGCTGTGTCTTCATTGCCATCGTGCCCTCATCCATCACCTTTAACTGGCTCTAGCTTTACAGTTAACTAATTTACCCTTCCATCCCCCAGACCTTCGCCTTCAATCTAAAGTGCAGCATTTAATAATTTTACTGAAAAATCTCCTTTGTACTGCTGTGAAGCCTGAAAGTCAGAGTTCAGTATGGTTTCCATTGGAGGTGACTTTCCCCTTCGAAGTAGGTCTTGGATCCTGAGAATTATGTGGTCTGTGTTATAAACAGCCTGCAGCCTTGGCTGGGGTTCTTGTCTGTATGAGTTAAGCAATGTCAGGCTGGTGCAAGTGGAGGCTTTCTAAGGAAATGGAGCCTGTAGAAGACAGGATTGGTTAGAATGGCAGCATATAATACATTTCCAATAGGAGATGCCACAACTTGCAGCTGTGAACATGAGCAGTGTGTGCCAGTTACAACATGTTACAATGGTGCCTCACAAGCTCTTCTTACTACCCTTTGCTTTGGGGCAGAAGTCAAAGCTCTTGCCCAAATTTACTTGAGCAGTGGAGGGGAGAGGGAGGACACATGGCTGTATTGTTTGTTTTCATGAGTATAGGAGAGACAGTGTAGCTGAAGGGGCTTTTGAAGAAAAGTGGTATTGCAGTGGGGGCGCTGATCCAGCTTGGATAGCTTCATAGTAAAGGACAGCCTTTCCCTTTTTCCCCAGAGAACAAGAAACTACCTTGAAGACAAAGGACTTTGTAAGTGAACATACTAGATCTCCCTCTGGATATGATGCTTTGCTCCATTTATTCTCTTCTGGAACACACTAAGAGGGCAGAGCTGCAGCTCTTTGATTCAGAGTTTCCTGTCCTCAGTGTACGTCCCAACTCTGTTTTGTCATCTCCTTGTCCTGCCTGGGCTGCTCCCTGAGAGTGCCTCTACTAGCCCCCCAGATTTGTGCAGGAGTGAGGAGGTTCATTTTCTTAGGACAGATTGCCCCTGACAGCATCTCAGCAGGCAGGATGTCTCCACAGGATTTCTCAGGCCACTTTTGATGCTCCATAGTACAAAGAGGCCTCCGTGTACCTGAGAATTAAGGTTGCTTGGCCCAACAGAGGAGAAAAAAAAATACAATAGTTTGTACTTATCTGCAAAACTTGCTATGTATCATTGTCAGGTTCAGTTTATGCATACACACACATTTGGAAGAGTGTGGGAACTCCAGTGGACTACTGCCTCCACATGATGTCAGTAGAGAGTGTGCTTTTGAAGCTGTCAGTCCAGGGGAGATGTAAAAATTCTGGTCTTGGCAACAGGATTTCATGGCTAATGTCACAGGACTTTGGTGTTGACTCTTGAACCATGATCTTGGTAGGACAGTGAGTGAAACATGCTGCTCCCTCCACTCATTCTTCAGTTTAAGGTAGCTGTAGTATTTAATGTGTACTCTTCTACCCTGTAACGGATTATCAGACAACTGCTGTTTGCTCATATGTGACTGTATTTTAGTGACGAGTGAAAATTTCTCTGTACATCCTAAATCACTTTGTGGTTTTCGTTTTTCCCTGTAATGTCATGAGTTCTCTTACCAGATGGTAATGGTGATGTTATTGCTGATAGGATGTAATATGGTGAGAATCTTTACATAAGTGATCAGTGATCTACCCAAAGAAATTGGGAGCAATCTGGCCTCTAGCTCCTGGGGATGGCTTCTGCTGACACCAGGCTTCGTGATGAAAACAAGATGCTTATTTCTCTTTCCTTCCAGAGAGAAATGTACTAGCTTTGTTATGAGAACTGGCTGGGAGAAACAAGCCACTTTTTTTATTAGAGATATGGTTATTAACTACAGGCACCCCCCTCCATCTAATTGTGCTGCTGTCGTGTGTGTCCCAGGGCAGCATCCCCTGCCTAGCATCAGCTCATTGCTGCATTAACTCTTCAATAGGAGAGCTCACAGCCTGAATAACAGAATTCCCAGAGACAAAAGCTCTAATAAGCAAAGGCAACTGAAATGATTCATGGAAAATTTGCCAAAGTCAGATGGATTCCCATGCCACTAAGCCCCTCACCCATCCATCTCCCTTTCCCCTCCCCTTCCACCAGCCTTCCCTCCCCCACTCTGAGCCAGGCATCTCAGAGAAAAGGCTGTGCCTTGCACAGCCTGTGTGACAGCAGGAGGGAGAGGGAGCTGGAGATAGCGAGGAAGAGGAAGCCGTGCGTAGGGCTGGGAAGTGCTGCATGCCGAACCGCATCCGAGCCTGGAAGAGCAGAGAACCTACTGCTTGCAGGAGCACCTTCTCTTGGCTGTTCGTTGGCATCTGCAGCAGGTGCTTGGAGTCTAAAGAGGGCAGAATGGGATGAGAAACACCACTGGCAATCCAGACTGCAGTCCTTGTGATGAAAACAACTGGGTGTGCAGCTGACCAAAATGCAGCAGGAAGAGACAAATAACCCGAGCGGAAAACCAGCAAAAGCAAAAGCCAGGCTGCAGAATTCCTTGACTCTGGAATCAAATACATGTGTGGGGGCTGCTGATCTGCCATACGACAGTTTCTTGCAAAGACCCTGAGCGTTTTTTTTTTGTTTTGTTTCTGCTGTGAATCTTTCGGCTAATGTGAAGAGGTCTGGCTTGCAAATATTTCTCCAGTAGTTTGACAGGAGCTGGCGTCCTCTGCGCTGAATTCTGAGCATATGAAGGGACAAGGCATGTCTGTAGCCAGAATCCTGAGGCTCCCCGGGAAACGGATTCTGTGAGGCGAAAGGTTAAATTGGGATCATGGGAGGGAAGCAGGTCAAATGGTGAGCAATTGTTGCCATTGTAATTTGAAACAGCAGGGATGGGGTGTTTATTAAAATTATGAGAATTCAGACTTATCACTGGGGCTGTTGCCCTAAAGCCTTGACTGTGCAGGCACTAGCAACTCTGGGACTCAGTGGAGAAAGGATATGGGTTATGAAACCAACTGGTAAAAGGAATAAAGTGGAACAGTTTGCATCATAAATCTGTCCTAAATAGCTATAATTTCCCAGCACTTATTTCTGCATGCTTTAATCATGAATTGTTATGTACTTTAAAGAACAAATAACATCAGTGGATATTTCACACTTTAATGGGTTTGGTGACCGATACAAAAACCATAGAAATGTTTCCAGCATTAACTTCATGGCATAATGTATGAGGCAACCTGACCTGTGCTACTGCTTCATCTGAGTGCATCTCAGTAGCTCTTTTCACTATTTGGCATGGTTTGAGAGGTTGTCACTGACGCCATGTGAACCCCCTGGCCTTTTAAAATAGGGAAACTGCCTGGAAAGGGGACTGTGGACATAGGAATACTTAAGCAATTATCCGTGTTGTGGACACCTGTAGTGACCACTTCACACACACGCATGCACACACCCCCCCCACCGGGATCATTTGTATTTGCTTTGGGCTGTGGATCAAGTGCTGAGAGGAGCAGACTTTGGAAGAGGGGAATGTTATTTCTAGTCTCTGTATCCCCTTGTGTTTATGTCCTGCTCATTCTTCTTTCCAGTTCCTGGCTCCTGCCCATCCTTCAGTTTTACCACCTTCTCACCCAACACTTGCTAATACTGTTTTTCTAGGACAGCTCTCATTCTTTCATCTTTTGCATGGATGAGAACCAGCAATGCACTTCTTGGGGGCCTTATCAGGATGATGGCGCATTTGGAGTGTCAGCTGAGAATATGTGGGGAAATATTGAGATCTGTTCCTAGAAGGAAGTAAAATCCTTCTCAGTGTTACTGGACATGTTAGATCAGCTGGGCTTCCTGTTTGTACTTGTGCTGTTTGAAAGTTTCATCATTTCCTCTGACCCTTATAATATAATGCAAACCCAGTAGAACCCTCTGGGCTCCCAAACAATTATTTTAACTTTATGCTCTGCACCCATTCAGTGACAAGCAGGAGCAGGGGGCTGGTTACAAATGTTGTATACAAAATGTGCTTAATTGGGGACTGCTGAAATGGAGTTAGCCTTCCTGAAGGTAAATCCTTGAGCAAAGCCAAGGTGGCCTGGACCCCTTTAACAATCATGCACACCCTGTTTGAGCAGGAAAGTACAGGTACTGTATCTGTTAGAGATCCCCGTTAGAAGATGGTTATTCTTTCACGTAGTAAGTTGCATTCCTCTTTTCCTTTAACACGGTGAAAGTCCGTTTAGTCTGGACCATTAAAACTAGACTGCTTGAAGGTCTGTAACGTAAATGAGAAGTAGGCCAGCACTGGCTGTGGGAGTGGACCAGACAGGAGCTGCTACCAAGTAATTTCCATTTCTATTGCAAGGCTTTTCTGATTCTGTGAGAGAGCTGTGGAATACGTAGCAGCCGTGCTGGGAAGATGCGGAAGGCGAGCTGTCGAAGCCTCTTACTTTTCTAAACCTATTATATGATTTCCACAGTGTTTTCTTTTTGTTCTCTGTCCTTTGTTTCTGTGTTGGGGAGAATGAAAAATTAACTCCTGCTCACACTTGCAAGGATTAGTTCCTGCGACTTTAGAGGTACATTGAATGGGTCAGTGAACTTCAGCCACCTTTTGATGTTGTCTGGGCGATGCATTTAGGAAGAATTTGTGAAAAAAGATTGCTTGAACCTCACAGTCATCTGAGATGGCTCTAGTGGAAAACTTCTTTTCAAGAAGTTTTAACCTAAGAACATGAGTGAGTGGTATCTGACTTTCAAAAATATTTTGCCCTTGGAATTTCAAGTTAGTCAAGTGGTGCTTTTGAAAGCCAGAGCAAGAGATGTAGCAAGCCAGGGTGGCTTTTTGTTCAGCTTGCAGTATGATCATAAGGCTCACAGTAAATTGCTCCTGAGCAGACCTTCAGTAGACTGTGGTCTTACCCCTGTGTAAGTGTATGTGAATTCTGTGGTGACAGCCTCAAACTTGCATTCTGCTAAGGAAAATGAAGAGACGCATTACGCTTCTTATCAGTTCGCCTGCTATGACACTGATGTAAAGTGATGTAAAGTGATTCCTGGTTTGGTTTGTTAATGGCTTCTCTAGTATGCAGATAATTCTTAGTTTCAACAAGCCTGCCTGCATATTCACTTTTATCTTCCATGAGGACAATATTGATCAGCACTAGAAGTAACTTTTCTCCTTTCCTCTGCAGTCTTACATCGCCCAGTCCTATCCATAGTGCGAAGAGCGAATCCACTGTAGCCCCATCGGAGGAGAAGGAAAGACTTGTGATTATCCAAACTGAAGAAACAGAAACTAAAACAGGTACCTTGCCGATAATGCTTTACAGCTCACACTTTCTTTGGGATTTGTTTGTATCATAAACTTGCTGAAAAGTACCCCAGTAACTGAAATAAATGTAGAGAATGTGATGCTGAGTATCTGTTCACATAAAACTAAATCCCAAAACTTTTAACACTACAGTAGTGCCATAATATGGCAATGTCTGTGAGGCTTGCAAAATAATGCTTGGGAAATAAAAAGCTCTGGAGAAAAATTGAGTGTCACATATAATTTTCACTGTAGGGTGAATGCTTTCATCACAGCCTCATTAGGCCATGTTGAAAAAAACATTTAAAATTCCCTTAAAAGAGTTCACGTGAGCTTGTCAAGCCCATGATGTGTAACATGACTTTGTGTAAGGGTGTGTGTTTATAGCACATCTGTACATAGGTTGAGTGGCTCTTTGCAAGGATTGAACAGTTGTAGTATTGTTGTGGTGTTTGCATTGAGAAGTCATTGCTGTATTGCCACAAATGCCCTGTGATGTGGTCAGTTTACATTTAAAATTTTCATGCATATTGAAGGACAGGTTTTCAGAGAAGTTCCTGAAGTGATTTCTTTTTGTTTATTTTCCTTCTCAGGAATGCAGCCTAATAGTAAGTCTTTCTAGTTAGCATCCATCCCAAGAGCAAATGACAGAGAAGCTCTCCTAGGATATGCTTTGCAGTGTAGTCCTGCTCCAGTGCTCCTTCAAAAGTGTTTGACAGACTATCTCAGTGGCTGAAGTAGCTGGCAGGCTGTGGGTCTTCCTTAAATTCTTAGCAGTACTGTGTCTGCTTGCTGCCCATACAGTAGACTATTGCAGCTGCTTATCTACAAATGCACAGCAGCTTCCATTGGCCAATTTCACTTTTGGTCAATTAGCTAACAAGCACTGCTATGATTATTCCTCATCAAACCTCATCCCTTCTTAGGGAAACAAAAACCAATCCACATTCCTGGACCAACCAGTGGATGATAGTTAACCATCAATCCAGCTTATGCTGTGGGGATCAGAAAAGGCATGCAAGGCTATTTAACTTGCTGTTAAACTTCTTTTTCGGATTTAGGTGTGTTGTCCGCTTTGAGAAAGCTGTGTTATTTTACAAGTAGAGATAGTGTTTAATGTTGCCTTCAGTGGGTCCTTTGTGCACCCTCTAACACTAAGACATGTTCTTCAAATCACACAGTGGCTTTTTCTTCCCATTAGGTACTTTCTACCACACACGGTGCAGTGCGTCGTCCCCTGCGATGTGCTTTGAAATCTCCAGTACTCAGGAATCAGATGCAGCAAAGTTAATGAAGGGGAAGGATGCATATCTTTGATATGTGTGTATGCAGGAAAGCTTCCTTTGCGTAAAGAATGAGGCATAAATCCTTGAGGTTAGACAAGATGTCACACCTGTAGCAAATTCCTTGGTACCAATTAGAAGACATGCTGGTTTGTTAGTGATAGCTAGTGTGCAGCAAGCAATTATTGTGTGGTGCAAGTGTTTTTTGGACTCCTCTGTCTGTCATGACCACATTCAGCTGCTCTCTCTTCCAGAAGAGACAGAATCTCATTTCCAGCCTGAGTGGCAAGCAGGGAACCCTGGGTCATATTTGGAGAATTCATGGGAGGAGCAGCTTTTGGAACAACAGGACCATTTGGAAAAGGAAATGGAGGAAGCAAAGAAGATGATTTCAGGTTTGCAGGTAACAGATTTTCTTCTCAGCCAGTGTTCCCTTCCACATGCATTTCTTTTCCAAACAGCTGTAGCTGGAAGACAGGTTGTCTTGCAGGTGAGACACTGGCCTGGAACTTGAGAGTCGGATGAGACTCCTGGTCCAGTGAAGTCTCCTGGGGTGATTGTGCAAGAAGTCAGTTGGTCTCTTGGGTCACCTTGGTTAAATAGGGACAGTGGCTCTTCCCTCCCTGTGTCTCACTCTGTGGGATGAGTCCCTTCAGGGAAGAGTTCCTCGGGAATGAGAGTATTTCAGATAGTGTGGCTAGTGTGTATTGGGGTATACTGGCTTCGGCCAGCAGAAACCTTATCCAGCAACAGAATGCTACTGACTAAGCACTCTGACATCATCCTTTCTTGCAATGTTTAGGCTGTCTGGGCTCCTGCAGTTGTGGTTTGGTGCTGGTCACCTTTTCCAGAATGGAGAATGCCAAAATCATCCTTTCCAATGTCCCAGATGCAATTTAGAAGACAGCTGGATCCAGCCACAGTCTTTCTTGGGGCAGGGTGTGCCTGTCTTCTATCACTGTGTAGCATGCTTAACCAGGATTGCCCAGGGAAGGAGGAAAGATGGCTGCAACTTCCCCAGCCCCAGTATATTTACCAGGGTTTCAGAGAAAGGATTTTAACATCAGTCTGTGCAATTCAGACACAACCTTTTTTTTTTTTTTTCTTAGCTCAGGCTTCTCCAAAACTTTGTGTTGACACGATTTGAGGCTCTTATTCAGTAGGGAGGGAGAGAGAAGGGTGTGGAGAGAGAGAGGAAGATTATATTGCTGTGAAGACTGAAGATCAGTGATATTCACTAATAGTAATTTAAGTGGACTGTGAGAGGGCAAAAGGCACACTGAACACGGGTAAGAACAGAACCACTCTGGAGATCTAAAACAAAGCCTGTGTTTAGAAGGTGATTATGTTTCTGTTGTCTTTTGGTTGGAGCTCAGATACCAGCTGAGTTCATTGGCTTGGTCCCCTGTCCTGTGATGGTATGCTAACTCCTGTATGTGCTGTCACTGTGCAAAGCATGTATGTTACCGTGCAAAATAGTAAAGATGCAGCAGTGTTTTCCCACATGCTGGGGCTGGGACTCCCCTTCTTCACCAGGGCACTTAGCAGCCTGCAGGTTTTGTTAGCAGCCTGAGAGAACAGAGCAGTCCTTCTGCGATTTGTGATTGGAAGTAATGCAGAGAGACAAGGAATGTCAGGAAATCAATCAGAATTCACAGAGCTGATCAGGGGTCACATAGGCTTGCATCAGTCTTTCAGTGAGCTAGACTGAACTATAATATTTGGCACATTCTCTATGCAACTATTTATTTGTGGGACCTTTTCCTTGCTGCCCTATTCCAGTCCCTCCCTGACCAAATGACCCTCAGCCTGATGGGTTTGACTTTGCATGGGGAGTAGAGCCCCTGATCCATATGGTAAAGACCCTGAACTCTCTCAGGAATACTCCTTTCTGTTTGTGCTGGGAACCATACTGGCTTTGAATTGTAAATATTTATGTGCCAGTAAACAAAGCAGAGATTGTGTGAGAAGCATAGGCAGCCAGGAGGGAGGGTGGGGTGTGGGCCGGCCGGCACTTTCCCTGTGGACAATGGGCAGGAAACAAAAGACTTCTTAAAAAAAAAAAAAAAAAAAGGCAATTTGGTTCACTGGTAAAATCTGGTTGCATTATGTGCCCACTGGGAGCAGGGAGAGGCAGCACTGGCATGTCCTGTTCCTCCAACCCTGGCCCCATGTTTCAGGAGTGAAGGCGAGCAGCTGGCATTGCTGCCCCCTCATCCTCTGGGAGTAGGAAGAGGCAGCTGATGTTGCTAGCCAAGAAATTGGATTTGATTAATTGATTTTCCCCCCTCTTGCTCAATACTTAAAAGCCTCCAGTTCATGAGAGTTTGATTGAAGTATCAGGGACCTGGTATACGTATACCTCATAAGGCACTAAAACCACGGCAGCTTTTTATGTTCCTGTGTGATTCCTGCTTGAGTGTCCTGCTGGGTAGACTTTGGGATGCACTCAGAAAACAGTTTTCCAAAGAGCTTTTGCGTTAACTGAGTACAGATTGCTTTTTGGCAGCAGCTGCAGCTCTTTAGTGGAAGATTCTGTCAGCAGGCAGAACCTGGCCTGTCAGCCTTGAAGTCTTTAGGGGCTGAACTGGAGTATTACTGCAAATGGGATATTTTGGGTTTAGCCGTGGAGTTCAAACAGAAATAAACTAGAAAGCTAACTGAAAGAAAGAGGCATGACTCTCCAGTGTGTCCAGTTCTATGCAACATCCTGGCACATACCAAGAGCCCTGAATCCTGGAAGTTAGAGACAGAAAGATCAATGTAAAAACCATAAGCTAGAGAAAACCAGTATGGTATACCCTGCTGGAGATCTGGCCTGCTCTTTCTAGTCACACTTCCTACAGTGCATGCTTTTCCCTTCTTCAGGCTGGATTCAGTCTACTGTGAGAATTCTGGCATCTTCCTGCAGACATTTGGGCTACTTGGAGCTGCTGAAGGAGTTAATGCTGTGCTTCTAGTAGCCTTCCTCAAGCACAGGGCATAGCTTAAGATTTTCACTGACTGTGTGGGTGAGGGCTCTTCCCTCACTTGGACAACAGTTCTGAATGTATCTTGGTCTTGTCTAGTGTAGAATAGAATTAGCCTCCCCTGAACATCCAGTTTCTAAAGTGTTTTGTAGATGTGTGGTTGGGAGGATGGCTTCTTTCAGCAGGGGATACTTCGGTCTCATTCCAGAAGAGAAGCCTTACAATGTAAACCTGGTTCAGTCCATGCTTTAGACTTCAAATCTGTTATTGTAGTGAAGGCAACCCTTGGACTGAAGCCTGAGACAGACTTTACTCCCTGAAAATCTGAGTTGTCCTTGTTTGGTGTCTTTCTGTGGGGAAGAATATTGGCTGACAGATATCTCTGGGAGAGCTTTTTCAGGGGATAAATCTTCTTGTTCATTCCTGGAGAACAGGGGAATGGTCAGCAGAAATGGAAAATGAAACTGTTTAGAGACTGTTGATATGAATGACTGTTAGCCATAGCTGCAGCTAGACTATTTTCCTTTGAAACTCCTGAAGAGGAGATTTTTTCCTTCATCTTCCCAGGCTTTGTTGCTCAATGGATCTTTACCTGAGGATGAGCAGGAAGGGTCCTTTGAACTTTGTGAACATGGAGCCTGCCCTGAAGAGCAGCTGGTGAGCACATTGCTGTACCTATATTTCTTTGATCAAGCTGCCCTTTGCACTGTTCTGCCACAGGCAGGTGTCTTGCACAATAATAACCATAGTTATTTTGCATTTAGATCATAATCCGAAGTCGCCTGGATCAGAGTGTGGAAGAAAATCAAGACCTAAAGGTTAGAGGGGGACAGATGAAGGGGAAAGTGAGGTTTTGGGTCAAGAGATGTTTGCAGACTTTGTCCTACTTGATGGGGAGGAGTGGGGCGGATGGGGCAGGGACAGGGGAGGGTGAATAACACAATGGATGACATGGGGGATATATTGTGTTAGGGCTCCAACTCTGTTCCTATATTCTGCTGTGCAG
Organism: Strix uralensis; assembly: GCF_047716275.1. Taxonomy (NCBI): domain Eukaryota; kingdom Metazoa; phylum Chordata; class Aves; order Strigiformes; family Strigidae; genus Strix; species Strix uralensis. The sequence goes on along the minus strand of NC_133997.1, from coordinate 2,273,258 downwards.
GATCTCCATCCCTCTGGGAGCGTAGATATCTGCTTCCCTGAGACAGTAATTAATTGACCTAGAGAGCACTCACAATACTTGGCTGGGAAGTGTTTATTATACTGTAGTAACAGTTAATAAAAGTTTGTGGGATAGCACCAGAAAAATATATACTGCCTCTCCACTTTGCCTCAAACCAGTGCTGGTAAAGTCAGTTGCTGGTAAAAGAAATATCTAAGTGTTACTGGAGTTTAAATGAACCCTGAAATAGATTTTTCCTGCATGCTCTTGAAGCTGGAGAGATCTGGGTTGTACTAGGGTCGCAAAACTTTATCCAGGACAGCTGTTAAGTTTCTAGCCGTGTCTGATTCAAACAGTCTTTCAAGTAGGAAATAAATGCAGCTAAGAAGAACCTGCCCTATCAAGCCTGCCTTAGTTCAGCTTTCTGATGGGGCTGGCTCTGGGACCAGTTCTGATGCTGGGAGAGAAGTTTTTGACATTGCCCTGAAGGCCAGATTTGGGGGACTAGGCAATCTTTTTCTCTCATGAATTTAATAGCAGGGCCTTAGGGAGGTGCTCAACTGTTTTGTCATGTTTGTAACTTACTAAAATGCCTCAGGGCCTGACGTGCTCTTTGATCTGTGGGAGAAGGTGGGATGTGTGTTCTTCTGAAGCAGGTGTCTGGGGACAGAGAACACTGACTTTACTTGATTCTGAAGAGGTGACAAGATGCCATTTAATGAAATTGTGTTGCATTTACAGAAGGAGCTATTGAAATACAAACAAGAAGCTCGAAACCTACAGGGAATAAAGGTGAGGAAAGGGGCATTTCATCAAATATAAATAGAAAAGCCTTAGAGTCTGCTGCAGCCCATGAGTAGGGCCAGCAGCAACCATACACCTCGGAGGAATCTCAGATTGTGGAGGGAGTTGTATTAGGGGACTTGGAGGTGGGGAATCATATGGTCTGTTTCTGGCTCCAGGGAGAGACTGCAGTTATGGCAGGCACAAGGAGTTAGGTCTCCTGGGTTCTATTTCTTGTCAGTAGGATTGTGGTCAAATGTCCCTGCTTGTCTGTTTCCCCTAAACAAAATATGAGGTGTAGGATGCCTGCTTGGTTCTTGTGGCTTCCGCCCCCTCTGTCTTGGGGTATACACAGTAGGATTGGCCCTGTGAACTCATTCTTGACAGCAGAGGAAAAAGAGCACAGGGGTATCCTTGTCATCTTCAGCTTCAGCATTTTTCACAACTTTTTCTCCTGTTTGCTCAGTTTCTTCCTCTGGAGTTCTGAACACTAATAATCAGAGCAGAGGTATTTTTAGAGCTGCCTGTCAGGCTCCTGTGAAGGAAGGAAACAGCAGTAGCTGTCCAAGGTAGGCCTCTGCCTCTGGGTGACACTGAGTGAAATGTGCAGAATTAGTCCTGACTTTGACCTCTTGAGAGAGGATTTCATTGCATAACTAGATCTCACACAGAGCTTAACTTTTCTTGTGTCCTTGGCTGATGGCCTCTTTCTGCCCTCTGGATGCTGCAGATGCGTGCCTGGAGACACTAGCTGTAGGCTGTGAAAAGACTCTGCAAAGACACTGCTGTTTTCTTCCATAAGAGCAAATTGTCAGGCCACTTCTGGAGCAGGAAGTTCAGGTAGAAGCACAGAAATCCCTCTGTCCCAGATGGCTAGAATGTTGGCAGGGAAATCATTTTTGGGTAAGAGAAAGGCAGAAGGGCTGAGAGCTCACTGGGCAGATGTCCATATACCTCTGGCTCTATTGGGCCCTTGGCAACATTTCAGCCCTGTGAGTGGCCCCACTGTGTTATGGCCACTGGTCTAGGTCACTCCCTTCCCAGGGAAGGATCTCTGCCTCTGTCTTGCACCTTTCTATAGATAACATATTTTCCTAGGATGCTTTACAGCAAAGGCTGATTCAACAGGATGCTTCAGTTCTTCAGCTAAAGCAGGAACTGCTGAGAGCAAACATGGACAAGGAGGAATTGCACAACCAGAACGTGAGTCACTGTGCTGCTGAGGGTTAGATTATTTTAGAAGGAGGTTGGTGGCCCTAAGGGCTCCAGCAGCCACAGGGTGGAGTTGGTTGCAGCATAGTTCTTGGGGTCGTGGGATAGTGAATGATCAGTCAAAGGTCTGCATACAGTCCACTAGCCAGCTGTGGGACTTGCTGGAGTTTCCTGTTCTTCACTCCTGCTTCCTGTCCTCCAAGACCTTCAGCTGAAACAGGGAGGGGATTCCCATGATGTTTTCAGCAGTTGCATTCTCCCTTTCTCATTGTGTTCCCGTTCCCTGGGTTAGCAAGTGACACTTTGACAGGTGGAGCTGCCATGTACAGTGCCTCTCTGGGGAGAGAAGGGCAAGGAAGGAACTGTCCTGTCCAAGAGATTGACATCCTTAGACACTAGCTCCCTTGAACTCTGCTGATATTTGGTCTCAGGTCACCCTTTAGCGCAAGGGGCAAAGAGGTTGTCACTAACTCTCTAGGAATACCTATCTCACACCTATGTGTTATTTCTGCAGGTTGACCTTCAGAGGAAGGTTGAAGAGAGAAGCCGGCTTCTGGCAGAATACAAAGTAATGGAACCTCTCTTCACTGGAGGCTTTTCTGGGGGCAGCATCTGGTGGTTCTTCAGTTTTGTGAATGTGACTGCTGTCTCCCTGGCACTCGGTCACCTCTGGGAATGGCACTGTGGATAGTGAATAAGTTGCAATAGCCATGGATGTTTGCAATGAGATGGAGGGATCACATGTTTTTTGTGTTCTGTCACAGCTTTTTATAGTAGATCTTTTATTGTCGTGTTTTTTCTATGGTGGCTTGCTGAGTATCTAATACTTGTGCAGAAGCCTATCAGGTTAGGTTGGGTCACCTGACTGTCCACTGAATCCCTCAGGAATCTGTTTTCTCTGGGACAGTTGTCTGGCCTCAGTAGTGGATCTTTGCTAGGCAAGGGGACTCCAGGCAACAACCACCTGACCGATCTTTTCAAGAGAAAGTTTAGACACTCAGTTCTAACACCTAGCTAGAAGTACACACATTGTCTAAGTCAGCCTGTAAAGGCACCTTATTCTGGCAGATAACATAACCTTCCCTGCCATGGGAAGATGATTGTGAGCCTTACTGTCCTATTGATTCTCTTGATTACTGTGTTGCAGAAAGAACTGTGCCAGAAGGATCGGCATTTACAGCAGCATCAGACCAAACTGGATGAAATGCTTAGGCAGCTTTCTGAGGCCAGCTACCAACAGGTATGGAGCAGGTGGGCTGCACTGATACCCTGAGAGCTGGCACTTATGTTGGTGACTCAGTGTGTGTTGACTCTTCTACTCCCCTCACAGGTGGATTTGGAGCGGGAGCTAGAGCACAAAGAGGCCCTGCTAGCTCACTGCATGAAGAGAGAAGCTGAAGAGGTATGGGAAGCCTTGGTCTACACATCAGTCTGGAGTGATGAGACTGGAGTGATGTTTCTGTCCAGCACCCTCTAGCTATCTATCTCCAGAAATCATCCACTTCACCCCAGAGTGGCCTGGCTCTGCAATCTCATTGTCAGTGCCCTAACCAATGCAGCCACACTCCACAAAGCATCCAGCTTACCAAAGCTCTCAGCAGTGGCACTCTGGCTTAGCCTCTTCTGTCAAAATCTGAAGTGATGAAACGGTGAGGGGAGCACAGGAGTGAATGCAAGCCAGAGACTCTTGGCTTCTAGCTTCAGCTCTGACACGGGCTAATGGTTAGACCAGGACTTAGCTTCTTGTCCTTTTCCTGTTGACCCTGGTATTGAGCACTTGGAACTGTCTTGGTGGAAAGAGTGTCAGCCCCAATATCTGTCTCTGCACAGTGCCACCTGAACGCTGGTTGTGCTCACTAGAGCTTGCAGAGCCCTCTGATGTAGCAGCAAGCCCCCTCCTGTCTCTGCTTCTTTTTCTCTGCTTGTATGTGAGGAATCATATTTGTGCTCTGACCTATAAGGCTGCCTGCACACTCCTTAGTGAGTAGAAAATGGGAGTTATATCACTGATGTGAAAGTTTTCATGCCCTCTCATCATTTTGAAGTTCACAAATTGGGATCTTCGGGGAGATCCTAACACATTCCTAGTGGTACATGCATCTCCCCCTGAACAGGTGATGGCTTACAGTGGTCATAGTGCTCAGAGCAATGGCTTCCTCCAGACAACAGGAAAAGGAGCTGCTCCCACAGCCCACCGAGGGGTAAGTGCACCTAAGGGTTATTTCTCCCAGCCAGATGCAGATGAGGGCTCCAGATATCCTGGAAGCTATTATCTTGTTAGAGATGTTTCCCCTTTCAAAGACCTGTGGCTTTAGATGGGAAGAAAGCAGCCTGGAGTTAGTCTGACTGACTTGTGGTCTCTTGGGCAGACAAGTGACTTGCAGCTGGTTCGTGATGCCCTTCGCAGCCTCAGGAACAGTTTCAGTGGCCATGATCCACAGCACCACACCATTGACAGCCTGGAGCAGGGCATCTCCAGCCTGATGGAACGCCTGTACCGCATGGAAACACAGAAGAGGCAAGAGAGAAGGGTAAAGGCTTCCTAGGGCACTTAGCTCTTAATTTCTGCCCCTCACACACAACCCAGAGCTAAGCAGCAATGAGAGCTCCAACTGGGAAGTGATACTGTGTTCTCACTCTTTTGGCTTTTCACCCTAGATCCGGGGGAAATCACCAGCAAGCAGAGCAACAAATGACTGTAGAGACTCCTGGCCTCCCAAATCCAGTAAGTGCCTTTCAGCTTCTGCCCTCCCACTGCCAAATTCATTGCTCAGCTTTCCTGGCCAGAGTTGGGGGCATAGCATTCCCTTGGGAATCCGTGACCTCCAGCTGCTTATTCCCTTTACCAGAGTTCACCTTCCTCTCTTTAGTCATTTGCAGTACAGATTAGACTTCACTGCAAAGGAAAGAGGGCAGAGACAATCTATGGCTGCTTGTTTGTAAAGCCCCGTCACACTGTCTGGGCCACTTCGGTAGTACTGCAGTATAAATATTTTTATATATAAATATTTTTAAATTATATAAAAATATATAATATTATAAAACAATATTATATATAAATACAGTTTGACAAACAATTACCCCTTGGGTGAGTGAGAAATGTGATGTTGTTTCAGCTTTTCTGCTGGTTTGCACCATCTAGTGGACACGGGTAACTGTACAGTGGCCTCTTCTGTTCCCCCCTCAGTGTCTAGCTCCTTTCATACATGCATAACAGCACAGCCCTTTCTGGCACCATGTTTCCTGGCTCCAGCTGCAGCAGCTCCACATTTGTTTTTCATCATAAAGGCTATTTTTTCCAATGCTGGTTGTAAATGTCACCTAGAAAGTCTATGAGATTGTAGGGGACTGTAGGTACTGGGGAAAGACAGAAGCCCACACCTTTCAGCTGTATTGTAGTGTCCAGCAGCAGGGTAGCCTTGGAGGTACAAGATGTGAAGGAAGGTAGGAGAGGAACTCAGAAGCCTGAAGTAGGTTGTGGGGAGGATTTGCTGGGTTCTCCCTCCTCTCCCATAAACTGCAGGTTTTAGAGCAGCCACAGTCATGTGTTTTCTGCATGCAAACTATACCTCTCCCTTTTCAGCAGCTCCATCCCCCTCCACTGCAGCAGGAAAATAGAGTTGTGCAGCCACAAATGTAGAATGCCTTGGGTGTAAAGAGCTCTAAGAGGTGGATCCAAAGAATTGTTAAATTAGAAAGCCTTTGACTGGGTGTCCATAGTGTTTTTTGCATGCCGGGAATCTTAAAACTATAGAGTCACTCAGTGTGAACCTTCCTCTGCTTCAGCTTTTGGCACAGTGCATTGCAGGGAAGCAGGAAACAAGGCAGTAGCCAGAGATGGAGAAACACAAATGAGCAGAGAAAAATCCATGCACGAACGCTCATCCTGGCCAACTAGAATGGGAACACGGGGGGGAGGCAGATAACCTTTTGCCTTGATTATGATCAGTAACTTCATCCTGCTCCACCCATCCGCAAGTAAAGGCCAGTGATAATGTAGCTGTACTGGATGGGGTACTGTTCAGTCACTTTTCTCTTCCAGAAAGGTTCTCCTGTCACTGCTGAGGTAGTGAATAGAGTGTCTGTGGAGTAAATGGTGTCAGCAGGCCCCTCTGTGGATGAGACATTAATCCTGAAGGACAGTGCTAGGCAAATCTTCCATGCTAACAACAGTTGGATAGTGACCTTACCTTAAAATGCAAAGTTTTCCAGTAAGCAGGAGAATACCTGGTCCTTCCCAACAGGGATGATTAGCCACCCTGCTAAGAATCTCTTCCCTTCACCAGGTTCTCTGCTGTGATGGCAAATTTGCTGAGATCACCCCTTTTGTCTCCTGTTGTGGCAGGAGACAGGCTGTTCCTCAATGACTGTGCCATTTTCTTTGCAGAACTGCCTCATTCTCACAGCACACCCATGATGAGCACCAGTGCCTGCACCAAAGTGTTGTACTTCACTGACCGCTCCCTCACACCTTTCATGGTCAACATACCAAAGAGGTGAGGTCTGGCTTTGCCTTGCTGACACTGATGTGGGAGGTGCTTGTCTCTTTCAGACTGATCTCTTCCGGGACAACGAGCACACGTTTGCTGTGCCTTAACTTGGGTGTTGGATTTAATACAATTGTCTGGGGAAATTGCCTAAAGCAGTCCCCTAGCTGATGCATTTGTTTTAGAGGCCCAAGAGATACATCTCTTTTTTTTTTTTTAACTTACAAGAGCAAGAGAAAGCAGCCAAGCAGTTCTATTGTGGCATGTAGTGCAGAACACTCCTGTCAAAACAACTATGGTTGTCAATGCAAAAGGGAAAGTGAAAAAGGCTGTTTTGAGGTGGTTCTTAGTAAATCAGGAGGCAGTTCTTCCTCTGAAGAGGACCTTGGGGTTGACAGGCGTGTTCCTGGAGGGGCACGCTCTTCACATCCCTGTGGCCAAAGTGCCACATGCCTAGCTAGACTTGTGCTGTGGCTCTGCATTTCATGAAGTAACCCTTGAGCTAAACCTGGTAATGATGTACCGTGGGATAGTGCCAGACTCTTCCCTTGCAGGTTAGGGGAAGTGACTCTGAAGGATTTTAAGGTAGCTATCGATCGTGAAGGAACCCACCGGTACCACTTCAAAGCCCTGGATCCAGAGTTTGGCACAGTCAAGGAGGAGGTAAGTGTGGAATTTAGCTATCAGCCACTTTGGGTTCAGTGTTACCACACAACCCTGGAGACTGTGGTCACCTTGCTTCTAAACTAATAAAATCTTTGAATTTGCCCCCAGACAGACATGTCTATTTTCACAGCTGTAGATTGAGTTCCTGTCATGGCTTAACCCCAGCCAGCAACTAAGCACCACACAGCCACTAGCTCACTCTCCCCCCTCAGTAGGATTGGGGAGAGAATCGGAGGAGCAGGGGAGGGAGAGTAAAAGTTGTGGGTTGAGATAAAGTTTAATAGTACAGAAAAGAAAGGGAAAATAACAATAACAATAGAATACGTAAAACAAGTGATGCACAATACAGTTGCTCACCACCTGCTGACTGATGCCCAGCCAATCCCTGAGCTGTAGTGCCCCCTGGCTAACTCCGCCCAGTTTATATACTGAGCATGACGCTATATGGTATGGAATGGGTCAGCTGTCCTTCCTGAGTCCCCTCCCAGCTTCTTGTGCACTCCCAGCCTCTCTATGAAAAGCTGAAAAGTCCTTGACTTAGGATAAACACTGCTTAGCAACAACTAAAACATCAGTGTGTTACCAATATTTATTCTCATCCTAAATCCAAACCACAACACTATACTGGCTACTAGGAAGAAAATTAATTTTATTCCAGCTGAAACCTCTTGTAAGGTGCTAAAATGGGCTGTTTTCATCCCCAGCCAGGGCAATTACATGAATGTGATTGCAGTTGCCTGGGGGCTGCAGAGCCCCTTGGGCACAGAGCTGACTATTGGCAAAGACAGTCTGTGACACAGCATTGCTCAGGGGACACGAGGCAAAAACCTGGACTACACTTCTAGCCCCTCAAGTAGTTTTATAAAACCTGCTGCAATGAGACACACTTGTGAGGGGAATGTGCTTTATTCAAAAAGCATTCTCCTACTTCCAAAGGTTTTTCAGAGATAACTGTTTGTGGCATCTTTTCCTTTGTGTACTGCATTACAGCCCTGTTTATGCTCAGTCTGGTATTGGTGTGGATTGGATTCGTTAAAGATTATTGGGATAGTTCCCGTGTCACAAACTGATTAAGACAAGTGCAAAGAGTTACCCTCCCTGGGAACAGTCAGCTGACTAGGTAGCCACTCTGCAGAAACAGCTGGAGATTGTAGTACGGATCAGAAAAGGCATGTTTCCTGTCCTTATTTTACCTTTCCTGTCAAACATGCTAATAATAATCTTGACAGTTACTGGTTGAAGAAGGGGCTTAATCTGTTTTTCACCTAAAACCTGAAAAGATTACTCAGACGTGTGAATGATGGATGAGGTATGCATTCTCTGGGCTGTGTAGTGAAATCTGAGCTAGGAGTTCTGACTTAATGCCTGTCCCTTATGCTGTTTACACTGTAGAATAGTGGTGCCTGGACTCCCCTTTTTTTTTTTGTAGGTATTCCATGATGATGACATCATTCCTGGCTGGGAGGGGAAAATTGTGGCCTGGGTAGAAGAAGACCATGGGGAGAATTAATCAAGCTTTTAAGTCTTGTCACTATGGAAACCTGTAACTGGCTGCTGAGCTCAAAGAATGACCAAAAAGCCTGTGTGCTGGAAGGAGTCCAATTCAAGCTGCCAAAAAAGAGGGCTTCTCTGCAAACAACGGGTAATGCATGTTGTGTGCATGGATGCCTGGCATCTGACTTTCCATGCCCAAATGCAGTGTTCTGAGACTGAAATGACAGGTCTGTGGGAAAGAAAGACCTTGCTTTGTCCTGTGCACTGAACCTTGAAGGCCTTAATGACGCATTGCTCCCTTTCCCTGCTTCTGCATTCTTGCAACATGTGCTGCAGACTGTGATCTGGGCATTTCAAGTCTGGTTTGTTGTACATGGTATTACATAAATCTGCACTGATAGCAAAAATATGAAGCTTTGCCTTCATGAGTCAGAAGAAGCCACTAGATTATGTGACCGAAGGTTTGACCAGCTTTGGTCCCGGACTTGCACAAGCTGCAGGAGCAGAGTGAACTTTCTGGACATTCCAGACTGACAGTATAGAAATCTGACCTGGGGAGGAAAGACAGTCTTCTGGAGGTTTTACACATCGTCTAAAGCAAAGATCACCAGCTTGGCAAAGCTCCCTTTCTCCCAAACTCAGGCTTCCATTTCCTAACCCTACTTTCCCACTTGCTCTCCAAAACTGTACTGACTTCTGAGGCCCTCTGGGTTTGCTTTGTTGCCATGGGGACTGTGGGATCTTGGTGCTTGCTTATTTGCTGAATGATTTCATTTGTGAGGGAGCTGGAATCAGCTACTTCCCTGAGGTACTTATAACCCCTCTTCTTGTTGAGGCTCTTTCCCTGTGCTCCTGCCCTCTCCTCTTTCAGCAAGGCAGACGGTTGGTCACCTCCTGTGCACAGGCATCACCGTGTGCTGCTGTCCACTCATTGCCAGGGCCACCAAACACTTACCCACACCAGTAGGATAAACCCCATCGATTACACCACCAGTTTCCTGGTATGCCTGCTCCTGGGGTGCCTGAAGGATCAGGAAATAAATGACTGCTTAGGAAAGAACAGGCCCTAAAATCCCTGTGAGTGGGTTTTTCTTTTCAGTTTTGTGGGGTTTTTTGTTTGTTTCTGCATTGCCTGTCTCTGCCCTTCTGCTGCCGGTCAGCTGTACTTCCAGAGTGTGGCTGCGATGTGCAACAGACACTGTTGACTTAGAAGGTCAAATGGCAAGTCAAGGCTCTGCTCATTCTTGGTACATGTGGCCCGTCTGTGGACTACCTGTGTGTCTGTGCTGTGCATGAGGCTAGGAGAGGGTGAACCTGGTTTTACTGTTTTATATTGACATGTCCTTTTGTAAACATGTTCCTGTTCTTGGAATTATTTTGTACCAGTTTACATTTGTCTGAGGACTGTGAATATTTTTATACTAGTGCAAGTGCTTTCTGTATATTTCTGCACGCATTATACTGTGTTTTACTCACTTTCTAGTGGATGCTGAGATGTTTTGTATCGTGTCCTGTTAACACAACACTGGGTTCAACTTTATTTTACTATGGAAATCCAACTAGTTCCTACTGGGTTTTATATTTTTGCCAGCTTTAATAGGCAGCAACAATACTATTTATTTTCTCACTGCTTCACTGTCCAGGAAATAGCTCAAGGCTTTTATGTGGCTCTGTGCCACGCTGGCCCAACACAACATGCCTTCTGTTCTGGACAATTTGTTATGGTGACTTTCTCCTCACAGACAGCAGTAGGAAAGTTCATCAATGAACAAGTTCGTCAGTGGGCTGCAGAGGGGGAATACATCTCTCTTGGAAAAGAAACAGATTTTTCTTCCTCCCTGGAAATAGTTTCTCTGTTGCATGATCTCTAGTGAGCTGGTAAAGAGAGCATGGGGTTGTTATACTGAAATCAATTGTATTTGAATTGCAAATTTTTCTCAAGTGTTTCTTTCTTCAGGTTTTGCTCATCAATTTTATTTCAACAAGAGCCATGCACCCAGGGTAGAATTTTATGGAGAAAATTAAGACCATTTTCAAGGTCTGCAGTTGCCAGTTCCATATCCCTCTCTGCTACTCAAAGATGAGCAGTTTGGTTTTGGAGCACTGAAGACATAGGAGGCTGTTAATATGATCAGAGGTTCTAATGGATACGTGTTCAATCCACTGGCCCGTAGCTATCCAGTTTTCCTATGAAGAAAACAGTTGTTAGCTGATACAGGAGACAGCCTGTTTTTGTTCTTAGATCGGTTCAAATGACTAACCATGGTCACATTTAATATTCTTACTGCCACCAGAGAGCCAAGCACTGAACCCCATATGGAAACACAGGCTCTCCAGAGCAACAATGGGCTATATTTGAGGAGGAGCAAGACTGGACAAAATGCTTGCTTTTTGGGGCTGGCAGAAAGGTACATACCTTTCATCCGTGCTAACGTCACATGTAAGCTAGGACAAAAGAAGACATCCCCTGAGACAGAACTGATAGCAGTGCTCTGTTCTTGGGTTCCTATATGCAGCTCCCCTCTGCGATAGCGAAGGTAGAATTGCTGGAGTTGCTGTCACTGAAGCTGAAGGGCTGCTGCTCTGATAAGCTGCAAACATAAACAGTTCGGGTTCAGCTTTATTTCTGTACTGACACTGACACAGCCTTCTTCAGACTTTTTACCTTTGTGTGATTGACAGAAAGGGGTCTGGAGGAGGTACGGAATATTAGGCATGGGGATAAGAGGTATCAGGTGGAAAAGCCGTTGACCAGATGTTTCTCTCTGATAAAAGCAAAAGATGCTGGTTTTAAATCAGTTTGGCACTGCTATAACCCTGACTTCAGTCGATTTATTCTGGGGATGCACTCTTAACATCATACCCAGGACTTGTATTTTTCACTCTTTTGAATCTGTTTATGTCTGTCCAACTTTCTGCAAAGTTACTTTCCTATTCCTGTACTTGTAGCTTGCTTTTGTAATGTACATGCTCTGTGTAAAATTATATTTTCATAGAAACCAATGTTTGCATTCATCTCTTAGAAAGGGCAGTTATTCTAAAGCCTGTTCTCTAGGAAAATGAAGCTTTATCTGTACATCTAAACCAGACATACGTGGCTGGATAAGACTTGGATTAGTGGACACTAATCCAAGCAGTTATCTCAATAAAATGAGGGTTGCAAACTGAGTCTGTTCAGTGCTTGTAAAGGGGAAGATGGCTTTGGAATGATAAGGCACAGATAGGGATACAGTGCATAAATCGCTTGGAACACTTAAGGTTAGCCTCCCATAGGTCCTGGAGAAAACCTTTTCTATCACTTTTCCGCGATGTTTTAGGAAAGCGTAGATTTTCTACTACTTGTGCAATTAGCAAACTTAGAATCACATGCCCTGAAGAGCAGGCTTTGAGTGTTAGTAAAATTAGCATTTACTATTAAAACTAGCATGAACAATGCAAAATTGAAACATGAGCTCTGCTCAGCTGCCTTGGCAAGAGCAAATTTCACTGTTTCAACCCCCAAGGTTGTGTAAACGGCTGCACCTGGCTGAGCTCAGTCAAGGTAAGTCCCATGTGCTTAGGAGCATCCCCTCTGCCCTTGTGCTTTCCACCGCCTTGCAAACACCATTTTAAAGCATGTAGGGGAAGTCTTTGTTTGGGGGAACCTGGGCTGCTGAATCCCGGCACAGAATAGCTTCTGGATTTATGTGTTCCCATACAGAACTGGGATCTTGTTAAAATCTAGGCCATGGGATAGTGACAGGGAGAATCCAAGTGGGCCTGTTGCAGTTTTGGGTGGGTGTTACACGAAGATACGACATACTGGTTTGGCTCAGAGCCCGATTTTCTTGCTGGGGACAAGCTCCTGTCACAGACGCGAACTGCGAGGCTGCAGCTTTTACCCACCAGGCTCCCCTACCCCCTTCTGGGGTCGCGCCGCGTTACGAGTGGGCACGAACACGCGCGTCTCCCGAGTGCCCCAAGGGGCCTCCGGCCCCCCGCGGGAGCACAACAGGCCCGGTCCGCGCTGCTGCCTTGGGGCAGACAGCGGGACCGCCGGGGACAGCCCCCAGGTAGCCTCCTCGGCCTAGGGGGGGGCTCCTGCAGCCCCCACGGCACCGCCCGGCCCTCGCCGCGCTCCCCCCGGCCGTCCCGCCGCTGCGCAGTGAAGCCGCGCACCCTGCGCGGCGCCATTACACGGCGATCCCGCCCCGCCGTGCTTTACGGCAGCGCGGTGGTGTCGCGCGGCGCTGTGCGGCGCCGTGCCCGGACAGAGGAGGTCACCGAGCGGCGGCGGGGCCGCGGCTCCGGCTCCGGCTCCAGCATGTGGCGGGTGTTGGTGCGACGCGTAGCCCGGGGCTCGGCGGGAGCTCCCGGTCTGGTGCGGAGCTGCCGAGCGCTTAGTGCCGCTGGGGCTGGCCGCGGCGCGGCGGTAGGGGTCGGGGCTGTGCCGTTGGGCTGCGGCCCAGCGTGGGGCCGCCCCATGCACCGGCCTGAAGGGCTCCTGCTGCTCTCTGCTTGGCCCCGGCTCGTCCCGTGCCGCTGCTGCAGTCTCCCGGCACACCAGAAGGTGAGAGCCTCCCCCCTCCCCCCACCCTAGGCAGCCAGGGTGCCCCCCACACCCCCTGATGTTCGTGCCTCTATATTCACTGGGGTCCCCCAGAGGACAGACTCGTCCGTCCCGTCCCCTCCCCCCGCCTCGGGGGCAGCCCCTTCACTTTCTCTCTTCAGGTCTTGCTTCCCCTCACCGAGCAGCTCAGTTTGCCCTGGGGAACTGTAGCTCTTCTTTCCCCACTCTCGCAATTCTCATACCCTTGCTGCCACCCTGCCCCTAATCCGTGTACTGTCACCGACTACCACCTCCTTTACCCCTAGTCTTTTTTCCCTGTACCCCTCTGGGTCCCCCAGCATAGCTTCTCCCTTTCTTGGTCAGCCCCATCTTAGCAGCCCAATATTGGTTTGCCCTGGGGTCTTACCGGCAGGTTGGAGGCAGTTCTGACCTGCTGGGGATGTGCAGATAGGCTCTCCTTTGTGCCCCCCTGTCCCAGCCTGTGCCCTGTACGTGGAGTTCCCACTGTTAGAGCTGTCTGGGTTGTAACACTGCCCTATTCCTCACAGGTGGCCTTGCCAGCTCTGTCCCCCACGATGCAGATGGGCACCATTGCACGCTGGGAAAAGAAGGAGGGTGACAAGATCGGTGAAGGGGAGCTCATAGCAGAGGTATCCTGGGAGCACAGGCTGTGCTGCATTTCTAATGAGCTGCATGTGCATCCTGGGTTCTCACTTGAACACAGATCTTGGGTTAAAGATCACAGATCCCAACAGATGCTGTTGGGAACAAGCCTTTCAAAGCTGGTTGCTGCTTTTCCTCTTTCTGAGCAGTAGCAGCATGTAACCTGTTGGAGAGCATGCTTTCCTATAGCTGGTGCCACAGGGTAATTTTTCCAGAACTGTGTGTGTTGTGACCCTACGCTGTCAGACTGGAAGGCTCTGAGCTCACTGATCTTTTTCTGTTGCCGTAATATCTTGTTCTCTCTCAAAGGTGGAGACAGACAAAGCAACAGTTGGCTTTGAGAGTGTGGAGGAATGCTACTTGGCCAAGATCCTGGTGCCAGAAGGAACAAGAGATGTTCCTATTGGGGCCATAATATGTATCACAGTAGAAAAGTATGTATGTTGCTAAACCTTGAGTTGAATTTTCTCTCTTGGGGCTTCTTGTGTGCCTTGGCTTGCAGACAGTCATCTGACTGGTTTTGTGGTTCTGTGTTTCCTTCTAGGCCTGAATATGTTGATGCCTTTAAAAATTATACTCTGGATTCTGCAGCATCTGCTCCCCCTGCAGCCTCAGTGCCTCCCCCTCAAGCTGCAGCTCCCTCACCACCAACTCAGCCTTCTCCTCAGGCTCCTGGCAGCTCTTATCCTCCTCATATGCAGGTAAGAGAGCGTTGCTGATGATTTAAGGCTTGTTACACTCTTTTTCTGTCTTTGGCATTGCTAGCTCCAGTTACTACCGGTAGTTACTAGCTATAATTGCAGGAGTATCTGCCAGTTGAACTGTTGCATGCAGGTGTTTGGGGAGGTCCCAGAAAGCTTTTTGTCAGAAAATTATTGTAGTATCCCAGCTGCTAGTAGAGGAGAGACTTGTCTCCAGCAGTCTAGAAAAACCTGCTACTTTTGCATTATTTGGACAGTTCTGGTATAAAAAGACCTGGTGTTAAGTGTGAATAAGCTCTGAAGGCCCTGCTCACGTCTCAGAGCAGAACTCAAGTCTGTGAATACTCTGATGAACACACCAGATGTGTGTGTGGGTGACTAATAATGAGATGTATTTGAGGATAATCTTTTTACCTTGCTTAGATACTGAAGTGTATATCCACTGTTGTTGTATTTGAGCACTTTGTAGTGGGGTATTTCTAACATTTGTTTGAAAAAGAAAACCTGAAATACTAAACCTCATTCCACAGATGACATGTGGGAACTGGTTTGTCTGAGATGTTACGCAGTCAGTAATTGAACAAAGAATTAATTAAAGGCTTCTTAATCTGACTTGTGTTTTAGCTACTAAACTTGCTTACTTCCCACCGCTTGCCTTATCCGTTCAGTTTTGCTCTGTGCTCACGCGTGTTGTGTTTGTGCACAGCAATGTGCATCTCTGAGTGCTTGTTGGAAGACGTCTGTATGGCTTTTAAAGGGGCCAAACCTGTTTGTCACAGGCAAAGTGACTTGCTTCAGCCTTCCTTTTAGCCTTGCAGATAGCAGCTGCAAGATACTCCCAATGTGGTGGTGTTAATAATTATTTTGATATATAGATTTCATGCTCTTTGCTTTTGCTTGTTTTCTTGCTTAGGCCTTGATAAAAGAAGCCAAACTAGCAATATGGGACAGCACTGTGATTTGCTGTAATGGAGCCAGATCTAGGAGTGCATTAAAGGCTGGCAACTTCTTTAGGTTGGCATCATTTAGTCAGGAGTTCAAACTGTGTTCCTTTTGGATTACCAGAATCTGATTCTCTTGTATTCTCTGGCCTCACAGGTCACTCTCCCTGCCCTGTCGCCTACCATGACAATGGGCACAGTGCAGAGATGGGAGAAGAAGGTTGGGGAAAAACTGAATGAGGGAGACTTACTGGCAGAAATTGAGACAGATAAAGCCACAATAGGTGAGTCAACTCCAAAGTCAAGAATGGATGAGGTGCCCTTAAAAGGGGCGGATCCAGAGTAGCCTCTGTGCCAGCTGTTCTCCTGGCTGCTCAGGGTGTGAAGCTGTGGGGCAACTAAAAGAAATTTTGTTAACTTCTCAATCCATTGAAGAGCTAAACGTTGGAGCTTCTAAAACACTTCTATTTCTTCATCAAATACCTCTTAGTAATGTACAGTGCATGGAGATGCTTCCCTGCTAATTGCACTGAAAAGGATTATCTTACCTACTAAATACAGGACAGCGCTTTAGCTACCGAAGTCTTTAGAAGCAGCATTTAGAGGAACTCTTCAGCTGCATCGGGCACCAAACCAGTTTTATTTCTTTCCCTTACAGGCTTTGAAGTGCAGGAAGAAGGCTACTTGGCAAAAATCTTGGTGCCTGAAGGAACAAGAGATGTGCCATTAGGAACAACTCTCTGCATCATTGTGGAGAAAGAGGAGGATATTCCAGCCTTTGCTGATTACCAAGACACTGCAGTAACTGACATGAAGGCACAAGCTGCTCCTCCTCCTCCTCCTCCTCCTCCACTAGTAAGAACCATTCTTGGCATGTGAGAAAAGTTACAGGGACCGTTAAGAAGTCTGATCTGAACTGTTCTGCTGGTTTGATCGTGTGAAGCCCAGGCTCCAACATTAACATTTATGATTCTTTGAATGCAAGGCTAACACGTGTTGGTGATAGGTGACCGAGTGATCGCTAGTTGCCCTCCAGAAACTGGAGCAGATGGTCATTCATTATGATCTCTTCTCCAGCCTCTTGCTCTGCCAGTTCTAATGCCTCATCCTTGAAAATTGGGAGCATAAGTTATTTATTTCACCTTTTTTGGGTGTATAGTTCAGCAGCTTAGTTGGCCTCCTTCCCAGGAAGTTTTTGATTTAATATCTGCAACTGGGAAACTTCTCTGAATCTGAAAATTCTTTCAGATTAGTGACTGTTTTTGCTATTCTCTTGACTGGTAATTAGATGGTCCTGTTCTCTTACTGTACCTTCGAAGCTTTTGCTGAGTGATCCCAAAGCTAATGGCTTTGATTCTGTTAAGGTGGTGGCAACTCCTGCTGCTGCTCCTCCCCAGCCTGCTGTTCCTTCTACTCCAGCAGTCCCCACAGCTGGGCCACCTCCCCGGAAAGGAAGGATCCTGGTTAGTCCCCTGGCAAAGAAAATGGCAGCAGAAAAAGGAATTGACCTTGCCCAAGTGAAAGGTAGGTTGCCGTTCCGCTTCCTTGCTCTCACTATCAAGTGTCTGTCCCTCTAGGTACATACTTGCCTGTTCTTTTCTTTCATCCCTGTCAGAGACTTGCTGACTATGCAGCTGTCCTCACCAGTGGTTGTGTTAAGTGACTTACCCCTGTTGAATAAAACTGGTGCCTTTAGAAGCAATGCCCTGTTGCAAATAATTGAAATCCTCTTATGTTTTTCTTTGACCCTTTTAGGTACTGGACCAGATGGTAGAATCACAAAGAAAGATGTGGAGTCATTTGTGCCACCAAAGGCTGCTCCGGTGAGTAGGCTTGAGGTCTGCAAGAATGGATATTTTATTATGGTGATGGAAATGCTCTGTAGAAATGCAGTAACTATATGGAACTGTTATTGCTGGACTGGTTGAGTTATGATGCTATGTGGGCTATGGTGACTGTTAGGTTGTAAAGCTTAACCTGTCAGAAACACGAACAAAGTTTTCTTCCTTTATTTGTGCTTTTGGTATTTCACTGAGGGGGAAAAAAAAAAAAGTGTGCTCCCAACCCTTCATTTGGTTGCTACATTGTTATGGATTGAGGTAAACTCAGTCCCTGCTGATCTAACATTACTGAAAAGAGGCAATGAGAATGAAAGCCAGACTTATGATCCAACAGCCTGTCCACAAGTCTGTTCTTATACCTTTGCTTGTCATTTATAGGAGATAATGAAAGTGTTGCTTTGTGTGCTGCTGGAAGGGATGTGGCCAAGTGCAGTTTGAGAGTGCCCTCTAGCATACCTCTCTGCTGTACGTAAAACAACCATCTATCAGGACTTACTACTCTGGCAGCTTCGTAGCAGTGTGTATCAGTGTTGCATTTCTAACTCATCCAATTTAATAATTGAATATAGGACTTCTAAGAAACCTAGTGGGTACTGGAGAGGTGAGGATAGAGAGTAGAAATATCTGCTGCTCTTAAGCAAGAGGCAACTTAGTCTCAGCACTCGTCCCACATACCGGATTATTCTGTACAACTGGTATTTGGGTAGTCCTGTGAATTATGCTGTGTTTCTCTGATCGCAGGCTCCAGCACTAGAGGCAGTTCCTGCAGCTGCTGCAGTTGCAGCAGCACCAGTGGGGACCTTCACAGATATCCCGATCAGCAACATTCGGAGGGTAGGAAGATTTTATTCCTTTCCGAGGTCATTATTTGCAGCTGTGAATTTTCCAAATTGATTTATTTTCATTGTTTCTATTGTATACCTGCAGGTCATTGCTCAGCGGTTGATGCAGTCTAAACAAACAATACCTCACTACTACCTTTCTGTTGATATAAACATGGGAGAAGTACTGGTGCTAAGGAAAGAACTCAATCAGGTAAAGCATTTAGGCATGGTGAGAATGTGTGTGTGGGGAAAGCTGCATTTTCTCCCAGGTTTGCCCACCCTGCTTATTGTTGATAATGCCATTTTGGCTTGGAAAAAAATAGTCTTTTCAGGGCCATTTCTACCTGTTGTGGATCAGTTCTGAACTGTCTGTGACAGAATAAGACTTGTTACCCATGCGCTGATTTCTGACTTCCCTAAGAGGGCCGCTTTGTGCTCTGCTTGGTGGTGTTTGATTCTTCCAGCTGGAAAGTAGGGTAAAAGGGTAAAAAGGTTTTTAAGGGTAAAAAGGGTAGAAATTCAAGCAAAATAATAACTTTAAGCCAAGTTTGGGGAAAAACAGACATTAAAAAAGATTGTGCCTTCTTAAATGATGAAGGAGATGTATTCATGCACTTCAAATATTAATGCTTACAAGTAGTGTGATCATTTTCTAATGTTTTCTCTAAACAAGGCTGCACGGCAGTGACTATCCAAGTTAATAGAGTTAATGTGTAAGAGACAAACTGACGCCTCAAATCTCTTTATTTACAGGAGGTCTCAGATAACATTAAGCTTTCTGTCAATGACTTCATAATTAAAGCTTCTGCTCTGGCATGCTTGAAGGTGCCTGAGGCAAATTCTTCATGGATGGACACAGTTATTAGGCAGTAAGTTTATGGTACGGTCGAAGCCAGAAACTTTCTTTGTTCATGGCTAAATAGCAGACTTCTGGGATTTGAGGAGGGAGGGGAACAGGTATAATGCAAAGGTTGAGGGGCTGTCGTTAAAGTGCTAAGAACTTTGCATCTAAGGCTAGTGTGCAAGGTGAAATAATTGTTGCAGAATTAATATTAATTTAGAGTTGTCTGAACAGTGCTGAAAATTTTTTTTGTTATCTTGCTAAAGTAACTGGCATCCCCCTTGTGTCTTGCAGAAATCACGTAGTGGATGTTAGCGTTGCAGTTAGTACTCCTGCAGGGCTTATAACCCCTATTGTGTTTAATGCACATATAAAGGGCCTGGCTTCCATTAGTAAGGATGTGGTTTCTTTGGCAACTAAAGCCCGAGAAGGTAAACTTCAGCCTCATGAATTCCAGGTGAGAAACTCAGATTGCTGTTAAACACTGCTGCCCTTCACTTCTGTTCAGAAGCCCTGTTCAGAATGAGCAAAGCCTATTTTGTGATGTTTCAGCCATGTTCATTAATATTCCACATGAAACAGCTTTTGCGAATTTGACTATGAATGTGTTTTTCTTGTAGGGTGGTACTTTCACAATTTCCAATTTAGGAATGTATGGGATTAAGAATTTCTCTGCCATAATCAATCCACCTCAAGCCTGCATCCTTGCAGTTGGTTCCTCAGAGAAAAGGCTAGTGCCAGCTGATAATGAGAAAGGGTAAGTATTCATCTGATTCTGTATATACTGAGCTTCTGAATTCAAACTCTGAAATAATGGCTAGTTTTCTAACACTTCCATTAGATTATAATTTAAAAAACAAAATTAATTGTTGACATACTGCTTTCAGTACCTTCTGAAGAAGTGCAGTGACATCTTGTATGAAAGGGTCACACAGGTGTTAAAGAGAAACATGGTGCCTGAGGAATGATCTGCCATACATTTATTCTTGCAACTTCTTTGGAAGTTAATGAAATGCTGTTTCTTTCTTCGAGGGGTAGGGTTAAACTGTGGAAAAGCGTCTGGGATCCACAACAGTTTAGGCACCTGTTCCTCTTTTAACAGCTTAAATTTGCCTTTAAGGAAAACCTAAGGGATGGATTATAATTCAAGTGTCCTGTATGTAATATCACCTTGTCTGGAGCTTGAATTAGCATAGACCCAGGAGCACGTTTGGGATTATTTGAACTTGTTAACAGTCCTAGATATCTATCGCTGATACGTGGGGAAACCGGAGGTTGCTGGTTAAAATGGCTCCTTCTTTAATCATGTTGGGCTCTTCTTGTGATCCAAAGAAAGAGGAGCTTCCTGTTGTAAAGGGAACATACAAATGTGTTTCTTAATTGTAGAAAAGGAATGAATGTGATCTGCTGTCTAGTGTAATCTTTTTTAGAAGTCCACAGGGAGAACCCTCTGTTACCTAGCACCAACTCCTATTGCTGGTTCTCTGATAAAAGCTTTTTTGCTTTGTTAGTGGCACTGACTTGCAGAGGATTGTGTTAACATTTGTCTTTTTTTTTTTTTTCTTACAGATTTGATGTGGCTAGTGTGATGTCTGTTACACTTAGCTGTGACCATCGTGTTGTAGATGGAGCAGTTGGAGCACAGTGGCTTGCTGAATTCAAGAATTTCCTTGAAAAGCCAGTAACCATGCTGCTATAATTTAACCATGCAAGCAAAATTTTCCTGGGTCACAGTGTTTTGTTTTAAACAAGCTATTTAGACTTTAGTGTTCAGACTTATTAAAAGAGTTCCTTTTTTATTTTAAATATGTATTATATTATCTGGTAATGTTATTACCAGTGTGTACAGAAAAAGTTTGCAAAAGTGCTTTTCAGAGCAATACTACAGCTATACTGTATTTTTATACAGTTAAATTGCAAACTCTTCCAAAACAGAGTTAAACATCCCAGATTTGAAAATGATCCAGGCAGTACACATACTGCCATCTGCTTCTAAACTAGGATGAACAGGGGGGTACATACCAAGCAATTTCATGACCTCAGTGTTCTCAGAAATTTGAATTATAAACATCTCTTCACAGGAGTTCAGATGAGATGGTGACTGAAACGTACAAGTTAGTAGAAGGTGAATTCCCTTATTATCCTGTTCTCCTGCTGGGGTGGGTGAGTGTGACAGATGCACTAAGGGACTGAAGCGCCTGGGAATAGTTTCTCAAAGGCCAAGTGCTAGCATTCCAAATCTCTCTTGGAATTTGGCACTGGTCTGGACCTTCTCAGCTATGTGATCCCATTTGAGCACTTTAAGGTGAAAGAGAACTGCTATCTGTGGGATCACAGCTCTCAGATGCCACAGGGAATGTGCTGTCTTCTCATGGACTTTCACTTACATGTGCTTTTTGTATGAAAACTCTTTAATTGCTATTCCTCATGCTAAGACTATGATGACATGGAAGTAACTGTTTTGCAGAATGTTCACGAGAATCTGTGTGTTGGAACCCAATATAGGCAAATCACACATGCTGATAATCCCATCAGTGGATATTAATCATGTGATGACTCGAATGTTTGGAATGATTTTTTTCAAGCATTCTAACATAGGACGCTAGTCATTGGTACTGTGGTTCTTCCCTGAATTGTCTATGTTGTCCCAGCCTCAGTAAGCTGCAGAATGTGCTACCCATGTATATATTGTATGTAAAATGCTTCAGTAGTTTGTTGGACTTGTGTCCAGTTACCCCAGTCATTGTATCCTGGAAGGGGTGCAGTGCTGAACATTCTGAAATTCCACTTTCCACATGGAAATGTTAATGTAAAAAGGACGACTGTGTAGTTACTACAGAGTGACCAGGATAATTAAATAAGGGGGGGGAAGTTTAAAAAAAAAAAGAAAGAAGACGTTAAAGCTGATCTGTTATTCTGTATATTGCATTATGTACTGTTTCCTGTAAAGTTCTACAAAATTCACTAAAGATGTTGAAAGAAAATACTGTGGAAATTAAATATTTTTGTGGGAACTATTTAATGTCCGGTTGCTGTGGTACCTGGTTTTCATGTCTGGCTTAAGCAAAAAAGTGCATTAAGGTTTTGGTTTTTCATTAATGATCTTAAAATATTTTGGTTCCAGACCTGCTCTAGTGAACCTACATTCTATTAAATGTTTGGAATTGACAACTACTAAAACATGTTCCAGTGCTTTTCTGTTCGGTTGTGTGTGGCTTACTGTACTGCTGTAGCACCATCAGAGCTGTTCAGCCTTTCAGTCTGATGGTGAAACTCACCCTATTAACTTTAAATTGTAATCACAAATGTTCCAAAATAATACATGCTTTATTACTGTCACGCAGCAGTAAACTTTAATCTTCCTGGCTTCCTTGCTGCAGTTTTCACCAGAACCTCAAAATTCTGCCTACGGAGACCTTTCACTTTCTCCCTGCAGTAAGACACTAAATAGTTTATGTTACGGAAGCACTCTGTGAATGACACTTGCAACTCCAAAAACCCTACACAGTGCGTGTGCTTGGAGTGCTGATGGTGACTTCTGGTCCTGCCTGCACCCCGCGACAGGCCAGCTTGTGCAGTGATAGAATTTCAGCTTGGACTTGCAACTATAACCACTGAACAGTATTTCAATGCAACCATCTGAGTTTCTTTGAAAGAAAGAAGGGGGAAGACTGAGAGTTACTGCTCGTTTGTAAGCCTGTATTTTAAAGTCGCAGCTCAAAACCAATTTGTTGCCATTTCTGATCTGGTATCAGTACAGAAACATGGTTATAGTGCAGATGTGTCATAGAAGCCATAAGAACGACATACTGCTGAACCAGTCATGAAACTAAGATCACTTAAACTTTTGTCCCTTTCTCAATTAATTCTAGTAATGCTTAGTAATCCTTGAAGTTGTTTTGTGTTGCTTTGTATTACTTTGTATTTTGTGTATCTCTGTAAGCTAACGCAGATCGTTTTCCTAGTTGAAGTGCTCCCAGGTTGGCTTTGGTTGCTAACTTCGTGCTAAGGGTTCCTGAGTTTTGAATCTCTATGTGCTGTTGTGAATAGTACAGAGTAAGTCTATTGTTTTATGGTCTCACTCAGAGATTACCAAACTGGTAAGAAGTGAGGTGAAGCATATTCAGTGACTGAAAAGACCACAAAGCCTGTTCCAGGTAAGATCAGCAGGAATTGTCCTAAAGAGAACAGCAAGAGCATGCAGGGCAACTTGTAGAAGTGTGTATGACGCCTCTGCTGCTTGTTCTGGCATTAAATACACGCGAGAGCTGTTCTAACCGTGTGAATCAGTTATTTAGCAAAAAGACTTCCCAACTGTTATTGCTATACCTTAAGGCAGAATTAATGATGTAGTAAAGCATGTATGCATTTATGGTTCTTTGCTACAGCTGTTAACATATTCAGGTGCTCCTTGAATATTTATGATCTTACTTTTTTCCCCAAGTTTGATGGTCCTAGTGTTCCTCCAGACTTCCTTTTCTACATGCATCTTCTAAAGGCATTTAAGGTATTCACCACTGAAGATTAGAAGGCCGTTAAAAAAAACTACCAACCTCATCACCATCTAAAAGTTAGGATTCTCATTCGAGGCTTTTGTTTTGCTCTGTCGTCTGTGAACAGGACCTGGATAGAATGCAGTCGTTAAAGATCTGTCTTGGCAACTGGCACTGTGATAAACAATACCCGTTTTCCTTTGTTAAATACTGCTGTAGCTGTTTCTTCGTCCACCAATTCTGGCAGATCTAGTTGTAATTTGTATTTTTCAGGGACTTCAATAATTATGTCATCCTAAACCAAGAAAATTAAAATATTTGATTAACTATTTGACAACAAATTAGCAGTAAGCATTTCTAGGAATTCGATACTAGGCAGAAAACACAAGGTTATTCTTTCTGCTATCTTACCTTTGAAATTCTCAGATCACACTCAGAAACAGAGCTAACCTTAGGCAATTCAATTTTGAGTTCAATTTTGAGTGTTTTTTTGTTTGCATCCTTCACAGTGATCATTTCGTAGACAGGGGTACTTAGCTTCTCTGGCATTTCAGTACTGGTAATTTCCTCTATCAGATGTACTTTAGACTGTGTCACACTTTCTTCCTTCAGGAGCACAGGAGCATTGCTGCAGTCCTCAGCTTCCAGAGCGTGTAGCAGCTGATCAAGTGTCAGTTCTTTCAAGAAAAATAAAGTTTTTCACACATATCACTCAGTTACTAAGATCTGTAATGTTATGCCACTTGACAAAAGTATCACGAAAGTTTTAACTGTAATTAATTGTAATTAGCAGTTTTGTCAGCTGAAGACACTGGCAGTTTCTCCTTCACCCGTGATTTGGTTTTATTGTCAACGGGTTAAAAGTTGTTTTCAGACTACTAGTTACAGCAGCAATCCCTTTTACTCAGGTTAGAGCAAAAGAAACTTAGCACCTCAAAGGATCAAACCCAAGTGGAGTTCCCATGTCTGGTGGATATAAGAAAAAGGGAATTTGTTGTTTCAGTGTCACTACAATAAAACAGAGATGAACCCAGGCAGGCCAGCAGGGTTAAACTAGTGTCTGGTATGAATACCACTGCCTTATTCTGAATTCTTAGAGAAGCAGTTGGTTTATGCTTATGGCAAGGATAGGGGTTAGAGAGATGAAGCCTGAATAAATGTTGGAGAATCTGATAGGGCCTGAAAGAAAAGTGACAGCAGATCTCTACATACCCTTCTTTGTGTTCTGACTGAAATGTGGAGTTGGCATCTGCCTTCCTTTCAGACGCTGCTGCATCGTTTCCAGGCTTCCCTTCAGTTTGAATGGTTCAATGGTGTACGAGTAAGAAAGAGTAAGTTTGCATCGCTCCTCAACAAATCTAAGGGTCAAGTGGATCAAGTGCTCCATTTTTTCTGGGTTTTCTTCTCCCCTCTGAAGAACATCTGGGTTATATGCAATATCTATAATGCTGTAAAGGTCTATAAAAATAAGTTATGTGTCAGAATTAGTGCTGTGGTACCATATGCTGGCATTCTTTATAATCACTTGATTTAAAAGCAAAGGAAATGAACTTGTGGCTTCTGGGCAGAGTTCACTCTATCAACCTCACCTAGAGAGGACACCTCTCCATGTGCTCATCCTGCAGGCTGTGTTCGGGGAGGCAGCACAGTCCCAGTTAACAGGAGTGTGTGTGAGATTCCTCCTTCTCAGGATTTAGATGCGTGCAATTTTTGTGCTGCTTCAGCTTTTCTAAAAACGGCCGGGCTCATTTAGAGTCCCCGGTGAGACCCAGCCCCAGCCCCATCCCCAGCCGGCCGCGGCGCAGCCCCAGCTCCGTCCAGCCCCGCACGCGGGCGCGGATCTCCGCGCGGGGCGCTCCTGCGGGACAATCGCGTCCGGGGCGCGGGGCGGGCACGTACCTCCTTCGCCGGACACTGCTGCCAGCGGCCCCGCGCGGACAGGGAGGGGCTCGGCGGGGGCCCTGGGCGCCGGGACCCTTTTCCAGCTGCAGACGTTGATGAACAGCGGCCGCCCAGCGCCCTGCAAGAGACCGGCCCGCGGCTCAGCTCCGCGCCCGCCCCCCGCCGCCCTCGTACCCGCCCCTGGGGAGCCCCAAACCCCGCGCACCCACCGCGGGGCGGGCGCGCAGGCACAGGTGAGGCTCCGGCGGGGCGCGGAGCCGCTCGGCCTCGGCGCTCTGCTGCCGCAGGAGCCGGCGGTAGGCCCGGGGATCGTTCTCCGCCATCTCGTCCAGCAGCGCCCAGAGCCGCCCGGCCAGCGCCGCGCCCGCCATGGCTCCCGCCGTCGCCTAGCGACGGCAACCGGAAGGGCCGCGCTCCGCGGGTCCGCCCGCCGTCCCCGGCCGCCTCCCGCTGCCGCGAGTTCCGGCCCCGCCATCGCCCTCGCCCCGCTCCCCCGGCACCCCCCGCCCCGGCCCCGCCGCGGAGCTGGACGCTGCCCGCCTGTCCCCGGAGCCGCCGCCGGGCCGTTCCGCCCGGTGCCCGCCGCGGCCGGGGGCTCACGGCGGCTCAGCGTCCCGGCGTGTGCTGCCGGGCGGAGGCAACTCGGCGGGCACCGCCTCCGGTCGGGCGCCGAGAGCGAGGCCCGGCCTTGCCCGTCCCTTCCTGCCCGCGGCTGCGCCCCGGTGAGCGGCCCCCACCCGCCCCCGGGGGTGCCGGTGGGGCCGGTGTCCGCGGGGCCGCGTAGGGCGAGAGGATGTCCCGGGTGCCGGTGGGGAAGGTGCTGCTGCGGAACGTCATCCGGCACACGGGCGCGCACAACAAGGTACGGCCGGGGCCGGGGCCGGGGCCGGGGGCGGCCGGTGGCCGGCTGGGGCGCCCCCTTGCCCTCGCTCTCTGCGGTGGCTCCTCCGCCTGGCTCTGCCCCGTGCCCGCCTCTGCAGGCGGCTTTTGTCCGCGGGTGCGAGCGGCGAGGCTCGGGGCTGCACCGGGGCCTGGCCGTGCCGCCTGCGCCAGGCCCGGGACCGGCGGCCCCTCCCGGCGGCGCGGGGCGGGCGCGTGTGCCGGGAGCTGTGACCGTCGGGGGTCTCACGGGCGGTTTAACCTCGTTTTTCTTGAGTTCTCATCGTGGCGAGGGAATGTCTGTGTGTATTTACCTCTACAGTTTGCCCTATGTAAAACATGTTCTCGGAACTTTCATGGAAATTATGGTTTGTCTTTTTAAAAGTAGCAAACTAATGGTTTGGCGTTTTTTTCTTGTTGTGCTGTGCACATACTTTTAATTGAATCGGGGAATTTGAACTTTCTGTTGATGTGCACAGCCAGTATTTTAAAGATTAACAAACTCCCTGAACTTTAGCAAACTAATTAAATCCTGACATAATTCAGCAGCTCCGTTTGTTTCATATGTTTATAAAATCACTCATTTACAGTGTCCGTAAACATAAATCTGTGCCAAACCACGCAGTACTTGCATGCTGTGATTTTTCAGCCTGGAGTGTAACTTCTCATTTTGGCTTGGTCCTTCCAGACGGTATTTCTGTACTGACTTCTCTAACAGTTCGTCTGTTTGGGATGGGAATGAAGGACAAGGCAGGGCAGCCAGAACAGCTGAGATAATAAAATCAGGCAAACCCAACATTTCTGATGGTATTGTACTTAATGTGCTTTGTTAGGGTATTACCATCAAGAGGTTCTCTTTTGGTTACCTTGGTTATAGCTACAAATAATGACCAGTTTTAGTATGATAGGAAAGCTTGCTGTGAATTTTGTTAGCAGGAGTGTTGACCTAGGAGCTGACCTTACATGCTGCATATCTGTAAAGTTTCCCTAACGCTACACTTGTTTCCCTTCTGTGACTTTCAGATTCAGGAAGAGACAGAAATGTGGAAAATAAGGGAGTGGGAGAAGCAGACGGAAGAGACTTACTGGAAAAGGCAAAGCAGAATGCTGTCGGACACCTCCAGGTGTGTTTTAGTTGTGTGGAGGAGATAATTGACTTAGTTGCTGAACCCTTTTGCATTATAACACTTGAAGAGCGTTCTGTGGTGACTGTGTGTTTACAATATATGAAGACTACAGATACATTTATTTTCTCCTTAATGAGTCCCTGGAAAGAGGTCAGACTTCTGCTTAAGTCTAACCTTTTATCTCTTCATCTAGATGTATAGTCTTCAAAATACACATTAAGTGGGCTGGGCTCTCTGAAGGGATGGGGTAGGAAGTGCTTAAGTAATATGTCAGAACGTTGTGAGGGAAGTCTAATGTATTGCTATTTAGGTTAGCAGTAAACAAAGCTGTTATGGTGTGGGGTCCTGCACTGTTATAACACACCAGGATTGACTGCTGCTGGTGTGGGATCTGTTAAATCATTCTGACATGCCTGAGGATCTCACAAGCTACGTGAAACCAAGCTGGGTTTGGGGGAAGCGTTGGGGAGGGCAGGGGGAAGGTTACCACCATGAGGACTTTTCAGAAGCATGAATGTTGCAGGAAGTGGTTTTGGTATCTCAGGGTAGAACACCTTTCAGACTCAGGTGAAGTCCACGGCTGCTGCGTGGCTCAGGAAGTGTGGTGTTTCAAGTGAGAAACAAAACTAAAGCCACGGGCGTGTGAGATCAGTCAAAACTGTTGGTGCTTTCTGGGGATTTGGGGTCTTAGTCCTGATACCTGATCAAATTGCAGTTCTAGTAAGTTGGCTCCTTCAGTTTCTCCTTTGCTGCTTTTACTGCATATTGATAGTCTGCTCCTGCAGAGTATTCCAGAGGAAGAGACCTGCATTTGTTGTGATAGGCAGGATAACCCCTTCCTCTAATTTTGCATTGGGAGCATCTCTGTCAAGAATGTTGCTGTGCCCAGAGGGCCGTAGTAAGTTTTGAAAACCAGTGTTAGCTACTGAACTGGTTTTGTGAGAGCTGTTATCGGTGACTGTCTGTTAAAATGATAGCTGGTCTTCTTGCATAGATGGACATCCAAGACTTGCTGGATTTTTGCTCCTCTCGCTGGACTAACCCCTTGCTCAGAAAGTTTCTCCATCAGAGCTGGCAGCTGAAGGACAACTGTTCTCTTTCTGCAGCAGTCGGATGCGCAGTGATGGCTTTGATGAGGAGGGCTACAGGGCTGACTGGAAAACAAGGAACTCACACTTTCTTGACCTTGTTGAAGATGATCTCCTCAGGGCCCGATCCTGGAATAAAAAGCTGTATGAATGTGAAGCCAACATGCCAGACAGGTCTGTGGGGGAATTAATGTTCTGTGATTACAACTGTAATTAAAACACCTTTTTGGAGTCCTGTACCAAAAAGTTAGTACATTTTCAGTATGTATTCCTATAAAATAATGCTTGATCTCGTTTTGAGAATGAACAAGTAATATGCATGAACTTTTGCAGTGTCACAGAATACGTAATTTGAGTTCATCTATAGAGTTCCTAAGTCACAGTAGGCTGCAAAAGCTCAGTCCTAAGCATAGGAACTAAGCTTAGTATTTATTACTTTGCCCAAGGAACTTAAAAAAAACACTTGAGAAAATGCACGCTAGGGTTATTTTAAAGAAATTTTAGTTGTAGTTTTCCATAATTAGAAGTGGAAAAGAGGCTGAGAACATAAGATGTATTTAAATAGTACCAGCCACATCAGTCATATTTCCCTCCTTCTTTGTTGAGAAGGTTCTGATAGCCCTTCTTCTTTGCTGTCTAAACTCATGTTCGTTCTGTGGCTCTGTCTTTTCAGAATTATATTTTTTCCTTAAACACCTTGTCTGTTTCTAATAGGTGGTTCTGCTTTCTTACAGATGGGGTCACAGTGGCTATAAAGAGTTGTACCCTGAAGAATTTGATACAGATAGGTAAGGCAAGCAGGCTTACTAATGTATCCAGAATCTTCTGTCAGATTATGCAGGGAATTTTGCAAACTGAGTTTTAAATTTTTAATATAGATCAGCCTTGAACGTAAAGCAGCACTCTTTAGTTACAGACACCCACTGAAAAAAATCTAGTCCATTAATGTGGTTCCCCCTTGTCTGAGTCTTAGGAGGGGAGTGCATCTTTTGTAGTGATTAGACAGTCAGCTTTATGTTGAGTTACTAAAATGCTGTGAATCTGGAAGGTCTGTCTGGGCCAACAGAGAGTCATAGTAGTAGGCTGAATCCAAAGCTCAGTATACACCCTCTCAAATATCAGCTCCAGGTTCTTCTTTCCATTTCTGTTTCTCCTTATTTGGAGAATATAAATTCTTGCAGTATCCTGGAGAGTGGGGACTTAACTGTAAAATAAGATCTTGGGTAGAATTAATTATTTTTAAACTACATCTAACAGAATCATCACGTACAATATCTGTCAGGCATATGGATTTGAAGTAACCTGCTATAAATGAGTTTTCATCTTGGCTTTCAGTACACATTCTCCTTGGTTCTGGCTCAAATACCTTATACAGGGGTATTAGCAAGGTGTGGACCCAAGCTGTTAATAAGTACTTGGAACAAAAATGCAGCTACCACATCTGTCAAAGTACCTGCTTCCCTGCTCTAGCCAAATGAATTGATGGGCTTGCTTAAAACTTTGAGACAGAAAAGGCTCAACTGCTGTGTGCCTGCCTGTCTGCTTCCTTCTGGTCATCCTTCATTCTTTTTACAGTGACCAGCAAGAACGAGATGAACAAAATGCCATCAATGGGAAGAAGAAATCTCATCTGGGAAAGCAAACTGCCCGTGAGTCGCACAGACGGAAAAAGACAAAGAAATCGCACAAGAAGAAGCAAAAAAAGCGATCACACAAAAAGCGAAAGAAAAAGAAAAAGGAGCAAGGGAGAACATCATCAGATTCTTCCCGGGAGAGCGAGTGCTCAGAAGAGGAGACTTCAAGCGCCCGTAAAGGGAAACACAAGCGCAAGAAAAAGACCAGGAAAGTGCCTGCCAGGGAACCTACCTCTTCTTCTGGGCAGGAAAGTGACTTTTCTCATGCAAGCAGCTCAACCACCAGCAGCTCCGAGGACAGTGAATCTGAGGAGAAAAAAGAGAAACGGCCCACAAAAAAGAGGAAGAAACGTCACAATTCTGTGTCAGAGAGCCACACTGAAGTACCAGAGAAGAGGAGCAAGAGGAAGAACTGGAAGGTGGCCGCTGATGAAAAATCGGAGGATAGCTCAGATGAAGACTGATAAGTCTAGGCTGCAGCTCAAACAATAAGGTAGAGGACAGAGGCAGGTATTTATCTTTCAGCACTGCCCCATGGTACAACTTGTTTCAACACTGTGGTTTATATACATCCTGCCAGCCCACAGGGGGAAAAACTGAGCCTCAGCAGCCTGCAGTGGGTGCCCCCTTGCTTTTCATTGACGTTCAGAAAACTGGGGGAGCAGTTGCCTGTCTCACAGGTTGACTGGTCCTGCCAACTTCAGATTCTTTT
Organism: Strix uralensis; assembly: GCF_047716275.1. Classification (NCBI taxonomy): domain Eukaryota; kingdom Metazoa; phylum Chordata; class Aves; order Strigiformes; family Strigidae; genus Strix; species Strix uralensis. Next base: position 2,242,421 of record NC_133997.1, on the reverse strand, counting down.
TCTGTGACCAGGTTGACCTCTGATGCACGAAAATGTTACAGGCTGTCTGCAGGGGGAAAACAGGCATGTCTGCACCACTTTTATTTTTTTAAAAATTCAGTTTTAACAGATTGCGTTTTTGGGCTACCAAATCAATGACTAAGACTTGCAATAGGAGAGGGGGGACACAAAAAGTCTCATAACAGAGGAAGTGTCACTGGATTTAACCCTACAGTAGCCTTGTCTTCCCATCCTCCAACAAAAGCAGACCTGTGTGGCAGCATGCACGTGGTCAGCTGGACGCAGAAGGGAGCATGAGGGAATGCTCTCACTCCAGCTGAAGGTGCAGTGACTCCTTCCATAATGATGAAGACACCAGTGCATTTGCTTGTTTTAGACTTCTCTCTGAATCCTGGCATGGGCTGGCCATTGTGTCTACCTTTCCTTCATTCTTTGTAGGGGGATGCTGAAACCGTTTGTGCTGACAGAGATGCCTTGGTGGGTGTTGTGTTCTGTCTCTGGTCTGCCCAATGTATTACTGGAGAAATTGGCACTGGGCCGTTCTCCCTGCAGTTGAACAGCCAAGCCTTTTAAGAAAATAAATAAATCCAGACATGTTTGATGCTTTTGTCGTTGTTTTGGAGTAAAGCCCGGGGACAGAGCACAGGCCTGAGGAGCCTAGGTGGTCCTTGTGTTCTCCCTGTGCCATGTGTTTCTGCCTGATCACACGGGGTGGCTGTGGAGGGCTTGAAGGAGAGGCTGGAGGGGGAAGCAGCCATCCCCGAAACGTGCTGTGCTGACGTGATCGTTGTGTCAGTGACTGAGCACAGCTCCTGCTTTAGTTACACCTGAACAAGTACGAAGCAGCGCCAGTGCCCCGGGTCCTCATTCCCCGTCCTGCCCACGGTCCCTCTTTTCACTTCAAGTGAAATTCCGCGTACGCCCCTGTCTGCCGGCTGATGCCCGAGCCTGGCAGAGAGCGGTGCTGCAGAGCGGCTGTCGGCTGCTTGCCTCGGTCCTGCGGTAACACCGCAGCTGCTGTACCTCCATCACGGGAGATGTTCAAGAGCTGTTTATTTTGCACGGCTTCGCTCGCACAAAGATTTCTCATTACCAAACGCGCAGGTGAGGAGCGCCCGGGTCCATCGTTGTGGATTTTAGGATACCGAGCATCTCCGCGGCGGCGCCCCCGCTCTCCCCCGCTGCCGCTGGGGGCGGCCGGAGCTCTGCGGCTCGGCCCGTCCCGGCCCCCCCCGGGCCGCGCTTTCCCCGCCCAGCCCCGCCGCGGGGCCGCTGCCGCCTCCCCCGCAGCCCGGAAGCGGAAGGGCCGCGGCGGCAGCGACTTCCCGCTGCGGTGCCCTTGGGCCGGCCGGGGACGATGGCGGCGCTGGCGGTGCTGCTGCGGGCGGGGCTGGCGCGGCCGCGCGGCGCCCAGACGGGTGAGTGCCCGCCGGCCCCGCGCCCCGCGCCCCGCCGCCCCGCGCTGACCCCCCGTCCCCGTTCTCTCCGCAGCTCTCCTCGCCAGGACCCTTCTCCGCCGCCCCGCCGTCCTGGCGGCCGCCGCCGATCGGAGCGCTCCGGCCCGCCGGAGCCACAGCCCCCCCCAGCAGGGCCACGGTACGTCCCGCGGACCGGAGTGCGGGGTGGGGGAGGGGGTGCGCGGGGGGGGGCGGGTCTCCTCGTCCCCGGGGCCGGCAGCGGGTCTGGCAGCCGGCGCGGAGCCGGTGTTCCCCGGAGCGGCCCCGCCGGTCCGGCCCAGCGGCGGGCGGGCGGCGCCTGGAGCCGGGCGGGAGGTTTAAACCGTCGGTGTGAGTAGCCAAGGGCAGAAAGGGACCGACGCCCGGCACAGCGCTGTTCTCTCGGGGGGTGCGGGGGGGTCGCTGCTGTCACCGGGATGTGTCACCATCCCCTGCGACGGGCCTGTCCTCAGGCGATAGCGCAGCTCTTGCGCTCTGCCCGGGCTGATTTAAAACCAGGTGTGTGTGGCTTTACACGGCTTCAACTGGAAACCAACGCTTGCGGCGTCAGGATGAAGTGTGTGGATGCTGCGAGCCCTTAAATGGGAGATATTAACTGGATGTTAAAAAAGTAAATCTCTGCTTATTAACAAAGGTGGTAGTTTGATCGACTGTGGGAAAATGGTTGAAAGATTTTTAAAAGAAATCAGAAAGAAGGGTTTAACGTTTCTTTTGGTCCAGCAGCGGTAATAACATGAAAACACCACAATTGTGGCTTCTTTCTTGAACAGTAGAGCTTCTGATTCACTGAGGTTAATCTGAGAAGTCTGATCTGCAGGCGGAGAGTATTTCTTAGATTGTTTTTTCCTCTCTCCGTGTGGTAAGACTATACAGAGGTGATGAAAGATAACCTTGCCAAGACCAAGTGCTGGGCTGTGCACGTTGCTCAATTAGACATGAGAAATGTTGTGACTGGAGGTTAAGGGTGTTTTGTAGCCATTACAATGCAACTTAGAAGTGGAGAGAATGAAGAAAGGCTTGTAAAAGAAATTCACTTAAACACATTAAATCATTTCCTTCCTTTCTACTCGGACTTGATATTAACAGTAGACTTCATGCATGCGCTGGGAAGCCTTCTTGGCTGGGGAGCTCTACAGGGACAGCTTATTATCTGTAGCCTAGGTCCCTTTCATGTTTTACTTCAGGTCCTTTGCTTTCCTTATCTTGTCACTTTTCCAAATTTCTTTCTTCTTGCAAAACCAAAGAAAAACATCTGCATTTTGGTTTAGACGGATGGATAGTATCTGTGTGTTAGGTAAGCACTTTGGGGCTATTGTATTATAAAAGGAATTTCACAGAGTCAATTCTTGATTTTTTTTTTAGCCTGGGCTGATGCTGACATCCTGGTTCAAAGTATTGCTTATGATGTTAGGGTTTTGGTTTGCTCCAGAACCTTCTAGATGTTTGGGTATTTTTTTTTTCCTCCCTAATAGTATTTGCATGCTTCTAAAAAGTAAGAGTTGGTTACAGAGCTCCCTAACTGGTATTTCTGTTTCTAGAGACATCTGTCACGTGGTTCAGATTGTACCCAGCTGAGTATCAATGGAGGACTGAAATCCTTTGGCCTTCAGGCTACTTCTAGACCATATATCACTGTGATGGTCCCAGAAGTTTAATCTGCTGTTTACAGTTAAAAATAGTAATATTGGTTCCTGGGCAGAACTGTGCACAGAGTTATCATGATGTGCCATTCACTGGAACTTGTAATTGTGTTCATCCGGATCTCAAAGCCATTTCTCAAAAGGTGGGAGTAGTAACTAGTATGTAAGTCAGGAAATTCATTAGACAAAAGGGCTTTGCCTTCGGAGACACTTCTTTCCTGTGACGGTTGACTTGGACCTTAGGCCTGAACCACAGGTTGCCAAAGTAGGACTGGTGTTTGTTTTGACTTTACCTGCGAACTTCTATTCTTTTATAGTGAAAGAAGCTTCTCTTTCTTAGCAGCAGCAAAGAGAAGAGTATGTAAAATGAACCTTTTGGACATTGTAAAATAGATACATATTCTATAGCAGTGAGTCAAAGGCATCTAAGTTTTGCTTGGATGAAAACTTAGTAATCAGGTCAGAGAAAACGCGTAATTGTGTGGTGCTGATCAGGATGAGGTATCTGTTTTTAAGATTACAGCACTTCAAACAGGAACTTTGCACTGAAAAATACTTCTCCTTACAGGCAGTTCCAAGGCTGCGTCTTTGCACTGGACAGGTGAGCGAGCTGTCAGTGTCCTCTTGCTGGGTCTCCTTCCTGCAGCCTACCTGTATCCTGGACCAGCCATGGATTATTCACTGGCTGCAGCTCTCACTCTCCATGGCCACTGGTAAGCACAGTAGATCCCTCAGAATTAAGAGTAAAGTGATAGTCAGGGTGGCTCCAAGCCTTAGGTCTTAAATCTGTATATGGCAGTAAGTCTGCTGACATTTCCTGATCTAGTATAAAACACTTGGAAAGAGATGCAAGCAAAGTCCTTACTCTTCAAGTTCCATGTCAGTCGTGGTCTTTGACAAGACTGGGATGCCAGGTTTTCTTAAATCTGAGTTTTGCCCTTATGAAGTTGTACCAGGGATTCTTGCATTTGCCTCACTGTGACTGGGAGCTTCTTCCTGAAGCCCTCAAATCTAGTACAGAATTAATCTGAAATGTGTCCTTGAATATATTTGGCAGAGCTCTTTCAAATATAAAATACGTAAAGTTAAGCTTGCCTGCCTTTGGAGCATTTCTTCCCTTGTTTGGTGTGTGCGTCTTGGTGCCATACTGGATATGACCATGTGGGGAAATTCCAGGCACTAGAACAGGTTGTTGCAGGTTGATGTGTTGAAATGGGTTCTCTGGATGACATTTTTTGTCAGTGCGTGCACATTTGATTTTTTTAGTGAATGTCTCTTGTTGACAAAAGTGTCAGGATTGTTCATACTAGAAATCCCTTTTCCATAAACAGTGCGGGGACGTCCCCGGTGAGAAATAAGTCTTGCTGCTTGTGTGCAGCTCTGCTGGTGACTTGCAGCAGAGTGAATTCCTCCCCCACTTGTGTGGTTTCTCCACTATTAAACTCTTACCTTGGAAAACATTGTCTTAATAACTTTAAGGCATTCCTATGTAGGAAAATTCTCTGCTTGTACTTTCATAGGTACTCAGTGCTAGAATATCTTTAAAAGAAAAAAGATTTGTTTGCTTGCTGTAAGCATTCATTTGCTTGCCATAACAGCTCAGATAAGCCCTCTAGTAGCTGATCAGAAACTGCAGAGGAGTGTTGCATATATTTTTGAGGGGTTTTCTTTCACCTTTTGCTATGTTTTTCCTTGGAAATTTTGTCCTGAAACAGTGCTTCAGATACATCGGTGGTTATCAGTCCAGACACTAACCTGTGAATAGACTTACTCAGGATACCTGAAGCCATGTTCATCTTGTTCTGTTTTTGCTGGCATGTAATAAAGATTTCCCTGTCCAGTGAAGCTGCCACATTGTGAGCTAGAGTGTGTGTCTAGCACACATCAGCTATTTCTCACTAATTCCTTTCCTTGTTCTCAGGGCCACTGGTCTTTTCCTATGATGGCCTTGTGTGAATTAATTAGTGTGCTGTAAAGTCACGCACCAGTTTTTCTGAGAAGTCTTAGCATGACTCAGTCTTATTGTGCCATGCAAAGAAAAGAACTATGAAAATGCCTTATCAGCACTACAGTTGAAGGGCAGCCTGTGAATCCCAAGTTGCATATGCCTTATTTATCTGCACTTTGGAAGGCTCAAGGTACGGGTAAATGCTGCGTGCACTCCTGACCTTATTGCCCTGTCCAGTTGTAAAAAATAGCTGTAATAGTTAGAGAGTAGTCACCTTTCAGACTGCTTCCACTTTCTGCTTCTTTTCTCTGTATTCAGGGGTTTCTTGTGCCCCTTTTGACATCTTTATGGTATTAGAAACCCATCTAAGTGAAACTGAGCTCAGTGTTCACTTGCAGTGGCATCTGCTGCAGGACTTTGAACCTTGCCAGGTCACTAGTGTGTCTTAATTTCTGGAACACAGGTCCTTCAGCTTCAGGCTAGATCAAGACAAAATCCTAGGAAGGAAATTGTTGCATTAAAGATGGTTTTCTTTTTTTACCAAGTTGACATCTGTCATTGCAGAAAGCAAATAAAATTGTACTTTCAGGAAGAGAACTACCACATTAGTTTAATAGCATCCTCTGTCTTCCTGTTGCTGGATAGTTTAAATCTGGCCAAGAGTTCACTTCCCATTTGACTGACGCAGGAAAAAAAATGGAATGTGCTAATTTTTTCATTGCCACTATTTTCTAATCTAAATGCACATCCTGGAATCTTCTGTACATTTTTGGCAATAGCTGGTCCCACACCTTGCTGTTCAAACAAGAAGGATATTTCCTTTGGTTTCTTCAGTCCTTGGAAGTCAGATAAGCTGCCCACTGTTTCTTGGGCACGTATTCAACAGCTTCTGTTGTCTGAAAGAGCTGTGCTCGACACCTTGTTTCCTCAGTACCATTAAGAAAACTCCGAGCCAATATGTGTATTTTTTAATAGAGTATGTGAAATGTTGTTTTGTTTTTTTTAAATAAATGCATCTTCTTTTTGGGTGGGAACTGGGCATTCTTTAGGAAAGGCTGATGATATCAGGTGAAAAAAGTTACGTGTTTGATCCATCTTAGTAGAACGCTCACATAATCTGGGTGGATTTCAGTGAGAAATGCTCTTTCCTGATTGCAGCTTTTTTCTCCCTTATTCTGTAGGGGTCTTGGCCAGGTAATAACTGACTATGTCCATGGAGATACACCCATTAAACTGGCCAATACAGGTCTGTACGTACTGTCAGCTGTCACCTTTGCTGGCCTCTGCTACTTTAACTATTATGATGTTGGTATCTGCAAGGCTGTTGCCATGCTGTGGAGCCTCTAAGATGCGACCGAGTCCCTGACAAACATGATTGTTCACTGCTGCCTCTGCTTCATCATGTTTTTACCAACATTTAATGCAAAACAAATAACCAAGGGTCCATAGTATATATATACTGCAGCGAGTTCAAAGCTAGTCGTTCAGAAATAAATATCCAACAGCAGTAAAAGTTAGAAAACAAAAAGTAGATTTAAAGCGGATAATGTCCAGGTGCGAGTGAGTTGATTTAAGCTGCACTGTAAACTGGGAGGAATTAATTGCATCAGTGACAGACTTACAAAGCTGAAGGTAACTTTCCTTGTAATGGCAGCTTTAACGAGTGTTTTTCTAAAACAACTGTTGTTTGGTTCCCTAATTTTGTAAAACAAACTGGACTTGCAGAAAATTGAACTCTTATTTCTGACATCACAACAACTGAACTGTATGTAAGGCACACCCTGTAACTCTTTGGACCCTGAGAGTTATGTAGAAAAGGGAATACTGTTTTCTTAATCCATACAATAAAGAATTTACAGAAATTGTGTGGGTGTGATTGTGCATGATTTTTACTACTTTTGGGTCACTTAAAATGTTTTCTCTGCAGATGGTTGTTTTTTTTCCTAAAATCAAGTTCAATTACTAATTCATACTGTTATGTTACTGTTCATACTGTTACTCTGCATTACTTCATTTAGATGTTATAAAACAAAAAACATTTTTTATGAATATGTATTGTCTGTAATTCTTAGAGGTGACTTAATACAAGAGTAAAGCCCATTAGAAAATACAGCAATAATTGACTTAGAAGAAAAAGACCTTTGCGGATTAATTTTAGGAGCCATAAATAGCATATGGCTTTCAGAGTTTCCCTAGAACATGTATGTTCATCTGCAACATTTTTTTGGGGGGTTGTTTTCTAAATAAACACTGGTACATTTTCCTGTGTGACTGAAGACAACAAACACACCCTTTCCATCATAGCTTGACATGAGACTGAGGCAGCGTTCTTTACTATGTCTTTAGGTTTTAGAGCATTTTTGGGGGGAAATGAGATGCTGGTTTTTAACTTTCTTCTCTGCTTTATCTTTTCTGACTTTCATAGTAGCGAGTGGTTAACTGTTCCACATTCTAATGGTACTTCTGTGGTACTATTAATAGTAAGAGGAAGAGAATTGTGTGTTACCATCAGTCTGATTATGCAATAAACAGAGTAAGTTGCTGTTGGGATTCTACAAGACTTCCTGATTTAATTTTTTAAAAATCTGTATTGGAAATTTTCATTTATTGATTTACTTATTCATTTAACCATTGGAAATACCATGTAGTTAGTCGCTTTTATTTTGCTAATTTTGTGGTCAGGACTGAGAGGGTTGCTCCTGTCTGATGTGGTCCGATTCAGGTATCAATGTAACATTTAGTATTTTGTCATGGTGAGGAAGATGCATATGGATGAGTCATTGGTACGTACCTTTGTACGATCGGAGCATGTATCATTGAAAGTGTTTGGTGTTTCCTCTTTTGAGGCCAAACACAAGGTGCTTCTGTACGTGGTATTTGTTTAAAATATCTTGTGTGAGAAAAGAGTTGTGTAAGAGCTCTGGGAATGTGGTAGTCCAGACCTATGATGTTAGGGGCTAGCAACTCAGAGCGCTTCATTGTGGTTTTGAGGCAAAATTAAAAGGTTTCTCTGTGAATATCTGCTTGTTCCTCAGTCTTGTTGAAATTGTATCACTTCCCTTTAATTACCGTTAACTTCTCTTAATTATTGTGATGGCTGTAACCACTTGGTCTAATCCCATTTTTGAACATTCATCGGGCATATAAACCTGGGACTCAGTCCTACGGAATATCCAGACATGTTAAATACATTCTTGAGTTTAAGCCCCTCCAGGGAATTCTTCCTAGCCATAGTGCACTCAATGGTGGCTGTATCTTATTCTAAATTGGTTTCTTACTGCCTCTAGGTGCTCTAGTAGCAGCTAGATAGGTGAAATGGCAGGAGCAGCATAACACGAAAAGCTGAGACAATCAGGGTTATCACAGCAGTTTCATGTCTCTGCTTTTTTAAAGCCCCTGAAATTATAGTTCGGTTTGGCTTTTACCAAAACAAGTCCTGAGACTTGTCTTATCTCTTCTGCAAGTTTGAGGATTTTTCTCCATTTCATGACAGAGGCCTTCCTGTTTTCTCTGATTACTTCTCCCTGTTTGGGCTATGACAATTCTATCAGCTCTTCTGCATGGCAAAGCTGAAGGAGCCCAGCTGCAGCCAGTGTTCAGGTTATCACTACCTGGAGTTGGAACAGAAGAGGAAGACAACACTTACATGTAGAAGGAAAGAATACCTGCCATATCAATTTCCTCAATATTAAATACGTAAAATACATGACATTAATTTTGATTTTGGTGAAATCCAGTGCTTGCCCAGCTCTGAATGTGAAATGGAGTTCACAGCTTGACCCCAATATATGCTGCATTATCACATGCACAGAGTAAGATAGGGTCCTTAGGGGAGCCAGCTGTATCTACGTTGTTCCAAATTCTTAGAAGGACAAATGTCTCTCATTTTATCACTAACCTACAATTTACTCTTCACTTTTAAAAGCATAACTCTTTTTTCCTTGGGCTCTCTGAGGACAAACAGCTTTATTAGAACTTTAACTGTTCAGGTAAGTTAGTAGTTTTCTAAGCAAAGATTTCCAGTAAGTTAAAAATTGTCTGTTATTCCTACTTCATTTGAAGGTGAGTGAGAATGTCAGTGTGAAACTGAGATTGATGAAGATGCTCAGGAAATAATCTCGATGCAATAAAGTAATCTCAAAGTCTTTATTGGCCAGTTACAGAGTCTCCTTATGAAATCTATTATTCTCAGGGATTTTCTCTCCCTCCCCAAAGTAGGTCTACGTCATCTATGAGACACAGGATTCAAAAGCTGTTTGATCAACAGGCAGTAAAGATTTCAGGGATCAAACTATACAGGACTGTAGAGACATGCACATTCTTGTTTCTTCATTGTGTAATTTTCTTCTATCTGACTGGAAAACATTCTTCTGCTTTTTTTTGCCAAGAATTTGAATTTATTTTCCTTTGTAAGATGCTTGTTTCTGTACTGACTTATAGTAGCTAAAAACATAAAACTGGCTTGCCTCAGATGAAGAAAGAGTAAGATTTCCTTTATTAAAAGCCAAAATACATTTTAAGACTGATGTCTTAGGTTGTGCCTTTCATTCTGACTGAAGTTAGAAACTTATCTTCATGGTTTCATCCACTTCATCTTCTCTTGACAGTTTCTTTAGAATTAATTTTCTTAAGCAGCCTTCCTCCTCAAAGGCCAAGAACATTCCTCGTTCTAGCGAGTATTCAAACTTAAATGCTCTGGAGCTACAAGATGTAAATGTCTTTTTGAAAAAGATTACATTACTTTCACCAGGAATTTCTTTGGGAACTTCTCCTTCCTGAGGAAGAAAAAGGGAATCTGTTAGTCCCAGCACAAGTCCTGAGCAGTTTTGTCTCAGCTCGCACGTTTCAATTCTTAATTGTGCCTACTACTTATATATACATAAGGTATGGAAAGCAGATACTTACCTTAAATCGAACTATCATTTTTCCACATTCTTTCTCACAACACATGTAATAACTTTTATCTTCTACCTGGATGCTGAATGCAACAGGCATCCCTGCTGAAGGTGTGGTGGTTTTGTAATAGTGAATGTTGAAGTGCATTCCACTGCCTAAAGATAAATTGCTTATTATTAATAGTCTACTCAGGAGAGAGCTGCAACAACTTAACCATATTACATCTTACCATTCCACTGGCAACTGCTGTCTTCCCAGGATACTTTTCCTGACAGGAGAGCCAGGACTTGAATTTTTATGACTGCTGGTAGCACATACTTGACTTTCTGCAGTCATTCAATAACCAAAATTTGCAGGAAAGCCTGTGAAGTTACCAGTTAGCATGGGTAGGATGTTCAGATCCTTTTACGTGCACGTATAAAGTGAGAATTGGATTTGTAACTAGTCATCTGTAAGTCAGATTGTATCTGTATATATGCGATCTGTAGATAAGTATGTTCAACAAATACAGTTCTGAACAAATTGCTGAGGCCCCCCCAAAAAAAATCAAAGCCAAAACAGTAGTTGTTAACTACTGCTGTTAGAAGAAACTAAGAGCTTTTAGTGCTAAATACATTGTCTGTTTAAACCTAAATTATTTTTTGTAATCCAACACAAAACCAAAAAAAGGATAAAGAACTTAGTTTGAGATCAGAGCTAACCAAAAATCTTAACAGCCCTTTTCTGCATGGGACATCCTGCAGGCTTCAGTCTAATCCAGGAATCTAATCCATTACCAATGCATAAGATACAAAATTTCATCTCTCTCAATTTAGCTGTAGTTTTACAAATGAAGTTTAAGTCTTTACTCTCAGTCTCATCATTTAGAGTCAGTGATTACAAAGAACAAAAGCACATCGAGAATAAAGAAACTGTGCAGTGCTTATAGTATGTTTGACAAAGAGCGTACCAGATTTCATCTCCTGATCTGTCACATCTTCAAAAGCTGCCATGTTTAAATCTGGTCGAACCACAAGCAACTGGCTATTTACATTTCGAAGGACTCTGTGGAGAATTTTTTCCTTACAAAAGGCATCACACTCCAGCCCTGCAGAAATATTAAACAAAGAGCTGTAATCTCCTCAGATCTTAGCAGTTTGTTACAGGCTTAATCGTGTCATTAAGAATACGAGGTGAAATAAATTCTTAGAATAGCAACCGCAAACAAAATGGAGGCCATGTCATTCTTTCCACCTCTGGCTTGTACAACCCAGGCAAGACAGAAGGATTTCCCAAAATACAGCAGTCTGTGTACATAATCAAGTAAGCTACTGTATCTGTTACTGTCTCTCTCTTTTGCCCAACAATTAGAATTGCATTAAAAGGTCTGTCTGTTAGGGAAGAGACTACTCTACGTTGGGAAGAAATAAAGCAACAACAACTCTGAAGGAGAAAGTGAGCTGTAGCTCTCTTAGAGTAGCCATTATCAGTTTGAAAACTTGTTCTCTAAGGCACACAAAGCATTTATGTGTTAGTAAGCATGAGCAGGTTAGTTCAGATAAAATTGATAATGAAGTTAAGAAATTATGAGCTTTCAGCTTACCATCATCATCTTGGTTCCAAGCAAGCATTGAAAAAAAGGAGAGAAAAAACAACATTAAGCTGTGCCCCCACAAAAGAAACCACTTTCTATCCGGTTTTGTTCTGCAAGATTGAACACCAGCCAGCCACCTACGCACTTCCAGTTGTACTCCCCAGTATCACTGACTCACCAAGCTGAGCTGTTCTAGCTCCAGAGTGTGTTTTATTTGTGAACATAACAAATAAAACTCAACAGAATGATGAAACCACCAGTCATCTGAGAACTGGAGTTACCACCAAACCAAGAGGCATGCAAAATGTTTTAGGGTTACTTAAAGATGAGCAGCTCAGGTCAGTTTATAATCAAGGAATAAACGGCATTAATCAAGGAATAAACAGCATGTAAGTTTTCATTTGCATGTAAATTTTCATTTTCATCAGTACCTTTATTCTAAGTGAGCAAAAGGACAAGAAACAGTCATTACAAATTGCTTCTAAAGAAGGAACTGTTTTCTAACTAACTTTATCCTGTAAGATTGTAAGTTATCCACCTATTCCAAGTTCACCCCACAGTATTCCAACCTTTCTGAGTGTCCTTTACGGGAATGTATTGTATGAAGCAACAAATATTTCACTGACTCAGATACTTGGCTAACAGTACTTCAGACTGAAGCTTATGGGGAAATTACATGAAATCAGACTGATAAAGGAATTGTTTTTAATCAGTATTCAAACCCAAAAAGTTATTAAACGCTTAAGGTGTTCAGCAGTAACATGGTACTGACCTCTTAACACACTAGGACGGCTGTCCCAAACTCGTTATTTTTACAGTGAACAGCCTGGCTCCATAATCTAAGAACTATCATTCTTCTAAGCAGGTGAGGATTGCAACTGCTGTGAGGATTGCTCAGGTATCATGGGGGGGGGGGGAAAAACAGGATTCTACAAAACCTGGGATGCCAGCCCAAGAAGAGGATTGAATTGTGTATCAGATTTTGATACTCTATGCAGGAAGAAGACAGTGTCTGTCTTTCAGCAGTGGGTAGTAATTACCTGCAAAATAGAGGCAGAAGTTTTCTCCAAGTTGTACTGCACACACAAGAATCTCTTCACCACTCATCTTCACTCTGCCAAAAACACATGGAGAGGATTCAGAGTTAAGAACAAAGCTTCTTACTCCGTAAGGCAAGGGAGATCGTGGGCTCTCTTCTAGTGCACAATACTGTAACAGGGCTGGCATGTTATCACCAAAGACCAGCCAACTTCTGCACCTGAAAGGTTCCAGCCCCAGTTCTACACACTTCAGGGTTAATTTAGAACGAGCCCAGTGCTGCACTGCGCCTCTAATGTCAATATACAACTCCCTCCAAGAACTCCAGAAGAATAATTGGTTTTATCTTTGTTCATATCCTCAACCTCATACAGTTGACAGCCAGACAGGTAAACCATATTCTTTAGCTTTCTGACATAGTGACTGACAGTACATCACACTCTCTGTTTAATGGATAGAACAATGTATATGTTTAATGTATAGAACAAAAGAACAGTGATGATCATAAATTTGCTATACCCATTCCATTTACCTATAAGTGCACCCATCCCTTCTGTCATAAAGTTTCTATTTATGCTGGCAAGAAAAAGATACACCTGAACGGACTGTATTGCTTTGCAGGCCACAAGTGTCTCCATATCTTCCGTTCTAGCAGTCCACCAATGGAAAAAAATATAAAATAAAAATTATGGGAAGTCACCTGTATTGACTAGGACTTGAACTGTGGAGTCTAGTATTTCAGCAATTTTACTGCTGTTGGGATGGTTGCCATTGGAAGGAATAATTCTAAGGAATAAGTACTAAAATATCTTTCTTTTAAAACCAATGATGATGTCCTCTTCGAAATTAAAATAGCATCTTTAAATAAAGGTGAGAATAAGAATAAAGGGAATTATAATACAACAGAGGAAGATGTGGCAAAGAATTTCATTCTTTCCCCTTCTCTGGTGGTAAACAGTTTTAAAATGTCCTCTTCTACGCCACCGATTTTGTGAAATGCAGGTTGTCACTTTCCTTCCTGTTTAATTTTGGTCTGTATCTTCATAAATTTTTTGTTCATTTTCCTAAAATGCTTTCTGCGGATGAATGTTCTTACCTGTTTTATCTACATTTTCAGAAATAAAGGCATTTTACTTTCCAAATATAACTAGCTACTTTACTATGTGCAAGATCTGACTTACTTGGCTTTGTGATTCGTGTAAAATTTTTGGCAAAGTAACACGCACACTGAAATTCCCTGTCGCTGCACCTAACCTTTAGGAGCCCAGCATCTGTATGAAGTCTTCAGCCTGGAGCTACATGCCTAGCCTCTGTATACAATACACGAGAGGAGACAGTCATAGCAGAATGCACACAAACTTACTGATCAGACAGCATCAAATAAACAAAGCCAACAACAGGGATTGCAAAACCACTGAAGTCACTTTTGTAAGTAGGCGAGAATATGAAGTTCTTCATTCAAACCTACCAACTCCTGTCAAGGCATTCTTACCCTCTGCACTAACCACGAAAGTAATAAAAGTGTTAAAGCTAGGTAAACAATGGGAAGAACTGGCTCTTGCACTGGGATTTTATTGTGTAATCAAAACCTTTGGTTTACTTCAAGGCTTTGTCACCACTTGGAAAAGACTCATACAAAACAACTGAGTAATGCCAACTTAAGTAAATAAGCACACACACATCAACCTTAGGGACTGGGGTGCGGGAATTGCAGCGATTTCCATGTCCCTCTAGTAAAGTACTTTGAGGAATGTATTTGAGAGGGATTTTTCCTCACCGCATTTTTTTATAGGGTCTGTAGTTCGAGCTGGTCTGTGCAGAAGAGACACCCAGGTTCACAGCAGAGGACTGCATCTTTGTTTCCAAACATGTATACCCAAGCCTTTGAAATTAAATACCACACCAAACCGTGCATGCCTCACGTAGTGAAGGAACCAAGAAGTCAAGGACTACTCTGTTACTCTAGAGTGGAAGGCACAGGCAGGACTTACTGACAAAGGAGTAAAGGAAAAGGTGGCCCTTGGTTCAATGGGTAACACACACGCAGTGACTGCACTTCCTCCCCTGGTGTGTGGTGAACGATGGTCAGATCTTTTACCAAGCACGTCTGAAAGAAAGGGTAGAAGCTGAGAGCAGTTGTCAGCAGCCTGTTGCAGGTGGTGCGTGATGACTCTCCCCGCGGGGAAGCCGGGGTGCAGGGCAGGGGACGCGCAGGGCCGGGGGGTACCGCGGGTGCGCGGCGCTGCCAGCGGACGGGCGGGTGCCCGCAGCCTGCCCGTGGCCCGGCGCGCTCAGGAATGCCCCCCCTCGCCCCCACCCCCGGCGCAGGGCAAGGCTCTGCCGCTTGCTGCGACCGCGGGGCTGCTGCCGGTGCCCCAGCTGCTGTCCCGCCCGCAGCGAACGCCCCCCCCCAGCCGGCCGGGCTGCTCGCGAAGTTCCGAGCCGCAGAGCGGCGAGCCCGCCTCTCCTCGCCCGCGGGCTGCCAGCGGGACGGGAGGGCGAGGAGCCGGCGCCTGCTCCCGCAGCCGAGCCCACCCGCTGGGCCCCCGGGGCGCACGTTACCTCGGTACAGCCGCGGGGTCCCGCCGGGCAGGGCCGGTGTGACGGTCGCGTCACCTCTGCGCGCTCCCACGACCGGGGAGGAGAGCGAGCTCCGCTGCAGTTCGGTGGCGGCGGTTGGGGCGACCTAGGGAGGGGGCTTTTATAGCGGCTTGCATCACCGCACGACAAAATAAGCCGACTGAACAAGCTGCAGAGGAAATTCGGGCTCTTTCCCAAGATACGTGTCTACGTCGGCATTTATTCTGCGGCACTTCCCCTCCTCGGTGGGGAAAGCAAATCATGCAAATCAAAGGTTACAAAGGCAGCAGTTTGCTACTCCCTTTATCTCACACCCGTGTCAGAGGGACGCCTTCTCACAACGCCAGCCTGTTTGCTCGGTCCGCAAAGTCCCAAGTAGCAGTTTTGAAACGGGTACCAGCCCTCAGCGCCTCGGCTTCCCCTTCTCCACACTCTGCAAGTTGCCCATAAACTTCGCATCTGCCTTGGAAGAAGCCGGTTTAGGATTGAAAACACATTGCGTGTATGTAGTTCTCGCTAACAATGATACCAAGGAATATACCACTAGCGTTTGGTGGGAATCTTCAAATTATTTTCCATCCCTTTTATACATAAGTGGCTGCAGGGGAGGAATTTAGGCTCCTCTCAAAGGAACAGCCAGCCAGAAACTGTGGCTGTTAGTTGATAGCTCCTAATTTACCAGCTGTAAATTGTTTCCCGGCTGTTTTAATTGCAACTAAATGGTTATAGCCATTACTCATACCTGGCTGACGTAACTTCAAAGTGCGATGCTTTTCAGAATGTAAGTGCTGCTTTTGGTGGTTGTGGAGTGCTTACTGCAACAAACGGTGCTGTAATTGCAATGGCAAACACTGTGTCGTGATGGGACAACTAAGGCCATAAGAAACAGGAAAGCAAACTTAGGAATGAATAATTAATATTTGGTATAGCTTGTAGAACTTGCCAGTGTTAGCTGAAATTGCCGTGTCTCGATTTTGTTTATGATGCTGACTAGCAAGGCATTAAGGCACTCAGCTGTGTAGCTCAGGGGGTAAATCTACAAGGCTCAAGTTTTAGCACTGGACTAGGGTGCTGAGGGGGGGACCCACACCAAAACCCATAAAAAATCCGAACCTCAAAAAAACTCCGACTGAACCTAAGACATTCTCGTCTGTCTGCGTGCCTGTTACTGCTTTGAGGAAAACAAACAAAAAAACCCCAACAAAACCCAAAATAAAACAAAAAAACCCCAATATGTGTCTGTAGGGAATGTTTTAATGTCTGTGTGATAAAAGTAGGGAGATAATTTTGAGGTCAAAGGCACATCTTCCAACTTCATCTGAAATAATAATCCTAAAAAATACTGTCTATTTTACTAATAACTATGGATTTTGACTGTTCTGCCCACAGGGAGCAGTGTATTTTTCTGTCATGTTAAGACAAAGACTGTGTGTGCTACAGAAATTTATCTTCTTTCTTTAAAATTGTTGAAAGAAACTAATGATATTGATTCAGGAGAATTTTAAAAAGCAGAGGAATTCAGCAACAGAGTAAAACCTGTTTCAAACAAACAAAAATATGTTTTTGGCATCTATTGCTTTCAGATAAGAAGTGTATGTCCCCATTTTGAGACACACTGAATTCTAACTCGACAGCAATATTACATCATCCCCTTTCAGCTTCCTGTTTTGTTACATGGCATTCAGCACATGCGTGGAGTTGGGTTTACCTAAACCTGTACACCAGAGAGAGAGCCAAATTTGATTTAAACACCTAGATCTAGCTGATTTCTATCTACAACTGTAATTCTACTGTTCCTCTTGGTACTTTATTTGAATGGTTGGTTCTTACAGGAAAAAAAAAAAAAATTATCTTTCTAAATTTAACTGGGTTCTGGTCACCCATTTCTGTACATTTTCCTGATAACCATTTCGTAACAAATAGTTCCTTCCTGTGAAGTACAATCAAATAGCCTCTTGGTCTTTTTCAACTAAAATAAACAGCTTCAGCCCTTTAAGTTTCTACATATGAATAATTTCTTCAGCTTCAAAATAATATTCATGTCTATTTTCTTCACTCCAGCTGACTTTTAACATTTTTTGAAAATTTGGGCACCAGAGCTTTATTCAGGAGAGTTCCCCATTTGGGTGATACTGCTTGTATTTCTAGTTCCCAGATACCGAACTTTTAATTCCACAACAAAAAAATACTCTTTTTTAAAAATTAATGCTGTAATAATTATTTATTATTTAGCCATTTTTTCTCATTAAGTTTAAATTTACATTCAGTTTAAATTTACATTCAAATTAAATAATATTGTACTTGGTACCAGAATCTGTGCAAAAGCACCAAGGACAATGCCAGTCAGCCAACACTGTTTATTTTGTATTAACTGCTGGCACTAATATTTTTGGCCTATTGACATTCTACAGGAACTACAGACCTAGATAACTATGGCTTGGATAACTTTTTTTTTTTTTTTAGTCTGGGCTTTCTCCATAGACTCTCACATCCACAAAGTACTGAAAGTGGTAAAACAATTCAGATGTTTCATTTATTTTAATTCAGGTGGTCTGTTAATAAAAATAGCATACTAATGGTAACTCAATTAGATAAACACTTTAAGAACATTTTCCTAGTGTATTCTTCCGTATCTGTTTCTTGATGTTTAGATAGTATTGCTAGTAACATCAAAATCTCTAATATTTTTGGAGAATTTAATGAAGTGGGCCATGGCAACATATTAAATATTGTTTCTACTTTGGGGAAGTACTTAGTTCTCATTCTTTCAGCGGTTTAATTTCTTGTCCTGAGTTCTGACTTTCAGAGCCTATTTGGATAACATATGTAAGATTAAGATCCTTTCTCCTCTTAAAACCAGAAATCAAAGATGCAAAAATAACCCAAAGTAAAATTCCCTTTACTCCAGCATAACTTCAGATCTAGCAATGATTTTCCTCCCTGTAATGAAGCCAGGATTTAGGGAAGTAGTAACCTGATACAGCATTTAATATTTTTGGCTCACAACATGAAGTGCAATACTGAAAGAGCAATGAATCATTGTCTAGTTTCTTCTTGTTGTAAGCAAGCCACCCCAGGATGTAATCTGACTCAGTCATTTCTTGATGAAACCAAATACAATTTACCTACAGAAGAGAAGCACAACATAAGGAAAATGAAATCTTATCTTCCATTGTTTAGGAAAAAAAGTTGGTCTCGGCAGTCACCTGTTTTAGTGGCATTCATCATTTTAGTGACAGTAATCTCCCAGATTTTACTAATTCACTGCTTCTTTTTTGAAACGTATCCATCTAGCCTCGTCTGGCATTTCACTTTCACCCCAAAACGTTCCAGCAATTCAAATTGTGACGAGGTCCCTCACAGATGCTTCGAAGAGGAAATATGACCAGGATTGTTTGAGTGGACAGTGCAACGCTTTACCTAGCTACAGGTAGTCTCATCGTGCTTTGACTCAAACATGTCATTGGGACGAAACACCGCTTCCTGGGATCACCGAAACAAGAGACATTTTAGCAGTTTCCTCCATCCAGCCTTCCAGAGGTGGGCCTGGCTGTCGAAGCCAGCAGGAGAGGCCTGGGCGGCCCCTCTGGCCTTCCCGGGAGCCGGGCCGCGGCCCAGGCACCGCGAGGCCTGCAGGCGGCTGGGGCCGAGCTCCGGGGCACGCTGCCCGCCGGCCTTCGCTGCCCGCCGGCCTTCGCTGCCCACCGGGGCCCTCTCCCCGGCCGCCCTCTCACGTGCCGGCCGTTAACAGCTGCCAGCGGCCACGAGGGCCGTCAGCCGTCCTGGGCCAGCGCTGCCTGAGGAGAGAGATCTGGGCAGGGGGGAGGCCTCCTGGGCAGAGGGGGTGCCCCCATGTCCTTAAGGGTGGGGGGCACTGGGGAAGCGTAGGTAGAGCCGGGGAGGGACAGATGCCTTTATGGACAAGGCAGACTCGGCCTCAGCAGCCCGAGGCCGAGCTCACGCACCCACCGGCCCTTCTCAGAGCGCCTGGGCTGTGAGCGCCGGCCCTGCCCAGGCTGGCCCGGGGCCGTCCAGGCCTTGGACCCGCCATCTCCAGCCCCGATCGGTGCTCTCGCCGTGCTTTGAGGCTCTGCCTCTCTCCAGTGAGGAGGAGAGCTCCTTTGCAGAGGAGCTTACAGAGGTACTGGTTACAGGTTTTACACATTTTTATATAGGTCTGTTTTCCAGTTGCACAAGACAACCACTTATCAAATACAACATTGTACTTCTTAGCAGGCAACGATGACGAGCAACACACAAAAACCTGATGAAAATAGAAGTAAATGTAAAAGCATGGAGGTGAGCGATACTGTATGAGGAAGGGAGGGAAGACCTGGACCCTTCGGGCCCCAGGGGAGCAATACAACCCACCACCCCCCTGTCCTTCTCTGGCATTGCTATGGGTTCCTGTCACGGAGAGAGGGCAGAGAGCTCCATGTCACCTTATGTAGGTTAGGGGAAACGTGTATGACTTTCTTGTATGAGGAGACCGTAAAATTTCTCCTAGTGTTCAAAGATGAAAAAAACTGGGTATGCGCTGCAACACAGTTATGTAGGACTTCTTGAGCATGAGCTGAAGTACACCAGCTTTTACAGATAGAAGCAAAAATCTCAAACTGGTACTTCCCACCCACTCCCCTGGATGCTGTGCCTGCTCACCAGGGATGGTGTTGATGCTGTGAAGCCAACACTTGCACTTTCTCTGAAAACAGTCTCTCAAGACATATTTTAAATGCTTCTTTTTCTCAGTTAAACACTATCTGTGCTAAGCATGTTTTAAGTCCTAGAACCTGTATTTTTTTATGTGCTCTGTTATTAGAAGGAAGCTTCAGAAAATCCTCAGTTGTCCTCCCTTGACAAAACAGATTCGGCTTTTTCTGAGGGCTTGCAGTCCCCTTACAAACTTGAACCACTGGAAGAAGTTTTAAACGGTGATGTATTAAACATACTGAAAGTAACTATGTAATTACCTAATTTGATGTTGAGATGAAAATTCGTTCAAATGTTTAAATAAAATTACTTTTTTCTTTTAACAGAGATCAACAAAGAAATTATGAACTTGTTATCAAAATATGCTCACACTTTAAGGCAAGTTAACGTTGTCCAGTTTGTACAGCACCTTTCTAATTTCTCTAGATAAGGATTACTGTGGCTGTAGTTTAGATGACTTAGTGCTGGAAACTATCGAACACAGATCTTGAAAGAAAAATGCTGTTTTCTGTTACAACAGAGAACTAATTTGGTCAGAAACTGAGCATTGATAGACAACACATTTTTAAGAAAAGCATAAAAGCAGTTCTAAGTAGTGAGAAAGTTAATGGTGTTAGTATTGATTTTAACTACTGATTTTTTCAATTAAGTGAGAGAGCAGCGATGGATGCTTCTTATGTCCAAGAACTTGATGGAATCTTAAAAGAAGCGAGGACCATAGAAAACCACTTAAAAGAGAAAAGAGAGAGTCTGAAACAGAGATTCACTGTGATTGCAAATACTCTGCAAAGCTAAATAGAGCTTGTTAGATCGCAGAAATGCAGAGCAAAACTTGCAGTGTATTTTATGTATTAAAATACAAACTATGATGAGTGCTATGATGCATGTTTCATAAATGTCTTATGTAAATATTTCTAGCAGTTCAGGAGACTTTCAACAATGTTAAGCAGCAACTTATGTTTTAAATAGATAGATACAATAGTAGTTAGTAAAAAACAATACTAAATACTAGTGGTGGTAGTTAGTAAAAAACAATACTAAATATCCATTTTAAATCCTATGACTCCAAGGGATTCTACACATTAAAACATCTTTTTTTACTTGTTGGCTCATCTCTTGGGCTGTCCCTGTGCTTCCATCCCTAGAAAATACTGGAAGCATTTAAAAAAGAAAGTAGAATGAATTTTGCATTGCTTGGCTTTAAGGCTATGGAAGTTCAGTACAACTGAATTCAGAAGCAGCCATGGTTAAGGATGTTTTCTTTATTTTATTGTCACAACCAGTCTTGCTCTAGAACATAGTATAGAAACATTTCTATGAAACAGAATTTCACAATGTAAGTGGAAAAGGACCTCAGATTATCTCATATTAACCATTTTCTGGTTTTTTCTTTCTACTTTAGAAAAAGTTTTGGTGCTAAAATCTTAGTACAATGTACTTGCAATCTTATTTCCATTTTGTCTCCAAATAGAAATAGATTGAAAAGAAAGCTTAGAAATAGGAGCGTTCTATTAAGAATACTATTTTGGGAAATGTATAAAAGAGGTATAAAGTCTTAATTTGAAAATATACTTTAATACAAAACCAAGGCCATTTTGATATAAACATAAAAGCACATCATCAAAATTTTGCTGGTAATGTCAATAAATAACTAGATAATGTTAACATAATCTAGAATTACACTGCTCTTTTATTTTTTTTTTTAGATACATCAGTATTGTTTGCTGTATATCCAGTTTATTTAAGGATGCTTATGGAGGTTTTGGAGCACTTTTTCTTTCTTGTCATTTGACTGTCAAAAAAGATGAAACATAAAATGTACAAAGCATCATTTGTGCAAATTGTGAGGCTAATGTAATAAAGAAAAGTGCTAGATAGTCCTGTTGGTAGCATAAGATATATTTGTATCTTTACCCCAGTACTGTGTATTAATTTTCTCTTTAAATCCTTTCAGATTTAATCAATCCTCCTTTCCCCCTCTTATTAGATAAGTCACAAACAAATGTGCTACCTGTCAAACTGATAGTATTTAAAACAAATAATGAGAGAAACTGGACATCTAAGGTGAGATTTTCCAAGGTATTTCGATACCTAAAGATGCAGATATGTACTTAGTAGGATTTTCAAAGTGCCTAAGCATGTAAGCACCTTAACACGCTTAGGCATTTTTGAAAATCCCATAAGGTGCCTATCTGCATCTTTAGCATCTAAAGACTTTCAAAAATCTCACCACTAGTCTACATCATATTTACCTGTCTCTTACTTTTTCCTAATAATCGCATCTCATTTTGTACTCAGTCTTGGTAATGCTGTTTAAACAGAAGAAAGTGGGAGAAAAAGATGATTTTGGAAGTTAAATTTTCTAGAATATTGTGCTAAGTGTTTCTAAAATCTACGAGCATCTATAATGATAACAAAAAGCAGAGTTTTAAATTGTCATCTATGAAGTATCTGAATTTAGAAATTCACCTGTAGTTATTCATGTAAGACTTTAAAGAAAAATTACACAAATTTCATTACTGTTGAGTATCTGCCTGTTAGTGAAGTCAGAAGCTTGCTGCATTTTATCTGTGCTTGAGAAAATTATGCAACCTTTTTAGATCACCTGGAGTTAGATAATCTAGATTTAGTTCACGTGGCTAATATATCCAAGTTGCAAACCTCTAGTATTATTAAGAAACAGAACTTAGAAAACTATTGGATCATATAATCTAAGTTTCTTCTCTTGGGAGAAGAGGAGGGGACAGACCCATAGTGTTACTTCACAGAAGTTTGCTCCATTTAAAGACTTCATAAAATCCAATAAAAATTAGTAAAACTATACTCAGAAGAATGAAGAACTGCTTAGTCTGGCGTTCAAGTGCAGTTAAATTCAAGGTGTACCTCTCTAAATGATGACTCTTGTTTTTTCTACAGTGATTTCTTATGCAGCTGGTTGTCATTGCATGTTATAATTTAGACTGGGGTCTTTGTGGTGGTACGGGGATTTTAGAATTTGAAGAGACATTGGAAGTAAAGTCAGTACGTATGGCCGCAGTAACTGAGCTGAGATTATCAACAGTGTGGTTATGCTTGTTAAAGGAAAGTAATTCATAGCTTTGTAAGATTTTGAAATAGGTGTTTTAAAAAATCAGTTTTAAATTGCCAAGAGCATCAAATCTTCTGTTTTTGCTGCATGAATCTATGTGAGGATATATAAAAAAATAACTACTGACCAAGTAAAATGAATAAAATACGTAGTTTTATAAAGTTCCAGCTTAAAATGGTAAGTTCAGAAATTTTAAAACAACCATTGAAAAATAAACCAGTCTCTTTTGAAGTTAAAAAATACTTCAGCGATGGAAATACCCACTTACTGTTTGCTTTCATACATAAATATCTTCCTGTTTAAAAGGGAGCCTTCCATAATTATTTTGCTGGCTAAAAATACAGAGTTTTTCTGTTGTCTGCCCTTCAGTGTTCTGCGCAATGTCTATATATATGGGAATACTCATTACACAGTTTTTCTTCTAAACCATTAGAAAATTTTATTGTTTTCCTATTTGTCTACAGTTTGTTTACCGTGCTGAAGGTGTTTCTGCACTGATTGCCTCTCATGTATTGTGGTATTGGGAGAAACAAACCAAATTTTTTACTCTCTCCTGATGTGAAACTGAGAACTCATTCATTCCGTCTCTGAGGAATGAGCTCCACGTGAAATCCAGCTGGCACCCATCTCATCACTGTCTGCTTTCTAGTTTTACTGAAAGAGGTTTGAACAGAAAATTAATTGGCTTTAAAGCTGCCAAATCTGATAAGCAAAGCTCAGCTGTTAACTACGTTTTCTTTAAGCATCTCCTCCTGTTCTTTAAGCTGAAGTGCCTTAGTAAATTAACAAGAACGTCTAAGATGACAGATCAGTAACAGAATATAAATGGATTTTTTTTTTTCTTAAATGTGGAAACATCTTAGACAAAATTCAAGTCTTGAAGTCAAGGGGATTTTTGACAGTGACTGTCTTTGGAATTTCTGAGCTTGCTGGTGAGTACCTCCACAATCTGGAAAGCGTAAGTGATGAAAAACTAATACTCCATTCCTCTCATTGCTCTTTTATTATCTAAAAGCTAAAAATGGAAAATAACAGATAATGCAGAGACAGCTTGGGTATTCAGTGAAGAGAATTACTCCCCAAGAAAAGGCTAATTGTGATTTTATTTAAAATGAAACTGCCTTTAGCATAGATGTAGGAATGTGGATCATAATAGAAAAAGACCAAATCGAGTATGGTAATAGATGTGTTTAAGGCTCATGACATTCTGTCTAGAACTCATCAGAATTCAATTTTACTAATCATAGAATCTTTATGCTTTGTCTTTGAAAACCCGATGGTGCAGGCAGCATTGGAAAAGAGCAGAGTGGGTGTTTTACATCATCAGGGTGAATAGCCAGAAAAAAGGAGGGCAAAGAATGATAGAGCAATCAGCCCATCTCCCATTCTGTAGAGAGTCTGAAGTAAATTTCTTAACAATGACTTTATAATCACCTGGGGAACAATCAATTAAAAAAAAAAAAAAGAAGGGAATTCCCTTATCAGAATAGTTGACTTAATACGAGAAAATGACAGATGAGGTATAGCTTGATGCAAGATAACTGACACCATCCTGTATGATACTATACAAAAATGAGAGCCATCAGGACGTAGGGGCTACATGAATGAGTTAAAAAGTCAGTGAAAAGAATACTACTTTTTTCTGAAAGGCCTAGATGGCATCCTACAGTGATCTGCTTCAAGCCTTTCTTATTCCATATTATCCTGAATGATTCAGAAGGAGGACATTAGAGAACAGAATTCATTTTTTGTATGGCAGCAAGCTACCAGGGATCGCAAATGCTAGCAATAGCACACATTGAAAAGTCACTATGATCTCAATAAGATGACAGGCTAATCTGAAATCAAGATAAAATTCAAAAAAGACAAGGGAAAAGCACTGTGCTTAGCAAGGGGAATCATATGTTACTTACAAACCAGAACAATAGCTAGAGTCGGTATGATGTTATTGTGTGGTAAGAAACCAGAGCTGTGTTAGCTGTAGGATAGCAGATAAGCCATAAAAGTGTAATTGTTCTCCTTTACTCTGTGCTAGTTTGATCTTAGTTGGAGATGGGTCTGCTTATTAAAAGTGGGCAGAGTGGGAAACAGGAATAATAAAGGGTGAAGAAAACACAATCTGTGAGGAAGGGTTGAAGCAGTTGAGTTTGTTTCATTTAGAGAAAGCACAAATCAAGGGAAGGTGTGATAACAGATGAGTTATAGAAAGGAGAGCAGTCAGGTGTTCACTGTGTCTTGTAGAAAGGACAAGAAGAAATCAGCAGATTTAGGATGAGTAATAATCTGTCCCATTTTAAGGACGGTGGAATGGGCTACCTAGGGTACTGTGTATGCTGCCTTGCTGTCTCTCAAGGGATAGGACAGATTTTAAGAGCTGTTTAATATCTGCAAACTGCTAGCAGCTTCCTCCTGGCATCCTGAACGAAAGGGTCCATCTAAGTTTGACACAGCAGAGCATGGCCTGTCACTGGTCCTTCCCTATCTGATCTGATGGTCTAATCAGGTGTGGCAACCAGTATTCCTGAAGACTTGAGATTCTTTGGGGTGCCAAATGGTTACTCAGATTTTGAAACAAAACAAAGAAAAAGCATTTTTGACAGGTGAAAAAGACAAGGTGACAAACTTTTTAAAAGAATTGCCTTGAAGCCTGACTTCCTTAGTACATGGCTACATCTCCTCTTCTCCCCTTTCTTCCAATTTCTCCAGCTACAACTGGCAAATAGCGATAAAGCATTTTTTGCACCAATAGGAATGTCTATTGGAGCGCTTCAGCAACTCGCCTGGCTCAGCTGCCCAGAGGGTCCCCCTCGCCGGAGCTGTGGAGTGGAGTGGAGTGAGTGGAGGCTCATCCATCGTGCCGTGCTAGGAGAGACATTCCTGGCTTTTATTCTGAAGTGATGATGTCTGCCAGCTCTCTGTAGCCCATCCACCAGTGCACACTGTCATCCTGGCACCGGCACCTTTGCGTGACAATCTCCGATCGGATGCCTCCTTCTGAGCGGAATATGTTTTCCAAAATCCTTTCGACTGCCATCAGCCTCCTGCTTGCTAATTTGCAGCATTTCCTCTGCTCTTTGATGCAGTTCATTCCAGGTAAAGTGCATAAACAAATCCTTCTATCCCATCGTCTTGGAAAAGGGTTTTCTGTTGCTGTTAAGAGCTGCTGCTGACACAGGTTGGTAGAGTGATTTCATTTCTGTTGATCAGAAATTAGGAACTAAGCAACTTGAAGTGTTTGACAGAAGCCGAAAATTCTTGGTTATTTATTGAAAAGATAAACAGGAGAGGCACATAAATATATCGCAGAGATTCCCTCGGATTACTAGTATATACTGATGGTTTAGAGCTGGGAAACCAGAAGACAGCAGATTCTGCACGGGAACCTGCTGTGGGACGTGTAAGCGGGCTGTGCAAGGGAGAGGGTTGTTTGGAGCAGCGACATTACTGAAGCTTTGATCTGAACATACAGGTGGGAAACTACTGCAAGGGATCTTGCATCACCACTGAACTCTGCAATCTGTGCCATTGTTGCCCAACTTGAATTTTTTTTTTTGTCTTGAGAGTGAGATCTGTTATCACAAAATAGGAACCAATAAAGATCATGACTTCATTTAGCAGAATCTCTGCTTTTTAATGGTAGTGGTGTTTTTCTCCCCTTTGGAATCAAAGGATTGTTTCTGGGGTATCCAAAGATCTGAAAGGTTCTCAAACCTGCCTTGTTGTGCCACCAGAACACATGGATACAAATTTAGGAACAGTCCAGGAGGTTTCTTTTTCGCTGCACGTTACTAAATTGGTGTGTGTGTCATCAACTACATCTGTGAGATGCAAGACAGAAAATTCAGTGGCAGAGTAATTAATGCAAAATAAATGACCAAATACTAACTCTAGCATTGGGAATGTTATATGAAACAACCCATGGAATTAGCATTTCAGGGTGTGATAAGGTACTTTCCTGCTGGGAAAAAAGCCTATATGCACAAATTTATAATGCTCTTTTGATCTGCTAGCAGATTGCAGCAACTGTATAATCTTGTTTAAACTGGGGATCTTTGCTAAATTTCAATTCTCTTGCACTCTACCTCTTCCATTATGCTTTGAAGTTGAACTGCGTAGGAACATAAAGAACTGTGTTTCTTGTTTTGATTACCTGAGTGACATGAAAAGCCTGAAAATTTCCTTGCCTCATTTTCTGTATCTTTTTGAAAATTATGGATTTTCCCTGCCTTTTACTAAGTTCTTCTTGATAAAGCTTGCTGACACAGCATTGTCTCAATTTAGCTAAAGGTGAGTGTTGCATCATTAAAAAGAAACCCCTCTATTATTTGTTCAGGCATTTGAGTGAGACAGTGGTAATAAAAAAGTGTGAATAAAATTTATTCCATCCGATATATTTCCTGTGACACTGGCAGAGTTTTCCTACCTCACCAGTTCATAGAGCCTGTCTAGGATAAGTGTTCCAAGGACTTGATTGTGTAAATCAATATTTAACAAAGAAATTACACTTTCTTTGTGTCAGAAAAAAAACACCCCCGAAGTGTAGAATCTGTTTCTACAGGTGACATTGGGAAATCAACAGATATTTCATATGCAAGAGGTATGCACAGTTCACAGTTGCTTTTCTCCCTTATCTCCCTTTGACAAGCCTTTCTCCACTCCTTTTCTCAATTTCTTTTTCCCTGTGTTTTCTGTCACTTCTTTTATGTTCTTTCCTTCTTTGCCTGTTAGCAAGAAAGTGGGTGGCTGAGCCCCTGACAATGGGAAATCAACAAGCTAGATGGAACAAGGAGTCAAGTATGGGGACTTCTGAGCAGACACAAGGCAAGTGCAACAACTTCAGAAATCAGTGTGGGCCACTCAGGTGAGCTGAGGGGTTCAACCCTGGTGAAGGCAGAGGGTGTAGAGTCTGGATAGCACAAATCAATAGCTACAGCAACTCCAGTTTGGGACGGGGGGATGGGGAAAGCTCGTTTCCTTGCCCTGTTGTTCTAATCTGTGATTTACAGGGACCATAATGGGGCCTGTATCTTGTGGCAGAGGATTTCCAAATCAGCTGTAAGGTTACTCTGAATTTGCATGAATCCTCAGGGAAAACAGAATTCTTGCTTCACCCTCCCTGCTTGAAGAATATCAACTGTGAGCGTTCTGTTTACTGAAATCTGCCCTTAAGTCTGCTCCTGGATGTCCTTCTGAGTCAAGCAATTAGACTGCAGTTGCATGTAGAGACAAATGTTGGTGGTCCCCGTGCCTTGGATTTGAATACGTAGGTTAAAATCAAAGTGGATTTGATATATCCAGTGTGATTTCAATTTCATGCCTAGCAAATGCCTTCTGTGTTTCCTCCATCTGCTGTTAAGATTTTTCTGTCCCACTGTCCTGGTTTCAGCTGGAATAGAGTTAATTTTCTTCCTAGTAGCTGGTGTAGCACTGTGGTTTAGATTTAGTATGAGAATAATGTTGATAACACAGAGATGTTTTTAGCTGATGATAAGTAATGTTTATACTAAGTCAAGGATTTTTCAGCTTCTCTTACTTTGCCAGCAAGAAGGCTGGATGGGCACAAGAAGGTGGGAGAGGACACAGCCAGGACAGCTGACCCAAACTGGCCAAAGGAATATTCCATACCATATGACATTATGCCCAGTCTATAAACTGGGGGGAGTTGGCTGGAAGGGGCGGATCGCTGCTCGGGGTCTGGCTGAGCAACAGTCAGCGAGTGGTGAGCGATTGCACTGTGCATCACTTGTCTTTCTTGGGTTTTATTTCACTTTTTTTGTTATCTTCCTTTTCATTACAACAACAACTATTACTAGTATTATATTTTAATTTTAATTTTTATTTCAATTATTAAACTGTGCTTATCTCAACCCAAGAGTTCTACCTTGTTTTGATTCTCCTCCCAATCCTACCGTGGGAGGGTGAGGAGGAGTGAAAGAGTGGCTGTATGGTGCTTAGTTGCTGGCTGGGGATAAACAACACCCACCCATTGCTGTTTAAGAGCGATTTAATGTCTGATTCATTGCTACCCAGAGCAAGGGGGGTAGCTTCTTCTGTACAGAAACTTTTTCAAGATCCTTGTCCTTGGTTCCACTTTTTCTGGATATAAATAATCAATGCCAGGATGTCAGCTTGTGACAGGCAGAGAAATCATGGCACACAGCTCTTTGAATAGGAACAGACAGTGCCAGGGTATGAGAACTCTGTAGTAATTGCTTACAATCTTTAGAAAAGATTGTCAATGTAACAGCTTTTAGTATTAAACTATGATTAAATTTGGAGGGTAGACTTTATTAGATTTTTTTTTTTTTAATAGGGAAGAAGTGTAGGATGTGCAGCCACGGTGGGGTTTTTTTTCTTCTTTTTAAATACAGCTCTGGTCACTCACAGATTAGCAACAAAAAGATTTCCTTTGATGTGTTTGTTCTGTATTGTACTGTCCTGCATATGTATTGCAGCAGCTTGATTTTTTTGGAATGAGTGCAAGCCTTTCCTGTGCTGGCGGGGGAATGAGTTGCACTAGGTCCTTCTGGTCTTAGCTCCATGTGCTAATTAGCCTGTGGTATTTGCTGCTGCTGATCAAATCTCAGTACTTTGCAAAGGTAATGATTCCTTAAAAAAAGAAAAAAAGGGGCAGGTTGCATAAAGTTCCTGCAAAGAACCTCTCTGACCACACCCACTCAACCCCCCTTGCCTCTCAAATCTGCACTGCTTTGTAGATGACAGTCACTAAGGCCCTCCCTGACAACGTCTTATTTCCAGATTAGACCAGAGATCTGCAATAGTGAGGCAGTTTACGTAATGCAAGTAAAAGATCCATTTTTTTGTGTTGTGCCAAGTTTAGAGGAGGTCATTGCTTATTTTTGTCTTCTGTTTCTTGTCCTGAATCTCCTCAGAAGGAACTCACCAGAGCAAACCTGGTGGGTTTTTTGGCTTGTTTGGTGGGGTTTTTTTTGGTTTTGCTTTGTTTGGGTTTTGGTGTTTTTTGCACCCTTCCCCTCCTCCTGGCTTTTCAGCTTTGTCCTAGAATGACTTACCATGTTTCTAAAATCTTCTGTTTTGATTCATCTGGGTATTATGATTTGATTACATTTTGCATGCATGAGTGTCAGCAGCTTCAGGTCATTTGAGTAGTTCCCAGAAGGAAAGATAGTACATTATTGTGCTAGGCTTGTTTCTTTCTGGTCTGATAGGACGGAGTATTAACTTACACATTCTTGTAGTATATAGCCTGTTCTCAGACACTTTCCGGACTATGTCTTGAAATGAATCCTAAGCAGATGAATTCTAACTAGATCAGATTTCAGGAAGGATTACTAAGATGATCATGTGAATGGCAAGGTTATCACAGGGGAAGGAAAACCAAAGGAACTTCTCCTGCCTGGCTTAGGAAGTGATACGATTCCTTGCTCTAAATACTTGTGTGGTAAACACAAGAGGGAGAAGTACCAAAGACACATAACAGCGCTGACTGAACAAGGGGGATAAACTGTCCTATGAATAAAATCCTTCTGTAAATTCAAAGGATTTTTCTAATCATCTGGGCAATGAGCAGTCTTCCAAAGAGGGGATGAGTGCCAAGAAACATAGGAACTTTTAAACCAGAGTTCATATATATATGACTTCTGGTGACAGCAGCTGGGAGGAGATGACCCAGGAGGGCTTTTCCAGTCCAGTTCAGGCTCTTTTGTGAAGTTTATCTTTCTAAATTCCTCTGTGTAATTGCACTGCTCTCCAGGAAGTTTCAGTGCAGTGCCGTCCTTGGTCATGCCATCTTTGTTTCGGCTTGGATGCAAAAATGTCTCTTTGGGGACATGTTGCTTTCATTTTTTCAGTATATTTTACATCTTTACAAACTGTAGCTTGGCCTACTAAAGCTGCATTTCTGCAAATACTGTCACTAAACCTGCCAGGTGTTGGTTGATATGAAAAGCCTCTACTTCCTTATGTCTGAGGAAATACTCTGAAGCACTACTGTTGGGATCAGATTGAGTGCTTCATATAGGATTTAATCAGAGCTTAGTTGAATTTTAAGAGGGAGAGGATGTTGGTGGTTTGAGGTTAATTACGTTAGTGCTGCAGCCTGAATTCTTTATCTAACTGACTTACCATATTAGAGATCTAAAGAAGGATTTGAGGATTGGCAAACCAGAGAACTACATTGAAGGAATCTTGCAGTTTACCTTCCTGCATGCCTAATACCCATTCTGTCGGTGGCTGTTCTAAAGAAGCAAGTTTAGAAAAATGCTGTCTGCCAACTCAGTTCTTTTGCAGGTGTTCTCCTGTCTGAAATAGCAAATTTCCTCTCTAGATGTGAGCACATGGTTTCAGAGGCTCACAGGTAAATTGTGCAGCAGCTTCACGTAATCACCTGGATAAAAGTATGTAGGCTACAAGAAGCAGTGGTGAAAGTGACAGTATGACCAGGACAAATTGCCACCCCAGAAAACCAGAAGGAAGTTCAGTATCAGTCTGGACTCTGTTCAGTGTGTGGTCTTGTCTGTACTGGACCTGGTTCAGGAATGGATTTCTGTATGCCATGCTGTCCTTTTTTTATCAGTATTTCACTTACACCTAAACCTTCATCAGTTCTACTTTAGTTCAGGGCTCAGTGGTCTTGTGGTGAGGATGGAGCAGTGTAGCAAAGGAACTCCACTGACCTGTGGACATGAAACCTGTGATAGATGAGGAGGTGACAGCATTGGGAGGGGAGGCAAGAGCCTATGTACATTCTAGGTAAATCCACCTCTGCAGCTAAATGGATTGCTAAAACAATCCTTGTGTTGATGAGGCTTTGCACGCCAGCCTGCTGGAGCCAGTAACTAACTGTGTGCTGTCAGCACACAGCATTCCAATCAGTTCATGCTTTCTTGGTGCTTTTGTCCTGTAATTATATAAGGGGGATACTTCATTCAAGCGAGGCTCCATCAGAAATTATCCTTTTCTGTTATTGTGTATTTACATACCAAGTAAATCTGCTTAATTTGTTTTGTGCTGTCCTGTAGATGCATTTCAGCTCAGTTTCATTTGTGTTCTTCCTGACTTTCTTTTTTGGGGGGGTGCGGTTATTTTTGGTTTTGGTTATTTTTTGTGCAAGGGAAAAAGTCAGTGATTGCCTTTTTGACCTTTAATGAAAAGAAAAGATCTGTTCTTTCCTATCATCACTTATTTTATTACCTCATTTGGACTGCAGAACAGGCGTCTCTAATGGATTAACTGCAGTGGAGTCAAATTCACTAGATTTTCAGCTCCCTGTGGATGTGTGGGGTATTATGGGAACAGAGCTTTAGTTTAAACATCCACTACAATTTGGCTGCTTGCAGAATGCTGAATGCTATTCTTGTGGACATCCAAGCTCTAGCAATTTTCTGTTTATTCAGGTGAAAATCTTACTTACCTGCTTTATGTTCTCACTACTTTCTTTGCAGGTTTAAAGAATTTCCTGCCCAGCCCATCAAAAGAGCAAATCACCTTCCACAGCCCCAAGGGTTTGCAATGCATCTCACCCTTAATTCAAACGGTAAAGGAGACCCCTCAGCCCATCACAGTGAAGATCAAAGGACATATTCCCGAATGGATTAATGGCAATCTTCTGAGGAATGGTCCTGGGAAGTTTGAATTTGGTGAGGAGAAGTAAGTCCGGGTTTGGTGAGTTTGTCAAATGATTCTGGCCCGAGCGCTACCTGAACCTAAAAGGGACCCCCCAAATGTCTCACCACTGTTTGGAGCCCCTTGTAGTTTCTTTTTAAGTAAGGGATGGAAGAAATGCTTATGTTGTCATTCTTTTAAGACAGTTGCTCCCTCATCTGGAAACTCCCAGTGGGCTCTCTTGAAAATAGGAGCATGGTTCACTTATTAAGGATGGAGAAGCTGAGTCACAGAGAGGCTGTGACTTACTCAGAATGATATAATGAGGGAACAGAGCCAGGGATTAAAATATCCACAGTCCTAGTCTTTCATCATTAACAAAAGTCCATCCCACAAGCACTGTAAAATCCGGGGCAAGATTCGTAAAGTTGATTGCACTAAATTGTGAGAGTTGCTTTAGAAGCAAATCCATTTAATTTAAAAAATAATATATTAAAATATTTCAAGAAGGCAACTACTGTCTTTGCCTTGGAATCTGACATTCTAGCTAATTGGCAAACCTAGCTCTTCCTCCAACAAAGCTGATGGCAGCAACTGGCCAAAGGTGATAATCTTATCGTATTTCCAGAGACCATAAGGTTTTCTCAAAGTCTCAGAGATCTCTCGTTTCGGAGAGGATAGCATCCTGCAAACAGCTGAGAGCTGAAGGCTCCTTCTTGTGCGGTTTGGCTTTCAGTAATAATTGCTATTGTTGTTGTACAGTAAAGCCCAATTTCTATTTCCTGTGCAGAAGTCTGCAGAGTGACTGGTTTACCAGTATAGATTATTTCCCCCAAAAGCTTTAACATTTTCGGAAGTCCCTAAGGTCCACTTTCAAAATTAATATAGGGAGCCCGAATCTCACTCAAAGTCAGTGTCTAACTTCAGGTCCCACAGCTGCAAATACACTTGATTTGTTCCACACAATTCAAATATTTTCCCAGACTCATCACAAGGCTATGCATGCTTAAGTGTTCATGGGATCTGGACATTATCTTTTTACAAACAATAATAAAGCTAAAGGCAAGAGGGAACAGTATAGCAGAACATCATATAATGCCCAACTCTTGTTCTCTTATTTATCTCTTCTTGAAGATTTAACCATTGGTTTGATGGCATGGCCCTGCTGCATCAATTCCAGTTGGAGAATGGCACAGTGACATACCGGAGCAAGTTTCTGCAGAGCAGTTCCTACCTGACTAACAGCCAGCACAACCGCATCGTGGTCTCAGAATTTGGGACGCTGGCTATGCCAGACCCATGCAAGAGTGTCTTCGGGCGCTTCATGTCACGCTTTGAGATGCCACGTAAGAGGGTTTCTAAGAAATAAGAAATGTTCTGAGATTTTCTTGGGGAGCTTGTGGTTAGGTTTAAAGGGAGACATGAGGAAGTCTGGTAGGCCTATTCCGAGCCCATATTTTTCTTAGAAGATGATTCCTTGGAACAACAACAACAACAATGCAAGTTGGTGTCAGACTTAGCTGGGAGAGGCACATTCGGTTTAATGTTTTAGTGCCACTTCAGCTCTCTCGATTCCAGAGTTTGTTGCAAATTTCCAACAGAAATCCTTCCCCAAAGAACACCCTGTGCAGTCCTGATAATGAGCATTACAATCTGACGTTCTACCTGAGATGCAGCTTTGCCCTTAAAACACCTTGCCTTGCTAAGCTTGTAGGGTAAGTGGGCTAATCCTTCCCTTCCTGTACTAAGGTGCTGAGTAGAGTGCGAGACGGTATTGCACAGGAATGGAAGTACCATTACCTATAGGATTCCGTGTATGTCAGGAAAGAAATAGGCTTAAATGCAAGCAAAGTGCTTTCCACTAAAACCAGAACAGACCTAAAGTTTGCAACTTGTTGCTCATGTGTGTGACAATCTTCTGCTTCTTATCTTCCCTGAGGAGATGGATCCTGTCCTGCCATGTCATCTGTTCTCTCAAAGGTGCTGATACATTCACTTCTGCCCAGCTCCCCAACTCCTCACCCTACCCCAGGTCTCTCAATAAATTTCAGAACTACCTACATCCCCCATCTTCTTTTCCAAGCTCCAGCAGGTTGGTCCTGCACACCCTTGCCTATCGGGCTCTTTAGACACATGTATTCCTCACTACAAGAAGGCCGGTGCTCCAGGCTTTTCCTGTATCAGCTTCAGGCTCTGTGTTCACCACACACACAATGTCCAGCTGGGGGGAATCACTTTTTTTTCAGCTCTTCGCAGCCACCTGGCTAGTGAGCCTCAGCTCCCCTAGGAGTAGCAAGAACAGCTCTGGCTGTTGTGTGTGTGTAGCTCTCAAAAGGCATCTCCTTGACTCAGTTTTAAAGACAAAGAGAATAGGGAAGAAGAAGCATTCCCTGTCCAAGCCGTGTCACACAAATAACAGCCCTGCCCTCCCCTGAACCCAAGTTGTAGCTTCAAGTCTTGCCTCTCTTGTTTCCAGTGCTGTAAGTCAAACATGACACTCTTCATGTGGTTGTCAGAGGAGACGACTTTGGCTAAGGAGGAAAGGGAGAGGGATATGAAGAAATAAGAGGTCAGAAACAAAGGGTGTATGGATTATGAAGATTATCTCGGCTTCACTGAAGTGATTTCCCAAGAACCAGTCCTTGTCCTTTTATCCTGATCTCACCTGTGCAGACAGTTTCCTGAGTGCCTTTGTAGATTTGTGAGATATTTCTAATCAACCACAGAGGGGTTAGTGACATTGCAAATGGGTTTATTTGTTTAAACAACTCTAACGTGCTGTAATGTCATGTGAGTTTAAACAGTGCTGTATACAACTCCAGAATTTCATTTCAGAACCAAGTGACAATGCCAGTGTGAACTACGTTGTGTATAAAGGAGACTATTATGTCAGCAATGAGAACATCTTCATGTACAAAGTGGACCCGGAAACACTTGAAACGAAGGAAAAGGTGTGGGCAGGTGGGATAAGGGTGTTAGCTTATGGTACAGGAGAATCACTCCTTGCTGTTTCTAAGAGCAGCAAGGGGGAATCCACATTCCAAAAGAAATGGTAAGTGCAGCTCTGGCCCATAGCCATAAACATCTCTTCATGGTGTGCTTGAGTCCCTGAAAAATCTACTTAGCAGTAAGGCAGCTTTCATGAGTGAAGATTCAGTCACTGCCCACTGCAGCAAGCAAGGGGAGAGACAGATATAGACTCATTTCCGTTTGGGTACAGCTGGCATTCTTCCAGTGTACTTGCTACTTGTCTGGACTTGTCTGTACCTACCAGTGTGTGAAGAATGAAAGTGCATACAGGAAGAAGTTAACATCACCCATCTGAGATCTGTATTCTTGCCCTGTCTCTTAATTCTTCCTATCTGTTCCCTTTATCTCCTTCTTACACCCACAGCTTTATATGCTCCAAAATGGCCCTTCAAAGTCTCGGTTAAAACCTCTGTTGCAAATGAGTGGTGAAGTCAATGTAAAGTCAAGTCAAAGTTCAGCTGCCACTTTATTTTCTCCCATGCTAGCAAATAAACAAAGAGTGGAAGTCTTCCTGTATGTTCTGTGCATCGTCTCACAGGACTGTGGCTGTATTTGAGGGAAGAATATGACCTGTGAAATGACAGCATAAGCTGTATGTCCCCCTGCCTGCACCCTTAGAGGGGATTTGGGTATTTGCTGGGCTGGGCAACTGTAAGAAGGACTGAGGAAGGATTCTACCATTCCTAAATCAGTACTAACTACTGCGCCTTTAATCCCACAAAATACCAGGTTCAGCGCACCCTCAGATCTCGAGGGAGGCATTCCAGGAGTCCCTCTCCCTACAGGATCAGCTGTGAGTCATGAAGACACTCTGTGAAGTACAGCATGCTACTCGCATATTGAAATGCAGAGTTTCGTTGTGGGAATTAAGAACTGGTAGTTAGCAAAATGTAAACTTGACCTTGAGGTTAGAAGAATGATTGTGGATAACTGAGGCAGCATTACGGAACGCTGTGTTGTGAGTGTCAGAAACAGCAGGCGCGTGGTGAGCGTGCGAGCAGTAAACAGACAAAACCTGAAGGTCAGTAGGATGTAGAAGTAAAAACAAACCTATATAAATAAGTGGTAATAAATTGGGAGCTTGCAGACAGTGCAGCTGCATTTGCTCTTGGCAGTGCTGCCCCTTCAACAAACTTGAGTGAGTTTGTCATGGTTCAGCGCCTCGCCCTGATCCCGGCTGGTCCGAGACTGGCCTTTGATGATTTGCTAGTTTATCCGATTTGTAAGCCATAATGCAGTGATGAAAAGATGTGTGGGTACTTTTAGTTTGAATGTTCAGCTCTGTTGAACCATCTTGTCATTAAAAACAAAATTCCCCTTGAGCTTCTTTTTAGATGTAGACTGGTGTTTTTTGGCTAAGTGAAGAAAAGGAAGGGATGATTTCACATTTAAACTCTCCAATTTGAGATGCCTTTAAAGGACCTGGTTTTCTGAGCTTCCGGTGGTGTAGCACTCTTCTACTGGAGCCTTCCAAAGGGTTGCAGGTTGGGTACTTGAAAGCCTTTTTTTAAAACTTTTGGAAAAGAAGCATATCTTCTATGCTTTAATGTTTCAGTGCATGGATTGATCTCCCTCTAACTTTTTCCTTCAGACTTTCTTCCCAACACATCTCCTCCACTGTCTGAGCCCAAACCACATCCTAACCCAGGAACTAGGAATACATGTTAGCAGTACTCTTGTGCCTTTGCCCTAACTGTTCCTTCTAGCTATAGACAGTGAAGCTAAACCGTTTTCTCTGGGACAAGAGTAAACCCTGACCATCAGTTAGCTATGTGTGCTTTCAAAAACCTTGGTGATTTTTTGGGGCAGTGACTGTCTCTTCACGCATGTCTGTCTGCAGTTATTACATGGGGCCCTCGCTAAAATGCTCATATGGGCAAAATTCCCACTGTGTCAGCATTTCCTGCCATTAGTAATGTTCATGTCTCCCAGAGAAATAGCTAGTGCCATTTGTCCCATTTTACTGGTAGTAGTAACACAGAGAGAAATGTCGCTAATTTTCAAGGATTTCCGGAATATTGCAGGCAAAATGAAGGCTGAAGTCCAGATCCCACGTTAGGGCTGTAATCATCAAGCTAATCTTCCTCAGACTTTCACAAAACTGACATTCAGAAAGACTGTGGCTTGCTACAGAGCAACAGGAAACTTCTATACTGACTGAAAATCTTTTGCATTTGCAGGTAGACTGGAGCAAATTTGTTGCAGTGAATGGGGCCACTGCTCATCC
This sequence comes from Strix uralensis, assembly GCF_047716275.1. Lineage (NCBI taxonomy): Eukaryota > Metazoa > Chordata > Aves > Strigiformes > Strigidae > Strix > Strix uralensis. The sequence continues at coordinate 2,204,649 of NC_133997.1, read as the reverse complement.
TCATTATGAGTCTGATGGGACAACGTACAACATGGGCAATTCCTATGGGAAACATGGTAAGACTGGGCATCACCAGGCCTGGTTTGTGGGCAGGGTACAGGCTGCTTCGTGCTGCTGCTCCAAGGAGCAGGTGTTGAAGAAACTTCAGTGTCTAAAGAGACCTTGAAATTGCGGTTTCTCTTTATGTCAAAGTAATGGCAAACAAGATTAGTTCTTATTGCAGGGTGTCAGTCTGTCTCATAAATACGGCTTCTCTCAGCAGTTAGTTTCTAATGCTTCTGACTTTGGCCTGTGAATATCCAATGGATTCCCCTCTTCCTCTCCCAAGCTCTGAGGGAAAACATGAGAAAGATTTTTAAAGTCCCATCCAGCGTTGAAGCTCATCCAAAGAATTTTGACAATTAGCCACATATTTTCCACTTACAGTAGTTGGTTTTGATAAGGTCCATAAGGGTTTATACAGGAGAGAAGATGGAATTATTACAATGACCTGGCTATCTTACAGCAAAGATGAATTTTCTGGGATATTTTTCTTCCTCCCAAAATTATGAGCGTTACATCTAGTTGGGATCTAGTTACATTGACATGGCTGCTCAGAGTAGGCATTCACCGCTAGTTACATGAGAGCCTTCTTTTTCAGATGCCTGAGGCCTGTGCAAAGAGCCACTGCCCTTTAATATGATACCTCAGGCTGGTAGCAGTTCACAAAACAATTGCCCAGTTTTGACCATTTTTCATTCTTGTTCCTTTCATTTCCTTTTGGCTTTAGCAATATCTAGCTTTGCAGCTCATGCTGTTTTCAGCTGGAGAGACTGAAGTGTAGGTTATTATTCAAATGTGCCATTCTTTCCTGCCCATATGCTCAGATTTATTAAATGAGCGTCAGTCATCACCAAGGCTCAAAATTTTCATTTCCTTTGATACACAAGCTATGAACTTGGTTTTCTTCCTGATCCTGTTATTACAGGGTACTCTAAGTTAACATAAGGAATGCATTCCAGTCAGTAAAATTAGATGGCAGTCTACCAGACTGAGAAGATCCTTCTACTTCCTTTCAAGCTTCTTTGTTTGCTAGGAAATCCTCTGTAGATTGTTCTGTTGACTTGATAACTGGCTTTTTGTTTTCTGCTCAGTTTAGCTATGACCATGGTTCCTAGTGTTCTAGGGAAACAGAAGGGAACAGAGCCTGACTTAGTTTTCATGCATGTGAACAGTCTCACATCTCAGTGGTATTGAACACCCTTTCTCCTTTCCAGGGTCTAGGTATAATATCATTCAGGTCCCTCCACAAAAGTCGAACTGTAATGACACATTAGAGGGAGCGAAAGTGCTGTGCTCCATTGCTCCAATGGATAAGTTGAAACCCTCCTACTATCACAGCTTTGGTAAGAATGCTTTCTATCTCAAACTCTGTGGATTTAGCTTACTGTGAGGCAGAAAAGGCTGTTCACTGCCGTCTGCCTGGAGATTTTTTATTGTCTCATTTGCCTAATGCTCGATGATATTTCCTTCTTTTTTTTCAGGAATGAGTGAAAACTACATCATTTTCATTGAGCAACCCATCAAGCTGAATCTGTTGCAGATTATTACTTCCAAACTCCGTGGGAAGGCCATTTCTGAAGGGATAAGCTGGGAGCCTCGGTACAATACTTGCTTCCATGTGGTGAATAAGCACACTGGGGAGGTAGGTGGATCTTTGGCCTGTCCAGCAACTGTGCAGCGGTAGCTGTAATCTTAGATCCCAAGAGAAGAGTGCTGGGAAGCAGCCACAGATAGCTCTATGAATCAATCCAGAAGTTACTCCAATATAGGCTTTATAAGCATGGGCGTAGGTTTGCTAGAAAAGGGATTAATTCTTGCATTTTCCTCTCTATTGATTCATTTCTTTGCCAGCCCTAAAAGAACAGGCAGAAATAAGCAGTTTGGGGTTCCTGGCACTGCAGCGCAGGGACTGAAATGCAGTTCCCAAGTACTACGGAGTATAAAAAGGTCAGTCATAGCCTGGGAATGATGCTGTAGGGATGGAGCCATGACAGCAAGGGGCCTATCCTAGACTGCTTTACATTTTGGCATTTCTTCATCTGTTTTTGCCTACTTCCAGGCTTAAAGCAGCTCTTCCGTAGTAACACAAGGACACAAGACAAATACCAAGGAATGAGTGGGGAATGAAATGGGGGAGAGAAGAGAAAACTCTTTGAGGTGTGGCTAGGATCTTTAGAGAGGGAATTTAGCCTCCCTTATGGTCACTGTAGGTGCTGCCAGGGCAGTGGTGCAGTAAGCCCTTTGCTACTTTCCATCAAATCAATGCCTTTGAAGATCATGGCTGTGTGGTCCTCGATCTGTGCTGCCAGGATGATGGAACAACTCTGGCTACTTACAAACTTCAGAATCTGCGGAGGAGCGGGGAAGGCCTAGACCAGGTAAGATCTCTGCATTTGTGTTGAATAGGATCTGATGGGGCCCCATGCTGGTTGAGTTACTTTTCTGAAGCAAGGCTCAGGTTAGTAGGATGGAGATCACTATAGGGGACCACAAGGCAGAGGATGTGAACTGGGAAAAGGAACCACAACTATATGAAAAAACTAAAATTATGATCTATTTATATGTTGGTATTTTTATTTCCATTTAGCAGATAATCTCCATGGAGCGTTTCCTTGAAACTTTTCAAACTGGTGTGTAACACAGATCTCCATCAGCCTGGCAGAATGTATTTCTGTTTTAAAATATTGGTTTTAATGATACTAATTTTCCATATCCCTGTGTAATAAAATTTTTCCCCCAAGAAGTATGCAAAATAAGTTTTTGCCTGACTTTTAAAGGGCAAAAGAAAAAGAAAACCTGTTGTTTAAAGGCATTACTTCAGAAAACCAGCCTTTATTATGTAAATCACAGAAACACAAACATCACAGAAACCCCTACATTGTTCCTCACATTCGCCTCACAACAGCATGTACTCATAAATCACTTATTATGGCCAACTCTGTCAAAAACACCGTTTAAAGCCATATAAGAGGCATTACTTTGCATAGGTCATACACTGGAAAAGTGGGGGTGCTTTCAGTTTCTTGTACTGCAGATGCATTTATTGGAAACCCACCATACTGTGGGTGAAGGGCAGGCCTTTCTACAACATGTTCAGACAAATCTGAACTTCCTCTGTCTATGTTCTGAGCTGTCTAGAAGCAAGTCAGTTCTGATCTGAAAAGTGTATAGTTGTGTCTCCATAGGGTCTTTTTGTTCCTGTATTGGTTTTTTGCAAAGATGTGGTGAACATGAATTCAAGTACAGCATAGTGTTTATATGACCATTTGCTTTGCAAACTGATTCCAGCTTTTGCTCGGCTTTTTATGAACACAAAAGAGCTATAATTTGATCTGTCTGAAGGTGTCCTTATGTCAACATTAGGCATGTGTTTCCAACACCCACATTCTTTAACTGACAAGTAGCAGAGCCATTAAACTGTATACACACACACGAGTGCAAGTCATTTCAAAACGGAATCTTAAATTTGTGCTGCACCGAAAGACTAAGGCATGCCTGAGCATGATTTGTCTGTTTTCCCCAACTCGTGTGTAGTGCTTTTGCTTGCTGACTAAACCACATTTTGTCTGGCAGAGTTCCTCAACCAGTCAGTTTACTGTGGCTACATAAAACACAGGTTTTGAAAATAGGGTTTCAAGATTGACACATATGATTAAAGTGAAGTTTCACATTGAACTGGTGAGTTACGAATTGAAGTAACTGAAAAACACCAAAACAGGGTCCTTGCCACCTATTTTATTTCGGAGGCTTACTATTTGGAAGTATTATGCGTTCTAAACTTGGCTTGTACAGAACTTCAGTGGCAACGGTGAAATTATTCCTCTCACGCAACCCACTGAATGTCTGCCACACTGGAGGCTGCTAGTTTGCTCTCCCCTTTGCTCCCCAAGTAAATCCACCACTACCCTCGACTTCCCAAACATGGAGCCCCTGTGTACCTGAGAACGGAAGAGGAAAATCATGCAGGCTAACTTCAGGCATTGAACTGCTGCTTGCCTCATCATCCAGGGGAGAGGGAGGCTCCTCCAGAGACTGATGTAGATCATTTAGTCAGATATTTCCAGTCATCCTCTGGACAAGCCCCTCCTTCCATTAATTTCACAGAGAGCCAACATTTATGCTCCAAGATTAACAGCAAGCAGTATGGTCGGTGTCCATATCATGTTGTCATCCCACAAAGATCTGAGACAGGCTACAGTCTGGCAGTTTTTCTTCTGAAGCTTTGTAACCACATGCAGTTTATATACTTAAAATTTCTTCTGCCATGCATGGTTCATATTATTTAAAATAATGTGGAAGTTTCTCAGTGCTTTGTTCAGCCTCAGGCTTCCAAAGTGGGACTGCCACTAGTCACCGTAGGGCTGTAGAGGGTGGGTTTCCAGCAGAGGTCTCCCCTCTGCTTGCTCTGTGCTACAGAGGTCCCATTTTGTGCAATTCCCCTATTAGCTCATGATCTTGGTTGGACAAGAAGGGCCTAAGTCACACAGTCAGTGGGGCATATATGGACATGTTGTAAAAAGAATCAATGTAAGTCTGTTTTAACTGAACAAAACACAGTGCAGCATATGTCCCAGTGCTGGATTTGGAGGATAACTGAGTGATTTGCATACCCAACTCAGCATTAGTTACTGTGAAAGCAGTGCTAAGCCATTTAATTGGTTGTCTTTTTGTTTTCTACTGTAAAGTACTGGAACAAGCAGAGCCCTTACCAGAACTTGGTAAAACACATAATAGAAAGAAGAAGAAGAATTCAGGGGTGGGAGGAATGTCTAAAACTTCAGAATTGCTCCCTAAAAGGGCACTTAGCCTGACATGCCACTCTCTTCTCTCTCCATCACCATAACTTTCTGTCTCTGCAATAGATTTATGACTCAGTATCCCGAGCTTTCCCTCGTCGCTTTGTTCTCCCACTGAATGTGAATTCAGACACACCTGTGGGGAAGAATCTGAACCCACTGTCTTATACATTGGCAAGGGCTGTGAAGGATGCAGATGGCAAGGTATGTGTTAAAGACTGCATTTATGGCTGTGGCAAGATTGCCTGCAACAGTTACCATCCTGTGCTATTATCTCTCAGATCTTGTCCACCAAGCAAGCAAGGTTTGGTCATTACTAAGATGTGACTTAGTGTTTTAGTACAAAGACTACCACATTTCCTTAAATGAGAGAGCAAAGACAGATTGTGACTTACCAAAAATGCCTAAGTGGATCATGAGCCTTTATGATAACTGGCCAAACTTCAGCTTCTTCATTGACAAAATCCTCCATGCTCTCACCTGGGTACAGAACTGCTTTTTGCTTCCAGCTCTGAACAGCCCTACGTAATTGCATTCGGTGGTATAGAACGTGTGATGTCCACTATGAGTGGAGTCATCTCTGTGTGCACTTTGTACATGAGATTGCTGAGTGCTGGACCTGGGATTTTCTGAGCTAGCAGTGCAGGAATACATGGACTTGCTGCTGTTTTTCACATTAGACTGATTCTTGAAGTTTCCGAGGTCTGTGATGGGTGAAACAGATAAGGAAGACAGAATTGGTGCTTCCACCTGCCTCAGTGCAACGTCAGGCTCATCTTTAAACGTTTCTTCTCCACAGTGGTTGTGCAGTGGGTTGGTGGGACCAGTCAGGACTGCCCAGTCAAAGCTAAACTGACACTCGTGTAATGCATACTTCTTCTAGGTCTGGTGCACACATGAAAATCTCCACCCTGAGGGCTTTGAAAAGGTTGGGGGCTTGGAGTTCCCCCAGATCAACTACTCTCGGTACAATGGTAGGAGGTACCGTTACTTCTATGGATGTGGTTTTCGGCATTTGGTTGGAGATTCTTTGATCAAGGTTGATGTGGAGACCAAGAATTTCAAGGTGAGGCAAAGTGAGATTATCTTTTTTCAGCAATGGGAGTCTTTCCACTGAACTGCCCTTGAAGATGTGTCATTTACTAGGCACTTTAGGGGTCTTTGTTCAAATGGGTCTGTGATGAGATTCCTAATTGCATGTCTCACCTAGCACCTTATGAATGCAGCACACTTACCAAAAAGGAGAGGATACCACTCCAGGTTCCTAGATAGATGATGGAACAGAAAGGGTTGGAGAAAGTGTGCATGTGTCTTCCAGGCTGAAGAAGAGTCATCTCTTACCAGACAGTACAGAAAATACCCAAGTAGCATAGGCAGTTGGAGATAAACTGCCAAAGTATTTATGACTTGGGCAAAAAACAAGGTTTAGGATATTTCTGAGTGCAAACACAAGCTGGGATTTTGCCTGTGTCTCCCTTAAGCAGGAAATAATGATCTCCAAAGCGTTAAACACTTACTAGTCAGAAACTTTCTTGGAGGCTAGAGAGAGTTAGGAATCCTTAGAAAGAGATGCCCATTTTGATTGTTCTGCTCCAGATACTCATTTTACAGTAAGAATGTCCTCCTTCAGCACAGCTTTGGGGTGCTATGGCTCTGCCTGCAATAGGAGCAGCAGCTATGCCCTCAGGTGGTGATGGTGATAGATATCCTCTCTGCTGGCATGGCACCTCTCTACACTGCCTGGGCACAACATGATCTGCACTAGGGTGGTGTGAAGGTGGCTGTGCCATCTAGGGTGGTGGTGTTTTCTGAGCTTGTGGCTTATACCTGTGCCAGCACAAGCTGTTGGATGAAATAAGTAACAGGAACCCTTTTCACTGCCTGTTTGCATGATGCCTGGCACAATGGGCGTGCTGTCACAACAATGGCACCATCATACTACTGGAACCAAAAGAATTAATTAAAAGGTTGAACTATAGATTTCTTGGAGCATAGAGTATGCCTGGGTATTTTTGTGGGGAGCACTCCAACTTGCAACTCTGCTAACTGTAGCAGACAAGTATTAATGAAATGAAACACATCCATATGTTACTGTGCTTGCTAGATTTGGCAGGAGGATGGATCCTACCCATCAGAGCCTGTGTTTGTGCCAGTGCCTAATGCTACGGCAGAAGACAGCGGAGTCATCTTGTCTGTTGTGGTCTCCCCCGCTGAGGTAACTTACTGCTACTAGTTCATCAGAGTCACATAGCATTAGATATACTTTCCAAACAACAAAACTGAATTTGAGGCTCTCTGGCAGATAGTTCTAGCACCATGCTCCCCAAGGTGTGTGCCTCTTCAACTGCCAACCACTGCCAGGCAAACTTCAAGTCGGAGTGGACCTTGGAATGTCACCATTTCTTGAGTGGCATCTGTGACTATTAGTGCTCCTGGCCAACTGTCTGACAGGTTTAGTCTGCATGGTCTGGTTGTGCCTGACTGTATGGCCTGGTTGTACACTTGGGCTCCTTTGTGTGTGACAGATGGACTGGGTTGGACAGCAGAATGAAGTGCAGCCTGGGCACTCACTGCAGCTTTCTTGTTATCCTGCAGAACCAAAGTGCTTTCCTGCTTGTCTTGGATGCAGAGACCTTCACAGAATTGGGGCGAGCAGAAGTTCCAGTGCAAATGCCTTATGGATTCCACGGCATTTTTACTTCCCACTAACTGAACGCCTTGTCACCTTCTATAACTCAGGGCCAGGTCAGGCTCAGAAAGAAGCCTCTGCTTTCCTTTACCTCCCGCCTTTGTATTATGTCCTGGATGAAGGAACTGCTTTGTCTCTATCATAACCTCTGAGTTACTGCTGTATTCCTAACAATATACAGCAAAGCATCTGAGGAAGGCAGAAGGCCCTCCACTCAAACAGCCCACTGCTTTATCTTAATTTTCTGACTATATTGATAGACCAGTTAGCAGCAGTTCACAAAGGCTGCCATGCGTAAGGCGTGCAAGGGAGGAAATGGAGACTAATATGACCATTACCTTCAGGTGGTGGCAATGCACTCTGAAGGGAAGAGAATAGGGGTGCTTAGGGCAGTGACTTTGGCTGAAATATGTAAAGCAGAAGAGAGGAGTAAAACCAGCGAGTAACAGGTGGGCCCAGTGAAGGGCTGTAATTTCACCCCCATTGCATAAAAATTGCCTTCAGTAAACTCCAGAAGGTAGATGCACCCAACCACAGAAGCTGTACTTGTAGTGCTTTCCTCTGTACACTAACAGTGACCTCAAATAAAACCTTGTGAAGTTTCTTCCTTTCTTTCCCTGCCCTCACCAGACCCATGGCCAACTTTGTGCTGTGCCACAAGAGGCAACAGGTGCAACCCTGACACGCACCTTATTATATTACATGGTCTTGTAGACATGCACAACACGTCTCCACCATGCTCCTGCTTAAACAGCCTATCTGGATACAGCTCTGATGGCTAACAGTTCCTGCCCTCCTCGTAATTCAACCAGTATGAAACGTGTAGAACTCCATTGCGGCTTTGATATCCCTTTGCTCTGAAGTTGAGCAGATCAAACTCAAACACCCTCTCATATGCTTGCTTCCTCACCCAAGCTCCTGCAGTTCTTGAACTCTGAGGTGTAGGTGGATAGGTGTGTTGAGGGAAGCCCTCTGTAACAGTTCACTTGCAGGCTCTGCCTTTAGGACACTGTGAAAAGTGAAGGCTTTCAGGAGAATGGATTCCCCTCCTGGCTTAAGGACTTTTTATATTGCTTCACTGTGAGGAGACTGGAGAATGTTTTGAACCATGTCCTTGAGAAAAAATGAGCCCTTGTGCCCTAGGGTTTCAAGGAAAGCCCTTGCTTCCTATTTGCAAACTTGCTTTGCTTTTTTTTTTTGGACTCCTGATGTTCTGGAGGCCAGCCCAGACAGAACAGAACCAACTCAGAGCTGATTCACGCTACCCAAACAACCCAGCTTTATCTCCTCTCTGGCCTTTCTTTACCTCACTTGGGAAAAGGTCTTGGGAAAAGACAAGGGAGAGAAACAAGGATTGTACACCAGGGCCGCAGCACTGGGAGAAGGCAGAGGGAGAGGCTCATGCCAAAGCTGATCCGACAAAGCCACTAGATGGCAAACACCTCCCGTTGCTGGTGCTCCAGGCCTCCCAACCGGCTGCCTCTACTGCAGCCGGCCCCCTGTCAGTAACTTGCCGTGTCAGCCAGCAGAGTTGCCCTCCTGTAGCCACAGCGGGAGAGAACAAACCCCAGCGAGGTCACATCCCCAGGACTGGAAGCTGAACGGTGCTAAGGAAGTGCTTAATGACAGTGGCCATTGCTGTTCTTTTTTAAACTTTTCTTGGTGAGGTGAAAGAAGGGGAAGGTGTCCCTGCCCATGACGGGGGGTTGGAACTTGATCTTTAAAGGTCCCTTCCAACCCAAACTATTCTATGATTCTATGATTTTAGGTGGGTAGGAATTAGATCCATGAAGTTTTTGCAGTGCCTTCAGGTGAGTATTGCTTTGTGAACTGTTTCTCTTTGGATTGCTGTGTAAACACAAGTGCCAGCTTTCCTCTGGCAGGCCCCCCCCCCCCCCCCCCCCCGGTGCACTGATGCATTTGTAAACACACTTCTTGCAATTGTCATAATATAAGAAAACACAAGCAAGTCAAACTGTCCCACAGGGTGAATCATTGCTAACATTACCTCTGCAGGATGAATGAGAGGATGAAACACCTTGAAAGAGGAACATCAACAAAAAGACAAAGGGCAGGATGCACAAATTTCAGGTCTTTGATCTGGTTCTGCAGCAAAGCTCAGTCCTGCCCTGTACAAAGCTCCTCTGCTGTCTGAGCTTGCGTTGTTTCACTGATGCACTTTTTTCGTTGCGCGTCTTAAGTCATTCTGTTTCTTGGCCTCGCATCCACTAGCCCAGGGCCTAGATAATGCAAACAAGGAACTTTGATGTAGTCCAAGAGAGTTTTGGTGTATGTTCTCTAAAGCAGAATTTGAAGTAAGCTGCAAGGTTAGCTCATAGGTACTCCACAGCATCACTTCCCCCTGTACCATCATACCAAGCCCACTTGGGCACAGATGAACAACAGTGATTGGAACTGGAAAATGCAACGCATGTTTTTCAGTCTCACATTCCATCCCTCAGAGCTGATCCTTCCCTCCCCTGGAAGCCCATGTAGAAATGTTTTAACAGCTGCTTCTTATCCTCATGCTGATTCCCATGATTTTGACTGCTGTTCTCAGGTCCAGTTTTCTGCATCACCCAGTGATTCGGTGAAAAGTGAGCTAGTGAACAGCTGGTGTAGGAAAGCACTAGCCACAGTACTGCAAGGTGTGATTTCAACCCAGAAGTCCTTTCAACAAAGAGACAAACACTTGGAAACATCATCCTTATAAGCTCAGCATTCCTTTCCACTAACCCCAGGAGCTGAGAACAAAATCACAGATCAGTGGGGAACTCACAAAAATAGAAAGTCAGTGATTTGAGCCTGGTTGTGGTTCTCTTCCGGGGTGGAAAAGCCCCTTTGTGCTCTTTTTCTCGCTCTCTCCCCCTTGTTCCCCGAGGCAGATTACAGCAATGGTCCATTGGAGCTGTTGTCATTTGGCAGGGCTGACACAGTGGCCTTAACAGCCTTTTTTATTTCCTCTCTGCATCACTGGCTCTTCCAAGATCGCCGCATGTGTGCAGGAGACACCGGCTGGGGACAAGGAGGCACGGCGGCCGTGAAGGGAAGCTGCTACAAGTATACTTGAAATTGCTAATGCACAGGGACCTGTAAAATAAGACATCTAGTTTTAATGCTAGACATCACTTATGTTTTACTAGCTTTTTTTTCCTGTATTTTTCTTGTATTTTACTGTAATGTATATAATTTCATTTATACTTTTTCCTAACTACCCTCTGTAGTCGTTATCCAGTTACCCACTTATGTTTTAAAACCTTTAACTTCTTGCCTAGTAAAGATAAGACAGACCTTGGATAGTCTGAAAAACTCCCTGAGTGCATCCCTAATAGCAGGAACCTAAAGAAAACAAGGGCCTAAGAAGACGCCAGTGTCAAGAGAAGTGCTGAGAGCTGGAACAAACAGGAGCTGAAGGTCGGATGAGGTAACTCTGTGACCAGAGATGGACACGAGAGCCCTCAACTTCACTAAGGGACAGTGTGAGAAAGGCTGTGGGGACCCCTGAGGAGGGAGAAGACCCTCACTCTATTTTTACTACGCACGCTCAGACTATGTAAATGAATTCTAAGAAGCCATTAGCATAAGACTGCCTTTTCTGAGGAATCTAATGCAGATGTACGCTTTTTTGTGTGTATTGGTCAGAGAGTTTTGTTAGTAAGCGCGGCACTGGTGGTGAGCGCTCCCCTGGGCGCAGCTCTAAGCCCAGGGTGGGCCCCGCCGCAGCGCCCGAGGGGCCGCGCCCCGGCCCGCGGGAAGGGGCGGGCAGCGCGCAGGGGCGACGGGCGGCTCCCGCGGGCGGTGCTGCCGAGCCGCGCCGCCCCCCCGCCCCGGATGGAGCCGGCTGCGCCCGCGCGGAAACAGCGCCCGGCGCGGCTCGGCCATGGCACCGCCCGCGGCCCGGCTGGCGCGGGTCTCCCGCGCCGTCTCCTTCAGCGCCTGCCACCGGCTGCACAGGTGAGCGGCGCCGGCACGCCCGACCCCGGGAGCCCCCCGGGCGGAGGGGCGCGGAGGGGCGCGGAGGCATCGCAGAGCCGCGGGCCGTTGGCGGCCGCGCAGGCAGCGCGCAGCGCAGCCCACGGGGGTGGACATCGGGCGCTTCCCGGGCCTGCAGCCTGTAGCGGCCGGTCCTGGTTTGAGACATCCGAGCCTCGCCGGCGCTAACGAGAACTGAAGGCTCGTTTTGAAGTGGGACGAATGATGCTTGTTGCAGTTTGTAAGCAAATCACTGCGTCCCGAATCTGTCGCCTTTTTCTCAAAACTTGTACTCCTAAAGAATGCCTTGACCTGAAATACTCCTCGGAGTAGGCACTTGAATTTCTTCAGAGGGAAGATTCAGAGAGGGGAGTTGTCCTTGCGCTTCTGGGAGAAGCTCTCCAAGCTTTGTGAGTTAATAAATAACAAGATGTCTAGTTTGCTCCAGGCACTTCGTCCTGGGAGCCCAGGTGGTTGAACACATGCGAATAGCTGTTGGTGTTTATACAGCAGTGGGGTTAGGCAGTTGTTATGAAACCTGCATATATACCTACAAAACCACCGCAAAAAACCCCCATTGTCATCTTTCCATGGGCCCAATGCTCCTCTGGTTCTGTTTGTGCCTCCTCAGTAGGAAAAGCTGGTGGGTTAAATTTGGGAGAGTGAATAGATGGAAGAGCTGGAAAGCAATCGCAGTTGAAGTGAAGCCGTGAACATCTGTAATGGATCCTGAAATGCCATTGTCTGTTTCTCACAGTAAATCACTGAGTGATGAAGAAAACCTGAAGCTGTTTGGGAAATGCAACAATCCAAATGGCCATGGACACAACTATAGAGGTAAGGAGCTGATTTCCATGCTTACACGTGTAGTCCTGGACAGAGGCTGCTCTCGGGCACGTGGTTTGGATGCAGTATAAGCCATGGGGGAGCTGGGCCAGTCCTATCTCAGCAGTCTGGTATGGCTTTTAGTGACTGATTTGGGGGTTTTTTAGAATTAGAAGGAATCCTCAGCAGCAGGGGGGGTTAAACCATGGCGTGGGTTTGCAAGCGATTAAGTTAAATAGATAATAAATACTTACCTCAAAACATCACTTCATGAATCAAATCTACTTGTTTATAATCTGCAGAATCATTGTGTTTTGAATGAAGATTTTACTAAACAAAAGACATGCAGTTTAAATGGCCCATAAACTTTGAGTGTTGTTTTCACAAGTTCTTCTCCTACCATCGATAGCCTGTGCACACAGAATCAAATCTCTGCAGTTACTAGGCTGGCTCCCTGTTTAGCACTGAGTATTGTAGGTACCCTGAAACCTCTGCTGTAGAGCTGCTAGCTTTACCAGGGAGGACAGGTTGACAGATTGCTGGAGTGAAGATCTGTTCCCCATTTTAAAGCTGACTTACAGGCACAACAGTTCTTGCTTTTTCATATAGGAAGAACGTTCCACTCTAAAAATAATTGCTGAAAAGCTGGGGAGATGCTACTAAAACTGTTCCTTGGGGAACAAGGGGGAGAGAGTGAGAAAAAGAGCATGAAGGGGCTTTTCCACCCCGGAAGAGAGCCACAACCAGGCTCAAATCACTGACTTTCAATTTTTGTGAGTTCCCCACTGATCTGTGATTTTGTTCTCAGCTCCTGGGGTTAGTGGAAAGGAATGCTGAGCTTATAAGGATGATGTTTCCAAGTGTTTGTCTCTTTGTTGAGAGGACTTCTGACACCTTGCAGTAATTCTAGTTCTTAAAGAGTTGGTGGCCACTTCATCCCTTACTTTCTTTCTCCGCTATTCTGTTATGTCAGGCTTACAAGCTGACTCCATGTCTTATGGTCTCGGGTGTCTGGTGATTGTATGGGCATCTATGGTGTCTGCACTGTCCAGAAGACTTTGTTGATCAAGAGACTCTGACCTGGAGTGTGCAGGGTACAGGCTGGCATAGGGAGTAGGTACTTGATAAGTCTTGTCTCTGCCTGCAGGGGGAACTTCAGGGATAGTGGTGTGTCTCTGGGCATCAGACCCTGGAGAATGACTTCTTTGACGAGCTGGGTGACTCCTGAGTCATTATTCTTTATGGAGTGGGTACCCATTTTATGCAAACAGTCCCACTTTTAAGTGCAGGGAGGCCTGCACCAGTCCTTGTGGATTAGCGATGAATGGGTTGTCTCTCCCAATCAGTAGTGTACTTTGTTGTTAGGGTTATGGTGTTATCGTGACCTGATATTTTCTTTTTTTCAGTTATAGTCACTGTGCGTGGAGAGGTAAGTGCGATCAACATTTTTTTTTTCCATTCCTTAGGGTGGCAGGAGAGATGGGTCCCCGTCTTCCACAGTACTGAAGTTCTAGCTCAATTGCTAGGTATCCCAGGGTGTTTGTGGAAACTCTGTACACATCACTATAGAAGGAGGTTTTCTGTAATCACTGTCCTATTCTTGCCTTGAACAAGGATTTGTAAGTGACCATATTTAAGTCCAAGGCTTGTAATCACCCTCTGGGCACATAACTGCAGCCTGCTAGAGCCTCACTGCAGAATGGCTCTGGTCAGATCTGTGGGGCACCTTTGGATGACTGGTGAGCCACGGGGAGGCTTAGCACTCACAGTAACTCATTCTGTCTGCTGTTTTATCAAGGTATTTTGCTGCAAATAAAAGGAAATTCTGCTTTTGCCGTTGTTTTTCACCCTTCATTCTGTCACTGTTCTGTGTATTCTGCAGAGTGAGTTGTTTGGATAGAACTTTGGTTTTGATGTTTTCCAAACAATTTTTTGAGGGTTTCCAGTTCATAGGAAAAGGGGTTTCTATTCAGAACTGAAAATAAAATTTAAAGTCTCTTCCTTCTCCATTCCCCAAATATGTTGTGAGCTACACAATCTGATTTTGTTCCTGTAGCTGTGCCTTCTCCAGATGGGAGGATGCCCTGAGCTCAGGCTGGTCTCTTGTTTTGTCCCTGGTTGTTCAACCCAGCAGATTAATGCCTGTTTTCCTGCTTATGGTCATGCTAGATTGTCGCTTGAAGACTGAGCGTTTCAGTGAGCTTTTCCTCCATGGTGTCAGCTTTTATGGGAGAGTGGAACCACTGGAGTTGTTTGTATGCTGTATTTAGCCTTTGGGAACATCACGGGAGAAGAGCTGGAACTCAGTGTGTGAAGGTGGAAAGATATGTTTCTTGTGACTCAGATGTCCTGAGTGCACAGATATTCACAGTCTGATTTGTACAGGCTCACGGCAGCCTTGGTAATCAGGACGTACCTAGGCTACTAATCTCCCTTTTTTTTTTTTCCCCTGCAGATTGACCCAGTCTCGGGAATGGTTATAAACCTGACAGACCTGAAAGAATATATGCAGGTAATAGCACTATTTTCCTACACATCCCCTGGGAGAACTGGTTAGAGCTTAGCAATTTGTCTAGTACCAGGGTGGAGACATGGTGAGTTGATGATGGTAGGAAATAAAGAAGAAATTAAGGAATGATTTAAGACTAAAATGCTTTAGCACTGTGATGTGAGGCAGTACCATGTCTCTGCCTAGGAAGTTAACAGGTGGATGTAGGGCTTTTATCCTTTCTTTACACTCCGTTGCCTTGCTCCAGCCCCACGCACGTGGTGATTTGAACCTCAACTCCACCGACCAACCAGGACAAGATGGTCACTGTTTTCTTTCTGCAGGAGGCGATCCTGGAACCACTTGACCACAAGAACCTGGATAAGGATGTGCCGTACTTTGCTGAGGTTGTGAGGTGGGTGATGGGAACTCCTCGTGGCATTGGTTGCAGGGTCAAGGAACAGTCTTCAAGGCTTAGTCCTGCATCTGAAAGAGCAGCCTTGATACCTGCGTGTGTAACACACCTGTGACGTGCACTGTGCATGTCGGGTGCTGGGTGCCCTGCCTACCGTCCAGCCCCGCTGCCGTGCAGCTGCCTCGCTGTGCCAGGCCAGGGGCAGGTCTGCTGGGGCAGCTACTGTCCCACATACCAAGGAAGGCACCACTTCCTCGCATCTGAGGAGCCTTTTGCAGACTAGCACTTGTCACATGAACCTGCTCTGTGGACAGCTTGGGGAGGCAGATATAACCTGTTAATTAGACCTTGTTTCGTCCACGTTTGCTGGCAGTGGCTCAAGCCTCACTTACATTCAGGGTGTCATCATGTGAAAGCTGCCCGCATGGCTCCCTGTGGCCTTTAGCATCCTCCCTGGCCCATTCTGGGTACAGCTTCCTCAAATATCATTGCTGTCAGTTCTGAATCTTCTTGTGTTTCACTCTTAGCACCACAGAGAACATTGCAGTGTTCATCTGGGAAAACCTCAAGAAGCTGCTGCCCATGGGAACTCTTTATAAAGTCAAAGTGTATGAAACAGACCAGAACATTGTCGTTTATAAAGGAGAAGAAACAATCTCTGAGAAGTGAAATGAGCTTAAGCTCAATTGGTCAGAAACTGCTGAGTAATCAGATCGGTGGATTACTTCAACCCTGCTGACTGTTTTTCCTACACCTAGACGTTGGTTATCTATTACGTAAGGACAAACACAGATGTTTCACAAGAATTCTTGCAGCAGTCTAGCAATTTGGGTTCTCAGAATTTGTTGAGTTGTCTGCTTTTTCTCAAGATATTCCTGTTTTGCAAACCTGAGCCGCCAAGCTGATGTGAGATTTACAACTGTGCCATGTTAAATAAAACAGCTTTCTAGAGAGGAGATGGCCTGGCAAAGTGTATGTCCTGTCCAGCCACAAAACGCTGAGTTCTGTAGGAACAGGATCAAACTCTCATCTTTCTGGAGAAAGCAGTCGGCTCATGTTACTGCTGCTATGATCAACACTTACTTGGTATTTTCACCATCAGAATCCCATGTTGAGAAGGCCTTGTAGACAAAAAAAGCACTTGCTATGCATCAGTCAGCAGGGCTGCAGGTTCCTGCTGTCATTTGCAGATTAGGAGATGCAACACTGTTCAGCATAGGTTCTTGTGAAAGGATGAGGCTATGAAATGAATTTAAATGAACACTAACCAAATTATTCTGAAGATTCCTGAAATTGTAGGCGTACTGTGAAAGCTAAGTGCTGGAAGAGGAATGCATGTAAAACCAGTTAGGGAACAGTTACAGCCCAACTCGTGGTTAAGAGCCGTAAGATCAACCTGTCTGCCCAGAGGTAGAAGTGATAGTGCTGTGTGTGATTCTTTATCACATGAGCAACGTCCTGAAGAGTAAGTAAGTATGGTCATGAAAAATAAAATAATGCATATAATGAAGAAAGTGATAGCCAGGGTAGTAATTCCCTTGCTTTACAAGGAAATTAAGCATTTGAATAATGGTGGCAAACAGCACCGTTTAGAAAGGTTTAATGAAGCTCGCCTAATAGTTCACCTTGGCTGCACTCCACTACAGGCTGAGGGTAGAGTATCCGTCTGTAGCTACCGGTTCTGCTAGAAAGTAGTTTTTACAGTTCCAAAAATTACTTTGACTGCTTTCTTTTAAACTGTGACTGCTTTATGAGAGGCCAGTTCTGTGCTGTCTCCTACCTTTATTCATATTTGCTCAAACTTTCTGGATGAGTTCTAAAAGCGAATCGTAAGAAAAGGCTGGAGATGAGGGATATTCCAACCTTCCCTCCTTGGCAGAGCAAAACCTCTGCCGTGGGAACTCCAGCACTGGTTTTTCTTTCCCTCTTAAAGGTAATGCTTTGGCTGAAGGTTCATTCCAGTGTCATGCAAGTAGAGAGTGCTCAGTGCATCAGAGGAAGGGAACACACTGTTGACACACTGTTGCCCCTTTTTCCCAGATGTGGAACCAGTCAGCTTTTTTCACTGTGGGCTCTGGCCAGGGAGGTTTTGCAGCTTATCTGAACACTCCTGCTGGTCTGTGGTTCACTAGTCTGGTATGTCATTCCGGTTTGCTAAAGCGATGTAAATCACACTGGATGATAGCTGATGATGATTCATGAAGCATTTGGTGTCTTCAGTGAGTCATGGAGACTAGAACGTATGGTGGTGTCTTTATCAGAAGAGTAACTTAGCTGTTGATGTTGTTGACAAAAACAAAGCAAACAAATAGTTACATCCATATAGCACAACCCATTGCTATTATTAGCATGAAGTCAGGTGCCAGGCCGGAAAAAACTAGCCCAAATTCCTGATCTTTTACTGCAATGCAACATAGCCCTGACAAAGTCCCACAATAGCTTGGGCATTTATATTTATTGCTGTGTTGCATGTTGGAGATATATCCTTTATTCTGATTGCTCCACTTTGAATGGCAGCAGATCTGGGGAGATGGAAATAAATTGCTTGACTGGGTAGTGGCTTGGGTGACGGGAGTTGGCAGTATCAAGCTGGAATTGTAATTGCCTACATCCCAAGAAATTACAGTGTATTATCTCCCTTATCCAGCTTAGAGGGGTCTTGATCTTTTCAGGTGTGTGTGAGCTCCATGTAGGGAAGTTTCTGTAGGAATCAGCCTCCGAATTCACAGGGTAGGGAGGGAGGGTTATACAAGAGAATTAACTCACATACATTGAGCATCTCTGTGCTGTAACTTAGTTACTGAGTGATGAAATTGTTTGAAGGAGAACTGTTCAGGTGATGGTGGGGTCCAAGACAACGATTAAAAGGTCAAAGCTGATCCCAGGAGAGCTACTGTAGGAGCAAGACTTCCAGCTTTAGTGCATGTAAATGTATATAGCAGCATAATGACAGCAAGACCAGAAATGTGCTGTGTTGTGTTTAGTAGGAACTGAGGAAGAAGACCCAGTTCTGCCTTCCTGTCACATGGAAAAAGAAATCATCGGGTTATATTGAAGAGGAGTAGTGCCAGCGCAGAGACCGAGTGAATGGGGAGACTCTGCGAGAAGCTGGCCGCGTTGGTTGCTTGCGCTGCACTTATGCTCGTGTTGTGCTTTAGCTCATGCGACCATTTGGTTCTGCCAGCTAGAAGCAAAGCAAAGTTTGAGGCTGCCCAGTTTCAAAGGAAAGCTGTTTAGCAGCAGCTCTTCTTTTTTATTAATTGTTTCTAGGGAACATTTTCCCATTCTGCCTCACTGCAAGGAGCAAAAGTCTTACTCTGTTTTCTGTGCTTGAAACAGAGTGATCACAGGAGGAGTCTGGGTTCAGCCCCAGCTTTTGCAGTGTGGGGAGTGGGAATTGATCATTTTCCTATGATGTCTGAAATGATGAAACAGCACAGAGCAAAAGGGACACCATTACAAAAGGATCAACAAAGCAAAAACCAGCAACTGAACCAGGTTCTGCCACTCAGTCTTGCGCGCTGCTCCCTGGGCTGTTACTTATAGTTCATTGTAGCCCCAACAATGACCAAGTTAATAAATCATCCAGGCATCACTTCTGATGAGGGACTATGTGTGGGACATGGAGGCCCCCCCAAAAGCTGTTCCTCTGAGTTCAGACAACCATCAGTCTTACGATTTCTGAATTGACATTTGCCCCTGCAACGTGGCTTCTTTGTGTATGTGCACAGTGCCTGGAAGGCAGCGCAGGCTGCAGGGATGTTCACAGGAGCTCTGCCTGCTTCGGTGCCAGGACTGGCAGTGCCTTGGGAGGTTGAATGAAGCAACATGGAACCCCCAGCTTTGTTCTGCAAAAACGTTGGGGAGGTTACTGTGAACAGAGGTGGCGGGAGACAGGGAGCTGCTGTCGGTAAGAGCTGCTGAGAGAGGGCCCATCCCTGTCTCTGCCCCAGAGTTCCCAGCTGAGAGCTCGAGGGCTCCCTTGCTCGTGAGGTCAAAGCCAGCAGCCATCCTGCATATTCAACTCGCCCACTTAAATGGTGGAGAGTTTCACTTAAACCAGTAATATTATCAGAGAAAGGCAGGAGAGGAGAGATCCTTTTATCCCATCCCCAGCACAATTTGGAGAGGACGGGATGCCAAAAGAGCAGAGAAACGAAAAGCGCAAAGGGTTGACGCAGGGGAGCAGCCCTTGTGCTGGTGGCCCCGGGGGCATCTGATGCTGGTAGAGGAGGATAATGGAACCTCTGTTGAAAAATCTGGCTAACAAAAGCATAGACAGGCTTGTTGGCATCATTTGTAACAAATAAGAGCCAGGTATTAATCACAGCTGTACCTTTTTAGCTATTAATATTTCAGACAATTCTGTAGGAGGAAAAAAAAAATCCCCCTTGAACCACAGCTGATGCCTGAATGCCTGAGAAATAGAGATGGTCGGGGACAATTTTTTCCTGTGGTGCCCAGCTCCTGTGTTAAGTTCTCAGGAATATGAAGGCTCCTCTACTGTCAGGTTCTCAGTGTTCTGGAGTACACCTTTCATCGCTTGGGAGTTAGAATTTATTCAACAGAAATAAGGGCTAATTGTAGGGACGTCACAAACTCTGGGCTTGTAAGGCCAGGTTAAAGCCAGATCTCTGATCCATGACCATTGAAATACTGTTACGATGTGCAGCTCAGTCTTCTGAAGAGGAACAGCAAGAGGATTAGTGGGGCAGGGATGCCTTTCTGACTCTACCCTCCAAAGAGCCTCCTGGCTCACCCTGTACAGGATTGCAGTGTTCAGGCCTCACCCTTATTTGTGCCTGTATGTGCTCATCTGTGGGGTCAAAGCTGAATATTTCACAGTATCCAGAATCATTTCAACCCCCCTGCCACACCACAATGAAACCAGGAAATAATGTGAGGTGCAAGACCCAACTTTCATTCCTTAATTTATTTAGATTAGTTTAAGAAAAAATTACTTTCCAGAAGTTTGAAAATTTCTAAATAAACACTATCCATATAAAAATAGAAACAATAGTAATAAAATCAAGACATTCAGTGACCCATACAATCTTGCCCTACAGCAAAATCAGCTGTTGATTAAAAAACGAGAATAAAAAATACCCATCCCGCCATTCCAGAAAGCCAGAAGGAAACCAGAGAAACTTTGTAAAGCATCCACTGAAATAACAAAATTTAGGGAATGCTGGACCAAATAATAACATAGAGCATAAATTCCCAAGGTCTGGGCCTTTACGGAGGATACCCTGCCAGCAGGATCTCCAGCTTGTCTTGGAGAGAGGGTCACCTCCCCAGGTGGAGGGTTGGTGGGTGTGCTTATTTTCTCTGTACTTGCACTGGAGCTTTTAAACTGGTTGAGGCGTGTGAATCCTAATTTCCCCTCCCAGTCTCAATTCTGCTTCCAGCAGTTTTGGTGCATATACTGTGTCAGACTGTCACTGAGGCACATACACACACATGCAGGTCCCAGGCTGCACAGGCTAAAGCAGACCTCTCTTCGAGCTTCTCAGCAGATCCTGGTACCCTGATGAGAAGAGGGCCTTTTCCCTCTCAAGCATTTTCATGGTTTTTTGTGCTTGGCAGAACCCC
This sequence comes from Strix uralensis, assembly GCF_047716275.1. Classification (NCBI taxonomy): domain Eukaryota; kingdom Metazoa; phylum Chordata; class Aves; order Strigiformes; family Strigidae; genus Strix; species Strix uralensis. The sequence goes on along the minus strand of NC_133997.1, from coordinate 2,183,830 downwards.
AGGTGATGAGGAAGGAATTAATTCATGCAGTGTTCCTTTCCTAGACAGGGTCTGCTATTGACCATGTTACGCTTTTCTAGCAGAAAATCTAGAACAGAATGATCTGTGACTTGCTATGAAACATTTCATCTTGCTAAGATTGCTGGCCCTGGGCGAGGGGAGTAAGGGGAGGATCAGCTCTGGGTCAAATAGACCATTATAATTTGATGTAGAAGTTCAGTTATCATCCTAACACACAGAAGTGATGAATAGTTTTCCTGAGTAGATCAGCTGCCTGCCCTCCCCTGCATACCACAAGCAAGGAGGAAAGGTGCAGCGAAGCTGGGTCATCTTTTCCTCCTGGCTTCTAGGAGAGCATTTTGCCTGTGACAAGGACCAGTGACAACTGAATGACAGCTATGAAGAAGGAGCTGCTCTGAACCATGGAGACGGAGTTGAAGGTGGTGGTTGGCGGTGCTGTGGTTGTTTCCAATTCTGAAATGGAAGGAAACCCCCAGGGTTGATCAGAAGTCCAGAGGACCAGCTGAGCTACAGACCTACTCCAAGAGGCTGCATTTAACTCTGATTTCTCAGAAATTAGGGGTGAAACCCATGGTAGGGGAGTGGGATGTCTGAATATATCCACTGACATCAATGGAGCATCATCAGTACGGGCTCAAGGCTCCTGGGTGGTAGGGGTTTCTCTGGAGTACCAGAAACATTATCTGTGATGGCAAAGCCACAATTTCCACTTAGTATCTGTGTGACATAGTGAATAGGGGAATGAAGCCTGTGCCAATACCTGCAGAAATAAATAAGCCTGTCCTCTTGTTTGTAGCTGTTTAATGTCCCTTAAAGCAAAAAGGAAGCTTGAAAAGGTTTTAAGTTCAACATTACAACCTGAAAAACCTCTAGCTAGCCCTAGCACTCTAGTGTCTGCCTTGTTTCCTGACTATTGGAGAGATGAGCTACTCTTTAGCTGGAGGTACAGAGTCCATCTTATCCCCTCTCCCAAAACACCAGAGCACAAATGAAACCCTTGCTTGGTGTGTCATTCACCTTGCTGTTTGAACTGCCCCGCTGAAGCTTATTTACCTTTGTTCAGAGTCACAGTGTTGAACTTGGCGGATTTATCAGTGAAGATGATATATGCCCTGTGGAAGGAGGGAAGAGAGAGGAAAAAAAATTCAAAGAAGAGAAGCTGAGTGTGTCATATAGACCCATGTAGGGATGTGAAGGGGACATTAAAAGCAGATGAAGAGACAGGAACTCTGAAGTCATTCTGAGCTCACTTATATTGCCCTCCAGCCATATTGCACTTTGGGGTGTTTTTTTAGCATCTGAAATACTGCTTCTTCATTATGCTTTGGCTGCTTTACTGCCCCTCTCTGGACAGGACGGGAATGACTTGTAACAGGGTGGTAATTTACTGTGACCATCTGCTCCTTGTAATTAGAATCACTATTGTCATGAACTATTGTGATCTTCCTTCCCGCAGATAAGGCCATTCAGGCTAATGGCTGTGGCTTCCTTTGGCAAATATTTGTCCCTGATGCAACTCCATCAGTGTTAATGGAAACAAGAGGGGTGTTCATTTCCACAGAACTAATCTACAGCCCTACTAATGTAAGCAAGTCTTTCAACTACTAGATAGTCCATGGGGTGACCTCTAGATACGACTTTGCAGAAAATGTTTCCTTGGTATTTTCAAAAGAAAATCTGAAGAAGGCTCAAGGGGTTTGTTTCAACCCCTGCTCTAGAGGTGGGGTCTTGATTCTGGGCATTGCCAGGAGTTTACACAGACAAGTATTGTCCCAACTGAATACTTCAAGGTGGATATAGTCTTACCTTATTTCCACGGGAGGTACATTACTGTCTGGAGATGTCCAGTTTGCTGAATTCTGAGTGTTGTTTAATACTGCTGTGTCAATAGAACTGCAGTTGATGCTCTTTACCCCCTTCCATTCTCCCATGGAGACATTTTGTGGGGATAAGGCTTGCAGTAAATACTTGGTGACGTTCTTGCTGTCAGTGATGTTTCTGTTGTCACTTATTGTAACTGGAAACAGAGCAAGTTAGACAAAATAAGTTGTCTTTTCTGTAAGACAGCCATCTCCAGACTCCATGCCTTCAGGGTTTTCAGCCAAGGAAGTATTTGCTGGCACAGTGCTCTCTATGTGACACAAGTGCACCAGAAGCCTTCAAAAAGAAGGTGTACTATAGTCCTCCCCCAGCCACAGGAAGAACCCTTATCTGCCCCCTCCCCAGTGAGGGACTAGACTAGGAGGAACTCCTCAGCCACCAGATCCAGCCCCTGCTGTTGTGGGTACCATATCTGTAAGTGAAACCAGAGCTCCTGGCGAGTAAATCTCTTTTGGACCCCATGCAAATGGCAGGGGTGGAAAAGCTAAAGGGCACAAGCTTTTGGGCAGTCAGTTCCTCCCTTCAGCCCCTAGCTTAGTGTCACAGACCCCACCCTTTCTTCGCCACGTCTCTGCTCCAGATCCCTGTTTCACAGCTGTGACTAGTCTGCGCAGTGCGCCTCTGTATCATGCTTTTATTGCAAGCAGAAGTTGGACAATAAACAAATGAATCAAGAGGATCTGCTTGTCAGGAACAAGTGACTCCCCAGCAGTGCCTCCCAGCCCAGGTTGCCTGTGCGTGCTGTACTGCCGTGGTCCCCTTGGTCCTCAGCACCCTTCAGGTCAGGACTGTTTCAAATGAAAGCTGTCAAGACTGTCAGAAGATACAGGAGCTGATGTGAGACAGTAGCTAGCATCAAACTTGAATTCTGTGCTCAAACAATGAAATAACAGCAGTGAACAAAACACCTCTATTAAAAAAACCCAACAAACTGCAACGAATGCTCCTTGGGTGAGATCTGAAGGAATCTCTGCCAATTTACACCAGCAGACTACCTTCCCCCTTGCAGGATGGGATTAGGATGTCTCTCCTCCACTATTTTCTCAGCATTTAGGTTTTGCTGAACCTTAAGGCAAAGGGAGATTTGTCATCAGGTCTGGGAAACAGGGTCAGGCTGCCATTTACTCTGTGGCTACATTCTTTGTAGTATTAAAAGCTATTTTCTATGATTGATGCTGAATATCTGTCAGCATCAAATCTCTTCACCTTTGTCTTTGCAGCCATTGCCACTGAGAAGGGCAAATTCTCAGGAGGAAGGAAAGGGAACAAAACCACAAAACAACCCCCCCCCCCAAATTCTGTGTTTTCAAAAGCATTCAAGTCCTTCTATGCAAGTTTAGGCAAAAAAATTAAGGGAGAAAAAAGCACCCTAAGGGAGGAAGGAGAATTTGGGACTGACCCTGTAGACATGAACATGAAATAGGAATAAAGAGGTAACAACTACTGCAATTTACCTATCTCCTACATGAAATTAAAAAAAAAAAAAAAAAAAAACACAACAAAAAAAGAGTGTTAAACCTCACACCTTTTAAACACATCTAAGAACACAAGAAGACTCAAGAAGCCAGCTGGGTTAGGGGCAGAGGAAACACATTTCTGTGCAGTGTGAAAACTATGAAATCTAGACAGAGATGGCTTACCTAGGTAGGTTGTGTTTGCCCGGTATGCCGCAGGTGTCACGGTTACAGTGAAATTGCTTGCGGTTGCATTCAGGAGCAAACTACATTTTTCTATCACTGTATATGCTGGGACGATTAATGTCCCAATGAAGAGGATTTGCACCAAGAAGAGGAAGGTTGTCATGATCCACTTTGATGTCTCTGCTTCAGGCACCTGCACCTGGGAACTGAGAAAGCCTCACACTTTCCAGCCTATTTATACTCTGTTTTTGATGAGGTAAATGCAAATATTTCCTCCTCCCCATCCAGCTCACATGTACACACCCCTGATGGGAGGTTTCACTCATGCTTTTAGAGATTACTTCCTTCTACCTGTTTAGCCTCTGAGTGAACTGATTAAAATAAAGGGGTGACCAGCTGAGAGGGATTAATATGGACGGTGTGCATGTCACTGAGGAACCCACAGGCTGGAAACCAAGTCTCTGCATGCCTATATCCCTTGAGCTGCTTTTGCATGGTGAACACTGTGTTGTGTGCTTGCCTGCTCATAGTCCTTGTAACCTCTTGCAGAAGCACACATTCTGGAAATGTGGAAGACCATATGCAGTTCTGTTTCCAGCCCTGGTCCAGGCTTTTCTTTAAGGTCAAACAATTCCAGAAAGTGTGGAAAACCCAGCAGGGGTACATCCTTGTAGACTTGTTCAAATGTAGCCTTTACTCTTGCTTGGGGAAAGCTGGGTAGTGAAGGGCCAAGAGCCTGAGAAGGGATGGTCTCTCTAACCCTGGACCATAACCCCCTTTCACAGCACTTCACTGATGAACACAGCAAGTTCTTGTCAGGGGGCAGATCACTTATGTGATTCTTCTTGAGTGGTACCATGATGAGTCATTTTGGCTGTACCCCTCGAATAATATTATATGAAAAAAAGATCAAGTTCCTCTTTTCACTCCTTCCTCTTTCCTGGATTTCCCCATTCTCCCCTGCAGGCCACTGGCTGGGGTTTGCAGAAGCTGATTTTGCAAGTTCTCTTTGAGCCGTTGGGGCAGTGCCGATGTGTGGTGAGTTATATCAGCACTGGTGAGAAGGGGAGCACTGCCCCATTTCTGCGAGCAGGAAGGGTTCCTCCTGCACGCCTTCCCTGTTGGGACAGGAGCAGCGGGTACAGTCCAGAGCGAAACCCAGTGTGTGTGACACCCAGTAATTAGAGACGGTGATGATGCTGAATCAGTTGCCCTGAAATGGAGATAGCTCCAGAACCTGACCCAGTGCTGATTCTGCTGAGGGCAATTATTTCCAGCAGTCAAAATGAGCAATACAGTGAAGGCGTAGGTACTCCCCATGAGCTGGATCCTCAAAAGGAGAAAGGTATGCCCTTTCTTTCCCCCCATCTGCCTTACACTTGCAGACATATCATTTGCAGCCCACAGGAAGCTCCCGTAGGCATTTTTTATGCCCTTTGCTGTAGTTTTGTCAAGCCCACCTCCTTCACTGTGTCCCAGGCTCTGCTGAGTCACCTGTGTGGCTGGGCAAGTGGGAGGTCTGGATTTCCCTCCCTGTGCTCATCTTCCCTTTTTTCAGCCCCAAATCACCTCACCCAGGCAGGCCTCACCACCCCACCAGAGGCCCGCAGGTTTAGAAAGAAGCTGTTGTGCTAAATGTTTCAAATAAAAGTTGAACAGAAGTGGGAGAAAAAGGGCAAATGCAAGAAAAGTAGGTGAGTTCAGGACAGAGCAGCAGGGAAGAGGTCAGAGAAAGAGAGGGTGTGTTAGAAGAGCAGATACATGTTCAGTGATGCTAACATTGGTCGGAGGTAAACTTTAATGCAGAGAGTGTGGAGAAAATGAAAAACTGAGCTTATCTGGCTTGTTAAGTTCACAGAATTGCATACTCCCACAGGGCCTCATTTCCTTATGGTTTTCTTCCTTGCCTTCTTCCCTACTGGGAGCTTCTCTGCACAGTGTCTGCAGCTCCGTTGATGCCCAGCATCAGTGAGCAGCACAGTGCTGAGTTCTGAAATGCTCTGCATGTTCCCCACAATGCAGAGAAGCAGGAGAGAGTGCTCTGAAGGGACTGCAGGGCTTCAAGTCCCCTGGAAATAGGAACTGTTCTTCCCTACTTATTGCACAACCTTTTCTGCAAGCACCTTAAGGAACGTGGAAAGTAAGTCAGCAAAATGAGAGCAAATGGAATGGGGAAAAAGCAAATAAAAATGGAAGCAGAGGATTTTGCAAGCACAACTTCACTTGTGATGCTATTTGCCCTTGGCAGTTTCATCTGAAGTCTCCTTGCAAAAGCTCTGTGCCATCTTTCAGGCGGTGAAGATGACTCAACATCATGTCACTGGAACAAACGGAGTCAAAAATAGGTGTGTTTGCCTCTTGGAGATAATTAATTTTGGAAAAGAAAAGGCAGGATGGGATTATGTCACATACATAACAAGGAAGACTCTGCTACAAAACTTATCCAGTGCAAAAGAGATCTTTGTAAGTGATGGTGGAAGTGACAATGTTTATTACACAATGTACGCTCAATGGGGCTTTTCAGTTTTGTTGCTCACTGGTTCTTGAAGAGGTTGAACTTGCTGTAGGAAAGTGGGAGCTGAGGCCTGCCTTTGGAAATGGAAATAGCCAGAAAGCTCTGTCAAGAGGAAGGCTCTGGGAAGAAATAAAATTAATATTTTTAGCCCAAAAGATGACTTCATAGTCATTAATTTATCCAGGGATAAGCCCATGTAATTGAAGCAAATCAAATGGGTGTGAAGTCCAGTGGAGGAAGGGCAGGGAGTAGAAATTACTATGGGAGACTCACATGTGTGTTACAAAGAGGCACTTGAATCACAGGACTCACAAGGAGTCTGAGCTTTCAAAGTGCCCAAAATATTTGGACAGACCATCTGAGAAAAAGCTGGCAGGGCTTAGACTGCTCAGCTGTGCTCAGAGCAGCATTGAAAAACGCTCCCAAGGAGCTGCAGGACCCTGAGAGGGGCCAGCAGAGGAGCCTAGCACACCTCGTGGCTCCTCTGGTTGTAACAGAAACAGACCTGGGGTGGGGAAAGCGGGAGCTGGCCCCTTCTGGGCTGGCAGCTCAATAGCCTGGTTTTCAGATGCCAAAATAAATACAGCCTCTGGGTAACAAGCAACCACTGGGCTCCCCAGCCACAGTTCTAATCGGTGGTTCCTCAGTAAACTCAAGGACGGTTTGGAAACGATTTAGGGGTGTTTCCCTGTCCCTCACCCATGCTACAGGGGTTACGCCATACGGAATGACTTGGGGTTTATTCCCTCTTGGCAAGCAGACAGAAGTTATCCTCTAGCACAGCTGGTGTGGTTCCTTCCCTATCCTGTCTTTTTGTGCATTTGTGGGCAAAGCTTAAGCTAAAGCTCTAATTTCCACAAGCTTCTTTCAAGGTCAAGTCATGGCCATTTCTGAGAAAATTTGTGCCATTCTCTGCTTCCTTGCAACGGGTGGTTTCTGCCTCCCAGAACCAGCAGGGACAGCCATCTGGAGCAGAGCCCTTTGCCTTGTTTGTGTGGGGAGACTCCACTCTGCCCAGCGTGTTCCTGTCGATGCCATGCAGGGGGAGGCGGATGGAGGTGGACAGGAGCAGCAATGAGACCTTGGGCTACAGTACTCCCCACCACCACTCATGTGCTGAGGGAACACACACGAGCACAGATGACTCAGACTCTGCATTGCATTTCTCTGTATTCCCCAGAGAAGTGACCCAGGGAGTAACTCAGAAAGTGCAGCCCCCCATGCCTCATGTCCTCCAGGGGCTTCCTGAAGGCCTGAGATGGCGATCTGGCTCTTAGGAGTTGGAAGGGGGGTGTCTCAACAGCTCCCTTGCTGTGTACAACCAGACTTCTGGGTCTGCGGGTCCCTGGGGGATTCCTGCTCTCTGAGCTTCTCAAAAGGCTCCATCTCTGCAGACCAGGAGCTCATGGAAGCCTGATGCATAGGAACGGAGGCACTGCAGCGTGGCTCAGCTCAGAGCCTTCTGTACTGACTGGCACAGAGGGTGTCTGGTCCTGGCCCCCATTCCCTGCAGCAAATCCACTCCTTTTTCTCTTCCCAGAGTTAAATGAATCTTCCTTTTTGTGGGTGGAGGACTGGAGTCCCCAGGCGAACAGCAGCACTTTGAATTCAGGGCTCTGCTTCAGGAATGGAGGTGAAACCCTTCAGCGTCTTGGCTGAGAGTTAATAGTCTGGGGATGACTAGAAGCCAGGACAGCGAAACCTCCTCCCACATGCAACCCAGTAGGAGGAGATGGCAAGTGAGGGGCTGTGTTGTTGGCAAAACTGCAGCAGTCTTGCAGAGAATAAACAATTGCATGCAACCACTGGCTTTGGAGCATGGAAATATGAGTCACAGCTAAACTGGGTCAGACTGTCTCTCTCTGGCACTGTGGCTGCAGCAAGCAAAACCATTTGGGTCAAGCAGAGGCTAAGCTAGGGCCAGGGCAGGGTGCTGAGGAAATAAAGGAACAGAGGCAGCAAATAGAGAGTCTTCTGTACTCCCTGTGCTAGTGCTGGGTTGGACAGTCTGGTCCGTGCTGCAATTACCCTGTACAACAGGGCAGCACAGCCTTGGCCCCTGCACAGCACTCTGTTCTGTGACTCGGGCATCCTCTCCACCTGGCTGCTGGCCCTGCATGGCAGAAGGGGACTATGCCCGGCTCAGGGCAAGGAGAGGTATGTTTGCTCTGAGGTCCTCCACATGGGTTTTTTTGGACTGTTTTCTCTGGTGAAGAGCTCAGGGCAGTAGAGATTTACTGGCCTGTTTTGCAAACAGTGTGTTTTGTAAATGTAGGATGTTTTTTACTGCTTGGACTGCTGAACTGGCTTTAAAAGATTCCTTGTCCTGCTCATGGTGTGGGGTGAATTACCACTGCTGGGATGGACCCTGCTCCTCTGGTCTGTCCAGAGGCTTTGGAGCTACTAGTGTCACAGCAGTTCTCTGTAGCTTGCAGAAAGCAGATGGAGGGTCCTGAGACACACAGAATACATCCATACAGGAGCGGAGACAAAAGCAGAGAAGGGAGGAAGTAGGGCAGGCAGTGCCCTGTGGCTCGCTGGAGCTGCAGACTGAATGAGGAATGCATTTTGCATCATGAGGGAGCTGGGAGCCTGCCAGTCTCCCCACATGTCCCAGGTTTGCTGCAGGGAAACACCTCAGTCCTGGTCCTCTGCCAGCTAGGCTCTCAGGGTGTCCCTGGCATAGGATGTCCCACAGACAAACAGCAGAAGGAACCTTCAGTTTTAAAGCACTTTATCCTAGTCTGTTAGCCCTGAAGGGTCTTTATCCAGGGTGGAATAAGAAAAGGTGGATTGTTCTCTGCATTTGCCTCTGAGGGATAAGCTCCTAAAAGCCTCCTTGTTATCTGCATCAGAAGGGCTGCAGGGAGAGGGAGGACAGGTTTGCTCTGGCAGTTTGCAGGGTAGGAATCTGGTTTGAAGGACAAACATTTTGCAAAAGGGCACTTCCCTAAAGTGGGCAGTTTAACAAGGGAATTTTCCTGCTTGGCCTCCATTGCTTCTTTGTACTTTCTCATGTAAACTTCTGGCCATTTGTCCTCTCCTCCCGTGGGTTTTATAGGTACAGCTTCCCATCACGTTGACCTTCTGCCAGCCTGGCCACCTTCTCAGCCAGTTCACCTTGCTCCTGCCCTAAACTCACAAGGTGCTTCCTCTGGGAGGTGATGCAGGATGGGATCGCCTGGGGAGGCAGGGAAAGGTAGGCAGATCTTAGAATGTCTTGACCTATGAGATAAAACATGCGTGAAGTTACATCCCCTCGTGCTGGAAGGCATGTTGCTGAAGGGTATGTTAAAAGGAGCCTGGTCATTCTGGAGCAATAGGCTTGTCACATCCTTATGCAAATAGTCACTGTTTGCTCATGCAAACCTGCCTAAGGCAGAAAGGTGCGACAGCCCAGGTGCAGGAGCTCTCCTGGCAGGTACGCAGAGTCACTGCAAATCTCTTGTTTAGCCCTGTGGGCAGCCCAAGAAGTTTGGCCCCCAAACGATCCTTGATCACAAGAGATAGGAGAAATAGCAGCCAGGAGCTTGCTTGTCTACAGAACAGTGGTTGGGTTTACTTGCTTCCTCTACCTTTTCTCTCCCCAGAATGGAGATGAGGTCTCTGCCGTCGCCTACAAACTCCCTTGGACCACAGTCATTCCTGTCCTCTTCTTACATCTGCTGAGCCTTTCTGGAAAGAAAGCCCTGTCGGTTGTCCTGGTGCTACTACTGCACTCCTTCCTGTTTCAGCATTCGGATGGTTTCTGGGGGTTTCCACTACAGTTCCTTCTATCCCAAAACCCGTCCATGGGAAAGGGAGAGAAATCTGTCCAGAGCAGTGCAGGTGTTTCGGTGCCACCTCTAGCAGGTCTGGTATGAGGGCAGACATCAGCACTGGGGTGCGGGTACTTACGACACCTTCTTGGGGAGCGGAGTTTGCCTAGGTGGGATCGAGCCCTGCACCACCAAAGGCAGCAGGAGCGCAGCTGCCACCCTGTCACCCTGTCACATGCTTTATTTGCCTTTGCGGGGAAGCGTGTTTGTACAGAAGCGTCATCGCGCAATGCAGAGGGTTTGCAGGGGTGATGGCTTCTACCTCGGTGCCACAGGCACAGGCAGCTGTCAGAGGCTCCTGCGCTGAGGGGGGGCTGCGGGGGAACGCAGGTAGCCCCGGGGGTCGGGATCTGGGACAGGAGCCTGGGAAAAGCAGCCGATGAGAAAAAGGTACCGGATGGAGACAGGCTGCCCAGGAGATGGCAGCAGCTTTCCACCAGCTGCGCCTGGGTTTGCTGTCCTGGTCCTGGTGTGTGCTGGCACAAGGCCGAGAAGAGGGGCAGCTAAAAACCTGCCCCCCCCTCTGCCTGCCCCACTGCAGAGGGGCTCAGCTCAGCTCAGCAACCACCCCAGCACACCTGGGAGCGTGGGCACAGTGTCCTGTGGGGAAGCATGGTGGATGCTGTCCCTAGAAACTGTCTTCCTCTCCTCGGTGGCTGTGTGGGAACCCACACAATTTGTTAAGTCAAATGCTAACCCCAACAGTGAGTCTCTGTTGCAGCTCAGTGAGAAGAGGTGTGGGGAAACCCGACCAGCCCCCCCGTTTCCCGCACACACTGTCTGCTCCCTCTCCGTGCTGCAGCAGGGCAGTTGGAGTGCTGGCAGGGAGTGGGGAGCAGGGTGAGCTGCAGGCAACCCGGGTGCCAGGTGGCACCATGGCTCTCACCCAGCCCCACTGCCTCCTGGAAAGCCATTCTCACATGTGGCCTGATTTACATTTAATGCACACCCTGTCACACAGTGGCCGGAGCAGGCACCGTTGGGCTGGAGGAGGCAGGGATTCTGGTGAGCCCAGCCATGACTGCGCACAAACAACCCTCGGGAAGGAGCAGAGGAGAAAGAGAGGATGAGAGGATGTCTCTTCAGCCACCTCTGCTGCTTGTGCACTCTTCTCCTCACGTGGGCAGTCCACAGCCCTCGCATCATCCAAATCCACATTTCCAACAGTGGCCAATTGCCTGGGGTGCTGAGTGGGGTGCAGGTGTAGCTGGGAAGGGGGAGTTCTATTTCACATTCACTGCAGACTCTGAAGGGTGCGGTGCTTGCGTGGGGGGCTGAAAGAGTTAAGAGGACTGAGGCTGAACTTCACAGGTGTGAGTGCTGCTGAGAATGTAAGTGGGGCTGGGGCAGACTGGTGCTGTTCCTACCCTTGTGAGGGTGGGAGAGCTAGAAGTACCGTTTCTTGTGTTGTCGAGGTAAAGGTATGGGGGAAATTTGGTCTGAAGGAAGAGGGGCTTTAAAGGAGAGGATGTGGCTGTGGTGCTCTGGGGACTGCAGTCTCAGGCTGGAATTTGTCTGGCTTGCTTCCCAGCCTTTAAGAGCTGGGGAGGAGGGTATCTCAGCTAGTCACTGTGGTCCCTTCCTGCATCCCAGGGGTACACCCACAAGTTTATTAACTTCCTTGATGCTTCAAGGTGGAGGGAGCAAAGAAGGGAGACAGGATGGGGTAGAAAGCTGTGTTCATCTGTCATTTTTCTGTTGAAAGAGACTATTTCTGGAGGTGGTAAGGAAGTGTCAGAAGGTGCTGGAGATGGCTCAGGCCACAGCGACCAGTTGTGGAGCTGTTATAGGTCCCAGGAGTTGGCCAGACAGCAGATTGGTCCTGCGGGCTCTGCCTGGGAGGCTGCTTCAAGTCTCGGATTTAGCAGCACGGTTGTACTGATGGCTTTAACTAGACAGCAGTGTCCTCTTGTGAGAGCTGTGAGGATTACAAACCACCCTGGCAGCTTCCGAGGTTTGCTCTCTCCAACCTGGGAGATGGTGGCTGGATGGAGAGCCTTCCGCCAGTGGCTGGTGGTTCTTGATTGCTAGCTGGCAAAGGCTTTGCCAGGCTGGACAGCAGGCTGCAGCCTGTGGAAATGCCTCACCTGCTAGCACGGGGAGATGGGGAGGACCACAGGAGTCTGGGAGCACTGTCTGGACCTGAGGAAGCTCTGCTGTAGAGACCATTGCCCAATCTTGTCGTTTTGGGTGTAAAACACCTGCTGAGATCCTGATCCTCTGCTTAGGAGGGAAGCGCATTAAATAGCTCTAGTACAAACCACCAATCCTGCATGTATCCCCTTGTATCTGCCTTTAGGAAGAGCTGTGTGAGCAACCACAAGTCCCTGACTTGGTTGTGCTCTGCCTTCCCTTTGAACAGTGAGCTCTGAGGGCAGGAATTGTCTTTCCAAACATGACCCTTAACTCTGAGCCCATTCACAGCTCCAGATTTGCCCTCTGTGGGCACAGATGTTTTAAGAATCTGTGAGGTTTTTATGCCTTGTTACCTTTCCTGGCAACACTTGATAGGGCAGATGGGACATACCAAAATCTGATATCTGAGGCAGGAGATTGCACCTGGAAGAATGCCTGATGCTACTGATACAGCTGCCAAATTGAAGGTGGGCAAGGAGCAATTTTCTTGGCTTCAGATCAACTCCAGCCAGTATGTGGGGTCCTGGATAAGGTATCTGCAACTTTATCCCAGGAAGGTGATTTCCAGCTCTCTGCTGAAACTATATTTATCTACCACTGCTGCCTCCTATTATACATTTGTCCTTCTGAAGTTTGTTAACAGGAAGGTGACTTACAGTAAGACTAGGAGTGAGAGAGGGTGTGTCCAATCAGTGGTACATGTTTAATCATCACTTTCTGATGGTATTTGGGGATTTCCTATTTAATCAGTAATTAAGTTGTCTGACAATTAATTCTGCAGGGCTCTTGGTCCCCTGAGCACTGCAGAGTAGATTCTGAGCAGACCACTCTTTCTTTTGGGAAATTCTGAGGAGTAATAAAGTTGCTGTAGTGAATTGCAAAAGATACCAATTTCTTTCCTGCTTCCCTCTGACAAATATGAATTTTTACTTTTTAAACCAGGACATGTGCATTTCCCTTTTTGGTAGACAACCTGTAAGGCACTGCAAAGGAAGGAAGGAAAAGAAGCATTACAAAAAGCTGCTATGAGTGGATTTTGTCTTGCATCTCTCAGCCGTGACACTCCCCCATCTTTGAGGCACTTCAGAAGGAGATTTTTCCCATTTCCCCACCCTAAACCCCTGTAAGTAATGCACCATGTGGCCTGTGCTTGGCTGCACGAGGGCGGCCAGCTGGGCCATGCTCTGACCTTGCAAGTACTGAGGTTGGCATGCGCCTGGATAGTGACTGATGAGCAATCTGATCTGCAGTTTTAGCTGCTAGGAGCCTTTAATAGTAAGTAAATGGGTTAACAGGCATGGAGGAAAGGGCTTGTGGAAGAGAGAGAGGATTATGTAATGTCTATTGAGGAAAGTGCACATGTAAAAAAAGTGCACTGCAGAACTTGGCTGCTTTATTCATGCTTTGATAAAATGCTTCCTTCTGTTTCAGAGCACCTTGACCTGAATCATTTGTGGTTTTGGCTGGCAACTTTGCATTGATTAGGGAGAAGAAAAAAATAGAGGAAGAAAAATATTTAAAATACTTCACTTGAGTTGGAGATTCAGCACTGTCTTGGTTTACTGCCGGCTTCAAACACAGCAGCAGAACCTCTTGTGTTTAGCCCCAAAGGAGTCCCTAATTAGTGGAGAAACTGCAAAGCTCTGAGCATGTTTGGGAATGCTTTAGTGCAGTGGCCCCCTGAGGTTCATTAAACAAATGAATTCAAAGCAGTCAAATAGCTAGGATCTTCAAAGTGACAAGGACCTCGGTCCCAGAGAAGGCAGCACAGCCGTGAAAGCAAGCTGGCATTGCAAATAAAGTGTTTTCTAAAACAAGTGGAATAAAGGCACCCAGATCTCTGCAGCATGCCAGGGGCTCCTGGACTCCCAAGCTTACCATGCTGCTCAAAATGAGAATATATATCAAAAGCCCACTTAGAAGATCACTATTCAGTCTTAGCTTCTCCTTCTCCTCCATCAGAGACTGCCTGGCCATGGAGCTGTTTGTGTTTAGGTACAAATATGCTCTAGCAACAGAATTGATCCAGAGGTGAGTGAAGGCATATTTAGATGCAGATTGTGCTTACACACATGTATTGATACACGTACACCCATCTGCCCAGATAATGGAGAATATCAAGGTCACAGGGCTGGCTGTGAGGGGAAGCACAATCCCTGCCCATCTATTTTAGCAAGAGTGGCAAAACACTTACTGTCAGCAGGAGCCACGGTCTGCGCAGACTGGTACAAGCAGCCTGATTCTCTGTGTGCAGTGGGATGGGCTCTGGGGGATCTCCCTTGTTTGAGGCATGACCTGTCCCACAGGGGTGCCCTGACCTTGAGACTCCCAAAGATGATGGGGAGCTGTGGCTCAGTGAGGTGGATGCCTCGGCTGACCCCAGCATGGGCAATCAAGCTGAGGGAACTGAAATGTGGGAAAGGATGCAGCACTCACCTCAGTGCTGGTCTTTGTTAGGAACACAAATCAGATTAATCCTCATTTAATTTACTTAATTGGTATAATAATATTGTCCAGCACTGCAGTGATACTTTTTTATCTGTAGAGTTTGAGGTGCTTTACAAAGCAGTGAGCACGAGTCTTCCCTTTTTACAGCTGGTGAAGCAGAGGCAGAGAGACACCCAGCACTTGAGACAGCACAAATCCCTATCAGGCGTGTGTTGTTCATGGGTCCGTATGATCATACAGACATCAGCGATTTATTCTGATGTAACCAGATGGATTATTAAATGGCTGAGACTAATCAATAGACAGGCCTGGACTCATAGTCTTGCCTGTGTTTATATTCAAAAAGGTGTAAGAAGAAAAGAGGCCAGGATGAGGATTTACAGATGCATAGATAAAAAATTCTGAGACAAGACCTAAAGTCTGTGCAAGTCTGGGTCTAGTAACGCATGTGACAGGTATTAATGAAAATGTCACTAAACCTAAAGTCAAACCAGATGAGGAATTGCTCACACTGACATACAAACAGAAAACAGAGCGGATGGATCCATAGACAACACAGATTTCCTGAGGTGCTGTTTTGCTCACAGGGAAGGGGCATCAGCATTTACAGCCCTACCTACTTCCTATGCCAGGTGGTTTGAAAGTCCCTGATGCCAGCTGAGGCAGTGGGAGACAAGGGACAGCCAAGTCAGTGAAATGAGGGGTTACAGGCAATTTGCTAGCAGGACCCCAGTGGCGTTGGTGCAGTCTGAACTGGAGAGCTGCGTGGGAAGCAGGAGCCTCACAGGAGAAGGGCAGTGCTCTGGGACTAGTCAGAAGGCTGCTCAAAGATCAAAGACTTTGTGGGAACCTTACACCCTGCTCTCTTCAGTAGTTCTGAACAAACACCTTGCACATGACCCAGTTATTTAGAAAATAGAGCCTGTTTCATAACGAATGCCCGTTCACAAATGGTCTCATGCAGAAAAGGCTTGGGCAGTCAGCGGTAGTGACATTTCTAAGGCAAGGTTGCAGCATTATGTTTGCATGGTGCAATATGAAGGGTTACCCAATTACCTCCAAGGCGCAAAATTACTCTTTTAGTCCTTAGCTCCTACATGAGCTGGGATGTCCATCAGTTGCAATTAAATATCATTCAGATGGAGTTTAAACTGTGTTAGGATGGAGAAGAGTAGGGGGAGAAAAAAGAGAGAAAGGAAGTCAGCTTACAACTAGATCAGACTTGAGTCAAGAAGGTGCTAGATTGTGCTAGATCTGCCTTATGCCAGGTTTGGATGCAGACTTCTCATCCACTCTGCTACCTGCAGAGTTTAAAGGGTATTTTCACAGTCTAGGGATGGAAAAACATGAGTGCGGGGACTGGAGTGTGGTCCCTATCTGTCAATGACTGCCTTGTCCAACAATAGCATGGAAAAACTCAGAAGGCTGCAGGAGCTGCAGTGAGATGTAGCACAGGGCATTTCACAGGGTTGCTGTGCTTGTGGCTGTAGCCACGAGAAGGCTGAGGTGGGTTGACTGCGTGCAGCCTGGTCAGCCTTTCCCTTTGCAGCCTGTCTGATCGCACTCAGGTCTGGGGTGAGCTCTCCCACACCAGGCTCCAAGTGCCTGGAGCATGCACGAATGGCGTGTGTGACTGCGGAACGGGCTGACGGTATGGACAGATCTGCTGAGCTGTCAGTGATGGATGCAGGCCTAGCGTGGGAGAGACACCATGGGAAGAGATCCCTCAGCAGGGGGAAATCAGAGAGCTGCTTTTGTCTTCAGTAAATCTCTATTGATCAACACCAGACTGTTCAATGTGAGACATCTTCCCCCAGGGATGTTCCCTCAGCTGCTGTCCCAGTAATCTTTTCGGCCCTGATATAAAGAGATGTGTTTACTTTCTTCAGAAAAAATGCAGCAGTTTCATATCCTTGCTTGCTTCCTCCCCTCTTTGAGACAGGATTTCCCAGCATCTCTGACTACACATCCCTTCTCCAGATTAAATAAAGGAAATTTTCCCCTAGGGCAGCAGGAAGCAAAGTGCAGATTACAATACCCGATGGTGTTTTGGAGGAGTGCTACCATGTTCTTCTCACCATGCGACAAGGTCATTATTGGTGCATGGGAAGGGTAAGTAACTGGATTTCTGCAGGGAGTAGGCACATGGGCAAGCTTGACCCTCCAGGGCTGCCCATCTGCTGCACGACAACCTGGAGAGGTGATGGCACTGGGGGGAGCTGGCTCACCACAAAAATACCCTCAGTGGTACCACACAGATAAAAACCTCTGCTCTTTGCTGCTGGCACCAGGAGCTCTGAGGGGCACAGAGAGTTGAGAGGAGCCCCAGGTCAGATTTGGGGCCAGGGAGAATAACCAATTGAGTGAAGGTAAATACTGCATGGACTGTCCACCTC
Organism: Strix uralensis; assembly: GCF_047716275.1. NCBI lineage: Eukaryota > Metazoa > Chordata > Aves > Strigiformes > Strigidae > Strix > Strix uralensis. Next base: position 2,166,975 of record NC_133997.1, on the reverse strand, counting down.
TGCTCCTGTTTGGCCTTCTAGGGTGGCTATGGGACAGGGCTAGAGAGTCCCAAAACAACCATAGTGATTACTCAAAATTATATTAAAAGAGTACCCAAATTATAAAGATATGGATGAGGTTCACTTTTTCGCAGTACACAACAGCACAAACCCTTCGGGGATATACAAGAGCGAGCTTTAACCGGATTAGCCCAATCCCTGGCAGGGTTTGCAAGGCCGAGTTTACCTTCCTGCAAACCCACAGGCAGTCTCTGTGTGGAATGCAGTGCCAAGTGGAACGAGTTGCAGGAATGTAGCTTCTTTTATGATTTGGCTAAAGGCATTTCAGCTGATGAAAGCAGTCATTTCTTTAAATTGTAGTTTAACCATGAGTGGCAAATCAATCTTCAATAATTGAAAGTCCAGCATGGGGAACCAATATCACTGCAGTATTTCTCAACTCTCTTGTCTGCTGCACGTCTCTTCTGTTTCCTGCTTGGGCATGCAGAGCCTTTGACAATATTGATTGAGTAAATTGTTGAAGCAGAACAATGTGTGCTCCCTTTTCCAAGCAGAGAACACCTCTGCTCATTGTTGATAAATTACATGCAAATTACCTGCTATTTCTTAGGTGCTAACATTAAAAAAGGTACAAATATACTCTAGCAGCCTGGGAATAGGAATGAGATGCTTCGTTTTCTCAGGCTTTAAACAATGATGTTTGATGAAGGCTCATTTGAGAGAGATGCTGCGTTCCAGTGATACTTTCAGTTACACAAATACAGTGAGGGCAGGCTAGAACACCTCCTGTCCCTCTCCTAGAATTTTGCTTGCTGTGTTTACTTAAATTGGGCACCCGTGGGGGTGAGGAGCAGTTTCGCTGGCTATTGGTACGGTACAAAGCTCTTGCAGTACTAATCCCTGTGCTCAGTGCCTGGGCCAGTACTTTGGTAAATACCTTCCTCTACATTTGTTTATTCACTTTCATTTATTCATTCTTCCTCCTCTTTCCCTCCCTTTATCTATCAGCACAGTCCAATGCTGATGAAGAGAAGCAGCATGGGAAACTGAGAATTAATCCAAAAGCCTTTCTTGATCCTCAGTTACAAGCAGTGAGAGGCAGATGATGTGCTACAGTAGGCGAACCTCTGATCTCTGAACTCCCTGAATGTAGGCAGCATGTCCAGTGAGTAAAGAGGAGGTTTATATCCACAGAGCAGCAGTTATGCCCACAGTTTTGCTATCTTCAGAGGGGAAGCCAGGGCTCTCAAGAAGCATGAAGCCTGTCAGGACTCCAGTGGAGGAGGACTCCAGGTGCAACAGACTGAGCTGGGCAAATTCAGTCATAAACGGTAGTGATGGGATTTACTGGAGTAGAAGATGTGAAGAGGGGTGCGTAGAGTTTGTTTTTCAACACCTGACAGGAGAGCACAGTGGGCATCCTGCTCAATTCACATTTCAGCTTCCTACCGTGAACAAGAATTTTATCTGTTTCTGTATTTCCTTCTGGGTTGACCTGGTTAACAGTGAGCACAGTATCCTAGACCTTTATGGAGACCAGAACCCCTAAAACTTCCTGGCAACCAATGCACAGCATGAAACTGGCCCTTATTAAGCAAACCACTTGTGAGACATTTTGCAGTGTTGTACTTCAAGAGTGCAGTGCTTCCAAAGAGCCCAACGTGATTTAGGTTTAAGTCTTTAAATTTAATGTTCCTTAAAACGGCATGTACTCTGATAAGCAGGCTTTGTGGATTCTGTGAATGTCTACTTTGTCATGGAGAAACTTTTTTAAAAAATGTTTTTATTCAAGAACGCCCACCACATCAATGTATTCTGCTCTGTGAGCTCTGCAAACGCCTGGAGTTGTGCCAGTGCCAGCACACACTGATTGAGGAAATAAACAGAACACAGCTGCCTTGTCCTGATCGGGGAAAATGAAGTTACTCGGTTTGCCCTTTATCATCACCTACTTGTATTATTATGGTAATTGTGAAAAGTCTCTCCTGAAGTCACTGTGTTAGCCGCTGTCCTGAGAAAAATAAGTCTTGTCTTTTCATTTAAGTGCTTCCATCTGAATAGGAGAGAGACAAAGGAAGAGAAAATTTCTATTCTCACCTTCTTTTGCAGGGGTGGAAGCATGGGGCAGATGGATTAAGTGATGTGCCATGGCCATAAAGAGGGTCTATAGCAGAGCCAAGAATTGCTTCTAAATTCCCAGACCTGTGCTTTAACTGCACAGCCAACTTTCAGCTAAGCTCTGAGCAACTTTAAGCACACCCAAGGCAGCTGGCAGTTAACCTCAATGGTAACAACCATGAATAAGAGGGAGCTCTGGCTCAGGAAGAGCAACAGAGAGCATAAAGCCAGTAAACAAATACCTCCACATTTTGTACAAGAGAACGACCTGAGCTGACCTCGTATGAGAAGGACACTTTTACCACTTTGAAACCTGGTGAATAATTAGGGGAGGGACTCCTGCTTTTCACTGACTTTTGGAGACTGGGGGATTCCCCAGCTTAGAGACTTAACCTGGTCTCTCTCCTGCTGTTTACCTGGCACAGTGTGATCAGATTTTTTGCTCCAGTTGAGCTGCGCTGTCCAGTTGGAGCTGGCTGTGGCTGATCCTTCTGCTTCTGGGTAAGATTTAGCATCTTCCCTGAAATAGCAGCATCCCGGAATGACAAACTAACGAATGGTGCTATTTGGAGAGCACATGTGGGCACCAGTGCTCAATTTATCAAAGGTGAAGAGGGACCAGAGTTAATTATATACCAAGAATTATATTAATATAACATGAAGGGCTTTAGTTAAGCCTCTCACAGCCTGGTTGTTCAGTGTGCAGGTACTGGGTCCCGTTAGGTCCCTGGGATGCAAATCTTTCTGACTTGCTGTCATGTCCTAGAGGTAAGTAGAGCTTGCCTTGTCCCAGGTTTTCTTTCCTGTTTGCTTTGGCCCATGGATTTGCAAGTAAACCAGTTCTTTCTTACTAGACATGCTTATTTAAACTTTAGCTCTTGTTATTTCTTCGTGTTTCCGTGATCATTACTAAGCTGCTGCTAGATGCAAGCTTGTTTCTTGGAAGTTTTGTTTAAGTGCAACTTCTGTGCTGAATGCTCTGTGACTGTTTTCTCTGTCCTTACAGACAACTTGTCTCTGTCTCCTGGCCTGGCTTACCCCTGGCACTCGTAGTGACCCTTTTTTGAGGATAGTGGGTTTGTCTGACAGTTGAGACTTTCCATTTCTGCTGGAGCTTATCACCCCCCAGGCTCACAGTGAAGTCACACCCCAGGGTTAGCTCTGACCAAATACTAATTTACTGTGCCTTGCTGTTTCTGTACAGCTCTAATACAGGCTACTGTAAGATTCCTACTGGAGGATTTAGGGAGGAAGATATTGTTTCCCTCAGAGGGGAGTGATTTCCCCAGATGAAAATCCTTCAGAGGAAAGGCTGGGGCACAGAGCCAGAGATGTCCAGCTGAGTGAGTGGAAACCAAGGTGTCATCCTGCATAAATCAGTCATATTCTTAATCTAAATGTACACAGTACTTAAATATTGCAAATCCCTGACAATCCGTCAATTTTATAAACTATGTGGATTGATTTTTCCAATGAAATCCTCCCACTGCAAGATCCAGGTTCGTTCATATGAATTATACAGTGATTTATTTAATGACCTACTCTGAGTGCTATAAATTCCACAGTGTCCATGCATTTTATTATTTAAATGCCATGTAAATCATGCAGGACAGAGAAAGGGGAGAATGTGCGTGGAAGGGAATAGCTGGCGCAATGCCCGACCAGGAGGAAAACAAGGCATGGAGTCAGTGGTGCATGTGTGATGAAGCGCTCTGGGATTTATATAAACGCGGTTGGTCCCACTCAAATGCTTGTGAGTGGCCATCTGGGCTGACATGGAGATGATACTCATCACATGTAATCCAGCTCTAGGCCACTTGCTCCTCCTGTAGGGGTTTTCAGTATAATCTGTTTTGTATTTGTGTGCCTTTCTCTTTCTCAGAAAACCTCTTAGTTTTCAAGCCACTCAATTTGCTCATCCATTCATTTCTCCTGCCACTCTCCCTCATCTGTTGTCCATATAACTCTCTGTACTATGCAGATTTCTTATACCTATATACTGCCCCAGACTATCTGCTAAGCTACACAGGACCTGGCATAGCTCCTGTTATTTGCAGTGGGTGGAAGACTTACCCTAACGCTGTTTGGCAAGAACAGATCCTAAATTTACCTGGATTATATCTAAGGTTTCAAAGGCAAGCTTCCTCCTCTCAAGTCCTTTGCAAATCCAGTGACTCCTTCCTACACATTTTTGCACATCCGGGCAGGCTGAAAGCAGAGGTAGGCTCCTGCCAGGTGCTCTGGCTATGAGATGCCACTGCAGATTCAATGCCAAGCCAAGTATTCTCAGGAGCTACCAGAGGAGAGAAGTGGGGCTTTTCTTATGTGCAGAAGGTCATGATGAAAGCATAAAACTGTTGATAGCCTCTTTGTGGTAAGTGTATAAGAGGAGGAGTATGAGGAGAGCTTGTGCATGGAGGGCCTGTGCACAGAAGAAGATGCTGCTTGAATGTAAATATTTTTTTGATTGGCTCAAGACTCTTTCCTAATGCAGGAAAGGGCTGAAATCAGCATGTTTCTGCACTTGTACTGAGATGTGAGTCAACCCATATTCCCATAAAACAGCCTGGCTTAGCTCCTGTTTCTTGGAACAGCTTCAAGAGGAATTGTTTGGGAGATTTCTTCAGCTAACTACATTGAAAGGCATTGATTTACTCTCAAAGAACCTTAATAGTTAGTGAGCGTGGAGCACTAGAGAGGAGCCCACAGAAGAACATCGAAAGGCAGTGTATGGTCTCATCTGAGCTGTATCTGAACCTGTTTGCCATCCTTCCTCTTTCTCTTTCAAAATGTGAAGGTAGGAACACGTGCATGTGCGTATAAATCAAATGAAAGAGCTGCTGTCAGAGATATCTCATGTTAGCAGTTGTGTGCTGGAGGAATGACCTCCATCTAAAGGTGTTCGAAATTAAACAAAGGTTTTAATAGTGTTCATTAGTTAATGGTTGCAAAGAGTTCTGAAAATGCAAAGACCCCTGTAAATGATGATGATGATTGTTGTTATTATCAGGTCTACAGAGGTGAAGCACACATAATTGGTGGTTAGGCTCCCCAGACACAGACTAATCCACTAAATTGTATAATCAGGATCAGTTCAGCTCAGCTTGTGGGAACAGCGGGAAGGTTGAAGCATGGGGATGTCAAAACACTGATGCTCCGTTGGGTGCCTTTGGTACCTGGGGCCAGACCTCATTCTCTTGTGTGGCACCACCTTCTTTCTCCAGGAACATTAACTTTACTGTTATTTGTTAAGATACCTCCTTTTATGTACCAGGTCAAGAAAGGCATCAGCTTGGTTTTTTGATTCATGCATAAACTCATCATAGGAGGAATTTTATGCCCTGAAGACCTCACATTCTCAGTAGAAAAGATGAGTGGAAGAGGACTCAAAACCAATAATGAAGAACAGCCTGAACATCGCCTCCTATGACATCCTCTGTGAGTCCAGTGGACACTTTCGGACTGTTCAAAAACTCCGTCTTGAGTCAGCTGTCCATGTGTCTATTCATGAGCCTATCTGCCTTTTTTGCCTGGGCTGCTGTGATGAGTTTCCCTTCCTGCCAGATGACTGCCAGTGCCCTAGTGCAGGGATGCTTGGCTGCTTCTGTTGCGGGGGATGGTAGAATGTGCTTCAGCTGCTGGAAATTATCAGGCATTTGTCATTGAAATAAATTACATCATTTAAACATGAGTACATTGCTGGTAACCACTGTCCCCATTGAGCTGTGCAGCCCCATTCATCTGCCCAGATGTAGCGTGAAGTGGTGTATATCTGAATGAGAACCTGAGGGAGTGGACGTTGGCAAAAGCCCATTTCGTTAGAGACCTCATATTTAGTCCTGTCTCAACAATTCCTCCTTGGCATGCATTTCTTATCAGCTCACAAAGGGCTTAATGGCACGGGGAACAATCTTTGGCTTCGCTGACTAATTGTGTGCCTTGTAATCCTGCCAAATGCCAGGCACAGTCTGCGTGTTCGCATATTGCGGTGATGTGAAGACACGTTTACCCTGTTCTCAGGTAAGTAGGTTGCTGATTAATGTTTTCATCACACCTGTCAAACATACCTTTTTTGTTCTAAAGACAAAACAAACATTCCTTCTTCAACCAAGTCTCTGTGGTAACTTTATACTGTAACTGTTTATCATGAGATCAGGGAGGTGGGAAGACACGTGCTTAAAAAGACCAGAGAGAAGCCAGAAGCATTTGGGGATTTTTCAGCCCTAATAGGCTTTTTTTTGGTAAACATCAATTTGATGGCTAGAAGGTTTTCCTGGAAATGTATCTATTGTAGTAACTTCCATCAAGAGGGTTTCTCAAGTCCCCTATGGAAAATAAGCAAATAGTTGTGTATACACACCCGAATTCAGGATCTGGGCTGTGTCATGCTCCATTCATGTTGGGCCAGTGGCTTACTCCTGAGTATATGCATTGCCGTGTCTGGACCAGCAGTTGTATGAGTGATTGCACCTTGTGAGATACTGCTCTTCACTGACAGGGGATTGTATTTTCAGGAAAATGGTTAGTGAACTGGATAAACAGTAGGAAGTGCAAAGCCAATAACTGTTCAACTGTGATATACAGCTCTGTGTCTAATAGTAAGCCCAAGGACTTTTATGAGGTCATATTGTGCTGCAGTCCCCAGGATGCTAGAGGGGTCTTCACCTGAAGCTGACTGAACTGAGAGACTGACACTGAGACACAGGTCCTGGCCTGTACTAGCTGGGATGAATTAGATTTTAAGACACTGGACAGGGCTTCTTCAGGGGCAGTTTCATGTCCAGCTCATGGAAAGCATGTTCGGTGCAGAAACAGGGAAAGAGGGAATATAGAGAAGACCACACAAATGAGAGGATACATCTGCACTGGCTTCCATGGACCTTCAGTGCAGAAAAGCATGTCCTTCAGAAACGATGGGTGGAGCGTCACATGAACTTGTCTTTCAAGCCCTCTGTGTGCAGGATGCAGCTGGAACTGCACTGTCCGTGGCAGAGGTGACAGGCAATTATTTTTGATAATGGAGGTGAAATCACTTTCCTAAATGGAGCACGATAAGAAGTTCTTTTGTGATTCTCTTCTGTCTGCATAGTCTCATAATGCAGCAGCAAAGTCTACTGCAGATGAGGGTCAGTTCTTGCTGAACAAAATGCCTCTGAATGCCTGTTTGCTGTGATGAGATGTCACGTGGGCAGACGGGAGATATATGGCTGACATGTAAGCAGAGGAGATGACATTGCATGGAACTTTCCCTCGGGATCTTCTCTTAAACCATGGAGAAGGCATTGCGGATGTGCAAAACTGTGACCTGCAGAGTCCCAGGCTGATGGAAGACTGCTGGGCTGAGCTCTTCTCCAGACCCACTGAACATCCACTGTGAACATTCCAATTAGTTCTTCCCACTGTGCTCCCCTTGGCTTCATGGCCAGAAAGAAAACGGGACAAGAACTCCTTACTCTTCCCTGGCTGAGTACATCAACTTCTATTGTTAAAGGAAACAACCAACGCAAAACCCAGGGTGTTTGAAAAAAGGGAGGTAATTTTTAAGCAGCAGCCTTAAATACAGGGGAGAAACAAATTGTGTTATCTGCTATGTCTGGGATGGATGGATGAGAGTAGGTCTGGTCGGTCTTATGCTCTAGTCACAGGTTGGCAGGCTGAACTCCTCTGCTGCAGCTGGCTCAGCTTTTTTTTTTTTTTTTTTTTTTTTAAAGCTCTGGCAGTGCCTGGCTCATCCTGAGGTTTGTTTTCTGGGAGGTCAGCCATGATAGTGGCAGCCTTTTCCTGAGAGTGCCCATGTTGATGCACCTTCCTCTTGGTTCAAGCTGTTTTCTGATGGAAATTATACCACACAGAGAAAGCTTTTGACAAAGTTAGGTTTCCTCAGAACTGCATGGTAAACACCCTGATGGCTTTATTGGTGTTCATTCCTGGAGACAGGACCTGGGTTGCCAGCTCCAGTCTGATGTAGATTTTCAAGACAGCCCTAAACTATAGAAGTCAGGGTTTCATCTCAGAAAAAGAGAGATGTTTTCTAACTCTGTGGCTGCTCCTACCTGCAACCTGGAAGAGACAGACAGCTTTGGATAAACTCTATGTGATTAAACCTTCCACATCCCAACTTCCCAGCTCTTTCCAGAGTGTCTGATTTCAGACTAAGAGAGATCACTGAGTGATCTTGCTGCTCATCTCTCACACAAAACACATTAAGTTTCAGGCTCCAGGTATAATAACTGATCCAGAAGTTTTGGAAGATAAACTGTCAGACTGTCTGTTGCTAGGGCAGTGCCCAGTGCTCTGAAGTTGGGCTTCACTATATTCAATAGACAGGCTTAACTTTAAGCAGTCATTTCAACTCTGAGATTAGAAGCTGCTCAGAATCAGTATTCTGTGTGCAGCTGGTATTACCTTTCCACAGACACAGTAACAAATAGAGTCGCTGTGTCTCCTGGCATGGCCCACAGCCTGATTAACAGGATTATAAACAGTCTTGTCAATGACAACGGGAACAAGCCACCCGATAAACCCAGGGTAGGAGCTGCCTGTGATCTGGGCCTCAGTCAAGGCTCTGAAAGGAGGGGGTATTTGGTAGAGATGGAGGAATGGGTAAGGAATTGTTTTAAGAAAATAAAAACAAAGTGGATGTTAGCTGTTTTGGGTGTGTGTGTGTGTGTTGTTTTTCCAGTTAACTGTATGACTTTTGACAGAAGAATTTGATTTTTGTGACTCATCTTTCTGCTGTAAAGAAAGGGGTGATTGTGGTTTTCAGAAATAACACCCAAATCTCAGGTTATTTCTTTCTACTTCCCAGTGGAAATTTTCACCCCCCAAGCTCCCCTGAGAAACTGCCCCCCCCTTTTTTTGGTAGAACTGATTTAGGATTTTTCAATCTGCTTCATTTGGGACAAGAAAGCCTCTGCCAACCACAGGCTATCGGTGCTCTGACTTATGGCTCGCTCATGAGATACCAATCAGTCAGAAATGTAGCTCCTTGGCCTCTTGCTAGTCTCAGGGTGTTTCATCTCCATCAGCCACATTAGTACAGTCCTGCTTTACAGTGGATGCTACTTAAATACTGTTCGGCTGTTGCAAGACAGAGCACAGGGCCATCACAGGCATAGGCAATGCCAGTCCTCATTTTTTCAAGCTTTTCACTAATTTAATCTCTTCCTTACAGATATCTCCATTTTTGGTAATGTGTTTGGTGCGAGGAGAAGGAACTAGTCCTGCTTTAACTGGAAAAAACTCCATCCCCTCTACTAAAGCCCCACCTATCTTCCTTCAGGAGAAACTATTGACCCAATGGAGGTGCACAGCTATGAATCCCAAGGGATGGGCATCACTAACTTCTCATTTTTTGAAAAGCACTTGACAGTCGATGCAGGACTCAGACTAGTCATGCCTCTAATGCTATGGGCTGATCAAACATCACAGAATAAATAGTATCTGTCTCGAATGTACAGGAAAGCTGAATGCTGGAACCTGAAAGCAAGCTAAGCTTGCCTTCTTCCTGTACAGCTCTGCCTAGGTATTTCTAGCTATTTATACCAGCTCTCTGAAAGGCCAGCCTCTGAAGCCCATATTCCTTGTGGATAGTGCTCCACAAAGGCTGCACTGAGATCAACAGAACTGTTTTTGGACAGAGCTATATATGCTGCAGCACAAGGTTATGGGAACCAGGCTGAAATTCTGGCTCGTTGGAGTTGATGGGACTTTTGCCATTGATTTAGTTGGAGCCAGAATTTCCTGTCACTAACAGCGTTAAAAGCAGGCACCAATCCAAGGGCATGAATGCAGAGGTTTGCTAAAGCATTTATTTTAGCAGCATGACCCAGGTTTGCTGCTGCAGGAGCGCGCTTGGTGCTGGTGTAACTTCCCAGGGATTGATGGGATGGCAGTGGCATGAGCCAGTGTTCCCTGCTCACAGAGGACAGTTGGCAGTTCTGTTTGCAAAGTTCTCTTCAGGCTTGGATTTTCAGCTGGAGGCTTCATTTGTTTGCGGTGGAGCTTTCTGCCATGTCTGGGGACAGAGAACAACAGCATGTGTAGTGTGCTCCTGACACCCTTTACAGAGAAATCATAACATATTAGCTACAAATCTGCCCGCACTATGTTTGTTCAAGTTAATAAATTATGCTGGAGAATAAATAGATGCTAAATTACATCCTGGCCTGGCCAGAACTTTTATCTTGCCTGTCAGGACTGTGTAATATTAATTATAGCCTGCCTCAAATGCCCTCAGGGAGAGCTGGCAAATGGCTGCAGCAGTCATCTGTGACTCTCCTAGCTCTTATTTGATTTTTCATTTAATCAATACCCAATAAATCTGTAATCTCCTGAATCGGGACATCTGTGTTTAAAGTATCTAGGGAGTGACCTAATTAAATTCCACTTTATACCATCCCATGATGGGACTGGGCACTTGTATTTTTGCTTTTGTGGCATCATTGTAGTGGGGAAATATCCCCACGCTTGTCAGTGACCTTTGTGAAGCCCAGGGAGGTCCCAAGAAGAGGATTTGAGGAATAAAGCAGGACAAATATTTTCAAAAGTGTTGCAGAGGTTGTTTGCTGCCTGCTGTACGCTCAAGGCCCTTTGCTTGCTGGGAACAGCTGCAAAAACATGTCCACTGGAAAGTGCTCCAAAGACGAGCTGCTGTTCAGCTGAGCACATCCCATACTGCAGTGTAAAGTACAGCCCTTTCCTGTGAAATGTCTTTCCCTCTGGCTTGTCAGGGGCTGTGGATTTTATAGCCACCACATTTGTGTAGTGTGATGAAGTTGAGCCACTCCAGCTCTGGTTTAGGGTTGAAGCATTGTGTTAGGTTTGATGGTAATGATCCCTGCAGAGCAGGTCTGACTGCCCGACCTTCTCTTCGCACAGATCAATAGCATGTTGAAGCAGGAGCTATTCCAAGTGCTTGCAGCATGAGGAGGCTGTTAATCATTTCGAGGTGACCCACTAAAAGTGAGCATGACACTCACTTCATTATCACAGTTTATGCAAATAAATGATGCTGTTAAACCCAGCATAGAGACAGGGGGAGGGACAGACAATGCTTAGAATTACTGTCCTGGGTCTCACACGCTGGTTTTGGCAATAGCCAAACAGTGAATATTTAGAGATGAATGCAAAAGCATAGAGTATATGTAGTGCTGCTGTCAGATTGTTAGTGTCTTAAGGACTTCCTGTGCTGGAGGGCACCTCTAGACCATTGCCTTTAATCATTACTGATGACTGATAGAATGACATATGGACCTCCTGCTCTTTAGTAATGCGTTATCAATCCTGACCACAGTGATCTTTGCTTATGGCCATGAACCAAAGCATTTTATCTGCAACCAACTTACTCGTCTCAACCTCTTAATCTTCAGAAATACTTGTTCTGGATGAAATGGATTAACAGCACATAGTTTTCATTTCAGATGAACAGTAAATAAATTGTTATGCTGAGGGATGAGATTTGCTGTTTGTATATGGTTGGTAATTCAGTTTATTCTTCCTGTGGACTATTTTCTGCGCTGGGCATTATCTGCATTAGAAGGAAGATTTCCTTATTTTATGGATTAAGAATCTGATTTGTTTGCTTCGTGCTTCCTTCAATAAACTTTGTTTAATAAACGCTAATTGTTCTTAATGCCTTAAATTAATTACAGTCATTTTCACTGCCCCTCTGTCTCTGTGCCGCATCGCCAAAGGATCACCATGGCAACTTGCTCACCAGGGTGAACATGCACATTCAGTGTTTCCTTGGGCCTGATGGTTCAGAGACAGCTCTGGGCCTGGAGACAGCACAGGCTGTTCCCTGCCCTCTTGGCTTATGGTTTGCAGGGTGAGGAGCCCAGAGATGCTCAGAGCAGTGGGGGTGGAGAGGGTCTTGCTGTTCCAATATGAGCTGGGAGCAGCCCCAAGGTCCACCCTGACTGGCCAGCTGAGCAATGTCCCTCACTTGGGGCCTTGGTTTCCCCTTTTGTAAAATAGAGATGAACAACCCAGCTCCCTCAGACATCTCAAATGCTTTGGGATCCACTGGTGGAAAGGAAAATTAGTTTACATCTCACCCTCCAGTTTTCTGGATGGGATTGATTCTGCATGAGCTCCGGGCCCTCCGATTTCTCCTACTGAAGGAAGCACAGACATCCCAGGTCCTAAGAGTTTGCTTATATCAGCAAAGGCTCTCATGTGCAGGGGTCTTGGGCTATTGGTTGGCACTGCGTGGCCATGAAAGTGTAGCAGTGTTGCTGGTGGGAGGAAAGCAAGAGGAAGTTGTTGGATCAGAGAGAAGCTTGTGTGCCTGGAGTCTCTTGAAGCTAGAGGGAGGAGCTGGGAGCTGCAGCGTGCAGGCTGGCAACAGGAGCTTCTCGAAGGGAAGGAGCTGCACAGACTTCAGTTGAAGACAAAGCATCCCACCTGATGCAGGGGAAAGTGGTGAACAGCTACAGCATTTACGTTTCTTAGGCATGCTTCATCAAAGAAACGGATAGAAACCTAAACCTGGACTGTGGCTGAAAGGCTTTGCAGAGCACACTTGGTCAGCTGCACTTGGTCAGCTCCTCGATCTTTCCTCTGTAGAGTGTGCAATATTAATTTCTGCCTGCACCAATTGTCCTAGGGACACCTGGCAAATGGCTAGCACCAGGTAAATAAAAAATGATAGTAACAGGCCAGGTGCCAGGATGCAAGAGCAGGCTGGCTGTGGGCTGGGGCACAGGCCCCTGACGGTGTGCCTGGGGGTGCTGCCTGAGGGCTGGTGGAGCCTGGAGAGCTGGAGCTCACTGGACCATCCCTGCCCTTTGCTGAGGCCCCCGTCTTTGGGGGTCGGACTAGGTGATCTTCAGTGATGGCTGAAGCAATCCCCGTTCCTGCACTGTTTGGGGCATTGGTCAGAGGAAGGCCTACATCATCACCTCTGTCCAGGGGAACGCAGCCCTTCTTCCCTCCACCCTCTTCCCTTCCACCATCCCTATGGCTGTGATGCTCAGGAGGGTTCGAAAGGCGTTCCTCGCAGTGCATCTGTAAATCTGTGTCATCGTCCCCCCCCCTTCCCCAGCATATGATAACCAGACCTAGCAGCTGGAGCTTCTGGCGGCTCCTACACAAAAGATTTGGTGAGTCCCAAGTGGTGAGAAGGAGATGGGAAAGAGGAGGCTCTGAGAGATGCATGGGATTTTTTTTTTGGGAGACTGTGCCGTGCAGAAGCAAGCAGGCAGGCAGGACTACTCCACAGCAGTGGCAAAGCCATACTCCCCCGCCTCCTCCTGCTCTGATTCGGGGTGAGCTGCAAGGGTTGTCTGCCATGCATAATTTACAGCTTTGCTGCAGCGATTCCAAGTCTGCTTTGAAACATTAATATGAAGGGAAGAATCGCTGTTATTTTTTGCGTTTCTTGTATGCTTTGGGCAGAAGCCTTAAAGAGACAGAATTGACGTTAATAAGTTGGAAAGAAGGAAAATAAAGTGACAGTTGTTCTGCAGATGTTTGAGCAAACTTTCTGCATATAATTCACAATTGGGGAAAGGAGCAACCTTGGTATAGGCAGGCAAGAAAGAGAGGATTGCTAGTATGATGAGGAATGTGCTAATTTGGGACCATTACTTCGGTTCCTTGCTCTGAGACAGACCCGGCATGAACACGGTCAAATCCCTTAGGCTCTGTCTGCCCCCATTTTCTGACTGCGGGGCAGAGGCACAGCCCCTTGCATGCTTAGAGGGTCCTGCGCTAAGGAGTGCTGTCTGAGTGCTCTGGGTTCCGTATGAACAGCAACGGTGGCCCGAAGCAGGAGTGCTTTTGAAGTGGGCACTTTAGGTGGGATATGGAGAGGCAGGGATGGGGCTGCTCAGCGATGTTAGTGATTAGACCATATCCGTTCTTACACTGTCCCTCATTTACCTTCCACAGCATGGGTTTCTCAGTTCAGTAGCTGCACTGGCTGGGGGAATATATTCTGCTTCTCTTCCTTAGTATTTGGTATTTCTTCATGGGCCAGTGACTCTGATATTCACTGCTGCTGTTGTTCGGAAAACTAAATGAAAACATAGGGCAACAAATCAAGGCACCATTGCTTCAGTGGCTTTTGATGAACTCTTTGCAGCTGAGCGTGAATTTTTCCAATGACTAGCATGCACATGCATTTTCCCATCACATTTGTTGCAAGAGGTACGAAGTCTTAAGTCCTGCAATTATTTTGTCTCCGAAAATCTTACTTGAAGCAGAGTGTGTCTTCCTTCTCCTGACAGCCACTCTGAATTTGCTGACACACAGGAGGGCTCAGAAGCCCAGCTATCCACACACACAGCTTTATTATTTCAGGGATATCCAGAAAACGGCCAGGGCATTGCCTCTGCCATTGCTCCTCATGAATGTAGCAGCAAAGGCAGACTCTGCAGCTTTTCAGCCAGGGAAACTCACTCACCCAAGAGCCCTGATGCTCTTTCAGGGACACACAGGAGACTCCAGTTTCTTAAAAAAATTTTGCATTGGTGGTATGTTCTCATGTCTCAGCAGGAGTTTGAGAGCACTGGAGGTTGCCCTTCAGGTACAAGAGAAGCAGCACTAGCTGCTTTTTTAAGCAGTGTTTGTACGGATGGGAACATTGCCTAGAAATCTGAGTCCAATGTTTTGTGTTTTCTTAGCTTCAGAAGAGAGATTAATTGTGCCCTTTTCTAATATAAGCATTTTCAGTTCTGGCTTCTCTGGGTTTCTACAGTCCTGTTAAAAATGGCTTCCATCACAGAGAATGAGTCTTTGCTGCAGATTCCACGCCAGGAACTCTTTTCTTGCTGTGAAAAGCAGTGTAGTTTTAAATTGACTTAAAAGCCATTGGACTCTTTTATTTTTGCACAGCCTGTGCCTCAAAAATACTCATGAATTTTACACTAACATCTTGAAACATTTCTTGTCTCGTTAGATTAAAAACATTTTCCAGAGAATGTATAGGCTGTAGATCAACCATTTCTGGTACCATTATATTTTAAAAGCAAGTAGGTATTGTATAATTGCAAATGTCTTTGATAACTTCATTCTGACAAGAATCCTCTAAAGCCTTGTCTGTCCAGGTTTGGAGTAGCAGGATGGGATTTTTCTTTTGTCAAATTTCTCTTACCAAACATTTTCAGTAGCATTTTGCATCTTGGTCCTTCTGTTTTTACTACTGTGGATAAAATCTCCTGAGGTATTATTATGACTTGTGTGCCAGACATTTGAGTCAAACTCGAATCACTCTGCATGGAAGAGTTGAAGAAGTGGAATCTTTTTTAACAGGTAGCAGAAGAATTGCAAAGGCACTAAGCTCTCATTCAGGTACTATGGAAGAAGAGGGTGCAGGGAGGTGTCTACAGAAAGAACCAGTAGTAGCAAAAAGGGAAAAGTAGGAAATCTACAGCTGTCAATGATTCTGCAACAGATCTGACTTTAGATCCTTAGGAGTAAAGACACATCTCAGCAGCTGGGAGGAAGGTCAACTCTAACAAGTCACCTGCTCCCAGCATTGGATGTGAATTTCTCCAGCTCAGCAGCACGCAAAGCTCTCTCCTCAGTACATCTGCATTTCAAAATATGCATATAGCTTGGCCTCCTGAGAGCTCACTTAGCATGATGTCTGAAAAAACTCCAAACCTTCCTTTGTTTCTTCCTGGTGAAACAAGCATGGGAAGGTTTTTCTTGCTGCCTTTTTTTTTTTTTTTTTTTAAATTAGTGTCTAAGGCTGACCTCAAAACAGCTGAAATCCTTCATCAACAACCCTTGCCTCAGCTGGAAGTGATCAGCATCTGCATTTATTGCTATGGAGCCACCACACTGGCTTTGCTTGGGAAGCCTGACTGTTGGATCTGAGAGTACCTGGATCATTCCTTACCTGCAATAGAGATACTGGTGGTGAGTGGATGATTTAGGGTTTTTATGCTGTCTGTAAGGCTTTGCTCATCTGTCAGGATTTCAAACAGGTTAGTAATGTTTATCAGCATAAAATTTTATCTAAAGAATAGGCAAACAAAATCACAGAATCAAAGAGCTCAAAAATGTGCTCATCTAGAGATAAAAAGCACTTGATTGCATCCCTGTAAAGCTACTTTTACCTTGTTGTTTGAGACACATTTGACAGGGCTTTTCAGAGCTGCCTGTCCTTTAAATCAGCCCAGGAAGAAACTGATGCCAAGACTGACCTGTGCTTTAGGGAGACTTTACTCAGTACCACAAACCCCATCTCCATACCTTTTCTTCTGTCAATGGTTGAGATGGACTCCTGTCCTTAATGCACATGCTCTGGTTGTCTTGGTCATCCTTCATTACAACTTGCCTACAGCCACCAGCTGTGAGTTTGATTATGTAAACTTGTTGTAAGCAACCAGTGCATTTAAAACAGCAAAGTGTATCAGAATTTGCATAAAAAATATCCTAGTCATTAAAACTGCTTGCAATTTCCACCATGATCCACAGCTTTGGAAAGCTTTTTTTACTCCTTTAGTCCTACCAGTTAAAAGATGGCATTTACTGTCCTGGAGTCTGAGAAACGATCAGCAGAAGGAAATTGTTACTCTTAAGAGCCTTACTGCTTATTAATGGAGGTAATTAAATGGATCTAACTAAGCTGAGGATGGCATGAAGCCTAAGAGTGCATGTATACATATTCCCTGGTCTGAATACTACACTCACATTAATGAAGGAATTGATGTAGACAATGGCTAATGTCTGGGAATTGCTCTTGAGACTATAATGAAAACAGTTGCCTCCTTTAAGCTTCCTTTTGCTATAATAGAGCTCAAAATAGCCTAGGTCGACACTTGCAATAGAGCAGCTGTTGCGCAACAGCATTAGATACCCCAGACGCACCCAAAATAGATTAAGGGGTGGAGGATCCAGGCTGTTATCCTGCTCCTGACTTAGCCAAGGGAGAGCGAGTAGCTGGAGCTGAGCAAGGAGCTGAGCAGCTCTTCAGTGGTGCAGAGGAAGTTCACTGCATGGTGGGGTTAGCACTGTAGGATGTTGTATCTGCAGCACCTTGGATAGTGAGCTGCTCTGGAATGCTGCAGTCACCAAGTGGGCTTTTGGGAATTCTGGAATGAACTATCTCCCTTGCTCTCCTGTCTATTTAATGTGGGTGCTTGTTGGACTTGGGGAATGTGAGGCTGGGCATGTAAGACAAGCTGAAATCAAGCAAACACAGTGCGTGGTGTTTTCTCTCTGGTACCTGCTACACCTGAATGAAGCCCAACTCCCCTAGATCTGAGGAACAGGAAAGGATTTGAAACAGAACTATGAGACAGTTGGTTTGAGTGATATCTCTGTGTAAATAACAAGAATATGAAACATAAATGTCACATTACTGCCACTTCTGATGAAAGTCTCCAGGGCTTCCAAATTGTTATAGAACAAAATGGCTTGGTGTTTGCACAGCAGTCCCAGGGTGGCACTTGCATCTTGGAAGATGGACCTCTGGCCTGGCTCCCCAGGAAGGTCTTCAGAGGTGGGGTAACAGAGGAATGGAACATCAACACTCAGTCAGTAAAAGCTAAACTGGTGCTCCCCACCTGATTTCTTTCTGTGTTGCTGAACTTTTGCAAGGCAAATGGGGACCATCTTAATTGTGTGGCAAATTACAAATTTGAGTCAATCAGTTGTGAATAAAAAAAACCTGAAAGAGCCAAGCCCTTATTATAGCTTCTTGTTCTTAAGAGCCTAGTTCACTGAAGTCACCAACGTGACTATTGGTGGCACTGCAGGTATACCCAGAGCCATGCCTGAGATCATCAGGGGTTGTTTGTGGAGTTATTGTACGGACATCTAATGAAGAGCAATCCCTGCTCGGTGGAGGGTGTATACTAAATGCACTAGGTGTGCAGAGACTGGGAGAAGGGAATAGTGGTACAATCGCTGAGAAACTGTAGAAAGAAATTAAGGAAGCCTGTAGCAAAAGTTAGAAATTAAGCAAGATCTCTTGGGTACCACTGTGTTATTTTTGTGGATTAATCACAAGACAATAATTTCTCCTTTAAAGTGCATCCTGTGTTAGCCAAGTGCCAGGCTGAAGCCAAAAATGCAGCCACTGCTGGGCTGAAGCGTTGTAAGGTGTTTAACAGCGACGCAGGGATGCTTCCTTATTGGCACTGTACAGTGGCAAGTGAAGGGTGAAAGACAATGAAACTGTTGACATATTTACACTGCTCGTCCTTTATGCTGAGAAGCTGCTGTGCTGCTTAGTGCTACGTGCTCATACATTAATATCTAACTCTTATACAATCACAGGAAAGGAAGGCCTATTTGAAATTTAACCCGCAAAACACAACTGTGAATCAGAATGGCAATGTTTTGTGCCAATGTTAATCTCATCAAAGTTGCGATGGCCCTGAGACTGGGGCAGAAGAAAACCAGAGTCAGATGAACAATTGCTGTTCTGAATAGTGTGCGCTCTGGGGTACAGCGTTAGGTCCTCAAGCTTGATGAGCTGTTTGAAGGCTTTGCTTAAAATGAGGTGAGACATAAGCAGGAACTTGGTTGTAAAATGTAGATAGATGTATACAGAATATTTTGGCTTTCTGCTGTTAAGTGGAATATAAGTTTTGGGTTCTGGATATGTGCATTGAATATGCTCCAGATTTTGCTGTACTCCAGTAGTCCAAGTATTTGTAATGTTGCCTTGAGTCTGCTGACTAGTACTGGTCATAGCAATGAGAAATCAATCATCTACTGAGCTTGCACAGCTTCACCTTCCGGGGTTTTGTGCCTACTAGACACAAAGAATAGTCAACAAAATCCATTGAGGCTGATGGAGGATGAGTAAGTACGTGGGAAAGGCAAAGAGTGTTTCCCTGAGGATAAACCCCTCTAAGAGCTTTTGAAGGGAAGAGAAGCTGCTGTTGATAAAAATGAAAGAATTAGCCAAGTGTTCCAGTAACCTCTAACACATTATGTAGCAATAATTTGTCTTACTCCAACAACCTGATTAATCAGTTTTCTCATGTTGTAATGTTGCCTGGTAGTGCAACCTGTCACTGGATATACTTTATTGCTTTGCTATTCACCACCAGTAATCAACGATGGAAACTAACCAACCAAAAACTTTCATAATCTCCTAATAATGTGATAAAGTGAGGAGCTGTAAGAATTAAAATGTTTTTGGCAGTGTTAGCATTCAGTGACAGTTTGTTACTAGAAAGTACTACGTGCAGGCTAAGAAATAAGGCCAAGCTTTTCTTTGTCAGCAATTACATAGCTTCCTTCAAGAAGTCCTGCTTTGCTCCACAATAAGGTTCACTACAAAGCGTAAAGGTTTTTCCAGTCAGACACACACTGGCTGCCTGCATTTTCCTTCCCACTGGCTGGCAAAAAATAGGACCCCTGCTCTTAGCTGATCCTTGTAGCTGCATTCAATTTTGCTGCCTTAGCTTGAAGATGGTAGTAGAAAAGTTTCTCTCTAAAAGCCTGAATGCAGCAACATTTGAGCTGAAGGAGCCAGTCCCATTTTAACCAGAGGCTTCCAGGATTGTTTGGAATCTTGTCCTGCATTGCAGGAGTAAGTGCTGGCTGAGCCCACAAGGCAGAGCAGAGCCAGCTGGGGCAGTGGGCTGGGAGCGTTAGGATGTACATGGCTTTCTTTAGGTCATGTGGGAGGCCCAGGACAGAGGTAGGAAGTGGATGTAGTGCTCCTCACTCAGGCATCAGATCTGTGTGGTGGGCAGAAGTGTTTGGCTCCACTTGAGCATTGTTGCACCTACTGTAAGTCTGAGTGCTTGTGCGAAGCTGCACTCACCCTCCCTCCAAGAGCAGAGGCAGAGGAAAGGAGCTGAATTTCACTCTGCAGGAGGAGAAGAGAAGCTGAGATGTACGAGTGGCTGGAACAGGACGAGTCTGGGTTCATCTGTGGGGGGTGGTACTGGGAACTCGGAGCAGCCGAGTACACTCCTAGGAGGGTCTGCAAGACAGGAGTTCTCCAGGACTCCCCATGGAGGTGGGGAAATCATAAAGGAAAAGACACTCCAGTCCATTAGAAAATTGGTTAGGGAGGATTTACTAATGTCTTATTCTCATGTTACTGTTTGTTTGATGTAGTGTGTTTAATTAAAGGCATACTTTGTGTTCAGCTGTGTGCCTTATTAAGGACCTGGAGCATGTGAATTTGAAAGAAAATATCACCAGCTCTTTTGCATCTGTTTATTTCATTGCATCTTGGCTCCCAAGTGAATGCTTTGTCGCTTGCTACAGGTATCAGTCCCTCCTAATGGCACAGTGGGAGCCCTGAGTGATGATGTGAACAAGGCCAGGAGAGCGTGGTCTGCAGCAAACACCCCGTTTGCTGAAAACGAACCCCTCTATCTTCTCTTTCTGAGCCCTGGGGCTAGCTCTCTGAGCTCTAACTTAGCCAAACCTTCGTCTAAAGTGTTTATAGTCCAATACACAAGGCAGTGAAAATGATGCCAATTGCTTTCTCAGTAAGTATTGTCTGTTAATGTGTGGAACAGAACAGAAACATTGCTCTTATTGAGATTGAACACTTGCATCTTTCTTTTCTCATAATTTTGTACCATAATCCAGGAATGATTTCTGAGCCTCTCAGAGTGCTGTAGTCCCTGGTGCAGTGAATGATGAGACAGCTGCTCTATGACGTGTTCTATAACAAACAATTCATTACTGCAAAATGGACTTGCAGTCATTGGCCCAGGAGCTTTGAGTTTAATGTGGCATTCTGCAGTCTCACAAATCCTGCTCGGCTCTGGGGATTATGCATCATGTTTTATATCAGTTGTGAAACCTGAACTTAAAAAGACAATGGATATTTAACATGCTTAGCAATTTAGTTGACATATTTACTTTTCCTGAATTTTGGAGACAAGCACTAAAGCACACAGGCTTATTATTAGAGATCAATGTAGAGAGCTGCAGTGCCCAAGGAAATAACCTTTTTCTGGATGCCTCTGCCCTCACATTCTCATTTGAAATGTCAACACCACTGTGGGGGGCTTGGGGAGGGGATGTGTTTGGCAGACCTGGTGCCAAGAGGTCACCTTTGGTTGGACCATAGATCTTATCAAAAGAGAAGGTAGCCAGCATTTGGAGGGAAAGTGGTTGTCACTGGACAGGACTCGCTGGGAAGGAAGTGAGCAGACAGGGACGATTCTTGCTTTCCCCTCCCTCTCCCACCAGTCCCTTCTTTTCAGGAAGGTGACATGACAGCTCCCAAACTGAGACTCATTTCCACTACTTCCCTGGGAAAGGCTCACTCTGCTAGTGGCAGTATCTGACTCTTCAAGCTAGAGATGTGCTCTCCTGCTGTAAGCATTCAAGGCAGCCCCTTAAAAATGAACTCTCTGGCCATTCCCCAAAGTCCCACTAGTTGTGACTTAAGGAATGATAGTGCTGAACCACTCAGACTGGAGTTTTACCACAGCCCTCAGAAAAAGGCAGCTTGGTTTTCTTCTTGCCCTTTGCTGCTGCTTGTGCAATCTGCTATAACTGAATTGCATGGTGGTTTGTTTGCTTCGCTCAAGTGACTCTGTTTGGCTGAAGCTTCATGATAGCCCACTGAATCCAAGCACGTCCAAGGGCTCGAATATAATCAGAGCTTTGTGCATTGCTCAAAATCTCAACTAATCTGTGTCATCGTGAGAGATAGGCACTACTGATTTCTAGAGGCTGTGATTTAATGTGAAGATGGGGAACTGGTAGCACTCAGCAGTAGCTGTATTTGGTCTTAATGAGCTCACACCCTGTGAGGATGGAAAATTATAGCTAAACTTCTCATATTGGCAAGAATAGCCCTAATCGCAGGAGATTTACTTAGTTACAAGTAAGTATTTAAAGCAATCTGTTTCTTTGCCACCTGTTTGTTAGATTGTAACAATTGGACTTGGTTTTTTTTTTAAATATGGAGAATGATCAGTCAGAGGGAGCACAACACAAATACTGTTGTCTCAGATGCTACATTATGGCTTGAAGTTCGGGATGGTTCTATCTGTCCAGCAATGGAGGTGCCGTTGGCATAGCAAAGAGGTGGGTGCTTTGAGTGATCCTTGCACAGAGCTGCCAGAAACTGCTGCCAGAAGCAGCTGGATTCCCTCACTAAGAAGGGAATTGAGGATATCAGAGGCTCACCTGCCAAGGGGAGGGTCAACTCTAAATATTTTTGTCTGTGTTGTTTTGAACATGTGAGAATTGTTATCACTGCTAAGTCTCTGCTGTTGTTTAAATGATCCCCCAAGTGAGATCTGCTCACTAAATGTTCAGGTGTTTTCCTTTCACCCTTGATTAGTTACTATGCCCTTTCACTACTTTAAAAATGAATAGCATCATTCAAAACCAGATAGCACCTCCACTGCCAGGAGGGGAGGCACTGATAGAGCTGAGGGCTCACATGCTGGAACAAGACTTTCTTTGTGAAATTCTCCTAAGCCTTTTTTTTTTCTGGTTTGGACCTGTCCCTGTACTTAATCAGTAGAGTTGAGATCAGCTTTTGGAGATGATACAGATGAGCCTGCGTTGTCCAGGTGTATGTCCCAGTTATCCACCAAGATTTCTGACCCCGTCTACTCCTGGCAGAAATGGGCCACTCTGAGAGATTTTTGTGATTGCTTGTAATGGGGCTGCATCCTGGCTTGGTGTAAGAACAGCTCCCTCCAGAGAGGTGCCTGTTCTCAGCCTCCGTGCCAAAAGGCAGTGGGATACACTTGAGGAACCATGTGGCCTAGTCTCTGGAATGAACTCTGGGCTTGGGATGGGGCAGCTGGGAGTCACATACCCCAGTCCTTGCTCAAACAGATTTGCAGTGCCAAAACAGAGGCTCTTGGGAAATTCTCAGCTGCAGTAATTAGAAACACTATTTTCTAACCTCAGTGGTCACAGCTTCTCACTAGTATAATGGACTTTCCTGGAGTCTTCATCCAGCTTCAGCAATGACAAAGTCAAGGGAAGGAGTATGACGTAGGGGAGCACAGCCTCTCTTCTCTGCCCATCTCAAGGCAAAGACCCTGATCCTGTGCCAGCCATGCAACCATCAGGGCCACAAAAAAGGCCATTGGGCTCCTCCAGTCCTAGGGGCTAGCAAGTAGCTGGCCTTACTTGTGAGAGGCAAGTTAAGTGCCAGCTCTATTACAACAGCTCCCAGATGGTGACAAAATGATCTCCAAGCTTCTGATGGTGGAACAACTTGAGTGGCAGCTGCAGACAGGAAGTGCACTGCACAGATAGAGCTGACATTGATGCAGCCCTGTGTTATTAAATACTCTTGACATGCTCCTTTTCTCTATGGAAGGCATTTGAACACGGTAGTGTCACTGCAGTAATACAGAGGGGGAGCACACGCTGTGACTGGTGCTGGCTCACCACCTAACCGAGCCAAAGCCTGGCAGCAGTATTCATTAAGCTGTTCCTCCAGCCAACTTCCAGTGAGATGCAATTCCTTTCCTGTCTGCTAGGTCAGTGCAACAGAAACCAGATCTGTCAGGAGCTGTCACACAGAAAAGGCAAGCATAGTGAATACATATTAAAAATAGTATCAGAAGCAATGAATGTTGGGTCCAGTACAGCCATGCCTGCTGCATTAACACGGCTCATATTGTAATAATTGTATTCACTGCTCAGACAGCAGGTTGTGCTGCCAAGGTTCCCCTTGGGCTTTGCAAAGAAAATCAGACTGGAATTTTCTAAATTGCCTGTCCCCTGTTGCAGAAATACTAGTGAAATGCATACACAGGCTTGCAGTCACAGCTTATTCTGCTGTTTGTCATTGCTTTGGTGTCACCGAGGATGCCCTTACTCTGCTTAGCACTTCCACAGGGATTGTTGTTTGGCAGTGTGTTTGTACAGCATCTCCTACGGAGATTCTGATCTCTGAGGTACGCTGTAGTCACAGCAGTGGAGTAATAATAAGAAATAACCCAACTCATCAGAGTATTTAAATAGTTCTGGACACAGAGACACTGATGATAGCAGCTGCCACTGGTGTGTGTGGACTTGTGAGCAGCGTGCCTGGGTTTGCAGTAGTGGGTGGAGAAAGGTGTTGGTGTGAATGTTCACCACTGCTGAAACGCAACTGCCTCGCTAGTGGTGCTTGGTGTGTTACCATGCATTTGGTTGTGAAGTCAGGGTGTCCTGTTTGAGGGTGAGTGAAAGACCTGACCTCACACAAGACCTGAATCTTTCACTCCTAAAGCCATGAGTGCTTATCAAAAACAAACATCTGACTTTCACCCGCTCTCAGTGGGATCCCTCAGCCCTCCTGCTCCAGCCTGTTTTACTTCTACTTTTTTTATGCTTCACCTCTCTCAAAACATCTTTTGTCATTTTTGGTCAGCTGAACCCAAGGTCTTATGCAGCAGCCTTTCTGATGTTTGTCTTTGCAGCACAGACCTGGAGTCTTGGCCCAGTGTGCTGAGTGCGCTGAGAACTGAAGTCTTAATATATGAACTTTCTTTGGAGATTGAGAGAAGAGTGTGAGCTATCTACAGTTCACAAGTTCCTTTAGGGACTTCTAGCCAGGCTGTTTTCTGCCTTAGTTGTGTGTTTGATAAGAGGAAAAAAAAGTTTCTGCTCTGCAGTTGAAGGTAAATCTCCAAGGGGACTTCTCTTTCTTGAATGACTTTGGGGTTTTTTTGTTGGTTTAGTGTTGGTTTTTTTTTTTCTTTTCCCATGCCTGACTGTTCAGGGACTTTGTAAGGCCAGTCAGATTTCTGCTGACAGTCTTTCAGTACCATGCACAGCCAGTATGCCTGCACAGATGTGTGCAGCAGCAGCCATGTGCCTCCCTGGGAGGGTGTGGTTTCTGTCGGGACATAAATCATGTAAAGAATAGGGGCTCAGAACCTCAGCCCCTACATGGTCCCCTCACACCAACAGCACATTAAGAAAACCAGTTGATTCTTCATGTCAGGCTTTCAGAAGCAAGCCTTATCCTCTTTTTTTTCAGAGAATAGAAGGAAGATGGAAAGAGTCAATATAGTAAATGGACAATACAGGGAAACTGGAGCATAATGCTGGCTGAGGGTAGAGGGGTGGGGGTCAACAGAGGTGAGCTTTTAGATGGGAAAGGAAATAATCTCTATAAATGCTAGGCTCACCATTATTCTTGAGTTATATCTGGTTAGACAGCCCCTCACAGAAGCAGTAATAACAGGAGAATGGAATAAAAATCCCTCCCACAGTAGCTTCTTGACTAAGATGACAAGTGACTGAGCTGGAATGTGCCTCTGTAGCATGCTTCCAAAGTGTTTATGTCATCCTGGGAATGGCAGGGAGTTGTAGTTGACAGCAACCTTGCAGTGAAAGGCTACAGGAGGTGTACACAGATGAATAAATGCAGGCAGGAATGCATACGTGCTTGAGCATATGACTGCAGGAGTGCAAATGTGCATACCCTTACACTGATGGATGTACTGGGAGTGTTTGAGGACATGAAGTAGCAAGAATGCACAGGACTGGGTGGTGCATAGGTGTAGGGGGGCTTGAACTTGTGTGGATGTGTATGGATGTCAGAGCAAGCAACAGTGTGGACACAAGCCTTAGTCAGAAAACAAATTTCTCCCCTGGCACAGTGAAGTCTGAACTGCATTCCTGAATGTCAGCCATACTTGCCAGTTACCTCCTGGGCCAGAAAGAGAATGGATGTTTTCTTTGCCAGAAATGGTAATGCTGAAAAGCTCTGCAGCCTGAAAGGCATAAGGAAAAATTTTTTGGGGTTGAAAGAAAGTGCTTTGGACGTGTTGGATGCCTTTTTGTGCATTGCCTCCCTGGCTGTATACAGGGTACCCGCTCCATGGGCCCTGTTGTGAGCAGGCTGCTGAAGTTGAGCCCTGCCTCAGGGAGTGCAGCAAGAACTGACTCCTAAATATTTGCTTGGAGCTGTAGATGTGGTTCTTCAGCTGGGACCTGGCTGTGTTACACGCCGGCATTGCACGCAGGCCCTCCAATCTGTATTTGCACAAGTGTAGCCATCCCCATGAAATTACCCTGAGGTTGTGCCAGCTTCTCCCACCTGCCCTCGTGTGCCATACTGGGCAGCCCCGGTGCTTTTCCTGGTGCCTGGAGCACTTACCTCATTGTCACACAACTCATAGAGATGGTCTTACTACAAAATCAATAGGTGGGTGTTCCCTGCTGTGTGTTTATGCTGGGGCTGGAGATAAATCTAACTCATTTGGATGAATACACAAGGGGAAGGAATTTAGAAAGGAAAAGTGCCTTGGTGATGTTCAGCTTAGCTTGTTGCTATGCAACATTGTGCTGTAACCATAGCAACTCCCAGAGAAGCACCTTGTACAGACCTTTTCTTCTGAAAAAGCAATAGAAATGCTGGGTGCTTCTCCACACTAGGGCAAATATGGGCTCAGTAGCCCAAATCTGTTCCAGTATCCTCTGCGTTCACTTTTTGCAGCTTGTGTTCCTAAGACTTGTTTTTCTGCAGTTAGTGCTTCACAAAAGGGTTGGGTTTCACTGCTTTTCAGACTGAAAGCCTTAAGGGGCCCTGGACTGAACGGCAATGAAACGGCTGGAAACCCAGCTAGGCAGTAGCTACATGGAACTATGTTGTCCTGTAAGCAAAATAGCAAATTTTTTTCTGTGTTACTATTCCTGGTAAAGAGAAGCTTGTCCTTGCCTAAGACTCTAGCTTTTCCTGCACGGTCAGAGCAATTGAAACCGTCAAAAATAAATACCCCCTAGTCTTACCAGTATCAGATTCTTATTGCTTCTCCTGGGGAAATGGCCCCAAAGGCAAACTCCAAATGAAAGCAGGGAAAATAGTGGAAAATCAGAGATGGGGAATGAGGTCAAAATGATGTCTTCCTGAACCAGCACAAAATGTAAAGCCATGGGTGGCTGTCCCAGCAGATCTTCCTTTTCCTGGTCTCCAGTCTGCTAACTTGGCTGCTGTGGAAGGTGGGTTGCTAAGTCATCTCATCACACGATAGCTCCCTTACATACTCAGAATAGAGAGGTCTCCTTTGCATCTTTCTGAAATGTGATACCTGCCAGAATGCAGCTTGAGGCACACTGTTTTAGAGGATGTCATAATTATCCTTTCTCACTGCACCAGGAAGGGGAGAGTTCTTGCTCCAGAGGTCTAATGCTTTTCCTTGGAGGAATGCACAATCCACAGGATAACATAACAGAAGGTACCAGCTGGAGACGCTACTGTAGAAGAGATAATTAAAGAGATTTTAAAGAAAAAGCAGCTTTCAGGAAGAATGAACATGCAGAGAAGTAGGAGGCTTAGAGTAGAATATGGTAAATGTCTGGGATTAAGCATTAAACCCAGAAGGGGAGAGTAATCTGGATCATTCCCAAGGGGTAGGAGTGACTGAGTATCCATCTTGAGCGTTTCACGGGTATGTGGGTGAAGTGGGCATGTTGCAGTTGGTAGTGCAGATGTGCTGATAGCATGCTGAAATAAGGGTGTGCACCCTCTAGCCATAGCCTCTAAGCGGATCCCAAAAGCTGTTGAAGGGTAGGAACAGTGGTCGATAGGGCTAGTTAAACCAGCCAGATTTGCTGGCTAGGTTTAGAGTAGCTCATAGATTTTATTCTGCTTTGCTTTAAAAGTCATCGTGGAAAGTTAGGTCTGTAGTTGAGAGCAGTAACTGCCCTCCAGGGAAAAGAAAAAGCCTGGAGCAGTTCTCCAGATGTGGAGCTGAACAGGAGGCAGTGACAAACAGCCTTAGCTGCTGTCTAGCCATAGGGGCACGGCGCTTTGCTTCTGTGTGAGCCCAGATTTGGGCAGTGGAGCTGTACACTGGTCCTGTGCTGCTTCACCTCCGTGAAGCCTGAAGCTGATGCGGTAGAGCAGGTGCCTGAGCAGGACCACTGCGTGGTGGCTCCCTGCAGGCAAAAGCCCTTTCAAGCTCAGCCTCGTCAGAGGCTCAGAAACATCCTAATTAAATGAACTGCAGGTGCAGAGGTTGCTAAGCAACGCCATTATCATGCAGCAGCCATCCCCTGCTCTCACCTGCTGGAGCTGCCTGCCCTTTCTCCCCAGGCAAAGGTCCCATCGTTCCCCCCTCCGCCCCCCCCCCCCCGTCTGCTCAGCTGGCACAGGGAAATTTGCAGGGACACATTTACACATTTGAAGCACGAACTGTTGCTCACGGATGGGCAGCTGAGCCCCGTTACCTTCTGTCTCCTTGAGAAACCCCAAGCAGGGAGACTGCTCTGGGGCTGCAGTAGTTTGTAGGTGCTTAAGAACTAAGCAGGCAACCAGAGTGTGGGGCTGAGAGATAAGCATGAGCTTCTGAGGTGCAACAGGGCAGTGACTGTGAATGTGAGCTTGGGTGCAAGACACTGGCTAGAGGTGAGCCTTGGAAATTCACCCGTTGATTTTCCTGGGCAAAGGCTAGAACAAGTTCTGACAGCATCTGGAAAGCAGTCCCCTTTGTCTTTCTGAATGAACTGCTCTCATAGTTCATTAAATGCCTTGTAATCCATAAAGCCTGTTAGGACACTTGCAGTTCATCACCTGGCATTACAGAAGCAGGCTCTCCGATGGGCCTTTGGGGTGGGGAGGGAATAGCGAGGTGTGTGTGCCCCAAATGCACTGCCCTGCAGCAGGCTCCAGAGTCCCGTACCGCTGCTCCCAGGGCTCTGTAATACTTCTTGATACTCTTCAGACTGCTTCTGGCTGCATCGTTGGTGCCCATGATATTAGGACTATTCACAATTAACCCAAGATTCTCTCAAAGTCAAGTAATTTAAGCAGCTAAAGTCTCACAATTGCCTCAGACTGTCCTCTGCAGTCACAGACCATGGAGTGCTAATATTTATCTGCTGTAGAGGCTTAAGTACAGGCTCCCACTCTCCTTTCTTCAGCAAAAATCTTGAGGTTCGTGCCCTGTGTCCCATGTGTGAGGAGAAGCTGTGCTGCTGGGTAGTTCCTGCAGATGTGGATCCTTTTGCCCCCACCCAGGCCTTATGTTTCACCTGCTGAGCAACCTCTGATGAGGTGCTTTGTCTTTCCATGCCTTGTTCCTCCATCTGAGGATTCAAGGTAGAAATGCCAACCAAAACAAAAAGTGCTTGGGGATGCCTGGGTTCAAGAGCTCAGTCTCCTGCCAGTACATGACAAAATGTTGTCTCTCCTTTGAACTGCTGTTGTCATAGATGTGAGTTTTGAGTTTCCTTCCCCAAATCAGAGTTCTCCACCACTACTTCTGCCATTTTTTATGGCAGATAATAGTCATTAACTTTTATTACAATCATAATTTTTTTTATTAACTTTGAGGGAAAACAGTTTCCCAGGTGATCATTCTTCCACAGAGTTCCAGACCAGCAGCCCACAGCCTCGCTCACTAAGTTGAACTTCCAGTATTTCACTGGCAGTAAATCCATCCATGTTACCTTGTCCTGCCTTTTAAAAGCCATAAAATTCCCAAGCATGCTCAGTGAAATAACCACAGTAGAGAGACATATTAAACAGAGATTGAAATTCAGTCTGAGACATTTGTGTTGCTTGGATCAAGATAATCAGTTACTGATACCAGAGGAATAAGAGATTTGCAGCATTCAGTGAAGAGCTGCTAGCTTAACTTTTATAGAGAAGAAATTAGAAAAGAAGCAGGGTTTTTTTTCTTTGGTCCTTGCCCACTATCTGTAACATTCCTGAGCTTCCTCCAAGCTCAGGGAGATTGGCAGAAAATAATCTCTTCTTCACCAGTGCTCCAGATTTAGCTGTGGAGGATAGCAGCACCCTGGGACTCTGCTTGTGGCCTAATCCGCTGAATATTGCAAACTGCTGTATTGATCAGCAGGCTCTACTGCACCTCGGGCTCTACTTGAGACCTATTAGCAGAGTATCTAAGTGCCCACCAGCTGTGCATTGAACAAAATAATGGTCCCTTCCCCTGTTCCCACAGGGGAGAAGACTGCAGCATGTTTACTCGACTGCTCTGTTCACTGTTGTTTATTAGTAAAGGTAAGGTCAGAGGCTGTGTGGTTTCTGCTTTTCTTGAAGGTTGTTGGTGTTTCTCAGACATCGCTGGTTAGTGATGAGAAACAGTGCGTGTCCTCCAAATATAGGTGAGTTTCTGTTTGTGGAGGGGGGTATGATATCCTTAAAAGAAAATTCTCAAAGGAAACCAGACATAGAAAATATTCCATGCAGTCAGAAAACCATTTTCTCAGTTTAAGCACAACACTAATAAAAGCGATTACAATAGTAGTTGAGCTGCCCCTGTTACTTGCATTATAGAATTATTTGTATTGGTGGAGGGTGCCACGCTGCAGAGTGGTGCATGTTAGCATGGAAAGGTCCAGTCAGCGCACCCAAGACTCTACAGTCCCAACAGGCAGAGGAGGGGAGGGAGAACAGTGATGCAGACACATACCAGTCTCTGCTCTAGGCCAGCAGCAGAGCTGAGCGCTGATTCTAGCTTAACCACGACTTGAGGCTGGCAGCAGCACTCAGCATCCATGTTTCTTCTTTTGAATGCGAAGTTGTGAAGAGATTTGTGGGCTCTTCTTCAGAGCCAGATTACAACTGGGGTCCTTCCCTTTATGTTTGTGCCTTACCACAACTCCCTGTTAATTTTGGGTTTTGTGCTGAATAAATAGTGCCTGGGTATTTGATTTTTTTTTTTCCCCCCTTTAAACACACTTGTGATGACAATAAATTAAAATGCCTTGTGATGTTTGACAAATGTAATTTTTCAGGGTTTTTTTTACCCACACTGAATGATGGCAAACTAAAAAAAAAAACCCAAACCAAAAGCCATCAACTCCGTAATGCAAGAAAGTACCAAGTACATTTTATCAAGAGAGTGAAATTAGATACCTGTCAAAATACATTTGTCCTCAAAATAACTATTCATACATTTCATTTTCCTGCATAAATAGATATTCATCTGTTCTCTTCTGTCTATCATTTGCTACTCACATCCAGCACTGACTGTGGGAGGGAAATCTTTAAAGACACTTCCAAAGCAACAGGCAGGTGGGTTTATATCATTTCCTCTGGCTTTCTTAGCACCATTCACTTCATTACGAATGAGAAGGGAAACATCTATTTTAAAATCAATCCAATAATATTGTGTTCCAAAACATTAATTCCTAACTGCAAAACCCTGTTTGGCTTCAAGCAAGCTCTCTGTCACAGGAACAGCTCTTGTGATTTAGCTTTCCCAGAGCTGCTTTTGGTGGAGGCAGGGAGACCCAGGGGTGTTTTAGCTACAGCTTCTGGGGAAAGGACTGTTGAATGGGAGCAAGGGAGCATTTGAAGACCCTTTTATAAAGGCTGGGTACTCCCAGGTCTTGATTTATTTGGAGGGCTGAGTGTCTTTTGGTGAAGGACAGCCTGGGAGTGCTGGAGCTGGAAAAGTAATTGGCTCCAAGGAGGCAGGCAGCCCTTGCTGTTCCATGGCTGAGTATAGACCTGAGCAGCACCTGCGTGCTGGGAGCTCGGAAATCTTGTCTTTGCCCAGGCTCAGGGGATGCACACTTGCTCAGCAACAAGAGGCATGCTCAGAGCTTGTCCCTTATCAGTGCCATGTGGGAGATTGAGTCTTAGGGTGCAGCCTCTTAATGGGTCATCTATCCTCCCTCTGTGAGTATCACACTTCCTTAAAACACTGGAGTGGTTTACAGGTTAAAATTTCCACTGGAAACAATTTAGAAGGTATCTGCAGCTGGATATTGTGAGCTCTCTGATGAGATGGTAGGAAAATATCAAAAACAAAGCTTCTGGCCTCTAGTGGTATTTCTGGCTAGATCAAAACTATAAAGATCCTGGATAGCATATGAAAAAACACTTTGCAGCACAATCTTGGGGCCAGTGGGATTTTGAATGTGTTTTGGATCCAGCCTTTATAAAGCAATGGTTTAGATAAAAAAATGGTTAAACTTCCATACGCTGCTTCTGAAATTTGGTAGCTTCACCTGCTCCCCTACTTTGTATGATATAGGCAGCTACTCCCAGGCAATCCTTAGAGGGAAAGGAGCAGATCACTTACAAGTTTTTCTGAAGTATACTGACTGCTTTTTAATTTGGCAGCTGCAGCCCATCATGAGGGACTGCTAATAAAATTTCATATCTTGTTAAATCTTCCAGTATCAGTAAAGCGCATCTGAAAATTTTGCAGATAAAAGAACCTTTTGAGCAAAAGGAAAAAAATATTTTTGAAACACTGCAGAACCAACAACACTCATTAGCATATGCTTTTCTTCTATAATGGTTCTCGAGAGTAATGCAAACAGATTCAACATTGTGTATATCAAAGAAATTCACTAGCAGTTCAAGAAAAACATCACTCACTGTGGTGTCACAAAACACATTTCCTGGAAAAGTGGTAAGAGCGTGTGTGTGTGTGAGGCATGGCTACAGTGCTGTCAGTCCAGACCTTGCTTTGTTACTTTTGGCTGGACAGGAGTTCAAGTGAGACTCTAAAGCAGGTCTGGGGAGCTGGACCCTTGGAGCACCAAAATTACTGTGGTTTTTCACCTCCTAACAGACTGATTTAAGAGACCAATCAGTTTGGTGTAGCTGCTTCTCTGCTGCTTGGCTCCACGTGCCAGTATATGTCCACATGTACAGAGTGTAAAATTGCTATGGGATGTCAGATGTCTGTGCTGGAGGAGTCTCAGGCTTCCAGGGAAGGAAGGTACCGATATGACACGTATGCCAAAACCGTACAGCTCAGCAGCAGAGCACTGAGCTCTGTCCTCTGGTAAAACCCTCCAAACTCTGCCCCAGGCTCCTTGCCTAGGAGGGGGTCTATGCCAGATGGCCCTCTGCACTGACAAACAAGGAACCATCCATCATTTTTAATAACTTCTATCCTTAGAAATATTTAGTCCAGGACCTCTAAAGGGTGCAATCTTTTCTTAGAAATCTCAGAGACCTTAATGAGTTTGGAAATTGAAGAATTGATGAATCCATGTGGATAATGATTGCTGCCCATTAACAAACCTCACATTCCCAGGCATTTCATGTCCAAACTGAGGGATATACTGAGCAATAGACTTGAACCTGGAATTTTTAAAAAACAGTTTACCCAGGTTGGTTTGTTTCTTTGGTTTTTTTCCATGCGTTTTTTGTGGGGGCCTCCAGGCCCGACAGTCTTGCAGTCTCTGATGCAGCTCTTCTGGCATTTGAGAAATTAGGTCTTCAAGACAGAGACAGTCAACAACAAGGCAACATTTATTAAACCCACTCCACGCTTCATCCTTGACAATGGCTGTTCATATGCAAACAAAAACCTGTCTGAAGATGACAGGGACATGTGGCAACTTGGTTTTCATAGGAAGGCTGTTTTGCTTCCCCATGCAGCACAGACTAATTAAAAATCAGCATCAAGTACAAGACGCATGGGTCTGAATCAAAACCACATGCTACTAATCCTTGAAGGTAAAAAAAATTGTATCCAGGCACTTGGGGAACTCTGAAGATGAAAAACCCTGGATTGATTTGTTTATAGACTTTCTTTTGTTCCTCACCACTGCAATATCTGAGCATATAGGTAATGATTATTATGGTTATTTTATTTTTATCTATTGTTATTAGAAGCTTGACTACAAGCTTTGATTCCCACATTCTACTCCTGCAAAATGCAAGACAGTTAAGGATGGTGATGGGTTAAAAGAAAACCAGCCTGTCAAATCACTTGGGACAATCTTCAGTGCATATAGCCAGCCTTCTTAAAGATGGTTGGGCAGTAAGGATGATGTAGTAGTGATGCAGGCAGTATACTCTGGAAAATCTAGAGATTTCATTTCCATACCGAGTGTTGACTGAAATTGTTGGAAAATCAAAAGCCAACTGTAGATGCTGAGCTATTTGGCAGGTTTAGTCATTGGGAGAACATGGTCAATGAATTTAAAGGCTGTTCTACATACGAGGGTTGCATCTGTTTAAGCTGTTCTTGATCTTCATAGCATAGACACAGTTACAGCAGTAGAAATTCGACTGTGTAAAGATAGCTGCACCTTTATGAAAGATACATAAGATATACTACATCTATGCTTATATATATAGATGCCTGTATGTAGGGCATCAACATATTGTAGTGGTGACCACATGGTGGCATGTTCTGCTAAAGATAAAAAATTTTATCCCTAAACTACACAATGGCAGGTGTACAAACCTGGAAAGTGTTGAAACCTGCTTTAGAGCCTTCCAAATCACCCTTGCGTGGAGTGTCTTTGCCTGTTTCCTGAGTTACAGTTCAAGGCCATCCCAGAGAGCCTGGTCTATCTCTGCAGCCTTGGCCAGCAGCCAACTCAGTGTAACTTGCCAGTTCCCAGAGACCCTGCAGTATGGGGATGGAGCATCTTGGCTGCATGCACAAGACCTTCAGGTATTGCCACCACTATAATTATTTTCCTAATAATTCAAGCAGTGATAAGAAGGCTATCAATCACTTTCACGTTAAATTATTTTGGGAGGGGAAAATAAAACAGATAGCAAAGCCCATCCCATGGCTTGTGTATATCCTTGCAAATGGGTTCTGTATCTGATGGAGGTGGATGAGCAATGCAGAAAGCTGAGGAGGGCAAGGAAAGGGGCCTTGCAAGCTCACGTTCCAGGGATTCTTTGGTTCTCTGAAAGTAAATCCTGCTAAACCCAGTGGGTTTACACATTCCTGTAAAGAATCAAGTGGACTAGAGACTCATCCAAGAGAAACCCAAAGGGGTAGCTGAGGTCTCAAGCTTTGGGGCAGGATTTGGAGCGGGAAGCATCAAACATGACAAACTGTATTAATTATCTGTGTGATGATAGCCTGAGCTGAATGTGGTCCAGCATTAGGCAGAGGATCTGTCTCAAGAAGCTGACAGTCTTAACTGACTTGGAGGGGCAAGGAGAACTGGCAAAAGGAAGAGGTGGGTTTGCCTGCAAAGGTATTCAGGGTCTTGTCTGCCCATGGGAATGAAGGACGAATATAGATAGCAAGATTGGAATTTTGTACTTGCCTTTTTTGATTTCCCCAAGCTTCCTGAGCAGCTCCACAGCAGAGCCAAATCTGAAGCATCTGTGCCTTAACCACAGCCAGAAGCTCCTGGCCAGAATCGCTGCCAGCCCAGGGCCAAGCACATGGGATCTCTCTGCAGCGTGCCAGTGTTTCCTTTCTGGGCTGAAACAACTGGATGTTTTTAGCATTGTTTGCTACTGAATATTCCTTGGGGAACGTGGGCAACTGACACATGGTGAAAATAAAAAGAAAGCATACATGCAAAGAGTCCTGCAGGAGACAAGTAGGAGACCATCATTTCTTTTGAAGCAGGTTTCCATTCTTTAGGTTGAGGGCTCTGCCCTCTGAAAGTGAATGTCTGCCACGATCAGAAAACCACATCTATCTCTCCTGGCCTGGCAGCTGTCAAAGTGCTTAAAGGGTGATTATATATTGCATCGTTTGTCAATCACTCCAGGAGAAGCAAATGACTGGTGGGTAGCAGGAGGCAAAGGGGATAACCTGACATGGGATAAAATAATTTCTTCCCAGTGACTGCACTAGATTTAAAATCAGACCCTTGAGGACTTCTGTAAGGCCACAGAAAGATCATTTCAACCCTGACACTTTGGGACCGTCTATGGGCCCAAAGCTCACATCAGCATGATTTGGGGTTGGGGGCTTGAGTTCCCAGGACTCAGCTGTGCCCTGAAGATCTCACAAACCAGATAAAATGGGTGAGAAATGGAGCTGGCCAAGGATAAACAGCAGATCTGTAGCAGAGCAGGGAAGACTTGCAGTACCTGGGCCATTCCTGTCCCATGCTGGATCACATGGTGTCAAACACCTTGGGCCAGGCCTGGCAGAGGGAATGAGTCTAACTCAATTCTAAATGTGTAATACCCATTTGTTCTCATTGAAGTTAACATTAGAAGGAATTACTGTCTAGAAAACTTTGCTATCCTGCTATCTGTCAAAGCTTATCAATGTTACTTATTTATTAATTGTGGGGACTGTCATTTTACATGTTTATTAACTGTTACCTCCACCCACAGTGCTACATAAAATAATAAATAGGCAATTAGAGGGAAATTCAGCCTTTTTCCTCATTTTTTTTTTTATAGCAAAACCTGCTAGTTTGGCCCTGGTTGGAGATTACCTCCTACTTTTACTGCTGCAGGCACTTTGAAGTTTCAGTCCTACCTAGCACTACTTCTGTTTTAATGGGCTGTCAGGCTTTCTCTTGTTATCTTTAGGTCCAGCCTGAATAACTCGGCCATAAACATTTCCCCTGGACTAAGGCTACATCCAGCAGGAAATGTAGAAGTTTTTCTCAGGTTTCCCATAAGTATGTGAGCACTGCCTGAATTTTTAAGCGAAAAGATGCTGAACAGTTGTATTGCATTAGTCAGAAATATTGTGAAGCAAAGGGTGAGAAGCTTCTGTACCTGCACTAGCTGTTCTGAACTAACACTAATTGTCAAAACAATTTTACTTTCTCCCAGTGTCATGTCAGACTTAGGGTTATTTATTCCCAGGTGGGCCCTCAAAACAGGGATGCTGGGGAAACAGAGGAGAAGGGATGGATCAAATCTGGATTTTGCCTTCACTGTGTTGTTAGTAAGCCAAATCCATTTCTGTCATTGCCTCTGCTGCCATGGAAATTATTAATGCATCAGCAATCTGCAAAACTCACTTTCAGAAGATGGCTAGCAAATAGGTTCTTGGAGGCTAATGATATTTTTTCAAGAAAGTGACCTTGCTGGCTGTTATGCTAAGAGGCTGACTTGCTTAGATTGTGCTTTAGATCAAGCACCCCAGCCAAGACACAGCATATAGTAATGAATGGTTTAAATCAGGCATCAGTATCAGCATCCTGCACAGTGGTGGGGATTTAAGCAAAGGACTTCAGTCTCTTGCATTCTCCCCCATCCAAGGTTGCAGCAGATTGAATGTTAGTAAGTGTGTGTGGTCACAACAAAGAAACCCAGTCCTCCAGACTAAAGCCAAGTCTTTTGAAGAAGAGTGCATCTCACTTCAACTAGCTGCAGGTGGTGGTTTGTGGTTTAGGGAACAGGAGCTTGATGGCCGACAGATATGATGGGAAGCAGATGTGGCTGATTAGTGCAGGAAAACAAATGCCGGTGGCTGAACTCCACTCCAGTGCTGGGGGCAAGCTCCCTCCTCTGTGCTCACACTGTCCCTCCTGCAGAGGGACTTACAAGTGCTGCTTGTAAAACCGAAATGGGAAGGGTCTGTACATGGCCCAGCCCTGAAAGGACATTGTCCATGGCAGGAAAAAGTACTGTGGGAAAATAATGGAAGATTGGTGAGGAGGCTTGTAAATGCGCTCAAGTGACTTGCAGCTGGGGTGTTGAAAAACACGTATATCATACTAATTGTTGTTTAATCTTGTGTGCTCAACTAGTAGAACATCTGTGTTTAGATAACAGAGGCACCCTATCAAACATGCTTGAGATTCCTGCCCTGCTGTGGGAAAGATCAAAGCACAGTGGAAAACTACGCCTGTGAAAATCCCTGATACACAAAAGCAGCAGGTTCGAGATCTCTCTCTCATTCTCTCTCTCTCTCTCTAGCAAGGACTGAGCTCCATAGTGCCTGCGTCCCTGCTTGCATGCCTCTGCCTGGGTGCTGCTTTGGAGATCCCCTGGTTCGCGAGGTAACGAGAATAAATTTACTCTTTGCATTTCATCTTTGTTCCTGCGTCCTGTCTGTGCCGCCTCACACAGTGCTAATGGAAAACTCCTCTGAATGTAAGCCCAAAAGAGGGTTTGCATGCAGAGGGGATGTTATGCACACGTAGAGAGCTGCTGCCATTCCAGGCAGGTGAGGCCAGTGGCAGCCTGCAGAGAGCTGCAGGGAATCTGCTTGGGAATTTCTCCAACATCAATTTGAGGCTGTTTCTGCTGCTGGGAGCAAACTCGCATCCCAAAGGCACAAAGGATGTACTGCTGTTGCCTTGCCCCTGTTTTTGCTGAGAAGCGCACAGCTCAGGGCTCCATTCTTCTAAACTGCACCACGTATATTACTTCTCCTTCTCCCACCATCTTCCTTTTAGCTGAACTGGGAATTCAGGCAAAGGTGGTTAATTCCCTGTATGTTGCCTCTAACCATGTTCCAGTTTTACTTCTCTATAGCATTTAATAGAGCTTTTGCATAAATGAATAAAAAGATGAATCAGGAGCTGGAGAGAGGTGTGATCACATCAATCAGTTGTGCTGCCTATATCACTAGCTTACCTTGCTCTCTCCTTGCTAAAGTGCCCTGTATTTATTTGGTCCCCCTGTGTTCTCATTTGCTAGGCATAGGCACCAGCAAGGACGTTTTTTCTGTCTGTCTCCGTCTTCCTCCCTTCTCCTCATGATGTTCCATTTCTGAATTTGCATTTAAATTAAGTGTGAAAGTGCAGGTGGGAACTGAAACTGTGCCCAGCACAGTAGCAGCCCATGCATCGGTAGGATGCTTTCTGTCTCTGAAGCTGACAGGCCAGAGGCAGCCTAGACACTGCTCCAGTGCCAAATGCAGATGCTGCACAGCTGGCACTGCTCTGCTCCCTGGGGAACAGCACAGTTCATCAGCATTTCAGCCCCTCTGAGCAGCTTGCAAACGTGAATCTGGGTTAGTTCTGGCCCCAAGCACCTTGCAGTTCAAATCAACAGGGCAGGAACAGATACTGCCATGCGTTTCGAGCAGGAATGGTGAGCAGACCCTGTACAGCTCCAGCAGAGTGCTGAGGCTCCCCAGTGCCTTGCTGTGATGCAGAGAGGGACAGTGGGGGTGCAGGGTGGTTACCATGGCATGGCCCAGGCCAGAGTCCGACTGGTTTAGCCCTGCTGAGAATCTGGCCTCGCAGTTGATGTGGAGGAGCACTGCAGCAAAAGCATTGTTAAATACACAATTTGGAATTGAAATATCCTTTATCAGAAATTTATAACCCACTTTAAATGAATCTGTTCAGGGCACGGTGAGGGTGGAGATAATTCCCCAGGTTTATTTATACAGTTTGATAGTTTTTATGCCAGGTTAGTAAAAAAGAGTCTGTGCCAATAAAATACTTTCCCTGCTTGTAAAACTCGAGAGTGTTTTATCTGTGGTGCTGAAACTGTGCTGCCGTTTTAGCTTTACATGGAAACTGGTAGAGGGAGGCACTGGAGTGGAGCGGAGGGCTCGCCCAGTAGATCTGCACTGCTCCCAGGTACCTGCTGTTCAGCCTCTCTCCCAGGATCCCAAACCATCCCTTGGCATGTGCTTTTCTGATATTTGAACCATCCTTGTTGTCCTCCTTGAGGGCTGCTTATGTGGGTGTAAAGAGTGCCTAGACAAATCAACGGAAGGAAAAGCCATCAACGTTTAATTGTTTTCTGACTCATCAAAAATCCTTTCACCTGTCCAACACAAAGATATCACCTGGAAGGTAGGAAGTAAAGGAGGTGATGCTGGGCCCTGGGCAAAGTCTCACTCTGTATTTGCCCTAGTCTGAGACCCTTTCTACAGAGGCAGGTGTTCAGCTACATGGACTGTTGGTCTGTACTGATATGGCCTAGTTTATATTCTTACACTCATACACTTGACTGCACAGCTTGATGAAGCTCTGCAAGGTTTTGATACCAGCTAAGAGGTAACAAGCAGCAACACCGGTTTCTTTCTAGTTAACAAA
Source organism: Strix uralensis (assembly GCF_047716275.1). Taxonomy (NCBI): domain Eukaryota; kingdom Metazoa; phylum Chordata; class Aves; order Strigiformes; family Strigidae; genus Strix; species Strix uralensis. The sequence goes on along the minus strand of NC_133997.1, from coordinate 2,127,333 downwards.
AAGAAGAAAAACAAGCGGAAGAGAAAGAACCTGAAATTCCAATCCCCACAGGGCAGATTTAGTCTTGGCTTATGCTAAGCTCTCCCCAGACTGAGTTTACTGCTTGTGTAATGAGGACAGTTTTATCGTGGTAGTGATGGTGGGATAATAACAGCTCTAATGACTGTGATTCTATTGCAATACAATTTCTGCTGAAAAAATATTGTTGTTATGAAATTTGCTGTGACCGGGTCGTAGCTGGGGAAACATTGAATAATTCTCTGCAAAGTGAAGCAGCAGGACAAGACAACAGAGCTGTCTGCTGCTGCTCAATTTTGTGAGCACCCTATCACAGGGTGACCAGAGACCTGCACCTGACAGATACTGCTGTGGCGTTCAGGAATAAGGTTCCTCCCCTGCTGTTGCACTGTCTTCACCTGTGCTGAAAACTGGCATTCTCAGAAAGCACTAGGAAAACTTCCCCCCTGACTTTAAAGGAGGTTTTCACCTAGGAGAGAATGGCCTTCTCAGCAGCTGCTTCTACATTTTCTACTCCTGTTTCTAGCTGATGGACTGGCTCTGGAAGAGGTCTCAAAGGCTTAGCATCAGAATTAGCTTAAGTAGATAAAGAAAGTAGGTGTGTTAACAGTGACAGTATCTAAGAGAATGGGTTACAGGGAAATTTGTAATTTGACATGCTGTTATGTAAGAAGTTTTATTCATGCTTCACCCATATACGCCACTGAAAACAGATGGATTAATAGAAGCATTTATCGTTTATACAGAAAAAAATAAGGTGATCGCATCAGGATGCATTATCACTTCCTTAGAGATAGGAGAGCAATTACAGGACGAGGTAGTCTTTGGAAAAACTGGGGGGGGGGGGGTATTGTATCCACATAATAGAGAGCAGAAAGAAAACTGAAGAAAAAAAAAGAGCCAGAGGGGGAGACAGTGACAGAGAAAGAAACAGAACAAACTATATTATCTGTGACAAGGACACAATGTAAACTTGCGACATCAAAGTAACAACAGAGGCTTCGCAGAGAGGGAATTTAAGCTTCAATACCTGCAGATAAGAGAGAACAGCGCGTGTGCTCAGGGGCTGCAGGAGCCTGCACAGCACCTGGTCCATCCCTGCAAAGGCAGGTGCTGGGCAGGAATTAATGCTGGCAAGTGTTTGATCAGCTCCTGCAAGAGACTTGCAAAAGATGGTGGGTGTTCATGAGGAGTGGTGAGGGGACTGCCACAGGGAGGAAGGGTAATGGGAAGCCTCTGGACTGGCAACGCCAGCTTTCTGTGCATCCCCAAATCTCCTTGGGATCTTGGGCTGCTTGTATCTGAACGGTGATGTTTTCCTTGCACAGAAAGGCAGCATGAGGCCAAAGCTAAACCTGTATTGTGAAACCAAAGGGAAGAAATTGCCTCTGGCCACTTGTTTTATCTCTGCTGTCAGAGTTTCCTACCTTTCATACATTGCTTTTGCACCTTAATTAAACTTCTTTTGCACCTGGTGAAGTCTGATGCAATCAAAGGCAAAACTGAGACATTCATGGAATCTGCTATCTGGCCACTGCTTAGGAGGACAGAATCTAGAGATACGTGTTGCGTTTTCAAATGTGCAAGAATTTCTAACTTCCCACCTCTTCCCATTCTGGGCACCCAGTTTTCTTCTAAATCCTGGAAATGGAGTCTAGATGATCAAAGAAACTCATAGGAAATACAAGCCTTTTCCAATGGCAGTGAAAGTCAAAACATGATGTGCTCCAACACTGCTTTTTGTTCTGCAAGCCGTTTCTTGCCATCCACGCACCCCATGAAAGACTCCAGGAAAGTACAGTTAATGTAATGAGCTACGATTTCTAACTATGGAAAGCAGTCAACCACAAAGCAAAACCCAGTGAAACTCTTGTTTTATTGCTATTTTGGTCAGTACTTGAACCATTGAGTTCTGTGCACAGCAGTCTGTGCTTCAGGCTAATAGCTGGATGCAAATGCCCCAATCATTTCACTTTCAATGCTCCCAGATTGTGTTTAGACCAGTTTCTACAGACTTTAGCAACATTTAGAGAGAACAATGCAGTGTTTGCTATGTCATAGTAAATATACCGCTGGGCTGGGTTATCTGCTTGGTGCTGCTCATGTGGTTTAACAAAGCAACGAGTCTGGCATTACTTTTATTGCTTCTACTAACAGTGCAAGTTATTTTCACCACATCAAATACAGACCCGTGTACTAAAAGTAGGAGGGCAGTGCAAATATTTTGTTGACTTAAAAGAAAGCAAGTAGTCCCAAAGCGAAGCAAGGAGAGATTGTTGATGCTGGTGACTTGTATTTTACTATAAAGCAAATCTGGATTAGGTTTGACATTAATCAGGTTTGTCAGCAGGGATCAGCAGATGTGCCTCCATGAAGATGTACCTTGTCCTTCTGGAGGAGGAATGCAGTGTCTGTGCCAGCTCAGCCTGCCGTGCAACAGGCAGCTTGCTTTAAAATTGTCCCAAGCAAGAATTCTGCTTGGATATTGAGGAGTAGCTGATGTGAACATGAGAGGAAAAGGGGCGTGAAGCGATCTGCAGTCCCTACCATGGCTCCCAGGATGGCAACTTTGCAGACACTGATAACAAGAAGGGGAAAATGCAGTATACAGATAAAGCAGTCATCCCCCCAAAGGTATTTAGGAAAGCAGTGACACTTAACAGACTCAGTGGTGCCAGCAGAGCCGTTAAAAGGTGTTTATTGTGCAGGCTCATCCAATGTTCTGGAGATTTTGGGTCAGCCATTTAATTTCCACAAGAATTTGATTTCAGGGTGGTGAGTTCACCTTGCAGTGAGATTTGACTGTGTTGGTTGTGCGTTTTGTAATAGCTCTGAAAAAAAAAAAAAAACAACTTGAAAAAGCTATCACTAAAAAATCATCTGCCCGTTCTGAGCTCAGAGGGAAAGGCTGACTGGCTCTTCTATTATTGATGAGAGAAGAAAGGAGCAATGCAGCAGAGCCCTCAGGAAGGGTGTTAAACACTTTATTTCTGCAGACTCCGGTAGACCTGCTATGAGTACAGTACACAATATTTAACTGGCTCATTTTCAGTGTCTCAATCTGCAAATCCCCTTCATAGACAGCAATAAGAACCTCTATATGGCCCAGTACACTTGTCCATACCCTGTGTTGGGTGAAGTTCTACCTCAGCTCTGACTTGTTTCTTGCAACGCAGAAAGAGAACCTCAGAGTCTTCTGAAACAGACAGAAACGGGGGAATATTTTTCATTATGAACCATGGCCAAATCGATAAATTAGTGTGCTTCTCTACTGAATAGCAGGTTGAATTCTTTAGTGTTGTATGTTTCCTATCTATCTACATATGCATAAAGCAAGCAGTTTCCTAAGGAGGAGTGACAATGCAAGAAGGGGATTGTTCATCAAAAATTCGTCCTGGATATTCCCCTCCTCTAGTACCAATGTAGGAGACAGTGCTGGACTTTCTTACTTTGTTTCTTCCTAGTCCGTTATTTCTCTGCAAGGAATCCGGCAGGGGGCCACTCCCTTGGGTAGAGCAGTCTCTTTAACACTGCTGTTTGTGAGAGTAGTGATTTCTGTAAAATGTGGGGAACTAATCTGTAGCTTTAGGATCTTAACTGTTGCCCAGCATTGTGGTTCTGAAGTAATTTTTCACATAAGATGAGTAACTAGTCTTGCAGTTGACTTTTCAGTTTCCAGCTCTTCTTCCTAAATGGCATTAAATTGCTTTATAGTGGTCTTTCACTCCAGACAAGTCATAGTTCTCCACTAGCATAGGAGTTGCCTTGGGTGGCATACAGAGTTTGGGCCTCAGATATCAGTGACTCCAATGGTAGTTCCGTAATAAAAATAAACTCTTGTCAGTGACGCTACTGAAGCATTCTGGTCCTGAAGGGCAGGTAGAGAAGAAAGCATGCCGACAGGCTTATATTTCCAAGCAGTTGACTGGAGGATATGGTAGGAAGGAAAAAAAAGGATTTCTCTTTCCACAAGCCCCAGTCTAAGCATAAGCACTAGCAAAAACAATTCTCTTGCCCTGCTGCCTGCTTATTGTGAGAAAAACAATTACTCATCCTCATCTGATTCTGTTCTGGGGAAAAAAAAGAAAAATCTATTACAATCCCTAGGCAACTCTTGGTAATGAACATTTTAAATATGTTACCAAGCTGTTTGTGTTTTATAATGAGCTTTCTGGAAAATATTATATTGTGTTTCTAATAATCCCCTTATTGAAGTGTTATTGATTTGGAGAAAAGAAAACTAACATGTATTCTCAGGCCTCTGGATAAGGACGGAGACTTGCATTAGCTATTTCCTCTGAAGAGGTTTAGCTGAGCATGGAGTTGCCATACAGAAAGCTTTAATTTGTTGTTTAGGATATTAGTGACCTCAGCATTTGTACTGCTGACTGTGCACATGAATAGCACTCTTCTATTATTTCTAGCCAAACAGCCACAGAGATAACTGTTTAGGATGAAAGATTCCTTCTTGTTGGTAGTATCACAGAATGGACGAAGAGTGGTCCTTCTTGTTTTGGCTGCTGTGTGCACAGCTCTCCAGAGATGACCCCTCCCTGAAGTGTCTGTGCAAACTATGGTGGCAAGGCACAGAAAGCATGCATGAGGAACAGAGTTTGCAGATGAGCAACAGAAGCCTGCAAAGCTGAGCTGGTGGCAAAACTGCAAGCAGGACAGCTTCATAAGTGCACAGTTAATACCCTGAGAGATAAGTCCTATTCGTGTATCACTCCAGAGAGGATGGGGCTGCACTCATTCCAAACCCAAATTACACTCTGGCTGCTGTTATGGTTGACTGGGCAAGACACTCTTGGATGTCTCAGCATCTGCCCAACATCACTGTGGGCATAGGGATGCAGCTCCATTGCTTCAACCATGGACAGAAAATAGTCCAGTTCCTGCTCTGAAAGGGCTCAGCAAGCCTCCTTTCAACACAGCTTCAGGCAAATCGGCAATACCAGAGACCCACATATTCCCCTTGCTGATAAATGGATGCAGCTAGATCAGCCCTATTGCCAGACCCAATATCCCAGTGGAGTAGTAGCCAATGCCACTTTTTGAAACCTACTGTCTGCCAGCAGTGCTGTTGGTAATTAATGGTGTAGCAGCATGGTGTTTTAGATAAACAAGGTATTCACATTCACGGATCGTATTACTCTGTGGTAAACCTCCAGGGTTGTTTTTCTGCATGCCTTGAAGCCAGTCAGTGGAACACACTGAGCCTTTCTCCAACTGACCTCTAATTACAGTCTCATTATTAATAGATGTCATTATTCAGCCTCTTCCATTATAATGCTCCTCAATTAGAGAGGCTTCCTCTTAGCTTCTGCATCCCTTGCATTTGCTTACTGTCATTTACCAAGTATTTTCAGGTGTGAAAAATACACAGAGCCCCAGATGGGTAGATATTTTGTTCCCTAACTGAAGCCACATGCAATCCATTATTTTTCAGACCAAAATTGCAGGCAGTGCTGGAGAACAATAACTGTAAGAAAGGAGGACCAGGAGTCAGTTAAAAAGCTTGGAAGACAATTTCTGTTAATAGCATGCCAACATAGAAATCCCACAGCTGACAAGGTGTCAGGAGTTCACTCATGGGTTGTAATGATGGAATTTTAGAGAATTCCCCACTAAGTCAGAAAAAACAAAAGAAAAGAATACATCAGCCCTACCCATCTATACACCTATATTATAAGAATTCAGCTGCCCTTGAAATCACTGCCAAATAAATGTTATCTGTTATTGTATTAACATATTAATATTATGCTTAGCAGTCCTGAGCTCTGGGAGGGACATCTCCCTCCTTCACGGGCAAAATGAAGAGTCAGTCCCAGCCCTGAAAACTTTAAAACCCATGTAGACAAGATAGAGAGAAGAAAAAATATCCATATTTTACAAACGTAGACTTGAAGCACAAAAAGGCAAAACATGAGCTGGTGGAAAATTTTGATCAAATTTTTTTCTTGGCTGAAGACTGCTGTTTGGATTTATTAAGTCTGGATGTATTGTTTTGGAAATGTATGTAAATTTCATCTATTTATTTCATAATGCAACATAAAAATAAAAGTACTTTGTTTCATCTTTTTAAAAAATTAACCACTGCGTTTTAAATTTTGAAATTATGTTTCATTTTAAAGTTAATTTCAGTTGTATTAAAAAAAAGCCCTGAAAAATGAAACATTTGCAGATTTAACATATTTTATTTGACCCAGTTTTCTGTCAGTTTTTCCTTTGCTGGTGATGAATGGAAGAATCAGTTATTAGAACCAGTCTGTAAAAGATTTATCTTCACTGGGCTGGGGGCCATGGCAGAACAGAGAATCAGGCTTTGATGCCCTCAGATTCTTCACCATTAATTGCGTTATGTTTTCTCTCACTTCATGGGCATGAGATGAAGTCCACCAGGTGTAGAGGTTAAATGAAATGCTGCGATCAAACCAAAGGTAGAAGGGTAGTTGAGACTCAGGCTTCCGAATGCACGGTTGTGTGCAGCACTGGTGGTAAGCAAGCTGTTTCAAAGCAATAATGAAAGCTGCCTGACATGCAAGAGGCTTCGCTTTCGTGATGCTGAGCACAGAGGCAGAATCCTCTCGCCATCTTCTGATGTTATCTGAGCAAATGGACTGGCATCTCTTTCCTGCCCTGTTCTCCTTCTCCACTGCAGGGTTACTACAATGTGAGGTGAATGGAGGCAACAGGTAAACTCTAGCAATTTCGAGAATACGGTGTGTTCCTTAACACAGCTTTTGAGCTGAACGATTCCACCATTAAATGCACAGTTTCCTGGTATGTTCCTGTTAGCAGCCTGAGTGAGACACACGTCCTTCCCCAGGCTTTTACCTCTGATATTTGTTAACCCTCTAAGAGCTTGCCATATCCATATGCTCATTACTCAGCCACCTCATTAATTACCGCCAAAGCACCACATTGCAACTTCTTTAGCACAAGCACCAGGTGTGTAGCTCCCTGTTTTACTGCTGCTCTATTTTGTGAAATGGGACAAGCAATTTGACGTCTCCCACCCCCTGAAACTTGTCATGGCAATTCTGTTGCAAAATTGGAAGCAATTTCTCAGCTTCATGAAGAATTCATTAACTAATGTTTGTAAAGTGCATCAAATAAATAAGTATAACTCCACTTTCACTAGTTCATCACACTGGCTTCTTTCATCAACACAATTAGTTCCTGCATGGTTCATGTCACATTCCCTGAATGAACTTTCAGAGTTTACTGATCTATGTTCTTATGCCCAGAATAGTCCATGAGCTTTCCCTTAATTAACTTCATATGCTTACTTTGCAAATGATTTGATTTTCCGACAGGTTCTCAGTTGATCCCATTAGAGTTTGAGTAGCTTTCCAAAGTGGGTTAGTGAGAAGATGGGAGAGAGAATCTGTCAGTGGTTTGTCGCAGCCAGAGCAGTTTTGACTCAGGAAACTTTTACTTAATTTACTGACAAATACCACAAACTTCTAATAACTGATTTGGGTGTTAAGAAAAAAGAAAACAACTAAAGAAATACTTGAGTAAACACCTCTCCTTCCCCCTTTCCAGGGTCAACTTAAGCCAAATAACTCTCCATTCCTTAGCAAACAGTTTTCACCACAGGTTACATACGCTCAGTCCATCCCAATTTCTCTTGTGAGGCAATGGGCAGCACAGGAGGTTGCAGTCATGTGAGTCATCATTTCTGTCTGCTGCTCCTCTGTGCTCATTACTTTGTGCTTATTACTACACAGGGTAATGCATGGGTGCTGAGAGCAAGGCAAAACGAGACCAGTTTTTCTGGGCTGAGGACGCTTTCCCTTACGAGATTTTCAGTTGTAAAAAAAGCCCCTAAACCTACAGAACTTCAAAGCAAACTTTCCACTCCAGGCTGTTGTGCACAGATTCTCCGTTTGGTGATGGGTGGCAGGCAGTTCTTGGCATGCCTCAGCACCTGCTTCTTGCAATGCCTTGAACTGGCACCACAACACTTTCCGCAAGCAGAGTTCAGTTCCAGTGTGTAACGAAACTGAGGCAAAGAACACAAGAGATCTGTTTTATCAGTACTAGTTTCTTAGGATTTATGACTTATCTTGTCTATTGTCTTTGCTAAGCTTGGAAATACTTACTCAGGTGATCCATAGATGAATTTATATATGCTGATTGGACAGAGCAATAGCTCCCACAATGCCTGTCACAAAAGCCACTTGAAGCCAGGTCTGTGCTGGAGCAAAGCAGCTCACCTCCTTTGGAGTCACCAGAGTGCCCTGATTTACAACAGCAGAGCAGCTCGGGACTGTACTTGGTGGACCAACACTAGGTAGGTGATGCTGCCTTAGGGTCTGGCCCCTGAGACTCCATTCTGAACTTCAGAACGGGGGCTGGGTGGCTCTGAAATTACCTCTTTGGCTCAGTTTGTGCTGGTTTTGCCTTGATTTCTGGACTCTTTTAGCTGGGTGATCTTTACTGGTGTGGACATGCTGATCACGTCAGGCCCACTTGTGCCTGCAGAATTTAAAACCAAAAGATACAGGTGAACAGATGCATCTATCCAGTGCATACAGAAACTCAAAGTTTACTTATTTCTGGGAGTGAGCTGGCACTTCATTTTCTTCAGGCAGCTAGAACTCCCACCAGGGCTGTGATTTTCTGCTGAGACTCATTCCTTGTTTGAACTAATGAAAGCAGAAGAGAGACAATCAATACTTTGGAAATAGCCGTAATAATGAATATTAGTGAGATTTCTGACCCCTTCCCAATCTTGAGTCTGTAGCAGAGCACGTGTACACTCTGTATGGCGATGGCGGGCGCAAGCAATCAGTTGCAGATGAAGGTACAGGCTACCCTGTGCCTCTCCGGGTCAAGTGTGTTTGTGCTTGGCTCAGCCAAGGCTCACGTGGTTAGTGGCACAATGCATCTCATTGGGAATGAGGTCTGGACTGTATTTCAAAATAAAAGCTGTAATTACAATTGGCATTTCTGAGTCTCCTGCTGGCAGCAGCCGCCTGCCTCGCTGACAAAATGCTGTTATTTGTGACACTGGCTGTGTGGGGGACCCATGGAAGTGGTGCTTAACCAGGTGCACCTGTTTACACAACATTCAACCAGCTGTTAGCAAGATTTCCTGCTCTCATTCCTGTGCCCTTCCAGCATGATGAAGGAGAGAAAGAACCACACACTTGCCCATCTGCCCTCTGTTAAAGCCTGCGGTGTGGACCATGGCATCAGCAGACAGTGTTGGGGTGTTGCTGCAGCCTGGGGATGGATTTGGTGTGGTGTGGCCTAGAGTAGGACTCAGCTGTAACCTGAATTTTCCAGGGCTGAGAAGCAGACCAAGATGCAAGCTGAAATGAGGCCCAACCTCCGCATGCCTCTGTCACCCAGAAGCACCTGGATGTGTGATGCAACATGCATTTCCAGCTTGATTAGTTTGGGGATGGATACTCTGTTTTGAGGCTCCAGAGACATGAAACTGGGTGTTAAAGTGCTGCTAGTTCTTGTAGCCATCTGTTCCCAAGGGCAGCCCTTTGACCCCCCTCTATGGCACAGCTAGTTGCAGCAGGCTTTCCTGAAGGTAAGCTCTCACCCCCTGCTCCAACTGAGACAGTAATTGATGACTGGCATGCAAAGGGAAAGGCAGCGGATGAAGTGAAACCACAGGAAATATGTAATCCTGGATTCCTCTGCTCTGCCTTGCTTATATCTGACTGGTATTTATGGCACACTGTGGAAGCAGTTTACCTTTTAGTATTCTTTAAAGGCTTTATGTAAGTGCCTTTGTGGGTTTCAAATGCACTTCTGCTCACTCTTCTGCTTTACCTGTCTGGGCTGTCTTTGTTATAACAATCAGATATTGGTACCATAGATGCCTTTATGGCAAAGATCAGGTCTGCTCTTTCTCCTTGTTTTTCTCCCATAGAGGCCAGCAACGCTCATTCCTGAGCACGTAACCACATCTCAGGCAGCTGCTACTTATGCAACGATGACCATCATGTGCTGTGATTTGTCAGACCAGGGCTAGGGGCAGACTAGAGCAATACTGGTGCAACAGCTCTCAGAGCACTGCATGCATTATTGTGGCCAACCATTACTTTTCCTCACCTGTGGAAGCTTGGAAAGCACGTTTAAAACAGCTTCATAGTTATAAAAGCAACACCCAATAGAACAAAATCCATATTAGTAATTAGCATTTGCATAGACCTTTCCACCTGTGGAGATCATCATGTTTTGCAGAGATGGAGCCATTTTACCAGTGGATAGGCAGAGAGGTTGAGACAAATGGCCTCATACACTAACCCCTTGGTGGGACATAAGAAACAGAATTCAATTCCCTTAACTCCTATTCCCAGGCATTATCATTTCCTCTCAATAATAATCATACTAATTCAAATTATGCTTCTTGCATGGCTAAAGCAACTTGTATCTAATACGCTGCAAGTGCTTTTGCCTTCAGTGAGAGAAGGTGAGAATCTGTGTTGCACTCTGAACACAGACCATTTTGAGGAGCTTTGCATTTTATTGCAATTTTTGTTTTGAGAGTCACCTTCACACGGCATAGCAACCTGTGTGGAGGGGAGCATCCATTTCCAAGAGGAGCTGTGACATAGCAATCTTGAGCCATTATCTCTGATTGTCTGCTAGTAACTAACTAACCCCTGGAAAAAACAATCTCCTGAGAAGCCTGGCTAAGGAGTTGGTTGAAGGTTTTCAGTCTGAAAGTAAGGAAAAAGGAGCAGGAGACTACGTAAGTAGAAATACTCTCTGATAAAATGAGAGGTCACATTTGCAAGCTATGAACCTGGCTGAGGGTGAGGTGTGTTTCAGAGTAGGACCTTGTCTAGACTTAGCCAAAGAAAACCCCTCAAATGGGTGAGGATCAACTGCAAGGACAATAAACCTCAGATGACTTGCTTTTCAAGGACACTATAGCAATGGGAGTTGCAGTCATGTAAAACAGATGGGAGTTTTATGCTCTGAAGAAGGAGAGTGGCCATGGGGCATATGGATCACCCTGTTGTCCTGAAAAGGTGTGGGTTCTGATGAGATGTCATTTGGGGAACAGTTAATCAGATGGATTCCACAGCAGATTTTAAAAGACACAATCTGATGAATAAATTAGCTTCATCACTTGCTCAGCTCCAGTAAGAAGCAAATACATAAAATCTGTGAATGCTGCAGGACAAATGGAAGGCAGGAGGGAGACATTTCAACATGGTGTTATGCTGAGGGAGATTTAACAAACACACCAGCATGGTTCCTTGGAGCACACCCTGTGGGTAATAACACTGCCTGGGTTCCTGCTCACAAATGGATCATTCCTTTCTGTCTCTGATGTTCCTTTTAATTGCTTGCCTGTCGCTTCTTGCTGGTGCTCCCCTGGCAAGGCAATCATCTGGGGCAGCTCCTCCTTTGTGCAGTCCTTGGGGGGCAGTCAATTAGTCACTAGTGTGTGACCAGCTAGACATTGTGCAGTTGCCAATGATCTGCCAAATATCTTGCCTGGGTGCCAAGACAGAGGAGAAAGGGACAGCTGGGCTGAGAGTGAACATCTCCATGCTGCTATGTACAGAGGTCCTTTGCAAAGCTGTGCTTCCCTGGCAGCCCTGCAGACAGCAGAGCACACATGCACACCTAGAGATACCAGTACCTTGAGTTCTCTTCAGTTCCTCCCCATGTGCAGACCAATTTTCTGGTAGTGACTAAACCTTACAATCCCTCCATAGCATTGCACTCACTGTGAGCGTACTCAGATTCCCCACGTGGGACATCCCCACTGCAAGAACGGCAATCCTAAAGCTGTAGGGGCTAGGGTAGCCCAAATGCCATTTGTGGTGACAGAGGAAAAGCAGTAGACACAGACCCAGCAGGTTCCCTTCAAACTGATCTCCGGCTGACCTCCACCATGGCTGTGCTGCAAGGTGGGTGGCAGGAGGAGGCACACGGCAGCGGGCACAATCCCTGCTCAGGGAAGCAGCTCTGCCAGCACTCCTGCTTGCAGGTGGAGGAGACAGGACGAGCTTGACTTGCCAGCTTGTTTACATCTAAAATTAGAAGTGAAATGAGAGAATATTATGCTTACAATTTCCGGACAATTAAATTTAAATATAGTCATTTGCTGTGGTGTTCTGCAAGGTGCAGTTCAGCAGAGCTCCGTTAAACAAGCACGGGTGCTCTTCTCCTGCTCCAGGGGAAGGTATCATGTGTGACCAGAAAACTGTCTGGCCCTGGGGATTAATGACCCTGCGTAGTCTGAAAGACAAATTGTGAGGAGGGAGAAAAAACACTGAATTTTTTTTCTTCTTTCTTTTATTAGAGTCTAAATAATTAACAGGCGAATCCTGCTCTCTGGCTTAATGCTGTTTTGCAACCCAAGTGGGCCCTGAAGCAAACGAAATCCATGACTTGCCATTCTCAGTTCCCTAGCAACAAGCCAAAGCACGGAAATGTGCTTGGCCTTATCACAACAAGATGTTAAAGCAATTAATATTCATCACCAATGTCTTCCTGCATTGGAAGTGAAGCCCCCTGTTCAGAAAGAGCAGCCCTGGTGTAGGGGCAGATTTGAAGAGAGACGAAATCATGTTACTCTGAAAACAAAGGTGCACATGCCGGCATAAAAAGGCATGTCTGAACGTGACAGCAGTCACACACTTGCCTGTGTGCACATGTGGAGGCTGTACCCTTGAAAATAAGGGCTTTCTCTAGCACAACAAGCGGGTGAGACGGGCATGAGAAAACGGATACGTTTGAGGGTTAAATCTAGTGGGTCCATGTGATTCTGCCAAGCACAGTGCCTGCTAAATTACTTTTGCAGTTTAAACCAAGCTCAGAGAACAGATTTCTTAAGGTTGCTTAAGATCCCACACACAGCTGTTGATCTGGTCTGGTAATTGAGTTGTTTGTGCCGTGGCAGCAAATGATCTTTTGGGGTAGATGAGAGAAACGGAGCTCTGTGGCTGCCGGGGACAGTGAAAAACACAGCAGCAGCTAATCACTTCTGTGGGCTGAGCTGGTGGGAGGATGGTGAGGCAGCAGAAAACTAACCTCTTGGTTAAGACAGTAACATTCAGAGAAATAAAGTCAAGTCACCTGTATAGTATAGAGGTATCCTTTTCAGGGATGAACTGATTGCAAGAGCAGCAAGCAGCGGGCGTTAGTGGAGAGAAGGTGAGTGACCCGGTCTGGCACACGACGCTGGAACGAACGCCAGAGAAGGAAGGGCTCTGTGTGTTGCATGGTGCAGTGTCCCAGAATTTTACATGTGCTCAGGCAATTTTCTTTTGGACATACCTGTGTTACAGTGAGTGTAGTTAGGTGATTCTGTGAGACACTGTGTTAATTCTTGGCTGTTGCAGTGAAAGCGCATTCCTTATCCTGCTCTGAGATGTGCAGGCAGCTCTGTAGGGAGATGGGTAACCTGACTGCAGAGCCCTCAGCAGCAGATCTGCGTAAGCTCCAGCCTGTTTATAGCCCCATGCTTTAGCGCTGTTCCTACTTGGGTAACCACTGAAGACCTGAAGAAAAGAGTGGGGAGTCAGAGAAAGGGAGGCATGTCCCTCCCTCACATATTTCATCTGACAGTGGAAATTCCCAGATCCATTTTCAACCAAGACTGTAGAAGCACCCTGAGGCTCACTAACAAATCCTTAGCTTTTCCATGTAGCTGGTGTGGGAATAGGCTCTGTGATCAACGTGAAGCCAAGCAGGGCCTTTGTAACATCACAATGTGCTGTAAATCCATGCTAAGCCTCATCTGTCTGATCCTGCCCCCTTTTCCAGCACCAGGTGATGACACAGCATCAGTAATGACACAGCAGCTGTGCTGACTCTTAAAACAGACTGGGATACCCAAGAGTCCCTTTCTGTTAGTGACTGGTTTGCTTAATTACTACAAATGCAATGAGTTTGGGCCTGTAAACTACAGGCAATGCCGGATTAAGGGAAGGGATGGTCAGCTACTACTAGTCAAAAATGTGCTCAGAGCACTTTTGTTGCCTGCATCTTTTTGAGGATGAGAAGCAACTTCAAATTTCCTTCTGATATAGTAAAGGTCTCTGCCTTGTCATGCCAGCAGACTAGGATGCAGGTTAACACACATTTAATTGACCCCTGGCTCACTAATTGCTTTGAGGGAGAAATAGCAACAGATTTAGAATATTTAATTAAATGCTAAAATTTGGTAGCAAGTTAATTAACATGTAACATTTCCCTCCTTAACAAACACTTCTTAAAACAGGGTAGGCAAGGCAACATTAATTGTAACAATTAATTAGGAATTAAACTGATAATGGGTACAGCTGCTAACAATTAAGAGCTAATTATGTCAAGCACTTTAACCATTTCAGAAAAGAACTGAAGGCTGGTGGAAGAGGGATAGATAATTGGCTTTAGCCTTCCTGAGACCTTTATAAGGAACCACTCCCAAGGGTGTTTGCTGTGCTGCTTCAGTATGTTTGTAAGTAGGCTGGCTGGCCGGCCGGCCTTGCTGTTTTCACTGCATCAAGATTTGCACAAGGTAGGGTTGAAGTGCTTGTTTAATGTTTTTGTTAATCATAAAGTAATGTCTTTGGTATCTATGCTGTTCAAACATGTTGGTTGGTGCACAGCTATACTCCAAAATGTGGGAGTATGGGGATTAAACTTGAGGTACTGTATAGCTGAAGCATTGCAGGCTGTGGGTATTCAAATTGCAAAGCTCTTCCTCTATTGTATGCTGTGTATGTGCTTGTGAGGTGTTTGGCCAGGTGTGTCTGGGATGTGTCTCTGTGTTTTGTGCTATAGTGAGTTGAGATCCTTAAGAGTTGTCCCTAATGACATGTGTCCTACCTGCTAGGAGAGAGACTTTTATGCTCTTGTCTCAGTCTCCTGATATATTGTCTTGACCAGAGAGATTACAGGGATTTGTAACCCACTAGATTTGGACCTAGGAGGTGTGTTATTGGTTTGTAAGCAAATGTTTTCTGAACTGTAAAGTTAAAGTTGCTCAGTAGGGAAATGGCCTTTTTCCAGGTTTTTTTTTAGCTGGCCTTAATGTAGCCACAACTAGCTGAGCATGGTTGTAGCAGGGCAACTCAATGTCTTGGTGTCAGTTTAGGCTATTGTGAAGGAAAGAAGTTTGCATTTGGTGGTTCACTGTTACCTTTTACATGTGGATTTAACCACATGTGAATGGATGTGACTTGTTTCATGTGAACAGGTAATTCTCTGACTTCACAGGAAGAAATAGAAAAATTCCCTCTGATCCTAGCATCTCTGCCTTGGTACCTGGCTGGAACAGTCTTGCGCTCTCCTACTCATTCTTGAAGGAGGTTGTCCATGGATGGATGGATAAATAGTAACAATTTCATGTTTTAAATGTTTTGGGACTCTGCTTGCTTCTAAATCCTGAAGTCAGAGCTGTATCCAATGCTGAAAAAGCAGGAAGGCTTGACACTTAAGGACAAAAAAAGATTCTGTTGCTACTGAGACTGTAATGTCCTGCCCATGGAGAGTCTGCCCAATGCATGTGCCTTTAACTTAATTTATAACAGGGAGAAATTAATCTACTTCTGTTCCTCTAGCCATGACAGAGCAGGAATTCTTCCACAGCAGGGTACCAGTGCTTTTAACTGTCAGGAGAGTGAATCCACCAGGCTAGATATATCAGGGATGCTCTGAAGCTGTGGCTAAATTTGCTACTCATGCTCTTGAAAAGCAGAATGGCAAAGAAAATAGCAGCACAAGGCTTAATGTGTTATTAAGGCCTGGTATAAATTACAGAGTATCATTGAGAGAAAACATTAAATAATAGATATATGGTGGCAGTTTTAAGAAGACAAATTGTCACAGAAGCTATAAATAAAAGGAGTATGTGAAGTGCTGGCACTGTCCCAAAGAATGGCTCTGCTGCTCAGCCACAGAACAACAATATTTATGTTTTAGTTTATGGATTGGGAGTGTGTCTGCTGGAGGAAGCCTGCTCGCTGCCAAACAGGCTGGTGGTATTGTAAGGAGGGAGGAAGGGGCAAACAGCAGCTCCCAGGTACTGGCACTTGGTTGTATACTGGAGATTGTCCCTGTCCCTTTAGGAGCAGGTGGGAGAGAGGGAGAATAGAAGGTGACCAAAGAGGGAAGGAAAAAGTTGCTTGCAGCCTGTCTCTACCCTGACTGTCAAAACTTTGGTGTTCCATGATGTGGACAACCAGATAGGGTCAGGACATAGGCCCCTCATAGCTTGGTAGTGAAGATATTACAAGACAGTTGCTTTTATATCCCTCTCAGCCCTTCTCTGTTTTGGGGGTCTCTTGTTAATTTTTGCCTGAAAGTGCCATAAAAATGGGTCTGTGTGATATTGTGAGAGCTTTGAGTCCCTCTTGCTGGTCTAGACAGCTTTTCCCCAGGTCACCCTTGACAAGTGTTTCTCTAACTGTTTCTTGGAAGTCTGACACTCTCCCAAGGCAGCTAGTACAGCACAGAAAATAGTTACTGCATTGCTTTCAGGCTTACCCACCTTGGTTCTCCTGCACAGGACACGTGTCAGGAGCAAAAAGATGAGGCACCCTTTGCCCTGAAAAATGAAGGATGAATAAACAGGAACAAGACTGGAGGCATAATCTGAAATGTTTTCAAATTTGTTTTTCTGCTTTAATGAGGCAAGAGGGAATAAAATACAGAAGATGGGTTCCACATCCTCCAAAACCATGCAGGGAAGAATTGAAAAGGAACAAGGTGCTAAAATGTGACCGAGCTACTCCCTGAAGTTGAAACAAAAGTGACGTAATGCTTTCTCTTCAGAATTTTGACTGGTTTGTTATATTTTTTTCCTGTGGGAAGTGTTTTTTATTGAAAGCATCTCTGGTGGGCAAAATGTAACATTTTGACTAGTCTGGGCGCCAGGCTGACCTTAAAGCATTGCCCTCTGGGTTGAAGAGAATGACCCACATTGTGGTTGCCACACTTGCTTTTCTCCTGGAAAATAACAGCCTGTCAGCAAACCACGGTTGTTTTTGTATCATAATGATGCTTGGACTTTGCCAGCACGAGACAATGAAATGCAATAATTGAAGCTGTAAAATCCATCTGTTTGAGCACACTGAGTTTTTCCATGATGTGGAATTGCTCGTGCTTTCCATTTATATTTAAATTCATGCCTGTGGAGATACCTTCCTTTGCCAAAGCAGCAGAGTGTCTAGTTGCTGGAATGAGGAAATAGCTGTGTACAAGCACTTTTCAGAGCCAAAATCAGTGGTACAGACTGTGCATAAAGCTTGTTCTGCACCTTGAGAAGTGCAGATAACTTAGTCACTGCTGTCACTTCCAAAGTTTGCAATGAACCTTGGAAATGTCTTGTAGAATTGTGGGGAATTAGGGGGTCAAAATCTCACTGGTGTAGGAGGCCATCACTTGTTGGTGTTCACTGAAGTCGCCAAGAGTTGACCTGGGAGTGATGTGCAGGTCCTGCTTCTTTCTATCCTCACTGTGATATATGTCTGGGGGTTTACCACCAGACAGTAAAAGCAGTTTGTGAAAATTGAAGAGATGTTAAAACTACAGGGATATGCCTCTTCTCAGATGCACAGTTTCTCATTTAAATCATCTATTTAACCTACGGCTAACTAGCTGTAGGTTTGTGCCATTCCAGCCAAATTTATCCGTAACTCCTGTGTGTGTGTGTATGACTATAAGTTTTGCCTGAGACCTTCATCATATAACAGGTATCTGTTACATGTGTTGATGTCAGAGGACTGAGCCAAGCTGGCTGTAGGACTTTGCCAGGAAGGGCCTGGTGTTATGTTCAGGGAAGAATTATAGTATGTGGGATGGACTTGCCAGGAAACACGTGGCATGCCAGATCTTGGGCCATAGTTTATGTAAAATTCCATGCTTCTTAGAAATAACCCCATTCCCTGGCTACACTGATATTCCTTTGAGCAATGGTTTGTTGCTTTAGCTGTGTGTTTACCTATTTGAGGACAGATTGATAAAGTACCCATAATACTTCTATTTCTGAAGTTTTCTGCAGTAAAAACATGGACACAATCTTTGGGAAATCTGTGTCTACAGTTTGTAGTGGTACGGGTTGGTATTTGACTCAACATAGGTGGTTGGTTAAATGCAGCTTTTCTTTTTTTTTTTTTTTTGTCAAGGAAACCACAAATGGCTTTTTCTGTTGTGCAGGAGAGACAGATCTATCAACAGGCAGACAAATAGGAAAGGAAAATGTGTAGATGTTTTCACATGTGCAGAAGCAATCAGCAGGAAGATATTCTTAAGAGCTGTAATGTACTTAAAGGAGCAAACTCAGAAGGAAGAGAAACCAAAAATCCCTGTGTGGCCATCAGATAGGCCTGTCAGTATGAAAAAAAATGAAATCAAACCACTTCACATTTTTGAGCAGTGTGTTTTATGAGCTAGAGAGGCAGTAAGAGAATGCAGGAAAGCACTGATGCTGGTTCAATCTGTTTTCACATTAGTGAAACTGTGTTGCTTACTGTGAAATTATTCATGGCTTATGCATGGGTGCAGGAATAGAGGAACGCACAACAGTGGCCTTGAAGTAAAACCTTCCTTTGGCTTGTGGGTAATGGGGGATCAGCTTGCCAGTGCAGGGTACGGGGCTTTATTCTACCCGGCATGGTGCAGCTGAACTCCTTGCTGCACTTCTTAAACTGAGGCTTCTGTGGCTCTCCCCTCGCCAATGATGTTGCAATAGGATGTTAAATCTACGCTGAGGCACATCAGTGACAAGGAGATTGAGTCTGCAGGGTGGCTAGTTGTGATTCCGGGAGATTTGAGTTCTGGAGCATTCAAAAATAAATACATTCAGCTGCTTTAATGCAGCAAAACACAAGTAGTTCTCACTGAAGCAGGAAGGTGGCATCATGTGGAGACTTCTCTCTTCAGCAATTACTTGGTTTTGATGATCTGTTAAGGATACAAAGCAAAACCCTGAACACATCACTTTTCACTCCCTGTAATGCTCCTTGCTTGCAATTATCTGTCTTTTGCAAGCACTTCAATTGCTGGAGAAGCACTTAGCACAGAACAAGGAGAATAGCTTTCAGTCACTCTTTTGATGTTTTCATCAGAGATGGACTAGCTGCCAGGTAAGAAGGGGACAAAACCAGCTTCCAACTGTCTTTATGAAGTTGAGGATAGACTTCAAAATAAAGAGGAGCAGTTTTGACGTTTCTCAATGTGCTAATCTATCAAGATTAGAATAAGGTTTAAAAATGAATTTAACAGTGTCAGGTTAAAGGGAATGTAGGTTTTGTCTTCAGTGCTCAGATGGAGGCACAGTTAAAGCAGTGATAAACAGAAATGAGACTGAAGAATTATGAGGCTTATCAGTCACAAGTTTGTCGGGGTGTTTGGAGAGGGGGATGAGGCTGCTTCATGTAATGTAATGAAGTGCTTCCTTGTCACATTCTGTCCCATCTGACCTTCACAAGCCATGTGCATGGAGCAATTTTACATGGGTGACTTGGTTTATCTGCCAGTGAAATCAATAACCAACCTCATGCAAGTGGCTGGGGCCATGTTGCCTTGGTGCAGCGTGCTCTTATGCCAGTTTGGGATAGGATTCTTCAAGCAGTGCAGTAGTTCCTCAGACTCTTGACAAGGCAGGAAATTATTGTCTCCTCAGCTCCTCTCAAACTGAAGTAACCACGAAAATTAAAAACAGAAAAAAGCATTCCTAAACTCTTCATTTTGCTAGGATAGCACAAGACAGATGTGTCTGGATGCATTCTGGTTCCTGTTCCTGTTTTCCATTCTAAATGGTTTGCAGTGAGGTTATTTAAAAGAAACCTATACCCCTCTTGCTCCTAGCACAACAGATGCTCATTCCTAATGAACTTTCCTCCTGCAAAGGGTCCATTACTGCACGAGCAATTTCTCCTCATACTTAGATGCTCCATTAAGATTGTGAGCCACAGTAAATATTATGTGCTAGCCCGCTTCAAAGCAAGGCAGACACCAGCTTCTTGGTTAGTTCTCCGCTATATATATTCTGTGTGTGTATAAAGTTGTCCTTCTCATTCTGTTACCTCAGTTCTATTGGTAAAGACAACATCTGTGCCTTGGACTGTTGGTCTGAGACCTTTATATGTATATGGGTAGACTGGGACTTTCTCTGCAGTAAAGCGAGCCATGAAATGGGTATGGTTTCTTGGCTCCAGCCATAGAAAATACTTCCATGGCTTGAACTGCACATGTTTAAACAGTAAAATATATAGATCAGAGGTAAATGTGCAGGAAACAAAAAGCAGTATGAGCTCACTTAAAATTAATTTGGATTTTCTTTGTTTCTGAAGTTGTCAGCATATTTAAGGATGCTTTGTAGCCTTGTGCTTAATATTGCTCTCCATCAAAATAATTTAGGGCAGAGATGGGATCACTGTGGATATGTTAGTGCGGAAGAAGAAAATATTTGTAGAACGTGAGCTTAACGGAGCCAGCACAGGTAATTTTGGCAGTGCAAATGCAACAGCACGGGGCTAGGCGTGGGTGAGCACTGGGACTGTGTAGGTGGGATCCGTGGACAGGGTACACTTGCACTACTAACACAGTGTGTGATACCCTGTCTTTGTCGCTGTTACTCACATAGACTAGACTGAAAGTATCACAGGTATGCCAAATTATGCTATAGTTGCAGTTTTACATTAACTGCAACTATGACTGTGACTGACTTCCCTGAAGTGAGAGACTTCTGCTAAGGAGGCAAGTTTCTTCTCTGCTGGGGGAAAGAGCATCCAGCTTGAGTAATGGACTTTGGTAGCCATAACTTTTCAAATGGAATGCGATTTCCCTGCTCACACCTCAAAATATTTGTCTGTGGTGTGTGAAGTTGTTTTTAGTAAGAGGTCTAGTTTCTCCTGTGAGATTATGCAATAGTAACAAACTTCCTGAGAAGGAGCTCTTTCTCTGTATGGCACGCAAGATGGTGTAGGCTGCCTTGGTGCTGCTCTAGTATTGAAGTGAAATAATACCATTAATAACATCCAGTTTACTCTTGCCACTTAAATTTAGTCCTGTTTAGTTTAATGAGTTTGACCTAATGGTGAATGTCATGTTTCCTTTTGCTGGGAACATATCCTGTAGGAAAGAGATTTGCTCTTTTGGCCTTTAGGCTTTGGGAGCCAGAGTGCAAAGTGATTCCTGGCACCTGCTGAGTACAGAAATGATGCAACTGGCTTATGGGAGTAATCAGGTACTTCACAAGAGCTGCTGGCAAAAGTTGATGTGATTTTTGGATACTTCTTGATAAGCCAGCACTGATAACTGTTTTGAAACAGATGCAATCAGTAAAGGAAAATAAATTTAATTGCTGCTTAATTTAGTGTTCAAAGCTTAAAGTAGCATTTGCAGAAGAGCATCGAGGAGAGCATTGCCCTGTGGATTGCAAAAGCAGCACCAAACTGGTGCCAGTGGCAGCACAGACCTTTCGGCTGGCTGGGCCCGCTCCCTTCGCACCCCGGCGGGGGCTGCGGCCGCAGATGGAGCTGCTCCCGCGGGAACGGCGGCGGCGGAAGGACACGGCAGCGTCAAGCGACGGCACAGCGCCGCGGCGCAGGCGGCGGTCACCCAGCAGCTGCCACCGCACCCGCTGATTGGACGAGACAGCAGGGGGCGGGGCCTGCCCGCGGCCGCGCGGGAGGTGTGAGGGCGAAGCCAGGCGGCGGCTGGCGGCAGCGCGGGGCGGGCAGCGCCCGCCGGGGTCCGGCAGCTCCTCAGGCTCCTCTTCGTGCTGCCGGCTGTGGGGAGAGGCGGCAAGGACAGCAAGGCCTGGCTCCGGCAGCCGTGCTTCCGCCGAGACTCGGCGTTTGAGCCGTGGAAGAGCCTTTGAGGCACGAGGTACGCTGGGCCTGACGGGATCTACCTGTGCCGGCGGGGAAATGGCGTCCTTGGGCGTAATCTGGCAGGAGTGCTTGAGAGAGCCCTACACTAGGATCGTGAGGGGAAGGGGATAGCCACAGGGTTGCAGTAGGACAGCCAAGGGTTGGCACGGCATCGCCCGAGGGTGGTGATGCTGGTGGGAACGTTTACACTGCTCTGGGAGCACGGAGGGCTCAGGAGGGCGTCTGAAATGCTTGTACCCCAACACACGGCCTGTGAGAAACAAGCAGGGTGAACTGGAAGCATTGCTCATCTCCCAGAGTGACGATATCGCTGGCGTTAGTGAGACTTGGTGGAAGGAGTCCCACAATTAGAGTGCTGGGGTGGAGGGCTACTGGCTGTTGAGGAGGGACAGGCAGGGCAGGGCGAGGTGGTGTTGCGCTATATGTAAGGGAGAGGTTTGATTGTGCAGACCTTATAGTTCATGGTGATGTGATTGAGAGTCTCTGGGAGAGGATTAGGGGGATGGAAAACAGAGGAGATGATATAGTGGGTGTCTACTACTGACTGCCCAGCCAGGAAGTAAGCACTGATGAGTTCTTCTATAAGCAATTAGGAGAAATTTCTGGATTGGTAGCATTTCTCCTTATAGGAGATTTCAACTTCTCAGACATCAACTGGGAATTTCATACTGCTGTGATGATCAGGTCTTGGAAATTCTTTAAGTTCGTAGGAGATAAAGTCCTGTCACAAGTACTCAGTGAAGAACTTAACAACTAGACTTTCTATTTGTGAATAAAGAAGGACTTGTGGGGAATGTGATGGTAGGTGGCTGTCTTGGCTGCAGTGATCATAAAATGGTTGAGTTAAAAATTTTCAGTGTAATGAGATAAAAAAGACAGCAGGGTTTCTACTCTGAACTTCAGGAGAACAAACCTGAAGGTATTTGGGGAACTACTTAGCAGAGTACCCTGGGAATCTGCTTTTGAGGGCTTAGGAGTCCATGAGTGTTGGTCAGTCTTTAAGAACCACTTTTTAGAAGCACAGGAGCAGGCAATTCCACTGTGTCATAAGTCAAGCAAGCAAGAAATAGACAGTGGGACTGAGTGCACCCTCAGCTTCCTGAGGAGGGGAAGTGGAAAAGGAGGTACTAATCTCGTCTTCCTGGTACCCAGGGATAGGATGTGTGGGAATGGTTCAAAGTTGCACTGGGGAGGTTTAGATTGGACATTAGGAAGCATTTCTTTACTGAGAGGGTGGTCAAACACTGGAGCAGGCTTCCTAGAGAGGTGATTGATGTCCCATGCCTGTCAGTGTTTGAGGCATTTGGATAATGCTTTAATAACATGCTTTAACTTGATCAGCCCTGAACTGGTCAGGCAGTTGGGCTAGATGACTGTTGTAGGCCCCTTCCAATGGAAATACTCTATTCTATGCTTACTCTAATTAGGGGATATGTACCAGTGTTGAGGTTAATCATCTGGCTAAGAAGCAGGTCAGAGGTAGCAATTGTTCTTATTTCTGGCTCTGATCTCTGGAGGATGAAAAAAGCCCCTTGGCAAAGTTGCAAACGATAACACAGTGATGTTACTTCAATAAAGACATCACAGGCTTAATGAGCTTTAGTGTTAGCTGGGTTGCAAACATTGATGCAATTTTGAGAAAGCTTTCTATCTCTAAAAGGTTCTTTGCAAAAGTTTATCCATTAAGTTTTATCTGTCATGTGGCAACCTCTGCTACAGAGTTACTAGAGTGAAGAAAACAGCCAAGCGTGGCAAAACAGTGCAACTCATACTTGTGTGTGTGTGTACATATATATTTTTGCACTCAGAGTTGCGGTCGACAGCTTGATGTCCAAGTGGAGATTGGTGAAGACTGGCGTTCGTCAGGGGTTGGTACTGGGACCAGTGCTGTTTAACATCTTTGTTGGTGACACAGACAGTGGGACTGAGTGCACCCTCAGCAAATTCACTGATGACTCCAAGCTGTGTGGTGTGGCCAACACCCTGGAGGGAAGGGATGTGCCATCCAGAGGGACCTGGAGAGGTGGGACCATGCGAACCTCATGAAGTTCAACAAGGCCAAGTGCAAGGTCCTGCCCATGGGTTGGGGCAATCCCAAGCACAAACACAGGCTGGGCAAGGAGTGGATGGAGAGCAGCCCCAAGGAGAAGGACTTGGGGGTGTTAGTGGATGGAAAAGTGACTGTGAGCCAGCAATGTGCTCTCCAGCTCAGAAAGCCAACTGTGTGCTGGGCTGCATCCAGAGCAGTGTGGGCAGCAGGGCGAGGGGGGGATTGACCCCCTCTGCTCTGCTCTTGTGTGACCAGCTCTGGGGGCACCAACATCAGAAGGACACGGGCCTGCTTGAGCCAGTCCAGAGGAGGCCATGAAGATGACTGGGGGGCTGAAGCACCTCCCCTGTGAGGACAGGCTGAGAGAGTTGAGGTTGTTCAGCCTGGAGAAGAGAAGGCTTTGGTGGACCTTAGTGGCCTTCCAGTACTTAAAGGGGCTACAGGAAAGCTGGGGAGGGACTCTTTATCAGGGAGTGTAGGGATAGTCATGTAGGGAACATGCCTTACAAAAAGAACACAGCCAAGTGATTTTTCAACTTCTGATTCTTTGGACACCTTTAAAATTGATCTTTTATTTCCAGATCAGGATACATGAATTTTTTCTTTTTATTTTGAAATTGCTAACAATCTCTGGAATAACCCATGTTTTTGGCCAACTAATTCTCACATGTAGTACAGAGACCCTTTGCAAATGCCTGCAGAACCCACAGGAAAGCAGATTGGGGCAGACAAGCAGGAAGAGTAGGGTATATGAATGATTTGGACAGAGCAGTGCTGCGTTCAATGTTTTGAACATGTAGTGATTTCTTTATCTTTAGAACTCATAGTCTAATAATTTCAGGCCTGATCTAATGATCCCTTTATAGCAGCTGTATAGGATTAACCCTAGTTTCAGGAAAGCAGTATCTTAAAAAAGATGATGCAATGCTTGTATTTCTAGGATGTGGGGATGTATATGTGCAGGGATTTCAAGACTCTCTAAGGGCTCAGTGCAGTGGGAGCTGAATGTGAGAGGGGGGCAACCAGGCACTGAACAATGGGTAGTTCTGCTTTTACCAGGTGGTGTCAAAGTGGGGGACAATATCCTCTATAATTTCTGCTTCATAGTAGTGCCCACACTTAAAGAAGCAATTCTTCCCTGTAAGAGGATTGCTTCCCCCTGCTCCCACTCTGTGTGCTTAGTATGGGCCCCCTCTTGCTGCCTTTAACGGCATCCTTGTAGTGTTGCTCAAATTGAAGCTGCTTGCAGGCATGGATTCAGAGCTCATGCTGATGCACAAGGGTTTATTTTTAAAGCCATGGATGTTTGCAATTATCTTAAGTGTGAGCACATGCTTTCTGCTTGTGAAAACAAAGCACTAGCCCATAATGAGATTTATTCTTCCAAGTCTGAAATAAATTAAACATGGCAGCATGAGCTTTTTCTGCAGCAATGCAGTAAAGCTGTAAATATTTCTAAAATGATCTAATTCTTTTATACTTTTCTCCAGGCAGTAGCACTTCCAAGTGTTTCCCTTTTAAGGCTCCTTCTCCACCCAAATTCCTCTTCCATGCAGTCACTGGTGTGGTTTTGGTCCTCTGGGTTGGCAAAAGGCAGGGTGTTTCCCCCTGCACTCAGTGCTTTGACACAAACAGGTTAAGAGGGAAATTTTGGCCAGAGCCAAGAGAAGAGTTGTGTGATGGCTTTAGGGACATGTTGGTTGATTCCAGCCTGAAATTTCTCTCATACATACAAGGTCCCTGCTTCCTGGAAGCTGTAAGCATATTCTGGACAGGAGGCAGTGTTGCTGTCTTCTCCGTGCTTTCCCTTTGTTTTCAGCTGGCTGAGCTGCAGACAGGATATGAGGTTGTGGAGGATGAGGTTCTCAGATGATGCTCTCCCCTAAGACCCCTGCTCCTCAAAGTGGCATATCTTCAGGCTTTGGAGCAAGGCTTAGTCTCCTGTGCTCAGGAGAGGTGGTGGTGAAGAAGCTAGGGCAGGAGGCCGAGCACCAGCCCTGACCTTGTCATGGCATGTAGTGCCACCAGGGATGCCTATTCAAGCCTGGGCAAATCACTTAAATCAGTCTGCCTTGGTTTCTGGTCAGTAAACTGTGCTTAAAAGCTTTCCTTTTGTCCATATTTCAGGCTGCTCTAGCTGTAAACTCAGGGAAGAAATTTGTTCCACAGACCAGTGACTTGCTGGGAAGATGACAGGCAAGATGAATGTAAGCCAGCTAGGGAGCTTAGAAGTTTGGCTTGTAATTCTCCTCCAAATTAGGAAGGCTCCCAGCTGTTTGCACATTTTGGGGTATGTGTATGTGGGTAGTGATGATGTTCATTCTTGTACGTGAGCTGGCTGGGAAAAAAATTGCTCTAGTGCACTGTCCCTCCTGCTGAAAGGTCCAACATGCCAGTAATTGTCTCAAGTGTCAGCTCTTGTCAATAAAAGTTTAGGTTGTCTAAAGAGTAACCCTACCACAGGGCTCAAGTGCCTGCTGTGGCTCTGAGTAGTGGAGATGCAGTGAGAAACAACAGAAGTCCAAAGCAATATGCAAAGACTTCTTATTATGAAGAATAATTAATTAGGAACCACACTTGCAGGAATCTCATGGGTCTGAAGAGTGAGTTTAAAAAAGACAAATGACTAATTCCGGGATGTCATTTCCTTGCAAAGAGTAACTTGATTAGTGCTGGGCGAAGCAGTCACCTGGTGGAACAGATGAAGTACAGTTTTAGCAGGGCCTAACAAACGGAAGGAACCCCAGACCCACTGCTTTCTTAACATTTCTGACTTGTACTTGAGAAAAATGTTTTCTTTGAACTTATTAGCTATTAATTATGTGTCCTTAGGGTGTTCTTTTAAAAAAGCTTTAAAAGCTTGATTTTAGATGACTGTTAAACTGTCAAATTAGGTTTTTATACCATTCCTCATAAAAAGATTTGTGAGTTAGCGTCATAGACGTGGTTCTTGCAACCCCCTGCACAATTCCTTCAGAATTTTGCTTTGCTTTGCTACAGTTTAACATGAGATAACAGTCCCTCTAGATTTACCTACTTGAAGATTTTAGGGAGTTTTTAAAGACAGATATAACATGGCTATAATACATACTGAGTTACTTGTTTCTTCTCTGTAAAATTAACTCCCTTTATGTGTCAGTGATTGCTAAATTTAAATTAATTGTCTGGGTTTTAAATGAATGGATTTTCCACTGGCTGTATTGTGTTAAATATTTGCATCCTATTGTTGATTTTGAATTTTCATATATTCAACTACTGATTTCTAGGTCAAAGCAGAAGAACGAATGGCCTATTTCTTCTGCATTGTTTTGATACAAAGTATCAGTGTTATGTGGGGTTATGATTCTTCCCATGTTCTAACCAGATTTATTTCAAAAAAATGTGAAGAAAAGCTTTGGGTCAATATTATCTTTGATTATACTGTTTGCTGCAACATGGGAAAGATTTAGAGACCCACTGAGTTTGACAGGCTGCAATTAGACCTTGCCAGCTGGGTTAATATGAGCAATGTTGGTTGGATCCACTCAGGGGACAGTCAGTGGCTCTGACACAGTTTTATGGCCATCCAGAATCCACCTCTCCTGCAATAGTAGATCATACCATTGTTTAGATTGGAGAAGACCTTGAAGATAATATTGAGTCCAACTGTTAACCCAGCGCTGCCAAATCCACCATTAAACCGTGTCCCTAACTGCCACATCTACATGTCTTTTAAATACCTCCAGGGATGGTGACTCAACCACATCCCTGAGCAGCCTGTTCCAATGCTTGACCACCCTTTCTGTGAAGAAATTTTTCCTAATGTCCAATCTAAACCTCCCCTGGTGCAACTTGAGGCCATTTCCTCTTGTCCTGTTGCTTCCTACTTGGGAGAAGAGAGTGGCACCCACCTCACTACAACCTCCTTTCAGGTAGTTGTAGAGAGCAGAGGTCTCCCCTTGGCCTCCTTTTCTCCAGGGTAAACAACCCCAGTTCCCTCAGCTGCTCCTCATGGGACTTGTGCTGTAGATCCTTCACCAGCTTTGTTGCTCTTCTTTGGACATGCTCCAGGACCTCCACCTTAATCTCTTTCTTGTAGCGAGGGGCCCAAAACTGAACCCAGTATGAGGTGCAGCCTCACCAGTGCCAAGTGCAGGGGGATGATCACTTCCTTAGTCTTGCTGGCCACACTATTTCTGATACAAGCCAGGATGCTATTGGCCTTCTTGGCCACCTGGGCACACTGCTGGCTCATATTGTGCTGCTGTTGACCAACACCCCTAGATCCTTTTCTGCCGGACAGCTTCCCAGCTGCTCTTCCCTAAGCCTGTAGTGTTGGGGGGTGGTTGTGACCCAGCTGCAGCTCCTGGCACTTAGCTTTCTTGCATCTCTCACAACTGGCCTCAGCCCACTGATCCAGCCTGTCCAGATCCCTCTGCAGAGCCTTCCTACCATCAAGCAGATCAACACTCCCGCCCAACTTGGTGTCATCTGCAAACTTACTGAGGGTGCACTCAATCCCCTTGTCCAGATAGTTGATAAACAGAACTGGCCCAATACTGAGCCCTGGGGAATACCACTTGTGACCAGCTGCCACATAGATTTAAATCCATTCACCATTACTCTTTGGACTTGGTCATCCAGCCAGTTTTTTACACAGTAAAGAGTATACCCATCCGTTCATGACTCCATCAGAGGTAGCTGGGTATTTAATCAGTCTGTGTAAACTGTCAATTTTTCATCTGCCTCTCTTGCTCTAAGAACCTTTTTAGTGTAATAATTTCAACTCAGACTTTTTCCTTCTAGGCATCACTAAAGACTTAAGAGTCTTTTCAGTTTGGCTTGTCCCTACTTGCATATAACCCATTTCTCTTGGCTGACTTATTGTCTACCCAGCTCAGGGGGTGACCTCATCTCTGTGAATTGGCTTTCTCCTCCAGATTTTATCCTCCATGCCCAGTTGAAGTCTCCTGGGGACACTACTCATGCAGAGATGTTCAACTTGTTGGAAAGCAGTCCTTCTGTTGACTGGTGCTGACCTTCAGTCAGGTCTAGCCTGTTGAGATACAGTAACTGGAACACTTGCTGGGAACTCCACTGTACTGACAAAGATTCCTTATAATTTGTTGGGGCCTTTCTTGCAAACAGGTGCTAATAATTTGGCACTCAATTTCCATTTAAATGGAGGCGTTAACCTTAGGAGTCCCATGGAGGCTAGCTGGAGTGTGAAGTTAAATTCAGTCCTTATTGCTGCACTGTTTCATGCTGCTGGAGGTAAATAAATTCTGATACCTCTTAATGAGTCATTTTCCTTTGATGCCTTTGTCCCTCTCCCCCTTCCCACCTCACCCCAAGCAGGAGGAAAGGGGCTTAGTGTGCACTCACCGCCCTTATTTCCTTGTACTTTCTTTTCTCCACCCTGGCCTTAAACATTCAACAAATGTCTGTCCAGATGTCTGAATCTTGCAAAGAGGCCATCAGTGTCCAAGGTGGAAGACAGTATCTGTGACAGTTATGCACCATTCTCCAGCTGGATGCTACCAGGGCTCCTGGGAAACCAGTTCTCATTGCTAGCAGCAGAGAGGGGCAGGCTGTGGCTGAGAAGCAAGATGGGCAAGAGGGTAAAACAGATGTGGCTGCCAGATCAGGAAACCTGGGTTTAAATCCCAGCTCCAATTGGTAAAGTCATTGAGGGGACTTCCTCACCTCACTCAATGTATCAGTTTCCTCATCTGTATGGGAAAGGATAACAGCATTCCACTCCTTCACGAAGTCTAGAGGGTAGGCTGTCCTTTCCTTATAGGTTGTGCTTTGTTCTCCAGTGTGGGTAATCTGGGAAGCTGCATGTGGGTGTATGCTGGATCCTCGTGCCAGGTTAATCAGGGTGCCACTGACACCTGGCACTCTCAGAGCACTACTGGTTCTGCTTGTGCTTTCTGGAGCTTCCAGAGTCCCCCAGCAGTGCTCCATTGACACCAGTCTTCATGTTCCTATCACAGAGCTACTGAAATGAGCAGCCAGTGCCAAGTGTAGCCACACTGCAATGGTGACATCCCAGGACAGGAGAGTCTGCCATGCTAAAACCTGGTTAGAAGAGTGGCAAGTGTGAGTTCCCCCTCTCTAGCATCCCAGGATATTCAGTGCTCAAGCCCAGTGAAACCAAGGCAATCACAGAAGGTATAAAAAGGAACTGCAGGAATTTCTAGTCCTTGTGCCTTTTTCCATTCTTATCCCAGATGCTCTTTCTCTTTAGTCTGGGGGCATGATGGTGGTCTAGCTGACCCCCATAATCCCTCTCCACCCTGTCTCCTGGGGATCTAAGATCCTGCGAGGCCAGTACCTCTCTCCCATGAGAGGCTTGTCCCACAGAGGCATCTGGTGTGACACTTTGACTGCAGCATCTGCAAGGGGCAAGCTGTATTCTTCATGTGCTGACAGTTCCCTAATGGCAAATCCCACATACCTAAATAATACAAAGCAGTGTCTGCACTTGGGCTCATCTGTGCTCAAGGGAGCTTGCCATTCTACTTTGAATCCCTTGGCAGATGTTTTCTAAAAATAAGGCCCTAACTGGAGCCAGCTGCTTGCACTTTCCATTGGTTTTCTCATTCCGATCAAATTTGTTTTGCTCTGGCGCAAGTTCCTATCCCATAACTACTGGTTTCCCTGACATAGATGCCATGTAAGGAATTAACAGACCTCTAAGAAAAAAAACTGACTCCAAACTTGATGGTTGCTTCAAACTCTAAAGTTAGCCTGGGTGTGTTAGAGGTTTTGGTTACAGAGGCATGAGTATTAGTGTTTTTTCTTTGCTGTTTTCTTGCACTAGACATGTAACAGTATTTTACACAGCTGACCATGCTCAAGAGTTCAGTAGTGCAGGCTCTAAGTGCCTTGCACCTGTCTGAATAACCTGGCATAGAGCCCCAACTCTTGCTTGTGTGCAGTACAAAGTCTGCGTTGAAGAGGGACTGCTGCCAAGGAAGTTGGTTAGAAATGGCTGTTCTATGGGGAGGAGGTGGCTGTCAGCCCTCTTAGGTGCTGGCCCCATGGTTTACTGTACCCAAGTAAGGTAGCATAGCAGTGTGGGCAGAGAAGGAGTAAGCACTGTTTCTGTAGGGAAGACGACTCAAGTGATCAATTCCCAAATAGGAACAGTATTCTAAAGGGGGAAACTAAGCCTCCAGGCTGTCAAGGTTGGAGTGCAAACCTTCTTTCTATCCCTGTAGCACGGATAGAAGCTGCCTTACTTCTTTCTCAAGAAGCTTTCTTGCTTCTTTAGCATAAATGATCAGCTATTGGCACAGTGGCCCTTATGTACTTTAATGACAACTTTTACTGGGATTATTGATTGTTAATTAGTCACTCATTGTTACTAAGAGGAAAATCTTTCATTTGGCCCCAATCCTTGTTGACTCAGATTTCTTTGAAATCCGTGTGAATTAGTTTAGCAGATGGATTGCCATTTGAGATTAACAGCACCCTTGTCAGCCATTTTGCAGACTGTCAGCAATGGGTGTCCAGGGGTGACCCTGGAGGGCATGTGGGCACCCTTTGCGGACTTCACATTTGCATGGCACTGCTGCACATGCTTTGCATAGCATAGAGAGGTAAATAAGAGTGGAAGTGGGACTTCAGTCCTTTTTCTTGAAGGAAAATGTCTCCCCAGAACAAATTCTTGAGCCTTCAAGGGAGCATTTGTTCGTAGCATATGGGAAGCAATGTCTAGGACTACACTGTGTTTAAAGAGCCAAGCTGCAAAGTGGGGACAGTACAGAAGCTTTCTCACCCCTGGGTGATGCTGGTAAAAGGCATTTTACTAACATACTTTGGGGATGAAAACAAAATTTTTGGTAGGATTTTTTTCACATCTTAATTATTACCAGAGAACTTCGATCTTGGAGAATGTTATTACAACTAAGTCTTAGCTTCTTACTTTCTAGTTTTTGAAAGTGGAAACATTTCAGCCCCTTTTCTGCATAGGCTCAGCACAGTCTGGGCTGTATAAGCCTCCAAGTCTCTGCCTTGGCAGCAGTCATTCCCTGGGCAAAAGGGTTGGAAAGACTCGTTTCGTTTTGTTTTTCAGGAGATGGAAATGGCTTCATCCTGTCTCCTGTCATCTGTGGTCATTTCTATTTAACCCTACAAGTCTCAGTAAATGAGCAGATAGCTAATAGAAGCCTTGGCCTGTATCAAGGAAGTGCTCTTATCTAAATAAGAAAGGACCTTTTAGGCTACAAAGGACTGGAGGAGGTCAGACAGAATAGGGAATATCCTCCAGGAGAGGTAAGACAGCATTGTATGCTGACATCCACTGAACTGTAACTGGGGCACTGTTTGCCCCTGAGATCCTGGATAAATAGATAACTCTTTAATTCTGTAGAAATGAAGCTTTGTGATTCACTGATGTTAGCAGCAGAGCTAATGAAACGGTGAGGTATCAGAGGGCCAATTTCAGAAATTCTTCCTACCTTGGGAACCAGAGAATTCAGATCTAAAACTGGGAAAAGGTTGTTCAAGAAACAATTAAAATTAGAAGATGAGCCATACCATGTCACAGCAGGAGTCTGAAGATCTGTACAGAAGCTGTGGAGACCTCTGGTACTGCAGGAGAGCTGTGCAGGGGATGGGCTGCCCATGAACTGCTGCAATGAGCATGCCAAAAGCAAGGGGGAAGGACAAGCTGGCAATTGGTTAATTGCTTGTGACACTTGGCAAGTGCAATCTGGATGGCTGAAACATGCATTTGCAAAATTAGCCCTTGCCACGATACTGTGTATGGTGAGACATCCCTTTGCATTGTTGCCTTATAATGCCTCCCTGAATTCAGTTGTGTAACTTCAGGGATACTGAGCAGACAACAAAAGTAAGTGTTGATGGAGAACACAGTGTTATTGCAATAACAGCTGTCTGTGCTAATGCCCAGCTACTCGGCCCTGCAGCAGCGGAGAGCCATTGTAGTAACTAATTCCTGACTTGGAGTAGATGGAAAATGGAACTGCTGTGCCCCAGCGGTGCGGGGCCTGGGCTCAGAGCTGGCAGCCGCGGGGCGGCACTGTTGCCTCGCACAAATACTAAAGGAGCTGCATTGACCTGGGAGGTAAAAAGGGACTGCTGCCAGGGATAGAGGTTTTGAAATGGCACTCATGCTGGTTTTCTTATATCACTATGGCTGGTTCCTTCTGTCATTTATGAAAAGAGGCATTGCATGTAATTGTGAGTGTTCTCCAGCAAGGAATGGCACAGGAAGCATTCAGCTTGGGCACATTTCTTATGAAACAGGAGACTGCACCGTTTTCCCAGCCTGCATTTGACAAAGCTGTGATTGGCCACCCCTCAGGGTTACAGAGGGAGGCTTAAGAGCGGGAGGCTTAAGAGCAGGAGGCAGATGCATCCTCAACCTCCCTTGTGTTCTTGGGTGCGCTGAGATAGCTTCAGACTCTGCTTTGTGGTCCATTTTGCATTGTGCTGGGTAGTCAAAAGACAGACTCGTGAAGGCTGTCAGCAAGGGCTGGGCTTTGCTTTGTGCTCCCTTTTAAAGTCTGAGCTGATTAATGTGAAGGGGAAAAGTCTGAGAAATGCCAGGCAGAAGATAACCTGCAGACTGAATGGGAAATGACACTTCCTTGGACTGTGCTTAAAGTTTGCAGGTCAGTCTCCCTTAGTTTTGGACCTCCTTCATAGCATAGATACAGCTGTGAGGGGACTTTGGCCCTGAGAGACAGAACAATGATGACAAGTCCAGAGAGAGCTCACAAGGAGAGAGAAATGGATAGAAAAACTTTGTGTGAGATCAGCAAATGAAAAGTCAACCACTTGACCTTCTTTGAACTTATTTCAGATCCATCAGGCATGGAGAAAATTGAGACTATAACTCAGGTTGCTCCTGTTGGTCACATTACCATTTCCATTACACTGGGCTGTTTGTCTTAATTGAGCTGGAGCCTGTCCTGTGACTAATTGCCAGGTCACATTGGCCCTAAATTAAAGACCAGCTTTTTTTTAAACTTTTTAACAACTTGAAAGTACAGTTATTGGCAGACTTCCTCCAAAAGTCTGTGTCTTTTTCCAGGCAAGCGAACTAGCATGCCAAGTTCAAACCAACCCACACTTTTATTATTGGGATGCTTACGTATATTCTAGTAGTGCCTACCTATAAAATGTCCCTGGAGGCTCGTCTGATCTCTGGGAGTTCACAATATAGACAGAAAAGGGGCAAGAAAACTGCTTCCTGTTCAAGCAAGCTCCTTGCGAGTTTTTTAAAAGAGGAAGAGATAAGTAAAAGCTAACCTAGATTTATCAAGAGGTGGACTGTGTCAGACCCATCTAGTCTCCTTCCTTGTGGGGTAGTGTGGGAATTAAGAACTGGTAGTTAGCAAAATGTAAACTGACCTTAAGGTGGGGAGAATGATTGTGGATAACTGAGGCAACATTACAGAACGCTGTGTTGTGAGTGTCAGAAACAGCAGGCCGGAACACCACCTGCAGAATGCATGGTGAGCATATGAGCAGTAAACAGATCAAACCTGAAGGTCAGTTGGATGTAGAAGTAAAAACAAACCTATGTAAACAAGTGGGAATGAATTGGGAGCTTGCAGACAGTGCAGCGACATTTGTTCTTGACAATGCTCCCCCTTCAACAAACTGGTGTGAGTTTGTTATTATTTAACGTGTTGCCCTGGTCCTGGCTGTCTGAGACTGACAGGGTAGCAGGCTTTCTGCACTATGGAGAACAGTCAGGTGTTCATAGCTCTTGAATTGTGTGCCCCTTATATTTTGCATGACATTTTCATGAGTTGCTGTTAGAAGTATGGTCCAAACAAAACTATGCAGAGGTATGCAAAAATGGTTTGTGCCTGAGAGTAATCATCAACAGTTTTCCTGTAAAACCATCATATGAGTTCTGCAGGGCTGATGTTAGCCAATGTTTTCATTAATAGCCTTGATGATGGACTGGAAAGTGTGTAGAAAGAACAGGTGAATTGCAGAGCAGCTGCAAATACATCAGGGAGAGGGTCAGAAATCAAAATAGTTGTGATAAACTGGAGGATGCTCTGGGAGAAAAGGTAGACCAACTGAACGGGGAAAACTGCTGAATTGCCAGAAGGGGAACAAGTGACTGAGTAGCAGGGGAGCAGTGGAGTTAAAACAGGTCACATGCCCACCAAGTCAGCCAGGTGGGTAGTGATGGTACAAAAAGAACAGATGCTGGCCAGAAGTGGATTTTGTAGGAGACATGAGGCTATCATTCCATTCTAGTCAGCACTTCTGGGGTCTCAGCTGCTGCACTGCATCTGGAGCTGGACACCTAGCTTCAGGACAGAGCTGACTAATGGGTGTAAGCTACAGGAATGCTCAAAGGGCTGGGAAGTACGACCTGTGAGGGAAGGTTGAGTAAAATGTCATGGTTTAGTGTAGCGAAGAGAAGACAAGATGGACGTGATAGCAGCCTTCAAGTATGTAAAAAGCTACTATAAAGGAGAAGGGAATCTGTTTTCTGTTTGATGGTGGACAGTGCAAAGCCAACTCTGTGGGGCACTAATACAGCCTCATTTCTCTGCCTTGTTTCATGAAAGTTGTATGAATGGAATTTATTTTAGACTTAGCCCTCTCTGTCCAATTGTGGAAACTGGTAGTGTGGGGCCATGGAGCATGAATATATTTTCCTAGAAACTTGGCTATAAATGTAACTTTAGTTCAGCATGTGTCACCATGGATTCTGCTGGATGCTTGTGTTTAGGACATTGCTGTGAGGCTTGGGGTGTACAGCCTGTTTCAGTTCCAGTGATGTTACTCACAGTGATATCATTCATCAAGCATGCCTGCCATCCTACAGCTCCAGGGAGATACCATCACATGGGATGCTGTAAGGGGCCTTGTCATATCTAGGCACCTACGAAACGGTGCTTCCTTCCCTAGCCTCAACTCTTCTCTTGCTCCAACACCAACTGATGAGTCCTTGCCATCAAACTCCATCTGAGATGGAGTGTGGGAGCAAGATCCCGAGTTCACTGTGGCAGGGGCTCCCATGTTCTCCTGTGTGCTGGTGGTATCATCTCCAAGAGGTTATTCCTCATCAGGTGAGATCCTAGGGTGGGAAACCCACAAACAGAGGTCCAAGAGGATTCTTTCTTGTTGGGGTTGCAGCCTTACGTAAGACAAGAACAGTAGCTATACATTAATCACCTCTGCTGTGAAAATAAGGTGGTGACAGGGAGCTAAGCAAGGGCTGGACTAGAGGATTTGGAGGGATTTTGCCAGTTTGTAACTGGCTTCACCTACTTCTGCACTGAGCAGCCCGCAAAGCGGTAACGCAACGCACTGCTGTGCTACAGGGCAGTCTACACAAATGGCTGGTTCTTGCTGCTTCCCTCCAGCCTGCTGACACTAGTGTGAGTACTTAGTTGGGGTTACACTTCTCAGAATAAACCTGAGATTAACCCTAGTCAGATGTGGATGCTACTGGTTTGACTCAGCTAGGTCTGGGAATGGAAGGGTTTATTGTTATTGTGGGTCTGAGCTGCAAGCAAATAGCGTTATAGTTACATGTACCACAAGCTCCTGCCAGCCTTCCCTCTCACCACTGTGTTCATGTTCTTTCCAATAGATGGAGAGCCACATTTCTTCTATGGTCGTTGTTTCCTCTGCTAGTACATCTATCTAGCTGTTTCCTGAATAGATGGAAATGAATAGTAACATCACACCTGTTAAATTATGCTAAATCCTTCAGATTGGGAGAGGGTTTGAGATCACTTTGTCAGGCACTGACAGGACAGGCTAGAAGGGGAATAGCAGTAGCTGTAAAAGAGCAAAACTCCATTTCCAGCAGCAGGCAGGGAAGCAAGGTGGAAATGCAGCGTAAGTATGCGTGTAACGTGCAGCAACACAAAGTGCTCCTGTAAATCTGCTAGCTGGGCTCTCATAGTAAGCAGCTTTTAAAAGCAAAAAACCAAGGAGTAAAGTAGGTGGTGGATTCTGTTAATAAATTAAGTCTGTCCTGCAGAATGTCTTTAAAAACAGACCAACAAATGAAGTCCAGTCAGGCAGAGGACAGTGGATGGGGGAAGCTGCTTAACATGTAAAGGGACTGTTTAATCCAGTGATATGGATTGTTCAGTTCATTAGACAAATATAAGGCCACTCAGTTCCCTTGGTGGCATCTTCATGCCCCTGTGGGGTTTCCTGCACAGAACAGTTTTTGGGATGTCTGTCAGAACAAGAGCAGGGCTGAGCGGTAGGTGTGCGTTAGCGTAGAGGCGACTTGAGCTGGGCTGGGGCAGAAACATGCTTCCTTCCCATTTTTTTTTTCCTATTTTGTGTGTGTGTGCTCTGGGGTAGGCCAGCAATAAAGCAATGTTCTAGTATGTCTACATCTGCAACTGAAAAAGCCTCCAGTCATTTGGTTTGTTGCTAAGGGGTGTTAAGCCATTGCTTTATGGGAGGGACATGGTGGTGAGGTGGGCAGTTTCAGAAGCTGGAATAACAAGGGGCTGGGAGCAATAATATCTGGAGTCTTCTCTTTCTGAGCTGCTGGTTTATGCCCAGCCCTAGGCTTGCCAGTGGCTTAAAGGCACTACTCTAGACCTTGTCATATTAACCAGAGCAAGAGAGTGCCTCAGCTTCTGTTCTGGCCAAAGGGCCATCCTTACCACAAAAATCAGTCTCTGCAATGTGAGGAAAACAAAGGTCTGAGCTCTGGGACCTGACATTTTCTGCCCCACATCCTTAGCTGTGCTCAAAGATTTGTACTGCACCCAGGAAGAACTGACTAGTTGGCTGTGGACTGTGTAGCTCTCCCAGGAGCTGTCAGCCTGTGCTCGGACCCTTGCACCCACTGCCCTTATTGGCTGTTATTAGCCCAGCAGCAGCCAGATTTTTCACCTTTGAAACTTTTAGTTGAAAGCTCCAGCCCAAAAGCTGTTAAGGGGCTCATTTTTTGACTTTTCCCCCTTGCGCTTATTCTAAGCCCTTGGCGCTGAGGCATGCTGGACTGCACCTTCAGCTGCTGCTGCAATCAGTTATGATACAGTATGGTCTGATGTGCCAACGCACCCTGAGAAAACAGGACCCTGAGTGAGGGGCTTGGGTATTTTGCTTAAGAGGTGCCTTAGAAGTGACTGGGGGAGGTGGGGGGAGACAAAAGCTCATGGAGACCTTGCAAAAGCACATTGACTAAGTTGCCTATTCTGCTTGAGCAGGCAATTTGCAGGAGCAATTGCTGCCACAGCAGGGAATAAATGAGGTGAGCAATTGTGCCCTCCTGTTCCTAGCATATTACCCTTATGGTTCTCACCTTTCTTCCTGACATCAGTTATCTGTACTACCAGCTACACATCCATACTTGGCTGATACATAACGAAGCCATTACAATATCTCCCAAGCAAAAGTACTGTATGTGAACTTTGATGGAGGCCTTGCTGGCAAATGTCATGCCTTGGCAGTGAAATTAAATGATGCTGTCAGATCTGGGGTCTCAACTTGATGAGGAAACTAGTAGTGCAGTGCTATCTCCACTAATAAAATTGCTCATGCTGAGCTGAAGCAATAGCTGTGTTCTGATAAGTGGCTGTGTGTGTTTAGCTTGATACATCATTATTGGTACTTGTTAGCATGATGAAGACTAAAGCACTGTCATTGCTCAACCACTCTGTTCTGAAGGGGCAGCATCAAAGAGTCTCAGTCAAAATTATTCTAACATGAAGTGCCTGTGACTGTTTTATGTGCTGAGTTCTGTGAGCTGTATGCAGAGGAGAAGAAAGACACAATGGTTATAATATTGTGTGAACTTGGAGTTCAGGATTGTGGTCTAACTGTATTGTTTTACTATCTATACTGTTTGCATGCTAGCATGAACTCTGGACTCAGAGTGCAGTGAAACTAGTGGCTTCCAGTTGAGGAAATGTAGGCTTTCATGTGAGTTCTGCTCCCACTGTAGTACGTATAGTGCTCACCCCTGGCCTCTAAGACTTTGACTTCCAATACAGTTCAGAAGCAGCTTTTGGTAGCTGTCTGTTCTCTTCAGGGGACTTTGTCCGAAGCCTCCAAAGACCTGTGGTGTGGCATCAATATCTGTTACAAATTCTTCTTTCTTCCCAGCCCCCATCTCATGACTGCTGGCACAGTGCTGATGGGAGAAGAGCAGTTTAATTTCCATGTTGGCCATAGCTGTAAGACAAGCAGGAATCAGTTCTTACTTCATAGAGTCCCTGTTGCATGAGATCTCTGATAGCACTTTGATGTTATTACAGCTCTGCTGAATATTCTGTCTGACACATTCAGTTCCCAGATGTCTCTGGGATGAGCTGATTCCTGCTGCTTTGAGACTTAGCAGACCTGTTTATTATCTGGGAAAGCCTGGTGTTATGTTTGGTCTCAGCCTTGCTATCTTTAGCCCTCCACTGGGAGAAAATGGGAAGAAATGTGCTACCGAAGATAGGGAAGAAAAGAAAAGGCAAACTTCCTGCAGATTAGATGATGAAGATCTGCCTGAGCTATCCAATTCTAGCTGGCACTTCCTCCTGGGGCTTGCTGTGCTACAGAGCAGCAGCCTCCTTCTCCAACCTGGCAAAGCTGGGAGTCAGGTTGTTATTAGCCTGACTTCACAGAAGTCACTCTAAAGATGAAAGAATAAGTCAAGAGTAGTATTTCCCTCTTGCCAGTATTAGGATAAGCCTTGCAGACTGGTTGCCGCAGTGCATGACAACATGACAACTGCGCATGGGACAAAGAGGTTCTCTGCACCTGATTTCACCTGCTCCATTAGATTTCATTAGGTAGTCTCCCTCTGGGATACAGTTTGCAAGAGCTGAGGCTGTACCTGGATAAATCACTGTGGCTGTAGCTAGAAGCTATCAGGAGCGCAGCACAGACAAAGGAATTTCACATGGGGAAAGTTTGTAATCTGCCTCTGAAGTACTTTAGTAAGAGATGCTACAGTGAGCTATTTAGGTTCCTGGACCCCTTGCTGCTTTCTCTTTTCCACAACACCATCATCTGTGACTGGGATTTGACTTCTCTCTTACTCTGGATATGCCTCACAGCATTACCTATGAGATGTGGGCCATGTGGCTTAGGCATTGGAGCAAGAGTCTGGGGGTTGGGATTGCTATTCAGTGCTCAGTTTAGTGGCCTGCAAGGTGAAATCCCCACTTGATCTTGGAGGCCAGCCTCTGGGGACTTTGGACAAATGTCAGATGCTGCTCAATTCACTGTGCTAGATGAAGGGCCTCACCTTGCTTCAGTGTTCAGAGCTCAGCAGCTGCTCTGTTAGAGACTGCCCTTGTCCTTGCAGCTCCCCATTTGACAGTCATGTCTGGCACCAGAGTACATATGAGGGCAAGAGCTAGCTATTCTTAGTCAGCCCATGGTCTGAGCAGGCAGCTATTTCCTACTTGCCCCTGAAGGCTTTGCAGGCAGTCCCATTGCATTTGTGTTCCTTATGAGAAAGCTTGTCATACCAAGAGAAAATCACAGACTTCCCCAAGGCAGGATTGAGCCTGCAGGAGTTATTACCTGAGTGCATTCATTATGATTAAAAGGCCTTGTCCCATAATTATTCCCTCTATAAATTACACATTAATTTCAAATTGTTATTACAAGATGGCTGGTTAATGATTCTTCCCCTTTGATTATTTATAGGGCATTTACTTTACATTAGCTGTGGCTGGTAGGATGGGTTCCAGGCTTAGCAGCTTTGGAGGAAGGATTGACAAGCCCTTTTCTATTGCTTTCAGTTAGGGAGCCATTGCAGTACTTCAGGTGGAAACTGAGGGAGGAGGGGATGGGCTGCTTCCTGGAACGGGGGAAGAGACTGTGCTGAATTCTTGCTTTGGTGTTAAATACCCAAAGATGTCTGCTTAAAGGACACTTATCAGAAACAAGATGAGGTAGGACTGCTGTTCTTTTAGTGAAGGCCGAAGTGTCAGTCCCCCTCAGAGGATGACACTTGGCATGCAAAATACTCTGGGGAATGGTTTGTGAGGCTGAGGCAGGAGGGACCTCACTGCACAGGGCCAGGAGCAGTCAAGGGGGCTAGCCAGAGATAGAGACTGTGGTATTAGGGAGCTAACTTCAGTGCTTGTGTCCTTCCCTTGCAGAGATCAGGACTAACTACTCTCAGTACTAGCACCCTCCTGACTTAATTCCCAGAGGAAGGCCATGCCAGTCAGTCAGACCAGTGCCCACAGTTTGTGAAGGTCTTGCATTCTGCTACAGGCCTCCTGAGGGAATCTCATGCGAATTATTTAACTTCCTAGTGCCTTGGTTTCTGGTCTATAAAATGATGATAAAACTCTGCAGAAGTGTTGCAAGGAGAGTCTAATTAATATACATGAGACAAGCTAATATTCCAAGGGAGGGGGAGGGCTGTATATGCCTTGACTAATGAACATCTGTCAACTTCAACACTCAAAGTTAACAGTAATATAAGAGTGTGAGATACTAATGCATACCCAGATACTTAAGGAGCTATCTACCTAGTCACACAAAACAAATTAACACCTGCTGTGTGAAGTGTAGGGGCATTCATTCTGACAAACAGATTTTTTCCATAAAGGATGTTGCTTAATAGATAGATGAAGTCATTTTCACAATTAGGCAATTAACTATGCTATTAAAAGTGAGTTAAGCTCATTGAACCAAAATGAAGAGCACCAAAATATTTGAAATTAGATATCACAGACAGGCAGCCCAAGGCAAGATATAGGCTTTACATTTCTAATGTCTATCACTCTGGTACTTGTGTTATGACAAAGAACTGACTCTCTCCAAATTTCTTGGAACAATATCAGCACTGACACCACTGCAGCTTTAGCTGCTGAGACATATGCTGTTTTCTTGCACTTCGCTCTCGGAGGCAAACACTCAGTATAAGAATCTTTGATTCAAAGGACCAAAAAAAAAAAAAAAAAATTAAAAAATCCAGATACTGGATAAGGCCTGTTTGAGCACTGTCCAATGTCAAGCATACTTCCTTGAAGTTTTGTGCTTGTGGTTAAGCCAAAAAGTCATTTAGTCTTCATCAGGGTGTCATGGGCAGCCTAGGTTTGCTGTGCTCTAAATGGAGCTGTATTAGAATCGTGCAGTTTCTGTTATATCTGAAATGATCCACCTTCTAAAGGGCTTTGATCTTATCCTAACAAGATGAAATAACTGTGACCAAATGCTTCTGGCTTGGACCTTATTCTCTGCTGTCAGGATGTTGCATCAAGAAAATGGTTTGCGGTGCTCCCTCCCACTTCCTTCACTGACCACTCTTGTTTGAAGTGAGTTTGCTCACAGGTTGGCTGCACTGTGTACAACATAAATGGGATACATTTTGTTGGTGTCAATGTTAGTATCAACCTTGACCCGCAGGATTGATGGCACAGAGCATGTTCTCTACGTCTTCCTAATGCAGGTCCTTCTGCTTTGAGATGTGACTACATCCACACTTTCTAGACTTGCTCCCCCCACTTCCTGCTTCTCCATCAAGGCAATGTACCTCTCTCTCTCCAGCCACTTGTCAAATCAGAGGAGGATTTCTGGAGAGCTCACTGAAAGTCAAAATGAGACCAGATTTGGTCAGACCCTACTCTGGAGCTGATATTTTCTAATTATAGCAGCTAGAATAACAAACTATGTTGGAACAGGCTTTCTACAGACCTGTGCCGATTTTTTTGCTAGTTGTGGATCT
This sequence comes from Strix uralensis, assembly GCF_047716275.1. NCBI lineage: Eukaryota > Metazoa > Chordata > Aves > Strigiformes > Strigidae > Strix > Strix uralensis. The sequence continues at coordinate 2,084,792 of NC_133997.1, read as the reverse complement.
TGCCTCTAGGAAGATATCCTGAGTATATATTGATTGATATAATGTCAGTCTATAAGCTCCTGAGCACCAACTCCTTTTTTCATATGATTTATCAACATTCACCTGAAAGATAGGTACTTTAAAAAGAACAAAACTCAGAAAAATAGCTCACCACATAAATCTTGCAAAAGCCGCTTTACTGTTTACTGTTTCCCAGACTAGTTATTTCAGCTACATAACAAAGCCCCCCCCCTTTTTTTTTTTTGTCCTCACTGAAGCTATACAGGAGCTAAGTGAAATACTTAGAAACAAGAGCATGGTCTGTTGAAAGTGATTGTGAGTGAGCAAAATCCTCTACAAGAAAAGAGGTCAAAAAATTATCAATAGAAAAGTCTGTCAAGGTGGCAACTGCCTCAGGTTTGGTTTCTGTGAATATGCCTTATCTGATTAGCTTTACATCTTCAATCTATTACAGAAGTGTATTGTGTTGGAAACCATTCTCCAAACTCAGAAAATGCCTTATTACTTCTCAAGTCCTTTGTGAGACCCAAGGAGTAGGGATGTTTTGTATCTGGGATGAACCATAGCCTCTCTTCCTGATGCTTATGAGATTTGTTCTCTGATTTGGACACACTTCACAGACACTTTTAATAATTTTTTTTGCTGTCTATAGGTCTTCTGTACATATTTTTTTTCCTTGTCAAGCCTTAAAGATAGTTTTGAAGATAACAAGTCCATTTGTCTCCTGCTTTTTGAAATGTGTATATCGATTTTTTGTTCAATTTCCCTAGTCAGCCCACTTTGCACCTGAAGTCAACTGGACAGATGAGTAGGGCTAGAGAGAGAATGATGGATCACTGAAGAGGAAAAATGAGCTAGAAAGCAGATGAGACTCCCAGAAGACTTAGTTTCAGTTTTTCTGTCCCTTAGTGTGTAGTATGAGCAAGTTATTCTGAGCAGGTGCAAAAGACTGGTGCTGGCTTCACACAGTGCAGTCAGAGGTATAGAGAATGTATTATCAATACAGGCAAGTACTTGTGATGCTATTTATACTTCTTATTGACTTTCCCCACACCACTCCAGTTCTGGGTTTGATGTTAAATTCATCTGAAGTATATTCCTTCTTTTACGTTTGTGTGTGGGGGGGGCATTTTTGGGGCAGAAGCAAGGAAAAAGAAGAGTAGGTCATAAAATGATAATTAGGAGATGCTGAATTCCTTTACTTCTGTACGTCTGTGAGGTTTATATTCTTGTACAGGTACAGTGGTTCCAAGAGCATTAAGATAATTGGATTTTTTTATACCAGATTTGCCATGATTATCTATAATCGCCAGTTACTGTGTAGAACTTCTAGCTATATACAGCTCAGCTCATATGCTGGCTTGCTAGACAGGAAGCAATGCTTGGGTGAGCTTTTCTGTTTGGGAACTCCTCTGTCTGGCAACTACATTAGTGTAATATACTTATACTGGGGTAAAACTGTTTTTCTGGTGTGAGCTGTTTCACGGGTGGAATGCTATAGGTTACACTGGCAAAATGTTTTAAACCTGTGTCTCTGTGTTAGCAGTGTTTCAGTGTGCTTATGCTATCCAATGCTCTTTTGGTCTGAACTTGTCTTAGGATGTTTGAGTCTCTATCTCAGCATTATGGTCCCTTTGAGGATTTTCCAGGGAACTTTCCTTCTTGCTGAGAGACAGGGATGATTATCTGCACATCATGTAAAAACATCCTCTTTTAGCAGAACTGTTGCTAATTTTAAGATGAGAGGAGGTAAGCTGTCACAGCATACCAGCATTGTCTTGGACATGACATTTTAACAAAGCTACTATCGGTTCTGTGTATGTGCGTCTGTAACAAACCAATGAGCTTGTTAATTAGATGCATATTGTGTCTAAATATTTAAACTAAGATCAAAACAAGCCACTTCCTCTGTTCTGTACCAAGTATCCAGCTTAGCCATGGCATAGCAAACATCTCCAGGAGGTTTGAGGTGGGGGTGATGTGTTAGAAGGGATGTGAAAGGGTGTAGGGAACGCTGCTTTCAGCATGACCTTTGGAGATTATAAGCCTTTGTTCAAAACATCATTTGGATATACAAAGCTGGCTTGACAGCTCTATTATTGAGTTTTTACAAACTGTTGTTCCATATTGAAATCCTACAATGGCTGTATTTTGTGATGCCTTGTTTGTATGCACATTTATTCTTTTATTTGGAGCCTGTTGCTCAGAAGAGAGGTGGGAGGGAAGGAAGAGATCAGAGAGGGTAACTGTAGAGTGAACTTGCCAGACCTATGCTTGTTGGCACTGCTTGAGTGGTGTGTGTTTAGCAGAGATGTTAACTATCTGCCCATACAGGCAGAAATACATGCACGCACAAATGAGATCACAGACATCTCAAACTTGCTTCCTTCCAGACAGGCTTTTACATTATCCTCAGGGAAGAGAGGCTTTTTAAACAAAGGTTTGAAACACCTTATTTTGTAATAAGATGTTCACTCTCTCCATACTTAAAGAAATACGGTGTGTAAGGAGCCTCTACAGTTCTGCATCACTGACAAAGAAAGGCACTTACCTCTTATGTAAATTATGTAAAAGCTGTGATTTTGAGGGGAAACATTTGTAGTGCTTCAGTTTGCCAGCCATCGCAGCAGGCTAAGAGCTGTGCCTCCCTAGCAGCATCTGCCTCCAGTCAGCTTTGACTCCATGGCAGGTGCAGTGAAAGCAAGCGAGGTTGACTGAAGGAACAGGCTGTACCTTGAAATCAGGGAGTGAAATGTGTGGTTTGCTCATAGCAAAATGAAGATGGATTTGGGATGTGATTCTATATTTACAAATGTATCCATGAGAAAGACATGGCGGATTCTGTCCCTTTTCCAACCTTTTCTCCTGCTGGCAAGAGTCTGATGTTGAGGAAAGGAAAACTTTCCTTTTGTTTCTAATCCTGATTTTTCATGTCTTTTTTTTTTTCTATCCAGCCAGAAGCCCTGATTGCTAGGCACATCTTTCCAGAGCCCAGATCTGTTGCTCCAACTGTTATCTCACAACACAGGTATTTGCTCCATCTATCCATTAGTTGTCTTTCCTCATAACTATCCTCTTGGCTCCTTTCAATCAAGTCCACCTGTCAGGACCACTTCCTAATCTGCTCTGCAGCTAGCTGGAGTTGTGGGCAAAACACTTAGTATGATTTCAAACTTTCACTTGAAACACTGGCTTGTTTGTATACAAGCCTTGCTCATAACACCCTCTGCCCTCACCTGGTGAAATAAAACCACAAACAGCAGAACCTGGGATAGCCCCAACTGAAGGCTTTTCTTGATTAACGGGCAGGCCTGCCCTGCACCTTCTAAATGCCTGTGAAACAGCCACTGAAATGAGATCAGGTGAAGATCACGCCCCTGGAGGGGATTGCCATGTGGCCAGGCAGGACACAGGGCTTGGAGTCTCTTCTCTAACAAGGTGCTGGCTACTTACAGTATTGCAGCAGCTTTTCTTCCTGGAGTGTCTGCACTCCAGGTGTTCAGCAGATCACATTATCAGCAGCTGCTGTGCACAGCATGACAGGTTTTAGGGGTTCCTGTAGAAGGGGAATGTTAAATGTTCTGCACCCTCACATCCACAGAAATGCAGCAGCTTTAGTTTATTCAGTCAGATGATTCAAATTGAATTAATCTTGAACTCCAGTTCCTGTGCATACTCTATTAATTTGTCTGCAATTAACTCATGACTCTTGCAGAATTAATGATTTTTCCCTGGGAAAAAAAGAAGAAAAAAAAAAGGCAGCAGTTCATGGAGTCCTGCTTTTTAATTCTACAGCTCAACAAACTGACAACTATTGACTCTTTTTCTTCTCATGTCTACTACCAACAACAAGATTTTTTTCCTTTGTTAGGTTTTATTGTTTATGCTGGATTGAACAATAACAAAGATTTGAGAGTTAAGGCTGCAGGTGCACGATCAAGTTATTGTCACTTAATGAGTACTGTGTGTAAGGTGAGATGCAATGATTTTATGGGTTGTAACCTTGGACACAAACACAAGCAAACCTGATGATTTAGCTGATGAGAAGAAAAGTTTAAGCTCAACTATCTTTCTTTTGCTGTGGTCTAGCAGGGTGCACATAGGTAAATAAACCTCAGTACCTAAGGTATGCTAATTTGTTTAGCTGGATGTGTGCCTGACTGTTATGTGGGCTTTCATATAATGCAGGGATTATTCCCTAGGTAGGATTTAGGCTCTGTATGTAATTGATGGTGAGAAGAAAGCACTTAATCTAACTTCTTTGGACAAGCTTGCATCTTTCTTACAGCCTATATGAGGCACCAAGGTTCAGAATTTACACACCTGAGTTAAACATTATAATGGGGGAAAATAATGCCTTCCAATTATATTTTGGTATTGCCTATTGTGCTTTTGAAATTTCTCCAACTCCAGCAATGGAATTTTATGTGTCTGCACATCACTGTTAGCATGCTTGTTATTATAAGCACCCAGTGGTAAAAATAGGTAAAATTAAAGGGTTGGGTTTCTTTGCTTATCTTCAAAAATTATCTGCCAATCAAGGTCAGCCAGCTGGACAAAATTCATGCAGCTGGGATAAGGGAATGATTCATGAACTAGGTCACTCAGTTTTAATTAATTATTCTTCCCAAGAAAGAAGAAAAGAAGCAACTCTTACCCCAGCCCAGCATGTCCAGAAATGGACAGCACTGTACAATGTCTCCCACTGTCCTGGCTATGACATGAAAGGGACATTCAGGATTTGCTCCTGGAAAGGGAGAAGAAATTTATATACTGGAATTTCAAGGCACATGCTCTATGCACATTTTCCATGTAGCTCAAAAGCTCGTAAGCAGCACTCCCATAAAAAGCTGTCCCAATTCGTGGTAATGGGACTGTTTAGAAAGGTTCTATTTCAGTCTAAAAAGCTTCATTTTCTTTCAAAGCTATTCCTTTTGTAGTTAGTAACTGAAAATGATAGCAAATGTTCATTGTGTGTGTTACATATTCAACATGTGGCTGCAAAGGAATAGCAAAGATGGTGAATGTGATTTAGAACAAAAAGACTGTAGGTGGTGCAGGAAGAGCTAACAGCAGTCTGAACACCAGAATCTATCTTCCCTTCCCATTTCATCTTCTGCTCTCATTACGCTCTGGTCAGAAGCTGGGAAATCAGGGTTTCGGTGCAGTTTTGAGATTCTCAAGTCAAGTCATCTTAAACATTATTTAACCTTTAAAAGGTTTTTGTATTTAACTTTCCTACATTGAGTCAAAAAAACCCAAGAGGACATTTGTCACAGTGTATGGATCTTACGTGTGCCTCTTCTAATCCCCCCTAAGATTTAATTGCAATAGGTTTTCAGATGAAAGCAGCTCTGAAATATATTTTTTTCAGAAGCTTCAGAGTCCTAAAAAAGACCTGTGATGACTTCTTATGCACAGACTGATTCTTCCAAAGGCCTATTATCTAGAAAGCAACTTCTGTCTTTGAGGAGCAAAATGGTTCAGTGGCCCACTTAGTTTTATGTTTCTCAAAAATATTTACCTCTGGGCTCATTTTTAGCTGATTGCCATTACTTATGTCTTTTGAATCAGTTGGCTACTGAATGCTGTCCTCTTCTATGACTATTATTTGGTAGGAAACAGCTAAGAACGGTTATTGCCAGTAGTACCATCTCCACCTGTCTGTGTCCAAGTGTAAAAAGTTCAGTTCCTTCAAACTCCTGTCTTTAGGAGGATTTGGCTAGGGAGCTTCCAGCACTTGAGTTTCTCTGTGAACTGAGAGACTGAGTTGGAAATAGTGTATGTTTTGATGGTGTTAGCTGGTGAGAAAGATCTGTACGTTACTCATGTGGGTTATACGCTTGCATTGCCCTATAGAAGACTTTGGGAGCACTTACTCCTGCAAGAATGACCAGATGATCTCAGTTCTCAAACTCACAGCATTGAGTTAATTTGGCTGCAGGTCCATAAAGGAGATCTCTGGTGCTGAGCCCTGCAGGACACTTGTCCTCTGCTCACAATTGTACAAGAGACTGACAGTGGAAAGGAAGGAGGTAGAGAGCATGAGGCAGAGGAGGGATGCATGCAGAGATAACTGAGATGAGGTGAGGTGCTAGGCTTCACTTTATTCTCCTGGGCTAACGTTTTCCTGCATTACATACCATAGTGCTAGCTGTTTATATTCTTTCTCAGTGCTAATGGAAATAACTTAGTCTTAAAGATTATGATAATGGGTAAGAAGCAGCTTTTACCACTTGGCTGTAACACTGAAGTGCTTCCCTGTGTCAGGAGTCTTCACAAATCATAAGGAAGGTCCTCTTATCCTTCATCCACCTTCATATCTCTGTCCAGCTGCTTCACTGTAGTGTATGAGGTAGCCTCTTTACACTGTGCCTAGCTCCAAGATTTTGAGCAGCTTTATCCCCTCTATCCCATCCAGCTGCTCCCAAACCTTCTATGATCCTATCCACTTTAGCAATGTACTCCTGAAGTCAGCTCATAAGGAGCTGACTTAAGCTAGAGCTGTCTCAGCTCAGACCATTTAAAAAAAAAAAGGTATAAAAGTGGCAGTACAACAGGGGAAAGCTCTTCATAAAGTTCTCCTTGAAGTGTGTCAAAGCCCCTTATCCAAGATGTGGTTATGTAGAGTCAGGTAATGTATGCTATATTTTAAAAACAATAAGAAGCATTACAGATGAGAAAAGAAGGTAGCAAAAAGCTAGGTGTTCTCCCAAAGGCCATGAAAGAGGCAATGGTGGACCAGTTCTGCCTCCATGTTGTCATCCCCTTTCGGTAAAGATAACACATTTTCTAATGTGCACAAAGCTAAAAATAAGGACCCAAGTCACAGCTGTAACCAAAAAACATTCTCTTGCTGATTCAGTCAAGTAAATGAGACTAGCAGCTGAGTTAAACAGTGGAGCACTGGATTGAATGCGTTCAGGAAGTTGCTTCCATGTTTTTTCCCATTGCTGTCTAACCAGGGCTTGCCTATCTGCTGTGGCTCACCCCACATCTCTAGTTTCTTACTACAAGTAAGCTGATCTTGGTGGGTATCAGTATCCCCCAATAATCAAAGCACAGCTTTGTAGGCAGATGGATACTGAGTGGTAAACAGAGGAAACTTTTCTCTGTGATTACCATCTGTCCTCCTTGTCTCTGGCTCTGTGCTAGTGCCTCAGCTTTGCTTTTCTGAATTCTGGCGCTATTCAGTGTCCAGGGATTGTTTGTTTATTTTGCCTTCACATTTAGTATTGATTAAATATTTATCAATGTTAAAAGAGACTCCGCACGGCGGGGAGGAGAGTAATCCTGTTTTCCCTGAGACTCTTACAAAGTCCATTGAGGGGATAATGTATATGAATAGCAAGAGGTCCTGACAGGCTCTGCCTGCAGGAGTGGATGGTGGTGCACATGGGTTTTAGGGTATGTCAGTTAAGCCATTGTATAGCTGATGGGTTTGTGCCAGTGTGTCTGGAAGTAAGGATGGAACACATATGGCGCTGGCCACACAAATCTGCATCCTGAGCTGTAGCATTTATTGAAGAAAATGCCACTTTTCCACACTATTATTTATGTAACTAACCAGGCAAGAAACCCAAAAACTTTGTTCCTAGCAGAGTGACTGTGGCTCCAGCTTAAAAGATTTCAAGGGTTGAATTTGATTAAAACATTTTATTTTGCCTGGCCTGATGCCATCTCTGGGCCTGTCACTCTCTACAGGGAGATGTCTGCAGATACCAGTTCAACTGTTGTGCATGTTTTGGTATCAAGTGCATTGTGCCTTAGCAGGAACAAGTTGCTTTTTGGAGTCTTATGGTTTAAAAAAAAAATAATCAAAGGACTCATGGGAAGGGGGCACTGCTTCTCAGAGGAGAGGCTAAATCCTTTCCTTTTCAAGCACATTTCTCTTGAAAGAGGGAAGGGACAGTTTGCAGGTCACTCCCCAAAACCTGTGCAAGGCTTAGCCCACTGGGGTTTACTGCTCCCAACGCAACAGCCACAGCAGAACAATACACTTTCTACTCAAAGCATATGTCCAGTGCAGGGAAAAATGGCCTTTGCAGGAGCTGGTTCTCTGCACAGTTAGGAGATGCTTGGTAGCCAATTTGCCTAGCCACAGTGGCTGAAAGGGAGTGCTCTGGGCTGACAAGTTTAGTCTGGCTGCAACTTTTATCTACCTGTATTTGGTGCTGGTAGAAGTTTGAGTCACTTTTTCTGTGGCTTGGGGACTGTTTTCTTTGCTCTTGTTTTTTTTCTCTTGACTTTGTAGTTTGGTTTTACTTGAAATGGAAAAATCTGTGGCTGGTCTCTCTCTCCAGAGAACCAGGCCTGTTTTATTTTCTCTTTCTGGGCCAGACTGAGAAATTGATGTTCAAGCCAGGGCACAGAGTCCATATAGCTTGGGTGAAGTCCTGACTCCATGGACACTAGATTTCTCAGTGACTTCAATGGTACAAATGTTTCATTGAGTGGGTTTGGTATCTCTCTTAATTCTGGCATTTAACTAGTAGAGATGATAAGGCAAGAACTGTAGGGAGAGATACTCTGTAAAGGAGTCGCACAGAATACCAGTGTTAGGTTCCTGCTCTGTATTGCTGTCTGGAGAAACTTCTAATTCAAAGTTGTTTCTAGCTGTTGAGCTTAAACTGTGCAAAGAATTATCCTATGAGAGTGTGCAAAATCCTCCCTACCCTGTCTGTGTCTTAATGTTGCAAAAATGTAGCTTTTGGCCTACCGTTTATTTATTTAGGTTTTAAGAAAGCAAAGCAGTAAAAGAAATGGAAATGGCATGAGTACTTCTTTGTTCTTGGGGTTCATTGTTCTGCTCCCTTGATGAAAAGTTTGCCCCTAGGAGAAGATTGTACTGTTCTTTCCTTGACAGCTCTCTTCCCTCCCCTCCACATCTTCTCCTTTCTCCTTGCATCATATCAAAAGTGCCCAGGGAGCTCAAGCCAATATTGTTTCCAGAGGATTAGATTAGTTACGTCATTCTTGCTTGTCATGGGTTGATTCTTTCTGAAAGGTCAACCCAGGAGTTGTTTGTGCAAACCAGAGATAACAGAGAGCATCATGCTGTGAGTTTGCACGGGCTCCTGTGTGGCAACTGGGCCAAACAGCCCCACGTCACTGTGAGCCCCAGAAAGAAACAACAAAGGACACAAGCCCCCAGTATCGCCATGCCTCAGATGCTTCCCAGGTGGGTGGTGAGTACCTGTTCTGATGAAGGGTGACATAGGACAATAACACTGTAAGAGGTCTTTAAGAGCTGTTTCTCCCTTGAAAAAAGTAGGAATACTGTAAATTTTGGGCACCTGCTTGTGCTAATGGGAGTTATTTGAAATATTCCCATCCAATAAATTTATGTATATTTCTGTAAATATTTTTATGGTGGTAAAACTAGTGTCTCTTCAGTGAACAAAGGGTGTCCTGGTCTTCTCTGGGATGCTGGTGCCAATAAACATTCATAAATCAGGAAGACCAAATTAGTTAAGCCAGAGCTTAAACTTTTAAGGGAAGATTTGTTGTATTCAGGAATACTGGGATTCTTATTGTACTGACCTAGTGCACAAAGGACAGACTAACAAATGGAAAAAAAGCTGGTCTCTAATTTGGGTCACTTTTGGCTGAGGAGTCCAAGGGAAACACAGGGAAAAGCAGACACTTGTATATACACTTGCATGGATCCATGTTCTGAGTAAGCTTGTGCCAGACTTGCCAGATGACTCCGAAATCTCTGGGTGACACTTCTCTGAAAGGGAGTGAAACGCACTTTTCAACAATTCAGCCGTGTAACAGTTGTCGTTCTTGTAGCATTATTCATTGGAGTCTCAAGACTTCCAAAAGTTACTGTTAGGGAAATGATGCTTCATTCTGGAATAAAAATCCTTTCACTTCGAAATCAGTAGTATCCTTCCAAAGTGGAGCAACACCCCTTCTTTGCTGATACAGTGTTCAGTGGTGTCAGAGCAGTCACCTGTCTCAGTTTCCTGAGGTAACAAGCTCTCTGCATCTGGCTTGCAAACACTGAGCATCTGAGTCTCCAGTGGTCTCAGCAGGAGCTCTTGAAGGGAGACTGAATGAGCATTCAAACTCTTTAAAGCATTACTAGCTTTCTTATTTAAACACTGAAAGTGACAATCTTCACAAGGGCAGTGCAATTCTTCTGACTTGGTAATTAGCAGCACTGGGTAATTAGGGTGTAAATAAGGGGTCTTGTGCTGACAGTCACCGATCTTCAAGCACCATGTGCAAAAGCTGTTAATGCAGGGAGGGGGCATTCCTAATGTACCCAAGTGCACTTTAATTGAGGACCACTATGCACTGGCTTAAAGTCAAAGAATTCTATTTCAATATTCAAGGCTGTAATGGCTTTGCAGAGCAGCTAATGGGAAATCAGAAATGAAAATGCAAATGTAACACTGGAGGAAATACTGTGTGTAAGGCTAGGTAGTGTTTGTTGTGCTTCTTTTCGGAAGAGAGATGTTTGAGAGAACTGGAGTGTATGATTCACTGTCAGCCCACTGCAGCAGCTGTGTTACTTGACCCAATCATTAATTACTTTATGCTCAAATGAAAGCAATGTGTGAACACAGGCTATTAAGATGAGGGGGGCAAAACCCAGCACACCCAGGTAAATGAGATCAATAGGTTCACTGCATGTGAAAGAGATCTACAGCTGATTAGCACAGATTCACTGACTTGGCCTAAGGTAGTATGGAGAGGCTGAAGCAGGGCCTGTGGGTCTACAGCATTCTCTATGCAGCCTGTTTAGAAGTAAGCTAGTTCAAAAGCTCTGACTTAAAATATTTTCTCTAGCACTTTCTCTCTTCAGCTCTTAAGTAAACATTTCAGCTTTAGTTTTTCCTATCTGCCTCTACATACAGCATAATCTTTTGCCCATTAAGTTATGCTTTGATACCTTGTCTAGATGCAAGAACCTCCAATCATCACATTTCTGTTTTCCCCTCTGATTCTAACAGTTTACTAGTGAGCCATTTAGATTGAAGTTTGAAGTCTCTCAAAGTGAAGGGAGTCATCTGTGAGGAGACTGGGAGAACAGTGGAAATGCAACCGATTTGGAGGACAGAACACAGGCCTTGGACTTTGTAGCACAAGGTGAAACAGATGCTCGGCCCCTTAGTTGCATGTTGTTTTTTGGAAGGGGTATTCTGAGAAAGAGAAAAATAAGCTAATATCCTCTAGCGATCAAAGCTATGAATAGAGATTTCTGAATAATCTTGAATCTTCCTACTGTTTTTTTTAATCAATTGATTTACTTGGAGGTGCTGCCCTAAAGGCTAATGAGGCAGTGGAGAGATTTATGGATGATATTTTCCAAGCTCTGATGGGACTTTTTTAATGCCTAATTAACTTTGTATCAAGGCATATACCAATCCTCCTGAAATTTAAGCTGTTGAGAATCCAGTTCTTAATAATGTATACTCAGGACCGATGAAAATGGAGTTTTTGCTTTCCAAACTTATGCTTTCCTGATTTACCTTGTCAGACCTCAGGGAGACCACCAACATCACTGGTTCTAGGCCTAGGCTTTTTGTATGCAAAGATTTGGAACTCTCCATGTAAGATGTCATCTTATGATGAAGAGTTGAGGGAGTTGTGTGGAAAGTGAAATTGGTTGTGTGGCTGAGACTGAGAACAAACAAGTGGCTGCTTGGTAGAGTATGTATCTCCTTTTAGAATAGTGTAGGGGAAAGACTGAGCCAAATATAAACAACTTTGGGAAGCCGGAAATACTTTCAATCCCATGAAAAGAACAGTATTTGTGGAAAAGTTGGGTAGCCTCATGCTGTATATAAACTATGCCCTACTATCTTCAGAACAATGCAAGCATCTCCACACAGTTTGTTTTTTAAACAAGCCACCCGGAGATGTGAATGATGCTTTATGGCTTTGGTTTTTCTCATGGAATGTGTCTGTTTTCAAAGTGAGATGGTTTCAAAGTATCCTCAGGAGATAGAGGCCTTTGGACTTTGAAGTTGATACTGTAATTAAGGCCATATATTTATATAAAAGTAAGCATTTGGGATGAGAACTCAGTTTCCTCCTTTCCTGCTGCTGATGTATGAGACTGGTGCAGCAGCAAGTATTTTGCTTTTTAGTTCTGGACTTGGCAATTGAGACATCTCTTTTAGCTGCATATGCTCAGGATTAGTACAGATCACTAACATTCACAAAAAAAGCGGCTGCCAAAGTGGTTGCTTGTGTGGTTCTAGGCATCACTCCTGGCAAATTCCACAACCCTCTGAGGATGCTTGGAAGATGACTCCAAGAGTTCAAGCTCAGGACACTTCTCTTAAATGCTATTTAGAAACTGGATTACAGGAGCTGCTACAATCTGTTGTGTAAAGTGCTGCAGAAACAGAATAAGGAATAGACTCTTCCCAAAACCATTAGCACCTTATACTGTAGTGAGAGGAAGGTTTAAGGTAATTGAAGCCCTGAGGAAGGGAGGTGCCAGGAGGGAGTTGGGGTTTTGATTTCATGAATCTGAATCCTGTGTTCTAGCCACAGCTGTGCTACACTCTCCTCCTGGCTCTTCTTGAGTTTCATCACAACAGGAAGATTATCTGGCTGTCAGTTTCTGAAAACCAGGTAGTCTTCTTTTGGTTAGACCCCCTGGATATGCCCAGCTGGAGTTCTGTTTGAACACATCCAGACTGTGCTTTCCGGTTCTCTTGAAGTACTTAAAATGTGTTACCTTTTGTGACTATCAGAAAGTGGTGTACCAAGCTAGTAAGCTCTTTCTGTAAGCACCATTTTCTTCCTTTCACTTCCAAGTGGTTATATGTTTTCTAGGTCGCAGCTCAGCTCTCTGTTATATTAGAAAGTGAGAGGTAGGCATTTAGAAAAGTACCTTGCTTGTCCTCAGCAGAGAAAGGAGAAAACCCCCAAATCTCCCTAGAAAATAGTTTACCTGTAAGTGGCATTCCACCTGAGGGGGCATGCACCAGATGAACCACAATGCAAAGTAACTAGGCTGTTGCAAAGAGAAAGGAGGCTGGAAGGATGGGAGAAGTACTGACCCCAGTAGTTCAGGCTGCAACAATTTCTGAGTGTGTCGCTTTCATGCGGGCAGGAATGGGAATCACTTCACATCTAGACCTCAGCTGGCATGATTTACTCTTCCTTGCAGTCCTGAGGGTGTCGTCATAAAATACTCCACTGCCCTTTGCCTGCATCATCTGTCCATTCTGGAGAGGGGAGCTATAAACACTGGGTAAGGAGAAACAGTTTATTCTCTTACACTGCAAAGAGGAAACCAAAGCAAAGTATCAAGCAGCTGCTGTTAATATGGTCTCAGAGTGGTAGACTGCTTAGTGCTTTAACTTATGGACTGTGGTGAAGATGTATACTTCTCTTAACTTGAGGTTTTCAAAGAGTACTGAATTAATTCCTACCTTGTAGCTCAATAGTCACAGGATACTTAATTCACTCAGTTTCTGTGTGAACTCCAGCTGCTGAGACTTGGGCATTTTGCATGATGCCCTCTTTGTAACACCAAGAATGGGATCTATGGTAGAGTTTTTCAATGAGTAAAAAATTATACAGTGTTATAATAGAGATTTCCAGGAGTTCTACAAATGAGATACAGTGGGTTTGGGCTATCTCCTCTCAGTGTCTGTGTGAGAACCTGCAATGGGCAGCTTCTGGACCATTTTTTATAGAGCTTGGTATGAGTGAGTTTGGGAGAAAGATTGTTGCCTGTTGATGTGACCTTCAAAAGGAGAGAGGGAATTTTAGGTTTGAGTACAGGCTGAAATGTTTTATTTCATGAAAAAGACACAAGAAAAGTTGAATTAATTGATGTATAATTCCCTAAGGGAATAGGATTTTATTAGAGGAAATGACTGCCAAAAAAAAAATCTGAAAATAATTAATACCAGCACTTCCAGTTTAAGTGCTCTGAAAGATAGAAAAGGAGGAGAATTTATAATCCAGAGCACAGGAGCTGAATTCAGGGGGCTGTATGTTTTATTCAAGGTATTGAACAAGCTGATTCTGAGAAGCAGATATTTTACAGTTTCAATTAGCACAGATTACTTTATTACTTTCTAGGCTACCAGACAGTAATTATTTTTGTAATGAGAAAGCTTTGCAGGTTTTCTAATTTGCACTGTACATACGGAATGAAATACAACAATAAACTATAACAAACAGGAAGTCAGATCTTTTAAGAACTTAGACTCTGAGAATGGACGGATGGTTCAAGAATACATTGTTGAAAATTAACAGCATGTAAATGTTGTAAACGTATCATCAGGCAAATTAGTGTTTATAAGCAAATAGACAGCATTTTAAAACCCCTTTCATTAGGGGGTGTGGTAGGAGAATAAGTGGAGCTGTGTGTGTGATACAGCCCTTGTTAGAATGTATTTTGAGAAGGAACTGGTACAAGTTAAAAGATTAATGAATCTGTTTTAGGCACTTGTGCTTGATCTCACTCAACCTGCCTAATTTCAGACACTGAAATGAGGAATCTAAGCTTTTCAAAGAGCCTCTTCCAGTGGAGTCCGTTGGCAGGACAAGAGGCCATGAGCACAAACTGAAACACGGGGGATTACGTCTGAAAATCAAGAAACTTTTTTTTACTGTGAGGGTGAGTGAGCACTGCAACAGGTTGCCCAGAGAGGTTGTGGAGCCTTCATCCTTGGAAATACTCAAAAGCTGTCTGGATGTGATCCTGGGCCCTGCTTGAGCGGAGGGGCTGGACAAGATGATCTCCAGAGGTGCCTCAACCATTCCGTGATTCTGAGCTCAGAGAACTAGCTGAGGGGAGGAAAGCTTTCTGTTGTGTTGAGGAAGAAAAGATCCAGAATTTTGAATGGAACTACCTGTCCATTCTGCAAGACACTACCTTTACAATAGAGAGGCAATTCCCAAGATGCCTTTCTTTGCACCTTATGTAGTTTGTGACCAAATCTACTGTAATTTAGACAGAGGGAGGGAAAAGTGGGCACTGAAGAAGTACTTTTCTTGTGAGGATCTACTTTCATGATTTGCACTGCAAGGCGAGGTAACAGAGAAGCTGACCAAGGCACTTCCCAGGTGGTAAAATTGTAACTCAGGCATCCCAGTGCATTCGCTTACAAGTACAGCTACAAGCTATGTACCCGGGTCCACCACTCAGATTAACATTTAATGTAGTGACACAAGTCACTACAGACACAAGTCTGTTTGCTGCTTTACCCTTTTATAATTTCCAGCTGTGGGAGTGCAGAGTTGAAGTGTAAATTCAATTCCACAGCCTCACCAGCAGAAAGTAGGTAGTGATGTAAGTGTAATAGATAAGGGGTGTCACTACTTCAAAACCTATTAAGAGACAAGAAGTCAGTTGACAGATACTTGGCAGGTGAAGAGGTTTTGTCTGTAGTTTCAGGGGACCAAGAGGACTGATGGAACACTTCTTGCTGTGATGGTACTTGCAGCAGCATAGCCCTTTCTTGTGCACTCTGCTTTGCATAGTGGTGGGAAGATAATGAAAAAGAGTTGAGCAGGGATCCCACTTGGATGAGTTAGTTTGAACTGACACCCTGTCTCCCATCCTGATGGCATGCCATGATGATCTAGCCTGCTTTCATGCTTGCTGACAAACATAGATGTACCAACAGGTCTGGCAATAAAAAAACTTCTCTAGCCAGTGACATTTTCCTTGAAGGTAGAGCAATTAGAATAGCAAACTCTAGTATTCTTCTCCTTCCATCTCAGTTGCGTTCGAGAAGAGGCCAGAACTGTGAAGCTGCTACACTTTGATACAGAGAAAGCAAACCAATTTAAAGGGAAGATGATGAAAGGAAAAGCAGTTCTGTGTAGTGTTAACTTTTTTGCATCCCCTTGGAAGCTTTTATCTTTGGAGCAATCACCCTTCCTCTTTATGATTGCATAATTAGGATTCAGTTGAGTTTAACAAGCTCATGCTGTGATATTGTTAGTGAATTCCTAATACTATGTATTCCAGGGCGCTATCTTAAAGACTGATTGATAATAATAGTTTCATACACATGAAGGATTCCAGCCACCAGTGTCCATCAAACACTGGCAGCTTTTCCACTGCAACCTCTTACTGTTGCCATCAACAGGAAGAGCTTGTATCTGCTGCCTAAGTGAGAAGGGGACTGCTGCTTCATAGATTCATCTCTGCAGAGGACCTTGAACCCCTTCAAAAGGAAGGAAATATGAGAATATAAAGTTTTATTACTTATTTTGTTATTAACACAATCAGCGAGGGTGGTAAATGATTTAAACAAAACTGCCAGAGGAAAGTGATCTTTTGAACTCATCACTTTGAGACTTAGATGCCTTGCAGGAAGATCTGCTCTGGTCCAGCACAATTTGTCAAGTTCAATAAAGAAGTAACTAGAAGGAATTATTTGCCCTGTGTTAGATGGGAGGTCAGTTCAGATGATCTGATATTCCCTTTTCCCTCAAAATTGTTGACTTGTGTTCATAAAGCCCACAGCAGCAGCAGACACACAAAACAAGCTTCAACTAAAAACCACTATTTGGAAATGTTTTCAGTAGTTCCCCTCTTTTTCCCTGCAATATAACCTTGCTGTTTTGAGTGGAGATTGACTTGCTTTAAACTAGTGTGGCCAGGCAAAAATCAGTTGTGTTTGTATCTAGGTTCCCCAGCAAAAAAATGAAAGTGATTTCTTTTGCAGCTCACTAAGGGGCATGGACAGTGCAGCCTCTGACGCACTGAAATATGTCTTTCGCTACCACTGAGGTCTGTAACTCACTGATGTGATTATCATGAGGAAAACAACAGAGGACTGGGGATGCAGAGTGTAAATGGTTTAAACAATAACAGTGTCCCTCTCAGACATCCTAGTGGGCTTTCAGAAATAACTCACATTGGAGTGTAGGGAAAAATATATGCAAATATATAGATATATTAAACTTCTTTGCAACCAAACAAGAAAGAACAGAGATGAGGGACCTGAGGCCTGTTTATCACTTTGGTTCCAACAGATAGTCAAATAAATAAAGTCCAGTGACATCTTTATAGCCCTGATGGAAAATGGTTTTATCTGGAGAGCTTATGTGTCTACACAGCTCTCTTAGTCTGACCATGTTTTTAGGAACACAGAAAATGCCTTTTCACTTTGAAGCATAGGGAATGATGAAGGGTGAGGTTCTCATAATCATAATGTCCTGTGGAGCTGCAAGTCTCAAGCTGTAGCTTCTCAGGTTCTATTGGGCAGTGTTGTGGTAAGGTCTCTGCTTGCTGGGGTAAGCAACATGCCTGTTCCTTATCTTTATCCTTATCCACAGCTATCTCTCATTATCAGTATTATTAATTTTGTGCAATGTTCCAAATGTTCTCCAAACTTTCTGATGACAATCTACTGTGCAAGCTTAGGCCAGTTCTTCAGCATTTGAATAAGCTTAGGCAAACAAGCAGTGCCAAGCTACTAGTCCAAGTTGGAGGCTGGGAATGCTAAGGGTGGAGCCCCAACTGGTCATGGTAGAAAGGTTGAACAATTATAGTTTCTTGGGGAGGAGGGACAAAATCCCCTTATTGTGGAGCTTCAGTGACATCTTATAAATCTCATGACCCTGCTGCTTGCTGTACTGTAGGTTCTCTGCTGTGTCCAGCTTGACTATAATAAGCAGTATCTCTAGCACTGTGATTGCGCATCCCCTTGCAGCACTGACTTCCCAACTTCTCTGAGGGTACTGAGGTAGTATGTTTTCCATAAGAAATAAAAATTTTAAAGTTTCTTTCTCTGTGGACTTGGAATGGAAAAGATTCAAATAGTTCTATAGTACTGAAGTCTGTGTTACTTCCCTTTGAGACACCTCATTGAAATGTTGAAGCCTTCTGTATTAAGGAGCAAATGCAGAGGTATTATTTAGTAGCTATAAATATACTTTAAAATATTTTAAAATAAAAAGTCTACAAACAAAGTAGGAAGGGTGAGAAAACTAAATGGAAAACCAGGAATGTATCCAAGCCAAATACTACTTCTTTATGTGAGTGATATCCAAATTTTTCCATAGAAATCTGAAATAGACCAAATGTTTCTATTTCAACAACCCTCTATTTTCTTCTTGGAAAGAGTTTGATTGAGAAGAGTTGTTAGCTCAAAAAAGACAGGACTATGTGTAGTAATAGGCATTACAGCTAAAAAGAAACTGCTGTGGCCCTGCCCTGTTTTCTATGTTCAGGCAGAACTGAGATTTTATTTTGCTCTAGTACCAATCCATAAAAGTGTGATTAGGAAGTCTGGCTTCCAAGCTGCTATTCAGCAGATGTCCCCATTGTAAAATTAGATCTCTTGTTTATTCCCTGCCTGTTGTTTCTTTTCAAAAGTATCCATTGCCCATCACCACAGTGCAAACATGTGCATGGCACAGCAGACATGCTACAAACACCTAGGAAGAATTGATCATCCCTTTCTTGTGCTAGAGAATGGAGCCAGAACAATTCTATCTGCTCTTCTGGTATCTTGTGGCTCCCCAGTGTGGTGCTTAGCTGCCATTCTTCTCCAAGTAAATGTGATTACTCAGAGTGGAACATTAGTAATAAAGGTCTCTGATTCTACATGGCAATTGTGCATATCCTTATCAGCCCTTTCCAGTGATTATTTTCCTGGCTCAGAATGTCATGACTTAGTCACCATGAAAATCCTGCATGGAAGGCATTCCTTTTCTTGGCCCTCTGGCTCAGTCATATGACTGTAGTTTTGCACAAATAGGAATAAATAAGAAAACCAGTTCAAACACTAAGGACTGTGTCTTCCTCTAGTAAAAACCAATATGGTTCCATTTATTTCCCAAGCTGTGGTGATTTATACTACCTGGTTTTCTCTGTCTCTGATGTGGTTTTCATCCTGAAGCAAAATAAGGGAAAATAAAGCAGTTTGATCATTTATGGGACAGACATGATGGCCAATGTAATCACTTTTTTCCTCATTTATGAAATAGTGCTGAATTTGTGAATACTTTTCATCCTCTGAACTCCTTCACTTGACAAAAGTACCACTTGTTAAAGGAAAAGTTACCTACCAATACGTACCATGTAGGCCTAAACTATGGATTAGGCTGCAAAATGCTATTGTAGTGGAAAACCTAAAAATCACTAGTCAATATTAAGTCCCCCTGTCAAGGCTGCACTGGTGAGCTGAGCTAATGAAGCTGTCTACGAAATGATAGCAGCAGGGAGAAGATAATTTATCCTCATTATTGCTCTGCATCTGGCAGCATGTCAGAAAGGCTCTTCTGACGTTGGCTCAGGAATGTGGCTGCTGACAGTAGGAATAGTTTTTCAGGCCTTCTGCGACAAAGCCTGAACTGTGCACAGGGCTGAGTGGGCTCACACTGAGGAAGCACTATGCTGTGAGCAGTGCTGTCATCTGCTCCTCAAGGTAGTCTGGACCACTTCAGTGGTAGCCCCTACTGCTGGGCCACAATGGGTTGCCTGGGATCTGTGGATTGGGAACTTCAGGCTTAGCTATAATATTTAGCCTAAAAGACAAAGCTTTATCTCTCTCTTGCCTGACTCTGGCAACAATCAGAGCAGAGTGATTAGTAAACAAGGTCTATCAGTGTCAGTGGACACCAGGCTCTAAGCATGCCCTTTGCTATCTTCTCTCTCACTCCTAGTTTAGGGGACAAAGTAAGCAGGTGTGAGATGGAAGCAGGCACTGTTTCATTGCTTTTTTGATGTGTAGAGCTATTGTAATTTTAGCCCTGTGAAAGTCAGCTGCCTTATAATTAAGGCTTTGAGCTGTTTTTTCTTTGCCTTTCATCTCTGAGGTCATGTTTACCAGGAAGAAAATAAGTAAGAACTCTCCCACGATCAACTCTAGAATTTTATCCTTAGAAAATGCTGGGTTTAAAATGATTGTGGTCAGTTAAGGGGGCAGCACTACAAATAAATACAAATAATGGTGAATCTCCAAGTAATATGGTTCTATCATATAGCATAAGCTCTGAGAAACAGATCGAACCCTTTGGCCGACCCTGTGACCTCGATGGCTTTTTCGAGATAGCGGTGAGACTTCAGTGTTACATGCCTCTTCCTGCCCAGTGTTGAACTTGCTAAATGCCTTCATTAATGATGCTTGTTTGTGCTTCCCAGTTACTATCAAACTCCCTGCTACTAACTGCAGACAACTTAGCTGAGAGGGTCAGGAACAGAGCTTTAGACACTGCTATCTCCAAGGTTATTGGCACAAATCCCACAGAAACAGCAGTGACTGTCATTTCAGAATTGCTGTGATCTGATAGCTTTTGTCACTGTGTTGCCCTGCTAAAAGTCAAACCAGGGATCCAGCAGCCAAAGGATCTCAATAAATACCAGTTCTGTTTGCTATGTGGCAGAGAGTACTGAAGAGATTTTCATGCCGTACCACTGATATTGGAGTTGCTTAGTCTAGAGACTGGGCAGATAAATAAAAGGCAGTAGGAAGAGGGGAGTATACCTTGCAATTTGCACTGGCTAGAGTACAGCAAGAGCCTTTGGCAGCAGCGACTGACGTTTCTGTCAGATATTGGGAAACTTTGCCAATACTAGAGCTGAGCACTGGGATGAATTGCTTCATGAGGGACAGGAGTAAGTGGGTCACGGATTATCTGCTTTCAGTTAGCACAGCATCTGGGCCATCAGAGAGGGAACTGAGGTGTCGGCTTCTATGTTCTTCGCTCTGCTTGTTGCCTTGGATGAGTAATGCTTCTTGCTGCCTCTGTTTTGCTGGAGCATAGAGATGCTTTGCTACCCAGAAATTCAAAGTGCTGTGTAAAGTACACTGAAGCTAAATGATGTAGTACGTAAAGCCAAGTATATCCTACAGCCTTAAATTTAATCTACAGAATCGCATTCTGTGCTATGAATAATAATTTATTACTGTAAATTACCAAAATAGATGATTAATTGCCTTGTATTAGCACTGCATTCTCCAGTGAAATTACTGCTTCAGCCATGGCTTAAAAAATCTTTCATCTCTTCTTCAAATGAAAACAGTAGCACCTTCTTACGTGTTAATCAAGCCCTCCATTAATCAGGATAACACATGATAATTGTGATTACAGTTAGAAATCAGTTAAAGCTCACCTTAAAATAAAGCGTGGAGAAGGAAGCAATTAACGTAACAGAGCCAGCACACCTGAAAGAGGCAAATATTTTTGACAACACCAAAAGCTTACTTTTCATTTTTGTGTATATCTAAAATAGCTCAGAAGCTGCCAAGGAAAGAAACCGAGCTGGGACCTGTCTTTCCTCACAAACAGAGATGTATCCAGAGATGTTTAGGGCTAAGCAGCAGTGCCTTGGCAAAAGCCCAAGGATGTTGCATGATGTGCAGCATAGGAGCAGTCCAAGGGGATGGCTGTTTCAAGCATCCCTGTCTGTTCTAGACTTCTTCCCTTGCCCTGCAAATATTAGCACAATGATTGAGGCAAATGCTTTCTGTGCTGCCTCTGCCCCAGTGCTAAGGATGGTGTGAGCAGAAATTAGGTGGATCCAGGTGTCCATCTCTGCCCCTAATCTTGTGGGGGGGAGAGCACTTGGTCAGGAGGGTAGGACTTACTATATGCTCCCATGTTCCCACTCACTGTGGTCACATGTGCCAAGGCATGACTGTGTGTTTAAACCTTGTCCCTTACAATGGCAAACAACAAGCTGTGAACAACTCTACACTGGGCCTGTACTTGAGCTACATTGTAGCTGATTCTTACTGCACAACAAACACCTTTATTCCCGTGGCTTTTCTTAAGCATCTATCTAGGATGTCTAATACTGGAGCGAAGGCTTGTTGCAGGCCAGTGGGGAGAGGCAGGTGTCACACTCCCAGAAGTGAAAAGGCTGAATTTTGCAAATAAGAGTCCTCTCTAATGGAGCTTTTGGAAGTGCACAGTGCTATGCACAGTGCTCTCAACTAGGTGATGGCTTCAGCCTTTGGCAGGTGATCATTCATGTGCATTTAAAGCCCTTTGGTGCCCATAGCATCTCAAGCTCTGTGTTGCTTTGTAATCAAATGGATTTATTCACTGCCTTTTCATTTCCTCACTTCAAAACATTCTGGTGCTGCTTCTCGAACAAACAATTCTGTAACTCAGGTGTATAAACATTCCTCAAAGGCAGAGAGGTTAGCTTCTGCAGCTATTAGAGTGAAATGTTAAATGTGGGTTTTGTCTCTCCTGATCCCCGGAACTAATTCTGGTTTTGGCATCTTGCTTCTCTGGTTTGCTTGTCGATTTCTGCAGCTTGATTAATGTTCTGATTTTCCAGGCTCAAAATTTAGTTGAATCTTTCAGTTCAATGTAAACATTTGCAGTGCAAAAGATAGGGACTGGCACCATCAGTGGTATGAGACTGGGGTGTCATACCAGGCTTGAGTAGATGTTTATGCACTTTATAGCAACCTCTTACTTCCTGTCCAGAACCCTCAAATACTCACTCAGCGAGGCCATTCCTCCCGTGTGTGCTCAGCTCTCCTCAGTCTCATGAAAAGCATGACTTAAACTCAGAGTGTGGCCATCCAGAAAGTGTTTGAGGAGTGTATTTCTCTCTGAGCCTCCTGCTGTGGATAAGCTCTGAGGCAGAACTTTCAGGATCTGTCTCCAACTTCTTGGTAAAAGAAATCAGTAGCTGAAATGCTTAGAGGGCCCTGTTCTTGTGCTCAGAAAAAAGGGGAACTGATGGTCAGACAGCAGAAGGATGTGAACCCACTTGTCTCTCTGGGAGTAACTTTCTGGTGAGAAAATGACTGGCATAGATAGCAACAGAAATCACTGGGTTTGGACTTGCCAGCCTTGGCCTCTAATAATTAGGAGACAAGAGATGATAGTAGTTTCCCTGAGCAAGGATTGTTCATCCCTTCTGTGCCTACTAACAGCATCTTGCTGTCTTGTGCCAATGAGCTTGTAATAGGCTCCACAGGCAATAAGCTGACCAGAAAACATAGACCCAAGAGAAAAGGTGAGCTGGTAACAAGGCTGATGCAGGGAGAAGTCAGAGTTTGGGACTGTCTTTACAAGGTGAAGCTGTTTTCTTGTGCTTCCTCTTTTCTTTTTCATTAAGCCACCAAAACCAAATCCAGTTTAATTTTCAAAGATGGATCTGATAAGCCAACTCTGTCTTGTTTTCCTCTCTAATAATCTTCTTTTCAAATATCACTTGTTTCAGTAAGGACCGTTGTTGTATGGATAATTTCCCCAAAGTAA
Source organism: Strix uralensis (assembly GCF_047716275.1). NCBI lineage: Eukaryota > Metazoa > Chordata > Aves > Strigiformes > Strigidae > Strix > Strix uralensis. Next base: position 2,061,620 of record NC_133997.1, on the reverse strand, counting down.
ACTATCCCTTTTGGCCTCTGGGAAGTGCTAACGAGTAAAGATTGCCCTACCAGCAGAACCAACATCTTCTGTCCCCTGCCAAAGAGCCAGATGGAGGTAGGCTGTAATCAGGTCACGTAAGAAAAGGGTAACTGAAAGACTTGGAGAAGGCAAGAACTGGGAAAGGCTATCACAGCTATTTTTGATTCTTAGAGAGGAAAGATTAATTTAGATCTTATGGTGTACACAAGGAAAAAAATCTGTTTGAAAACAAAGGGGCCCAGTTCTGACTGTTCTTACAGTCTTTGTAATTAACTGCACTGATGAAAAGAGAACGCAAACTGCTTCTGCATCATTACTGAGCCCTAGTCTTTCAAACAAACAGTTCAAGACTCAGGGCTTTGTTCAAAGTAAAAAGGGAGGAAGCAAATTCCCTGGTTGCAGCAGAGGCAGATGTAAATGGAGTATCAAATGTCATTGATTAGGAAAGACAAAAAATTGTGTTGCCTTGAGAAATGGTGTTGCTGACTTACTGTAAAAATCAATGACATGTTATTACCTCAGCCCAGAATGAAAAATGTAATAGTCTAAGGCTTAAGAAGTGTGAGTCAAGTAAGATGCTTTCAGATTGAAATGTTACCATTCTTAACCAGAGTACTGTAAAGCAAAGTTTATCAACAACTCTCTCCTGACGAACCAACCACCAAAATGTTGCAGGCTCCATTTCAACTGATGTAAACTGATGAATGGAGCCATGGATAGCAATATGACAGAAGAGAAGGCTGCAAGTTAGAATTGTAGTGATGGGGTAGCATGAGGAAAAGCTGGGTATTTGCAGAAGGAAGCAAGACTGAGATACATTTACATGATGGGAGAAAAAGTTGATGTTTGACAGGAGGTGCATCTCTAGAGCTCTGTGTGTGTGTCATATTCCCTTTGTTATCCTGTGCATTGTCGTCTTGGGACTGCTGGGTCTGTTTTCAGCAGTTGCTTATGTGGTACTTTCTGTGTGCCCACAAGAGACACCATCCTATTCTCAGCTGGGTGGGGAAAGATGAGCAGAGCATGGAACATTAACTACTCCTCCCCACCCCCAGTTAAAACCCACCCAAAAGCAAAACCAGGTTTTATTTTTACATAAAATAGCTTTTAGTGTGTAAAGCCATGGGGGTGGTAAAAAAGTGATGCTTTAAGAAAGCAATTAATGTTTGACAAGATAGAATGGATGTGCAGTTTTTGTGGCAATGATGGGAATTTGCAGGGGTTGTCTGAGAGCATCACCTTCTCTGGAGACTTGTCCTACTTGCACAGACATGGAAAGCCCAGTTTTCTAAGCTGTTTTTGTGAGAAGGGAGAATATTGTGGGGACTGAGTCATGAAAAGCTCTGCATTTGGGGCTCAGCAGTCTAGAAGCACAGTGTCTGGCTGATGAACTGTGTGATTCTTGCATGGACTGGCCTCTTTACTGTTGGGTTTGCATTGGATTTTAGCAGAAGTTGCACAGACATCTCTTAGGAAGGGTTTTTGTAGAGTAGATCATGCCTTGCCCTAACTGGACTTATGAAGTCCTTCCAAGTCCAAGAGATTGAAGAGTAAAACCAAGGAAGATGGGAGCTGACATCAGTAAGAATAAACTGAAGAAACAGTAGAACAAAAAGGGTGAAGGACCAAAAGGAACAAAGATGGAGTGAAGGCCAATAGACTGAACAGCGTGAGGGATGCCGAACTGTAAAATAGGTGAGGGGAAAAAAAATAAATCCTGTTATTTCAGTGATCTGTTTTCTCCCCTTGCAAATATCTGAATCTGGAAACATTGATGTAGGACTAAAAGTAACCTAGGAAGAAGCTAGAAAGGATTGTGCAATTGAAAGCATTACAGCAACTCAGATATGTTTTAAAGCTCAAAGGAGTCTAGGCTGATCCTAGTCATTGTAATAGAGGCAGGTGGGGGAGTTGCAGCATTAGGTGGCAACACTGCTGTTGGAAGCCCTTGGATCTTCTGCTGCTTTTCCTCTTCCTTTTCTCCCACACTAGCCAGTTCTACTTTTCTGACAATGGTTAATGGAGCTGTGTGCTTGGTGAAATGCTGAATGAATGGGAACTTCTAAAAATAGAAGTTGAAATGTTGTAGTAGAAGATGATAGTGAGGTTGGGCCTGTTCAGAAGCCAATTTCAGGAGTTGCTAGTCTATTCCTGCTCATCCATTCATCAAACAGGGGTTGGTAATCCCCATATTGTTGTGAGAAACATGTTTGTTCTGACACAAATATAGTAAATGAAGTGAAAAATGACTCATTAGGAGTGGCAAAGTCTCGTAATGCAAATGAGTGGAGGAAGTACCTTTCTCAGAGCAGTGAGAGAGGGGACATGATAACGGAGAAAGGTATTGAACTAACCTTTTCCCTCTGGTATTTAAGTTTAGCTTACCCTCTGACCAAAAGGACTGCAAATCAATTAGAGCTGACAAGTCCAACTTAAAGTGCATCAGTAGGGCAAATGGTAATGTCTCAGCATTAAGAAAAATTCTCCGCTGTTTCTGACCTTGAATGAAATAAAACACCCTCTGCTTGTCAGCATTCAAGGTTCATCCAGTATCTGCAGAACTGCCTGTGTGTACCTATTATGTAGCACAAGCAAAACAGGGGAAAAAATCTCTATTGGTGTGCATCAGAGTTGGAGAATACTCAGGCTTCCTAAAGCTTTTTGAAGGAGCTGCTGGGTTGCTCTGGCTGAGACATGACCACTTAGAAGCCATTTGGAAAAAGAAACATAATTTACGGCATTGCTTATTTTCATCCTTCCTGTAAGAAGGTACAGGGAATTTCTCTGATACATCCAAGCTTAGAACTCATTGCTTCCTAGAAAAATGATACTTGGACATGATGTCAAATGTCAGTGTGTTCGAGGCATCCAAAGAGGAAATGGCATGTGTGTCTCTGGAAAGCATTAGCTGCGGTGCTAGGGAACGTCAATTCCAGCGTTTCTTCTTTTGCAGTTTTTTAACACTTAAGCTATTATAGTGGAGCAGGAACAGGTCAGCAGGGAACTGAAGCTTAGAAATGAGAGCTGAAAGGATTGTTAGGTCCATTTATTTATACTTCTGAGGTTGGGTTTGCAGTAAACTTTTCTCAGAATCTCAGGCAATAGCTGTTCTTCCTAACATTTCATTTGAGGAAACAGAGCAATTTTATTTTCTGAATACTTTTCTTCTGCTCAGGCTGAGGTCCAGGCTGTGTAATTCCTACTTTGACATCCACAGAAGCATTTCTGAAGCGCTTCCATAAGCATAAATGTGACTCTTGGAGCATAACCAGAGTGCCCATAATTTAGTTCTGGACACACTATGTCAGGGTAGCTCATCGACATGCTCCAGTGTCATCTACTCCAAGTGTTTTCCCAAGCTTAATTCCATCCCCTTATGCTTTATCTTGTCCTGTCCACTCTAATCCATTTCTCTTCTTTTTCGAGTCTAGATCATTCATGTTTATCAGGTTTGCCTCTTCATCGTTGATATTTGTTGGGTGCACTGAAAGATTTAATTTGTTTAATAAAAAGCAACCCCCCTCATCGCTGGTCTTTCATTTTCCAGTGCTCAGAAGCCTTGGGCAGCACTTAAACTTTGACCCGGTTTCACCCCATCCATGCAATCTCAGAGGCATTAAAACCAACCTTTTTGTACTGGTTGGGAGGCAGAGAGAAGTCACAGAAGGATGACCAAAAGGGAGCACTGTGTCCTCCTGTGCAAAGCACAGACTCCTGCGTGAACCAGAGAAAACAGCTGCACCTCTCCCCACCTTTATGTTTACCTGCTGTTTCAGATAGTGGCTCATGAGGGCAGGGCGATTGTTTCAGCTCTCCGGCTATGACACATGACAAATTGCTACTTACTGGTATCACTCTGATGAAATAAGTAAAACCTTGGAGAACTTAAAACTTAGATTACTTTTTAATATGAGTAACTTTAATAGAAAGGCTTAAATGTTTCTTTCTATTGCAGTGCCTCAGCATTTCTATAGTCATAAATTCTCTCACCAGTCTGCTATTACAGATGTATCAATTCTTTCTACTTCTCTGAACACTGAAATTGAAAGAAAACAAGGTTTAGGCTTTATGTATTTTTAATTTAATGAAATTCAGCTCAAAGTTGTAGAAAAACAGTTCTTGGCATGAGGTACTCCCACCTTTAGAAAGGCCTCAGTAAACCAGAGCAGCAGGATGGTCAGATGCAGGATTGCACATCAGCAGAGGGGGTTTTTTTTTCCCAGCTTTGTGTCTTCCTCATGTATTTCAAGTCCCCCTCTTCTCCATGTTAATTCTGTTGAGTTGAATTTATACTACATTTTATCTGGTTTAGCCCTGCCCTACCCTTCTCTGAGAGAAGGAGTCATGAGGCTGAGGGGAATTCCACTACTAACAGGGTGGGGTAATGTTCACCTACTGTTCTTTCAGACACCTTGGATGTAGCTTCAGAGCTTGTGAGCAGCTCAGCTGGTAAGAAGAATCCAATACTACTTAATGAATATAGGAGTAAAGCACACTGTGACAACACTTCTTGCATGTGAGATGTGTTGTTTTTTAAATCATCTCTCCCCCACTGGAAATACTGAAAGTTCAATCATCTTCGTCCTCACAGCTAATTTTATTCATACCAGGTGAAGTTCTGTGCATCAAGGAGAACTATAAAGGCAAGCACATGAAATGATAAAGGAAAGTGACAAGAAAAGACTGGGGGGAAAAATAACAGACATGAGAAAAGTTAAAGCAGGAAAGGAAAGAACTACATGCTTATTCCCTCCCACCTCTACATTAGGACAAGCACTTTTCTCCTCAGTACAGCAATGCAGATGTACTGCAAAGAGCTCTGAAGCTGGGAAAGGAAAAGTGCAGCAAATGGCATGCTCTGAAGGAAAAGAGGTGTCCTACAATCTGGTGTTTATCTTGCATGTCTTGCTACAGCTGAGTTCCTTGATACTTGTGGAAGGGGAGCTAGAGAGGCAGCTACACTCCAGACAACAAGACAAGCGTGATATTTGCACGAAAGCGCAGATAAAAGCCTCATCTTTTAAATGAGTAAAGAAATGAAACAAAAAAAGGGGTTTGCTTTCTTGAATACTCTTAAGATTTTTTTGGTGTGGTTTTGGCTTTTGGGTCTGTTTTTTTTGGTGTTTGGAAGTGCAAGTGTCTGTGCTTGAGTTCATAGGGCTAAGAGGTGTTAGTCTGAATGAACATGGGGAAAATACAGGAGTATATGCATCTGGGTGGCTTTGGATGACTGTTCCTGGTAAAGGAACTGGACTTAAAGACCTAGAGGGTCTTTCCCAATTGAACAAGCATTTCCTAACAGCAAGGGATGTACCCTGCTGTAGGGTATGCCTGCACTTTGAGAGTCTTACCCAAGGACTGAGGCCAACGTGAAGAGGAGTATAAGTTAAACCATTAACTGTTCCCAAGAGTGCAAAATCATTATTTTTAAAATAAGGCAGATAGAGATGCACAGGTCAGAGATAAATGGATGGCAGAAAAGTGTATGTTTCAGTGAATTTTAGTTGTTCTTGTTGTGGAGAACACCTGGGACAAAGGTCATGTATCATAGCCTTTTCTGTTTCAATAATTTTTATTGTTGTTTTATAAAATCATCTTAGTCCTTAGCACAAACTCTGAGCTTATTTCTTGCAGAATATATTCCCCATGGTTTATTTAGAGGTATGGATTAACACCTGTTCTTCACATGGTGTTTCAGGAGAATTATAGTTTATGTAATCAACAAACAGATTATCCTGTTGTCACCGTGTTCAGTGTGACTGTCCTGGCACTTGGAAAACATGCATTCTTTTATTGTTCCTGATCATTTGATTATTTTAATCAGTCATGAACTAACACAAAATGCTCTCAGCAAGCAATTATGTGTTTTAATAACGATGGACACAATGCTTTTCTCTTTAGAGAGTGGCTATGAAAAGAGTAGTATCTCATTGAGTCTGCATCTAAATGAAGTTTACAGCAGCTTTGGAATCACTGTATGAGTCCCTGAGGATAAAGCATGGGTCCGTTCTGCATATTCCTTATCTAGCCTTATCCACATGGCAGACATTATAAATAAAGGGATGTTAGTAGTTCTGTCACTGAAACAAACAGCTTATACATGGAGGAACAGGCACTAAATAAAGTGCTCCAAGGCGCTCAGTTGACAAGGCGGTTCATAAACACTAAATGGTAGGCCCCAGCTATGACTTAAACTTGGATTAGCATCTCTGCTGGGGCTTGAAACCTAATGTGCTGCTTACACAGCTGTGGGGGATAGAGCAACCCAGTGCACTTGTACTGCTGCTGAGCAGTCTCCCTTGGTCCAGCTCTGGGACCCTATTGTTAGCTAAAGCCTGAGCACTGGCAAGAGAGAGACAGTTTTACAAAAAACTTTTCTTAATGACCTAGGAAACCAGCTACTGAATGTTAAAAATAGCAGAGCTGAGGATATCTCCCTGACCATCTGCTGTTGAGAGCTGCTCTCAGCCAAGGCAATGCACTCCACACTGTTTTGCAGAACCAGGTTTTACTTAAGACTGAAGGAAGAAAATGGCTGAGGTTTGTCACTCTGAAGACTTTAGGACCCCTCAGGTTAGTGAGGTACCTCAGAGCAACAGGAAGGCTGCGGAACTCTTAAGATAGAAATTATTAGCTTGTATCCCCAAAGAGGAGTTTAGTAGCCACTCTTGAAGACATGGGGAATTTTCTGGATGGCTTTGGTAGAATTTGATTCACATTGGTAGGCAGCCTTGTTGTTCAATAGGGAGCAATATTTTAAAAACTCTTATGATCAACCCTCCCCAAAAAAGCAGATAAGATTTTTGGCTTTGATCAAGCTCAAAAGCAGTTTCAAAAATGAAAAAAACGTGTGTTAAATCAACCTGAAGAACAGTATGTTTGATCACAGAATGATTTTTCTTCTTAATTGGGGCATTCTTTAATACTTTCTACTTTGACTTAGGCCAACAAATACTTGAGATGTCAAAATCTCCACCCCTGAGGATTTGTAAAAAAACTGTAGACAAAACACTTTCAGAAATGGTTTGGATACTGCTGATGGAAATGATTGAGAATGGAATTTCTCAGCATGGTCTTATCTGCTAGAGGTCATAAAACACCTAGAAAGCCTCACCAAAATGTTAGCAGAACTAACAAGCCATGCATGCAAACGAATGTAGGAGAAAACAGAGTAAGATAGGCTGTGAATTTTTTTTCCCCCAATAAGTTTTAACTGGTCCTTAAATTTTTATTTATTTCGTCTCTTTTTTTCGTAAAGTGTTTTGTGCCCTTTTGATTAAAAAGAGAAGCAAGGAATTATCGGACCTCCCAAGCTCATTCCCAGCCCTCCTGGTGCTTCTAAATATGATTTTAAGTATCTTCAGTCAGAATTGCACACGACCTTCATGTGTCCATGTTTGAAAGTGCCAATTGCTTCCAAGACTCTGCAGAGTAGCTGTAGGAATAAAAGGGAGAGGGGGGAAAAAAGGAGAAACGTATATACCCAAACACAACATGTTAACAACTAGTCTACAGGAAAATATCCTGTGTCCAAATGACAAAACCAGCGTGGAAGCAACTAGCAGTGAGTTGCTGATGAGCGACGTTCTTTCTAATGATGCTGGAGATCCAAACTCAGAATTCGTGTGGAGCACTCATGAAGGGTGCCCAAATGTTAATTAGCACATGCAATGGCATCATTACCAGTTTAAGCAGAGTCACACAAGTCATGGACCTTTCTGACTGCCTCTTAGGAGCAGTAATCGAGCAAATTCAATCATCATGAGGACAGTGTACAATCAGGTAATGTAGGATGGAAAATACGAGTCTTTAGCAGTGGACATTTGGAGCCGAGAACTAGGACAGAGAGGAGGATGGCACATGGGAAGGAGGAATAGAGGCCGTCATGATGGCTTGTCTGTTCTGGTAAGCTCAGGTCTCATTTATAAACTGGCACACTGTCCCATATACATACTCACACTCATCCCTATTTGGTCAGCTCCTTTTTTTGCCACTGATTAAAAATACCAAGAGGATCTGTAAGAAAGCAGGCAAGATTCATTTCTGATCTAAATGGTGGGAAAAATGCTGCCCATTTCAGGATGAGAGCATTGCACCTAATTGGGAGCATCACGAAGTCTCAGATTCTATAGCAGACCCATTTGAACAGGAGGGTACTGAGGTAGCCTCCTGCAGACATATCTAGCCCCTTTTTCTGGACCTTCTAAAGCCCCTGTGTCTTGCAGCCTGCCTAAAGGCCTCCTAATTCTGCACTATCTCAGACCAGGAAGGAGTTAGTTTTGTGGCATGAACTGTTGGTGCACAGGAAAATGGGGGCACAAGCACAGCAAAACCTAGCATGCTCCTGCTAACCTAATCAGTGGTGTCTGTAACAGAAGATGCAGCATCTTTTACTCGTGACATAGGTGTGCCTCTGGGTCTTTGCTGCTCTGACTACCTGCATTTCATTGTGCAGACATGCCATCATAAGCATGTGTGACAAAGACTAAGAAAGAATGACTCTGAAATGGAGATCCCTGTTGTTTCAGAGGGAAGAGAGGAGCTGTGATAGGGGTCTGGGGCCATCTGAGAGCCTAGCAGGGTGGTCAGAGAAATTCTCTCTTCCCTTTGGGGCAAATGCTGTGTTTGCACTGTAGCCACCAGGCACCAGGGCTTCACAGAGCCCCCCGGAGGCTTAACCTCAATCCCTCATTCTCTGCCTTCCCAAAATGTCACATCTCACACAGGTGTCTCTATCCTGTTCCTCCCTATCTCACAATCCATAACACTGTTGGTTTTAGAAGGAAAAGTAAACCTTCAGTATTTCTAAACCTGTACTTCAAAGTGTTTCTCTGCATATAGAAATGCTGTGCCCTAGAAACTGATAGCAGCTTAGAATCCCCTGCTTAGATATGATGTATATGTACAAACTTGAACAATGAAATTATGGAAGCTCAGCATAAAAAATTATCGCTGTTCTAAAGCCACCGTGACCCTTGATGCATCAGGCTTTGGCAGGAGGCCAGCCTACCACTTAGTCTGATGTTTCTGGAAAAAAAGGGAGCTAAATGACACTTTTCATATTATATCTAATCTTTCCCCTTACCCTAGCATGTTGAATTCAACTTTGCTCTAGGCATGCCAATCCATGCTTCTCTTTCCATTTTCTAGCTGAGTTTTGGAATGGTATATTAATCTAGAAACAATTAAATAAAGTTCCATTTATCTGTTAATTATAAGGAAATGGGGAGTGTTTCAGTAATACTACAATTGTTGTGTTCTGGTTTTGCAGCTTCTTTCTAACATAGTTGTGGTGCAGGAGAGGGGGAGGAGAAGAGAGGAGGATGTTTATAACTTTTGAGCTCTCAGCATGCTTAAATAAATGAGTCAGAGCAGTGAGCTTGATATGAACATGTGCAGGACTGACCGGCTAGATGGGAGCACAGGTGACACTGTGTGTGCAATGCCCTTAATTTCTTGTCAGTGCATTTCATCAGTGAGCTAGTTTCCCTGCTTGTGCCTTTGTGTGGATTCTGCTGCAGGCCCCCTGGGCTGTGCAGCTGCTGAGCCAAGCGCTGCTCCAATGGCCTGATTCCTCACCCGAAGTACCAGCTGTTCCTCCAGAGCTGGGGCATTCGTGAAACACGACCGAATGGTGGGATGTCGTACTTGTATGCACAAAAGCAGACTGGTAAGAATATCTTCCAAACTCTAAAGGGGATAAAAAAAATTCCTTCCCCAGGTAAGGAATTTGGAGAGCAAAGTGTTTGGCAGACACTTCCCCTGACAAAGCAAATAAAGGATGATGCAAAGGAAGAATTCATAGTAAGAGCCCAGAGCTGGGCACCTCTTGAAACCTGTGGTGTATTCTGCTCATCAAAGCAGCCTCTGCTTTGGTCTCTGACTGGATAGATGTTTGTGCTGCTATAGTGTTGGTGCTCAGTAATAAATATCAATATATCCAGATGCTTTAATGAGACAGGAACAAGAAATTAAGATGTTTGGAAGAAATCACAGCAGCCAGGATCTTCCAACTTCATTTCCTGAATGACTTAACCTAAAACCCGTGTTCTAAAATTGTGTGAACTGTGTGGTACCTTTTTTGATCTTCTGTTCCATTCAGCAAGTTTAGCAGCTCATTAGGGTCTCTTGCTTTTATATTGACTTGGGTGATGAACACTGTAAAGAATTGTGGGTCTGTATTGGTATTAATAAAAATTATAGTGCAAAGGCAAGGGCAGATAAACCCTGGCCTTTGAATGGTGTGAGAATTATGCAACAAAACGTATCTTCAGCTGAGGATTTAGCTCCAAGCTCAATCATGTAGTGCCCAGCTTTGTAAATGATGCTTTGTCACTGGTCCAGTGTAACAGGATATAAAATTGACCATATCAGATTTGTTCACTGATATTCAGCATATTTGGTGACCTCTCTGCAGCAGTGTGCAGGGGCTGAGACATCGGACAAGAGCCCACTTACTCTCTCTTGATCTTGCTGTGCTGCTTGTGAGCAGCAGGTGGGGTGAATTCTGTCCCCAGACTAAGCAGGTGGCATGGATATTCCTATACATGAGTCTTTTATCTTGACTCAGTAATTTTTTCAGGGTGAATTAGGGACAAGGAAGAAGATCCCTCCTCTGCTGGCAGTTGCTTTTGGTCTCTGGTCTCTCTGTTAAGCTACTGAAGTACTGTACTACCCGCACAATTCTCTAGCACGCTGCAGTATGGCATTTCTCTTGCCTTATCTAAGCAGTGGTGGATTTCACTGTATTGCTGTAGCAGAGGTTGCAAGCACATATTTAAACTCTGATGTCACCCGCTCTCCCTACACAGCATTTGAGCATGTGTGACTTCTTTTTCTGCAGTCCCTGCACATAAATATTTAATACCCACAATGAAGCAGTGGTAAAAATCCATTTAATTAATCCAAATGCCACCATTCCTTCAGCATGTTAGGTAGATTTGCAGGACTAAATTAGGCTTTGTATGCTGATAGCTGTGCTAAGTGGGACCTGTGATCATGTCAAGGCCTGGCTTCCTTGCTACACAGCGAGGAGAACCCTCTGGGTTCAGTGGCTGCAGCACACGCTGTCACTCTGGTGTGGTGTGTCATTGCACTAGATCACTATGCAATGTGAGTTACTGCTCTTCCTTCTACCAAGGGACAAGATATTCCTGAAAATGCAGTGTCTCACAGAATACTGTTCACAGGGGCTCTGGGAGTGATCTCAGTCAGACACTGAATTTCAAAAGCAGGTAGGATCCTTTACCTGCAAATAAAACCAGATTTTTTTTTTCTAAATCTTAGACCCAAGCTGGTTCAAATAAGGTCACAAAGGTGCACTGTAACCAAGCTAATGTGCATTTGTAAACACATTTTATTTCATCAAGAGGTATTAGCAAAAAGGAGAAATGATGCCTGCACTCCCCTGCAAAGCCCAAGCTATTGTGTTTTGCTGAACTGCCCATTGCTATTTAAGCACCTGCTAGCTTTGATGCATATTTTAAAGCCCTGTGGGAAGCGGTGGCATGTTATTATAAAGGGCACAGAGTAGCTTCTGCAGGGTGATGCTTTTCTCATCAGCTCAGTTCTGTTTTCAAAATGTGCTCTCGCCCCTCAGGGAGATGTTAAGACACCTGCGAATGTACTAGTTTGCTATATGTTGTTGTTCCTAATATTTTAAGTCTAGTCTGGCTCCAGTGAGGTCTGGAGCGCACTCTCATCATCCAGTTATATAAACATAGCTGGATGCAAGCAGGCTCCCCCTGCATCCACTGAACACAGGGATGATGTGCTGGACTTACTCAAAGGCAAAATGCACAAAACACTTGGAAATGTCTGGAAGAGATCCCCCAGGGATGCGCTAACACAGGGACATAATATACTGTAATATGCATGTTGCATTTGTTTTTGAGGCTTCTGCTAGCTTTGGCTCATGCTACGAAGGCTTTCATCTACAGTTCCTTTGAAATGCCACTTGCTGTCATAGCACAGAAGACACTATCTGAATCAGGCTGAGTAACCTCCTCTAGTTCCTATGGTAACTGGATGCATTCTCTAGTATCATAGGGACTTGCTTCAGTTTTAACAACACAATAGAATCAGGTGTACTGTTAAGGAGACAAGCTCATTTCGTGAAGCTGCCAGTCACATGGTCCCTCTCACCCAAGTCCACACAGGCATTTGGTGCTGCTACTTCCCCAGTGAAAAGGCAGACTGTGAATATCCAGTGAGTGTAAGCAAAAGAATAAGGAAATCCCATTGACATTATGTGTAAAAATGTGGTGAAATGAGCCATGAAAGCAGAGGACCAGCTTCCAGTTAGAAGCACAGTGCTGCAATGGGAGCAGGCCACTTCTCTTTTGTGACTTACATCACAGTCACATAACCATTGCATCCATTGGTTAAGCATAAGCATATTCAGCATGTCCCTGTCTCAATGGTAGATAAATTTGGTGTGTGTCACAGAGTAGCAACAGAATGGAGTTCTGGTGAATCATTTCTATTTAGACATTAAGCATTCAGGGAATTGGGACAGGTGAATGTAGCCATGACACATTGCTAACAAGTCTGACAGTGCTGCTGGTTAAATTGCATGTCATGGCTAGGACACAGAATACAACATGATATTTACTGAAAAGAAGGAAAGGGCCATCTGCATGACAAGATACAGCAGCTTCCAAGAGAAGTATAACCTCCCACAGTCCCCCACAAAAAACAGAAAAGAGAGGATTAAAGTTGAGATACTGAAATGGATAATGCCAACTGCAGGTATAGTTAAAGAGGACTCAAGTTTGTACGTCTCGCCTCCACCCTAAGCTGACGAATGAGAAGGCAACCCCAGTTTCTGCCAGCCTGAGACACTTGCAGGATACAGCAGGACAGTCAGATATTGTGTGTAGCACCAATGATAGGTCACTAGCGTTTAAAGTATAAAGCTGGGCTAAAGAGAAATAATCTGTATTCATCTGCATCCTCTCTTTTTCACGTTCTTTCTTGTAATAAAGTAGTAAACAAGCACTATCTGTGTTCAGGCCAAGCCCTGGCGGAAGAATAAAGGCAGATCAGTCCTTGGAGGGACAGACAATTTGGGAACGTAAGATTGTTTCACTTTTCAGGGCTGTTTTGGATCTCTCTGAAATTAGGAGGAAGTGCTATAGGTAAATACTGTATCTATCACTTATGAGTGACTCTGAATCTAGTAGTCCAAACTGTCCCTGGCTTAGTGCATCCTGTGAAACTATGAACAGGATCTGGCAAAAGGAAATGTTTCCTTTCCTCCATTGTAGTCACCTTTGCAATGGCTAAATCCCAGAATGATGGGATTCAGGAATGCCAGCAGGGCAAATGTGTATTGCTGCAATCTGAATGAATTGAACCCTGAGTGGGATGTTACCCTGTTGCTGTCACAGTGAGATCTGAAACATTCACTGACTGGAGCTGAAATCATGCCATGGTATGGTTGAACAAAGTATCCAGGAAGTGAGAGAACCCCTTTCATCCTTCAAGTAGGTCTAGCAGTGGATTAAGCAAGTGTGTTTCTGCTGTGATGGTAAAGCCCAATAATGCCTCCTTTGCAATCAGAGGCTGTGTGAATCACCATCATGTATCCTCAAATTATACAAAAATTCAGAACAAAAGAAACTACCTATTGAGGAGAACTAGTAAAAAGGGTACCAGCTCTGAAGTTAACCAGGACCTTAAAATTATTCAGACATTCATATCCTATTGGTGTATTATGGCATGACCCAAGCTATTGCAGTCTGACAGCCTTTAGAAAAAAAGTTACATTGATCATCTGAGCTCAAAAAATAAATGGTTTTCTGAGGCTAGGATGGATAATGCTGTGGCTCTAGTGTGAGTCCAGTAGAAGAGGTCTGAATGAGATTTGACTAAATAAAGGAGAAATCCAGTCTGTGCCAGGTATGCAGTCATTGGAATGATTGGCAGGTTCTCCCTACTAACATGGTATTTTTCTTCTTTGTATTTAGGTGAAACTGAGAATGTGAAGTAAGGGGTGATTTCAGGGCATGGGGACTTTCATTTCATTTCTAGCACATAGCCTGTGTATCTTGGAACAGAAAATCTGAACAATCTGTTTTCAGCTGTCTGGAGGGGGTTATCAGAACTTCCTATATCTCACCTTGTTTTGAGGAGAAAATTTGATTTTATGGGAAAACAGCCATATAAACTCAGTTCATTCGCATGGAGATACTGGATGAAATGTCTGAGTACTGTAAATGAATATAACACTACAGTCTTCAGTAGATCTGGATCACTGTACACCTCTACAGGATCGGGCTCATGAAATTCCATTAAATGACACTTTAATCTCCCCCAAATGTGCTGTCAAAGATCTATATAGAGCTGTTCTGTTCAAATGAAACTCCATAACCTCCAACTTCATAGTCCTGGAGACCAACTGGATTTTATCTCCTGTTATATTTATATTCAATCTTTTTTAAAGCATTAATACCCTGGGTATTTAGCTGGTTATGATTCCTCTAAAAAGCATTAAACAAACCCAATTACGTAAGCGCACTCAGCTTCCTTGTTGTCCTGGGAAAATGTGTTTGAGCTGCAGCATAAATTCAGGGGTTTTCCTGGGGTGTTTAACTCTGTATCTCCTAACTGACATCTTCCACAGTTTGGATTGGTAACGTTCTACTGTTGCTAGGAAAGAAAAGATAAAAGCAGAAAGATCCAGCAGTCAAAGATCCCCACGGGAAGTCTGCTGGCTCCTAGTTAATGGTATTAGAGCATCGTTCTGAGCCCTTACCCCAGGTCCCTGTGTGCCAAGAATACTTGTGTTGTTTTGGTAATCAGACATAATTCATGCAGCTCAGTCTGTAATTCCTAGAGTGCTTCTCTCCTATGCAATTGTGAGCGAGTCTGCGGAGAACTCTTCTTATTTGCATTAACTTGCTGATTGCTGGCACTTAATAAGGAACACATGGCTTTGAAACTCCAGTAGATATGCTAAACACAAGGGTAACTTGAGATAATGCTTTTCTTCTGTAGTATATTTACCAGAGAAGACACAAATCACAAAGACTTGGGGTAGCTGTCAGTTTTTCAGCAGTTTCAGTAATTTCATATGGAAAGTCCCAGTTTTGAGAGAAAAAGCGATGAGGTGGAAGAAATAGGGGAGACCTGGGACATCCAAGGGTGTGTATGTAGTGCACTCAGCTGAAATATGGGATGATTGGATTCCAGACCATATTCTGGCTGACATAAATATTGTGCCTAGTTGTGTAATTGCATAATCTGGAAAAAATGACCAAAACTGATGTTTCTCTGTGGATTAGTTACTGTCACAATAAATAGGTGACCAAGCCAAAATCTGATAGCAGAAGTATGCAAGAAGGATAAAATCTGGGAGAAGGGAAGGATTCTGTATCCCACCGTTATATAGCAGCCTATTTTTCTGTGTTCATGTGTGAAGTCTGTAGCTGAAGTATTGTCATGGTTTAACCCCGGTAGGGAGCTAAGTCCCACACAACCACTTACTTGCTTTCCCCTGCGGTGGGATGGAGAAGATAATTGGGAGGGTAAAAGTGTAAAAACTCATGGCTGTGCTTACATCTGAGTGCTAGGCGAGACATCTGGCTGGCTGATGGCAGAAACGACATGACACAAAGTTGGTCTGGACGGCATTGCAGAGAGGTCCTTTTTTTTTTTTTTAGTTGTTCTTCTTGCTCTTCAAATGAACATGGTCGACTGAACAATCAGAAGGCCTAGGTAGTTCAAAAAATATAAAAGATTATTTTTCCATTGGCTTTGTGAGCCTTAATTGCCCCCCTCTGTAGTCCTTACAGGCCTACATCTGTCATGTCATTCCTCTCCCCATCTTTGGCTCTGACCTTGACAGCAGGCATCTGTTCCATCTCTGGTACATGAAACACATTTGTGTGGCTTTTGCCAAGCTAGAGTTTGAGTTGGATCTCCAAAGTCATCACTATACCTGCGCTGTTTCAGGCTTCTGCTAGTTTTCTGTAATTTGGTCCCCTTGCCCATGTGGTGTTCTGAACTGCACATATTGCAGCATTCATTGCATTACTACTAGTCCTGTATTAGTAACTGATTTTCTGGTTTTTGTTGCACCTGCCTCTCCCTTAGGAGATGGTTTCTGAAGCAGATCTCCTAAAGGAGAAATCCTTTATAGCCCAGCTGCACATCTGGACAGGCCCCAACACGCTGTGACCCAGTGGTTGAAGGTCAGCCTATTTGGGAGAGTGATGGGAGTAGGAAGAAGTGGTCCCTAAGCATGCATGGAACAAGATTTCTGGTAATAGAGGGGTCTTTCATGTTCACAAAGGAAAAAATGGGTTGAAGAGGCTGTAACGTAACATAGAGAAACTCCTGAGGATGATTTTCCATTATGTGAAACCTAATGGAAACCTAGTGCCTGAAAAATGTGTTTTCCTTCCATCAGAAATTATGGTATTGATGCTGAAATTGCAGATTGGATTTAAGCAGCCTGAATTATGCAGCAGATCAGAACAAGTGGTCAGAATGATCCCTTCTGGCCTTAAAAATCTATGAGTTTACAGCAGCCCAGAAAAATAGAGGCTCTCGGGGTCTTTTCTGATTTTTTTCAGGAAGGCTTTTTTGTCCTGGCCAGTTTTTCCCAATGCTGTTTTCTGTTTTGCACTATCTACCCACCTGACTTTCCCTTTTGGAATTACATAGGGAACAGCAATGTTTTCTGGCATTGTTCAAAGCCAGGGTTTATTCATTCCTTCCCAGGAGGGGGGGACATTATCTTTACAGTGTCAGGGAGATATTTTTACAATGGCTACACACTCTATTCTCCCAACCAGCTGATCTAATCTACCAGAAGGTTTTTTTTAATCTTTTGTTGGGGAAAAAATTAGTAATTTTCGCTGCATTTTCTGTCTTCTTTAAAGACAGGGAACGGATTTACTGTTACAGAATTGTAATAACTAATCTCTTCTTGTTCCCTTTATGTTAGGTATTATTATTAATACTTATCAGTCTATTGTGCGTAGGAAATTAAAAGGCCTGAAGTAGCCTGACAGGACTGAGTGTTTTATGTATGTTAGAAACTCAGCTTAGGGAAATCTGTATCTTGGTCACAAGCGTAAGAAACTGGAAGTGATTATGCATAAGTTTGAAAACTATATTTCAAACTGTTTTCTTTTAAATAAGTACTACAGAGATAAAAAAAACCCAGAAAGAAATGCAACTCTGTCTTCTTCCACAGAAAGGGCAGGATGCCTAAGCAGAACCATAACCTAAGCAGTGATCACTTGTGTGCATGTCATAAGATAACTTCCTATGTAGGGAAAGAAACTATGGACTCAAGATCAATTTACCTCAAAAGGGTAACAGACTGCTGGGCCTTCCATAAGGGAGCAAGGCATTCACATCTGTGCAATGCTGAGCCCTTTCAGTCAGAAGCACTCACCACTATTACCAAGACAGATTCTCTGAACACTTCTGTCTCGGAAGTTTACTCTAAGCATTGTGCTAGTACTTGATATAGAAGCAAAATCATAGAATCATAGTACGATTTGGGTTGGAAGGACCTTAAAGATCATCTAGTTCCAACCCCCTGCCCCAGGCAGGGACACCTTCCACTAAGCCCAGGTTGCCCAAAGCCCCGTCCAACCTGGCCTTGAACCCTTCCAGGGAGGGGGCAGGCACAGCTTCTCTGGGCAACCTGTGCCAGGGCCTCACCACCCTCACAGGGAAGAATTTCTTCCTTATATCTGTTCTAAATGTACCCTCTGTCAGTTCAAAACTGTTATTCCTCATCTTGTCCCTATGCACCCTGATAAAGTGTCCCTGCCCAGGTTTCCTGTAGCCCCCTTTAAGTACTGGAAGGCTGCTATAAGGTCTCCCTGGAGAGATGGAGCAATTCAATACAGAAGATATTAAATGTGTATTTAACTGGAGATCCTCTGTACAGAAAAGTTATTTGAAGTTACTGTGATTAAATAATGTATTTCAGTCTTCATCAACAACTAATTTTCCTTCACAGAAAATACCCAGAGCAAATGTTACTCTAAAATTGTTTAATTACTATTTCTCTCACTGAGTTATTTGTTATGAACTTTCTGTCTTTCAGCATCTTCTTTTGTTAGATTAAATCTAATTTTCCCACTCAAATGATGTAGTGTGAATGGAATCAGCACTTTCTGTATTTAGAACAAATCCTTTTTTTTCACATTATTAAAGTGTGATAAAATAGGAATAATGTTTCTCAGGAATCCTGGAGCACGTTTGACTTTTCTGTTTCTTGTTTACAAAGGCCATAAATGCTTCTCGGTTTAGACCTATGCAGATACGAGTGGGGTACAATAATCCTCTAACTGCAAAAGAAAAAGGAATCTTGCTTCAGTACCATGTCTAAGTGGGCCCTCTGTAACCTTGTCCATCTGGCCCAAGCCCACAGCTACTCACAATATGAAATATATTGTCAGCAATATTCTAGGCTTTGACCTAAAAGGTTAATATTAGCAAAACTGACCAATTGTCTTCAGGTGGAATCTATTGACACACAAATAGAAATCAGTATGAAATATTCATTGCTATTTTTCTGGGTGTGCAAATTAGTAGAAGTAAGAGAACAAAGAAGTAACAAGTCCAGAGCTATGCCTGGAGTTAATTCTTTAGCATTTTGGTTTTAATAGCTTGCAGGATTTTCATATGTCTTTGGTGACCAAATTCCCTTTCGGTAGTTCTTAAAAGCAAACTTATTTTGAACAGAATTTCTTCAAGGGGGTTGGGGGCTATCTGGACTGAGGAAGCCATGGTTTACTTCCCAAAGCAAGTCTGGCTTTTCCCCCTATCTATCTTGCAAGCTCAGAGTCAGAGATGTTGGTTGTAAGTCTAGCACGTATTTCATACTTGTAATGAGACTTTTGGGCTGTGGGAAGAGAAAACTCATCTCCAAAAGATTAAGTTTAAAGATGGGAAGGTTGGTTGTAATAGTAAGCCTTTCCCGATGATGACTTAGTTCTCATTCCTGATGCTGTCAGAAACTCACTGGGTTATCATAGGAAGGTCATGTAATCTCTGAACAAGCCTACTCTCCTAGTTAGGACTTCTGGATATTATTTGTATATAAACAACCATCTTTGTCTGGAAAAACAGTGTTTTAAAAAAAAAAAAAAAATTTAAAAAATCCCCTTCCATGAGAATGAGTTAAAAGCTCTTTTTTTTTTTTTCCCCATGAGGAAAGATAGATTTTTAGCTGTCCTGAACGAAGTCAATGGCTTCCAGATATGGCCTCATTTCAGATACCAAACAGAAATGGAAAATTTCCCACCCTTTCAAATAAGAGCCAAGTCAGTATAGATCTTAGCAGTTTGATGCAAAGCTGGGACAGGATCTATTATATCAGCTGAAGATCTTGTCTCTTAGTGTGCTACAGAAACCTAGGACTGCAGCTTTTTGGTGCTTGGCTAAAGGGCCTTAGCTGAAAGGGGTTTATTTTTTCAGTGGTGAAACAAGCTATGTCCCAGACGTGCTGTCTGACATTGGTTAGACAATAGTTGTGCTGAAGCCAGTACATTCTATGAAAGGTTTTGTGCCTTCCAGTAGAGCAGGAAATGCAGAGTACTTTGTGTAAAAAGAAGTACTAATATTTAAGCTGAAAGTCACAGGAAAACATCTAATAACCAGAAACAGCTTTAGGTGCATATTCTTTTCTCCTGAACTGGCAAAAAATTCAGGGACTCCGTGTATCTTGCAGTTATTAAATGAAAAACACTTAAAGCTCTCTAATGTAGCACAGACTGTGTTGTGTTTGGAAACAAGAAATGTTTGATCGCTGCTGTGGGAAAGTCTGTGTCTTGGCTGCCTTGTGCCAGTCTGATATCAAAGCTGGACTTGACTGCTTTGCTTGTACACAGTGTTTGGGAGTCTATTAGCGAATCAGTAAGAGATTCACTGAACAGCCCCGTTTTATGGCCAGCTTTGTTCCGTGTTAGATGCCTTATACAGCAGTTCAATGGTTTAGCCAGCTACATCTTGACTTCAGTGGGATCTCAATGGGATACATTTCCGAATGATTCAAGTGTTTGAAAACCCCATATCTGCTGCAGTAACAACTGTGTTCATCTCTGGTGTCTTTGTCTTGAAAGCATCTCAAAGACTTCAGCAAAATTTCAGAATTCATCTGGGATTGAGAAAGTGTTCCTGGATCTGCTCCTTGTGTAACCATCAAAGGCTGCATCTCGATCCCATCTATGCCACCACCTTTGGGCAAGAACTCCAGATTTGTGTCAGTGCAAAATAGGCTCCTGATCCTACCATGTTCTGTATTGGAGAAAAAACCAGCATCCTTGAGATGTTTCTTGTTATTCCAAATGATTTTGAATTTCCAAAAGTATTTGTGCATGTGCGTGTACACATGCACAGACTACTGTGGGTTTTTTGCAGCCTGTTGCTCTCAAATAGGCTTAGCAGAGAGGAGATCCATGTAAATTTGTGTTTTAAGAGCATGGTGAGATTTCTTGATTTGCTTTTTTTCTTTAAAGTAGGATAGCAAATAACCCTCATTGGGGCTTGAGTCATAAAATCAGTACAAGCTTTCTCATTGACCTCTCTGATTTTCAGGTGAAACTAGCAGAGTAGAGTGAGAAATTAAATTTCCTAAAGGTAGTTTCTACTGTTCTGAGTAATTTGCAAGGATAAGAAGTTAGATAGCATCCATCAGATTTGATCATTGCATCAGGAGAACCAGGCAGAGCTTAGGTGTTTTGTATTCTTCCTCATTTTATAAGTGCATTCCTGAGGAGACAGATTCCCTTAGCAAGGATAGAGGCAGTGGCCTTGTGGATTGCCAGACAACCCTTCTGGTAGACCAGGGGAAGAGTACTTGCACGCCAGCTTGCAGGCTCATTTTTGCATTCTGTGAAACACAGAAGGAACAATGCAAGGATGATGCCAGTATTTTGCCTGCGAAAATACATATTTTTTTCCTCTAAAGTTTTGTTATCCACTCTCCTCCTCTTTCTCTGTCACTACTGACATTCTTTACACGTTGCATTTGCAATGCTAGATACTAAATTACCTGGTAGCAAATCTTTAACCCTGCTGTTAAACATTCCTCTATTAACATAAATTCAACCCGATAAACAGGTTAAAGTAGTGTAAAAAGCCATATCAAGTAGATAGTAAAAAAGGAAGATAAGGGGATGAATATGCTAGTCCCCCAAAACAGGTGTTTGTTTATTGCTTATGTGTTGTCAGAGCAAACAAGTCTGTAAAAATAAGTAAATGGACAATATGTCCCTTTTCATTGGCTTTATTTTGCAGAGCTGTGTCTGCTCTATGCTGTAAGATTTGTAACTCGCTGTCACTGTCTTGCAAATTGTTCCTATTATTCATGATTAAGGTCTAGAGCAGAAGGTTCTTGCATATACAAGGAGACAGGTGTTAGAGACATACTGATGTTATTAAGAGACAGATTCAGTCAAAGGCCATTATGATAGCATCCAAATGTAAAGATCACATGGGAGATAAAGGAGAAAATTAGGGCTGAATGTAAAAATATGAGTGTGAAAGTCTAATTGGAAAGCACAGCAAGGACAAAGAGGGGACATGAGCCAGGAGCACAGGGAGGCACTGTGCTGTCCTTAGAGGTGCAGTGCTTGCTGATGTCTCAGTGGCCTGGCTCTCTGGTGGGTGCTGCAGAGCTGGCTGGGGCAGGAGAAAGAAGGGTGAAGAGGTATAGCATACTGCTATCTTCTCCTGGATGAAGTTTGAGAATCTATAATAGCCTGTGCACTTTGTTTCAAGCATCTTCAAGATGGGCTCTATCTGGGCAAATTTTAAGGGCAAGAGCAAACTAAAGCTTATCTATGAACTTACTATAAACTCCTCCATGCCTAGTAGGCATATACAGATGTTCTAAAGCTTCATAGAGACTGTGTCTGTAATGCCAAACCTCAGAATCCATCTGGAGTCTGACAATGTGGGAACATGCTGCTCATGGCCCAGATGAGCCCTCAAGTATGTTACTTAAGGATAACATCTCATCCCTCTGAAAGGAAATGCCTTTACAAATGATCACACCTAGGCAGTGGGGTGGGGAGAGGGCGGAGAAAAGGATGTCGCTGCTGAGGAAGGTTTAATATTGTTCATTTTTAGTACACCCATTTAATGTACTGTTCTTCTAGTAATCAAGCTGTTGCAGCTCATATTCTTCTTCTATTACCAAGTGTTTTATTTTGGCTACGCTTCTAGTCTGCAAAGCTCAGAGCACTTTGTGTTACTCATTGGCCTGTACTGTGCAGCAGCCAGAGCACCTGAAGCACAGAGGGAACAAGTGCCTTCACCTGTTCACACAAGTGAGCCAGCATCAGGTGCGAGTTGGAACTCTTGCCTTGCCGTGTTGTGCTCTACCCACAGCATCCTGGGACAGAGCCGAACTGACCTGCGTGTGTCAGATGATTTTTCTGGAGTGGTCGCAATGAACGCAAGATAGGATTATGTCCCTAATCCCTTTTAAGAAAGCAGAGGTTTTATTCTAATTGATCTTACTTGCTGTAAAACCCTAGGATATTTCCAGTGTACCCGGTGTCAGTCTTTTCTATTTCAAGAGACTTTTTTCCCCTTCCTTTTCACTGGAGAAGATAATTCTGCTCTCCTGGCCTTGTCTGGAAAAACAATTTGTCCTCTGTTACTTTTCCTTGATTTCTCCAGCTATGAATGTTCGCAGGGCAGGGCTGTTGCAGCCACTGTGCAATGACAAAGCAAAGCCACCAAAATACCACACACCGCAGGGAATAAAGTCCCCTTAGTCGTGCAGGTGGAGATGGGAAGTCCAGGAGATGTTCTTAATGCATGAGAGAGACTCCACAGGACAAACTGTATCACAATGCCTGACTGTCCTGACCTCCTCCTGTTAAAAGCAGCAGGCTGTCCCTCCCTAGTTGGCTCCATGCACTAATCACACCCAGAAGACTGCTTCCTAGCCAAGCTTGAGGAGTTGAGAAACAAAGTTATTGATGCACTGATGCTTGTTTAATTGGAACATATCCATGGAACAAGAATAACTGCGGATAATAGAAGTCCCAGTGAATAGCTAGGCAGATGCATTTGTCATGGTGAGGAATGTGCTCAGTTAATATGGAAATCTATAGGAGAAGTCTAGAGGGGAAATCAAGGTTATTTAGAGAGAGGCAACAGATTTGTATACACATGTAAGTAGATTTCCTCCCTGATAAGCACCTCTTTCTGTGTCAGTTGTGACACATTTCTGCTACTTGGGCCCTGAAAACAGTTGTCTATCAAGTATTGCATCTAAACATGCAGTGGCACATAAGCTGCAAAGGATGGTCTGCGATTCAAAAATGGGAACATTCCCTGTGCCATGGCTTAGGGATTTCTCAAGACCTGGAGTCAAAATAGATTTCATAAAAATATAAAAACTAATTACTCAGTGGCAGAGGCAGTACCTCTGTGTACTGGGTGGTGTGGTCCTGTGCCAGCCCCCTGCTAAGCTGTGGGAACAGTCCATTTCTTGTTCCAGCTTTCTGTAGATAACTTATCAGACCCCCAAAAATGTCCTTTCCCACCCCCCCCTCTTCACTTTTGTTTCTGGATAATAACATCTGACAGCAAATGAAAACACATTGCACATGGTGAACTGCTGCCTTTATAAAGGTTAAGCAGGCATTTTCCCCACCTCTCTTGTGTAATGTAACAGGGAGAGTTCACACACAGGAGCCCAGTTTATTTTACCATGTTTTAGAGCAGCATCAGGTTGAAGAAATGTGCTTTCCAATGCAAGCCATGTCATTCAACTGACCACCCTGATGTTATTTCTGTTTTGAACATGTTAATGATAGGTCAGGTTTTTTAGTGAAATTATTTACCTTGTCTAGAAGTCTAGGAAGCCAAGAGTAGGTCAGTTAGGCTTTGAAAAAACAAAGGTGGGAAAATCCAGGAGTGGTTTTCTTTTGCCCAGTGCTTTCTAACAGGGCAACCACTGTATCTGTCCAGCTGCATAAGTGTTGGAGTATTTCTTGTTCATCCAGTAATATAAACTAAATCATATTCTCAGTGAATAAATTTGGATTTTTTTCCATGTATCATTGCCTCTTTCTAGGTCCCATTCACTGAATAGATTAGACTTCAGCATTCACTGGTATAAGCTGCCAAAAACTCAAAGCGCAAGAAGGAGCTAATCAACATGTCAAATAAAATCACTTGTCTTGGTCAGAGGCAGCATATCCTATTGCATGTTTCAGCATGCTTATGGCAGAGCAGGTGGCTTTGCTGAGTCTCAGGACTTCCTGTTTGATTCAAGAAGTTGTTTCAGGGTAAGAACATAGTCATAGCCTGTGCCGTAATTCCTTTTAGGTGACAGTCCAGGCTGTTTTATCCGGTATTCCAGAGTAGTAAAGAGCACGTCAAAATTACATCTTGTTAATTTTTCTGAGGCTTTGGGAATTCTGGAGCATTTGGCATCTCAAGTTTAAAGTCACTAGATCTGTCTAGACCAGATATATTGCCTGCTCAGAAAATGAGATTAAAACAAAATGAAACACAATCCAGGGAGAATCCTGAGGGATTTCCCTCAATTTGCATTCCACTTTTTCTCTGGCGTTGATACCCACATGTATTAGGGTGGAAAGGTGGCTGAATGTCATGCTGCTGGAGAACAACCCTCTCCTGCCTGCACAACATAGTAGGCAATGGCCCACCTCAGCCTGGGAAGGGGCTAAGATGTCTCCAAGCAGAGAGACCCAGCCCAGCTTTTGCCTTCAGTCAGAAAGAGGGTCCTGGATCTTGCAATGTTTTGTTGTCAGCCAAGTGCCCAGGGGCTGACAACATGGCTAATTAGTTGGGATCTTGAACAGCATTTTATAATTAAAAAAAAAAAAGGCATTCTGTTCCCTATTCAAAAGGCAACATCAGCCTCTTTTATGAACTTTATCTCACTGCACTAAAGGCTGCTTTTGAAGTGCTAGTGGTGTTGGCATAGGCATTGTGGTGAGAATTAACAAACACCCCCACTGACAACAAGCCATTGTCTATGGCATCTTTATAATGAGATTTAACAAAACTGCCAGTAAGTCAGAATTAATGCAAATGAGTGCAAATTCACATATTCCAAAAGGATTAGAATATCATTAATGTGGGCATTAAATATTTAAACAATATCTCTATGAAAGAATTATGAGCCTTCAAAGCTTGTCTGTGTTTTATGACCACGTTAAAGCAGTTGTAATGACATCTTCTGTGCTGAGACTAGGAATTATCTTTTTTGAAATATCAGACAATGATCGTGCCCAAAGCCACTATTCTACCCACAGGTTATGGTCTCCCTGTCTGTTGTTAGCCGGATTTTGACTCAAGCGGATGTGTGAGGTTAGATGAGGCAAGGGTGAACCATGCATCACTGTGAACATGCCCACACCTGTTGAAAAGCCAACCAGAATAACCAGCATGAGCTGTTGAGAGTCCATCTGCCAGTGGCTTCTAGAGTCAGAGAGCATCCATGCATGTGCTTTATGCATATTGTAGGATTCAACCCGCTGAAGAGCAGATAACTTTGTCCTGGCTATAGCAGACTCCATCCCTACTAACAGTTTGAAGACTTAGTGTACCCAGTGCAAACCTCCCCAAACCTCCTCTTCTGCTTTGCAAACAACTGCTCATCTTGTGCTTGATTTCCAAAGGGTATCTTCAGCACAGGCTGAGATGAATTTAGTGCCAGCTGCTGGTGTAGCCAGGCAGTGAGAATGCTTGTTCAGTCTGGGGGTTCCTTACATAATTAGTCTCATCTGTGCTTTATTTACATATCCAATACTCTTGAGTTGTGTCTGATACTGTGCTTTCCTGTCTAAGCTAAATTTAAGCTGTGGTCCAGATAGTGATAAGCTATAGTTACATTCTATAACCAGTTAAAGTGAAGTGAAAAGTTCTAATTTTTTTAAAAAATGCTTCAGAATAACTTGATGGAAACAATGCTTCCCACTCACAGCCCCCCTGAAAGTCTTCTCATATGCAGTTAAAACTGCTAGGAGTGTGAACATGAACAGAAGGATTTTGCGAATGTCTCATCTGGTAGAATAGTTTGCAGAGAAAAGGTGACCATAATCAGTCACCAAGACAGGTAGAGATCAAGCCAGCTATTTGAATGATATATATAAAATTAGCATGGACTTTGAAGATATTTTTAGGTTGAGAAGTTAATTTTTAAAACTTGCCCTGCTTTGCATAAGCACCGTAGTTCAGGAAGACATAACTCCAGGTTATATATATTTGCTTTAAGTCTCAGTTATTTTGTACAGTTAGAATATTTTTATTTTAAATTCTTAAGGCAAAATCTTTTTGATTCGTTTAAATCTGCTCCTGAGAATTCTGACAGCACAAGAAAGGACTGAGCCACACCAGGGACTGTTCATGTAAAACACTTTTGTTGCAATGACTGATAAAGTCACAAAATGGATTTGAGTCTTGCTGAAGACTCAACCTATTGTGAGCGTGTCAGACCTTTCTCTGTCTCTCCACTAGAGCACATAAGAGCTCATCATGGTCTCAATTTTTATTCTCTAAGCATTGTGTGATCTAAAGAGATAGCTAACAGATATTTTTAAATATCTGGGATTGCCCCATCATGTACTAAGGCATTTCTAAACCCAAGAGGGCCGTGACATGGAAGTCTACAGTTGGCATCTCATCACAGCTTTCCACTTGTAGTGCAAAGCACACTTAACTGCATCAGTGTCACTTCAAGCAGAGCGCCATGTGTGTCTAACAAAGGAAATTAAAAAAAAAAAAAAATCCAAAATGAATTAAGACAGCAGTGAAAATCATTCCTCTCAGGGAAAGAAGTGAAGAACCCACTTGTGTAGCTTAATGTATTTTTTTAAGGAGCTCTGATAGTACAGTGGGAAGGATTGTATGAGAGAGAGTCACTAGAAGGCGCAGATTCAAAGCCTGTTAAAGTTGGTGGTAAGTTCTTTATTGATACGTGAGTGACTTATTATTGAGGCCCTTGAATCTTTGCTGGCAAGCCACTTAACTCTGCAAAATGCTGGGAGATCTGCAGTGGGAAGTGCAGAAAAACATGGTGGGCTGAGATGATTTCAAAACCAACTGAATAAATTCTGCCTTCTGTGCTTCAAACCGTTGCATCTTCTGACAGCTTGTTTTAAGTGTTTAAGATAAACCACAGCTACAGGACCCAGTTTAAGTCAACTGCCTGTGAAACAATGCAGGGGAGTAGGTAGTTCGAGTTGCCTTGAGATCTGCTCAGTCCAGCTTTACAGGGAGCTGATGCAAGGAAGGTAGGAGAATGTTTAGCAGATGATGTATTAGCCCATGATTGGCCCTTCTCAAGAAGGGCGCCTTACGTTCAGCAGCTGCAGGTGGCAGGAAGTACTGTGACTGCAAAGCACTGACTTGAACACCAACTTCGTATCACGTGAGTCATCGATGTTTCATTACTTGGGGCTAGTAGCTCTTGCTGTTTTCTCCTGAGGACTTGGCAATCTACCATGTCACAATATGTATGCAATGTGGTAGGAGGGATTGGCTGTGGAAGGGAAGAGTAGGGAGAGAACAGTAGGAATTTGGTCTGAGTGCACGGGGCTGGGTTGTTAGCATCATTGTAATGTCTTTGTAAACCGCTCTCTTCATGAGATTATTTCATTGTGTTATTTTTAAAAGCCAGTGTGTGAAGCATGAGACCCCACACCTGAAAACAAGGATGGTCTGAACTGTTCAACCCTATGACTATCAGAAAGTGATGATCTGCAAACTTGTGTTTCCTGGGCCTTAAACTGTTCCTTAGAGTAGACAGGGATTCAGACACTGCAGCACTGCTTATTTTCATTTTTGATGCTAGTACAAAACAGTGCGAGATGTAGAACAACACAACCTGTCTAAGCGCTTCAGCTGCTGGTTTTTTTACTTGCTATGAAACTCAATTATATGACTAATCTCGTAAATTTCTAAATTTATTCCTTTTAATCAGCAATCTGTTTTCTGTAACTACAGGAACCATTAGGTGACCGGTACATGATATAATTAAATACAACATATTAATGATCCCCCACATAAATTTGTGATCCTTTAATGAAAGACAGAACTGTACCACAACTCTGCTTGATTTGGTTGTGTTTTGGATCTAGAAATTATGTTCTCTGTTTAATGGCCAAATAATTAATGATGAATCAGTGCATGCTACTCCTGTTAAATCCTTGATAAAAACTGCTGTAATGCCGAAGGAGGACATCAGGCTCAGCTAAGGTAGCAGAAATTATAATTATTTCAGCTCTTGCATGAATAATAGTTGCTAGGAGGCTAAGCTATAGATCTCTGTTCTCACTTTGGCAGCTATAGGTTTCCTGTTCATTAGCATATCCACAAGTACAGACGGCAACTGGGAGTTGGGGGATAAAGCAGCAATGATATCTGAAAGCTAGAGACAGTTATTTACTGTAACGTCATCTGTGAGATTTTGTGATCTGCTGAAAACTTTGTGGTAGATAGACAGAAAACTGAAAGGTTAGAAACAAAGCTTGATGTAACTTGAAACAATTACATATTTATGCACATCTGTTCTTGTGGGTGGCTTGAAGATATGTCTGTTAGCCATCCCTACACCAGTGACCATTTCTCTTCCCTTTTGCTTAGTATAAGCCCCAGAGCTTGACAGTTTTTTGACCACTGTTTTTTTTAATAGTGCAGTGTGCAAATTCAGCAGTGTTTGGTTTCAAGTTAGACATTAGGAAAGGGTTTCTAGCTGTAGGATTGTTCACGGAATAAATGTCTGAGGAATTGGTAGGATCTTTATCTCATGAGGTAACAGACTTTCTCAGGAATGGTCCAGGGAAGGCTGATCCCACCCTGGGGCAGCAAAGGGACTAGATAAGCTCTTCCAGCTCCTTCTTGCCCTACTTCCTAGGAATTTGTTGAATGTTTGTTGAATTTTCTTAGATATGTAAACTGAAAAATCCAGTTCTGAACCTCAATAAGTACTGTGCCCTCACATGGAAGGCACAGGGTTACACCCAGAAAAAACAAACTTGGAAATCTGTAGCCCTGATTTCTGTGGTGATCGCGATTTTAGGTGCCATAGAGCCAGGAGGCATATTTGGACAGAATTGTTTTTGCTTTGCAAAGTCTGGTAATTGGATTGGGTTAAACTCTTTGTTGTTGTTGGTTGATCCCACTGCATAAAATCTTGCTGCAAAATCTGTGATGCTTATTCTTTGCTTTCTGAAACTTGGTTTCCAAAATGTGAGGTTAGCTGCGTTTTATTGGTTCCCATGTGCCAGACAGGCAATGACTGCTAATGCAGCTGTGAAACACACACCAGTGCAAGTCAGCAAAATGTCACTCCTTCGTTTGAAGGAGGGGAAATTGTTTGGATGACTCCTCTCAGTGAATCTATCTCAAGTTGTTCTGCATGTCCCAGAGGGGAATTGCTGGTAGCTCTGTTTTCAGGTTTTCCCAGCTGCGATGAGAATGAGCACAGACAATTAGATCGATATGCTCTCCCCGGATAGGCAGCCAAGTTTCCAACACAAAGGTGTTTTGGTGAGTGTGCAAGGAACTTGCTCAGACTAATTTCATGAACCTGCTATGCTGCTAAATCTCAGGGAGCTCAGCATAGCTCGTTGCACTGTCTCATCCTCAGCCTCACGGATGCAAGTTGGGGGAAGGCATCCTGCGCCTCGGGAACCATCCCCACTGGAGAACCTCCGCTGCTAAGCGAAAGCACGCCTTGGATGCTCGCGCAGCTTCTGCGGAGTGTAGCAGCACAGAGACCGGTGCGTAGCAGAAGGTCCAGGCCAAGGAGGGGTATGAACCCTTGGGTGGTCACTCTGCATTAAGTTGCAGAAGGGTGTGGGATACCTCCCCGAAGTTGCAGTCAGTACAGCGCTGGCTCGGGAGCGCTGGATGCTCAGCAGGCAGGTTGCTCATTTGCAGTCCTCTGCAGTGCCCCGTGGGCCCAGCAGAGGATGCATTAGAGCTCCACGGGAATGGGTGGCTCTGCTGACAGGTCACAGAAGCTAGGCGTTAGTCTCTCAGCAGCACTCACTGGACCCTCATCTCCAGCCTTATGAACAGCAATTGCTTTTACCTTTCATGTCACCTTTTATGGAAACCAGTTTCCTGGAGACCTTTCCTTTGTGTGTTGGGTGATTTGCACTATTCCTCTGCAGACTGCACAACTGCGTAACAAAAACTAGGTCTACGGAGAGAATCTTTTCTGTGTTTCTTCCATCGCCTTTGCAGAGGTGGTACCACTCTGTCTCTCACTCCGCATGGTCCTTTTTGTCCTACTCTTTCCTAGCTGATCTTTACTGCTAATGTCTCTCCTGAGGAGATGCCTTATGCAACTGAGAGCTGTGGGCCGTTTCAAGAGTTTTCTCTGTGTACTTTGCAGTACTTGGCAGAGGAATACATCAAAGTTCTTCAGGTCTTCTAGTCTCCTGGTTACTTTTTTCCCTCCCCTGGCTGTTGTAGATCAGTCTGATTTACAAGTAATTAAACGTTTCTTCCATGAGCTGTGCTGCTCTGGCAGATGCTTTCAGCAAAGTAAGTTTAGAAAACCTTTTCTGTGCTAGCACAGCATAGCTGCTATAATGTAAGAAGGCTGAGAATTGGTAGGACCTTCAGTAGGATGTGAGTGAGGAGGACTTTTGAATCAGTTTCTTGATATACAGCTCATATTACTGTTTTCCATTCATAACTAAGGTAATTGAGTGCCTGTGTTCTGCCATGACAAGAGGGCTTTTCATTGCTGTTCTAACAAACTCTTCTAAGTGGTACTGATGTCCTGTGGAAAAGCTGCCATGAGGGGGAAAAAAATCTAGTGGAATTTTTGCTGCCTTACCTGTTTTATAAAGAGAGTTTTACTGTTACTGGAAAGGATCTGAAACCTAAGTCCACTGTGAAAAATCGAATTGAGTCCTGATGCCTGATTTCTTCCTGAAAAAGGAATTGAATCCAAGTCCCACAACCATGCAAAGTCAGTTTACCTCCATGTCCTCAGTAGATCCCAGGAAATGTTCAAACCTCTGTAATGAGTGAAACTGGATCCTAGCTGAGTGAGGTTGGCTGTGGTGCCAGAGGTGAGCAAAACTCATAATGTTGGCAGCTGTTTTTTCCTGGAAGGAAGATGCTCTCCCAATAGCCCACCAGCTCTGGTTACCCCTTTCCAGGACAAAACAGGACTGTACACAGAGTGTGGATTTTAGCAGGTTGTCAGCATTGAGTGCTATGCTATTTTCCTTATTTGTTTTGTTGTTTTCCTGCTGTTGATGCAAAGTTGTTTTGCTTTGTGCATATATATGTATAAAAAAACTAAAAAAATTAGGACAGTACACACTGCCTTGCCTTTGCTTTGATCAGGTTGTAGTTTCTCAAGAGCTGTCCTGATTAAATCAGCATGATAATAAATTGAAAGGGCTTGTGTCTGATTTGTAAGAATTTTTCAGGAGTTAAAGAACAGGAGAGAGAAACATCCAAAGAACCAGGAAAAGATGGTTTACTGCTTCATTATCAAATAATACTGTCTCTTGCTAACACAGAGAGAACACTGTCTTTAGGGATAGGTACCATAGGATTTTGTAAAACTAGGTAGGAATTGCCAGTTCTTTGTCCTTACTAATCTTCTTCCTGAGTCCAGTATTTCACAGTGACACAGCACTGTAGTGGAGAGCTCTGTAGGAAATGAAGGGCCTGGGGCTCCTCACATCAGTGTCTGGTGCCCCTTGACCTTCCTAGGAGAAGGTCATTTTGTTCCCAGCATCCATTTGACACTCTTGGTAAGTGTAAGATGACTGCAGTGGATAGCTGAGGCACGTGTATCTGGAAGGATTGGGATATTTTTCTGCAGAAATGTCACTGTGTCTTTTGGACTGTTGTCTGCTAAGGCCCCCCCTTGTGCTCAGCTTCCAGTGAGGACACAAGGCTGAGGTGGCACTGTGTCAGCTCAGGGAGGCACACGAGTGGGAAGAACTTGTCAGGAGAGAATCTGAAGGCTTAAGCAAGTACTGAAAATCAGCTAAAGTCAGAGGCATAATCTCTGCAAGAGCTGCTCCTACAGTACCCTGACTGTTCCTATTAATAACCACTACATCTGCAGAGGAGGAAAATAAATCTGATCCCACTGAGGTTTTTTGATACTGTAAACATCAGATTTTTGTTCTCTGTTTTGTCTGTGTTCCAAGCAGTAATCCCTGCAGGCAGAGCTGCTTCACTGCTTTCATCCTGTGGTGTAGTTCCCCCCAGTTACATGACTGTGTCTGCCAGCCCCTGGTGTACCCCTACCCAAAGAGCGCTGCACTGACAATCTTTGCAGTTAGCGGACTCTAGCCCACCTCTGACACTCATTGCCAAGGGGAAATTCAGGAAGTCATTTGTATTCAAGGCCTTTCTAGTTAAATGACCACAGTGCAGCATGGCATGTGTGTGTAGTCATAAATATATATCAAATCCAGTATGACAGGCAAAGATATCCAAAACATAGCTAATTAGATGCAGAGTTTCACATGTTTCAGGTGAAGATTACTAATTCAAGTGCCCAAGAGCTTTGAGAAGCACATCCTGTTCCCTCCAGAGCAAGCCTCTGAGGGCTGCTCTTTGTACACCTCAGCCAGCAGCAGTCCTATATGCAGTATCTTACATGGAGGTGCACCTTGTTACCACTGTTTTGATGAATAATTTTGGGCCAGTGTCGTCTTATGAAAGCCAGGGGCTGATTAATGTCTCATCTGTAAAGATTTGCCATCTTGAATCTTTTCCAGCAAAAACCTGTCAAGACCAGTAAAAACTTTTCAACTCTATGCTTCACAAGCTGCATCACTAGGAAAAAGCTGAAGCAACTAATCTAGGCATTCATAACTGAGACTTCTGCAACACACAGGTCTTGCACAACATCCCATCTGACTAGGACTAGACCTGCTGTAATGGGAAAAAACCTGTGATGATAATTTAAAAATCTGTCATACAGCTAAGTATTCCCCCTAAACCTTGGCAGCCTGTGACAACCTTTCCATCTGGATGTTTGCAGCACCAAAATCTATCCCTAGACTAAAACTCAACACTTTGCTAATGTTCACTGTTAACTGTGGGATGCAAGACTGGTCTCCAACTCATCATTTGTTGTTCATATATTTTGCATGAAGAGCCCAAGGAATGTGTATATTCAGCCCAAATGAAATTTACTTTGAATTTCAGCTTTATTTCTTCCTCATAAACTAGGAAACACCCTAGACAATTCAAGCACAATGTACACTTCTCTGTGTATTATGTGCTATGCAGTGTCCAGGTCCTGAGGATCACTTGTGCAGGTTTTCTGGGAAAAGCATATTGTCCATGTGTAACTCGTACTGGGGTAATCCACACAGAACTGATTTCTCAGTCTACATAATTACTGCTCTGTAACCAGTTATACCTACAATGTAAGGAAAAGATGCTGTACACAGCACCTACATTTAGAACATTGCCTCACAGAATAACCTACAGAGGGAAATGGTGTAGTGACACTGGAACATCTCTGAAAATTGTATTACATTCTGCAGTGTTCAGGTGCATTCACACACATCCTAGGCAGTCTCCTAACTTGCAGTCTTGTAAAAAGAGCTCTCTGAGGCAGGCAGACAACAAAATGTCTTGTAGCCTTTTTACGTGGCCAAATTTTAGCTGTTAATGATAAGTGGTGTTCAGAAAACCTCTTGATATGAATATAAATATTGACCTTGGAAGCTTTCCCAGAAAAAAAAAAAAAGAAAAGCTGAGAATGAGACTTGCCACTTGTGTGTTTGTTTCCTGTACTTAAACAGTATTACTTCAGTGTTCCAGTCTCAGTCCTTTTCTAGCAACTAGTTTTGTGTCCCATTGCTTAGGAAATACCTCTGCATACAGAACCATCAAAAGGAAATACTACTGAGGAGATTCAACAGCCTTTCCATCTATTAGAGTTGGCTTCTGTAGCACAAAAACTAACAGGACTTTGTTGCTGAGGTCCCCAGGCACTCTGTATGCAGACATGTGGGGATATGAGCCAAGTCTGTCCCAAATGAATGCTTCCTACCACTCCTCATGTACATAGCCACATTCATAACTGATACATAACAGCTCAAGATAAGTGTAGGTCTCTAAAGCTCTTTCTCTCTTCCTCCAGTGACATTTTGTTGACAGGCAAATTTTTTATGGGGAGAGCTTGTCCTTGCCTCAGTGGATAGGCGAGAAGAATAGTAGCTCAGGTCTCTGGGTTGGTGCAGAAGAAGCTTTCCTTCCATTCCCACAGATATATCACTTGCATTTTTTGGGGAAAAGACTCGTCACTTGTGGCTTTAATAGCATTACCTTTATTTGAGCAAGATCTAAAGACATCAAATTATAAATGTTTTTAGCAGTAGCTAGCAGCAATTGTCCTGCTGGCTGCATGACACAGGACAGGCAAGATGTGACTCTGCTGCTCCCAGTCTTTACACAAATGGAGGGAGTAGTACTGATAACTAAGCACCCCTAGAACAGCTCTGTCTCCACAGATTGTGAACTGACTCCTGTACTGCTGTCTCCAGGGTTGCAGGTGTTTGTGCTTTACCTTCTTGGCAAAATGTTCCCAAGACAGAGCTTGGGGTGACAAGGATTTTTTTTCCTTTAAAGCTCTCGAGTCTTTTGTGGCTCTCCTCAAAGCAACCTGCCTCATTTGTTACCTGTCTATTAGCTGATTAGAGAGATAGTAACTGGGATTGTTTATTGAATAAAAATACTCAGCCCTCTTTGACACCACTGCTTCCTAGCCTGCTTGCAGGCACCACTCCAGCCTGGAGACCGAGGCAGAGGTGTTACAAATCCTAGTTACAACTCTTAGTTACTAATCCCAACTCCAATATTAGTCATGGCTCTGGGCAGGTAATTACAGTACTTATCCGGGCCTGAAAGGGTTGAAGGTGGGGAGGAACTGTGCTCTCAGAGGAAAGGAAGTTTTGGGCTACATTAGGTCACTGTGTTAGTGCTGTTTGTACAAAACAAAGGAGGCGAAAAAAGAGGTGTGGCTGAAGGACCTCAGCTGCCCACCCTGGGCTCATTTTAGGAATGTTTTCCTGTTGGTCAGAACCTGCCTTTTGGTCTGAATTCTGACTGGCAGAAAAATGTTATTATTCCCTTGCTACTATCATGAAAACTAAAATTAACTGAAAAAAATGGAATCACTTAATCTAAAAAGACATTAATAAAATGTTTCCTGAAAAAGTTCAAATTGATTGGAACAGACCGGCAGGAATGGTGCAGGAGAAAGTCTGAACTGAAAGGCACATTGGCTCAGTTTACATAAAGATGTTTGGGTTGTAGTGGAAGAACAAATGCAACAAATGTATCAGGTTGAGTCAAAACAAAAGGATGTTTGTCAGCAAGTTTCAAAATAGTGATTTAAATCTAAGATTTTTAACTCAACCTCACTGCAGAGAAATAGAGCTTCTTTGTCAGAGTTCATGTTTCCATAGAACTAATTTTCTTTCAGGAAAAACCCCTGTTTTTTCCCAGAAGTGCATCTGCACTAACATTTCAGGGATCTTCAGGAGTTTGTGCTGGTATTTTGCTGCAGGTGCACGAGTACTTGAATCCCAAGCTGCGGCTTCCCTGTGTACTCTGATTTCAGCCTAAAGGAACATTCTGTTACCCAGCTCCTTCGTGTTAGTGCTCAGTGCACCTCCTTGCTGTAATGAACTGTCACTTTTATCTGTTAATTGATTGCCTTACCATCTAGCTGGTTATTTTGTTCTGGATGTAATCCCCACCCCCCCTTTTTTTTTTTTAAATCTCCTGTTCAGATATTGTCCATTTTAATACAGCACAGATGAGACAAGGGGTAGTGTTAAGCTATTGACAAAGTGAAGATTTTGGGTGGTTTTCTAGGGGTGACTGTTGGAAAATTATTCTTCTAAAGAAAATGACTGCCATGTCAAGGGGCCTTTGACTTTGCCCGGGGACATCTGCTGATTGCTG
Organism: Strix uralensis; assembly: GCF_047716275.1. NCBI lineage: Eukaryota > Metazoa > Chordata > Aves > Strigiformes > Strigidae > Strix > Strix uralensis. The sequence continues at coordinate 2,025,659 of NC_133997.1, read as the reverse complement.
GAGTCTTCTCTGTGCTTGGTAATTTGACCTACTTTCCCCTCAACTATCTTTGTTTCTCTCACTTTCTCCAGTTTTGCTTTGATGCATCTCTTCACAGACCCAGATTCTTTTCCCATTTCCCACGTATAGCCCTCAGCTCCTTCTTTCTGTATGGCCTGGGTCAGGTATGCAGTGCTCCCTTTGCAGTTAGTATCATGAGTAAAGCCCTTGCTTGATTTGTGTATATGCAAGTACACAAGTTTGTAAAACTGCTTTTGCTTTTTTCTATTTCTTTTCCCTTTATCTCCTTTCAGCAACAGGGATTCAGCAGAATCAGTTTCTTGCAGGAGTGACACTCCTCACTGATCGTGATGCCCTCATTTCTCTGATAGGACATCTACATCATGACTGTTCCCACCTCTCACCTTCTCCAGTGCAGTGCCCCCCCCCCCCGCCCCTTGCTCTTGAACATGCTGCTAAATATTTCAGCAAGGTATTACAGACAGTTAGCAGCAACCCTTAGAACTGCAATGCGCTATGCTCCGGCTTAGCTGCTCCCTAGCTTTCTTGCTAACTACTGGGATCAGAGAGGAGAGTGGAGGAGGGTGCTGTCTTCCCCACGGCAACTGGGAGGACAAAGGCAAAATGCCTCTAGAACAAAGCGTAGGGAGTTTGTCTCCACTTTCCTTCTGCACAAAACCAAATGCAGCCAGTGCTGCTCCCTTCCCAAGGCTCCAGCTAGCCTATGGACTCTGCTTGGAGGTGTGACCCAATGGGCCATGATTCAGGCAGCATGCAGAGGGGGCCAGGTGGCCTCAATGCATCTCACTTGTGAACTTTGTAAAGCAGAGCTTGCAAATATGCTTAGGAAGACTGGGTTACATGGCTTGCTCAGCCAAGACCTCCAGGAGCCAAAGTGATGTGCAGGCAAGCTGCCTCAGCAAGCAGCTGGGAGGGTGCAGGAAGGTGTCCTGCTGGGAGGCAGCTTGTCAGAATGCACTGGTGGCAAGATTTTCTTTAGCTCCACTCCTCTAGACCTGCCAACCTGTCAGTGCCAGCTGGCCTCCTCTCCGGAGTAAGGGTTTGCAGAGCTGGTTTTGCAGAGCCAGCCTTGCACAGCAAGGTCTACTCTTCCAAATACTGTCATATCTTTAATAGTAGTCCCTTTTGATAAATAGCTTCTCTGGTCAAATAAATTATACTACTGTCAGCTCCCACAGCAGTTGTCTAGGACTCTTTCTGTTTCTCTATATAAACACCCTCTGCTATTAATAGAAAAAAGTGTAAATTTCTCCATAATTTTGTTTATTTCTTTCCTTTAAATCCTAGGGCTTTTACAAATTATAAGCAAACCCAAAACTTTGGCTGGTGGCCTTTTTAAAGTTCCCACTTCTTGTATCAAGCTCTGGACAGAGTTAAGTTCTTTGCCAGCTCTTTGACCAAAACCTGCTTTTTTTAGTCCTTATTTGCATGATGCTTAACAGAAGGGTTTCTAGGCCCATTGAGGGCTTCCAGGTGCTGCCACTGGGCACATGGATGAATTAATTCCGGTATTCAGGTAGTAAAGAGTTAATCTGCTCAGGAAAACATTACATTATCAACAGCTAGACAAAAGGTAAAAATACTGGCAGGTGACTGAGTAGGAGCGATATGGGTTAGAAAAAAATGGGAGGGGAGCTCTATTCATTTATTGGTGCCTAGAGGCCTTGCAGCCTTGGTAGCAAAATTACTAAAAGCTAGAGAAATGATCAGCTCTGCCACACTGACCATGACAGAGACCTGGATAGGAATAGATGTGGGGAGGGCCTGTTGCTCCCAGACAAGAATACATAAGAAAAATCCTACCTGAGCTTACGTGTAGCTTCTTGAAGTCATGCTCACTCATGTACCTCAGAAGGGTGGTCCTCACAGGATTTCTTAAGCACTAGAAGGCAGTATGTGCCTACACCACCCCATGAGCGCTTTGCACCTGACTGATTCATAGCCAGCCCCAGCCCCCATGCCTTGGTGATGCTTATCTATGCTTTGCTCCATGGGGACTTGCTTGCTTTGCGAAGTGTGCCCTGCCTGCCACTTTAGCCGTGTCCCCTGCAGCTCATTCTCCACAAGGCACTCTAATCTGACCTTCAGGGCGGGATGCAGTGCACTTTGAGAGATTATGTAGTCGTGAGTGCTGTCCTTGGAGCACTAAAAGCTTGAACTTTGAGGCATGGCTGAGAGATACTTGCTCTTTGGACTAGGCTTCAAGAGGGGGTGAAGCCTGAGGTCCAGAAAGGAGGGCCAGGTCTCAAACAGGGAGACAGTGTGATGCTTCTAGAATCTACACCACAAAAATGCAGCGGTATTGAAAAGCACTGCTGTGGACACTGGAACAGTAGAGTGATAGTATCTGTGAGAAATGGAGGGGACAAAAAAAGAGCAAAGCAATTTTGCCCTTTCCACATGATCAAGCTTACCAGCGTAGGCTTCAAGCACCATAGGTGAAGCTGATTAGCAATGTTGCAGTTTGATACTGTAGGTCTTTCTGTCAGTATTAGTACATCTACCTACAATCTGAATATTGAAATCACTGGGGCCACTCAGAGTCATTAATCTCACTTCCCCATTGTGGACAAAAGATGTTCTATTCCCAGACACAAAAAGGCTCTGCAGGGATGATTGAGTTACTAAAGTTGCTTAAAAGCTGCCTGCATCAGTGAAAGCCGACTGACAGGCAGGGAGGGGAGGTCAGAGGTGGAGTTCATCACCTCTCTAACAAAATTAATCAAGGGGAGAAAATCAGAACACGTTTGCTATTGAATGCTGAGTCAATGCTCACTGTGTAAAGCATCTTGGTGTGGTCCCAATTTAGAATCAGAGGGGAATGAGAAAGATTTGGGAAAAGTCCGAGGAAGGAGAAAAACCCCTTTGTTTCTAGGGAGGGAGGAGAATGAAAGAGGGAGAGAGAAGGATTGGTTCAGAAAAGCCACAGAAAGCAAAAATTGTCAGATCTCCCTGCTACTTTAACCTTTCACGAGGTCATTAACAGGTTTTAAATCTAATGGAGAGAACTGGAAAATGAGAGAAACAAATTTAAAAAAAAGGAAAAGGTAAATCATACAGAAGCATACTCACACTCCTTTTGATGACAGCTCAGCCAGGGTTCTTTGCCTGCACTTTTGGCAGTGGTGTTCCTGTGAAATTGTACAGGGCGGGATAAGCAGAAAGGCTGAAAGCTTCTTCCCTTCCTCCATTGTTAAGTAACAAGGAAGCCTGAGAGGATAGATAGGAGACTTTTCCTTCAACTCCCTGCTTTTCACGTGGCCAGCCATGCCTTTCACGTAGCTACGTTTCCAGTGAGGGAAGAGCGGGTTTTGCAGGAACAGCCTCACTTCTGTGCCTTGGCTGCCTGCTGCCACCCCTTCCCATGCCTATCACCAAGCCTGGTCCCTTCCAAATTGCTAAATGCCAATTAGCAGCTAATCGGGGCCATTCAATTTTGCAAAAGTGATGCTCTCCCTTTCTTGTTAATTGCCCAGCAAACTTTGAAATATCAGACTCTGATACATAAACCACTTCATTCCTGCTGAATCCTTCCCCCTCACACTGACAGTCAGATGTGCCAGACGGCTGGAGCTTGCAGCCAGTCGGAGCCCAGTCTGGCATGTACTGAAGTCCAAGGTAGTCTCTTTCCTGGCTGCTTTGAAACACAGGAGGAGCCTCAGCTCTGAGATGGGCAGGTATTTCACTGGGAGGGGTGAGAAACCTTCAGAGGATCTTGCCTCTGGGGAAAGTTGTTCAGCAAGAAGTTTGATTTTTAATGTGAAATGGAAGAACAAAACATCACGTTGAACCTTTTAGTAAACCTTGCTGCTGTAGTGCCGCACAATGCCAGCTGCCCTGCTCTCTATATGGCTATCCTGGGCCTTTTTGCAGCCTACTATTATTCATGTCCCAGATTTACTTTTTCTCAGTTGGTTTCCCAAGATTAAAAATGTGCATTCTTAAGGACAAAAATGAGAAAGAAATATACTTCTGCTTTGTAACCAATCAGGCTCCCTTGAAAGTCTTATTTTTTTAAAGAGACACATATTCCAAGCCTACATACTGACTGCCCAATCCGCAAGTTAGATTGTTTGATTCCCAAAAGCTACTTGTCTAAATTATCAAGATAATTTTGCCGTAGTAGGCCAAGTTACAGTTAATTTGATTATTAGCATGCAAAAGTCCTAGTTTTCTTCCCCCTTTAAAAACAGCCATGTGTGAATCTCTACTACTGCATTCAAGAAACTGCATTTGATGAACTTTTGCTTAAGCTTCAACCTTCTGCTTTCAAAACAGAGCATAGTTCCAAGAGCAGTGCAACAGAAGGCAGAGCTTTTTAGGTTTCCTTCAGTAGCTAGTCAGCTATAAAACAGACTTGTTGCAGAAAAGCAAAGGTGAAGTGAAGGCAGAACAACGTACCTTTCCTCAGTCTTCCAGCAAAAGCTGTATTTGAAATGAGGCCACACCTGTTGATTGTACCCACTGGCTGAAGGGAAATAAACTTGGACAAAGACTCTGTTTGGGAGCTGTTCAGTTTGGATTTGTGGGCAGACTGCATGTTGCTTGAATTTATTCATTCCCCCTTGACCCCACCATGAAACTTGACAGGTGTGCTTTGAGGTTAGTATGGAATGGAGCCTCTAGCATGAAAAAACTCCTGAAGTTGAATAAAACAAAGCTTATTAGAGCAGAAAGGAAATGACTAGGCCTTCAGTTCTTGACGTGGTTCATAATCAAGTAACTTAGCGCACTGATGATAATATTTAGTAGAACTACTGGAGTACTGAGAATCCAGTGGAGGAGCAAGGCTTCACCTCACTGTTGATCTTTAAGCAGACAATGCCAATGTTTGATAAGAGGTCACAGAGCAGGGCTTGTCGTAGGGGCAAGGAGGACAGGGACCTGGATCAAGATAATGCCCATTTGGCTGGAGTTACTGAGGTGAGGGCTCTTGTCACTTCAGCTCAGCTCAGTATTGCTTCTGAGGTGGTCACCTATGGCCCTGGGAAAAGGCAGGGTATGGCGGCTCCTGGCTCTGCATCAGGGACTGAGTTGGGTGAACCTGGGTTGGTCGCTCCTGTTGGTGGGGCAGTGGTGGTGAGGGCAGTGACATTCATCATAGGAGACATCCATCAAGCAGACAAACTCAGACACTGCTGTCTGGTGAGACTGTCCGCTCATAAAGTCTAGTAGGATGGAGATAGCGTTGACTTACCCATTCCTTAGGAAAACACACACAGAGGGGCCATACAGGAAGATACGGCCTTTCATCTACTCAAGTACTTCCAGCACTGAACAAGAGTTAACAGGATTCAACTTCCTGCCCCTGAACTGCCCAGTTCTACATTCACTCTACACAAGGCATCAGGTCTACCACTTTTCCAGTTTTATCTTTGGCAGTACAACCAGGGGTGAGGAGAGGTGGAGAGTAGTAAAATATTACAATATATTTTTCAGCATTTATACTGAAAAAAATATGTAAAGCATTATGTCATAACAGCTGGACCCAATACTTCACAGAAGTGTGAACTCTCATGTTCTTTCTGATAGTGGTTTGCAGCACATCCAGGGAGCAGGCAGGGCCTTCTGTGCATGTGCAGACGAATAGCAGGGATCAAAATTGTCTACCAGCTCTTACTAGGCCTTGGGAGAAAAGCTCAAACACAACCACCGCAACTATGTGTGGACAAGGACTGAACCTAAATCTTGCCTGTGAAGGGCCCTTGGCTTTTCTTGCTGGAGCTAGAGGAGCAGTTCTGGCAGCTGGTGTCAATAGTAGGCTCTAACCCCAGTTGTCAGGACACTAGAGGGGGGACAGACCTCACCAAACAAACCTCCTAGGGAGACAGGAATATTTGTGGAAGCTGCTATGTTTGTTTTCCCACAAGGAGTCTTTGGACCACTGGCAATTATTTCTGCATTTAAGACCAGTAACTCTGCTTGAACATTCAACCAGTAGACTTGGCCCTTGGTGATAACATAATAATATATTGTGCTAGGACCCAGCACAAACATGCTATTTAATACCATAAGAAATGGAAGTCTAGAGAGTATGTTTACCAGACATACAACCTCTGAGATGCTACTCCTCCTGTTGCCATGGTTACTGTAGTTGTCTGACAATCTTTGGAGGAAGATGTTCACATAATTCCCCCCGCCCTGTTTTCCTTCTGAAATAAAATATGATACCTGAGAACTAAATTAATCCCTGATATAACTGCAGTTTGGCTTTCAGTATAGTACCTGGGATGCATATATACAGTGATGTATTTTTCCTCTTTGGACTTACCCAGCCCAAAGAATTACCCTGAATTCCCTATTTACCACTGCTGCTCTCTGCTTAACCTGTGCTGTGTGTTCCATAAGAAGTATCATGCCAGGTATAGGGGAGGAAAGATTATCTGGGTGATTGTTTTTTTTTTTTTTTTTTTTTTTTGTATACTAGAAGGTCAGTATGATTTATTTCAAGGCAAAATTTTAAAACAGTGTTGCTTCACTGGTGCTCGAAGGAGTGTGGGTGCTCTCATTTCACTTTATACTTCCAATTCAAACCAAGTCAGCTGGGAATCAATTTAAGAAAAGTGGTAAGCTGACTTGCCCTGTTGTAAAGTCAAGCATAACCATAGTAAATGGAGCTTCCCCCTTCTGACCTCGATAATGTAACACTCATGTCTCTTATGGACCAAAGACTATCCCATCTTTTCAGTCATTCTTCCATCCTGTGGGTCCACCTGGCCTCTGTTACTAATGCAATTTGAATCAGCATGAAAACTGATTTAAGCTAAACTGGTACAAACTTTCTCAGGTATGTGAGGCATTGGTCCTACTATTGCTCTTTGGAGCATGGTAGACTGATTGCTTTTGTCCTGATTGCACTAGGAGCTGAGGTGCTGTGCCACTGGCACAGGATGGGCCTGGATATCTTAAAGGGAAATTCAATATACTGTTACTTGTGTGTAGCAAGTGACATGGTGCATGCTCTTCACCCCCAAATCACTCGTTGCTTTTCCTACTGTGTTATGCATTTCTCTTGCTTTGTGTGTCCTGGCTCCCCTCTCCTACGGTGTCTCACCCCCTCATTTCTGTCTTTGCGGACTGAAATTTTCAAAAAGCCAGAACCTCACCTCCTGTGATAAGCTTCCCATTACCTCTGTTTCTGGTGCAAAGGCCGAATCTGACTCCAAGTTAGTCTGAGATTCAGTCTCCTCCTCAGACCTCACAAGTGGTACAGGAAGAAGCACAAGAGAAGCAAAGTGCAGGGATGGGGGCCCACGCAGACGGCAGGAGGGAAGGCTGATGCTGCTCTGAGTGGAGCTGTTGCAGAGGAGATTCTCTGCTGCTCAGAGACTGGGCTTCCATGCCAGCAGAAAGAGCAGGCTTAGCTTCTCCACTTAGTAAGTAAAACCAATCTTTTCTTATTGGAATATGATAATCCCAAAAGGTTCAGGTATTGAACACTGAGGAAGAAAACTTGCTGACTGCAAAAGGCTATTACTTCCAATCCATCCCACCAGCTGCCACTCATAACCCCCCTTTAAAAGCAGACGGCAGACTACAAAAGTAACATTTATGCTTCCTTGATCCTCTTCCCTGAATCAGGAGTTTAATTTTTGCAGTTTACGTCTGAAATGGGGCTAAGTGATATTAACAAGCCACAAAGCTGAGGATGGTGTTGCTTAGCAATACAGCACAAAGATGTCTTTGAATCACTGCTAAACTCCAACACTTCAGCTCAGATGAACCTAATGTTCCTGTCACAAATTGGCACGTAACTCCTTCAAGTGTCACTTTATTGTTAAATTTAAATGTTAAACATTTAGATAGAAACATCTTATACTTAAAATTCCCAGGCATTTCTTTTGCTTAATCTTTGTGCTTTAACACTGTAAGTCTGTTCCACAATTTATTCCTTCCACACACATTAAATAACTGAGGCAGCAACACAAGATTACAAATATATTCATGTGATTTTTACCTTTGCTGACTGCTGCAGCAAATTAAAATCACCTGCTAGTAATAATACTCATAACTTGAGGCTTAATGATGCTATGAACTCTGCAACTGGAGTTTTTGGTGTTTGATCCAATTATCCACTGCTAAAGTTGGTTCAGGAAAGAAAGGGAAAGAAAAGCAATGTTGCTGAAGGTAGAAAACAACAATAAAAACCATTAAACACACCACACTTTCTCTTTATTCCTTCTGATAATCCTTGAATTTTGCCTGCCTCTCCAGTCAAAATTAGGTTATTAAAGATGATGACTAATAAAAAAAACCTTCTAAATGGTTCACTTTTTTGTGGTCATGGGGAAAAAGATCCAGGACCAAGCAAGTCCTAGTCAGACCACACAACTTACAAAGAGAGGACATCACAGGTTGAAAAGCAGTCACCTCAGAAACAAGGTGTTTCTGCTGTACAGTAGCATGCAGCTGTATCACAGATGAGGTACGTGGCATGCATGGAAGAGTATTTTTCAAATGGAGCCATTAGAGTTTTAGAAGAGCAAAACAGACTTTTGCAACTTGTAATCTAACTGAAGTGCTGGGCAAAACAAATTCATTGGTAAGGAAAAGCCTATTGTCTTTTGAATTAATACGTACACACGGAGAGCTGCATGCACATAGAGAGTGTACCTGGCTTAATGTGACACCCAATAGCCAGAGTTGTATATTGTACAATCACACACATGAGATAAGACTTGGAATGTGATGTATCATAGACTTATACTGCAAAATATAGTCTAGATAAACAAGACTAAAGGTTGGAGAGAGAATTTCTTCCTCCCTCAGTTTACCAATGAGAAAATAAGGTGTGCTGATGCAAAAGGACCTTTGAAAGCCAATGCAGTGAAAAGCTCAGCTGGAGGATTCTGGGTGGCTGATTTCAATCCTGCCTGCAGAGAGATACTTTTTACTGTCTGAGTGGCTTCTGCTCTTCCTTTTGGCTTTTAATTTACATTGCACAATTTAACGAGTATTGTAGGCTCTTCAGGCAATTTATTCTTTGAGGATAAAAGATGAATGGATGGAACATGTGCTGGAGCTGTAACAGGTCACAAACACTCCCTGCTGTTCTCGCTGCTGTTAGCTAGCTAGCTGCTCTAGCTTTTGAGACTGTGCTGAGAGAGGATGGAGGGTAGTCCAGCAACTGGATGTGGGAATGGGCATTCAGGCATCAGCCTATTCTGCTGCTGCCCTTTTTATCCTACCTGTTCTTTATCCATCATGTCAGCTTAGCAAATGCATCTAGTTGGTTCTGCTTTGAGCAGGAGCTTGGACTAAAGATCTCCAGAGATCCCATCCTGCCTAAATTGGACTATGATCCTAGGGGTCATTAGCCTAGGGAACCTCCAGGCCAGAGAAAGCCTTCTCTTTTATGTCTGCATAGGCCCATACCATCAGTTATTGTCTCTAGGTGATCTCAGATACAAGTCAACTCCTCCATCCCTCCACAAACCTTTCAGGTCCCTGCAGATTTTTCTTTGCTGTTAGCCCACAAGAGATCTGACCTCCAGGGACCCAGTCAAACCTCTTGAGGCTTTGCTTGGCTGGTGCCCCTCTAACTTTTGCTTCGAGCTGTTCTTTAAAGGGGAAGAATACCAAACCAACGTCAAAACCGCTTCCTGCAACAGGTCTCCTTTCCCCACCTCAGTGCCAGGCCCCGCCTAGGATACAGGCTCTAACAGGGAAAAGCTACCCTGATATAGAAAAGCTGTTTCCAATTTCCCCTTCATATGTATATGAGAAGAATTATAATGAAAATCTGTTGTGTTTTCCTCCCCCCTTCCTGTGATATTTAAGCTAATAATACTTCTTGAAGCAAAGAGAAAGGTATTTTAATGGAACATGCTCAGCAGATGGGATTTCAGTGGCTCTAGCTGATCTAATTACTCTCCATCTCTGCCATACTTCTATGGCATATTTCATAGCCTTGCATAGTTCTTGTAAATTTTGTGATTTTACAGCCCTAAGGAATGAAACAATAACATTAATTGGTTTGGAAAGTTGCCCACTTACTGCACTAATAAAGGTAGCAAGCAGCTAGAGGTGTTGGTAAATGAATGCTAAGAGGAATAGAGAAAATTAAAGCCCCTAATTCCAGTGACAGCCACTCACTCTTACGACATCGGCACCAGCCCCGCTGCATCTGGCCAGAACACGTGTCCCCAGAAACCAGAGATCCAAATCCTCTAGATGGTTAATTTCAGAACGGATTTCTAAACCATGAAATTTTTGTAGAAGCATTTTTTTCCTCTGAAAACAACAGATGCAAGTGAAGAATACAAAGGGGGGAAAAAAAGCTGTTTTGATGAGTAGGGCTCAGAGAACTAAGAGCAAATTTCTGAGTGGGATCCCTTGGCCCATGTGTTCAGAACAGAGCATCACTCAGTGCCTGAGTTGATTATATATCCCACAAGACCATTTTCCTTATGCTTTCTATCAGCTTTGTCTTTTCTTCTCTAATTAAATAGGAACATATGCTGTATGTCCATACTGTAACGGCTAGAAACCAGGTGCTTGGCTTGGGTAGAAGCTGTCAACTTTGACAGTGGACAACCCCTACGCTGCAGGCTTTGTTCAGCAATCCAGCTCAGATAACCTCCATCGGCAGCCAGCCTCAGCAGGGAGAGGGGCAGCCGGGGGACCGAGTGCCATTTGTAGCGGAATGACAACACCACATTGCTTAGCCATGCATCACTGGAGCTTTTTATTCCAAGGGAGGCTGTCAACACTGAGCCAGAAGTGTTAGTAAGGCCTTGTAATCACCAACATCACTCCACAAGACCTTTCCCTTGCCCTTTGCTGCTCTCACAGCCCTGACCTGCAGCTCAGTGTATGGATAAGAGCCAGTCATCCATTCTGGGCAGCTGCTGTGAAGCAGACCACAGATGCTGGGCTCCATAATTGATTTATGTCTCCTCAGCATGTCTCATGGAGGCTCACAGTGAAGTCCTAAGTTGTGAGGGGAATCTGCTGGCCCATTTGACAACTGACATGATGGAGAAAATTGCCATGTCACCACTTATTAGGGATGGCATATTTCCTTTCTACTAGAGAGGACTGAGACTGAGCCTCAGGAGGTCCCAGCTGACAACCAGAGAAGCTGGGATTCACCTGGAGGTGGTGGCCCTGGGCTTGGTGGTAAATGTTTGGACAGATATGCTCTGCACCCACGGGAGTCTGCTGGGGCATGTGGGGTATTACAGCCTGTTTTCATGCTTGACCTGTTCTTCACCTCTCTTTGCCAAGAGACACAAGGAACAATGTGCTCCTTTCTACGTGAGGATGCCTTGATACTTTTGGCTGCCTCACAAGGGATGAGATCACAGAGGGAGCTCATAGAAAACAATTGCTTTTCTTCCTAATTAGAAAGTATCACCATCTTTCACCCCAACTAGACGTTTCTCTAGGTCTGTTCAAAAACATTTGCTGACTCTTTGAGGCCCTTACGAAAGTCCTGTTTTTAGAGACACAGGACAGGAGTAAGCTGGATTCACTCGCAGCCTCTGCCACTCTTTTTGAGTGACTGTGAGGGCATCATATCTCTGTTTATCAGGTCCAGTGCACCCACCATTACCCCCTTTCATTAACTCAGATTTCTCCACATGCTATCTCTTTTCTCTATTAGACAGCAAGCACTTTGGAAAAGGGGAAGCAGGGGGCAAATAACATGTTAAATTTGCGTCTCAGGCCTAGGAAGCATTCCCATAACAATATATTAACATTCCACCTGACTAGTACCATAGGTAGTTGCAACACTGATTACTCACAGAACAGGAATATATTTTGACAGTTTTTGGTTACCTTATTTACTTAGGTTAATTGTTTCCCTGGGAGCCTGTAGTAAGGTTAATATCTGTCCTAAGAAAAAGAAAGCATCTGTCATCAAAACTGTCTGTAAACAGTCTTACCTCAGCTATGTGCTTGAACATCCAGGTAATTCCTCCACAGCTCCTGTTGCTCAGGGAGGTAGAGTGAATATGCCTGCTGCTGAATTTTGTTGGAAATGCCCATTGTTCTTCACAATTAGTTCAAGCCTCATACAGAGGCCCTTAACAGTGGTGCTTAGCAGAGCTGAAGAATCTTACTGGGGTCAAAAGAAAAGGAAAAGGGCATTTTCCAAATTTTCTATTTACTCTAGTTTTCATGGTTCCCAGGGCCCACTCCCTTCACTTGCAAATATATTTGTCAGAAATCAGGACTCAGCTTCTGTGACAGATGAAAACAATCTAATTGAGAGCTCATCCTAATCCCCTCCCTCATAATCACATTCCTTGCTAAGGCAAAGATCCCTCCTGCATTGCAAGCTGTGTGTGGTTGGGCTGGCTGTGGCCACACTTTAGACTAAGAATAGCCTCTCTTGCCCTGTGTACAAGGCACCTGAAAGCACGGGGGAACCCCGCATGCTGAAGCACACTGGACGTGGTGGTCACCCCTAGCTGGCCTTGAAGGAAGGGCTGTGTGTAAGGCTCACAGTGGGAAGAGAGGGAGGCTGGGCAGGGAGCACTTGCTGCCTCTGGCTGTCTAGGAGAGGTCTTTCTTGGTACTAGAGACACAGTGCTGATGTGTCTGGCAGCCTTGTGACAGGATTTTCTCTGCCATCCTTATCCCATGAACTTTAACAGGAAATTTTAACTGCAATTTTAACTTAGAAAGAACCAGAAGTTCTGTTCAGGGCAGTAGGGCAATAGTGCACGGGCAAGGGAGAAAAGTGGAGAGCTGGGATGATTGCTGGTGGGGGATGAATGTGCAGGAGTCCTTGCAAGCATCTGCTCCCCTCTGTTCTTAGCTGCTCACAGACTACAGGGACAATAATGGTCATCAGGACCAATGAAGGCTGTAGAGAACATCAGCGAAGGAACAGCTGGAAAATGCTTACACTATTAAAAAGACAGCTGTCACTGAGATACCTGTTTTGCTTTCTCTTCCGATATCTTCTTTCTTTTAGCTTGTGCCACAGAACCCCCGCAGGACAATACAGCCAATTTTCTTGTGGAAAGGAATAATCACCATCAACAGACCAAACAGATTTAAAAGGATCTTTAGTACCTGCAAGCCACACTAACAATCTTTATCATTAGCAAAGGATGACTCCTCTAGGAAGACTGGTAGCAGACTAAGTGCTGACAGTCAGGCATTGTATCTGTGGTGAAGAGAGAGCTTTAAAAATACAGATTGCCCTGGGAAGAAATATTTGCATAAATATTTTACTCCTAGTTGATATCACATCTCCCCAAATCCAGCCCTGCCTGGGAAATGAAACGAGCTCTTTTGCATGCTATGCACAGCCGAGGTAATGGGAGATTTTCTGCTCTAAATGGAGATAGTAGAATCATATTCAGCAGGCGAAAAATTGCTTCTCACTTTCCTATAGCCAGTGTCACTGTCACGATTCTTAAACAGGGAGGGTGGGTTTGTACAGAGAAATAATCTTTCTCACCAGAAAAGTATGACAGTGCTTTAAATATCAGGCCTAGAAGGATAGGTAACTCATATGTAAGAGGAGTGCAATACAACATAGTAACTTCAGATTAATATTAAGCAGAAGCAACTAATGCAACAAAGTCTAATACTGTATTTTTCCCGGAACATTCTTTTTCCCACTTTATTTTTCTTTTCCTTTTTACCTCAGTTTGGATCCTTTGAAAACAACTTAGATGACTGCAGACAAAAGAAATGGTAGACTCTTTTGGTGCTTATATTTTTAGATGTACAACTGACAGAGCAGATTGCCCTGTTGATACAGGTATAGTTCTAAAATCCTTCCAGATAATTGTGGTTTTTGAAGGAGCCATTATGAACTTTGTCATTCATATTTGTTGGGGTTTCAGTTCTCTTTTCTAAGGTTTATTTGGATGGGTTTTAGCCATCTCAAAATTTTTGTTTTGAATTTCGATATGGTTTTAATTAAAGTAAAAATGTTAACAGCATGCAAGTGTTCATACAAACAACAGCAATAACTCCCCGGGTGACTTGCCTAAAGAGAGAAAGTGCATCAGGTTGCAGGTTGTGCCTTTGCACTAAAATATGCTGTATGTGGTGTTCTCCCATTTCATTTCTTTGGTCCTCCTGGCATTCACACCCTTAGAATAGACTGGGACTGAATGTTATTCAGAAACTTTGGTTGTCAAAGCCTGTTATCTGGGAGGAAAGCAGGCCAATAAATGGAAGTTCTGCATCACTATGTTAAATTGGTCAGTGCTCTATAAGTATGACAAGGGAAATAAAAGGAAACTAATCAATATGCCAACATACCTACTGTCATTTGAGGCTGCTTAGACTGGGTTTATATCTTTTGCTCCAGCCACTCTAAATTCTTCTCTTATTGCAAGAGTATAATCTCTTGGCATCAATAACGTATTAATATATTCCTGTGTGCAAAGCAGCTCTTAATAATTGCTGCAAACCTTAATTTGCTGAGACTCAATTACACTAGCAGCTCATTGACATTGTTAAGGTTAATAACTCAGTGATTCATAAGACAGGACACATTACAAATCAAATTGATTGTAGTAATTGTTGTATTGAGCCGTATGAACAACAGACGACATGTTATTTAGCAACATTGAAGCAACAACTTTCCCCAACACTCAAGTCTCTCTGGAGAACTGCAGTGGTCCGTAGCATACTGCTATAAGTACGTACTATTACGGTGGAATTCAAGTAGCTTTGAATGTGAGAGTTTTTCCTACATCATGGGGAGTTTTGCAGCCTAGCTCCTGTCTTTGTGCAGGAAGACCCAGATTCTGAATGTCAGCTGTATTCTCTCAAGTAAGTAAAATCTAGACCCCCAAAAATATGTATCTGAGACCCATCTCCTGTGCTGTAACTACAAATCTTAAGAGAACACAGGCAGACAGTGCTGGTGGGCTGGTAAGGAATGGTGACATTTCTGGTTGTCTCTACTGTGGCCCTTCTGCAAAAATTCCTTGGTGGGAAAAATCACACAGATATTAATGGAGTTACCCTAGCAGTGGCCTGCCCCTTTGCTCTGAACATGCCCTTGAACATTTATGCTTTTCCTTTGTAGAGTTGGAGTGAGATAGGACCACTCTCCTTCTTTCTCGTCATCATCATCACTGAGTGAAGGAGTGGTGGCTTTATGTATGCGTTGAAGTGACTTCTCAAATGAATCTTAATCACATGGGCTAATTAGAGTCTGTGTTTGTTAATCAGATGTGAATAGCAGTCTGATTTCTCTATTTAGATAAATGTCGGCTGGAAAACCTCTTGGCAGATGGGCAAACGTTTGCTACCCACCAGTCTAAGTGGCCATTTTAGCAGGTTGCGAACATAATTTCATAGTTAATTAGGGAAAAACGAAAACAACAATTCTAGTGTCCACCATAAGATCCCAGACACTTTCCCAAGCATGATGGGAGGAAGTATTGCATATTAGGGTCTGCATTTGGTATTCCTGGCTCCTCCTTAGAATAGTTGTCATGAATCGTGCTAAGTTGATGCACATGACTGCCCAGCTCTCGCTCTCCCTCACAAAGTAGATCAGGGTGAGATTTCCTTGTCTCAGTGCAACCTAGCCTAGTCCTCTCAGACTGATAAGAACCAAGTTGAATAAACTTAAAGCCTTGAGAGAGCAAAGGGGAGGCTGCAGCTGATCTTGAGTCTAACAAAACTTTTATCTAAGGTTATGATGTTCTTAAACCAAGATGACAGGTGCATTTAGCCTTAAGAGGTCCTCAAGGCTCTGTTACTAGAGGAGCAGATGATGATGATGCTTTTTCTTCTGCCAAGCTCTCCCTTCCTCATCACCTCATGGATCTCATCTGGCTGGATGCCTTGCAGGGACATCACCATCCTACTGGGTCCTACAGTCAAGAGCATTGGCAGCTGAAACTAGCATGAGATTTTTGTCTGGGTTCCCTTGCCACTATCAAGAACTACCCTGAAGAGTACTTAAATATCTCTCTTAATTGCACTAAGTTGCCTGCTACCAATATTCCTAGCAGTTCCTCTGCCAACAGAAGTGCTAAGTATCCTGATTTTATCGTGCATACCTATGGATTACAAATAGATCTTATTAACTGCTCAGAACTGACACATCTATTTGAATAAAGGGGCTCATTTCTTTGCAGGCGGTAGAACAATCTTCCTGTTATGCTAATAAATATAGGTATTTGCATAAATGTAATCAGGTGTTGGGTCTTAGTGTGTATGTAGTCTGGCATTATATGCTTTGCTCTTGGGTGCTTGAAAGGTCTGCTCCTGCAGTGAGGCTGCAAGGGCATTCCAGAAAAAAAGTTACCAAATGTTTGAACTGGACAGGGACTGGAAGAAAAAGAGGTGAGAGACTGTCCTTCCAGAAATCAGTCTCAACTTCTACAGAGGAATGTATTATAGAGACAGTGTATCATACATTTTGCATTCTACTGTATTATACATGGTATATATTATATATTGTATTACAGATAAGAAAAGGCAATTTTCTCAGTTTTTGTCTGGAAGAGCCTCTGATTAGGCTGGACTATCGCTTTTGAGGAATAATATACGATGTAGTATTACGGTGTTGTGCATTTGTAAAGGGTACAAATGTGGCACCCTGAAAACCATGTGGTATCTGGCACTGGCATGTGCTGTTGCTGTACGTGCAGGAGAAAATAGAGGGGGAAAGTTCTAAGCTTTACGTAACCATTTTTGCTGTTGTGGTGAATAATTACTTTCCCTTCAACTTCAGTGAGATAAAGAAACCAACAAACCATTCTGCAAATCTGGGGGGAGAAGCCACTTAAATGCTGGAAGGACTTGTGATGATCATGATCTTCTGTATAACACAAAAGGATTTTGTGTCTTGGAGAGCTCTGCATCAGGTTGAACTGAAGCAGGTTGTTTTACAGGGCAGAAAGGGACACAGTTTCTGCAGCCTCCCCTCTTAAGCTGGTTTATCGCTGTTGGTGCTAGAAAGATGCAGCTTCTTTTGTAGCTGCAACAGTATTAATGGCAAACATGTATATCCCTGCTTATCACTGCCTAGTGTTGCTGCTTCCTTCCTATTTCACTGTGTGCTTTACCCTTCAACAGTACTGAATTTGCTTTTGGAGGGCAGAAAAATGCTGTCTTCCCTTTTTAACACATGTACAAACACTCAGCAGATGTCTGCTTCCCTGTGTGAAGCCTTACTTGGACTGAAAACTAGAATACATTGCACTTTAATAAGGGGAAGCTCATTTAGTTTGAGATGCCTATAGTTGGTAGGTGAAGTCAAGGTATACTTTCAAGACAAAAACAGATGCACCCTTCATGCAGACTGAACCTTAAGCCATGTCTCCCACATTGCTTATCTTCAGATCCCATCTGGACTTCTGGCTCGAAGCATTGCTAATGAGTTCTTTCCCTCCCGTTCTTCCTTCCCTTGCTTGCCGAGGAGGAGCTTGGAACACAGGGCTGTGAATGCAAGGACTTATGCAAAGTCTATGCAGTTCTTGAGGCAAAACAGTCTGAGAGCTATTATTTATTCATTTGAATAACGCTTTTCATACATCTCTAAATGCTTTAGAGGCAAAACATTACTACAGGTTCACTGGGGCATTGGCTAGGGACTCCTTGCATTTTCAAACCATTTATTCTCAACTGCAGTTTATAAAACTCTCTTAAAAGTTAAAAGACGAAATCTGGTTCCTCTTTGTTTCGTCTTACCCTTCACCACACAAGCACTTGACCTGGTATTGCTAGTTAGCTACTGTAGGGTTGCACACAGTCTGAGGTACTGGGATTGATTACATCTCTGTGGGAGAAGGAATATAGGTAGGGTAATATTTTCTTACTCGTTTTACGAGGTAAGGAAGCTCCCAGGACGGAGTCTGATAACTTCATGCATGTCCCCTAAGTGCCAGAAATCCCGCCTGAGATCAGGCAGACCAGGCCACACGAGTGCTCATGCAGGGCTGCAACCAAGGGGCGGGGGGCAGCCCCTGGTGCAGCCTCCCTTTACACCCCAGCTCATCATGTTACAGCTCAGCTCTTTCGGGTACTTCAGACAGAGATAACCTTCTTAGTATGAATGTGTACTGCACTGACCATCCTGAGCAATCACCAGGGACTTAGGTCTCTTGGAGGAGAAATGCTGCTTACAAGAACTGAGCACCAAGAAATATCGTTAGTAATACAATGGCAATATGAATAATGAGAACAAGTTATACCTCTCTCTGGAGCTGGAGAACCACTTTTCTATCGTGTTCTCTTTCTAGGCTCAGTGCTGCTTCCAGGTAGTATTTCCACTTGCCTCCCCCAAAGTAACACAGCTACAGACCTCTTGCTTCCCTTCAACTCACTGGGAGGTTTTCTAATTAATGTGTTTGTTTCCACATTGGTACCTTTCCCTGGTATTATTAGTTTTCCATTTATATTAAATTCCCACCTTTATCCCCTTGGGGAGGGTTTAACCAACATGCTCTGATAACAGCAGGCTGGCCTGCTTACCTAGAGGGTTTTTTTCCTCCACAGCTCTGTCTTTTAGATGCCGGGAACTTCCCTTCCTCTTTGCCTGGTGCCTAAAAATAGCTAAATATAGCTCACAGAGCAGAAGCAGACTCTGCCAGTTGCTACTAGAAACTCTTTGGCATCCAAACAAGCAGCCAGTGGTTTCATTGAGGGTATTGGCTCACAACCGTGCCTGTGAGTCTCTGAAGGTGCCCCTGCCTGCGTGATGGATTACCTTCAATTCGCGGTTGTGCTTAAGTGTTAGAATCCTCTGCCTCTGCTCCCAAAGCAGAGCTAAGAGGATGAGCGTGCTGACAGTATGCCTCCGTATGATGGAAAATAGTAGAAGAAAACTCAGTTCAAGATCTTATGGAAGGGGAAGTTGATTTAATTTTTATGCAAAATCTCTAAGCACATTGATCCACTGACCTTCACAACCCCATACTTGTAAAGCAAAATATATGTGTCCAAGTGGTCTGGGCAGGATCACTTGTGTGCAGCATAGAGGTTGGGATGCAGGCTCTAAGTCCATGCTGTGTCTCCTGCATACCTCTTGACTGGTGATGACAGACTAATTTTTGCATGGGTTTTATGCCCTTTTGCTATAGTCTGTCTTCACGTTGGGCTAGCGTAAAAAAGCAACAACATCTGTGATTTGCTGTAGCCTTTTTGCTCTCCTGTTGTCAGGGTGCAGGGTCTGCTGCTGGCAGTCATCTGTGCTGTTGCCTTAGCAGAGTAAAGGTCTCTGGGGCTTTTTGTCTGAATGGAAACTGTGTCCTTGGTTATCAGTACAGACCATTCTTTAAACCCTCCCACATACACCTCAACTCACACTTAGCTTATACCCATCTTAGTATTCCCGCTACACTCCTTACACATATACCAACCCAAATACTTAAGCAGAAACTGGCTGTCTGCCAGAAACTTGAGTCAGGGGGAACAGGGCCTGCAGAAAACTGGCTGTTGCCACTTCTAATTTTTTCATGAAGCTAGCATGGCAGAAACTGCTGCTCCAGGAGGTGACATAGCTACTCTGCTTGTGCATGGAAGGTAGAGCCCAGAGCCATCTAATCAAGCTGCTTGTATCACTGGGGTTTGAAAGGAGACACAGCTGCTAACCCAGTTTGTCCAGTATGCCAAAGGCTCCTCCCAACAGCATACACTCCTACTGGTTAGAGATACTACTAAGGCCTACTGCTGCTTTTGTTACTTGCCATTACAGTTCCACACAAATAAGCCAAGTTCAGTGTTAGCAGTGCTCCCAATCGCCCTACCATACCCCCACCGAGGTTCTGCTAATTGGTCTTATTATCAGGTATTTCCCGAGTGAAGGTTTCCTCCCAGCATGCCCTCCTGTAATGCCCACCCCTTCTAATGGCCACAAGAGGAGGTCCTAGGGGGCCTATTTCAGCAGTAGCTTGCTGTAATGCTCTTTGTGCTATTTTGTTTTCTTTTCCCTGTGAAACTTTCTTCCCCTTCTGCATTCATACAGCAGCCAGGATAATAGTGACTTGTAATGCAGGTATTACCACAGTCTAGATGCTAAACTGTAGCTAGCTCTCCCTTCTTCTTTCCTAGAGATAGCCTGTCTTCACAAAGACAAGCAAAAGCCTTCTGTTTCTGTATCCTGCTTAGTGTCAGTCTTCAGCAGCCTGCAAATGCCTTTGAGCTGCTTTTGATAGCTGTAGGGATATACCTATTTCAAGGTGGAAGTTTAGACTTTCTAGGTTTAATTTCACCTCTCAGAATTTTTGCATCAATCTCTTGTTCATTGTTTTAATTCTGCACCTAGTAGAAAGGGCTGATTAGCTAATGGGGAGGAAGAAGCAGAGACAACAAGATAGGTGATAGCTATGAAAATTTTATCAGGTATGCAACCCCCTGAAGCACTTACAGATCTTTCTACCTACTAGTTACCATTCTCCCTTTGCTAGAGCATGAGGATGGATGGGCCCTCCTTATTCCTCCAGGTGGAAAGGGGAGTGCTTCTCTTAAGCAGCTGGTGATCTCCTGTTTAATACAGCACTGTAGTGGCAAAGAGTGTGCTTGTTATTATGATGTGATCGAGGCCACCTGCATTTAGGCGTCCCACCTTACAGCAGTGGCAGAGGTAGTCAGTAGAAGGATTATAACAGGCCTTTTGCATTCCAAGTTAATTGGGGAGAATGTGCAATTAAATATATCCTAGGAAGAAACTTCTGTGATAAGCTTGTCTCACTCAGAACAACTGATATGGGACCTCATGTTATTGAAATCATCACAGGTGACTTGGGGGCAGACAAGAGAACATCTGTCTTATATTTGATATTTTGTTTATTTTGAAGGGACTGTAAATCACCAGTGATGCTCAGAACGGCAGTAGTTTGACCCTGGGACACCAGAAGCATCAGGTAAGGAGAAAATCTGTCTTACATTTGAAATTTTTGTTTATTTTTAAGGGATTGTAAATCACCAAGAATGTTCAGATGTGGAACTGCTTTGGCCTCAGGAGAGAACCATTTGCTTTTAGGTGCTTGAGATCACTAGCCTTTGGAATGTGCATCACTACTTATTTTTGACTTTTCCTCTTGATAGGAGGGACAGGAAGCAATAGCTAAGAGCACAGCATATTCTTCCCTCAATTTTGAAACTCCAGTAGCTTTAGCACCTGCTTTTTGCTGGTGAGGATTCGATCAATTTGATCTTTTGTGACTGATGATATGTTAAATTTGCTGTCTTCCTGCTCTGTAAATGCTTGCTCCTGGGTAGTTGAGAATGTGTCTTCAGCCTTCTCTGCAAGCTGCTGCTGGGAAGGACAGGCTGTGCTGCTGTCTCTGTGCTCTCTGTCCTTGTGCTCTGAGGACTGGAGTTTAACCACACCTTGTCTCCAAGATGTCAAGGAGATTTATTTATCAGCTCTGCTCCATGTTGGTTTTTATGTTCTAGGGAACTCATGAGAACCTTTCACAAAAGAATTTGAGAGGTTGCTTTCTCAGCCAATGTGCTTTTGTACTGCACAACATCTCAGTTTAACTTTCCCCCAGATGCAACTTTTCTTCTTTTTGCAAACTCCAATGAAGGATGATGTTGTCACAGACCACATCTCTGATGTGTGTCACAGATTTCAAAGCAGTTATGAAAGAGATTAATAGCTCTTTTCCAATGGTGCAATTAGACACAGAGTAGTAAGGTGATTAACTCATTTCCCTTCCCTCCATCCCTTGTAATGGATCCAGGTCTTCAGTGTTTCTATTCGAGCTCCATCTAGGATGGTTGGAGCAAGCTAGGAATGAAGCATTGTTGAAGACCTTTTATCTCCCAAATACACATTGTACCATTTAAAAAAAAAAATCAGACTCAGAAATGTTCTTGCACTTGAAACATGCAGCCTTGTTTGAAAGTCTCCGTAAATTTTTGTTTAAAAGGGATGACAGCCTGAGACTTTTTATTCGTTGGGAACTTTTCTTTTTCTGCTAAGTAGCAGCTCTGTGTGTGTGTGCACTATGAAGAAGGGAGGAGGGCTGTATTTCCTATTTGGCACATGATTATTACTGGGGAATGGGACAGGACTCACAGAAAACAAAAAAGGAATTGCTAAAAAGAAAGGAATCCTGTTATATGACTGGAAGGCTTCTTGCCCTCAGGCAGACTTGGGATCTTCCAGCTGCTAGCCTGCAGGGGCAGCTCTCCCAGCAGGAGCTGAGAAGTGTTGCTGGAGAGAAGCCAAAGAGGTGGTGCTTTGGCCAGTGGGTAAATAGAGGCTGTCAGCTCTAAATCCCTTATAGGTCTCCACTTCTAAGTGGATTGCCAGAGAAATAAATCAGAGAAAGGAAAATTCTTTGAGAAAGAAAAGGCAGTATTTAATGTACTTGAACTACTGCAGAAGAACAGTGCAAAAGCAGTGCTGTGAGGAAGGGTTGCTGGAGGAAAGTCTAGCCACAGTCTGCTCTTTAAATGTTGTCAATTGTTGCAGTACCTTATACGCGATATGCAGGTTGCTCTGCCAGGCTGGTGGGTGAGAAATCTTTCTTCTGCAGACAAGAATGTGGTATAAACCCAAGCTGAGACTTTCAGAGTGTGTATATTTGTTATAGGGGAGAGAGGGAGGAGAGGAAACCTGTTCCAAAGACCTACAGGGAAGTCTGTTTATCTCAAAATCTGTACTCTAGACCCGCACTAGGGCTACAAAGAGGTTTACAGGCTGATGCCCTGAGCACCCATAGGATTGAGTCCAGGGCAGATTTTGGCCTTACTTCCACAAGAGATGACTTCCCAGCGGCTGCACTGAAGCCACTGCAGTTACCAGTAATATCAGTACATTTCAGGAGGGACCCCAAGCACGAAGAAGTTCTGCTTCCAGGGCCTTGCAAATCTGTAGTCCCTATGGCAAACAAGATTATCTCAAATGTAGTAGCTTGAAACCAGTAGTGGACTTGGCAGCATTAGGCTTGCAGTTGAACTTGATCTTAAGAGTCTTTTCCAACCTAAATGATGCTATGATTCTATGAAAATCTGTTCATGTGCCTTCTGTGTAAACATGCTGCTGAAAATATCATCAGCCAGTGACGCTGTCTGTTGTGGCTTGTTGGCTGAATTTTGGATCTTAAAAGCATTTCGTTCCCCATCATTCCCCCACTACAGAATCACAGAATCACCTACAACAACTCTTCCTGTAGCAGTTACAGGTCAAACAATAAGTGCAGCATTAATGTATGTGAAATAAAAGCAATCCTGGTCCCCATGTTCCTACAGAATTCATTTTGTACCTAGCCTGATAGAGAGGTAATTTATCCTAGAAACGATGACTTAAAGTTTGGCCATTTGGTATAGTTCCAAGAGGCACACAGTACATTTGGCTTGGAATTAATGCAGGAAAGGACTTTCAGACGTTTTAACAGGGCAGAACAGTTGCAGGAACTGGAAGGTATTCTTGAGAACATTCAATGTCGCCCTAAATTAGACCATAAAAAGTAAGTGCTTTTTAAAAGCAATTTTGCACAGTAGGGTCTGCATTGTCAGAGCTCCCTCATGATTTAGAGGTTCTCCTTCCTTGCGACTCCTGCAAAAATTCAGGAAACAGGAGTCTGGCTGCTGTGAAAAATACCCCTGTCTTTAAATTTAGAGGAAAAGCTGTATATATAAATGTGATAAACATCTATAAACCAGAGCCCGTAAAACTGGGACTCGGACAGCAGAGGTGTGAAGCACTGTCATGTGAAGAGCAAACCTGGATTTTAACCCTTCTGGTTTTACTATACTGAGTATAAAGGTTGCTAGTGCTCTGATGCTTTTCTCCTGCCTTGGCTGTGGTACTTACACTGAATGCGATGAAGAAGAGAAGATCCCATAGCACAGAAGTGGCTTGTTTGTCATAAAGCTACTTTTTTTTCTTTGCTCTTTCTATTATGTCATTTAAGTCACACTCAAAGCTGCTACTTGGTTTCCAGCATTTCCTGAGCACTCATGGAAAATAGTAGTGTCAAGGCTCAACAGGCTATTTCATTGAAATAAGAAGGAAAGATGAAATGGAGATCCAAACAAAAGTGGTGTAGAGCCTCATCCAAGGACAACTGCATTTTGTGGGTTTGATAATTCAGAGGTGGTTTTTCCAGAAAGATAACCTGACAGGAAAGCTTTTGAAACAGAACTAACAAAGTCTTGGACTTGTCTTTCTGCGACCCATTCCTGAGGAAGGGCAGCTGGGACTTTTGCATTCCTCAAGGCTGGGAATAACAGGAGGGAAGAAATCCACTGGCAAAGACTTACCATTTATCTATTCAGACTGATCAGACTAATTTTTCTGGAGCAGGTCTTTGTATTTTCAGTAGCAATGAAGATACTTTTCCTTGATAAATGAATAAATGACCCTGTAGATGTATCCTGAAAGTATACATCCTCATCTTACCATCTCCAGTCTTTCCTCATCTCTGTTCTTGCCTCTAGGCATTTTCATTAGATCTCCAGCTTCTCTCTCCTGCTGACTTCCTCAGGTGTTTTAGCTATTCCAACCCTTGACTCCTTTAGTCATGCTTACTGGCTTGTTTGCTCAGACATGCAGATTGCAGAAAGCAATCAAAACATTTTCTTGACAGCCTGAGAAATTATATCCCTAACAACTTTATCCATCAATACTATGTTCAAAATAGTCATGAGGACACTTTGCGAATAAAACATCTTGAAGAATCTCTATAAGAAAGAAATATCAGGCTTTTCTAAATCAGTCTTCTGGGAGAATATGCTGTTAGATGGGACTTTGGGGATGGTCAGTCCCTGGATGGCTCTGTTGCTCCTTGTTGGGAAGTGGTATTGTCGTTGCTGCTGATCCACATCCCCACGTGTGCCTCCTTGCCACTGCTTGCTTTCAGCTCCTCTCTCGAGGGTTCCTGAAGGAAGGGGTAGGAGTCCTCTGGTTCACTGGGTGCCCTGCCAGAGCCTCATTCATAGTAAACTGCTATAACCATGAAGCCCCTGCCTTGCTGTTTTCATTTGTGTAGCTGCAGATACAGCCCATTCCTGCTGGCTGGCAGCCGGACCATGACAACATCCAAGAGTCTGCACTCTCTTCTGCATCCCAGATATCCAAGCAAGGAGCTCTGGGTGTCCTTTACTTCCCCTCTGTTACTACCTTAGTCCTCTCTAGAATCAAAGGAAAACATTGGTAACAACTAATTTTTGTATGGTTCAACAATTTTTGTTAAATGTTTTGTTTCTCTGCAAAAACAAATAGAGACCATCACAACTCCATGTCCTTATGCTTTGTTGTTAAACATAAGAGTTTGTCTCCTTCGGTGACAGGGCTTTATTCAAATATGTTATTGTAAGCATATAACTTGCCGCTGCCTAAAGCACCCTCTATGGCCAGCATCTCTCTCCCACTGCCCAGTTTTCTTCTCCCCTTAACTTCTCTGTCGTTCAGGCCACTCCTGGCCATCAACTTTAATCTGCTTTTGCCTCCCTCGTCTTTGGGTCAGTTCTCATTAGCTGCAGTGCCACCTCCCTTGCTGTTCCTGCGATACTAATATGAATGGGAATTGGCTTATAAATGGGACAACACTAAGGCTAAGCTCAACAGAGGCTTCAGTGGGTTAAGAAAACAATGTGGAGAGGAATTAGTGCAGGGCCGCAAGATGCTGGCCTTTCCCAGAGTCTCAATGAAAAGCCCTTTCAGAGCCATTTAATTTCCTCTGTCAGTGGATGGACTGGATGACCCAGGGGACAAGAGACCTCTTAGTTCTAGTGTATACCTTGTTGCTCTGGGTCAACTTACAGGGTTTAAAATTTTCTGAAAATGTGCACTCAGACAAAAAAAAGGGGAAAAAAACCCCAGCCTGGTAAATAACATTCCCTTCCCCATCAAGTGCTTAACAGCGAAGGACAAGACACAAGCACAGCTCAGAAAGCCTTATTCTAATCTCTAATGACATATCAAGCTAGCAACAGGCGGAGGAGGAGCTCTTAAGTACAACAGCCAAGAGCAAAAGAGAACAGTAATTTTTTTATATTTCTAGTACTTTTGTCACATCTATTGGGGTAGCTCTTAATTGTTATAGTAGTAGCTGTGCCTTACAGCTCTGCCACTGAATCAGGATCTTTTCTGACTCAGTTTCTAAGTCCCAGCTATGGTCTATGTGTGGGCTTTGTAGAAGCAGCTAAATTAGTGCAAACTGGAAGTGTACATTCATGCTTTACATGACTCTAGTTCGACACAAAGGTAACCAGGCAATCTGCAAACAACTGTGTCAATTAAATGTTTTCCTAAGCACTGGCTTGTTGCTTATCTTATCTCCTGTTCCTCTGCCAGGGGATCAGCAGGTGAATGCTTCCCAAGCCATGCCGGTCAAAATGGGCCGAGTGGACAAAAGCCAGGTAGTAAATCTAGTACATCTAGAGAGGGAGAGTGCCCTGTATACAGCCTTGTTGTTACTACTCTTCAGGCTATTGTGTGATGCAAGGTGCCCTTGAAACTTGCTTAAATGCTTGCACTTGGGGGGAAAAAAAAATCTGATAGCGCAAATCTTTGCAAGAGAAAGACAGCAGAAGGCAGGGAAGGTACTACACACCTCTGGGTTAGAAAGAGTCCCTGCTGAGGAGTAACTTCATAGCTTCATTTAACCACATGTTGCTGAACTCCATCTGGAAAAATCATTGGATAAAATTTTCTGGCCTGAGCTACTGCAGGTCAAGAGATCAGAATAAAATGATCGCTGTTGCCCTGTCTAGCTGAAGTCTCTTAGGGGAAATGATGAAGCAAGACGGCATCCAGTCTCTGCTTTGCGAGTGAGCCAGAGAGACCTGTAAACAGATGTGGGGAGCCGGCTGCTGCTAACACCCTGCTCTGCTCCCACCAGGCGTACAGGAAAACCATACAATTGACAAGTTATTTTAACAAGGTGGTGAAGGGTAGGCAGAAACTCAGCTATTTGCATACAAAGTATTGAGATAATGAAAAAGTCAAATTAAAAGCATAAATCAGGTACCTCATGGTTTAATCATGAGGACTGGCAGAACTACAATATCCTTTACAACAGCAGATGTCCCTGCAATGGCAGTGCCTTGAAGGATCTTTTCGCTGGAGGAATTGAGATGAATTTTGACACCCCAGACAAATCTACACGGGGCTTTTCCTTTTCCTTCTCCTGTTGGCTTTTGTGAACATCTTAAATTAGAATCAGCACTTGTTTCCATATCAGGAATGAGTCCAAGGATGGTGTCAGTGGTTTGTGTTTTGTGCCAGCTTTGCAATGTCTTGATTGCAAAAGCTGCTCTTTTCCCAGCTTCCTCGATCTTTGGGTCTGGAGCTTTTAATTGGAGGTGAGCAAAGTGATCTTGTCAGTCATGCAACCCCTTCTCTATTTATCTTGCCAAGATTCCCTGCCCTACCCCCCCCCCCCCAAGAAAAAAAAAAAAAAAAGAGCAGGGGAGGGGGGAAATATGAAGCATATACAGGAGAAATAAATGAAACCTAAGAGCAGCATTTTACCTTGTCTATCCTGGCAAGAATTCAGCATATCTTTCATTCTGATCCCCAAGGCTTTCACAGAATGCCAGTTTATAAACCTCACCCTATTTTGCCATGCTCATGAGAGGAAATGGACTCAGCAACAGACCAGCTGATTTCTGTGTGTCCCTCTTACAGTGTGGCAGCGTGTCCTGCAGGCAGGCGCTGAAGGCTAAATACTTCCAATAAGGGAGAGGAAGGTCAGGTTTTTTGAAGCTGTCATCAGAAACCACTCTAGAGAACTCTGCAAACAAATCCCTCTGCTGAAAGGTGGTGATTAGATGTAAGCACACTGTGCATGAGAGAAAGGTTTTCAGAGCATGTCTGAAAGGAGGAGAAAAATGAGTGCTGTTTGAAGATTAGAACATGAGTTCGTACCATTGAGGGACCTGTAAAGAATGACTGTGTCTTCAGAAACAAAATTAATACATATGTTGGTAAATTATGAGAGCCTTACAAAATAGGGTCTCTGTTCTGATGGTAGGGAATATGAATTTGATCATAAACTGACTGCTTGGAAGTGGTGCAGCACCAGTTTATGGGTGTTTTTTTTCCTGCACTGTTATTTTTATTACAATGAAATAAACAGTGCAACTGTCAAGAAGGCTTGGTGGGCTGAGGACTAGACACACACCTATTAATGTTGCTCCCCAAAGATAGATGTAGGTTCAAATCTTACTTCTGCCACAGTCTAAACATTACTGAGAAGGTAATGTTCTTTGGCCTGTACTAAGCGTCGCAACCATCCCTTCTGGCAGCACAATCCTTGCAACTGTGCCTGTCACGTAAGGACCCCTTCTCCATTGAGATTTCTTAGCTAAGTGAAGGACTTAAACCTAAGGACTGAAAAGCTGTTTCAGTACACACACACACACACACACATCCGTGCTGGGGGAAGGATCTTGTAATTTTGTAACCTACAATTTTAAAATGTGATGGTGTCCAGGTGTTATAAAAACCTTTTTGTTACTCAGAGGAAGTCACCATCTCTAATGTTAAAGGGATCACTTTCTCTAGTTATTTTTTTTGTTTAAAACACTGAACTCTTACCTGTTGCAGACTTTGGCTTAATTGAAGTTTCACAGTCTCAATTGCTTCTGGTTTAATTTTGATCTGACCTTGATATTCTTGGTGTGTCACGTCTCATCTGCAGTACGAACCAGTGCTGTGAGCAGCTCCTACAGAAACACCTTCCTCCTTAACACAGGAACTCTTCTGGCCACCTGCAGCTCAGTTTAAATTCCTTCTTCTCTTTATTTTTTTAATGCTGAGCATGATCTAAGCTGGCCCCATACTTATAATATTCTCCACTGCAATCATCTGTTGCGTCTGCAGAATTTGTGGGTAGAAAATGGCTTGAGAAACTGTAATCCAAAGGTCACATCCCTGCAGTTTGCTCACTGGCACTCTGTTGCCATCAGTTTTGAGCAGTCTGGTTGCTGGGCTAACAGGAGACCCGGGCAACTGTTGTTTTGGGGACACCTCAGAATCTTTCAAATAAGCCCTGGTCAGATACGGCTCCTAAAATACAACACGAGCCACCAAACCTGCCACCCCCAATGGACTTAGCGCCTGGGCATGTTTCAGTGGCATTACCGTGGTTGAGCACTCAGTGATAAACATATTGGTAAGGTTCCTCCTTCCTCATCAGAGCCTCATAAAACAACTTGGAATGATACTCATTTAATGCATCACATCCTGCAGTGCAAGGTACATGTAAGAGCTGTTTATCTAATAACACTGTCTCGCTGCAGAGGGACCAGCTAGTCCTGTGCCATGGGCAAGAAGAGAGTTTAACGTGCTGAAGTGTCAGGCTATGCTATCTGTAGGGTGGCCCTCCTGATCTCCGCTGTCTGTGGGAAGCCTCTTCCTCCTCACACCAAATGTCTGTTTGCACCAAAGATGCAGCAGAGAACTCTACTCCAGGGAGAAAGAGCAATGTTTTAAGCCAGGGAGGAGCTTTGTCTTACTGTGGCCCTTTTAGAAGATATTTTATCTATATTATTTATTATCATATTATTTAATGTGAAAGGCCACTTCAGCCCTAGGCTCTAGCAATTAGTACTAATAGATGATTACACAGCAGAGGTAGTACGTAAAGACAGTGTTCATTATGCACGGACACGTGCACCACAGATTTATCTGCTGTCTGCCAACCTGCCACTGTCGACGAACAGCCAACACCGTGTTGCAGGACCATTAGACACCTCAGACACTCCTGCTCAATTCTTCGTATGCAGTCATCTGAACAGTCAGCTCTTTTGAAATATGGCTGTATATTGTGCCTGTTACACTCACATGCACGAGTGCACACACACAAAGTAATAGGAAGCCCTCACCCAGGCATAGTTGGATTCCAGATAGCACTTATTTATTTTATATAATAAATAAGGCTACTAAGACATGGCAAGTCTTGCTTCTCATGCTGCTCTGCCTGGCAGCTCAGACACTGACCGTGTTATGCACCACCAGGGGACTCAGAAAAATATTTTAAGTGCTAATACCCTTGTTCAAGGCAGAATAGGCTGTGAAACATATGGGAAAGGGAAGGAGCACTCACAACTGCAAATACTCAGAGTGCCTACTGAGGTATGGCAGTCTTCCCTTCTCTGGAGTTTTTCAGCCCTGTTCTTGCATGGAAAAAAAGAAACTGTCATTTCATTTCCTAAGACCTCCCTTCTAGCCTTCATGTCTCTTTGATGCTTTCTTCTGGGCATAGGTTGGTCTACTGTACTACCAACCAGATACCTTCAGTAAGCACCCAGTTAAGGTCTGAAGCAGTGGTCAGTGCTGGTGGCAGAGGGGCAAGGGATGTGCCTGCAGCCTGTTGTGCTCAGTACGTAGTGAGGCTGGAGGGAGGGAATTGGAGCACCCACACTGTGAGCTATTAAGGGCAGTTTCTCTCTAGTGGCTATATTAAGCCTCCTAAATTAGGCTAGAAAATTAGGTAGCGTCTTCCCTGTCAGGTTGCTGGCTTTGTGCAGGAAGCAGTGCTCTTGGTAGAGATGTACCAGGACTAAAGAGGCAGGCTGCTGCAGCAGTGCTGCCGTCGCCACTGAGGACCTCTTGCTCTGCCTCTGGTAACGTGTCCCTGCAGCCTCAGAGCTGTGGACACAGTGTGGTGCAGTGCTGGCAGCTGATCTTCCAGCAGAGGCACCTGGAAACAGCTTCTGGAGACCAGGCTCTTTCCTTAGCTTTGTATTGGAAATATGGTTTGTCGAATTTCCAAAAGCTTTTGTATCTGAGAAAATCACTGCAAAATGTGCCAAAACCGCCTTCTCCTCAGCAGCTGAATTCTGTTAGGGAGATGTCTTCAGAGCTTCAGAATGCCCAGGGTGGAAAATGAATAGCAGCCAACTTGAAGTACTTACTACACTGTGGCTGGCACAAAAAGGCTCTTTCCTAGCTCAACTTTGACCTGTTTTTTGGTCTCTGTTGAGTGAGAAATCCATGCATGGGAACACTAAACAAAGTGTAAAATAAATGCAATTCTACAGATCCTTCCTGCCCTAGAGAAATATGGCACCAAGTAGGGGAAGCAGCTTGCAGTGTCCTCTCAGGATAAAATACATCTTTCTGCTGGCAGTATTTGTAAGTCAGACATTCCTTGGCAAGCCAGAAGTAACAGTCATAAACAAAGGAGACAAATGAAACAATTTTGTTTGCTACATGGGAAGTACTGAGGAAGGACTTTCCTCTGACAAATTCACTGGGGAACTGAATTCCTTTCATTCCTACTTTTCAGGCAAAACTCTTCAGTTTTGGATCCAGCAGGCTCTGAAATGATTCTTGTTGTGCATTGCTGGAGTTCACAGGCTCATGCACTGTGGTTTTGAACGTGACAGACGGAACACTTTTCTGCTTTGTACATCAATAAGTTTGTGGCTACTGTAGCAGTTGGAGAGGTGTCCTGGAGCTGTTACCAAGTTAGAAGTCCAAGGGTGGAGTCTGGAAGAGGAAACTTGCAGTCATTCTTTTTCCTGTTCATTTCTCATCATGAAGCAAGCTACTTGATCTGTTGTTGGCCTTGTGATGCTCACAAAATAGTGACACATCAAATTTGTAGATCATCCTGCAAAAAATCTAATTTGTACAAAGATAACCAGAAACATTGGTCTTTTAATTCCAGTTTGGCCATAGTCTCTCTTTGCTCCCATTGCTTCCCACAGAGAGAAGTGCCAGGCAAAGCTGCTGTTCGCAGAGCAGCATAGGAGCTCTGACTGCTATGGTGACAAATGTAAGCAAAGGTGGCAGCCTAAATGTGACAAACAGATCTTGTGATAGCCTTTGAATCAGCAAAACATTTCACACAAAGGACTCTGTCCTTAGACTGTGCGAAGAGGCAGAAGTCTACGTGTTCCAGCTGAGCCAGTGCCATGGATTTGGCCTTGGCTGGATTATATCTGTCTTTGGAACCTAAGCCATCTGAAATAAGATTCCCACTCTGCCTGCTTTCATGCCTAAATGAGGTCTCTTTGCTTTTGGAGTCCATCCTTCCCTCACATGGTTCAGAGAGTGTCAACAGGAGCAGATACTGCATTTCATCCTGTTTAGCCAGGTTCAAATCCTGATAAGAATATTTGTTGTTTTAACCCAATTACTATTCAATATTAGTGCCCTTTTATCAGCTGGTTTTGTAACTGTCAGGATAATCCTAGCTCCTATGTCTGCCATATCAAAATCCCACACTCCAGCATATGACTGCTCAAGAATGGTCATGTCCTCTTCCTAAGGAACGGATAAGCAAGTTCAGACAGGGCTGTGTGAGGACATGGAGGCAATGCCTGTCCTGGCTTTCTGAAGATAACATGGTTTCCTTCTTATAGGAAGTAATGTGGGAATTACACAGATCATTTAATTCCCTTTTACTTGGTGTTTTGTTCAGGATCTGCTCTCCTCTTCACTCTTACACATATACCCCTCTACAGGGAAAACATAATAGAAAGCGGCCTAGGGAAAAAACCGGGATATTAAGGGATTCAGCAATCCTCAGCAGATATCTCTGCTTTAACTGCGGAGTCATCACCTGAAAAAATTGTAAATCATTTATTCTCTGCCTTCCTCTCAATGTCTTTCTATTTAAAAATGTAATTAGATCTGCATGTTCATTGTTTTTAATTTTAATTATGTCTGGAACTGCTTGTTTGATGCCAGTTTCTAAATGAAAATAATGCTGATCCTGAATATTACTACATTTCATTCCATTTTAGATCAGGAAAATGTATTATTTTTTTAAAAAAAAGCTTTTGAAGACATTTAATATGTGGGGTTTTTTTTAGACTTCTTCCTAGGGATTTCTACCTAGATTATAGAGGTTTGTGTTATTTACGGAGAGTTTAATAACAGACAGACCTTGCAGTCATCAAAATTTACTGTTTTAGAAAGAATGGAAAACACCAAAGTTGAGCCAAGCATTTTATTTGCTAATTTAGTTATTTACTGTGCAGTGGGACCTCACACCAGCAACTCTGACCTGAGAGTGCAGAGAATAAGGAGCTGCATAAACACAAAGGAAAATACATGCAGTTCCTGCCTCTCTAGAAAGAGTCTAAAATGTAACAAACTACAGACATTGTAGGTATATCCAAAGATACTTCCATAAAAACTGCCTTGCAGACTTCTTGTTTATTTAGATGTGTTGATAGAGACCTCAAAAGTTATTGACAGAAGAAAGGTGCTTTGAAGTAATCTGAATCTGTAAGCGTACTATCTGTTAGCAAAACTGATTCCGAAAAAGCAA
Organism: Strix uralensis; assembly: GCF_047716275.1. NCBI lineage: Eukaryota > Metazoa > Chordata > Aves > Strigiformes > Strigidae > Strix > Strix uralensis. The sequence goes on along the minus strand of NC_133997.1, from coordinate 1,992,507 downwards.
GAACCAAGGAAGGCAAGGCTGTCGCGGTGTTTTGCAGATGTCGTGCCAGAGGCAGCTTTTAAGGAGAGGAGCAAAGGAGTCTCTCTCTTGTTTTTGTCCATAGTGATCTGAACTAGGATGCTGAGCTGGGGTCCATTGCTCTGGGTATGGAGGCAAGCAGAGGAGATAGGTGATATAGCTGAAGGCCAAGAAAGATCCACTGTCTTCTCATCATGCTTTTCTCCAATTCTTAAATCCGTTGCCTGTCTTCAGTCCTAGCCTTATCGCTCTCCCCACCAGTGTTCTCTGAAACAAATAACATCAGGCTCCAGCCTTGTCTGTCTGCTCTCTGAGTTGCTCCATGATTCAGTGGGCCTAGCTCTCCAAGTTCTACTCTATACTTCATTTGTTTTATGCTCCCTAATGGAGTTCAAGCCAGGTCAGCAGCTACACCCAGAATTAAATGCGACACGCTTCATGTCACCACGGGGAGTGCTAATTCTTTATGAAATACCACTCTGTACAGGGCCCCTTTGGAAGTGGCATACACTCAGCTTTCCGGCCATCTGGCCACTGCTGTCTGTGGATGTTGAATAATAAATATAATCTGCACATTTATTTTAAAAACTGCAGGCACACATGACCATGTATATAACTGCAGTTCCCTGAGGGCTGGAGACATAGGCTGAGACAGCGCTGGTGGCTCTGTAGCCTCTAGACACCATTGTCACATAACCAGCAAGACCAAAATCTTAGAGGGTGGCTGCCTGGATATGCATAAACCATCAGCCTTTGCATCTCTATGGTAAACACATTACGGAAATGCTAGATGTCTCTAACTTGTAAAAACAGCTTCTTCTCGATTTGCATGCACAAGAAAATACGGAGCTACTCCATTCCCTAAAAAGCATGGTTGTTGTACAGTTACAACAGGGGAAGAATTGCCAGGGCCTTTTTTGATGCATGAATTATAAGCACATAGCAAAATACTATGCTTCTTGTCCTCAGAACTTCGGCTGGAACATCTGAGTATCTTTAAGGAGTCATAAACTCCATTAGTACTGCAAGCAAACAGTATAAGGAACTCTGCTTATGTCTTGGCCTCTTTGGAAAAACACAGTTTCAGTATATTAATCTCAGAACGCAGTGCCAGTTGAATCACATTTAATTCCAAGTGCAGCGAGAGGGGTAAAAGGTAATCACTTTTAAAATAGACTGATTAATAAAACCTGCAGACCTGCCAGATAAGTACTGTATCCATGTACCAGAGTCCTGCCCTCTCCAGTTCCATTCCAACCCATCACTTCACAAGTCCCCATGCTCATCTAACCCTCTTTGTTATGCAGCTGGCACATCTAGCCTATTAAGTAGAGAGGTGCTTTATTCCTTTGAATAAGAGTAGCTCCACCTGCTCATCTAGAGGATTTCCCCTCTGAAGCACATCCATGATTTGCAGGGAGATAGATGGCACTTTGTAACTATTAATTTAATGAGCTTATTTCAATATCACCCAAGCAAGGTAAAATTTACATCACTTATCTTGTGAGAACCCAAGGAACCTGAGGTGATTAGGGCCTCACAGCTCAGCAAAGGTGTTTTAACATGGGTCTGACTTAAAGAGATTTTAAGAGACTGCTTTAAAACAAGGGCTGTAATGAAGGAGCTGTGAATGAACTGCACTGCGTACTCAAGGATCTTTTATTCTTTGCTGCTAGCAATGGTGTAGAGTTTAAAAAAAAACCCAAACCAAAACCAGAGAAAACCCCCAGCAAACAGTGAAGTAGGTAGAAAATTTTCAGAGAAATAGATATATGCCATTAACTGGAAACATTGTCACAGCCATTGAGAGAGTTGAGGTTGTTCAGCCCAGAGAAGAGAAGGCTCTGGGGAGACCTTATAGTGGCCTTCCAGTACTTAAAGGGCGCTACAGGAAAGCTGGTGAGGGACTCTTTATCAGGGGGTGTAGGGATAGGATGAGGGGTAACGGTTTTAACTGACAGAGGGTACATTTAGATCAGATATAAGGAAGAAATTCTTCCCTGTGAGGGTGGTGAGGCCCTGGCACAGGTTGCCCAGAGAAGCTGTGGTTGTCCCCTCCCTGGAAGGGTTCAAGGCCAGGTTGGACGGGGCTTTGGGCAACCTGGGCTAGTGGAAGGTGTCACTGCCTATGTCAGGGGACTTGGAACTAGATGATCTTTAAGGTCCCTTCCAACCCAAACCATTCTATGATTCTATGATATCTCTCTTAATGTTTTCCTGTGCATGACCCCAATGTTGTCTCAAATCTTTTTTCTTGCCCTGTGATGCTGATTATATGCAAAGCCCTTTCTTAATCCTTGTAGCTTTCACAGTTTGGTGACTTTTTTTTTAATTTATCTATCAAACTATATCAAGGCTATGAAACGAAGGTATATCCTCTGACTCCCTCCTCTTCCCCCCTCTTCAATCCTCTTTCTTTACAAACAAATGTATAAAGACTACTTCTTCCTCAAAAAACATGACCTAAGAGATATAATAATACTTGCAGGAGGTGTTATAGGAACAAAGAGTTAAGGTACTCAGTAAGAGTCCAATGACCAGTTGTCTCTGTGATGATTCTAGTTTAGGTATTCATGCTTTGCAAAGACAAGAACCAACTACCATCTGTTAGCAATTCCTCTCATACCTTCTGAGGTGGCTGGACGGGACAGTGAGATGCCTGAGATCCTGTGGGCTGCTGCACTGAGCTGCACTATGTTTTGTGCCCAGCCATATAACCTTTCAGAGCTGTCTGCTGTCTCCCAGTATTACATTTCTCATTATCTACCTACTTAGCCCTGGCCCTGAAAGATTTTCTACTTGGCTCAGATTTCATTCAACAACTAATGAAACAAGTCTTTGGTCTGCTTTGGATTCTCCGGGTAATAAACATTGACATGGACTTGGAGAGAAATGTTAGTGGAAAGACTGCTCTACTTGATTAGAAGAAGCTCTGGGAAAGCAATCCTTGAACATGCAGGTCGAAAGGTAGTGGTAGTTTCTGTAAAATGTTCTCCACCTTGTTGGGGCAAGAAGGAAATGGGAGAAACCACTTTTGAGGCGGTGGTTATATTATCTGCTGCCCTGAGGGTTGCTGCCTGGAGCTTGCTCTAAGCCTTTTTCTGGAGCTCGATCTAAAAGCATAATTTAAACAGATTTGCATGGATTTTGTAGCATTTACCCCGTGCAACAAGCATTGTATGTGCCGATGTGGCTGTCAATGTATTAAGGTCGTGGATCAGTGCTACCCCAAGTAACTAATACCAGAAGAGAGTTATGCTGTGCAGTACATGAGAAACCTCACTGAGAACCTCATCGCCTTCTACAACTCCCTGAAAGGAGGGTGCAGAGGGGGAGGGATGAGTCTCTTGAACCAAGGAACAAGTGATAGGACAAGAGGGAATGGCCTCAAGCTGTGCCAGGGCAGGGTTAGACTGGCTCTTAGGAAGTTATTTCTTTCCAGAAGGGGTTGTTGGGCATTGTAATGGGCTGCCCAGGGCAGGGGGGGAGTCCCCATCCCTGGAGGGGTTTAAGAGTTGCATTGACCCAGCGCTGAGGGATCTGGTGCAGTTGAGAACAGTCAGCGTTAGGTTAATGGTTGGACTGGATGATCTTCAAGGTCTTTTCCAATGGAGATGATTCTGTGAAACTTCTTAAATTGCTCATAGCTCCTTTGGAAACAGTGCTGTTAAATTTCACACAGGTTGTGTTGATGCTTTCCTTCCTCCCCGGCATTTTTTGATTCCTCTCCTCCCAGCTTAACATCTGTCTGTCAGAATCTCTGTAATAGCTATTGAGTCTGTGGAGATTTATAGACGAGAAGGTAAGAGGGAGAGGAGAAATAAAAAATTATTTATCTTAACCTCTCCTTGTCATGTGCATGGGCTAGGGCTCTGTTCTAGGGCCAGGTTCAGGTGTCAGACATTCTTAGTAAATGTGAAGTTTTACTAAGTCAAAATAAGTAAGCATGAGGCATTTGCAGGGCTACTTTCCTTCTAGAAAGTATGAAATTTTCCTAATTGACAGTTAATGTAAATGATCTGATAGTTTTCTCTGTAGAATGACATACATGAAGTTTTCAATCACAGTCAGGCAAGGAATCTTCCACTTTTCCCTCTGGTCATGTCACAGCAGCTGAATAATTTGATGTGTCTTTCATAACAATTCTTTCCCAGTTTGTTTTTCCTCCTCTCTTACTGTCCTAGTACTGAAGGCAATTTTGGTTCCTTGATGAGAATAGTTGGGAACAGAGTTAAACCAAGAAAAATTCTGAGTTTTCCCAAGGAAAGCTAAACCATGCAAAGCAAGAAATTTGACTCACACAAAGAACAATTCTTCAAGAGCCAGGTACCTCCAGCTTCATAAATTTCTGGGTCAGCAAAACACTGACATGTGAAAGATCAAGTCCATGCAGGATACAGTAGTCAGAGACATGTAATGCTTCTGCAATTTCCATTCGTCTGTCACAGAAAGCTAAACAGAATATTGCTCTCTTCTGTCTATATTCACCTATAGTCCAAGAGCTTGGTAAGGAAGGGACTAAATCTTTTTATGGAAAAAGAGATTATAATCCTGCCACTGGAATTTTTATCTCAACTTTTATCCTGGAACAGAACTGCAACATGCAAAGGCAAAATGTACAGCTCCATGAGGCAGCTGCTGCTTTGCATTATAGAGTGTGTCTGGGAATCATTAGTGTACATGACAGAGAGCTTCAGGACCCAAGTCCTGCTTGCAAGTTCTTCCCCACCCCCTCCTTGTTATAAGGAATTCATTCTATGTGGGTTCTTGTGTTACAGATCTAAGTTTATTTCCTTGTATTCCCTATGTTCTGAACAGTCCCTTCCTGGTGGGGATTAACCATTCCACCCAAACATGCAGCATTTCAGAGCTCAGCAAAATTCTTCTAGAGAAGGTGGTGATCAGGCATTGTCATATACTAGTTGTGCCAGAGTGCTCCCAAAACATAGGTTGTAGCCACAGAGAATTGCCCCCAAGTCTTACTGATGGATATTGCTTCAAAGGAACTGGTAGTTAGAAGAAAACTTTATCAGCTGCAGAATATCTGGAATATCTTGGGTATCCTGTGATATCCCCATGTAATACAAAGGGATAAGAGAAAAGTCTCTTCCTTTCCCCCTCCCCATACTGTTGTGATGCTCTTCTGAGCAAGAACCTTTCAATGAGAAAAAGCACCAGACTGATTTCTCTGACCCTGGAAACAATGCAGCATGTTTCCTTTGCCCCTTCTCCCCTAAAAATGAAGTGAGTTCAAGGATCTCAGTCCACATGACTTACTTCCCATCACAGCCACATCAACTCCACTTTCTTTTGATCACCTTTTTGTGATGCTGTTTCCAACAACAAGTGCTTTTGGAGTAGAGAACTACTAGCATCCCCTGGAATGCAAAAAAAAATGTCTGAACTTCAGTAGAAAATCAACCACCCTTCTCTAGAGTGCATCTACCATTATTCTGAAGGGCTTTCAATTTAGGGATGTTCTAAAATTGCTATAAGTAGCTTGAATAATGTAGAGTAAGCACAAAACTCTGTCCCTTCTAGTTACAATGCTATATTATATCAGATGTCCCAGGTACAATGTAACAGATTCTTGTGAGGAAAGAATCTGCCACTTTAAGAGTTAGGAGTAATTTTAAAAATGTAGCAGCTGGAGAAATGCCTTTTCTGTATCTGTGCTTATTAGGGACAATTTCAGACTTGGGAATAAAAAACAAGGCTTCAATAACTTAGCATAGAGCGTTACTGCTTCGTAAGACAAGGCAGTAAAAATCTGGAACGAGCTACAAAGGGAAGTAGATGCCTGATATATTCTGATTTCTTCTAATAGTAAGAGGGGGTGAGAGCATGTTTAGTGACAAACTAACCCTCTCCCTTCCCTGCTGTTGTTTGCAACACACACCAAAGCCATCCTCACAGAGGTCCTTGGGACTCCTGAATAGCAAGAAGGTCTCCTCAGCTAGCCTGATGCAAGGTCCCTTGAGCAGTATGTGACAGCTCATCACTAGCTCCCAGCTCTCTCTGAGGAGAATGGGAAAGAGGGATACGTTCCCAGGTCCAGACCTCGGTTTACCGAGCTGTCATTTCACAGTTTATCCTGTGGTGTAACTCTGTGTCCTTGCTTAACAAGCTGCATCTTAAAACCATGGAATAAGATCTTACGAGAGCAGTGGAAAAGCCGCTAGTTCAAGCAAAAGCCATGGTGCTTATACTCAAAGTCTGTGGAGGGCAGACAAGACTGAGCAGGTGACTGTCAGATGAGGTTGCTTTGCTGCCTTCTGCTGCAGCTGATCAGGCTGGAAACAGCATCCACCAAAAGAAAAAAGTCTGATTTCTTAATTTTCTTTCCTCACAGTTTTCTGTAATACAATGGTAGGGAAGAAGGACATCCAAGATATTCATGCCTGTCTACACACTGTCTATTACTGGCTTATTTACATTGTGGCTTTATTTTAGTTTACCAGTATTGTTTGGCAGCTCCAATTCATCAGACCAATCTTAGCTGCAATGGAAACTGGCAAAGGCCTCATCATTTAATTTTGCTAACAACCCTCATTTCTAATTTATACACCCAGCTCTATGACAAATTGAATTTGTATAACATGGTAAACAAAAGGGCTTCTAACTAGTTTCCCGTAATGGAATAACGTTATTGGAAACACACATTAAGTGGAACAGGCAGACCTGGAGAAGGGGCTCAGCTTCCCAGCTGTAATTCACATAGGGTCCAACCTGGTTACTTTGCAATAAAACTAGTAGGAATTTGCACCTGATATAATTATTCCTGATGATATTAGCTATTTCCCAAGCTTTATGCAGCCTTCTGGAAGGAAATGGGGGAAAAAAACCTCTATAAACAGTGACAAAGTAACAGGGGATTCAGTATTACTCTGAGCACCACTGAGCAGAAAGGTGGTGATAGAGAGCAGTTGGTCTTTACTGAAAACCAACTACTCTGACTATCCCTGTCAGCTGGGCTGTTCGTCATCTTGGCTGGATATTTAACGCAGCAGGAGTCTACTGAAGACAGGGTGTTAGGCATTGCCACAAGAACATTGAGTAAATACACAGTTATCTCGGCAGTATTTGGTGTAGCTGCAGCCCAGCTTGGATTGCGCTAGAGGAGGCAATCACAGGCTTACCTTTTCCACTGAAAGATAAGCTCTGATCACTTCCCCAGGAAAAGGCCATTAAAGGAAATACCCCGTGGGTCTGTCTTTTTCTGAAGTGAAAAATTGCTATTAAACTAAAATAGATGCCTCTGACTCAGTAAAGATTCAGCTCCTTATTAGCACAGCTGAAGGGTAGGCAGAGCCAGCGGCAAAGATCAAATCCTGCCATGAACTTGTCTTCAACAGCTCTCAGTCTCCAAAATGTGCCCATATACCTCCTGACACCGGTCTCCCTCTGACTGGCCTCAGACCTAGGCTCCTAAACTCATGCACCTAATAAAAGTACAGCTGTGAAGAGTGTGCTTGCTTCAGGCTCTGATCAGCTCCTTAGGAGTACGACTTGGGCCCAGATGGATTGAGGAAAGTCAAGGCATGTCTATGGTTTATGGAGGTGAAATGTAACTGGGCCTCAGTGTCTCTACAAAAACGCCCGATGCCACCTGAATGCACCCGTGTGGCTTCCAGCCACCAAGCACTCTCTTCTCTCTCCATCTGTGCTCCCTCCACACTCTTCCCCCGACAGCAATTCACGCTGCTGTTCCATTTATCTTTCCTCACCAGCATGTTTTCACCCTCCTCCTGTGCTCAGCCTTTTTATAATCCCTCTGTTTATTATTATTCTCTCTCTCTCGGGACCAGCCTGATGGTGGCTCAGTTTCGTAAGAGTGAATGGGAGTAGCTCTACTGGCTTCCTGATTTAGCACCTGGAAACAGGGTCTGGCTGAAAGCCCATGGCAGTGACAGCCCAGCCCAGAGCAGCCCCTGCTGATGCTGTTGATTAAGCTGGCAACTGTGACCCTAGGATGCATTATTTTCCCTGTCTTCCTCCCATTTCTGTCAAAAACCTGAGGTACTTCCACCCTCTAACTGTAGATTATACAGAAAAGAGAGAGAAATGCTTGTCACTTCTTTGCATCCAAATACAGAATCCAGGGAGACAAAGTCTAAAATTAGAGTGCACCACAGACAGCAGCATCTGAGTAAACTCATTTAATGTCACTCTAGCAGTGGCCCCTAGGGAGGCTGCAAATATACCTGGAAACAACTGATAATAAATAACATATGAAGATAGAAACAAAAATAAGTGAAAGATTCTTTTCTATTCATGCCCAGTAGCAGCTTTCTCCTGAGGCAGTCACATTTGCAGGTTTTTTGGTGGCTGAGGACAGCACAGAGCTTACGCTCTTGAAGTGATATTTAAAGAAGTAAAAAAATATGTGTTGCCTGCAAATAGAAAGGGCATAATTTTGACAGCACATTTCTGTATCAGATCAGGAGAGCATCACAAATTATACTACCCCTGAATTTAATCTCTTCTGGCTTTTCTTCTCAATTTGAGGCATTGATTTCAAAGCAAAAGGGAAAAAAAAAAAATCCCAACAATGGACAAGAGATATTTCCAGCCTTCCCAAATATCTGAAAAACGAGATTTTCCTTCTGGAATTTACACATGGAAATTTTATATACAAGTTTGCTTTCCAGACAGTTGACGCAAGAGGAAACCTTGTTTTGACCCAGCAGGGCAGGCCCACCTACCTGCGTTTGTCTCTTTCTCTAAGCTAGGCAGCAGTGTTATTGTGGAGGATGATACTACAAGTAAACTCCTTGGAATAACATCCAGCTGTCTGAAAATCCAGAAGCATTCCAGGTAGAGTAAGGGAATGCTTTTGTGTTTGAAGGCACTAATCTGGTGCTCAGGAGCCCACTGTAGAACCTACACCTCTCCATCAGATATTCCATGCAAACTTGTCGAACTCTATCTGACCATCAGTTACAAAGTAAAGCAAAGAAATTCTCCTGTTTCCTACCTTCTCATACAGTTTTCTGCTGCTTAAATTGTTAAGATACAAGATGTTTTGCACTGGCTTATATTGATGTGTTTGGACAGCACTTACTACACCAGTGACCCACTCCAAGTTGAGGCTTTAAATCACCACTGTAATACTGAGTAACGACTCCCCTAGTCTAGCCAACATATCAAGACAAAACTATGACAAGGAAGTCACAAGGGAAGGAAGAGTGAGCTGAGGAGACAAGAAAAAGGAACCAAATCTATCGATGCTGGTAGGGAGTTTTCAATTTGTTCTAGAGGCAAAGGGAGAGAAAAAAGTTCATCTTGGAGAAGTTTCCTTTATTAAACCACCTTGTCCTCTGCCTGCTTTAAAACAGATGATAGGTCTAATTTAATAGAAAATAATATTGACAAGGAAGTTGCTTTGCATGCTTAAGTCAGTTTGGAACCAAGTCATCACTTTATTTTTTGGTGTTGTGGGTTTTTGGTTTCTTTTCAGGGCACAAGCTGAAGGCAGTTGCAAACAACTTTGAAGCATCTGACTAAAAGGATAAAAGAGTCTGTTCAGAAAGGCTGCTTTGTTTAGTAAAACACATACAACATGGGCAAGGGCTGGAGCACACGGGGAAGTTTAGTACAGAGGGGAAAGAGGGAAACAAAAGTAACTGGGGCAGTGGGAGGTAGATCTCTGTCTTCTCTGAAGAGTCTGACTGGCTGAGGAAAGTTACAACTGAATGATTGCTCCAGAGGAATTTAGTCTGTAATGCTCTAGCCAGAAAAATGATTTGGTGGTCAGGCTTCTTTCCCCTTTCCCTTGGCTGCTGTTAGTACAGAAATCCTTAGAAAACCTCTCAATGTGAAGAGCAGCAGGTGGAAAGCAATAGAATGTAATGATTTTGACTGTACACCAGAAGCTCGAGCAATGGCTTGCTGACTTCTGCAGAAGTAGTTGGGAAGCAATAAACAAAGAGAGAGAAAAATCTCAGCCCAATTGTCTGTGTTGAGACAATTAAGACAGAAAGAGAGGCTGGACAATTCCCAGGAAAGCTCTTTTGGGCAACAGTTAGCCAGTGCTTGTGCTCTCAGTACCTTAACCACAGCATTTCTGGATACACTCCATGACACAATAATTCAGGACCTCCCTGTCTGAGAGACTCTGAGAGTCAAGTTTTTACCTTCTGCATTCTTGTGCACAGGTCATGGCAGAAAAACCCCGGAGGCAAAGGGACTGGCTTCTAGGATAAGAGTACTGCACATGAGAAACCTGCCCACTCTTGGAGAGTGCACCTGAGAAATGTCAGGGTTAAATGCACTTCTGACCAACAGAAACTTCATCAGAAATACTGGATTCCATTGCTTTACAATGCAAACTTAGAAAATTCCATAAGCATACAGAAAACTTCTGCCCTAAACTTTGAAAGCAAAGAAATGCTCCAGTATTTGTAATCTTCTAGCTCTATTGGTGTCCTTCTGTATAGCGCCATCAGGTATGTGTGGACGTTGATTCATTAATATTGACCACTGCATGAAACTGTTAGTCGATCATAACAGTTCACAAGCCAGCTTGTTTTATGGGCCTCACAGGATCTACAGGAGCAATGCAAATCAATAGACATTATTCCTTCAAGGACATTCCTAAAAAAAGGTTTGAAACTAGAACATTTGCTACTAAATTATTTGTATGTACCTGCTATCTTCTAAATGAGATACCTTGGTTAAACCTCAAACCAGATTCAAACTTCTGGCTTGATAAGTGTACATCAGCAGAAAAAAGTCTCTCCTTCCTCTGCAAAGATGCAAATACTACAATCAGTGACTTTGGAACATGCTATCCTTCATCTGTAAATGCACTGGGTATTTGTAGTGCCCATGTACTGCCAAGGAGATTCTCTAGACATTGGATATCCTAAGTCTTGAGCTTTACAATCTGAGCAAAATGAGAAGAAAGAAAGAGATATTTGAGAAGACAGCAATTTGCTACATTAAAATATCTAGGTAGATAAGGAAGAAAGAAAGAAACGTAAGATTTGAATGCACTTCACTAGTTTACTGTAGCTTTAAAAAAATGCGAAGATGTTTTCAGCAGCAGCCAGTGCAGGAAGGATAGACTGAATTTGCCAGCCAACCTGTTAGACAGCCGTAGCCATCTCTCACCCGACTCCGAATTTTCTTGGTTCAAGAGATTTGATTAGTTACACCCATAATGCTGGTTTCTTCCTTCAGCTACAAATGGAGATGTTTTCATTAAGCCCTGGGGTGTTATAAACCGATGGCCAATTTTCCCGAGAATTTACCCAGGCTCATATTCTAATCTTGGGCAAAAACTTGACTGTCTTTATTCAAGTCCAATGCTTCAATCTGGTTTTTGTGCAGCGTACAAAGCAAGAGCAATGCAATATTTTAGTGCAAGAGATGATGCCAGTAAATACCTGCCTTGTCTCAAACCCGTCGGGAAGTTTACAGGAATTGTGAGGAAAGCAGAAAGCCTGGCAGTCTGGAAGTAGCTTTTGTCTCAGACTGCAGATACTCTCTATTGCATTATTTCTTGCTTCTCACCATTTCATAATTACCTGTTTGTGCTAATGGAAACATCAAAGGTATCCAAATGACACGGCTAGGCATTTCTCCCACATCTATATGGGGCCGGAGAGCTGTTATCAGCAAGTGAGGTCTGCAGACAGAACCCGTGGGTGAATAAGAGGAAAATAGGGTCTTTTAGGCCGAGTCCCTATTTTAACTCCCAGAGATTAAAAGCAGACTTTCCACAACTTTGAAGTTGAGAACTGTTCTTTCTGCAATTGTTTCAGAGCCGAAGTGGGCTTTGAGTGGGTGCAAATATATCTTTAAGACTTTAGGCATTCACCACAAATACTATATTATGCTTTTTCTATACCATTAAGTTTTCATTACATGGGTAAATGAATTATACACAAAATTTCATCATTTCAGTACGAAAATGGTCTATAGGTCTGACTTCTTGTTAATGTGTTGTCAACATACAAAAGGGGATGTTTAATGCCAGTGTTGGCAGATTAACAAATTGCCTTGCCTAATATTACATGGGATGTCACAAAACTGTCAGGGAAATGCTAAAACTGTTATCTTTAACAGAAGCTGAGAATGAGCTGGGTTTTGGATTATAGGGCAATTTAATCCAAGAAACATAGGGCAAATGCCAAGTGACAGTTTCCTTACACTGTGTGAATGGCAGCAGCTCGGGCTGTGCCAGTCAGGGACCTAGTTCCACTTCCACAAAGTTTCTTTTTACCTCTGTGAGGACACCACTGTCTGCAGCTGCTAATTCCTGTTTTCTTCGGAGTATTTACGTGGCAAATCAGGACTTTTCTTGGTTTTCTTAAGTGTGATTTCTATCAGTAAAGTTCTGTTATTTTTTCTTAATAACCACTGAAATATGGGTCTGTCCCCCTATTTTTTGGGTGCATGCATGCTTGGAAAAGGTGTTTACTCTTGCTTCTGAAAGATATGATGAGATCCTGCCTTTGTTTAACAAGTTTTGGATCTTCCTTATGAATAGATGCATCTATGCTACTGGGAAGCCAGTCTCTGCCCTGGCTCTGTCTGCCGGTGAACAGAGGCTGGATAGGTGCCCTTGGATGTGTTCTGGAGAACCCTTGTGTACCAGCTTTCATCTTGGTTGCAGTAATTGAAATGAAGGGGGTGTGTCTGAGTGGCCAAACACAGAAATTCATAGAGATGTCCAGAGATTTTGCTTTAGGATGAGAGGATTTGCCTGCGTTCAGAAAAGTGCGTTTTCCATTGAGCCTGAGTCAGGTTAAGTAACTTTTTCTTGTGTTTTATTTTCAACACCTTTTTCAACAACTTGAAAAACAAAATACATTACAGCTTCCCCTGTTTCCTTTAATTACCTTTACTTTAAGGGTAGCTGCACACAGAGATTGTATTATCGCATCTTCTGCAATTTATATTTCTTCCAGTGGATCATTTTCCCACCGAGTTATGTTTTTATTAAACAGTAATCCCTAAGAAATGTATTGCTGGGAGCAATGGTTTGTTAGTTAATTGCTGGAGAGCAAATGTAGGAAGACTTATCTATTGACAAGACTGAGTTGTTAGGCTGATGTTTCAGGAAGAGTATTTCCTAAAGCCACTAGCTGCTGGTCTAGAGTAACAGCAAGACTGGAGGACAGTTGTGTGTGTGGGTTGTTTTTTTTTTTTTTTTTATTGAGGAAAAGAAGAGCAGCTGTGGGGAAGCTGAACAACTGCTTTGGAATGTTGTTGATAGCTTTTGGCAATTGCTTTCAGTTAATCTAACTACCTAGTGCAAAACACAGAGACATTTTAACATATTTCAACAAGGCAACACTGTAATGCCTAAACTGTAAGTTCAGTGCACACCCTGACTGTAAAAATAAACATCCAGGGCACATAATTCTCCAAAGATCGAAGCACTCTTTTTGTTAATGTGTATTTTCTGTATCAGCATACCTTTAGTGATGTGAGGGTAATCCTGTTCTCTCCTGAGATGACTTGCAAGCTTAATATAGAAGGAGCTGGAAACCAAGAAAGATGGAAGGATTGCTCAAGATGTCCACAGAATGGCCAAGTCCCAGTCTAATGCCTTTATGAATCCTTCAAAAGTACCAGCCAGGTGGCATCCTTAATATGTTTTCTGCAGTTCACGTCAAAGTCATCTGCTTTGCAGGTGAGGTTGAGATGAAGCCTTCAGAGATGATACTGGGCTGTCACTCAAGGCAAAATACCAACCCACTCTCATGCATAAACACACGCATGAGAACATTAAGACTTCTCTCTGGAGTCTCCATACAACTGCCTGACAGGTTAACTGAAAGGCCTTTATTTTACTTTAAATAGAGTTAAAAGGATTCTAAGAATATCTTTGGGGCATAATCTACCATTTGTTAAAATCTTTCTGCATGCTGGATTCCTGCTCTTCTTTCTTTCCCTGCTGTCTTTTTGTGTAAAGGAGAAACCGGACCATAAAACAGATCAACGAGAATTGGTTTGGATTAAAACTTTAGTATCAATCCCCAAACTCATAGTTTTTAAAGATGTTTAGATTTTATTAGTCCACTGCCTCAGCCTGCTAACTTTGGTATGTGCAAAAAGAATGGTAATGACTGATAGGACAGCACCTTAATTTTCCTACCCTGCACCCCTTGGCTGACATCCTGCTTCACTACTGAATCATTTAACATCATGCACAAGGTTAAAGCTTTGCTTGAACCTCCATCTGCTACTGGAGGATGCTGAAGGATCCCATCGTCTAGCCCAGCCCTGAACATTGAAAACTGCAGCAGCAGCAGTTGTCAGATGTTAATTGCTCAACTTCAAAAGTATCACAGGCATAAGAAGGGATGCAAAGAAAAGAGGGTGGGAGCACAGTGCAATTTACTGAAAACTCCCAGACACAGATACAATCATGCTTTGGCAAACCTAGTTCTTACAGTCAAGCACGGGTGGTTTAAAACCTCTTGTCTGCACCCCAAATCCATGTTGTTCCTAGGAAGTGGACTGACATCACCCCTTAATCAAATCTCTCCACAATGCAGTCTGGTACTGTAGTTGTTATAGAGAAGATAAGGTTCTAACCAAGTTATGCTTGAAAGCTACATGATGTAATTACTGATGTAACAATGCTTCTTGAAGTAAGAGAGGAGACAATTTTTTCTCCCCTCTTTCCCCTGGGGTTTGCAAAAAGCAATCACCTTGCATCAGACACGCAGGCTTTCAAACACCAAAGCAAAACAGGGTTGGGTTGCAATTACCACATGTTCACTCCTCACAAGCTCCCTCTAAGTGGGGTCCTGGTCCATGATTCCTCCTCTGTTACATGTACTCAGGCTTGTTTTAGCAGATCTGATAGCTGCAGGTTATAGCAGTCCAATTAACACATGACAGAAATTAGAAACCGGCTGAACCATTCTTAGAGCCTTTCTGTCATTCTCATTCAAAAATTTCCCCCCCAAAGTTACAGTTGGCTCTCAGCCAGCGGAAATCAGCTACAGAGACAGCAGCAAAATTGCACTACAAGACTGAGACTCTTGAGGCATAATTTATGTGCAGAAACCACCGTAAGAGTTTGTCATAGCCTGGGTGAATGTGAAGCAGCTGATAGCTCTTTGCCAGGCAGAGTCTGAACTGTAGTTCTGCTCAGTCCTCGATAATGTATTTCATTCCTGGCAAGAGTATAATCTACAGCCAACCTGGTGCCTGCCAGCTCCACACCCCTTTCCTCATATCAGTGACTGTTGACTGAATGTGAGTTACTGGTGTCATCAGAACCAATACACGGTAAATTGCAATGAGGCAATGACACAGCGCTCGTACCTGCAGCAAATGACAGTTATAGCCGAATCCAAATGTCAAGTCAAATGCTAGCTTCGGAAAAAAAATCTACTAGGAGCATTAGGTGTGATGGCTAATTTAAAACAGAACTGGATTACTGTCTGTATTATTATCTCTCTGGATGACACTTGGAAAAAGATGACATTTCTCCTTAGAGTGAGGTTTTGCTCTTAGGATAGGTGGGAGTTTCCATTTCTGGACACATAAATAAATCTGTTACTTTAAGTGGTGTTTGCAGAGGTGGCTTAGCAGGCCTGCATTTGCTTCCCCTTTTGCTGCTACACAGGCAGTTGGGACTTTTAATACACTCTCTGGAATGAACTTTATTACTGCCAGTTGCTCATGGAAAATCATCAGTATTACTAAACTCTTTTCTTACCACCAACCTGGAAAACTTGGAAAAAAGAAACAACACTCTCGCGGGGTGCACGTGTGCACGCACACACCTATACACACAGACATGTACCTCCTTGACACACAGACAGTACTTTCAGTGTGGCTGCTCTCTGTCAACAGCCAACCTTCCCGTCTTTATCAAACTGCCAACTGCCAAGAAATCAGACACTTGCAAAGTTAATTTCCCCCTTATTTCATTTCAGAGTGCTCTGTGATTCCTCAAGGTTTCCTGTCTCTCTGTAAGCATGGTTCTGTCATGTGGGCCAAGGTAACTATGAGATTTATGGCAGGCCACAAACACTGGGAAACAAAGCCAATTTGGAGTAGTGTTTTAAGCACGTGGGGGGATTTAGGCAGAGGCTTGTTTAAAGATACTCCAGTGCCACTCAGTTGCTGTGGGCTGTGTACCGATCACATGACAGCTGAAAGCTGTAACACTATAGGTGACATGTCTACTGCAGAAATAATCACAAGATTAATGAACCAACTGTAATTGTTTCATATTATTTCTGCCAGAGGATGCTCTTTTGCAGTTACAGTACTGGATTATCCCCTTTCTGGTCTCTGTTATTTTAAGCAAGACGTGCACATCTCAGTTTAAGGATTGCGTGAGTTTATGAACACCTCTGATTGTTGTTTCAGCTAAAAGTAAAATGGATAAAGATCTTTTAAAAAAGTTAGAGAACCCCACTATCCTGGCCAGTATTTTCTCTCCAAACTTTGGAAATGACTGTAGCTCTGCATGAAGTCAAATGAATCTACCTTGGACAGTTTGTGTGTTTCACTAAGCGTTTTGGGGGAGCAGGACAGGCACAGATGGGATGTTGCCCATCAATCTGGGATCCAAAGAGCTCCTTTGACCTGTGTAGACACTTTGCTCCTTGAGGCTGCTGATTTTCCACCAGAGTCCCCACGTCTCGATAAACTAAAGTAACAAGGTTGAGCAACATTTTTCTTGGAAACTCTTGTCAGCCAGGCTCTGGGGGATTTTTTGCATAATGCTTTTAGTCCTTTCTTTTGCTTATCAGGAAATACAATTTTTTAATGATACTGTGCTTGAGTTCAGATGTGCACTAGTCTGTGGGCCAGATGTTATTTCACACAGCACCCTCATGTGTGTGAGCTGCTTGTCTCAGGGCATTGCTTGTTACAGTCTTTCCATTATCACAAGCTGGTTGCTTCTCTCTTTTCTGCTCCTCCCTTGTATCATGGGTGGCAAAACCACTGAGCCTGTCTGCAGGCTCAGTGGTCTAACACCATGTTCCTGCCTGTGGTCTAACACAATGTTACGAGGAGGGCTCATTCCTCTCTACTTCCATCGCTTCCCACTTACTACTGTCACAGAAGTTGTTTAAATAGGCGGCTTGTGTCCAGCATGTACCCATGTTTCTTCCTGCTTAGGCAGCAGTCTTTACTCAGAAACAGACGTTTCAGTGCTAGCCAGAGCCCACCACATACTATGAGGTTTCCATTCCCCTTATTTACATCTTTGTTGGTAGCCATTAACAAATCCCAGTGTTGCAGTAACTCTCTTCTGAAGGGTGCTGAGCTTCAAGTGGTGCTGTCAGCTACCACACAGCTGTCGGGAGGCTTTGTCTGCATGCTTTCAGGTAGCTGCTGTTACACAACCTAGCACCATTGCCCGGTGAAGGCTGCTAATCAAAAGCAGAATGAAACAAACCCTTTGCTCTTTCTTTGAGCAAACCGACTGACAAGGATTTGTGCAGACTCTGAGTTTAAGAGTTCTGGCTAAGTATTATGCCTAAATCAGTGCTGAAAGGTGAGATTTCTTGGTCTCGCCCAGCAGAGTGGCCTGTTCTCATCCCCAGAACATAAAGCATTAAGGTCATCTGCCCATGCAAATGCTGAATTCCCCAGCCAAAAGCAAACAGCAGCTCTCTAGAGTTTTAGATCAGGAGCCCATATGGGCTCTATCATCAGTTTTTAGGCAAGGCGAAAATCTTGAGGAGAAACACATGGTTATTATACAAGCAAAGGAGCTACAGTTCTTTGCCCAGCCCTTCCCAAAGCAGTCTGTGAATACAGAGTGCAAATACCAAAGTAATAATGTGAGCAGTTTCTGTTCTGCTATCCAATTTCTGTCTTAGCGCTGGAAAACCGCTGCTCAGAAGGTATCACTCCAGGGATTGCCAGGGGATTGTAGCCTCATTTCTTGCATTAGAAGTGAGCATATGCCACAGGTGCTTGCCCCAAATACCAGTCACTTCATGGAGACCTTTTGTTTCTCTGCACTGAGGAAATTGCTATTTTGTCTTGGTACATCAGCTTAGATACAGCCAGATATCTCCTAAACAGGACTATCCTATGTAATAAAAACACAAGCTGAGACTCTTCTCAAGGTGTGAACTCAAGTCCTGCCAAGATGACAGCTGAAGTCTGTAGGATAACGTATTGGTGCTGAGGGGTGAATGTGCATAGAAGTACTGTTCTGCAAAGTGTCATCCTGTGCTGCTCTTCCTGCCAGTAAGTGATAAGAACTTTTGAGGGCTCGATACATGTGCCATTGATAGGCTGTTACATGCCATCCAAAAGCTTGATCAGTCCAATCTTGGTCATAAAGCTTTCCTTAAGGAGGTGCTGCCAGAGATTTGGAGGTTCAGGAGTTTTAAAAGCTCATAAGGACTATTACAGTCATACCATCTGAACTCTAGTGTAATACAGGTTATTTACTTTCACTCAACAGTCCCTAAATTTAGACAAGCAGCTTCTTACAGAAGCAGTCTTTATCTTTTGGAAAGACATCCAGACCTGATGTGAAGACTCCAGGAGATGGAGAATGTACCACATTCATTGATAATAGTTACCACTGCTTGATTACTCTTACACTTGAAAATTTTTGTGCCCGTGTCTATTAAACTAAAAAGCTTTCTCATATCTGAAACCTTCCTCCACTCAGGTACTTACGTGCTGTGGTTAAACCACCTTTTCCCTTTCCTATCAGTGTTTGCACTGTGTTAAGCCCAGGTGAGGAGGACTATTTCTGTGCCGTGATTCGGCCTTGGCAGCTTCCCTGAGCCAGTCCTATTTTTTAATGCCTTTTTTGAAACAAAGCATGAACAGCAGGACAGGAATAAGTTGCCAGAAATGGCTTTGGGAAAAGGTTAGTACAATCTAGTTCTTAATGTTTCCTTTTCCTGGAGGACCTTCCAGGGAAGTGCTGAAACATCTCAGCCAGGGAAGTTTTACCTTGTCCTTTTAAGGTTGTCTAAACATTTTGGGGAATTAAAAAATACAGTGTTCCTGGCAAGTTCAGGGAAGTTCTGCTGAGCATCAAGAAACAAAAGAGAAGCACTGTCTAATGCCTTGTAGCTCATTTTCCATCTATCAAAGGAGGAGGGCAAAGGGTTAGTGGGAACTGCTTGTAATTGCAGGTTTCAAAGGGTGTGATTACAATTTGTCTCTATTATGAAAGCTCAAGTTTGGAAAGAATTGCTTTGTTTAAATTCAGCTCTGTTCCTTTTGCACTGCATTTAAAAACACTCAAGAATGTCTTTAGAGCTGCATATTCATCAGTAACTGGCAGAATGACCCCAGTAACATAAGACTAGCACTCCTGAGCTCAGACTATTTTCTCTTAGTCAAATACAACCAAAAGCTTTACTGGTAGCGTTGAAACCTGAAGTGTATAGACATCAGACAGCCTGTCAACAGCAACGCAGGGTAGCTAAGCTAAACACATAAATAGAATTAACAGTCCCAATGCAGTATTATGTCTGCTGAGCTCTCCTTTCATATCTGCCAGCTTTTAGGAACGTGGAGGTTTTAGCTATAACAGTTACTGGTGGTTTCTTCAAGCATTGATTTGTTCTGATGAGTAGAAGAAACTTGCCATGTATCTTTTTGAGATATGCCTGAGATATTTCCTACAAAGGAAACAAGTAAAACTTCTGAAACCTCATTCTGGCTTAAAAAAATAGACAAGGTATTCTTGCTCTAAACCTCAGTTTGCATTCCCTTTCCACTAGGGCAATAAAGTAAACACATCATTTACTGACTAATTTTATTATTCTGACTGCTGACTGAATATTCACCTTTGAATTTTGCTTTCTCCCTTCACAGTTTACTGTTCTACTATATTCAGCAAAGCAGTTCACTCCAAGTGAGAGTCATTCCTATTCACAGGCCCAGCAGAAGGCCACATAGTACAGGCGTACAGTCCATAACTACCCACTAGAACTAACTTAAACCTTCAACTTACATTTACTTGTTGGAAAAATAAAAATAGATAAATCACTGCCCTTCAGTTTTAAAAGAGCCAGTGCAAACTGTTCCACTCCAGATGATCCAGTACCCCAGCATGAGATACAGCCACATTCTGCTCTCGCAGAGATTTTACAGATTTGTCCTGTGCCTGCACATACTTCATATGGTCCTCTAGAACCTTGGAGTCTGTTTAAAATCTCAATCTAAACTGCCATTAGAATTTGCAGTTCTGCTAATAGCCTTTATTCCCTCCCTCTGTTTTTCATCACACACCTGGGAACCCAGATTTTATTGTTACATGTCTACTGCATGCCAGTGTCTCCTAACTCCTCAGTGCTTTGGCCCTTTACCCATCTGGCTGCCTTCAGTTCTGTGCAAGAGATATCGCTTAGGGGCATAGCAGCCAGGTGCAAATGACTGCAGCCCTAGCAGCTGGCTCAGTGGATTTATCTGTTTTCTTTGCTGTTGGGCTTATTCCCATCACCAAGGACTCTTTGGTGCAGAGGCTACAGCACGTGCTTTTGAAAATTTAAATCCCATTCTCCATCTGGGTGTCCAAGAGCAACAAAAGCCAGCAGCATCAAAACTGATTAAACACCTTTCTGTAGAATGAGCTCTGGTTGCACAGTAAAGGTGCAAAATGAATGTTTAAGGCAGACACTGAACCCCAGCACCGGTCTGCTGCTGCTGACAGGCTTTCCAGCAGGATGACAGGCCCATAGGCAGCAGACAGGAGGCTGGGCTATAACCAGTGCAAATGGCTGTGCAGTGGAAGGTTTGCTGCTGGCATCAGGGGCCACGAACGGCTTTGCTGTTGGTGTTAAGCGCTCTGCAGTACAGTGCACCATGCGCGTCGAAGCACTGCAAATATTAATGAAGGCTCAAGACACCTCTCATTTATCTCTGTTTTGCAGATGGGCAGGATGGAGTGAGACCTTTCAGGGACTCCCTCAGGGCTGCGCTGAGGCTCTGCAGCATAATCAAGACTAAAACACTTGCAGTCATTGTGTCGTTCTGAAGTGGTACTGTCCTGCTGGACCAGGGAAAAGAACTAAGGAGCCTAGTTTTTCAGCCTCTAGCTTTTCAGGGCTGACTAGACACCCTCACTCATAATCAAGGGTAATTTTAGTCAGTCAAAGTTGTAATTTATTACTTCTCTCCAGGAGCTTTTTTCCTTCTCAGGGTGGGGGCACTTAGGAAGAGTGTTTCATGCACAGTGTTTGTGTCATTCTCTGAAGCCAAACTGGAATTATGACCCTACTTTGCTTCCACTCCTATCATCCATGCCAAGGAGTCTTAATTCTTCATCTTTTTTGAAGTCAGCGTTTTTCTCCCTTCTCTTTTTGTGTTCAGATGGAAAAGAAATGTTTCTCTAGGATCTATGCAAAGCAACCATGTGCATTTTCAGCACCTAGGAATCCCTGGTCCCCCAGAGAGCTGCCTAATTAAACATGGAGTCACTCACCCAAACCGCATGGCTCAGCTATCACCCTGCTGTACTGCCCCCAGCCAGTGTCTGCTGCATCGCAGAAGGTAGTTAAGAGACGAAGAGGCTTTGATGCCTTTGATGTTCATGCATCACAGCTGCCACTCGGAGACCACTTAATAATTATTTTTCCTTTCTGTAGATTAGGGACTATAAAGGGCAATGCAGTTTCTTTACATTTTTCCTGTGAATGGCCTGGTTGCATTTGGGGGAATACGTATGGAAATGGCTCCATTTAAAGCATCAATGCCAAGGACAACCAGAATTAAGTTGCTAGAGCAGGGAACACGCTTCCAATAGAGCATGTGGCCAGATGCTCACGCTGCAAAGTCAACATTATAGGAGTCAGGAGGTCAAGCTACTGCAGCCTGTAGCTAACCCATTTTTCCTGTCTACTCCATGTCTATCTGTTGTCATTTAACACACTTTGGTTGTTGCCTCTTCTTTGAGCTGCCACCACTCTGGATGTAATGAAATACCTTTGGAAAAATGAAGTTCTCGTTGTATAAAACTTTAACAAAAATACATCCAGCCATTAGTCTCCCATAGTCTCCCATTCCTTACCACAGGCAGGCGTTTAGAAATCGTCTCCAAACCGGGCAAGTGCGTTTGTTCAGGAGAGGATATTGTGCTGCCCTTCTCTTTTGTCCCAGAAAAAATCGTTTAAGATTAAGGAGGAAACAGAAAATACAGACTGTAATCTGTTTCACATAGTTGCTCTTGAACTGTTTTAGAGAGTTGCCTACAAGAAAGAGAGCTGAAGTTGGAGGCAAAGGTGAGCAGAGAGTGAACATGCACACACACACATACACCCAGCTAGTTTTCTTGTCAACATATCAGGATGTTCTGGGAAAATCCCAAACCCTTGTTTTGCAGCAACATAGACAAGTAACAGGCCTCATGTGGAGGCTGGCAGCACCCAAGGTAATCCTGAAAGTCTGGATTGCTGGGGCTCTGTGGGATTAAGCGTAAATCGCTACCCGTTTGAGCCTGGCTCTGCTCCCCACCTCGCAAAGGCACCACGCTCTGGGGCAGTGCCAGTGCCAGCCAGTATAACGGGCACGGAAAGTGACCCTGCTTGTGGTGCAGCGGCTCATCGCTGGTAACATCTGTCTCGGTCACAAGGAGGAGCACTTGGCCTCAGTTTAGCTAATCGACATGCTGCAGTACCCAGGGAAGTATATTAGCCAGTGACTTCCTTTCCAAGGTCTTGTTCTTGGTTTATTCACTGCTGATAAGAAGCTTATTTCATCAGAGCACTGCAGGCTGGCCAGCTCACTTTCATGAACCAGTACCTGAAATAAATGTTGCAGCTACCTACCTAAGAATAGCTATGTCGCTGTAAGGCATCTTCCAGCATACTCTGGAAGAAGAGTCCAGACATCCTCAGGAAGCACCAGTGAGCCGAAGAGAACCTGGAAATACATCAAGAGAAACAGCCTACAGAAGACATGAATGAAAATGAGGGAGGGTGGAACATTGGAACTTGGCTAGCAACGTTGACAGGTAGTTAGATTTATCCAAGAGGTAAACAATCTTTGTCCCCACCACGTATAAACTTAGATTTATTTTTGTTAGTCAAAATCTGCTTAGTTTTGATTTGATCATAGGATATTTTCATTGAACAGGTCAAATTTGCAGTAAGAAAAAACATGACAATTTAAAATGTTAATTTTCATCTAAATGTTCCACAGGAACTAACATACATTTAGTGACCACTTCTGAAGGGTTTGCTGGAACCAATTCTGCCTGCCCAGAGTTACAGTAATATCTGGACTGAAAGGTGGGGCGAGGGGAAGAAAAAGAAGCAAGAAGAAATAGACTGTGCTTGTTGCCTACACTTTGAATTTTGGCCAGGAATGTATCTGTTTTATATATGTTGTTAAACAGGCAATACCTGCTTTCAATGTGTTGGATTTTTCTGTAAGGCTCTCATGAAAGTATTTAGATACTGAAGAGCTCAGAAGTGTTTTTTTTTCCCCTTTCCCATCTCCCCCTGTACTGTTCTCTCTCTTCTAGTATATGTTCCATCAAGGTACTGTTTTGATTAACTGGAGAAAAGGTCTGTAAATTTTGTGATACTGTAACTCGCTCATGCTCTGTCTATATGTTCACATAAAGCTTATAGCAAGGGGCTCTCGATGTCTAGTTGGGACCTTACATGAGAAAGTAGTTAAAAGAGGAGTTCTCTCTTTTTGCCATCTTTCATTCTTGTCCATTGTTTGCTGCTTTTATCTTATTCTCAGTTTTTTTCCTTTCAAATCCAATATACTTGTTCAAACGGGCTTGTCTAAACTGAGTTATAAAACCTTCAATTGCTTTAGGGTTTGCAAGTGTTTGTAGGCTATGAACTGTGCAATATTTTCTGCTCTATTTGCCAAGGGCTGCAAAACCATGGTCCACTCTGTTAGGACTTATCTGTGTAGAGCAATCTCTCAAAATTAATCCAATATTTATTTCCATGCCCCTATTGTTCTGCCCTCTTAAACCTTAGATAGCAAGATGGCTAACAAGAAATGGGTAGGGTCTGCACTCTATTACAACTAATTGGAAAAAAGATGGTAATGAAACACTGAAGCCATATCATAAGCCACAGGGAATTGTATCTGAAACATGCAAAGTTGCATTCCAAAGTGAATGGTCCAGGGATCCTAAGATTTTTCAATTCCTTTAAAGAAATCTCTCCTGCTTTCTTCCTGTTATTATAGCTGTACCTTTCAGTTTATTATTACAGATCTTAACCCTATAAATAGGGCCCTTTCTGCCAGCCATTCCAGTCCCTTGTATACCAAAGGAGTCACTTCCTGTATGTGACTGCTTTAAAACAAATGCAGGGAAATCCTTTCCAACCATCTGCAGTGCTCTTTGCAATGCCCGAAGTACCCAGTCCTGCTCCAGGAAGGTATATGGCTAACAGTGCTGAAGGTTCCCAGTGCTGCATCTCACCATTACATTGTGAGATCTGCTCAGTGGCTTTGGAGGACTCAGCCTGAGACCCTTGGGAGGGTTTAGTTTTTTTTTCATTTTTCTGTTCTTCACCCACTGCACAGCTGCGTGTGCCCACCAGTTCAGAATGGAAGAGCCATTGAAAACTTCCTCTGCTAAAGGCAAAACCTGCCATCACAGGAGGTCCACCTGGTCATGGTCTGCATGCCCAGAAGAAATATGCACTGCTTTTGCCTACATTCCTCTTATTCGGGGGTGAAGTAAAGCATTTTAATCTCTAAGACTGATTAATCAGTCACAAAACTCCCTGAAAATATGCTAATGAGAGAAAATCCAAGGAGCAAGTAACAAGAGAATGGCATTGAGACAGGTGCAAAACTAGTAACTGCCTTTTGACGTACTAATCAAATTATGAGGCTTGAGTTTCTGTTTGAACTAAGCAAAATAAATACTCTTAACCCAGAAACACTTAGGGGAAAAAATGCCAAGAGACTCATAAAACCATCACTGCAGTATTTGCATTGATAATTTTAACTGGCACTTTACAGTGTGGCATTTCATTCATGTGCTCAAGGCAAAAAATCTATCCCCAAGTCAAAAAACATTAAAGTAAAAAATGGATTTCAATAAAACAGGATATAAAAACAAGAAATAACTGTAAATGGAATTGAAAGCAAACTGCATAAAGCCCCAGAGTGAGACTTTCTGTTCCAGAAACTTTACCTCTTGCAGCTGCAATGTGATCAGTATTCATACCTACTTTCCTAAGAATTTACTGCTTATGGTAATATTCAGTGGTCCTTCAATCACAGCCATTTGTCTGTTCATTTCCATATCTCCTAAAAATTAACCAAGAGCAGGTATTAAGCCTTCCTCTTCTCACTATCTGATCTACCAATGCTGGAATGAACAGAACGACAGTTTCCAGATTGCATAAGTGATGAAATGTGGGAAATGGCATCAGAGGAGCAGAACAGGTAAGGGAGAAAAAAACCCTCACTGAAGACAGAAGATGCATTGCATTCCAGCAATGAGTTTTCTCCCCATAGACACAGATGTTGGAGTTCACATGACTGCAAAGCCACTACTACTATGTAATAGTTGTCTCTACTGTGAAAAATGTGGTGACTTTTCAATGTGAATTCACAGCATTGCCAAGGGGGCAAGTGCGAGGGTCTGAAAAAAGCAAAAAGAAAATGGTAGATTTCACCCAGAATCAAACAAACAAACAATAAACAACATCTTCACGTGTGAATCTCACAGAGCTGGCAGACTCGGGTAGTTTCATACGCCGTACATCAGTGTTAACGATGCCACTGCACCGTACTTTGTAAGCCAAGGGGCCAGGGAACGATTCCCCGGTGGGAATAGAAGGTGCCACAGTCAGTGGCAGAGAAAACTACTTTTCTGTCCTTCAGGAACAAGCAATTACCAGAGTGGGAGAGACAAGAATACTGCCTAGTCCAATAATCCATCCCCAGCAGCAGCAGCCAGGACCAGCTGCTTCAGAAGAAGGTGCTTAACAATTTGCAAAAGGCAATTGCAAATGGTTTTCCAGAGGCAAATGTTTCCTTTCTGGAGTTAGTGCCAAACCTGAGACAGGTGTGAACAAACAGAACTGCAATTTTTTCTAAACTATCTGATCCAGCTTCACTACCCAGTCCTGACCTCTTTAAGCTGTAAACAGATTAGGGCTTGGCCTTATCCATCCCAATGGAAATCAATCTAGCATGGTATAAGGTCATTGAATTTAGCTGCTTCCTTAGCTCTCACATCCCTGACTCTGTGTAGTCCCGGGTTTCTCCTGCACTCTGTCTCTTCTCTGGGACAGTGGGGTGCCTTGCAGCTGAATATTGCCTAAAGCTGCTCCAGCTGTCTCGCATGTGAGATGAGGAGGAGATGGGGAGAAAGAACAGGGAGTTGCACTAGCTCCCTCTTCGCAGCCCTGCTGGGACCTCAGCTGCAATGTGGAGTGTGTTCTCTTAGATGTGGGTAATCGTACCAGTCTACCCAGTACCCAGGTGCTAGCAAAGTACCTGCTGAAGGGAGACTCTCTTATGAGAAGGTGATTCCCATCTCATCGCTTAAGCTCAATAATCCAACCTCTTCCGTTGCTAGTTCCTTCCATAGTGCAATTTTGCTTTTGCCATTGAAAGGGACTTTTCCAATGCCTGTTACATCAATGGCTGAATAGTTCCCTTAATTTCTACACTTCAATATAAACTATTTCCAAATAAAGATGGCGCCTTATAAGCCTTAGTATGAATGATTGCTTAGCTGGAAGGGGACGTGTGAGTGTAATGGCAGTGGAGGAGAAAGAGAAGTAAATGGGTATCTCACGCAGGGAGAAAAAGGCTCTGATTTCTATTATGTCAGTAAGAAATGGCTGTTTGACATTCTTCAGTGATACTATATATGGTTTGTGATATTACAATACACACTGTATAACACTCAGGTACTCAATGCAAGAGGCTGTGGCATCCTTCCAAAATCTAATATACGTGAAAGGGTAATTTCTGCAAGGAACTCATCTCTGTTGCTGTCATGGATTTGCTGAAGAAACTGATTGGCAACCAGTTATCTAGGGGGGATTTTTAAGAGTATACATTTAATATTTCATCATTTTACATGGATCAAATAGAATGCTAAGTATAAAGTCACTGCTATTGTTAGCCTGTGAAAATGAGCAGAATTTACTGGAAGAGTGTGTTAGATCCTGAATTAAAATAAGTGGATGCTTTGCTGGGAAAGAATTGCTTCTCAAGTTGACTCTTTATTTTACTTTCTTTCTTTTCCATCTAAAGGGGTACTAAAAACCAGAAATGAAAGGCAAGACTGAAATGCACTCTATTAGCAGATGTATGTCAGATCATGTATAACTTGATAAAATACTGTGCCTTGCATTGGATATGACATTTAAAAGCAATAGAAGACCTTGTGCAAAAGAAAGGTGATACGTAAGGGATGGAAATCTTCTGTAATTAGTAAATGTGAGGGGTTTTACAAACAACCTGTTGCAATCTTCAGTGTTTGGTTCCAGGAGTGATGCTGTAGGGATAGTCCCTTTGGACTGATGCTCAGCCACATCCCTAGTCTGTTGTCATCCCTCATCTTTCCTGCAGATAAATACTCTGTATTGTCATCCAGATCACTGATGAAAATGTTGAACAACATGGGCCCTAATATGGATTCCCAGACATTGGTCATTGATCATTACCCTCTAAGCCTGGGGAGCCCGCCCACTTTTGACTCACCTGATAGTCCACTCATGAGGTCCATCCTTAGCTTCTAAATACAAATGCTGCAGGAGACAGTGTAAAAAGCCTTACTAAATTGCATCTTCCTCTCTTCCTTTAGCCACTTACTGTCATGCTGGCCACTCTTCTCAGCACCCTTGGAGCCTCCCACCCAGCCCCATGAGTTTGAATACATTCAGTTTCTCTAAATAGTTCCTAGCTTCTTACTCCCCCACATTAGAGGAGATGAAATCAGCCTTGGTGTTTCCTCCCCGGCTAGCACGACTTATGGGCACAGGCAGCAGAGTCTGTGGTCAGATTGTGCTTGCATGAACATTTGGATGCCAGGTTCAGGTCACAAAGCTATTCCAGGCATGCTTCGGAGAGGAATTGTCTTCTTCCTGTCTTCCCCACACCATTCTATATTTAACTTCACAAGGCTCATTAACCACAAGCCCGTACCTTGTTACCACATCAGTTCAGTGGAGTTATTTTTCAGCTGCAGTTATGCTTCAGTTTGGAGTATTAATTTCCTTTAACACTTGCCCTATTAATCACTTTAACAATCAAATTAAGACAATTATTTTAATGAGTTAATGGATTGTACAGAGCAGACGATACACATTTATAACCACTTATGCCAGAGCACTTTTATAAAAGTCAGCCTCGTCAATAATATATTAGACCATAAATGTACTCCTATAGGGTCTGGGGAAGGGATGGGAAAGTGTTCTGTTTGACTGATTTAAATATGTCTGCCTCATCTCTGTGGGAGCTTTTATGTGCTCTGGGCCTATTAAAATCAAGTGCCAGCCATTGAAAGGAAGAACTGTTATTTTTTTTCTGGTATATTATTGCTAGATGGCAGGGTATTCTCTTTTAGATTGTCTCTAACCTGGCTGCTCTGGATATGTCAACAAAATGAAGGGTTTTTAACCACATTTTTCACATATTTTCTTAAGTAGATTCTGCATTACAAAATTTCCCTTGGTTCACAGCTCTCTACTCCTCATGTGGAAATTTTGGCCTGAGGAAGTGGAGAATTATTCAAGTATTGAGTCCTGACACCTTTCATATTTCTCTGATTAAAAGCATGATTTCTTGTGGGATTCCACCCTGTTGGGGCAATTTAGATCGACATTTACAAGAGATGGCAAGACAGCAAGGTTAAGAGTAGAGAGACCAAACCCAACCTGTGCAAGAATATATGGACATGCTTTCATCCCATGAGTATAGGCTAAGTTTTTGTCGTTGATGCTCATAAGAAGTTGAAGAGCTTTAGACAAAAACGTTCTTGCCATGATCAACAGAAGCCATACCTTTTAAAGGCTTTGGTAGCAGTTGAGCATCTAAGAATGAAAAGAATCAGGGAACATCAGCCACTTTGAGGCACTCTAGTTCACTGTCTCTCTCAAGTAGAAATTAATAATGACCTCTCTCTTCTTAATGTTCCCAAAGCTGGCACTGAGTGCAGAAAGCCAGCATCTACCACTGGAGCTAAAACATAATGAGGGAACTCAAACTGAAGCATTCTATTTCCTTTGGACCAATTTATGGGCCCGTCTTCTACCCACAAGAAGTAGGTGCCTGATTAATGGAAAATGTGCTTTTCTGTGGTGTGCACATTTGCACAGGGAGCCCTACGCCACCTAAGAAAATGGTGCCCTCATCAGAATAAGCCCTCATCAGCCTTTATCTGGCTGAACTAGGAAAGCACTTGCATCAGGATTTCCAGGTTCATGACACTCAAGATAGAAAGCAACTGTTTAAAATGTCTTTCTAATGGCAGAGATATATCAACAAGGCTTTGCTTTCTGCAGCTGAATCCTATGATTGATCATACAATTTCATTGCACAGAAATCCATCTATATTCCTGATGCAGTTTCTGCTAAGATAATACTTCAGTTATGTGGCCATCTATACCAATAAACTCTGGGGCTTACAGATCTATTGGAATCTTTACAAGGGATATGTCACAATGCTGTTGAGATAAATGACATCTTTCCAGTTTCAAGCATCGATTTCCAGAATCAAGGTATGTACTTGTGGGTGGGATAGGAATATACATCACAAAGACTAAATCAAAATGACCGTGATGAGGTGGGAGGAGCTGAAATACATGTTGTTGTGACAATAGTTAGACCGTTTTTTTTCACGGTAGTTGTATTTAGGGTATATATATGGAAGATTCACCTGACTGTCCTTCAGACAGGAATAGCAGGTAATAGGAAACTGCCTGATTATGCTCACTTGGTGTGTCAGGGCCCTGGGACCTATCTCTAGCTGATTGTTGCCAGCCTGAGAAATGTTGAAGAAGTGTGTTTAGAAGAACCTGAGCTAAGGAAGAGGCTTTGGCTATGTCTACATTAGCAAGCAGTGCAGCCCCGTAGCAGAGGATCTGTAGCATGAAACAACTAGTGGTGAAGACCCAATATCCATATTACAAGCTTTGATGGCTTTTCTGCAGGACGGCTCTAGTATGGTCACATTAACTGAAGGCCCAGTAGATGCTGCCACGCATCATGAGAGTCCCCAGAGCACATTTTCCCATTCAGTTTCTTCTGAAAGGAGTCCAGGCTGCATGCTCTGTGACAACAAGGATATGTGCTTCAGAAGTGTACCACTGATCTGAACGGAGATGCTAGCTAGGGAGGAAGAACTAAGTACTCACCCTTTCATGAAACGCCAAGGATTTTAAAGGTAGTGGCTTTGCAAGACAGTCTCTAATCCTGTATTACATCTGCTTGATGAGTGGAATCTGAACAACAACAGAACCCCCCCTACCTGAATAAAGCATTTAGCAAGAAAGGGATGTCCATTGCCTTCTTAACACACAATGGTGGGATCACTAGAGATTCATTCCCTTAAAACATTTTTATGTCCTTGGTGAAAGGTACATTAGAAATACATAATTTAAACTCACAACCCATTAATCTACGTGCAAAAGCAAACTTGCAAATGTAAAGTGTTTATTATTTGCCAACAATACATCTTTCCTGTTAACATCAGCAAGAGTAAATGATGTTTTTCTCTTTCTGATTTGCTGGGCAGTTAGGGAGTTAATGGGGTGAAGCAAGCAAATAGTCAGTCCACAAATCTTTCTTTAAAAAAAAAAAAAGAAAAAGGCATCATTGGTCTCGTGACATTTACTGCTCCTTCAGCAAATGAGAGATAATGGTTACTCCCATGAGTGGAGCAAGAGGTCATCTCCAAAGCCAGGCAGAGAAGGCACGGCTGCTACATTTCTGAAAAGCAGAATCACTTTCTAGCTCTTACGTGGCCTCGTGTTAATTTGCCCACTTTTCACGTCCTTCCCTGTGAGAAGTGATGATATGTCCCCCGTGGGCCGTAAGGAGTGCCTCTGCCTGCGCAGCCTCGCTGCTGATGGCACTGTGCTCTGCCTGTGGGCATCTGTCTCCCAGGTGCACTCTGGAGGCTGTGAGCAGCCTGGCCCTTCACCTTGCCCTTGGACAGGACAGGTCAGGTGCGTGCCTTCCTAGACAGGATTTGGATCTTTTAGAGTTTTATTAGCATTCATTTTAAATTAATACTGGGGAGATGTGTCCTAGATTTCAGGTGTCATCTTATGAGTACAGAAGTTCTAAGCCCTTAAGGTGGTTCATTAAATCTCATGCTCCAAGACAATGGTCCTTTTCAGGCCGAGGTCTGGGAAGTACCTCTTTCAAAGCTACTATATTCAACACATAATTTAAGTTCTACTATGAAATCATAATATGATTATATTCAGACACATTTTATTTTCTGCTTTGGTCTTTCACACCTATTACTGCTTCAAATCCTAGTTACTTTAGAGTAACTTTTTAATAGCAAAATCAATTCTCTCTAAGCAAAATTTCATTATCACAGAATTCTCATTAAAACAGTGTCTGATATAAAAAGCAGAGGATGGGAATGAGTGAAGTGCAAATCATTACTGTAGTTTTCTTCCAGATTGCTTTGCATGCTGATGAGATATCCAGTACTTGTACTGGTACAATAAATAGTGACCAGCATGTAATAGGATATTTTGGACATCTAATTTATAGGTTCTTCCCTCATGTCATGTACTTTCCTATCACAGGAACAGAAAACCAGAAGGGGCCTCTTATTCCATCAAGTCCAGTCCTCTGCTAAATATAAACATAATTTTTCTCAAACGGAAACACTGGCAATTTCCACAGAGTCTTCCACCTGTCAATTTTGATGTTAAGATGGTACTCTGGGGTGTTCTGGGTGCACGGCTACTACTTCGGTAAACCTCGTTGCCCTTCCCAGCTGTAGGTATCAATAGCATCTTCATCCTAGATGGAAGTCCACATTAATCCCATAAATAGAACAGTGTGCAAGATTGAGGACGTGCTTATATTTTAAAAAGGAAGATCAAAGTCTATGGTTACAAACCACACATCTATTACTATCTGCAGATCTAAAAGAACAGTCTAAAGGTGTGTTTTCTGCAATGCTAGTGCTAAATGTGGCACAGAAATGCATTTTTAAAATTTGATGAAAATAAGATCTTGGGGTACATATATTTGACCTCTAAATTGAGTAACGTGTCACTTTGACACAGAGATGTTGTCAGTGTAATTTACTGTAGACACTCGTTCATTTTGTGGTGGAGGCCATGTCAGCATTAAAAATTCGGGCACAGAACCAAATTAAAATGAGATGGCCAAAGCTGTGCTCTAAG
This sequence comes from Strix uralensis, assembly GCF_047716275.1. Lineage (NCBI taxonomy): Eukaryota > Metazoa > Chordata > Aves > Strigiformes > Strigidae > Strix > Strix uralensis. The sequence continues at coordinate 1,960,201 of NC_133997.1, read as the reverse complement.
AATCCAGAAATGCTATTAGAAATCTAAGTGTATTAAATGCTGCGCTTTTCATTTTCTATCCCGAATGTTTCCTTATTTCCTACCATGCACATCTGCTGAAAGACACTCTTTCCATGATTTATATATGTTTTATTTTTATTGACACTTGCACAGAGCTCCTTGCCGAAATAAAGAAGATAATAAAAAATTATTGCCACGTTTATCACAGGTGTAAGTGTAAAACCTCAGTCATGACTTCTCGCTACCCAAAAAAGTGAAGCTGATGCTTTCTCATTCTTGAAGCTTATTTGCATGGTGTTTGAAGTTCCCTGTCCATGTGCTTTTCGCCAGTTCTCTCTAGGGCCAAGATAAGGTCAAAATAGTTCCTCCTGCCTTTTAATTGCAGCATTGTCTTGCTGGAGTGAAGCAGACAAAGTCAAATGTTATGGTCTCAAGATTTTATCTAAAAGACAATCTTCGCCATGTCTTCCAGACTACTACAAATTCTTATTTTTAAACAGTAATGCAATGCAAATGATCTGAATTTGAGGACTCAGTATAGCATCTGTGGACCACAGCTCAGGAACCATTCAGCCAGACAGTCCAGACGCAATGTCATACTGGGATCAGCACCCTTAATTTGGCTTCCTGCTAAATAATGCCTCTAAGAAGAGCAGTGATATTTCTTCACAAACGCCCCATAATCATGTACCATTCCTGTCCTAAAGGGAACAGAGTCCACAGTCAGCACAGCAATTTCCCACACCATGGAAACAGGGAAATACACCTCAGAGGAAATGATGTTTTGGTGGGTTGCGCGCTAACTTAGGAACCAGGGGAAGAAATGGGTTGGAGACCTCTTCATGTCAGCTTGAAGGCGGTTGAGTGAGGACTCAGGATGGTGTGGCTCTAGGATAATAACGGGGCTGTGCTGCAAACATTAACTGTTTTCAATTTATGTTATGGACAGTTAAAGTTGTAAAGTAAAGGGACAATATATGCAAAATCAGAAACATTATCTGGGGTATGAAACTGGTGTCAAAGAGCAGGAGCAGACCACAGAGAAAGGAAAATGCTGGTTCCAAGCATGACCTAGATGAGCAGTGTGATCATTTTCCAAGGAAGCAAAATCCCTCACCCAGCATTTGAGATAAGCTGTATTTCCTTGTCATTGAAATTCATTCATGAAGAGTCCTGTTCTTCAGAACCATTAGGAATCCTCAGATATGAGCCATCTCACTCAAAGAAATTATTAGCCAACTCTCTCTGGCTCCCCCACTACAAGTGCTCTATTAAGCAAATGAAATAGAGGCCTTCAGGCTCTCTCCCTTTTTAGTCTTCCTCGTGATTAACTGCATAATAAAAGAGATATTAAGTAGGTATATATTTTATACAGACCCATCTAAATGGCAAACCATTATAACTACAACAATAAACAAGGGCCATATTTTTTGGAGAGTTTAAATGTAGTGTGCATATGCACTGTGTATTCCAAGTCCACTGTTTCCTCCCAAGCCAACAAGCTGCCAGGAGAACTGGACACCCCCAGCTCCCAGATGTACGTGTATGCTAACGCTGGCTGCACCCTCCACAGGGCTCAGGCCCTCTTGCTTTTCATTTGCAGGCTTCAGCATTCTCAGGGATCAAAATTAAAAGAAGCATTATAAACAAAGCTTCAGCTGGGCTATTTTGTTCTTAGATCTTGTTGCAAAACAGGGATGTTTTGTGTTACTGGTATCATTTCTGCTCCTATGATGTGGTTCAATTTTTCCAGAAATGAGGACAGTTCAGCAAACTGAACAGCATTAGCAAGGCTTAATGCGCTTACAATTCTGGTGGCACAGTGGGCTACTTAAAAAACCTGATAAATGTAGGTACAGAGGATTCCATGTGTCTGAAGTCCAAAGGTTAAAGCAGCCATCTGTCACAATGTGTCTGCCAGCAGACACAGGTTTGCATTTTTTAACAAAAAATCACCAATAGCGTCCTGGAGCCATGCGTTTATAGGGGCACATCACAGTTCATTTTGTCTTACTCACAGGAGAACTCTGTCCTGCCCAGTGACTGAGAGCCCTTAGTATGATAGAATGGACTCTGTTCACAAGGGTTACGTTCACCATGACCAGTATTACAGAAATTCATTGAGTTTTTTGCCTTTTCTATAAAACATTTATTTCATAAAACTATTAATAAATCCTTACTGAATTCCAAACAGGTAAGACTGAATACTTTGCAAATGTGGACCCCATAGCAATTTTACACTAACTGATTGAACCCAGTAATAAATTTTGGAGGGAGAAGTCACCGACCTTTAGAATAAAATCCAACACCTCTACATCTCTTGATTTCCATTCCGAGGTTGTCTGCAGCAGGTGGCCTAAGGCTGCTGTCTAAGAGCTGCTGAGCATGGAAGATTTTCCTCTCAAGCCCACTTGCATCAACACTCCTGGTTGTATCTCACAGTCAAGACAACAAAGCTACTCTAGCCGTTAAATGCTGGATACTTTCTCTCATCTCTTTTCCCTAAAGCTTGTCTTTTCTTTTATGTTGTTGAAGCTACAAATCAATTGCAGAAATAATGCCTCTGCCTATATAATGGTTTATGGAAAGTTAGTAGAATGGAAAAGTTTTACTGAGCTGATGAGCAACATGCATCTGTCCCTACCGCATACAAAGATTAGTGTGCAGGAAACAATACTGGAAATAAGGATGCATTTATCCAGAAGTTCTCCTTCAAAATAGAAGCAAGTTTTCCTGTTATTCTTGTTATTATAGTCTGCATGCATGCTGCTGACCCATGCTAACCATTTTGTAAAAATAAACTTGTGGTCTGAAAATATGCCAAGTCACCTCACTCTGCTTCACAGAAGATCTTGGCTGTTATGCTTGGAGACACACGTATAGATCACTCATTGTAATCTCATTAAGGCTGCAGAATCTTGTTATCAATTCCTCATTTAGTGTAATTTACAGAAAAACATCACTTAGGCTGAAATCAAGAGAACTTTTTTCTCTGTTCTTTTTCTTGGTAACTTTCCAATTAGAGTTCACAGTTCAACTCAAGCTGTTTGACTGAGTGCTTGTTCATCTGTAACAGATCAGTCTGTTGATGAGCATATCCCCACTGGGGAAAGAGCTTCCCAGAAAGGCACTGCTGGAGACAGTCATTCATAGAAATGACTCAGAAAGGTCGTTTTGGCTAAATACCATCTCATAAACTAAAACTGTAATCATCCCACACTACTCCTATATATGGTCTTAGGGACCCAGCCTCCATGAAGCAAGGGTATCTTTCCCTTCTTTTATGGGCTCAGCCTGAGGCTCTTAATACAGAGTTTAGCAGATAATAGCTTTTCAGGGAATCTTATGATAGTTCAGATCCTCTTGGAAAGGGCCTACCTGTGAATATAGGCAAAGGTTAATTTTCTACTTGAGGTGTAGGATAGAGGAAAAGAAGAAAAAACAAACATAACAAGTTAGGCTTATTAACATTCTCACTTCTTCTAGCATTTACGGGAGATAATCTTCAGTCTGTTAAGACAAATGCTTTTGGTCTAAAGAATAAAGTATAGCTTTGCTTTAGTATGCCACTGTTGCCATCTCCTGATATTTCTTATCTGGTTCACAGGAAGCTCAGCTTGTCTTCATACACCTCCTGCAGTCTGCAGATTATTTGTCCTACTGATTTGACCTAGGTTGAAGCTCAGGCACGTAAAAAGTAAATTTCTCCCAAGGCTAGAATCAAAAATGGTTTTGGAACATAGGAGCCCATGGATCTGAGGCAGATAGCTTTCTCTTATGAAAAGACAGAGCACTTGAGACTCCTATTATTGTCCCTTGAAGAACTGTGGATGGTTTCTATGTTTAGCAACAGAGGAAATGAGGCATCTAGCTGTGGATTAAGTCTAGAAAACTGTGGCTTGCATCCAGCAGCATAGGGAGCCAAGGAGTACAGTTGAAAGACAGCCTTGGCTAGAAGCCAGATGAATTGGCTTAGATTCCCCAGATAAGGTATTTCTTACATTCTTTCTGGACAACTTCTAGCTTTAGGTGCTAACAGATAGGCCAACTTCTCCATGCCATGTTACACATTCATGTCACATTTTTAATTTTTGTCCTTTTTATTTTTTCTAACTGTATTGATTCTTCTCTGTGAGGAAGGGAGTGCTGAGTTCAGTGGTGGGCCATTCAGCAGTGTTTCCAGAGAGGAGCTAGCATCTTGGAAATCTGAAAGAAGGAAAGGGCTCATAAATTCAGGGTGCACTGACACTTGTCATTGCACGTATGTATGTATGTAACATGTTTTTACTTTTTTTCTCTGCTACTGTTAAAAGGTGGGTTGAGTCGAGCAGAGGGAAATAATAGGAACTGTGAGCTTTGGGCATGGTTTCTCTGAGTTTTAATCCACAAAGCATTTATCAAAAGCGCACAAGTACCTTTAAGTACCAGCACCCTGATCCTCCATGGTGAGTTCACCATCATCCTGCAGTTCCTGCAGGTTTTCTTGAGGACTGGAAGGTAAAGATAGTGTCCAATGTGAATATGCTCCCCAAACCTTGCATGAGTGTCAGAGAGGATGCAAGAAGCAGGACCACTAGCATCGCTTCTGATACTCTGCGTATCTTTGCAGTAGATAGGATATAGTCAAGGCCTTAAGCTGATTCTCCACGGCCAGTCTCTCTGCAATTACCATGTTGCATAACTCCAACGTTTTCATGGCCTCGTACTCACTCAGTCCTGATGTCAGGCTTACAAGCCAGAGAATCTGTTGTTAGATAGCACTGAACATCCTGCTTACTCCTAGACAGCTAAGTTATTTTGACCAAGGAGCTTCTTTTTCTTCTCCATGCTTGTATTTGTTCATCTGTAAGATGAAAACATTGTTAATGCACTTTGCAAAGCACCTAAGATCTCCTGGTGAAACATGCTCTAATAGAGTCAGGTATTAATACAGAACTGAACTACAACTACCAGACCATTCTTGCATTAGGAGTCAGTTGTTAAGTTTTGGCTGTGAATCCTCCTTTTCAGATAACTTAGATTTCACCTATTTCTAGCAAAATTGCTGAAGAGCTACTCCAGACAAACACAGTCTGACTAAGCCAACGTTGTCCCTAGTGCGATGGCAGCATCCACAACAAATCTGAAAAAAAAAAAAAAATCACAAGCAAGGCAAACTCCAGGGTCTCTACAAAAGCTGTTTTCTAATAAAACATTATCCCCTCAGGAAATTAATTTGTATGCTTAATTGGTTCAGAGAAATAATCTTCAGCGTGATCCCTTAAGGACTTTGCCATAATCTTCTTTTATTATCCCATGCTTGCTGGTAAGACCTGGAACATTTCCTGCTCACTTTTGGGATCAATATATAGCAGCATTCCCGTTTCTTTTGGATAAAATTGCCACAGAGTCAAAGGTGATATATTGGTCAGAGATGTTTGTTTCAGCTAACTCAGTGGAAACATGCAAGGAGGAACCTGTGGGCAGATCAGAGAGACTAAGCAGGTCTTGGCTCCGTTTTTGCCACTGACAGATTAAGGTATTATAGACAAGTCACTCTCTCCCCGTTTTCACATTTGTTAAAAAAAAAAGTAATAATTCTGGATGTAACTCACTTCTTTGTAGGGGGCTAGCACAAAACTGAAGACCCTTGTAAGCTCTCACATAAATCCATGTACTGTCTCTCTGTCTCAAAGACAATTTCATCTACTGAGTCCGCTTCCCCAGGATGTTGTGAGATGGGGGAATTTGCTGTCATGTGGCAGCTGCACTGTTTTAGCTGAACATAAACTATTGCCCCAGTTCAGTTAAACAAGCTCAAGTTGTGCACAGCATTGATGTTGGTTTAAACTTGGCTTATGTTGTTTCACCAAACAAGGCTACAAACAAGCCCCTTCAGAGAGATCCATCTCTGCAAGCGAGAGCATGTTGCCATAGCAGATACCCAATACCAGCCCTGTATCAGAGGCTAAGTTCTTCAGATCTGTAGGCAAAGTAGTCTATACAGCACTGCCTAACCTGCTTCAGAAGAAATCAGCTATGTGAGCTCAGGTCATCAATATAATCAGTTTAAGCCACACCAGCTGATTTTGCCTGGAGCAGTATGGGCAGAGTCACCCAGACTGCCGTGCTGGCAGACTAACAGGCATCTACCTCCAGCAGAGCACTACTGAGAAAATGCAGAGGCAATGAAGTTTTTCAACTGGCAAAAAGGTTTACAGAGTGAGTATCTGTCTGGCAGTATTTTCTATTGTTTTAAACTTTGATTGATAGCAGTTTACACTGCAGTTGTATGAATCAGCTGAAATGATATCAAATGAATTTAAATCTCTGCAAAATTTTCATATGTGCATAGTTGTTCCAGTTTGACTAGACAGCAAAGATACCCCGATAACTAAACCATGCTTGCATGTAATCCAGATCTTGCTTTTTCTTTGTGAAATGCTTCAAGATCTGCTTTAAGAAGCTCTAGAAATGTAAAGCATTTCTCAGATGTACAAACTACTTCTCTTTTATCGAGGTTCATAATTTGATGTATTTATTTTGCAGTAACACATTACTCAACAGCTGTTAATCAAAAGGTAAAAGCAGGTAATAAAACCCTATATTCTCCAAAGAGGGTTAAAATGCAGAAAGTCAGTAACAGGAGTGGACCTGCGTTGTCAAACACAACTTTCAATATGTTTCTTTCTCTGGATGATGATATAGAAATTAAAAGATCACTCGTGCTTTGTTCTAACCAAACCAATATCTGTACACCAGCCACATAGACCACTTCATAACTTACTTCATAACTTCAGTTACTTAGTGCCAAAAAGACTTCTCTAGTAATTTGATAAAAATTGGGTTTTGGTATTTGTGTACATAAATGGGACTTGCTTATTAAAGCCCCATATTTAATACAGATCAGCTGTGGAGAACATTAAGTGTGACTTCAAGAAAAATAATCTCAGAACATATTGAATTCTATAGCTTTGTATTTACTGAGCATCACTTATTTTCTGGAATAAGCTCAGCAAATTAATTTCCAGTTGTTTTTATTATTGCACCAGAACCTGGAGACATGAGCCAAGGATTAAGGCCTCATTGTTCAAGGTGCTGTTCAAACATGTGTAAGAAGTAGGTAATAAACAGGGTAATTCTGTTATCAGCCAGCCAGAGACATTTTAGAACATGAGCAGTGTCATGCATCTACTTTCATTTAGAGCTGATGAAAATTTGGAATTTCCACTCACAAAAAAAAAGAAATCATCGAATTCTTTAAATTTCTTTAAAAACAAAGAAAATTTTATGCCAAACCACAAAAAACTTGCTTCTGCAAGTACTTTGGACCCACTATATTTGTAATTCTATAGCTGCCAACAGTGCAAGGCAGTAGGTGCTTGCAAACCCCACCCTCTGGCTTTAGAGAGTTTTGCTCAGAGTTTTTCATGCAATAAAGATGAAGATAAAAGAAATCCATTTTCTGTAAATGAATCTGCAAGGGTCATAATTTTAGGGATTATGGGTTTTCAACGATGAAAAGAAAAAAAGGAACAATTAGACATGTCGGAGACTAAGAGGAAAAACACAAGTGAGAGGATAAGACTATGTCAGATAAAAAGATCTTCTCAACGTGTTACAGAATTTAGATGAGTGTTTACTTACTTGCACATGTATGAGATGACACAGTTTCTAGCAGGAGCATGTGGGAGCTTTCCTGCAACTAGCAATTGGTAGGGGAACAGAGGAAGCAGCAAGAAACAAATTTCACTGTGAAGCTCAAAAGCATTTTACCAAATTCTGGCAGTGGGTCTCTTGGCTACCAAATATTCTCCCATTTGATGATGGTGCTTGAAATCCACTGGCTATAATTTGTCGGGAACATATAGATGCTGATCCAACAGGATTTATACAGCTGCTTTCTTGCCTATTTTTTTTTTTTTTTTTAAGAAAGCAATTGTGTCTCTCTCATGTCCTGATAGCCTTGCAGAATTGTGCCGCTGTTCATGTTTGCCCTTTTGAGGGAAAACAGAAATCCCTGATTTCTGGATATGCTCCATTCCCTCTAGGAACTGGCAATAGGTCAGTTCTTTCTGCAGAGCCAGCACAGGTTTGTCAGAGCACACATTTCCAGCTGGGACCAGAAGTTGCCAAGTTGTTGTGCCCTTTTTTTCATTTGCCAGAATACGTCAGGCTGCTGATGGGACCATGTATAGTAAAAGCTCAGAACTAATTTCAGTCTGCCTTTAGATTTGCAACAATGTGAATGCTTTGCTTTGCAGTATTTACCTCAAATTCTTTGGTTAGAGATCAGAAAATTTCTAAAACTTGCTGTAGCTCCTACAGCTGGGCTCATCCTCTGGATAAGCCCCATCCCAGGCCCATTACACAAATCGTAAAATTACACAGCTATAGTTTGGCTCTGAGAAGCTCTCCCAGGGGAGATAGGAGGGCATGGGTTAACCAGCCTGTATCAGATAATTTGTGAGGGGTAATGCCTCTTCATTGCTTTGGGATTCTTGAAGCTTAGATCATGTTAGATGCGTCTCTGTAGTGAGTTCTGGGTTTTTCCAGCTTCTGCTTATACTATGGCTTTTACTTCCCATCTCAGATGAAATCAGGAAATGCTGAAAATGACAAGTCACAAAAACAGATTTTGTTGCAAACCTCCATGCAAGTTCATTCTGAGTCACTGCATGTTCTCACCAAAACAATTGACTCCTTGGTAATTTAGGATCAGATTCAGGTGTTCTTACTTAAGCTCAATATTGTCTTACTCCCTTCTGATGAATACAATTTCATTGCACCTAAATCAAAACAGCAAGTCTTGCTTTTTTAAAGTTATAGCAAAGCAAGAAGCTTTAGGGGATTTTACCAGCTCAGGATTGGCTTCTAAGGACACCTAGGTGTTTGGAAGACTCGGATTTCATTAATATTCTGTTTACTTCTCTGAAGCTTCTTTGAAAACCAAGGCTAAATACCCTGAAATCAAGTTTGTATTAAAACCTCATTTGTGAAGGAATATAAATATAAGTGATTTGAAGATATTTTAAGATTTGAAGATATTTTAAGACTTTTTTTTTAACCTCCTAGTACAAAGTCTGATAGGCCATAGGATGGAAATGCTCTGAAGGACTCTCTTTCTCATAAGAGAAATGTGATTTGATATAATCGTGGTGTTTCATGAAGATAGTTTGATTCTATTGAAGGCCCACAGGAAAGTGGGCAGGTTCACTCAGCTGATCCGGTAGCAGTTAAGAAGCCAAGAGGCTGGTAGGTGGGTGCACTGCAGATGAGAGCACAAGGCGTTTAGAGATACCTTCTTATCAATGACAGTCAGAACAAAATTTCATTCAGGAATGTCAAAGTTGTGCTCAGTGTGCATTAACCTTTCCCTCCTGCATAAGTGTGCTTCTGGGCATGTGAAGTGTGCGTCTAAAAACCTCCTAGAAATGTACCTGCAGACAGCAAGAGAATGGTCAAACCATGTCTGCAGTATCCTGCTTGGGTTTTGGTTGTTGGCTTTTGGGTTTTTTCTTTTAATCTCCATGACAAGTACAGCAACTGCTAGAGTAGGAATACCACAGCTTCCCAGACCTTTTGGCAACAGTAACTAAGTGAAGGGAAAGGCATCCTTCAAGTGTCTGAAGGAGTAGAATTATGATTGAGATGCACATACAGCAAGGTTTTATTTTTAAACCATTTATACTGAACTTCAAAAATTATTTTAAAACAGAGCTTTTAGTGGTGGGAAATGTACAGTTAAAGGAAACCATGAAGGAGTGGTGAACAGGGAAGAAAAAAAAAAAAGCACAAGAGAGGAAAATACCACAAAATGTGTCTAACTTTCATTAGCATTAAAAGCTATATGTAAAGCAATGATTACTTTGAGCTATTTGAGAAAAGTCAAACAACCTTTCAATTTCCAAGTGTCTCCATGGCAAATATTCTGTGGCTGGCGGAAAGCAGTAAGGACACTTTTTTCCCCTCTTTACAAAAGGGAGATACAGAAATTCCGTTAGTGACATCAGCAGGAATTGGGGACTGTCACCTCAGCATAGCTATTAACTCCTTCTTTGGAGTGTCCTTGGAGGCTTCCCTATGACCAACGATTCTCTTCTGGAAACTGTGGCTAATCATTCCGCCTCTAAGCAGTTTTGTTATGAGGTTTAATCAGCCCATCAGAACATTTTTTATCAAAGTTTGTTCCATTGAACTTCTCATCTTCAATTATTTTAGAGAATTATTTTATTTCCATTAAATATGATGGAAATGAAGCAGGGTTGGATAGAATACTAGTCTTGTATCCTGTCAATAATCCACAACTCAGAGGTAGGAGCTTGGAAACTCTAGGAATTCAAGGCCAAAATAACAATCCGAGGGCTATCAGTTTCTCGGTATCCTAGATTTTCTTTTCATTAAGCCTATGCCTCATGAGTGTACTTTACTTCAAAAACCAAACCAGAAACAAACAACCGTCCCCAAATTTCACTTCCCCCCACCCCCCCCCCCAGCTGTTAATGTCTCCTTAACTTGTACAAGTGAAAAGCTCCAGTTCAGCAGGAAGGTCCCCAAATAGTAAGCTTTCATTTCCAGACAGAATGAGTATTATTTTAACATTTCAGAGTTGCCATGGAAAGGGGAATTCTGGCTTCTATCCACCCGTATTCATACATATGTCTCAACAACTTCATGGCTGTTCCATCAAAGGGGCTATAAAAGTGTAAATCTTGACTGCATATTTTTAATCCACATGTTGAATAATAATGTCACACCAAATAAAATGCTCAGTTAAACTGACTGGATTAATACCACAAAAGTAGCATGCACTTGCGCATATTTATGTTTGCCACAGGGCAAACAAGTACAGACATTAAAGTACAGTACAGTATGTTCAGGTTTTCATCTGTCACAAAGCACCAGGTAAACCATGTTCACAAAATATAAGGATCAAGGGAAAATTTAAGGTGGACCATCGCAGCCACTCTAGGCTTGGGTTACCATGGTGACTTGAACCCAAAGCTCCTGGACGTATTCAATTTCTATTATAAAGACTCTTGAGTTGGGCAGAGCAATTATGATTGATATATGGCCTCTAGAATAGCAGAACTTTTCATGCTGTGCTGCCTTTATAAGCAAAGTAGCTGTGAGTGCCCCCATTTTCTCCCCTCTCCTGTGTGTTTCATCTACTTTTTTCTTAGTCTGAAACAATCTCCGGTCCACCAGCAGGCAATTATTACTGTTATTCCTGTCACGTGCAAACTAATGTCAGGACTGGCTGGCACAAACCACCCCAGCAGCAGGGCACGTCAGGTGTATTTTCAGGGAGTCCACCCCGTGTGAGGGTGGGCACAGAGGAAAGGAGGTGACATGTCTGATACGCTACCAAGTACCTGAGAAAACCCAGCATCCTGGGGCTGGCAGGATGTAAGGGGGAAACCTACATCACAGATAAGAGGAAAAAAGGGAGAGAGGGGGATGAAACTCACAGAAGAAGCTGCAGCATCTTAAACTGCTATGCAATTCTTGCAACAGCTCCAGGATGAATAGACTATCTACTGCCAAGGAGATTTGTAACTACCAAGAACATGGCCTGGGTTTCTATACATGCTCTGCTGGCTACACTTTTTTTTCTCAGATGCTCTTCCTACACTGTCCGGTGTTGCCCAGGGTTGTCAGCTTGAGCTGTATAGACGTTTCCAAGCAACCAGGTCTGCATAACACTACGCAGCCCCTTACAGAGATACCACCATAGGCAGCAGTGCAGTTTCGTTAGTGCTACTTCTCTCTGGAGTTAATTAGGGTCCATGCTAGAGCAGGTCACGGTTGCAGAGCTGGCTCCCTTACAGACAGCTTACTCATCTCTGTCCTGCTCTGACTGTACATGGTAGTGGCAGCTACCATACAAAGGAAAAGTGGCAAGTTGCATGTGTTCCAGCTTTTGGCTTCAGAAAGGCTTGCAGTTCCAATGCACCTCCTATACCAGCCACTCAAAAATGAGCTTCATCTTCCCCAATAAGAGGATATAACTTCTTTGGCTCTGCCTTCTATTTGTGCTGCAGGGGGAATTGGAAGAGAAAGAAACACTGGTCCTGCAGATGGTGAAAGGTTTATCATCCCTGCACAGACTGCTTTGGACAAGCCCAGGTTGTACAGCCTGCAGTGGGCTGAAGCAGTCTCTGAAGTGGACAAGAAGATTGTCTGCTGCATTTGGCCACCTCTGCACCACTGTTGTTTCTCTGAACTCATCAATGCACCTGAACCAAGGTGGGACCCCTCAGGAAATCTCCCACACTGGTTTCTCAGTCACAACCAGCACGACTTTTCAATGCCAATTAATTTTCTTAATCAATAACTGTAATCTGTGCACAACCCAGTTGTATCCAGCTGTCAGAGCTAGCAGACTTCTGTACCAGCTCTAGTGTCTTCATCCCAGCAGAATGGCTTGTCCTGTCACTTGGCAGCGCTTTTGTCTCCTCTGCAGATAGCTAGCATGTTGGTTTGCTGAGGAGGGAAACATTTGGCACTGATGAGAGGGTGCAAAGAAGATGGAGCCAGACTCTTCTCAGTGATGGGATAAGAGAAAACAGATAAAAATTGAAACATGGGAAATTCTGACTGAGCAGTAAAAAACCCCAACTTTTTTACTGTGAGGGTGATTGATCACCCAGAGAGACTGTGGAGTTCCATTCTTGGAAATATTAAAAACCTGGCTGGACACAGTTCTGGGCAACCTGCTACAGCTGCCCCTGCCTGAGCAGGGTTTGAACTACATAATCTCCAGAGGCCCCTGCCAACCTCAACTATTATGTGATTCTGTGCCAGTGTAAGCCATTTATTCCACAGGGAAGAAATGAAGAGGGTAGATGTTCACCAGGCACAAATCGCTGACCTCAGTGGAGTGATGGTGCTTCTCACTAGTTGGCAAGCTGAGCAGAACCACGGGGGCAGAAATCTGAGTCTGTTCAGTTGCAGAAAAAAACCTCTAAAAACGTGCACAGTACTGCAAAGCAATCCAAAATATTTATATTGCCTATTGAAATCCTTTTGTTCTTCTTTGTATTATACAGTATAGTGAAGCAAACTTAGGATACAATATTCTTATTGTATGTTAGATTGTCAAAGAATGACAGAACTATTATGGGTCATGAAACCCCAGAATGTTTAGTGAATTTACAGTTCAGTATTTTAAAGAATGAAATAATCAGCCTCCTGCCACTTTAGTTCTACTGAAGGGCTGAGTTCTATCAGCCACAAAGAGGTTTCCTAGTGATTCCAGTGCAGGATGCAGGAATTCATTCCCCTTGTCATCCTGATGCTTGAATCCCACGCTGCCCTCATCATTTGGGGAAAACATGGACAGCCTCTGGAGAGCCAACTAATCTGCAAGAAACATGTTTGTTTTCATCACGAGAATAAATTCTCAAGAACCATTGAATGACAGCTTAAAATGTTCTTTTTATAGTGGTCCTTCAACACAGAAGCTGGTTATTCAGGATGAAACCACAAGCAGAATGTGTTTAAATGTGAATGTATTTTCTAGCTTTCCCAACCTTTGCTGCCTATGGACAAGAGGAGGGAGTTTTCTTTTCTGAAGCCCTGTCACATTTGAGTGACACTGGCTCAGTATTATCACAGCCTGACCCACAGTTTCTTTGGAATTTACTTTCAAGGAGGAGATAATGCTTCTTCTCTGACCTGAGGGCTCATGTCTATGCTTGGGAGTCAACTGCCTATTACAAAATGTTCTCAGGGGAGTTTTTTCAACTGTTTTATTTATAAGAGTACAAAGAAAACAGGTTAATAACGTTTAAAAGCCATGGTTCAAGTGCTGTGACTTTAAACTAGCCCGACATTTTAGAAAGTAGTTGGCAGTTTAGACTAACAGATCTTGCATAAATTAAGGAAGTGTTTTAGTTCACTGGCTTCTATCCTCACGTCTTAGGCAAGGTTGTAATCATTTGGGAGATAACCTGATCGGTTGTACACAGTTACTATCCGTCATTTCTAGCTTTTAAAATCATATAACAAAAAATAAACCTCTATCTGTAAAAAAATGGTCTTTCCCACCCAGGCAGCGCTGTCAGGTCTTTGCATGTGAATTTTCAGTGGCTTGAATGAGAGATGTTCAGCATAGTCCCTACTTGATGTGTTAAAGGAGAAGTTCTCCTGGGGATGCAGCCAAGGTGCTGTGGCCATAGGTTAGGACATCATCTGCATGGCTGGAAGGAGCTGTAGTTGCATAACAGTCAGATGAGAGTTATTTACCTGCATTGCAATACTCCATTTCTCTCCTCTGGCTGACAATTTCCATCTTCCTCTGTCTCTCCTTTCTTGCAGCTCCTGTTGAAATGAGCTGCTTGTTTGTTTTGTAGCCCGGGCAGCGTCTGTTTTATAGTGAGATGAAATCATAGTGAAGTCCTTATTGCTGGGATAGATCGGTTGGTGTTATGAATGAAACACCACTACCTTCTACTACATCATTACCTTCTCCCCTCAAAATACTTGGTAGCTGCTTCACCCAAGTGAGACTAGCCAGTCAGAAGGCATGTGGGATGCTTCCATTATGGAGCACACTCTGGTGGGTTTAGGACACTGCTTCTGGTCTTAAGCCTAATGCCAATGTAAGCATTCCTTTCATAGTGTTGTCTTTTTCCTTGGAGTACATTGCTCATGAGTGACTTTCAACAGCCTACAGAGAGCAGCTGATAGTGCCACTAACGGCCAGAGAGATCCTGGCGCTATGGAGCAGGTTTTCTTCCTGTTGGTTCATTGCAGCAGCATTGCTGCCATTCTCCCTCTAAACCTACAAGGCAGCCAGGGTATGGACAATGCTCATATCAAGAGAGGTGACTGAAAGCTATACCTTAGGTTTCCGCTTTGCTGAAAGGACAGCAAGTGCTGCTAAGTTTGAAGAGAGCACTGACATGGTATTAAGTATTAGGTATGACAGGCCCATGCCTAGAGTGCAGGTTCCTGGAGTTCCTCATGTGATTATACTCAATTTCAACTCTTTTTAACAAAAAAGTAAAAAAGGGAAGGGAGACACATAAGGGAAGATGTTTCTAGCTACAGGACTTGGAAGAGAATCCCAGATGATGTAGGACACATTTCATCTGCATTACAGCTGCTCTCTTTTTCCTATTTAGAGGTCAAGAAAATACATTTTTGAATCCAGGAGCTGAGAGAGTTGCCAAGGAAAACTCAGTATTCTAGAGGGAAAATTGTTACTACATTTGCAAAACTTGAAGTTTCTGTAACGACTAAATGTAAAACAAATGTGATACAAGGAGGAGGAAAGAGCAAGTGAGAAAATGAGGAGATGAAGTAGAAAGTCAAATCAGGATTTAGCATGAAGTTCTGAAGTCAGCTACATCCCTTCACAGCACAGAATTTGCCACACTGAGTTCCACAGAATACACTTGGGGAGCTCTGTGCTGAAGGACTCCCAGGGCATGGGCTGCGTGTTGGTCTAGTTTTGTGCGGCACAGATGTGCTTGGCTCCACTGTTACAAACAGTAAGCAATAATGAGAAGCCATGATAAAATAATATTGGGTGTCACAGATTGAGAGAAGGGGCTATTTCAGGTCAAAGTTCTCAAACTATGCTGAGTTTCTAAATATACGGAGTACACTTACACACTGTTTTTCAGGCAGACATGAGCTCATGCTGCTCATGTTCCAGACTATGAGCCTGCCCCAATGCACAAATTAAGCAGCTACATTCAAAGGTGCTGAGCTCACAGCGATATTCCTCATATGTAATTCTTGTTCTGCAAACCATCTTAGTAAATGCTGTCAGTGCTATTTATAGAGTTATCGTTAGTTTTTCAATTCCCAAACAGAAGAAAATGGATGTTTTACAAACAGCTGAAAGGATCAAGTCTTACATGATGAGAAACAGGTCGCGTTCCTTGTGCAGCCATACGTACAATCCACCCACATACACAGTACTCGGGCACTGAGCTGCTCTGGACAGGTATTTAAGAGATGAGAATTGGAAAGTATATGTAAAGCTGCAACAAGGCAGACTCTACTTTGCTCCTCTTTTAAGGTATGTGCCAATAACAGTGCTGTCCAGAGCAAGCACGCAGCAAGGGAAGAGCGATGCCTTGCAGAGTGGCCACCCACAAGTTGTAGCAGCTCTAAAGGAGTAAGCCTGCCCCAGCTGGCTTTCTGCAGCAGCCCTTGCCTGGGGCTGGGCCCAGTGGCACAGTGCTGTGCTGAATTGTAACTCTTCCTTACTTTTCCCAGTAGCCTGTGTGCTCCCACATTAGGTTTAAGAGTCAGCAGTCCAGGTGAGGCTATGCAGGGTGAAAGCATGGACAGAGAAGTGGTCCTCTCTGCTCGCTGTGGCTCAGATCCCAGAGCCTGGGAGCTGGGGCATTCTTTACCTGAAAGCAATATGCTGAATGCACTACAGTATTTTCCATTCTGTCACGTATCCCTCGATTGATTTTCACTGGCCACAAATGCTCTGCTTTGGGGTTGTCATTAGCTGCAAATTGATTGGGTTTGCACATCAGCAGCGAGGCCGCTTCGATGGTGCGGTACCGCTCTCGCGCCCCTGCCCCAGGACTGCTCTAACTCACTAGTGGTTGCATGTGCGTTTTGCAATTTGCCTTCCTCGGCCTGTCTTGAACTGGTTATCGTGACTTCCTGGGCAAAGATGACTGTCCGCATAGCCTCAGCTCTGACAGAGGCCTGTTACTGCAGAGAGCTGACAGAAGTGTTTCAGGAAGGGCTGATGTGAACATGAATGCTGGCAAGGGACAGGGGGGCTCCGTCCTGCAGTAGTTCGGGTGGCACAACATAGATCATACGACCTGCTGCCACGTCCTTGGATGCTCTTCTGACATGGGCTGGGTGAAGAGGCTGAGATTTTTTTCATATTTTTTTCCATTTTACTGTATGCTCTAACAAAAGCTTCTGTCTTTGTTGAAATTGATGTGTTTTAGAAATACACGTCAATTCTGACAACATTTCACATAGACACAATAGAGGCAAAGTGCCTTAGTGTCAAAACATCCTGCCGTGATGTTTTCAGAGTAGTCTGGGGGGTTCATTTCAGAAGGTTGTTTCAAAATGAAATTAATTTTTTCAACATCAAAATTATTTGAAAAATTTGACAGTCTGAACTTTGTTACGGTCGATTTTTAAAAAACTTCTTCATCCCTTTTATGGAATGTTGGGCATTGGAATGGGCTGCCCAGGGAGGTGGTGGAGTCCCCATCCCTGGAGGGGTTTAAGAGTCGGGTTGAGCCAGCGCTGAGGGACATGGTGTAGTTGGGATCTGTCAGTGCTGGGTTAACGGTTGGACTGGATGATCTTCAAGGTCCTTTCCAACTGAGATGATTCTGTGATAAAAACATGAAAGTTTTAATTTCTGCCATTTCTAAGGAAATGGAAAATCAGCCTCCCCCAACCCTTCTCCCCAGTCTGGAGGTAACTACATCAAAAAACATTTCTTGTTTAAAAGTTGTTAGCTATCCTCTACTACTAAAGATGTTTTCCTCCCTGTCTCACACCACAGACTATACCATTTATGTGAACAAATTAATCTCTGGAGCTTCCAAGATGTAAAGAAATATTTGACAGCTGGGAACCAAAGAGATTAAGGAAGAGATTTTGCTGCTTAAAACCAGTAAGGGTATGATGTTGTTTATAAGAATGCCAAGGTCAAAAAGATTGCACTTTCAGGGATCAAAATACCTCTGAAATCTACCTGTGACGTGCACAAAAATCTATAGTAAGGCTGAAATCTGGAACCAGATCTTTCGAAGTGCACAGTTTTAACTAACCAAGCATTAACCTTCCTTTGCTTATATGCATCAGTGACCTTTGGGCTACAGATGGAAATAAGATGACACTTCTATCTAATCAGAGGCGTTAAGGGAAATTACACCAATTCCAGTCTGATGGGGAGCAATCCGTTTTACAGAAATGCTGCAGTCACTGGCTTCCCTGGTTCATTATTGCAACAACAGCAGGTGGTTTGAGAGGTCCCTTTCATCCCTAGAAGGGGTTGGCTGCAAAGCTTACAGTGAGGATCAAGTGGCCTTGTTTTCACAGGTATTCAGGGAGAAGTGGGACCTCTGCACCTGCAGAGAGCTAGCTCCCTGTGGGACATGAGCAGCCTGGTGCTCCACATGCACATGTCTTGCTCTTTTCCAGCCACAGTTGTTCGTCCTGTTCTCTCCCCACAACCTAACTGCATACATATTGATGTGGCTTCAAAACAAGGTATTAAAAAAATCCTGAGAGGTGAAATAGTGCCTGGTCATTTCAGCTGCATAAGATATTTCACCCATACAATTGCACAGGTGGGTTAATTTTAAGCATGCCAAACAGCAGTTGAGTAAGGAGACCAAAGAACAAAACAGGACGTCTGGTTTCTCTTTCAGAAAGCTTCAAATACCTGGTTACTTGGCACAAGTTGTCAAAGGCATTTTATGACAGAGATAAATATTTGTGATATAAAATCACAGCTTGAATCCTTAAGTTGCTTTGTCACCAAAGCTGAGACAATTCAGTGTTTAGTAAAATCTACTTAAGCCCAGTCTTTGAGGTTAGCACCCTGTATTCTCTGGATGGTCCACGTTAGGTCATGCTACACTGACAGCACGGAGACATTCATTTGTCCCAAGAACAGACACATTGATACAACCTGTTGCCCATCCTGCCCCTGCCTCTGAGCATCAACCTGTTTGCACAAGGCCAACTATGTGTTAAGTGAGAGTTGTTGGCCAGAGCTAAGTCCTGACCATCTGTGTGCAGATGCATGAGACAGAGTCTAGTGGGGCACAACATTTTTATGGAAGGGGCATTAAAAGGTTTCTGGAGAAAAAGACTGAAACAATTAAAAAAGAAAAATCCCATAGATTTTCAGTATTTTTTGATACAACAGCAAATTAAAAAAAAAGCAATGATTGACTGGTTGTAAGTGCAAAGAAATTAATGTATGTTTTTGAGTAAGAAAAACCGGATAGGTAATACTGCCCCATAAACACTTCATTTAGGCACAGACTGACTATTAATTTTCATGGTTCTTCATACCACAAGACAGAAAAGTAATCATTCAAGTCATGTATGATGAAATCTAATGTTGTGGTATAATTTTTTCCCATCGATTGGGTCCTAGCCTATCTGGGGTGATTTATAGGAATAACTAGGCATAGGAACTTACTGCGGTGTTGCAAGGGCCAGTTAAGTTTATGTGCTGTACTGATGTTCAGAGTTAATAGATTTTAAATTATAGTCTGTGTAGTACTCCTACTGATGCAAGCTTACCCTGAGGGTCTGAACAGAAGAGGTAGGTGGTGGAGCAGCAGTTAGTACAGCTGGCAGTCACCTCACCAGTTACATTTGGATCACTTGGGTATGACTAGTCATCAGCAGGAAAACAGAACAATCAAACCAACTTCTGATCATAGCACAAAAGGACCACAACTCCAGGGTATAAATCAGCACTGTAGTTAAAAATCAATGGAGTTACACTGATCTATGCTAGTGAGGGTCTGGATCAGAAATTTGAAGGCAAAGAGGTTAATATTCCTTTCCTCTAATACAGAGAGGAAATACAGAACCAGTGCTCTGGTGTCCAGAGCAGTTTAGTCTTCAGAGAAACCAAGTTCTTGTAAGCAGACCTGAAAGATGGCATAGAAATTAGAACCACTGCTCCTGCCATGATTCACGCTGTTATCGTACTCTGTGCCTCAGTGGAGACAGTTCTAGAGTCAAACAGGGTCTTGCTTCTGCCTTTAGTTCAGTAACGGTAAGGTGTGGAGGGCCATAAGCATCTACAGAGAGGTAGGGAAGCTGGAGAGAAGAGAATGACTCCTGGTTCTGTTCTTGAGCATCAACAGGCTGGAGTTAACCTGAAAATGATAGTGTCAGAACAGTGCAGCCTGCAGTGGTACATTTGCCCTTCCAAGGGAATCTCCTCTCCCCAAAGCAAACACAGAGCCCAGGGGAAGACACCCCAGGGCCAACAGACGTTACAAGAAGGCTGATGCTTGCTTCTGGTATATCACCTGCAATTACAGGAGGCTCAAGATCACTCTGTGGTTCATTGTGCAGAAGTTTTCAAGATGGTGCAACCAAAATTAAAGAGCAGTTAACATTTTTTACCTGCAGTTTTGTTGGGTTTTAGCCATGCTGAATGCATAATTCCTTCTATGCAGTAGAAGCAAGAAGCTGCTTATTTGCTTGTGGATTAGGTGTGGACATTTTGTTTTTCCAAATGCTTTGCTGAATTTTGAAAATAAACAAGCAATTAAATCACAGCAAAAGGAAATTGTAGCAGACCTGTGCTCTGAATAGAAAGGAACAAGGCTTCACTTCATGCATCAGAGCCAGGAGCTATGCTTTTTAAGAAGTTACAGTGACTCTGCCTGCCATAATTCTTGAATTCCTGTGTTTTAGGATTTTTTCTTCCTAACTTAGGCATTGAACTGAGTTTGCTCTAGGCCTGCAAGAAAGAGATTTTCTCTGGAAGTGTCTTTTGTCTTTCTCTCCACTGAGAAGAGACGGAAATTCAAGTAACCACATTTCAAATGTACATCTGTACATTACTTGATCCAGATCAGTCATGACTTTGTATTGGTGTCAAATTATGAGATCAGTCTAGAGCTTAGGCTAACTGTATTGCTTTTATATCAGTCAGCGCCATCAGACACATAGTACAGGTCATTAATAAGAATATCAATGGAGAAATGCAAAGGTGTCACAAGTTGTGCCTTACACTGCAGTGAATGATGGCACAAGATGCAGAGCACAGGTCAGAGGGGCTATTTGGAGCTAGCTGGCTTCTGTACCTTGTGCATTCACCCATGTGTGAACACAAATTTTCTGTGTCCCTGGGCTTCAGGATATGCTCCAGGATACATCAGGCAACTTCAAAACATCAGCTGTGGTGTTCAGGCACTGCAAGACTAAACTGAAATCTGTCAACTACTCCCGTTCCATCAGGTCCTTTTTGATGGCATCCAAGGAGGGTCTGCTGCTGCTGGACTCCCCCCTTCCTCTCAATATAAGCCTGTGACACATTGCAACAGGTCTCAGGTATATACTTGAGCATGGAGGAAGAGACTATCTGGGAGAGCATTGGACTATTGCTGAGGAAGTTGTGGTTTGATCCATAGATCTGCTGCAGACTCCTTTTAAGACTCATTCCTTAAAAATCTCCGTGCCTCTATCATTTCATTTATAAAGTGAGGATCATGCTCTTTCCTTTGTCTGTCCTACATGTTGAGAGTGCAGGAACCTATCTAGCTTCATGCATACACACAGCCTGCAGTACAAAAGGCCTTCATTTATCTTTGTAGCATTAGGAAATAAGGAAAATATGTCTAATGGGCTATGATTCCCACCTAGTACCAGTGCTTTTTCCAATCAAAAGGCTGTAAGTTCAACAGAGAAAAAGGCCAGTGTTTTCTTATTCTTCCAGTATTTCTGCTCTGTTTTCTCTGCCTTTGTCCCCATTTTTGGAATAGCTTTCATCTTGATAGCTTCTTGGATGCCAAAACCAGAATTTCAAACTTCTGCTTTGCTTTGTCTCTGTTTTGCTACCCATGACTATGGAAATCAGCAGTACACAACCATTCAGTTACCTGATCCAAATGACTTTTTGAAACCAAAAAGAATACTTTTTTCATTAGTTGCCTGGTCACAGTCCCTGCCTGTTCCAGTCTGGGCATATGAATACGTTATTTTGGAAGAGTAGTGTTGAGGAAGCTGTCAAGAAAGGAGTGATTATGTCTGGCCAAGAGTCTAAAATGTGACTCTCCAGCCACATGCATTCAGGGCAGTTTGGATGCCAGCAATTTGGTGGCACTTTATAATAATCCTTCCTCGGGATTAAGTTACTGCTGAACTATTTTTACCCTTAATGCCACCATTTTGAAAAATGCCCTTTCCCTCTCTTCTCCGCACACAGCCCACATATACCCAAACATCCCCCTAACAGCCATCATCCGTCAGACGTACGATCAGTCTGACAGTGTGCACGCATGCACGCACACCTTCCGAAAGGGTAAATGCATGCATTAGTGTTTCTTCTAGTACTGAGTCAATCAAACATGCTGCAGAATCAGAGCAGCAGCATTTTACATAGAATAGAATGCAAGAGAGAATGGCAGCTTTTAAGGCAACAGATGAGGACTGGGAAAGCTCAACAATAGCACCTGCATACTGAGACATCTCTGCTCTGTATCCTGGCTAGGCAGCCACGTTTAATCTCTGCATTGTCTCCAATACATAGCAGGCACCAGTGTTCTCTTGCTGTGATCAGCAAAGGGAAGGATAGAGATCAGTCTGTACTGATTCTTCTTTTTCTTTCTTCTCCAACTCTTACCTCTTTTTTTCACTCCCCAGAGACTTCTGCTAATCCTCCAGGCATGCCTCGCAAGCTCTGCTGGTTCCACAGTCCAATTCTTTCTGCTTTGCAACAGCTCTTGTCATCAGCAATAATGAAAACAAATGCTTTCTTCCTGCTACTCAGTGGCCCATCAGCAGAAGTCAGTGGGATCTCCAGGGAAGCCACTTGGCAGGACAACTGCAGGTTCTGCTACCTTAGTTATAGAGGCATCATGCAAGAGGATTAGACACCCTGTTCTGGAATGGGACATCAGTCTGCCCTTTCTAGCTCTGAAGGCATCATCCCTTGCTACAGGGCCTATCCACTCACAATGCAAACCAGCTGATGGGCCTGGGAACCGCTGTGTTTCTGACTCCTTTGTCCTGTGAAGATAGAAAGGAGTTAACCTTTGCAGGAGGCAAAGATTATTGCTTCTTGGTTGCTCTGTCAGTGAAGCAATGCAGCATTTACAGTTCCTGTCTGTAGTTAGACCTCTGAAAGATACGGCTGCTACTCAAAGATCACAGGTAGCACTCATCCATCACCTGGAGATACAGTAAAGAGAGACAGGCCAATCTGTAGTAAACAAGTTTATTTCATCTTTTCTGACATCTATAGATTAGACAGCTGCCAAGAAGATACAATAAGGTGCTTCAGCAGGAGTTACTTTCTGAACTCGTCAGGAGTCACAGATGAGATGAGCACATGCTGAAGCTATTGCTGGTCCCCATCTCAGTGGCCACATTCGCACTAATGAAGGAGCAACGCTGAGCCTTTACTGTATGTTGGACTTGGGTTAATACACCAGGGTTTCTGACTCACTAGCAAGAAACAGAGCACGCAGAAAAACCGCTTCATGCCAAGCAGGAGATGTGTGCTCTCCCTTTTCCCATCAACATCTGTTCCCGAGCTGATGGAGGCAACCACTGATCTGGATGAGTGAGCCAGATTCAGTGCGGTGAGAGAAGCATCTGCCTGGCTCAGGCCACCAAACAGCATTTGCCACTGGCATTGTTTCTGAGTGACGCCAGAGAAAGGATGGGACCTGAGGGGTGAAGGTTTCATCTTAGAACCTGAGCCTTGTCTTACTTGCCTCACCCCAGCAGCAGTACTTTACAGACACAACTATAAACAGCTACTTGCATGTTAAGAAACAAGTTGGCATGTCTACCTAGAGGCTAAATGGTTGTTTTTCCCCCCACACTCCCCAAAAGAGCTGCTTTATCTGCAGATCTGTGTCAGCACAGGCAGTAGGAGCTCTCAACCAGCCCTGGCAGACGTGCAAAAATCACGTCACGCCCCCTGCTCACACCTTTGGGTGAGTGGCCTTCCTAGGCCTCGGAAATAAGAAGTTCAGGGATTTCCCTCAACAGTAATTTCTCCATTTCTCCATCAAAGTGCTGATTAGGCTGTGCTGTCCATGTAGGGCACAGGAGGGAAGGGAAGTAGCCGGAAATAAAACACAACCCCTTCTTCCAGAGGTACTATGGAAAATATCTCCCCACCACTGGGGACCCACTTTGATTATCCTGGCCCTGGTTATCTCCTAAGCCTCCTTTTACATTAGAGCAGTGCAAAGAGGCCAGGAAAAGATCTGGACACAATCTTCTTAAGGTGCAATTCTTCATGGAATGCTTTGGCACAGCATCCCAGGAAAGACGGAAGAGAGAGCACATCATCAGCCAGCGTCTCAGTGGCTCACAGATGCATGCTATCAACTGCTTGAGGGGGCACAAATCCATTTTTGTCTTTTTTTTTTTTTTTTTTTTTTCCCTGAGAAAAGAAAGGAGAAATAAAAATGCAATTTACTGTGTGTCTGCATCACTTCAACCAAACCAGTCCATCCAGGCACACAGTAACTTCACTCACAATTTCAGGCTCAGAGCCAGACATTTGTATTCAGGCCATCAATAAGTTTTGGATGGGGAGCCACAGTGGACAACAGTCTTATAGCTATTGTAGGCTTCATCATAAGGTGTCAGTATTAAGCCTTCTCACTACCTTATCCCCTGCCAGAAAAATAATTTCCTTGCATGGTGTCTGATTACCCAAGTGACAAAACCTCAAAGGCTGTTCAGGTATAACAGGACTCAGTGCAGGCCAGTGCCTTTAAAGAGACTTTCCAACCTCTGTTAAGCTCAGTCAAAATTAATTGGACCTGAGGGGTCAAATTTTTGTAAACACATTTAGGTACAGTTAGATATCTAATTCCCAGAGCTGCCTTTGAAAAACTCACGTAAGGCTTATGTGAATCCTTAGGTACTTAAATACTTTTAACTAACCGTTCCAAAATCTTGAATTCTGCAGTCAGACAGAACACTTGAGCTGTCATTTACAAATCCTGTTTTTTCCTAATAATAGGATTACTGGAGGAGTTTTGCAGTAGCTTTGAGAAAAGTCAGTCTTTCATATCTATAGTTTCATCTCTTAAATTGGAGGAGGGATACACCAAAAAATCCATCTTATTAAAATAAACAAAGCCTATTTGTGTGAAGAAACTGAATCAATTTTCATTACCATCCTGTACACAAACCAGATATGACAAAGGAATTCATACAATCCAGTCACATTCAAGTGACATTGATTAGTTTGCTGTTCTGTGGATCACATGCAATTTCAAGGGCTGTGTTTGCTTCCTTATGGTGTAATGGCAATTGTAGGTAACCTTGTTCCTTGTGTGGTTGCTTTATGTCTAAAATATTTGCAATACCTGCTGGCAACATCATCCGATAGATGCCTAGAAACACTGCTTAATTCTGTTAAAACACATGGTGGCATTAAACAGCAGCAGAGTTCACCAGGAAAACGAAAGTAGGTTGCAGTTTGCAAAGGGAGTTGCAGAATGGCTTGCTGGGTGAGCAGCTCTGCAGGGAGATGTGACTGGACTAGCTTTCCTGAGGGCCGCTGAAGGACTAGGCTGAGATTATGGATACCAGAATCAGCTCCATTCACTGGCTCCCCGAGCTGCTCGGGAAAGTATGATGTACTTTGCCAGAGAGAGGCGGAGCACTCTGGGAATGAAAGAGGAAATAATTCAAGGAAAGCTGTGAGGGTTTCCCCAGGTCGAAAGATGGGTTCCCAAGGAAACTCCACCACGTGACCGTGTGACATATCTCCCGGGATACACGTGGCACATGCAGTCTGATGTCTTCACTGCAAGCCTGGAACATGTGGCCAGAATTGCTCATGCTGCCCCAGCACAGCAGGAGCTGAGATTAGTGGGCACTTCCCAAAGCTGTTTTTCTGGCAAGCTCAACTCCCTGACCCCTTTGTGAGACAGCTTCACAGATCAAGGAGGCAGTGTGCCTCCCTCTTCAATGCCAGAAGGATTCACATGAGGGAGAAACAAGCAAGCAGTTTTGCCAGAGAGGAGGAGAGAGCATGGAAATTTATTTTCAATCTGTGCTTTTGCAAGTGCAGGGAGAGGCTTCCACTGATCCACTTCCGTCGAGTTGCACACTGTCAGACTCAGGCCAACTTCTGAAACTCTGCTGGTTAGCACATTGAGCAAAAAATAATTTTAAGCATCTTGTAAAACTCTTCCCTGAAAGAGAAATAAATGTTTTACTTTCTCCTGTCAAATTGTAACCATATCTGGGGAGAGAAATAAATGTGTTTTGGCACACAAAGAGGTCAGGCTGCATTTTGATGGCACTGTTCACACTTTGTCCCTGAAACAGACTGAGCATTTGGAAGAGCAACACAATTTATTACTGAATGAGAGGATGTGAAGAACATTTGGGTTTAACCTCTCCACCAACAGACGTGTTAAAATACTCTTGGCAAGCTGTTCCTTTCTGATAGCAAAATACTATCAGAAGTTGGTGGTACACTGCTCTTCCCAGGATCTAGTCACTGTAGTAGGTCGGAGCAAAGACCAGGCCAGGCTGGTGTCCCTTAATGGGAGACAGTAGCTGATGTTTCAGGGAACGTGCCCTACAGTATGATTCTGCACACTGCAAAAATCATTATTCACCCCCTGCCCAATGAGATGGCTTGGGAAACTGCGGTACACTCTTTTCTGGCCCTGGCATGAACCCTGCCAGCGGTGTGCAGGTGATTGACTGATGCTTGTAGGAAGCTCCTGTGGACACACCAGTGATCTGAAAACAGGCCCTCCTCATCCCCTCCCCAACCTCCCCCTCTCTGCCATCCATGTGATTGAAAACAGAGATTTTTGTCCTTACATGCATGCAGGGGTGGGTGGAGCCTGATGGGAGCCCTGCTCAGCATGGGAGCACTTGCACTGTGCTCCACAGAGCTAATATACTCTACATGGCACCATGCCTTTGGCTTTGTTCAGTTGAGCTACTGCCTGAAAGGAAAATAAGTGAAGGGAGCGATCAGAGAAAGTGTGCAGGAGTCTCCTGCTCTCTTTTCTTTTGTTTATTATCACCTCCCTTTAGCACTCCCAGGCTGTCTTCAGGAAACCTGTCTTCTTCTCCACCCCCCTGCACCGTTTGGGGAGCAAACAGGACATCAGCCTAAACTCCAAAAGTAAGGAAAAACCTGCAACACATAGGCTTGCCAATTATTTAGGGCCTTGAATAAAAGCTTGGCATTTTCAGGCATTGCTGAGGGTAAGGTGAATGACTGCTCACCCTGTTCTCCCCTGGGATTTTTAGGTGCAGACCATGTACCTACATGGCATGTATTTCTAATGTCTTTGGGCTATAAAAAGAAGTGTGTGCATCACCCTGTGGCTCCCTAGGAGTGGCTAAGTGATCAGATTGGAAGTGTCATCCAAGACAGGCTCATGCAGCCAGATGTCACTGCTGCTTCAACACCACCACAGATTCCGCAGCGTTGAAGAGGGTGACATGTCTGCTGTTTGCAGATGAGTAGGAGGCATTTCCAGGCTGCTTTAGCATGTGAGTGGCAATAATTCTGTGGCTTTCCTGAGCCAGACAATGTTGCTGGTTTCTGCCAACATAATGCCTTTGGGAACTCACCCAAGGCCTGCTTCAGAAGCAGAGGGACTAGACAAGGTCAATGGACATTTCTGTGTTCACTATGGTCTCTGGGGGCAGGAAGACCAAAGCACAGGTAGCTCAGGGACTGCATTAAGTGAGCTGTGTCTCTATTAAACACAGTTTCATGTATTTTGGGACCACCTGGGGCTCTGTTATGCATCCCACTACCATCCTGGCCTAGATCTTAAGAGCCCAGTTCCAGAAGGCACAATGTGAATTTCAGCTGAAGACATGGAAGTAAGCCTCTTGCACCATATTGCTTTGAGGTGTTTCTCCCGCAGCAGCCTTTTGGAGAAACTAGAAGAGGGAGCTAGGACTTAATCTGGAAAAGACAGAATATGAATCTGCAGGTCACTCTTGTAGAGTTCAGCAGGTGGGACATCAGCATGTTACTTTCTCTGTAGCAAGCTGAGCCGTGTTTTATCTTCCTCTGCAGAAGAGATGCTGGCCCCCCTCTCTCTCCTTCCAGCCCATCCTTCTCAGTAATGCACTGTAACCCATGACCCCTCAGATAAAAGATGAGAATACTAATTGCTTGGAAACACTCCACAGAAAGTGGACGTTAAGTGGACTAATGCTGAACAGTAATGGAAATTACTGCATGGACATCATCAGAATCCGTCACAACTAATGACATTAGAGCAGATCCCACAAGAATTCACAGTGATCTACCCTGTGCCCCAAAATTTTTGTCAGTGCATCTGAGCCATGCTTTGCTTTTCTCCTGCCCTCTGCTTGCACACTTTGAAGAGTACAGATGAGGGAGGACCCCAGGAGCCTTTCATCCTACTCTGTACCCCTCTTATACAACCCTTGTTTCTAATTGTATGCAGACAAACAGCAATGGCAACGACTTCATAGTGAACCCCCCAAATGAATAAATCATCCTAATTTCAAGGCAAAGTTAACACAACCATCCATGAATCACAGTGATAAAGGGCCATGCTTGTTGAGACATTGCTTATGCAAATGCAATACAGCACTAATGAATGTAAGCAAAGTCCTACAGCACCAGGACAAGGCAGGCTTGTGCCAAAACTCCTAGGAAGCGGCTGTTGCTTTGTTCACAGGAATTAAGTGATGGGCTGGGGCAGAGAGGCTCTCAGGAGCCTGGGACTGTACTAGTCAGTTATTTCAGGTCCAAGTTTATGGCCTTTATTCTTTAGGGACATACTTTCATACCAAATATTTCTTATTTATAAGCAGCAAGGCCTCTCTCTTGAGTTTCTGGAAATTGTGATATGGGAGGGGGTATACTGACCAGGATGATCCAAAGATCAGCTCCTTTGTGATGAGATAGCAGCATATTGGGAGCGCAGTGTAAGGCACTGGAAAGGACCCACAATACTTTGGATTTCTTTCATTATTCTCCAAAGCCTAATCTAATTTAACACTGCATAAAGCAGGGCTTTGCTGAGGAGGTATCTCTTGTTTTCAAGCAGATCTCATTGCTATTGTGTCTGTGCTGATATTCAATACCTTGATGTTATTGTTTGTATTCTCTAGAAGCCTATAAAAGAGGTCTAGAGCTAAACAAGGGTTAGTCCTGTGGTGCTAGGTGATTTATGGGTAAAGTGTAAGAAAAGGCCCTGCCACAAACGTCCAGAAGGGCAGAAGAGCTGGATGAGGGATAGGATAGCAGAAAAAGGTGGAATGATTTCTTCAAGGTCACACAAGTCACAGCACAAAGCTGGGAATAGGCTTGATGACTCACAGGGAGTGCGGTATATTGTCCTGCTGATGCAGAAGTCTCTGATATCCCTGACTAACACACCACATGAAGAAATTATTTCATGCTCTGGAATTCTCTGGCACCAAGTATCAGCCAAAAAAGGTCTAAACCGATGGATATAAGTCAGTATATGCCACCAAAGGTTTTCTGTTCTCAGTAGGTGCCAAGCACAATTGATTTTTGTTTACAGTTGCTTTCTTTGTTAGATGATGTCATGGATTATTTATCTCTGAAGGCATTAAATGATACAAAGCACTTGATGAGTCACCAGGAAAAACAGTTTGCAAGTCTAGCCGGTGCGAGAAGAAAGGACCATAAATTCCCTAGCCTCAGTGTTTCCAAGACTTGAAAGCAATTGCATTGCTCTCATACAGGGAATGGAAGGAGAGCAGCTCTCCCACCATTGACAAGTCATGCAGTTGAGCACTTAGTACTTCACTGCTTGCTATTTGGGTTTCAAAGCCTACCAGTGTCACTCATTGCTCCAGAAATCAGCACCCGAAGGCACCTTGGACTGGTGCTATTCAGCTGTGCCTCAGTGGGCCAAGGCTGAGCAGCGGTGCTGTTCAGTCTGCAGCTGAGCCAGGGAAAGGTATGAATTTCCCTAGCGCATAACACTGTTGGAGTGTTTGACCTACTAAGGTCTGCATTGTTGCAGCATGTGTTGGTACCCCCTAACGCAGTTCTGTATTTTCTTAGGTTCATGCAAGCCCCCTTTGCAGCCTCAAAATAAAGGAAAAACACGCCTCAAGCACACTGATAAAGGGCTTTTGAAGGGAGACAGATGAATCACATGCCATTTCACAATTAGCACTTTAATTCTGAACATTAATTAGGGCACTGGTGTTTGGAGAGTTTAGTTCTCATCGACCCACTTACATTGTTCAGAGAGGGCCTAAAGAGATACTGAAGTTTGCAAATAAATCAATAGGAAAAATGAAAAGTCAGTACCAGCTGCAGCCCATGAGCTGAGTACTGGTGACCAGGGAAATGCTTCACAGGAAAAGACTTGCTTACTAGAGCATAGGAAGAAGCAATATTTCAGAGAAAATAACCATGACACTAAAGAAATACAAGCACACTGAAGAAGGAGAGTGGTTTCATGTGTAAGGCACAGGATAGGCTACAGGTGGGAATCCACAGCCCAGCTTTGGTTCACTGAATAGTTCTCCTAGGCACCATTACAGTAATCCTACTGAGCTCTAACCTGCTTTGAAAACAACATTATTCTTGTGCAAGAGGAAAACGTGTTACTTATTTGGAGGTCTAAACACAATAACTAAAGCCAAAAGTCTCTTAAGAGGCTTGGATGTGTATTCATTATGAATACACTCTGATGAAATGAGATTTACTGGCTCTTCTTTACGTAAGGAAGCGGAATGAAATCTGGAAATAAAAGCAGATGGAGATCAGCACATCCCAGCCGTAATATAAAGAGCAGTAGCTACAGGTGAAGCAAGAAAAAATTGGAGACAGTGGAAACACCTGCTGCTTTCCAGGAAGACAAAAGCCAAGAGAAACTAATTCCTCACAAGCCACAAAAAGAAGAAATGAAGTTACGAAGAAGTCAGCTGAAGAATACACCTCCATCATGGCAACAGCAGAGTGACCTCGTATTCTGAGGACCAGCTTGTGTATCAGCCAGAAGACAGCAAGGGTATACCTGCGGCAGAAGCATCCAAAGGAGGGTTTGGATTACAGGTGGCATGTTAAGTTTTGCAGGTTGAATGAAGTTTTAGGGAGCAAGGAGGACTTCACCAGCTCGCACTTGCTACAGCCTTTCTGGCATGTAAATGAGGACTTTCCTTTTTCAAGTGTCTCGTCTCAGCATGCAGGAGGCAATATGTCTCACTCCCTCCCCTTTTTCTATCCCCTGGCACAGAAAAGGCAAGAGCTCAAACCCTGAGAATTTGCATTGGAGACCACTGCTGGAAAACACACAGCAGATTGGAGGGTTGCATGAATGTAATTTATTTTCCATTATGTAGAAAAAAAAAAGCTGCTGTGGAGAACAGGGTCCTATTACTCAGTTCTCTGCATGGTGTTCAACTTGATTTAAGTGGCAGAAACCTTAATTAGGGCTCTAAACAGGCTTCCTAATAGTGCCGTTCAAACTACTGGGAAAGAAACATTTGTCTGGTGAAAGCAAACAGAATTTGATTAGTTTCCCTGAGGGACCCAGGGAGTGAAACAGGAATGACGCAGAGGAGACACTAAGTCCAGCAGGACACGGCTGGATTATTCCTCTCCTACTCTCGATATCTTTTAAAACATCTGTCCAGGCTGCAGTGAGCCTTGTGGCCTGCACATCCAAATGATAAACTGCAAGCGAAGTCTGTGGGAGAAGATTCTCCCTGGGATCCTGATCTGCACAAGAGCAAACCCATCAGTTTGAAAGGGTTGTTTCAGATTCATGAAGCTGTAAAAGGACTCGAAAGAAGATCTTAGGACCAAAATTACTCTGGATCGTGGTTAGTTATAGAGGCAAAAGCTTGCAACGTGAGAGATGTCTGGTTCAAAGCATCTGTTTGGAAAGGCATTTTGGAAACACGCATTTTATACATGACCTTTAAAGCTTTAGCACTGACTGTATGCACAATAACCCATTCCGGAGCATCTGTAGTTCCCTCAGCCACGCAGCAACACATGGGGAGCGAGCAGAGGAAAAATACTGTCTTGCTGCAGTATGGGGAAGGCTAGTGTGCATGTAGTGGAAAGCAACCAGTTGATGCTGACTCCAAGTATGTGGAATGGAGACGAAGTTGATGTGAAAAGCACATTCTATGAAGAAATTGTGTCCTTGAACCACCATTTGGAGGTTGTCTTTGATTTGCTTTAATTGCAACAGACACAGGAACAGCGGCGGCGGAAGGACACGGCAGCGTCAGGCGACGGCACAGCGCCGCGGCGCAGGCGGCGGTCACCTAGCAGCTGCGCCCGCATGATTGGACGAGACAGCAGGGGGCGGGGCCTGCCCGCGGCCGCGCGGGAGGTGTGAGGGCGAAGCCAGGCGGCGGCTGGCGGCAGCGCGGGGCAGGCAGCGCCCGTCGGGGCCCGGCAGCTCCTCAGGCTCCTCTTCGGGCTGCCGGCTGTGGGGAGAGGCGGCAAGGACAGCAAGGCCTGGCTCCGGCAGCCGTGCTTCCGCCGAGACTCTGGGCGTTTGAGCCGTGGAAGAGCCTTTGAGGCACGAGGTACGCTGGGCCTGACGGGATCTACCTGTGCTGGCGGGAAAATGGCGTCCTTGGGCGTAATCTGGCAGGAGTGCTTGAGAGAGCCCTACACTAGGATCGTGAGGGGAAGGGGATAGCCACAGGGTTGCAGTAGGACAGCCAAGGGTTGGCACGGCATCGCCCGAGGGTGGCGATGCTGATGGGAATGTTTACACTGCTCTGGGAGCACGGAGGGCTCAGGAGGGCGTCTGAAATGCTTGTACCCCAACACACGGCCTGTGAGAAACAAGCAGGGTGAACTGGAAGCATTGCTCATCTCCCAGAGTGACGATATCGCTGGCGTTAGTGAGACTTGGTGGAAGGAGTCCCACAATTAGAGTGCTGGGGTGGAGGGCTACTGGCTGTTGAGGAGGGACAGGCAGGGCAGGGCGATGTGGTGGTGTGCTATATGTAAGGGAGTAACATCAAGCACAAGTATAAACTGGGAGGGGAGTGGCTGGAGAGCAGCCCTGCAGAAAGGGATCTGGGGGTGCTGGTGGGCAGCAGCTCAGCAGGACTCAGTGTGCCCTGGCAGCCCAGAGGGCAAACCGGACCCTGGGGGGCATCAAACACACCCCGGTCACAGAGGGGATTATCCCACTGCA
Source organism: Strix uralensis (assembly GCF_047716275.1). Classification (NCBI taxonomy): domain Eukaryota; kingdom Metazoa; phylum Chordata; class Aves; order Strigiformes; family Strigidae; genus Strix; species Strix uralensis. The sequence continues at coordinate 1,927,364 of NC_133997.1, read as the reverse complement.
TTCAGTGTTGGTGTGGCCTCACCTTGAGTACTGTGGGCAGTTTTGAGCCCCACAATTTAAGAAGGATGCAAAGGTCCTTGGATGTGTCTAGAGGAGGCCAACAAAGCTGGTGAGAGGGCTGGAAGGAATGTCCAGTGAGGAGCGGCCGAGGACTTTGGACTTGTCTAGTCTGGAGAAAAGGAGGCTGAGGGGCGACCTCATGGCTCTCTACAGCTTCCTGAGGAGGGGACGTGCTGAGCTCTTCTCCCTGGGATCCAGTGATAGGATGCGTGGGAATGGTTCAAAGCTGCCTCAGGGGAGGTTTAGACTGGACATTAGGAAGGATTTCTTTACTGAGAGGGTGCTCAGACACTGGAACAGGCTTCCTAGAGAGGTGATGGATGTCCCACGCCTGTCAGGGTGTAAGAGGCATTTGGACAATGCCCTCAGTAACATGCTTTACCTTTTGTTTAGCCCTGAGGTGGTCAGGCAGTTGGACTAGATGATTGTTGTATGTCCCTTCTAACTGAAATATTCTATTCTATGCTAATTTCTCTGGGTAAAGGCATTGCAGTCCTGAAAGATGAAATTTTATTGAAAGAAGCACATGGCAGTGACAGCTGAGGTCAATGCAGGTTAAATTGGTGGTCTCCTCTGGTAGAAGCAATTCTAAGTACTTTGCCTGTGTTGCTTATATAAGCCAGGGACCTCTTCATAAATGCACAGCTTCACACCTTTCTCAGCCTTGAAATAAAGATTTGTACTTGTTGATTGAATTCTTATTCTCTTCCCAAAAGTTTTGTATGATCTTGTTCTGCGAAGGGAGAAGTAAGCAAAATAGTGTATCTGATTTACTGTCTCCAAGAGCCTAGCTACCAATGCAAACAGGCCTGTTTATTTTACAAGTGTCTGTACACATAATATTAAAATCAAATATTGGTTCTGGAGTAGGGACTCAGGATAGTTTTTTACTTGATAAATAGCTGGGTTTGTGTGGGGATTCATATCAGGCTCCATACAAACAAACCTAAAGTAAGTATTTGCCCATCTGTGGTGGGTTGACCCTGGCTGGACACCAGGTGCCCACCCAAGCTGCTCTATTGCTCCCCTCCTCAGCTGGACAGGGGAGAGAAAATACAACAAAAGGCTTGTGGGTCGAGATAAGGACAGGGAGAGATCACTCACCAATTACTGTCACGGGCGAACCAGACTCAACTTGGGGAAATTAGTTTAATTTATTACCAATCAAATTAGAGTAGGCTAATGAGAAATAAAACCTTCCTCCCACCCTTCCCTTCTTCCTGGGCTCAACTTCACTCCTGATTTTTCTCTACTAGCGCAGGGGATGGGGGTTGCGGTCTGTTCATCACCCGTTGTGTCTTCTGCTCCTTCCTCCTCAGGCGGAGAGCTCCTCTCACTCTTCCCCTGCTCCAGTGTGGGCTTCTCTCTCCATGGGGCCACAGGTCCTGCCAGGAGCCTGCTCCAGTCCAGGCTTCCCACAGGCTCACAGCCTCCTTTGGGCACATCCCCCTGCTCTGGTGTGGGGTCCTCCATGAGCTGCAGGGGCACAGCCTGCCTTCTCACCACTGGCTGCAGGGCAATCTCTACTCTGACACCTGGAGCACGTCCTCCCTGTCCTTCACTGACCTTGGTGTCTGCAGAGTTGTTTCTCTCATATTCTCACTCCTCTCTCCAGCTGCAGTTGTGCAAGTTTTTTTCCCCCTTCTTATATACGTTATCCCAAAGGCGCTTCCACCATCGCTGATGGGCTCAGCCTTGGCCAGCGGTGGGTCCATCTTGGAGCCGGCTGGCACTCGCTCTGTTGGTAATGGGGGAAGCTTCTAGCAGCTTCTCACAGAAGTCACCCCTGTAGTCCCCCCACTACCAAAACCTTGCCACACAAACCCGGTATATCAACTCGCTTGTGATTGTGCCTGCTTCTGCATCACCTCTTGAAATGATGCAATCTGGTGTGGTCTTCACCTTGCACGTTTGTGTTGTCAGGCAGGCATGGATAGCGACAGAGTCTGAGACAAGTGGAGAATACAGTTCATTCCTGTGCTGTAGCAATGATAAATCAAGGAACAAAAATAGAAAACAGGCAAGACTAAAATCACCAACTCAGCTGCCTGGAATAGTGTTCCTAAAATATTCCACTTTTTCTTTGAGCCAGGACAAAGATGCTTTTGCTTTTCTCCTACATTTTTTTTTTTTAAACTGGAGAGAATATGTGAGTACCTCGGAGAAATTTCATTCTTCCTGACACTGAGTGACTTACACTGTTTGGATTCTTTGTGCAAAAGTTAGCAGCAAAGCAGTTCTATAATTGTCTTAATATACCAACTTATTAAAATGCATGGACCTTCATGTTAATAGAAAAAATACATGGCTTAAAAACGACTTGGCCTTTCGTTAAGGATCACTGTATTACTTGTTCTAAATGAAAAAACACTTCCTAGAGGAATTTAAGGTCTGCAAAGAAATGGGCTGGAATTTAACTACAGGGGGTTGCAGAGCAAATCTGTTGCTGCCCTAAAACTGGATTATTTCTTCTTCATTCCTAAAGATTACATCCATTAGGCTCTCTCCTCCCACTCTTCATCTATTTTTCTATACACGGATATATAAATACACTTACTTTTTAAACTGCCTTTTAAATACAAATGTTGCCAATTAGCCAATGTTATGCACGATGCCTGGAAAACATAAAATCAAAATATTCATCCAAATCCACATATGGCCAGATCCTTAGCTGGTGTCGATGCTTGTAGCTCTGCTAATTGGTTTGGATCTGGGCCACTTTATGCCTGCTAAGGGTATGGCTCAGTAGAATCCAACTGAAAGTCTCTCTTTGGCTTCTCGAAGATATATATCTGGACCATTGTTATTACAAATGCTTTAAAAAATCTGGAGTATGTTAGATGTTGGGACTGCTACTCTGGTAAACAATCATATGTTGGAATATTTTCCTACTACCTCAAACCCTATGAAGGAGAAAATACAAAGCCTGTTCTCTCTCTCCTCCTGTTTATATTGGGACCAATAATGCTAATTTTCAAATTTAATTTAACATATGTCTGAAAGTTGCCTGATTCCCCCAGCCAAAAATTGCAGTTGGCAGCTCCAGTTTCTGGCATGTCTGAATTCAGAGTGGACTATGCAGATCAAAATATAAAGCAGCACCACTGGTGAGGCCTGGAATACAAGTTGTTCCCAGACACGTGCCCAAATCTTTGATGTTTAATCACAGCATAGGTCAGGAAAGTGTGAAGGGAGCAAATTCTGCTACATAGTTACTAGGAAATGAGAAATCACCAATTATGGGACATTACAGGGCTGCATAAAAATAGGAGCTTAACAGAAGATTAAATCTGCAAAAGCTAAGATTTAAATGCATCAAACTTTAAAACACCTGGTCAATTCAGATGCTGTGTATCTTTCCTTAAAAAGAATGCTCTCAAGGCAGCATAATTTGGATAGAGCTTGTTACTGGACCATGAAGTGGAAGTATTCCTGCTTGGCTTCAAACACAGGTTTTGCAAATGTAGGAATAAATGAAGTTGAACACTAGCTGTGCTCACCAAAGGACATTTTAAAACCAAGAGAGGAGGGAAAATGAAACATGAAACAACAAACAGAAGGACAAATAGTAGTAATGCCAATGAAGCATGAACAGCCACGCATTGATAGGTGCTCCCTTGCAAAAAAAACATTGAAAATAAGAATGCATGTAATCTACCTCCGGAAATCTCTCCACACAAAAGTTAATGTTAGTATACGGGGGGGGGGGGGGGGGGAGCACCATGTTGAACCAAGTCTCTCATAAGTTAAGGGAGCCCTCTTAGAAAGTCCTTCTTCAAAGCATTGGATTTGGGATGCAGATGTAAGAAGCTGGTTGTGGAACAGCCCCAGAGGTCACTTGGCTTTGATGCACAGTGGCAAAAGCAATGCAGATGAGTTTGCTAAACAAGAAGCTGTTGCCTCTAAGGGCTTTTATTAATTAGCCTGTGACTCAGTTGCTGCTGTGAAATAACTAAATAAAGCCTGCTCAGCGCCATCTCTTGATTTTTGCTTTTTCCATCTCTAGTTTCTGGAAATATCTTTGCATGAGAAGAGCTGTACAGTCTCTTTCCTTGACACTTTTGTCTCTTGGCTGTATTTTCCTATCACCACTAAAGTCAAGGGGGGTTAAGGATCTCATGGTTAATCTTGCTCTCTCTTAGGAGGTACCTCCACAACCCTTGAATATGTGGGGTTTTACAGTTTCTTAAATGGATGTGCCCTAACATCATCCCTGTAAATAGGGCAGGTTTAGTAGAAGAGCTGGTGCTAACAAGATGTCATTGGGAAAAGGGGAGGAGAGAAGCCTGTGATGATTTATATGAAATGTACTGTGGTCTCAAGGATCCTGGCTGGGTTCTTGTTCACCTGTCCCAGAACTTACCTGGACAACAGCACGTCTGTCTGCTCACTTCCATGCCCCAGCTGGAGCACAGTGTCCTTGATTTTTCTTACTGAGGTTCCAGTTTCAGACAGGAGGAGCCTTTATGAGCTAGTCATCAAACCAAGGAAGTTAAAGTACCTTTGCAAGTCAAAAATTACTCACTTTCTGTAGAGTCAATCATGAGATGAATCAACTTATTTATCTTTGGGTAGAGTCATAATTTGGAAACTGCTTAGAGAAAGGCAGAGTTGCATGGGGAAAAAAGGGTCATATCTTCAGCGGGGGTACAGCTCTCGAGTCAGGGAACCCGTGTTAATTCATGCCTGCTGAGAATCAAGGCATAACTTCTTTCAATGCATGAATGCACTATTTGTAATCAGCAAATAAAACCCCATTTAAATAAGAGCCTAATTCCTATGAAGAAAGAATGTATGAGGCATTGAAAACTTGTTTTTTGTTAAGTTCCAATCTTCATTATTTGGAAAGCACAAAAATTAGGTTGCACACAATGTATCATTCATTAAAACAATTTTTACTGACAATGCAATTTGGTCTCGGGGACAATAATGTTGGAGCAAGAGGTAATGGCAGCTTTGAGAGGAAGAAAATGTATGAAGAAGAGAAAGGAAGTAGACAACCACCCCTTTCTCGAGACTGTGGGGCTGCTTCATCCCTCTTGTGGATGGTATACAGGGCATAGCAACTACCACCACAGGCAGCCGCGCTCCCTGTTTTCACCCAGAATGGCATAGCCTGGGCCTTTGCAGGGTAAAAGCTTTGGGGCTGAAAGCTTGATGAAAGCCTGTGCTATAGGTTTATGACCCAGGTCGGGCAGATACTGGTATTATACCTGTTTTAAAGAACTCTCTACAACTACTTGTGTGGTCATAGGCACAAGAGATGCAATGCTTGCTCATTGTTTTACAATTAGAAGGGTGTCACATCAGGAGCCACCAGAAGCAGGTCTTGGCTCGGATGGAAAGGAGGTGCGAGACAAGTCAGTTTTTACAAACCTGAAGAGGAGTAATGGCTATAAAAACCCTGATGCTCATTTTTAATGCTGCCACTTTGGGGCAGGTTTTGAAGAGTGGACCCCACGTATTGTACTGCAAATACGCATACATATTTTGTGATTAAGGCGCTCTGTACCTCTGCATATGCATATTATTATTATTTATTATTTATATGCCACCAGGAATGTACATGGCACTTCAGAGACATATAAAACAAGCTGTTACCTCCTGTGAATTGCTTCCAATCTAAGTGCTTTGTAAAGCTCTTTAAGCAACTAATTTGGAATGCCAGCTTTTTAGTGCCACTTTTTAATGACAGACATGCTGATCCCATAGAAATCATTTGTTTTCCCATTGAAATTCTGTGATGGCCCCCACAGACTGGCAGTGAGCAGGTTTCAGGATGAAGTATTCCACTGGAGTCTTTATTATAGGAAAACACTTTCTCTGCCCTTTTTTCAATTTTATGAGATGATTTATTTATATTACCAAAAACCTTGAAAGTCGCAAACGGAGATGGATTCCTGTTGTGCAGTGTACCAAACATGCACAGGGTAAAGACGGCGGCAGTACCAAGCAGTAGGGAGTTTATAATGCTTTCCTTGTTTCTGCTGGACTGAGTCACCAAGATGACCCTGTCTGTCTAGGTCCAACTGTATCGCACTTCGGCTGAAATATGAACAAGAGATCAACGATTTGCAGATTAAGCGGTGAAAGAGAACACCTATGCAGAGCATGTGTCAGAATGGCTCTATCAGGGACTTAAAGTCATGAGATTCCCAGGAGGACTACTGCTGCACATGCAACATAAATTATACAAGCCACCAGCCAGCCAACTTGGAGGCACTTCAAATAAATAGCTGTAGCTGAAAACCCCATTTTTTACTTCCTTGAAGTCCTGGCTGGAAGTCTAAGAGAGGGACTGCTAAGTGGCAGATTCAGCCCCTGGTCCAACTGGAAGTGCTTACAGACCTCGGGCAAAGCAGCAACAGTGTGAGGAGCCACAGAGCTCCGGGCAGCAGCCTGGGAAATCTCCACCGCAGAGAGAAAGAAGAAAAATGGTCCCTCTAGCACACTGTTGCTGCCAGTAAGGGGAGAGAGCTCGCTGATGCACTTTTCCCAGGAGCATTTCGGGGGATGTTTCAGAAGCAGTGTAACAGAGGAAGCTCAAGGAGATTTTACAGCCCCAGCACTGGAAGAAGAGGAATTTCCACTGCATTTAGCAAAGTGCTGGCAGTTCCTATTTTGAGACAAGTGAAACAAATAGGGGATGCCAAGCAGATCTGCAGCCAGAGCATCTGATTAAACAGTGTGTGCTTGCCACTCCTTTCCTTGGCTTTACAACAGGCTCACACCAGTGACATCAGTGCATTTATTCCTTGTTTATAGCAGCCCTAGAGAGAGAAAAAACAAGCAACCTGGTTTCAATAAATCAGCCCAGCCTCATTAGCTCTCATCAACTTGCTCTAACATGTCCAGTGAGTATTTGGCTTAGAAAGAAGGTAGCATTCACAATACACAGGGCAGGATTTGGCAGTGAGGATTTTCAGGAGATAACAAGTCAAAGCTCTATTCCCACAGAATAAAGCTTGTCATAAATGCTGGCCTGTTTTTACTGTCAGTTACTGATTAATGCTGTGATTGCTGTGGCCATTTGCTGTGGCTCCCTGAGCATTGTCCACTTGCAGATTATTGCCGTAGGAACTGGGCAAGAGAGGGAAAGTATTTTTTGTCTCCGCTCTGAGAAGCTTTTAAATTAACTCTTTTTAGAAAAAAACTTGCACCAATTTTCCAGTTCTTTCAGTGGGGGGAAAAAAAGAAGAAGCATCCCTACAGCCCAAACAGAGATTGACTTGTCATTGAGAAAAACTGAATAATTTAAAAGAGGAAAATGATGTCAAAACGGACGTGGTCATCTTTTAATGAAATGTTCAACCTGCCTTCTTCAAGCAGCAGGGCTTCTGTAAACATGCTGTCTGTCCTTCTGTGTGTCAGTGCCTGCCTGCCCCTCCTTTCCAAGGCATGAAAGGGAAAGCAGTCCTGTGAGATCTGACGTTACTGGGCCATAAAGAAATTATACTGCAGGCAGGCATGAATGTTCTTCTCTCTTTTAGCTGATGGATAAAGAAATCTGATTCTGAAAGCCAGAGGAAAAGAAAAACCAGCTTTATAGGGTATTAGACTTAAATCTGGTGGCTGTTTATCAAATCCTCTCTAGCTCTCAGTTTCAGGGAGACATTTAAACCTAGACTGCCTATGCTGCTACTGCTGTTGCTGCTGCATGAGGCACTCGCCTTGCAGCTGGCCCAGGCCATGTAGGGAAGCAGATTTCAGAGCAGCACAGGGCTGTGCCTGGTGACACCAGAGGTGCTATGGAGATGGAGAAGCGATGAGGGCTGCTGCTGCAAAGGCAGAGATCCAGGTACTCTCTGGGGGAGGCTGGAAGAGTTTGAGAGGAGCCATGATGGCACTGAGGGGAGTCTCTGAGGTGACAAAGAGGAGGGTTGTAGGGTTGGAGAGTGCATTTTAGAGTGGTGGTTGTCCAGAATGGGAGTATGGGAGAAGGGCTGACTCTCATGGTGCCAGTCCCGCCCATCATGGAAGGCAGCAGGTGGTGGATGGACAAGAGGCAAGTTCTGTGTCTCTTTTCTTAGGGACTCTGAGCTTGTCATCCTGATTTAGACCAAAGGAAAGCCCCTGGTGGGACGCATGAGATGGCTCTGTCTCACAGGTTCCATGACTCAGGCTGTCCTAGGAATAGAAACTAGTACAGGACTCGCTCAGATCCCACAGTTGTCTGACATATGCCTCAGAAATACCGAGGTATTTTTTACCAGTGGTACAGTGCTGCAATTCCCAGAGAACCACAGTCCAAAGCCTGGGAGACCTGAATCCTGCCAGTGCCTAGGAGTCACAGGCTTCCTTGGAAGGGCTGTTTCCCTGGAAGTTTCAATGATGGACCTCTTTCCCTTTGGGTACAGAGTGTCCATCAGGGATGCTGCTGTTACATTTGGGTGACACCTGATGCCATAGTGATGGGCAGCAACGTGAGCCCTGCTGCATTCAGCCAACAAGCCTAGAAGCCCTGAGAAGGGCCAACTCTCTGCTGCAAGGTCTGCAGTGTTACCAGTCCAATGTATGCAGATACATAGGCATATCCAGGTACCTTAAGAGGATGTGGGATTGCTCCCATCCTGTTACTGGGGAGGGGTCCAGAGACCAGCTTATGCTTGGGATTGGTCCCTTTTTCTGTCCTCTGATATCCTCTGGCTGAGATGTATCTTTGCCATGCCTGGGTTGAGATCAGAGGTGCTCAGCAAGCAGGAGGGCGAACAGTATCTCTTGGGATATGGTCCAGCACTGTCTCCTCTCCAGCCCTCCAAGCAGCCATCTCAGGAATCCAGCTGGCAGCACAATGGCTGGCTGCAGAAGTGAGTTTTAATGGGGCCAAATGAGAGCTAATTGTGTCTCCACTACAAAGCACAGGAGGCTCCACTGGAAAGGTCAGGCTGTTCAAGGCTCCAGCACGCTGGGTAGGTAGGAGCTATTTTCAGCCAGATACAGAGATTCCAGCACATCTCTTGCCTTCTTCTGTTTCTATAGCAATACTGGGGCCAGGCTGCGCTGTGCTGTGCAGGGACTCAGACAGCAAATGGAAATATAGCCCCATACAAATAAGAGTATCACTGCTCCAGACTCCCTGTCCTGGGGTGCAGGAAGGTCTTGGGAAGACACTGCACACTCCATGCTAAATGCTTGATGTGGGGAGCTGTACTGAGTAAAGAAAAACTCTTCATTCACCTAGCTGCCACATTACAGAAAAAATGCTGTAGAATGAATAGGAGAAGGCAGGAAGGGTCCCGGAATGGAAATAAAAATGTTTACTAGAAATAATACAATCCCTTTTAATGGTTTTGGGTTTTTTTAATATATTGATGAATTTATGCCGAGGATTTTATAGGATGGTCCAAATGACCCATAGAAAAGCAGCTACAATATCCCGAGGAAACGTCTTTGTTTTCCCTGCTCTCATCCCCTCTCCCTTTTTTTGTTTGTTTTCTGGCATGACTTAGGAACTGCATAATATGCTAGCACGCAAGCATCATTTGGGAAACTTTAAAAGAAATCAGGAAAGCTGACATTTCCTTAGATATGTACAGACCAAAAAGTCTGTTCTGTTACCACAGAAAATTCAAACTGTGCTGGGTGCTGTGCATTTACATAATAAGAGGCAGGCTCTGCTCCTAAAAGAACATACCATGTAATTAGGAAAATCAAGCAAGACTGGGTGGAAAGAAGTGCTGCTTCCTCTGCTTTTTCAGCTGAGGAACTGAGATGTACAGGGATTAAAGCATGCTGCATAACCCCTTAGAGCGCAGACCCCACCCCCAGAAGCAGGGGAGCAGTGCCCCCAGTTTCATGGGTGTCCCACCCCCTCCAGCCTACACGAGGAGTCACCTTCCTGCAAGCTGCAGTCCCTTTGCTCTGTATGTTTTGTTAGGACAGTAGCATTCCCTTCCTAGAGCAAACTGATGTCCAAGTTCTCAGCCACAGTTAATGCTTCCTTGGCATGAGTTGCTCCAGGTAGGAATTCAATGAAATCCTCAGGGTTTGCTTAAAAGTCAGATGGAGAATTTATTTATAGTTTTTTGGTGGGTTGAGTTTGGTTTGTTTTGGTGTGTTTTTTTTTTTTCTGGTCCTGACAGTTCTTCCCCATTCAGTATGGGAGCTGGCATTGTTTTCCCAGCCTGACGATACTGCAGTCTCTGTTCTCACGTGGCTCTCATTACCTCTCTCCGTTTCCTCCTCTCCCTCCTGTCATGAACTATCACATTAAGTTTTGACACTTCCCAGGAGTTCAGCCTTCAAGCCCAAACATATCACACACCTAAGGACCTTAGAAATCAAAGAGAAATTTATCTAAAGGTCTGACTTACATCAACATTCACCACCAGACTGATCACTCCAGTTTCAAACTAGTATCCTTCTAGCCTTGTGGCTACACACAGAGAAAATCCTCAAGAAATCCTGAGGAGTGGTGTTTGTTCTGCTTTAGGCTAACAGTGCCAGTCTCAAACCAGCCATAGCCAGTGTTTCCAGCTCCTGCCTCCTCAGTTGCTGCAGCTGGTCCCTGGGGTCAGAAAGGCATGAAAACAGTGGCCTTCATTGCTGATGCTGGTTAATTACATGCCCCCTGTTACATCCCTGAGGCTTGAAATAAATATTTTTCCATGCCTAACAAAGCTAAGCATAGCATTATGCTCCATTCCCAGCTGATACCCATTTTAATTTCCCCTTCAGCACTGCTTTTCTGTTTCATCTGCTTGTAAACACCATGCACTTCAGATGACAGTATAGGGGAAGTTTGCTGATGGTGGGGGAACCTTCCTTCCTTCTGGCTTCATTTCCCAGGGGATCACAAGCAGTGCTCCAAGGCAAGCTCTGCACAAATTGATTAATATGAGCAATAGAGGAAGATATTGGCCATATCTAGTGTGCATGACGTATGTGGAAGAAAAAGGTCTATTGAATAGTTCCCTTGTCTACTCTTGCCTTGGACCAAATGCTACCCATCATATGTCTAGCAACACGGACAAGTTCCACCTATGTGAGAATAACAAACATTTATGGGGCAACATTGCAGCAGCTTCTCTTTCTCACCCCTCTTAAAATCCTCCAAGCATGACCTTTGACAGGCTTTTTCGTTCTTTGGGGTTTAGATGCCAGCATTTCTCTTTATCAGACTGTCTTCTCAGGAAAGTGTATTTTCTTTCCTTTGTATATTGTGCAGTCAAAGTAACAGACTTGTTTAAGCAAATGTGCATCTGTGTGTCCCTGGTGTGAAATCAATAGCGGGCAGCCCGTCTCTGAGCCAGGTGTCCCTCTGCCAACCCCACGGGGCCCACCCTGAGCTGTCCAGCCACTCACCAGATGTAGCTGCGTCTGCCCCCCTGTCCAGCCTGTCATTTAGCCTTGCCTGGGCTGCTCTTCCACCCCACATGGCTGCCTTTGTTCTCCTTGAAAGCAGATTTTATTTACGGCGGGTGCTAAAGCAGTATTGAATCCCTGCGGGGGCTCATCTCCAACTCAAGGAGAGGAGTTATATGGAAAGGGAGAAAGAGAAATCTCCATCTGCCAGTAGTGCATACAGTCAGAGGAGGCAAAAATAAGTGCTGCCTTTTAAAACATCTGCAAAGCCATGCCTTCTGGGGTTTGGTTTTGTAAAACAAACCCAGGGCTGGGTCAGTTTCAAGGCACCAGAGCGCAGCACAGAAGTGAAAGGATATTAAAGAAGCATTTGCGCTTTTGACCTGCATTTAGGCTTTAACATGTCTGTCTCAGTCCACATAAATTCATCTGACTGCGGCCGTCAGTAGCAGTGTCTGAAATAGGAAGCAGGAAACTTTCCAGAAACACGAAATACCCTGACTGAGAAACAACAGAATAGAAAATACAATTGCAGTGCTGTGGTTGACTTTCCCCAGTATAAGGTACAATTGAGTATCTTGGGCGACTGTTATTATTATTATTACTGTTGATACAAATGCACCTCCAGGATCCCAGGCAAAGATGAAAGCACCCTCTGGGAGAATGTGGCAGGTGGGGGACATGGCTAAGGTGAAGGGGGCAGTGGGGGAGCTGCTCAGCTGTGGGACATACCACTCACTAGCAGTGCTGCCCTAACGTGCTGCAGAGCTGCACGTGCTTGAGAGAGGGACCCTTCCTTTTGCAAAATTACATACTTGTATCTCCTTGTATTGCTCCCCATGTTCCCCTGCATTCTAGTTTCTCTTTAAATCATCTGTTGACACTATGAAGAACTGAACAGCCTTCCCTTAAAACTATTATGAATCGTTAACCCCTTATAAACGCATTTAAAGAGGTATTGTTTATCATGCACTAAGGTGAGGTCACATTTGGAGTGCTGTGTCCAGTTCTGGGCTCCCTAGTATAAAAAATTAGATGGACTTACTGGAGTGGGTTCAGCGAAGGACCGCAAAGATGGTGAAGGGACTGGAGCATCTTTTATATGAGGAGAGGCTGAGAAAGGCTGAGAGCATTTTGCCTGGGAAAGAGAAGACTCAGGGGAATGTTAATCAATGTGGATAAATACCTGATGGGAGGGAATCAAGAAAGAAGCTAGGCTTTCCTTAGTGATGCCCAGTGACAGAACAAGAGGCCACAGGTACAAACTGAAACACAGGGAATCCTGTCTGAACATTAAAACCCCCATTTTTTTACAGTGAGGGTGCTGATTGAACCCTGGAACAGGCTGCCCAGAGAGATTGTGGAGTGTCCATCCATGGTATTCAAAACCCAGCTAGACACAGCCCTGGGCAACCTGCTCTATCTGTCCCTGCATGAGCAGGGCTTGCAGCAGATGATCTCAGAATGTCCCTTTCAAGCCCTTCTCAGTTTATGTATGAGCACCACTGCTCCGGTGCTTTAACATCCAAGATTTAAAAGTGCAGCAATACAGAAATCCCAAACTAGGACCAATGGCAGCTCACAGCCTCTCCCAAGTCCTTCAGCAGCACATTGAAGTATGATTGACAGCTGGTAAATGTCATAAAAAATTGCCACAACTTCAGCTCGTGGGTTTTTTTCCTCACACTCCCTCTTACTGTTTTTGTGGAAAATGTCATTCAGAAGACATATCTTGTCACAAATTCCTCTCCTACTCTGTTTGAACAGGAAAGGCATAGAGAAATGAATAAAGTCCCCAGACGTATTTCTTTTCCCTAGTGTTGTCCACTCGGTTATGCCTTTGCGTCACAATCGGTAACCCAGAACGAGATGAAGATGCCAACAATTGTGCAATTTCATTGATTTTCCAGTGAATATTCCTCATAAGCCAAAGCATCCATGGACATTTCTAGGAGCCAAGTCCTTCCCTGGTCCTTACCCCGTGACATATTCTTTGGCGATCTTTGTCCTTTGCCTTAAATTATTTTAATAGATCAATTCCTTGTCATGGAGTTTGTACAAAATCCATCAAGAACTGTGAACCTCGGAGATTACATATCTGGATGTCTTCAAATCACAGTTCACTGGAAGCTGGGAGAAATGGGGAAACACTGGGGGATTCTCTACTTTCTTGCGCTATTCCTGTATTCTTCCTTAAGCATCTGCAATAGCTCTCCCTCCATATGGGAGTGGTTTTTCTGACCACAGGCCAGATCTGGGAGCAGGGGTTTCCCTGAGGGTAATGTCAGGCCCTTCACTGTGGGCTGAGCTGCAGCACGTGCAGGATTATCTTGCTGTGGCTGAGCCACTGCAACACCCCTGCTGTGACTCCGGATTGCTGTTGTGGTGATGCTGCTCCTGCTGATCAGCTGCAGGGATCAAGAAGACAAGGAGTGGGCAGAGCTGTTGCGTGCAAAGGGCTGCCTTTGAGAAAGGTCTGTTCTCACCTCTGCCATCCAGATTGCCAGCACACGGAGGGACAATGACTGCAAGAACTGGTAGGAACACACTTCCTCACAAACCTTCAGATCTTCTAGTTCACAGGGCATGGACATTTCTTCCAGCCTTAGCTTCACACCAACACACACACCATACTGTTTGCACACACTGTTTGCACACTCAATATATTTCAGAATTTCCAAAGAATATTAAAACCTCAGCATATCTGGATAATGGTGACACCTGTACTGCAGACCTCCCTCTACTTGTGCAGGATGGAACCTCACCTGATGAACCGGGAAGTGAAATAGGAGTATTTTTCAGAATGATTAGAAAAAAACCCACAGTTCTCCCTAGAAAAATAACTTGTTTTGGCTAGTAGTGTATTTGGGCACTTGTTTCTGATCACGAAGCAGTGTTTAGCCTGAAATAAAGTTACTTTATTCTAGAATGGACAGTCCATCCGGGGGCATGTCTGGTGCCTTGCTGACACAGTTTCTCCAAACAGTTTCCTCTTGCCACTAACACTCAGTCCTCACTTGCTTTACACTTCTTCTTTACCTGAATACTTACCACCTCCTTCTTCCCCTTGGCTTTATCAAAAGCCACTGTGTGTTTCTGTATTAGGAGCAAATACTATGATTGAACTAGACCTGAGTGGCTTTTCATCCTTAGCTCTCAGACAAGATGATTTTCATTACCTGGGCTTTCTCCGTGAGAAACCTGCAGGTTTTAAGATTCTCACTCCTTGCATATTTATACCCCTCCTCGACTCGTGGACCTGTGAGTCGTAAGGTGTTGTAGTTGCGTCTTAACTGGTATTGCCCGAGTCCAGCCTCCTTCCAGTGGCTCCCTCCAGTGGCTGGCTCCAGAAGCTGTTTTCCTGCAAAAAACTCGTTTTTGGGAAACTCCGTTTGTAATTACTTGATAAACTTCTCTGTGGAAACATGCTGTTGGTTTGCTTTGTGTACTCAAGTCACAGGACAGAGAGGCAAGCAGCTTAAATGAATCAACACTGCCAGTTTCCCCTGCCTGTGACTAAAGAACAGCCAAGCTGATAAGGGCATTCTTCTTTCAACTGAAATGTTATGGCAATAGCCCTTGTTTTCCAGCTGAGGAGTCATCTGCATTGTATCAAACTGTACTCTGTGAAATGGTGGAAATGGTACAAAAAATATGGCAGAGCAGAATAGACTGAACAAAATGGTATTGGGAGCTGACACATAAAATTTGCACAGAAGTAAAACAGCAAGCAAGGAGTGATAAGATCCAAGAGCAGATCTGCTCCTTTACATACTCCATGTCACCATTAAGAGCTGCTGGGAGAGAGGGAGTGATTCGGATACTTGAAGAAGAGGCAAAAAGTGGAAGGAAAAGTAGGTAGCAGCTGGGAAATGAAAAATCCCCAAGCCTATATTATAACCAGGCATGCTGCAGTTCTGAATATGGCTTCATCATCAAAGAAATGAGAAAAATCTCAGCCCTAGGGGGATCTTTATCAGAAATGAGGTGGGAAGAGCAGGTCAGCCCAAAGCCTAGGGAGGAAGGCAGTCTTCACTTCTGCATTAGCCTGAGGGACACAAACTCTAAAACACCTCTTCCTCCCCTTAGCAAAGATTTGAGCTATATGTAGGAGGGTGCTTACAGTTCTCATGTTGCTCAATACCAGTACAGGCTCCAGAGCATTCCCCTCCTTCTGCTTAAAAACTGAGCAAACAGCACTGATTGTATCCTAGACACCTACTCTTAATCTGGGAATCTTGCATTTCCAAGGTGCAGCTGTCTTTGCCAGGAAACAAAATCCCCAAGGATCTGAGCTCAGAGAAGCAATGGTAAGTTGAGTTGTTTAATTGAGCCTCAGTAGGCTGCAATATGAAGGTGAAAGTGTTCAAGACACCAGAATATCTCACAAAAAGGCCAGTGCCTCCAGACTCTAATGGAAATATTAACGAGCAGCCTGTCGCCTAGAAGCTCAGTGACAGCCGTAAGGGGTGAAAGTAGCCAGTATCAATCCACCTGACTTTCTTTTTTAGCCTGGACTAAACTGCCTTAGAACAGGTGAAAGCTGAATCCAAAGGAAATACAACACCCCTAGTTTTGCTCTATGAAATTTCCACCATTTCACAGAGTACAGTTTGATACAATGCATATGACTCCTCAGCTGGAAAACAAGGGCTATTGCTATAACATTTCAATTGAAAGAAGAATGCCCTTATCAGCTTGCCTGTTCTTTAGTCACAGGCAGGGGAAATTGGCAATGTTGATTCATTTAGCTCAGGCACATTCAGGTCAAAATCAATCATGTCAAAAATACATCACCTGCATTCAATAAGTTTTTTAAAAAGGAAAGAGAGAGATAGACTACAAGAATAAATCACAGCAGAATGGGGTTTGGTTTGAAACAAACCTATCATTTGCTTTGAAAGGATAAATATGTTGTTCACTTTGAACATTTCCCCAGTATTTAACAGATGACTTGGCAGAAACTAGGCTTAGCTTTGAAATGGCCATATCTCAAGGTCAAAGAAATGGGATTGAGAAATCGGGGGGACAGCAGGAGGGCAGCATCAGAGCTCCCTCTTTTCCAAACATATAGCTCCCTCCTACTGCTTCTTGAAGAGACTTTGAATGGCAGCTTCCCTGTGGGCAAGGCTTGAAACTGGAGAGAAGAGGATTGTTTAACATCTTTGTTGGTGACACAGACAGTGGGACTGAGTGCACCCTCAGCAAGTTCACTGATGACTCCAAGCTGTGTGGTGTGGCCAACACGCTGGAGGGAAGGGATGTGCCATTCAGAGGGACCTGGAGAGGTGGGACCATGCGAACCTCATGAAGTTCAACAAGGCCAAGTGCAAGGTCCTGCCCATGGGTTGGGGCAATCCCAAGCACAAACACAGGCTGGGCGAGGAGGGGATGGAGAGCAGCCCCAAGGAGAAGGACTTGGGGGTGTTAGTGGATGGAAAAGTGACTGTCAGCCAGCAATGTGCTCTCCAGCTCAGAAAGCCAACTGTGTGCTGGGCTGCATCCAGAGCAGTGTGGGCAGCAGGGCGAGGGGGGGATTGACCCCCTCTGCTCTGCTCTTGTGTGACCAGCTCTGGGGGCACCAACATCAGAAGGACACGGACCTGCTCAAGCGGGGCCAGAGGAGGCCACGAAGATGCTCGGGGGGCTGAAGCACCTCCCCTGTGAGGACAGGCTGAGAGAGTTGGGGTTGTTCAGCCTGGAGAAGAGAAGGCTCCGGGGGGACCTTAGAGCAGCCTTCTAGTACTTAAAGGGGGCTACAGGAAAGCTGGGGAGGGACTCTTGATCGGGGGTGTGGGGATAGGATGAGGGGTAACGGTTTTAAACTGAAAGAGGGGAGATTTAAGTTACGTTAGGAAGAAATTCTTCACTATGAGGGTGGTGAGGCCCTGGCACAGGTTTCCCAGAGAAGCTGTGGCTGCCCCCTCCCTGGCAAAGGTTCAAGGCCAGTTGGACGGGGCTTTGGGCAACCTGGTTCAGTAAAAGGTGTCCCTGCCCATGCGAGGGGGGTTGGAACTAGATGATCTTTAAGATCTCTTCCAACCCAAAGCATTCTACGATTCTGTGATTCTATGATTGTTTCCTCTAACACTGCGTGGAAATGGTTGCTCGTAGAAAGACAGTAGTGTCTCTTGAATACTACCAGCCTGGTCCTGCAGAGACCCAAACCACCTGCTCCAGTGATGACTCCCCCAATGTCAGTGAGTGTGTCTAACCACAGGGATCAGTTTTCAGGCCAAAATAGCTGTGGTGTGATTCACCTCTGCATGTCTCCATTACACAGCAGTCATGCTATCAGAAACTGAACCTAAGTGTAACTAGCTGAAAGCACATTCTTTTCCTTACAAAAGCAATGGATGGAAAGCGATGACCACAAAACACTCCAGCAGACATGAGACAGTAAGTTATTGTAGCTACTCATGTATTTGGTCAGAGCTGAGCCAGTGTAAATCATCACAGCTCTGCTGATAGTGCTACAGTTCACCCAATCTACATCAGCTGAAAATCCATCCCATTTTCATTAGATAAACACAACATTGTGCAATCTCAAGAGGAAAAAAAGCAACTGAGACAGGGCTACAATGAAAAGGATTACTCTGAGGCAGAAGTGTTTAAATTAAAAATCTAGGGTGAGAACTGAGTCAGGGGTTGTAGGAATAATTGCTGAGGAACCAAGTCCACCATGAAATAAGAAATAAGCTGGGGACTGGAACTAGTTCCTGCCAAGACCAGCTTCTGAATTTGCAGTCATTTGTGGTCGATTGTTGTATATTCAAGGGTATGGTTAGGATGGAGAGCAAGCCAAAGATTAGAGAGAACTGGAGCTGCAAAAGTAGTTTTCTTGTTGAGGACAGGTAAACTTCTAAGGTTTCATTCTGAATTTTCAGCCAGCTACTGGTTCCTGTCCTATTGGCTTCCATGGAATAAGTCTGAGATAAGAGACTAGCACCATATGATGCTACAGCCTTTATTTTTAGGAGTTTAAAATCTCTTTGACAGAGGTTCAAGTGTAGATCCCAGGGCTCTCGTTGTTATCCAAAGCAGAGGATCCAAACCAAGTCTCTTACTAGGTCTGTACCAAATACCGTCTTCGCATTTTTTTGAAAGCTGTGGACCTGAGCACCATCCACATCTTCTGAATGGGTTTTGACTTTGTAAATGGGTTGAAGCCATAGCCCAAAGCTGTCAAATGACAATGAGTGCATAGCTGCTGTGGGAAGAGCATCCTGTCTGTGAACAGAGAAAGTTGCTTTTGCCTTGGGAGCTGTGACTTGCAGCTCTCTGTGTCATGGAAGCTTTCTTTCCCCTATGCATGAGGCTAAGACGTTTTGATCTCTCAAATACTGCTGGCATTTATCTCCTGGCCAATCTTTTGGGGTGTTTCTTTGCTGAAGAAACATGCTCTTCTCTCGGTCACAGAATACTGCCTGTAGATTCGTCTCACTCATTGAACGTTTTAGTGGCAAATCCTCTCACTGCCTAAAGAGACATTTACTTGGTTTTGTATTGCTTGGAGACTTGGATGGGCCCAGGCTTCATTCAGAGAGCCATCAAAGTGCAAATTGCCTGCAGTTCAAGGGTACCCATCCAGTTCTTACCTGGCACCAGCAAGAGCACAGTCCATGTCCATCTCCTACATGTGACCTCTAGTAAAATGACACAGTGGGAGCACCCCATGGTGAATGTGATCTTTACCTCTGGTCTTTTCCTGTGTCACATCTCCCATCAGCAATTGATACACAGGTTTTATTTTATCCGGAATATTTGAAAGAAGAGTGCCTCCAAGAAAAGAGCAAATACTTCTTCCAACAGTTAAATTTCCAGAGTGGCAACTCACTGGGGAATTGTGCTCTGGTTCAGACATGTGAGCCTACTTGTCAGGTAGAGATTTCCACATGGATTCAATCAACAGGCTCTTGGAAGAAATATTTCCCACCTCAGCATTCCTGTAAGCTTAAGAAGAGTCAGGGAGCTCCAGTGAGAATACCTCCAATGTTCTTAATTTCACAGATGGCCGAGTGAGTATTGCACCAGAAGAGAGTGCTTCTGTGACACAAGTGCTCTGTTAGAACTTATTCTTCTCTTTCCACCTAGTTCAATTGCAGGGAAAACTTCGGAATAAACAACACATGCAATTGCAAGAGAAAGATACCGTCCTTATAACGTACGCTCCACTTACACTCCAGTTCTCATCTTTCCAGTTTAAGGGATATTTCTTTTGCCCTGTTGCTGCCAAGTTTCTGTTTTTAACCTGTTTTCTCAATTTGTAAATGAAAAATAAATCATGAAGGCTCAGTTAGCCTGGACCTTAGCTCTCTGATTTCAGGATCAGCCCAGAATCCACACAGTGGATCCACATCTGTCCACACATTTCATCTTTCCCATGTAAGTAGCCTGAATTCAACCTGCCAGAGATCTCACTGGTCATTAAGGCAGATGATGTTGGAGGTCTTTTTGGAGTGGCACAGTTGTAGAGCAGATACCATCCTGAGGGCAGGCATGAAGTAATAGTGCTTACATCTGAAGACAGCCCTTGCAAAGACTTGTAACATTTGTGGGAAGTGTCCCAGTTTCTGATTTGCAGTCAAGAATTGGTTCATTGCTTTGTTTTGCAGTAATTGCTCATGAATCAGATGATGTTTCTGGTAATAAGTGGATGAGCTGGCACAGATGATCCCTCTCAGGATAAAGAGGAATTTTGTTGTATGTGAGTGGCTCCTGGGTTTCACTGAGCTAGCAAGTCATACTAGCAGAAGCAAATGGCCAAGTGAATCAAAATGTATTCTTTCCAAAGCCCTTCTGTAAAGCTGAGCTCAGGAAGGGGAAGAACAAATGTTCATGACAGATGCTCAGTGGTTTAAAAACACTTAGGTGTAGAGGATGTACAGAGTACCACCAAGATCCCACACTTGGGATATCCTTGAGGCCATATTCAAATAACCTAAATTCTACCTTGTCCTCTGTGTTTACTGTATAAGGAGCATTACTCTCTCAATTTTGAACAGGAAATCAGAAGTATTGAGCAGGCTGCTCTTTAAACAGAGATTTAGAACTCACACATGCCCTTAAAAATTCTCCTTCCCAGTATAACATAAACAAAGGAAAGAGCTAAAGGGAAGAGGGCATTTCACAAGGTTCCAGTTAGTTTTGAAAATAGTAGAAAAATCAACTACTACCCCAGACACCAAGATGCCCATGCACATTCTTCTTTTAGATTAAAGGAAAGTTCACTGGTCTATTTGTAATACAGCTGTCCAGTATGTGTGGAAAACATCATCCGCTGATTCAGTATTATACAGAAACTAATATGAAAGGCTTTCCACACCCAGATAATTTCCAAAGAAGCTAAAACTGAAAATCTACTTTGCTATCCCAACATCTCAAACCATGAGCTGTGAACAACCGAGTTCAAGGCTTCATGCAACCTTTGTCCAGCACTGATTGATTGCTTTACTTCATCCACAGAGTTGTCATTTGTGATAAAGGAACCAATATGAGTAAGGAACTTAGCAGCACAGACAGCGAGGTGTGAGTGCAAATACTAGGATGTCATTTCCAGATGGAGCAGAAACTGAAACCGATGAACGAGAAGATGTTATGATTGGGCATGTTCAACCCTGAGAGGAGTTCACCCTAGATATTAAAAAGATAATGTGTTAGTTGCTTTGGGGCATGAAAGAGATATCAAGAAGATACTCTAAAAATGGTACACCATGTATCAAAGGGACAAAAGCATAGGTTACCTTGTCAGAGAGTTCTCCACTAGGCCTTGGGAATAGGAACTGAATTAATATGCTGAACATACAGGAGTGAAGGCATCAACTCTGCAAACTTAGTGCAAGAAAGCACCAGCAATTGTGGGAAGTTAAGCCATCCTTACACCTCTTCTGGCTGTAGGTTTCCCTCTCCATCTGTAGAGCAGGAAGGATTTGGATTGCATGTCCTGGTGATAATCCAGAAAGACAGCCATGTGGATTTTAGCAGGAAGCAAAAAGAGAAGGAAAATAGCAACATTCTTTAAGAAAGCTAAAAGAAGTGGGTTTTGGCAAGTGGGAGGGCATGGCGGAAGGAAGAAGTCCAAGCTTTCACAACTTTTATAGCTACTGGTGGTTTTCTTCCTTATCAAATGAGCCCTGACAACAATTGGGGAAGGCAGTAAATGCTGAACAAAATGGAAGTCCTGCACCTTCTCTCTCTCTGAACTTTCACACTTGCAAATCCAGAGTGGAATTAACCTGAACATAGTTCAGATTGTTCTCATGGCTAATCAGCATCAGCCTTTAATATTCAGAAAGGGCACACATCCAAATATTGCACACCAATGTGACCCACATAGGCAAGGATCTTCACCATTGCCACCCTTGGGGGCAAATTCAGTGTGATCCTACCCTCAAATGCCAAGTATTTGTTTCCATCACTGCAACTTTCCCCACATCCCTCTATTTTCAGCTCCCAGTCTGTGTCTCTCTCTTCTAGCCAGCATCCTCTTGTGACAGAGACATCAGATGTCTACCTGAACAAGTGGTCTTGCTGCAGAATATTGCTCATGATCAGCCCCTCAAACATCCTTCAGCCCTGCATTTCAACAACAGAGCAGCTGAGGCTTCTTCCATCCCCAAATACCGGTCAGCATTAACATATCACTGACATAACCAGCTGCTAGCTGGCTGGCGTGAGATGTCATGTCATGTCATTCACATTAGCAACATTGGTTAGTGGCACTTTGGAATATTTTCAAGGGTCACCAGATGCCAGCTAATGTCCTGCTCCCTTCTGGATCCCACTGCACTTGTGGTGGACCTGACAACCAGGCAGTCAGTAATTGCAAATAAGCATAGCATCATCATTTTAAGTGGGGGCCATATGTTTCCTAGACCAAGCACATCTACAGTCGTCTGCAGCATTGTATGTCCCAAGAACCTAAACCTCCACCTAGAGAATCTTCTTAAATATTCTGGAGGTGCTAAAAACTATCTATATTGTCTACTACCATAGTTCAATAAATGCAGTTGATTAATACATTTAATAATGTTTAATAATGCATTTCATTATCTGAGGCTAGTCATATCTTCAGATTAATAAAAGGATTTTAGAAAGTATAAGATATTCTGGAAAAGCTGGGAAGGGTAGCTGTCTGTAGCTTTCCTAACGTCTTGATTAGAGATGGGGGAATTGGAGAAGTGAGAGCTGAAAGTTCTTCTGTCACCAGGGTGGCATTTTTGTGACTGGTACAGTTGTTTACATTGCACTGGGGAGGATAACAGATTTGAAGGTGTCTCATTATTTCCAATAGTGGCCTTAACGAACTTTCAGCTACCATGCAGAGTGTAATTCACATTTGCTAAGAATGAGAATTAACCAAAACAATCATGGAGAATATGTTTCCCGATAATAGTGCACTCAGACAAGATTATCTAGGTTATTTACTTCGACAGTTACTCTGAAAAAATCTTGAACCATGTTGGTCCATGACAGACACAAAAAGCTGTAGCTCATCTAGTACTTCAGGTGGGGAAAAAAAGAAAACACTAGTAAGTCATCCCATGAAGGACAAGCGAGATATCACCAGTGCCTAGCACCGAAGTGCTGCCCATAGCTTTTCTAAAGTCCCAAGGAATAGTAAAAATTGTCACCTGGTGCTGTTTAACTGCTAAGAGCAGCTGGGAGAAAATAAACTGTGTTTTGCAAGAGTCAACATAACCCATTCATTTAATGAGAACAGCCTTTGGAGAATAGTTTCTGTCAAGTATGGGATTCACTGGGGACAAAGATTTTTAAGTGATGGACCTACTAACAAAATACAGATAGTCCCTGGCACAGAGGTGGTATGCTGAGAGTCTAAGCCAAAAACTATTTCAAGGTAAAGATGAAAAAAGCAATGTCTGTTTATCATCTTATTAATTAGGGAAAGTGAATGTGAATGGTCTCCCTGTGCACTGTGGGATATGAGGCACCTGTGACATGAGTAAGAAGGCTCGGAGTAGAGCTCCGTGTGAGGGAAATCCAGGCAGGAGGTAGGAAGCATCTGAACAAGATCCTCTCGAGATCTGTGCTGCTTGTCTTGAGTTTCCAAATCATAAGAACCACAGGTGGTAGTTTGGGCTCATTTTTGCTTTGACTGTGCCAAGGGAACTGCATCTCTCCCCATCAAGTAACAGAAGAGAGCCTTTGTAAAGATCGAAAACGGTGAATAACTAGAAAGGACAATGTCTTCATTTCACTGCAATGAAACCAGCAGGTGCCCTTGCGCTTCTTCCTTGGTGAGAATTAGATACGCGGTCTTTCCAGCTCCGGGCCTACAGGGCAGCATTTCCAAATGTCGAATAGAAGCCCTGCCCAGGGAAAGCTTGCAGAAGTGGATCATGAAGGAGGCTCTGCTAGGCAAGGAATGAGTGGGAGTGAGGAACTGCGTCTCACTGAGCATTTGTGGGAATGGTGTGTAAACAGAGCACAGTACAAATCTGTCAAAGTAACCGGGCCTCTTGTTTCAGAGCAGGAGAGAAACAACTGTGTTCAGGATTTCACTGCCAGCAGCAGCTGTTAGGGCATTTTGTATCTTTCTCTGAACGCTCCTCTATCGGCACAAAGCAGCTAACCCCCAGCCTGCCGTTCAATCAAAATGGAGCTGTCTCCTCGGTGCGATGGGACTCTGCTTTCTGTGTTTTTCAAGTATTCCAGTGCATGAAGCAGCACAAACATTGCGAGGCATAAATTACTAAATTTTTGAGCTGTACTCAGGTGAAAAATGCATCTGTTTTGGGAGAGGTGACCGTTTTAATCAGTAATTTGCATTGCTGAAGACAGCCCCCATGCTGTAAAAACAGAAGCATTTGTACAGGCAGTTGTAGCAAAATCTAGCAAGCTCTGTCAAAGGAATCAATTCATTTGCCGTAATCATTATCTTACTAATCAGATGGAATTGGTGCAGTGTTTGGAATAGCTGTCCTGCTAAAAGAATCTCTGGGTAGTCACTTTTAATTGCAGTGGCATCGTTACTGTGGAAATTAAACAAAACAGATGATCACAACAGGTGACTTTAAAAGCATTGTATCAAGAAAAAAGACCTGGCTGATCTAAAATGTGATTTCCATTGTGAAATCAAAGCTTCAAACCTGTCCTAAAAACTCCTGTTGCTGACAAAACCTTACAAAAAAATTTGGTTTTCTTGTGATTTCCTAAAACCGTGGAAGAAAAAGGGCTGGGGGAGGGGCTTCCATTTAATCTCAGAATTTATTATTGCCTTTAGGGAAAGTATCATTATGACTTCTGATTATAATTAGACCATTTTTTTCCTCCTTTAAAAAGGAATGGAAGATGTTAGCTTGCCACCAATTCAGGGGTTTTTGTTTGCTTTCTCTGAACAAAGCTCTGTAAACTATTTGCCAGGTGCTACGACAACAAAATCCTTAAGAGTAATTTGATTCCCAATGAAAATTCAAGCTGCTGATTATGTAAGCTAAGTTGTCGATATACACAGAGCACCAAGGAGTTAGTCTATTACCTAAGGTCGATCCCATGTAAAGTATGGCTTCCCAGTTGCTGATGTTTTCCAAGCCAGATCCAGACCATGTTCCTTCAGATCCCTTCTGAATTAGGTATAAACTTTTTTTTTCCATAGGTCTTTTAGAGCGCTTTACTAATGCAGCTCTCTCCTAGACACCCTCACCCCAGACTAGGCTGAGGCTCGCTCTTCCGACAGACTTCAGATTGATGCATCATTATAAAAGGCATGAGGGTACCTGAAAGAGTTGTAAAAATGTAGTGTGTGCTGAATCATTGACTCTGCAAATGAAACATTTCTTTTCCAGTATAACCTCCACTGTTTTTTTGATGCTGGTTGTACAGAACAAAGCTCCGTAATTTGTTAAGCAATAGAACTTGTTACCGTACTCAAATAGACCTTTTCCCCCTCTGAATCTGTCAGTATTGGTATGATACAGGGGGAAGTCTTGGGTGGGGGTTTCAGAATAACTGATTATTTATTGGGATTGAGGAGTAGATTTGGTACCTTGGACGGAAGGAAAACGAGGCAGACAAACCTCTGGGAAGGAAGAGTGTCTTGTGTGTGTGTTTGTCCTTAATTCAAAATAAATTTTGACTAGGAATTTTTTAGGAAGGGGTCCATGTTTTTCCTTTAAACACCTCTAAATGTCATCTGACTGATTTGTTTGGCCAGTCTGGCTGCAGTGCTCTGCCACTTCCATTGTAGTTATAAATGCTCACACACCTCTAACTTCGTACATAATTTACACAGTATGACAGAGAACACCATGGCTGAATGATGGGTTCAGTGCTTTGCTCCACAAATCTAAGAAAGAAACTGTATATGAATATGGGTACATCTCTTCAGAAAGACTAGGAAGGACATTTTAGAAAAGCCAGCTTCTGCATTCAAAAAAAGTAAGATTTCCAGTTTTTACTCCTTGATATTCATTACCTTTTACAGTCAAGTGAAGAAATTTGGTCTTTTTAGCAATAAGACATTGGGATGAAAATGGAAAAAAAAAAAATATCCAGATAGGTGTTTCCTGCAAAGGAAAGCATATGGTCTTATCATATGGCAAAGTCCATAACTGAAATCACCAGAAAGACTGAAAGTACTGCAGACTGAAACCTCAAGGAACATCTTAGCACAGCTGCATATGGGATTTCTATGCATATAGAAAAGATATTTGATACCATGGGGTAAGGCAATTACTACTCCTCACAGGAAAAAAATCTCCAGCTTCAAACACCATAACCTTTTCTAAGGAATTACCTGATAAGCCCCCATGGTTAGCTTAGGGAGTGAGTCTGCAAACAAGCTGATCTCATTTATTTACTATTGATAAGCTTTTTCTTTATACATGAAGTAGCTGAGGAAAATAATAGAAACTATGTGGCTTAATTTGGGCATAAATTAAGTGTGATTTCCACAGCATGCATTTATTAAAAGTAATTAGCAACACAGTAGTGGCTGTGAAGAATGCTGATCCTGTTGTAGGGACCATGGCACACTCGGATTCCTGCATGTGGGTCCTATGCAGAGACAGGAAAAGCTTTGCAGGGGACCCTGGTGTTTTTTGAAGAGCTTCTGTTTAGCTCCTCATCTTGTTTGGGCCTCAACACGTGCTCTGAGATTCTTCCTCATAGCTGTGCTCCTTTCTCCCCATCTCCCTTGCTTCCAGCTTCAAAAAACCTGTTTTTGTTCTGTCCTGTAGCTGCCAATAATTTTGCAAGTGTAATGGCACTTTTAGCAACTGAAGCAATGTAATGGTTGCAGGGTTTTCAGTAAGTGCAGTTTTACCTTGTAGTGATGTAAAAGCAAATCAAACAGACTCTGTTGCTTTTGAACACCTGGTTATGACTGGAGATCTTTCACAAGAGCTGTATTTTCAGTGGGAAATTCCATTTGATCTTCTCAGTCTATTGTTTTGCCAGAACTGATCTTCCTCTTTCTCAGTTGAGTCCAGTGTAGAAGAAAACTATATTGAAGACAGCAGAGTTTAGCTGGAGTATGCAATAAAAGACTTGGTCCTTAAAATCTGCAAACCTTTAGGCTACAGAGCTTCTTGGTTTTCCATTTCATCAGCATAGTAACGTTACTTTGTCCTTTTCCACCATGCAAATTCTGCTGGGTGTTACTGCAGACAAATGTTACCTTTTTTTTCCTCATCTTCTGAAAAGCATATTCATCTCATAATTAACAGGATTAGAAGCTAGAGTTCTAACAGCCAGCTGCCATTAGAAAAAGACAGTCAAGGTAAGACTGTCCTCCTTCAGAAAAATAGAGAAAAAATTCCTTAAGAAACATATCTGGAGAATGCTGAGTAGATAGAAGCCTTTGGATCAGAATCGGGTTGTGTTACAGGGACTCTTTTAATGAGTATCAGGAAGAGATGACAAAGGGGTAGAGAATACAAAGCAATGACCTCCACAAAGTATAATAATGAGTTAGTCTCAGTGTGTCCAGCAAAGTTTCCTGGAGTGAAATGATTCTGATAAAAAAAAGCAACTTATGAAATATGGGCAAGTGAGATCCCACCTTTTGCAAGTAAAAGACAAAAGCAGACAGTCTGTAGCTGATACGTGATGCTGGGAGTGAGGAAGGTTTGTTATCCATGAGGAAAGCACAAGGTCTCTGGAGACACAAGCAATGTGAAGATCTTGCTTTGGCTGTTTGGGGGCATTGGGGGAATATTGCCTTTGAACCACAAGACTTAGCAGGATGACATCCTTCTCATCTTTCCTAGTAGTTAGGCAAAACACTATCCCATTTACTGCTGGATAGGCCTAGCTGGGAGTGAAAAGGTGTTAGACCTTAATCAGGTGAATGTTAAAAGAAAGTTCACCCAGCCGCACAGCTGATACACAGTCCACTGAGGGGACACGGGCAAAATAAGGCAGATCAGGCATTGGGGGATAATCCATTCAAAGCTGACAGAGCACAGATAGCAATGTAGAGGGATAGCTTGCTCTTGCCTCCTGCCAAATATTCCCACCAGTTTCCAAGGGCAAATCTTTCAGTGTTAGTATGTTACTTGTGATACACCTTGATTCAGATGATTCTGTTGAACCCTGCTGCATTCAGCCCTGTTCAAGGACATGCACGTTTAAGGATGATCTTGTTCTCCAGTCTCTTCAGTCAAACTGGACAGAGAAGAGTCATTATCCCCATTTTACTGATAAGAAACAGGGGAGCAGACACACATTACAACATAACGGACACACAAAAAGAATGCTGCTCTCCTGAAGCTCAGCTCAAGACCTTAGCCAGACACTGGCCTTCTGATAAACCTGGGAGGGAAAATGTGGTGATACCCTGCTGTGAAGTGGCATGCTAAATGACTAATACCACTGCAAACAAATAATATAATTATAGCATTTTCTCTTCACCTCAGAAATGAGGCAAAACACACCTGTGCCGGGGCTAGGGAATACCAGACACGTTTGTACTGACTGTGCACATCAGCACAGACTTCAGTGAGCCCCTAACCTTGGGAACCTGATCTTGTCCACAGCTGTCTGACAGCCAGGCACCAAAGTCAGCAGGGGGGAAGGATATTTGCTTTAATACTGGCCCTTCAAGTATTTAAGGAATCTTTTTTGCCGCTTTGCAGTTTTAAAACGTTTTCAGTAATGCAAACGCATTCCCCTCTTGCCTGAACTCTTTACTTGGGCTGCAGTGTATTTAATACCATTTTAGGTTGACCTGATTTGAAATGGAAGAGGTTTAAAATCACAAAATACATAGAGCAAAGCCCTAGCAAGCCTCTCCAGCAGCACAGTGGTAGTGCTTTAATGATGCACGCTCACAGGTGTATTATGTCCCTGGTCCCCAGGGGCTCCCTTCATTCTCAGTTTCCTTTCACAAAAGCCAGTGCTGTGGGAAGTGGAGCGACCTAGCTGTTCGGATGATGCTGTTTGGATGATGCAACTAGCATTGCCACACATCGTTCTCTTCTCTAGGGACCAATTTGTTTGGCTCCAGCTTCAAAGCACTGCTTCATTGAGACAGGCAAGGGCATTAATTAGAAGCATGAGTCACCTGAAGCCACCTGGATCTGAAGCAAAGGCAGCTAATAGCAAGGCCACTGCAAGGTTACTCAGCTGCTGGCGAGCTGCAGCTGGGTTACACTTACACTCTCAGGTGACTTCTGAAATGTTAGAAGCCAAAAACAAAAAAAAAGAATTACCTAACCTGGAAAAGCTGTGCTTACGTCCTGCCCTTTGTTATAACCTTCCTGACAGACAAGCTGGAAATGCTTATATAAAAGGTGAGTCTTAGGCTTATTCACCTCTGCTTCAAACAGCATTCCTGGAAAAGAAGAGAGGTGAAGCAGTAGAAGAGTAGCATCAATGCTGAGCAAAACTAATGAGGATTCTTTGTGTCCACTTAAACCTGCCTCTCTTCTAGAGCCTTTTGTCAGGTGCTTACAACTGATAAGCATGTATAAAGGTTCCCAACACCCTTTTGGAGCACATGTTTTGTCCCTTGCAGATAGAGATAACTGCTGTACCTAAAGGTCTGCAAGCTTGCAGAAATACTGTGCCAGAAATGATGTGTGCTGGTTTTGATTCCTCATCTGTTTCAAACATGGGGTCCTTCATTCTGTAATGATAGGAGGGCTGTTCTTTGCTGTCATTGATTAGGAAATATCCAAAAGTGTTGTGTGAAGTCTTCCCTCTTGTTTCAGACTGAATCACTTTGATTGTATCCTTCATAGGATGTATTTCTTATTGTTACTGGATGTCTATAGGCTGCAAGTCAGACACTGGCTCCCTAGGCTACTAGGCACACATAAAAAGAGAAGTATCCCTAAAGAAATGGATAGACTGAGCCTTGTTTCTGTTTTCAAAGGTCTAATGCAGTTAGAAAATAAGTTGATAAACATTTCTTCCATGAACCTATGAAGTGCATAGTTCACAGATAGACACAGCTGCCATGTATTCATGCTTGTTTGAAGATTCAGTGGGTCATGCAACAAAATGTGGAGGTTTATCAGCCTCACTTGAAGCTAGGTTGTTGTCTTTTTCCATATTTAAAGCTCAGATTCTGTGTATGAGCTACAGCACTTCACCCTGGCCAAAAATACCTTACAATCTCCCTGAGGCAGCCGCCTAACTTAGTCCACTCTGCAGGCACAATCTGTAAGTGGAGCATGTCTGAAGGCCTCCAACAAACTGGGATGAAATAAAGAATAGAAAACAGACATTTACCAGCTCAGCTCATTCCTAATAAAGTATTCAGCCAAGTACAGCACGTACCTCCCTCTGCAAAGCAAGCTTCCCCCCCCCACTTCTCATGATGAAAGGGCCCACCCACCAAAACAAAACCAAACGAAACGCTGCCTTGTTTGAGCACTAGCAGGCAGCAGGGAATGACCCTTCTGCCTGATTTGACTGGATCTTTGCAATGGGAAGCACAGGGGAAGGTTTAGAAGATAGAACTGCCTGTGCCTATCCAGACTTCTCTTTCTCGTCAAAAGATTTCTCACCCCACGCGCACTGGCAGCCACAGTTGGTGGGACTCTGCCCGAGTCTGCAGTGCTTTGCTGGATGAGGAGGAGACTGACTGGCTTTTCTTATACAGCTGGCAGCTCGGGCTTGAACGAGGGTCCAGTGAGGGCTGAGCATTGGGATAGAGGTCACGTGGCAAAGTCCAGGGCATGAACAGCTTTCTTAAGGAAAAAAAGCAGGATCCTACTTAAAGCCCTGTTTTAGAGATGGGTGCTAAGTGAAGAGTCCAAACCCAGCTTAGGAATGCCAGAGAAGTCTGCGGGATGGGATAGGCTAGGGAAGCTTTACTTACACTTGCTTGTTCATCTCTTACATGAACACTTCAGGGTGAAACAAAGACCAAAGGTGATTGCTGAATTGATGTGAACTGGATGTGCTGGAATAGCTGTCTTTGTGTTCACTTGGGGAAAAGAACAAATGTTACCAAACCTTAAAAACAAGCCCGATCAGCTCTAAAGAGACAAAATGTGGCTTGGGTACCAGCACACAGTCCCACTCAGACACAAACCAGAAGACTGTCAAACTGATTAGAGTTTCAGGAAAAGGAGCCCTTTCAAAGATTCCAAAGTATAGGAAAGAAGATTCTTGAGCAACAAATCTTTCCTTGCACCTACATGCTGACAACATCCTTTCCTAACACCCAATCTGAGTTTGCATCTCTCCATAGCAGCTATGTCAGAGCCCCCAAACCCTGATAAAAAGACAGCTGATGCAGCAGGACCAGATCAGGAGAGAGACTGAGCAGCTACTGACAGGGTAACAGACTGCACAGTGTGAAGTGATGATCCCTGGCCCTCTCACCCCCCCAGGACAGAATGCAAAACAGCTGGTTTGCCTGGCACCTGTGCTGCTGCTGGCCTGGCAAAATGTTTAGTGGTTCTTACTGTACTTGTGTCAGGGAAGTGACTGGCAAACTACAGGCTTTACTTAAGAGGTTCTTTCACCCTTTGTGGAAGTTCATCCATCCTGCCCTAAGCTAGCCAGATGAGGTGAGCACAAAGCAAAATTCTTTCTGACCCAGCCTGAGTGGAAACCACTGCTCTCTGTATGCATTAGAGTCTTGCAGAGCTACCCTGAGCCAGCAGGTCTTTATCCCTGGCTGTGCCAGCACGGATGGTCTTCGGCTCCTGTTTTCAGCTTGGACCCACTACTGACGGGGAAAAGCTGAGTCAGTTCAGTGGAAGAACAGAAAGGGAATGAGTGCTGTAGCCACTGAATTGGGCTGTGCCCAGAGCAATATAGCACAGTGTGTGCATAGAAAGTTCCGTCTGTCTGTTGATATATACACACAGTGTGCACGCAAGCCCCCCTGCACACATATGTTTTGATCTTAGCTTTGTACTATCAACTCCAGGAGTTGGTCCAACAAGCTCTGGCTGTGTTTCCATTCAAATGCTGTACAGGGTACGTTCTAGTACAAGGTCTGTGTTTACGACAGAAAGATGAAAAGCCGGGGTAGTTTTCATCTCTTTTCTGCCTGTCAGTAACATAATTAATTTGGGCTCTAGCCCTAAATCATCCTCCTAATCTGTCAGATCACAGATTATGAAACATGAAAGTGGTGAGCCTGAAGCTACCTGGAAGCTAATCAATGCTTGGGCTGAAAGACTCCAGAATTAAAGACAGGGAAAGCTCAGGCATGTGGGGGTTAGCCTGGGACTGACAGCATTGTCGGAAAGGTCCTGGCTTCAAAGACTGGAAGTGAGGGGCAAGTGGGCAGTTCCTGCAATGGTGGGGTGTTTTTCTCTATGGCAGAAGGAAGGATTTGTGCGCTCTCTCAGCAGCACAGTCGTGAGGCCACAACTGGTGTAAAACTGGGGAAAGTCTGAATCAAGAGCCTCACTTAGCAGGAAGGAGTTTGGCAGCACTGCTGTGAGCAAAACTGCTTAGTTAATCAACCCAGGGTTTAACTTGGTGCTCATTCACAATGGCTGTCACTGTAATAACACAGAAAGCATTAGACAAAGTATGTTCAGAACCAGAGGTTTAACAAGTCATTGATACAGAAGAAACGTGCACAGCCACAAAGGCGTGGGAATACTTTGAAGAGAGATGGGCTCTCTTGCAGAGCCCAGAGCTGCCATCCACAGCCTCACCTACACCCTCCTCCTTGAGACATGCTCCAGCTCACTCTTCTTGAAGAAAGGTTACTTGAAGAAAATATCTTTGTTTCTCTTTTAAAAGGAACAAGAAAAGCTGCTCCTCTTAGCACAGTCAGTGAAGCAGACCAGGTGTCGTTCACAACAGGTGTAACGCCACAGCCACCTCTGGCACTCAGGGAGGCAAGCTGATCTTTGCCTGCAGAGGATCTGGCCAGATACAGCTAGTGCAATTCCTTATGTTTGTGGTTCTTGCTGTTTGTTCAGGGCTCCAAGTTATCCTCTAGCAGGAGAAACTCCCCACTGCTTTCTGGATCATTTTCTATGCCACATTCATATCTTTCTGTTTAGCACTCTGTGCTGTATGTGATTATCAGCTTGGTTTTGATTAACAGGTTTGCTTAAGTTAAATGAGTGCCAGGAATACTGGTGTCAGTGTCCTAGGGATAAAGGTGATGCTAGGTTGAAATTCCTATTCTCTTCATACCCATGACTATTTAAAAAAAAAAAAGAAAATAAAAAATCCCTCTTTTGTCATCCAGAAACTTTCAGGAATGTGCTTTGGTTAGTGTCTCAAAAAAACCCCAAACCCGAAAGGATCAATTAATGTACTTCAGTTGCCCTTGAGGAACAGAGCAGATATGGTTTCCTCCCTCAGAAAGAAGCAATGTAAACTTCTGAATCTTCTTGGGGGATGTTGCATGAAAACAATATTACTTTGCTTTCAAGATATACTGAAAGGTGTTCTAGGCACCAAGGCCCATGTTCAAGGTGTCTTGTTTTTACTGTAGCTTTGGCTTATGTGCCAGCATTTCTGCACCTTAGTGACGGAAATTATTGTTCATCTCCCACGCTACAATGAAGCGAGTTACCACTGGTGTGTTCTGCTCCTGGGATTTGTTTGACTGTAGGATCTTGTCCCTGCCTGCAACATGTGACGCTTCTCTGGTGTCTGCAATTGCTTTAGAGCAATCCTGCTGCAGACATCACCTTCCAATCCCGTCCTTGTTTCCCTCTCACAAATTTCATTTGCAGGCTGCAGTAAGCTTCTCTTTCTTTAAGCCTGAAATAATTGCACAAGTGCAGACTTCACCCTTATCACCTTGTATATTCCTTCTTTTTCTTTCCTTTTTTTGGTAATAACTTCTCATTAGAGAAAACAGAGAGAGAAACTAGGACAGTGGGAGACTTAAGTCCCATGTTTACCTATTGGTCGCTTGTTTTTCTGACTGTTCTAAAACCTGTCTGGCACCTCTACTGCAGCTTGTTCCTCTCTGGACTTTGATTTAATCAGGACATGTCACTGTTGCTGGGAGTTATTAGCCATTTCACCTTCCTGAAAGCAAGAGCTTCCCTGACAAGAACCTCGTAGTGCCACATTTCAAAGGCCTTTCAAACAGTCTTTAGTCCAGATAAGACTTGAAGGGTGAAGAGGCAACAAAAAGCAGCTAATCCACTTAACTGCCAGTGGAAACTTCACCAGCAAAAAGAGCAAGTTATTTTTTGGAATGACTTCTCTGCAGTCAGATACTGGGGATTTCCAACAGCTGCACAGTCTTCCCTGCCTGTGTTTTCTAGTAATGAATACTAACGATCCTTCACTTCTATTTTAATTGCCTGCCTATCAAGCTTTGTTAATCTTCCCCATTTTCCTTAATCTTTCATCAAGTGTCACTTTTTTTCTGTGTTTCTTCTGTGTTGACTAGGCATTTAAACATTTCACTATGCAGAAAAAAAAAAAAAAGGAAGGAAAAAAGAAAGAAATCCTCCCCTTTGCATCTGGAATGCTCGTTTTCCAGATTAGAAAAATAACTGGCTGTGGTATCTAATTAAAACTAATAGGTTAATTTGAGAATATTTAGATTCCCATCCTTCCAAACCAGGAAGACTGTAGACTGCTTCAAAGTCAGATTGTGTTCATAATCTAAACAATACTTGCAACTGAAACAGGGCTTCTTCCAGAGAGAAGCTAATAGCGTTTTAGCCAGAAATGCACCAAGTGTTTGATCTGCATTTTGCTGAATGAGAAAGGTTTTGACTAGCAGAGAACCAGAATCATTGCTGTAGTAGATGTTGCCTACTTTTCTTGATGTTTCTAGAAGCCACGTTTTTACCCAATAATCAGCCTTTAAGAGTTAGTTCCTTCTGAATGTCTCTTAACCCCTTGAGGCTCTTCAGTGAGGCTGCTCTGGTTGGTGAAAATGCATGCTAACCTTGAAAGTGTAAGAAAAGTGGAAATGTGAGTTTTTTACTGCAGCAAAACTCAAGATGAGTTCAGGAGATGGTGGTATCATTCAGGAAAGAAACAGCCTCCAGCAGAACCCTTAAATATATTTGATTAATACCAGGAGAGTCAAGGAGGCCCTCAGTTAGGCCTGGAATGAAGCTGAGATGGCACAGTTACAGACTTAAATCAGCAAAAGTCTGGGCAGTGTGGCCCTTGTTGACTCATCACAACTCAAGATAGGGCAGTAAGCAGATACAGCAATTTTCCAGAAAGAAACCCCAGACCAGGAGCTTGGACCACACAGATCTTGGGCTTTACGTTCCAGGACTACCAAGCTGACAAGTGGAGCTAGTTTAATCTAGTGTGATGTGAGTGTGATTTTTTGTGTGTGTGTGTGTGTCTCTTATTATTTGGGGATTTTTTTCGTGAGTGTGTCATGATTTGAGCCCAGAGGGCAACTGAGGACCACACAGCCGCTCGCTCACTCCTTCCCCCTCAGGAATAGGAAGGAGAAAATAAAACAACAGGCTCAGGAATTGAGACAGGAACAGGGAGGGATGACTCACCCGTTATGGTCATGGGCAAAAGACAGACTCGTTAGGGGAAGAAAACATGGATTTAATTCAAACACCACCACCATCTCTTAAAAAAGCAGAGTAGGACAGTGAGAAGTATATCCATATCTTAAAAACACCTTCCCCCCACCCCCCCCCTTCTGTTCTTCCCAGGGTCAGCTTTACTCCCGATTTCTCTACCTCCTCCCTCCCAGTGGTGCAGAGGGGCAGGGGATGGGCATTGTGGTCAGTTCATCACCCGTTGTTTCTGCTGCTCCTTCCTCCTCAGAGGAAGGACTCCTCACACTCTTCTCCTGCTCCAGTGTGGGGTCCCTCTCATGGAGACAGTCCTCCATGAAGTTTCTCTGACTTAGTCCTTCCCACAGGCTGCAGGTCTTCATCAACTGCTCCAGCATGGGTCCCTCCCGCGTGTTGCAGTCCTCCCAGCACTGAACTACAACAGCTGGGGCTTCCCTCAGAGTTCCAGACTTCTTCAGGCGCAGCCCCCTGCTCCAGCGTGGGGCCCTCCACAGGCTGCAGCTGGGCATCTGCTCCACCAGCGACCATCTGGGGCACAGGGCACAGACTGCCCTCTCCCCACGGGCTGCAGGGGCCTCTGCTCTGGCGCACCTCCCTGCCTCCTCCTCCTCCTTTCTTCCACTGACCTCGGTATTTGCAGAGGTGTCTCCCTCACAACTCCCACTCCTCCTCTCAGCTTTTCCTTCTTAAATACGTTATCACAGAGGCGCAGCCGTCACCACTAATTGGCTCAGCCTTGGCCAGAGGCAGGTCTGACTTGGAGCCGGTGGAACTTTGAGACGCTTCTCACAGAGGCCACCGCTGTAGCTGCCTCCCCTGCTACCAAAAAACCCCCGCCACACACACAAACCCAGCACAGAGTGCAACACCATAATCAAAGCATTCCAAGAACCGATTCTGAGCATCTGAGACCCCCATCAATGCTGGCTAAAGCTGTAAGCATTCACAGGTCCCCATGACTCTTGCCTCAGCCCTTTGGAGACAATGGCTGGGGTTTCCAGGTCAGTGCATGGATCTGATCACATAGTCCTTACTCACTGTATAGGCAACCAGCCTTCCTGAAGTCTCCATCCTGCTTTGAAAACTACCAGCTATTAGATGTAGCCTAACTTTTTTTGTTTACTTCAACTGTAATGCTGAACATTAGGGCTCAGTCTGGAGAGAGCAGTTCTCCCTTGTTGATTTACTGTTCCAGTGGGCACATCCTAAAGTGTAGCATATGAGAAGGTCAGCTCAATTTCTTTAAACTCAATAAAGAGTAAGTTGGTGCAGAAAAAAGCCCATTAAGCTGAGCATACCCAGCTGTTTTCACATGACGATTGCTACATCTCTGCCATCCCTGAATACAGAAGCTTGAAAGTCCATCTAGATAAGGCCTATAGGTAGGATTCTTCTAGACCCAGTCTGCGCATCTATGTGCATTTGTCATTAGCTCAAGTCTCTTCCTTCTGCTCTTTAACATTTTCTCCCATAAGCAGTTTTAACAGTGAGATGCTTCCTGCTGCCCTGCTTAAGATATGCCTCACTGTTCACCAGAATGTATGCAGGCACTGAAAATATGCTTTATCTTTCAAGGGATCTTCTGATGTGTGCTGATTTGAGATCTGCATCAGCAAATGGGATCAGGGAGGGAGGGAGAAAAATAACTTTATGTGCAACGTCTAATAATGAATGTTGTCCCATTACAGAAATCTGATTTCAAAATCTTAAAATTCAGATCCTGTTGTTTCCAACAAATTTCTCTCTTCTCAAAAATCTTTCATGGCAGTCTCAATTACTGAGCTATTTTCAATGCTTTGACAAGTTTGGTTTTGGCATACGTTGCTACTATGGAAGAAAATCAACCATAACAAAAACCGATGTGAAGTTTTGGGGCATGTCTCGTCACCTTGTTAGAGCTTTCCAATGTGTCCTAACCTTGCTCTGTCCAAAACCATCAGATGACAGATTTTAAAGCCCAGGGGAGTACCCCATGGCTGCTTCCTCTAGCCTGTTCAGAATTTCCCAGGTCATATGCTGTCCCAAGAAACTCAGAGTGATACGTGAGCATCTCAGCACAGACCTTGCATAGGACTGAAATCTGAAAGTGAGGAATGACAGCATCCCATATTTATGTTTTTGTGATTGGCAATGAGTGGCAATGAGTTCGTGCGAAAGTGATTGAAAAATGCACCTTTTCTTTGGAGTCCTAGAGTCTGTTTCTCAGATGTTCTTTTTCTGTAACATTGGGATCATGTCAGCTTCCCACCACTAAGAAATGGGATTCTTCGTTCATACTGTGGTAAATCATGCATGAGTGCATTGAAAATGATGGCAGTTCTGATGTGACGGGTTAACTGATCCCTAAACATTAGCTTTCCACAGGGCTGTGCAGAGTATTCATCGCTGATCTTTCAGGCCATGCCTTCAGTGCAGTTTTCCTACAAAAATATAACATTATTTAAAGCAAAAGTAAATTTTTGTTTGAGGGGAAAGGTGGAAGGGGGGGTGTCAAACCAAAGAACCTCTGAAGCCAGCCCAGCCTACATCCTCTGCTCCAAAGAAAAGTACAAGAATCTTCATTTTAGAAGGATGTGACATAACATGCTGCATGTCAGGTCTGTTCGTAATTGTTAGAAGTTAGACAGTGGTTTTAAATGGGACACTAAATACCCCTCCTCAAATGTGGGATTATCTCTGGCAAGTGCAGATTCTGCTCCCTTGCCAGATCTTGCCATATTCTGGATGTGCTGTGGGGAGTTCCACAGTTTATTTGCATATTATGTGAAAACAATATTTCTGTCTACAGTTTAGACTTTCGAATTTCTTCTCTGTGCTCTTCCAAAAGGAAAGTAACAAAGATTCCTGGGGCTCTCAGGCTGAGGCACTGTATTGCCGGCCAAGCAACCTTGATTTTGAGCCACACAGAAACTGAGGGTTACTTTGGAGACAGACGTTCAATAGCAATAACTATGCAGATACTGGCAGGAATTAAAGTTACAAATACTGATTGCAACTGACCCTCTCTTCCCCTTTATGAAGACTTGCCAAAACGCCCTTGCAGGGAAAGGAGCAAGCAAGGGAGGGAGCTGAAGAACACCCAGTGTGCATCCCCCTGCCAGTAATCATTGGGAAAACAGACTGGCTCTCCCTTCTCTTCTCCCATCCCCTGCCTCTCTCTGCATTTGAGCTTGCTACAGCAACCATTGTGACTAACGACTTGCAGTGCAGTTATAACTGAACAACCTGCCTTGTTCAGCATCAAATCATCTGCTGCCTCAGTGTTTACATTGCACTTATAGTTATGTTGCATCAACAGTCAATCTCAGCTCCTGCTGTGTGTTCACATGGATGTGCTCCCTTCTATGCACAAATGCTATGGATGGCTTGGTTTCCCACTTTTTGTGAGGCATTGAAAATTAATCCAAGAAAGAAGAGGCTCGCAGAGGAAGTGGGTCAGCAGGCTCTGCGTTGGCAGCAGCTGGGAGAGGAGTGAGCAAGTACAATGAGGAGTTGTGAGCAACTGCTATTAAGGACTCTGCATGGAGGAATTTGTTGAATGCTGCTAGCAAGACTGCTGGGGAAGTTTGCACAGTCCCTCCCCGCTCTGGCAGCAGAGGCAAGGAAGCAGCCGTGTGAGGGAGGAACTTCGTGCAAAAGTGAGAAATAGATTTAAAAACCCCTCAGCTGCATATTTAGGATGATTTTTTTTTTTTTTTTTTTTTTTTTTTCAGAAAAATCTGAAGGAGTGTTTGTGGCCAAATCCCCAGTCTGTGGAGTTTAAGCACACGCAGTCGGGTCTGCTGTTTATCGATACAGCCTGGACTGAGCACATGGTGTGATGCTGACAAGCTGCTGGCGTCTACCCACAAGGAGATCTCAGTGGTGAGTGAAGCGTATGAAAAAACCCCCAGTGCCTCAGGATCCCACAAGAAGGCCTATGGGGAGCAGTGACTTGTTTATAAAGCACACCTAGTCTGCCCTGAAAGGCCCTAGGCCCTGCAGGTACCAGGGATGTATTCTTGAAAACTCCCACTGCGTGTTGCCAGCACTGGGAGCCTTTCTGTAGACAGGCAGCTGCTGCGTCTTCATTAAACCTGCTTTGACCAGGTCTTTAACTTGGACTTTAAAGCAACAGCAATTACAAGCTCTTAATCCATTGCAACGTGGGAGTGGAAGACTGTTTGCTAACAAAAATAGTTCTGCAAACTGGGCCACAAAGCAGTGAAAGGAGAATCATGGGAAGACCAAAGAAACAAAGTAGCTGATAAGGATATGGATGGGGCTGAGACACTAAGCAGAGAGGATAGCCTTCATCTTGGAGGGTAGAGGCAGAGGCAGTAGTAACAGCTGGCTCAGATTTTCAGCTGGTGTAGATCAGCAGAGTCTCAGCCAGTCCAGAAACTGAACCGTGATCATTTAGCAATGAAAGCCTATATTTGTAGCAAGTTGATAAACAGTCAAGATCTGTGATGCCCCTAAAGAAAGGGCTGAATATTTTAAGTGAAAGACGTGGTTGTAGAATTTACTCTTCGTGCTTGTTTTCTCCCTAATTTTTGGTAGTCCAGTTTATCTGGTGCTCTTCTACCTTTCTGTCATGTAAACATGAACCCCCCCCAAAAATCTGATGTCAAACATTAACAGAATCCTTGCATTGTCCAGGTAATAATGTGTGATGGCAGCTAGAAGCTTTTACGAGCCTATGAAGGCAGAAAGAATTATTTGCTCTACAGTTTGTACAATTTGTCCTTAGGACTGAAAAATTCAGACACAAGTTAATCTGTCAAACTTCAAACACACACAATACTTCACCAGGGACCCAATTCTGAGCTGTCAGCAGAAGAGGCAGTGTTCAGGAGACACTTCTTAAATTTAAAAAGACGGGACGGGGGGACGGTTAGTGGATAGAGTTTGCCTTGCTTTGGAGGCTTTTCTGAAGTTGTTGCAAGGCCTAAATGGTACAGGAAAGCAAACAGCGGACACAGAGTAAGGCTGAAAAGCAGGTGTCCACAGTGAAAGTAAAGCACCTAAAAGACAGTAATCCTGCTTCAGCTCTCTCTGTTCACCCTTCATCCAGCACCTGGACCATCAGGAAACAATATCTTCAGCATTACAGGCCCCCCGTCTCCCCATAAAACCACACACGCATATATGGAGGTAGCAGTTCTTCATGTACACCTAGGAAAAAAACCAATTTTATCAAGCAATCTGCATAGGAAATATAGAGCAAAGCCCAGTCTCCAGGAAGTAACAGGAAAGAAGAAAACCCAAACCCAAACAGGCTTTGCTTTTTTCCTAGTTTCATCATCCACGAATTTTTACTTCCTGGCCACCAGGCAAAGGGAAACAGGAGAAAACCCTTAAGGAGACAGAAAGAGAGTTATGTGATAGACAAATCCTTTCTGTTGTGTGGGACATGAGCATAACCCAGACCTGCATCTCTACCTGCTGCTGTTCATGTCACCTAGACAAGCTCTTCTGGCAACTGAGTGAGGAACACAAATCCATTTTTCTCTTTCTCAACATTTGTATTACTCCTTCTTGCCTTTGACCTCCTGCTCTCCAATAGTTTTTTCAGCAAATCACACTCAGTCTCCTCGCAGATGGTCACAGTTCTGGTACTGTGGTCTTTCCTACCTTTGGAAATAGTGCTGATGCAACAAAACTGTGTGTGCTCAGTAGGCTGGAAGAGGGAAACTTGATGTTTTGTCTCCTGGAATACAGGGACAGAATACTTTTTCTTAATATATATTCCTGGGACTTGGGCCACCAATCAGCAAAACAATAAAGCACATATTTAATTTGACATAGAAAGCCTAAGTTCCAGTGACTTTGCTTTAGTCTTTTTGTCTCTCCAAGAATGGGGTAAGGGATCTGACAATTTCTCTGGTTTATTAAATCACTCCCTCTAGTCTCTAAAGTTTAACTCAAAATATGCACCATGGATTTCTCCACTGGCTTGTCTTCTGGATGATAGCGCTGGCTTTATTTCTTTTAGATATCACTTGGAGCAGCTAGAAGTGTTTTCCTAACTAGAGTTGCTCAGTGACTATTAATCTATAACCAAGCCATTGTGTCTAATGCCTCCTTCACACAACCAAGTCGATGTGACATTGAACAGGCAACTGTGTTAGTTTCTGGGAGAGGTAGAAATTCAGAGCAGTTAATGATGATTTTGTGTTTTAGATATTTAGAAAACATCCAGAATGTATTTGCACTGATATTTGAACACTCTGCCAGAGACTTTCCCAACCTTCCCAGGGTTGGGGGGGGAAGAGGATTTGGCTGCATGTTTACCTTTGCTTGCTATAGAAAAAAAAAAAAAAGGTGTTTCATTTTATCTTCTTGATACATTGCATTTTAATAGAGAAATGCACTCAAATAAAAAGACATGTAAAGCCAGTTCATGTAGAAACTTAATCGATTAGTCTCTGTTGTACCCATGTTGAGAAATAACAAAAAGTCAATGACCTTAAATCAGAAGGCCCTGTCAGATACCTCCATCTAATCATCTAAAAGGAATGGCATGTGATACACTGGCCATACATGTGCTTCCTTATTTCTGGCTCAGTATATAAGACAAACCCCAAATTTAATTCAAGAGAAGGATCAAGTAGTAACTGTTAGTACAGTCTTAGTACTAGATATGTCTCCTGTTTTTTACTGTTTCA
The DNA here is from genome assembly GCF_047716275.1 of Strix uralensis. NCBI lineage: Eukaryota > Metazoa > Chordata > Aves > Strigiformes > Strigidae > Strix > Strix uralensis. Next base: position 1,885,432 of record NC_133997.1, on the reverse strand, counting down.
AAGGCCAATTCTGCTACTTCTGCTAAATAGGAAAGTAGAAAACAAAGGGGAGGGGGAGCCACATGCTCCCCCAAACTTACACCAAATGTCATATAACATAGCATCTGGTTAACTCCTTTTCGAAAGGCAGAAGAAAGGCAATTTGCTACTGGCTCCTACCAGGGGTAGGAAACTCTGCTAGATGGAGCTTTGCTCTGACCCTGCAAGGGCACTCTAAAATGCAATTATGTGCGTGTTCTCATCAAAGTCTGCTCTCTGCAAGAACACTTGGAAAATGCTTGGGTGGCCTGGGTTAGTGGCTTGTTGTTCAGAATAACTGACATAAGAGAGATAGAGTGTCTCTATTTTCCTCAACATTTGCATCTAACTGCAATCTATGAGCTGTTGAACAAACTGCCCTACCACACATCTGTGCAACTGGCATTGTTTCTGCTTTGGTGTATTTGTTTCAGCAATTCATGGTGTGAGCTGTGTCGCTGAATGGGTGGCTTGAGGTTATGGAGGTAACCTCCAGGCCACTCTCCATGGACCTTACCCATAGGATTTGACTGTATGAAGCTAGCAGAACTGGAACTGCACCACATTTGCATTCTGTGAAGCTGAAACCAGAAACAATCCATCACAGGGGAATGACATTAGGCGTTTTCCTTCTCTGTCCAGCAGGTACCACAGGGGCCTTGCTTTATAGGATAGAATTTAAGGGAATTAGCATAGCCATTATTTTAAATATTACCATCTGGTTCATGCTAAAGGTGTTGCATCTCTGCAACAAAGCAGCTTACGGTTCGTTCCCTGGGGATCATGAAGAATATAGCAATATGGAAATCTTCTGAAATAATGCCATCATTACTGAAGAGAGATTCATTAAGTCCCTGCAAATTTAAATCAACCTATGTCACCAAGACAATTCAAAAGCTTTGTGCTTTTAATACTATGGGTACCTTAAGGGTTAAACTCTCCCACAAAGTCCAGAGCTCAGAACAGTGAAGGTTAGACCTAAAAGGCTAAAAGTCACCTTACTGTTTTACAATTATTCTCACAACAGCTGAATGTCAGCAAAGGTCTTGAAACAATGTGTTATCACTCTGCTAACCTGCTCCACTTCAGTTCCTAATGTTCTACATCAGATAAATTACTTAGTGCCACAATTAAATCCTTATCAGCCCCCTTGAGGCCTGTGTCATAGTCACTTTAGGAAAAAGGAAGGTTACTTTGAGCTCTTCTTTAAAAACTAAATTACATTAGGAAGTAATTGCAAATTATTATTATTATTATTATTATTGATTTGAATAACAGAGAAGGTGTGCGTGATCTGAATGCTTTCAAATCTTCCCTGCACTGGAAGATGTGTTCATGCAGGCCAGTATATCGCCCCAAGTCTCTGTGAGGAAGAATACATTAGAAAACGCCAGCTTTATTGCTAGTCCTTTGGTTTCCTTCCTGAATGGATTCTCTGAGCTTTGCATTTATCATGTGGTTGTAGAGGCAATTAAAATACAGCTAGAAAGAGGCAGGTAGTTATCTTATAAAGCACAGCTAAGCAGCAGACAAGATGTGTGCTTCTGCTACTTCCTTGGGCAGGAGACTAAAGAAGAGGAGTGCTCTGTACTTGGAGTTCTCTTGGTCTGCTCACATAGGCAGAGACAGGGCTGTTGAGTCCTGGGGCATGGCATCCCATGCGTGAGCACTGCTTAACCCAAAAGAGAACCTGCCATGGGATATCACTGCTAACCAGGAGATGAATGACTGGGTGTACAGCAAGGATTTGGATCCAGAAAAAGTATTTCCAGTTAAAGGCTGTAAGATTAAATCTGCAGGCTCATCTCTGCCTCTGAGGAAAGGCCTAAGTATTCATAATAAATTCAGTGCTCATTAGCCCACAGAGGTCCCAGCTGAGTTTGTAGTCCATTGTGCTTATTACTGTGGCTTCATAGAAGATACAGTCTCCACCCTAAATACTAAAAATGTGAAAGACAAAACAGGACTGAAGGCTTTAGGAGTTGGTTGGAGGCAGGATAAGCAGAAAAAGAGTTCTTCTTCTTTCACAAATCTTAATGCAGCCCCTTGCTGCCTGGACAGTACGATCTCTCCAACGCAGTGCTGGGTAATTTCCACCTATTTGTCCACATGGAGCACTGGTTAGTTTAGGTAGAGCGTATGCTCCCTCATGTATAAACTAGTATGAAGAGACTCGCCCTCATATATCACAATCCAAATATGAAAGTAACAGATTAAGATGTGGTTATCCAATGTAATAAAACATACCCCTTCCCAAATGGAAGAGATGCTCTACAAAGCTTATTTTTAGCTCAGAATGAAAAAACAGAGAAGTAACTCCCACACTCATACTTATTTTGGGGAAGAAACCTCCTGCCCAAAGCCTCTCCTCAATGGGATTTTAAATGGTTTGGATTACAAATATATGTCAGGAAGGGGCTTCTGCAGTCATCAGGTCTTGCTACAACAGGGAATCCTGTCCTGTGATCCCCACTCATGGATTTATGAGCTCCACAGTAGGGCATGCCATGAAATAGCTAAAGAAACAACAATGAACTATTGTTGCCAAGTCCCTTCTGACTTTGCTTGTATTATGGAGATAAATTAAAGCATGGTAAGGTACAGCTTCTGCCTGCCTGATAGCATGCACACAGCATATAGACTAAGAGATGCAGGTCTTTGAGTCACTTGTACAGCTGCGTTTGCTTCATAAATCCATGCTAGAGGATAGATTAAGGAGAATTTATAATTGCACAAGCCACATGGAGACACTGGCACTTCTCTCAGGAAGTGCCCCTTCATTACAGTCGAAGTGCCACGGATTTATCATGGCCATAATTCCCAGATACAAACAGGGAAGGGACGTACTGTGTCTGTGCAGAGGAGTTCTACCCACTCTATCACTTCCCTTGCATAAAAGTGTTCTCAACTCTTTAACTCCAAAGGTACAGCCCGGTAAAGACAGAAGCCAGATTGCTTAGTGATAGGATAATTTCCACCCAGCTTGGGTAATGTGAATCTTGCCCCATCCAGCCTTGTGAGAGATTGGACTAGAGTCCTCCAGAGGTTTCTTCAAACCACTAGAAGAAACTGTGGCTCTGTAGTTTCTTTGCTGAGACTGATCATGAAGAAAACACTATCCATCATACCATAGACATTGTTGGTAGCCAGGTACACTGAGAACTACCTAACACTGTCATGGGTTTGAAATGCTTGTACCCATCTCAACTTGCGAAAGACAGCTATACTATTTTGCCATGATAACTGTTCACCAGACATAAGAAAATAAAGCTTTATCAAATCAGCATCTCTGTGCAGATGAAAAAAGCCCAAGCCTGAAAGGTGTGGGGAGTCATTCATCAAATATTTGAAATGTTTAAGGTGTGGAGGATTAACTGGGTCATCAAGACAAGGCTGAGCATACCCACCTCTCTGTCTTCACTGATCTTTCTCCTGCTTGCACAGGTGTTTCTTACGAAGGTTGGCACTGGTAAGCATCTTCCAGTTCAATAATGTCCATTCTAACATCTACAGCTTTGGGGATATTGTCCAACAAGTTATTCTCTGAGAGGGGACAAGTGGGACACATATTCCTCTAGGTTCCTATACAGCTCTGCTAGTTACTTCTGTGTTTGTTTGCTTGTAAACAGAGTTGCATTCCTTTGATTCTTTAAAGCAGTGGTACTTTCTAACCATCTAGTTTGCCAACAGCATTATTCTCACTATTAAAAAACTCCCAGATACCTTTCTACCTCCCCCGCTGCTGCTGCAGCTGTTGCAGACCTTGAAATGGCATTTCAGCTCTGGCTCAGGCAGGATTTCAATGCACCAGCAGATTTTGGCAAGTGAACTAATCCTTGCAGTACCTACAGTGAGGAACTCATCATCTGAGACTGCAAAGAACAGTTAAACCCACTGCCTGACAGAAATGACCCTGCAAGCCAGGATGGGAGGGGAGGTGAGACTATTTGCAACACCTCTCAAGCCATCATGTGGATGTAAACAACAGCGTTCCCTTTGGAGCTGTACCTTGATGTCAGTAAGCTCTGCTTCTTACCCAAGCCCTGCCATTTTTCTTGCTCCAAACCAGCAAATACTTTTCATTCCCTCCACTCCTACTTGGTAGTGTTTCATTTTAAAATGTGTTCAGCCCATTCTTGCTGCAGTGCCCGCATCATTTCGGAAGGCATTTGGCTGTTTCTGATCGCCTGTCGGTTACAAATGCTTTGCAGTAAGAAACAGAGACACTTCTATACAAGCTGTCACTTCCCTGATAACAAGTGCAGATAGGTAGCTCCAAAGGGAGCCTGCTGCACTTCAGGTATGTTTTCCCAGCATACCATGAAAACACCTTAGATCTGGTAGAAAAGAGGGCCAATCATGTCACAGCCTTGCACTTGTGTCAAAACATTTCGCTGGTGCTCTCAATCACTTTTTAAAGGCCTCATATAAGGACATCAATACATTTCATGTGCCATGATGTTCTAAGAATTTCTGCTGCTTCTCTACTGATTAGCCTCTGTCCCACAGCCTTGAAGTGACCAATAAACCGGTAATAACGTAAATCCACAGCTGACAGCAAATGATACTGCCTCTGAGGGGAGGAATGCTTCAAAAGACTGGGTGGTGATGCATATGTCAGCAGTCCCATTCCTAGCTCTGCCACTGGCCTCTGCAACAACTCTTGGTAAAGCACCCAGTTCCTCTGAAACTGTCCCCTTTTGTAACATGGCACAGCTCCTTCCTCTGCCTGCCTAATGTTCAGGACAAGGGCTCTCACCATGTAGATGTTCCAGTAAAAGGGGTGTGACCTCTACTGTGGCTGCCAAGAGTAACTGTAATATGGGAAATAGTAATGAGTCTGCTTTTCTCCCCTGCCTGGGAACTAGGTAAGGGACATCATCCCACTTGACATTAAAAGAAAAAAGCAGGCACAGAAAGGAGATGGGATTTGCTCCAGGTCACACAGCAGATCAGTGGCCAGGAACAGAAGCCAGCTCCCACTTCCCTTCTCAGACCCCTCTTCCTCCTGCTCGCTGCGGAGCTCTTCAGTGTGTACTTTAATCACTAGACCATGTTTGTTTTCATAGTCGTGCATTCCTCCCATAAAGCACACCCACGTGATATTGGATCCTCTTTGCCTTGGTGGAGCAGGTGGGTGGATAGCAAGGAGAAAATTATCAGTTCCCCAAGTCCTTTCCAAGTTAGGAATCCTGCTTGACTCTGGCAGTGTGAATTTCTTGGGGGGGTTTCTAGACTTTCTGACTCCTTGTCCCACTAACACTCCCTTGTTCTGGGAGAAAGTAAGCATGCAGAACAGTTTAAACCTGAACTGGCAGACAGAAAATTCAGTGCACTGTCTGAAGAAGACAAAGTGATAAAGGACTGAAATGTGCAGAGTTGTCAAGGGAGGGAGGAGAATAAAGCGCTCTTCACAGCATGAGAATGCATCTACATGACACTGTAATTCAGCATTATGCGTGCTGGAATGGCCCGTGCACTCATTTGTTAGCCCATATATGAACTCTAGTGAAAAATGAGTTGACAGCCTGCCTGCACCTCTTGCTGGGTTCCGAGCAGAACTTTCTGTTTGAAAATATAGCACCTTGTGCAAACAGGCTTCCTTTATCTCTAGCATGAGGGAGTGGAGGAGATTGTGTTTTATTTTGACATGGCAGCTTGCAGGGCCAGAAGGCTCAAGAGAACAGACTACCAGAAACAACTGGCTTCAGCCAAACAAAGGAAGTTATATTTTGGAAGCAGGAGGCCTGAGGACAGCCACACTGTACCAGAGGGAAGCAGCAGAGGTAACAGTGCAGGGCAATAAACTTCAGTGAGTGACAGAAGCTCTGCTGCTTCCATTCACAAGAAAGATGCGTATGACAAGACCTGCCCAAGGAGCAGACTGTGGAGTGTCCCAGAGGGAGGGAGCCTGGAAGGGAGAGGCAGGCAATACTTGACTGTGATTTCTAAGAATTTCGAGTTTGACCCTTAAACACTCACTTGTATGAGTCAATACCTTTGCAATTTAATAATTTAATGTTTTTAATAATAAATACTGTCCACTTCCCTGTCAATCCTTTGAGGAGGTAGCATGTAGACTGTGTTTACTTCACCTCTTCTGGATTTATCTTGCAACCGTAGAGTCTGGTTTACACTGATGGCTACACTGTCAGCTGTGCAGTTCCTGCAAGACTGCCAGGGCAAATATGTCTTCCCACAAGCAGGGAAGAAATCCAGGCCCAACCATCCTTTCACTACAGTTCACTGGTCAGAGACTGTGGGAAGGAGGAAGTCTGCTTTCAGGGAGTCACGGTTCAGCAAGAGAGCACTCTGCAAGAGCTGTGCCATGACCACATAAGTGAGGGCAGCTCTGCCCATGGGAATTAGGAGTTTCATGATCCAAAGGGCAATGTAAAGTGGCATTGTCTGTTAGCCAGAAACTAGATACATAAAACAGTTTTATTTCAGCACTGGAGAGGAATCTTGGGTCCTTACTTCATCTGCACACCGGTTTATCTCCATGTTTGGGAAGTCTTAGCTTCACCTCCATGTTGTATCAATGTCAGATTCTTCTGCTCTACTCAATGAAATCCAACAGGGTAGGGGGCCTGCAGGGAAAGACCACCCCCCGAAGAGAAAGACCTCAAAAAGAGGCAGGAAACGTGCTTAGTAGAGCTGATGACAGTTTTGCAAAAGGTGCTTTCAGTCACTGTTTACTAAAGCAGCACTAGCATGGCACACAATGCAATTACAACCCAGCAACAAAACTATGGCATAGCACTGGAATGGTAAGAAAAGATAGTGCTGGAATCTTTCCAGCTTTGGCTAAAACCAGCTGTACCTGTACTCTTATTAGTGTTTCAAATTTAAAAAAAAAAAAAAAAAAAAAGCAGCAACTGAATTACCAGAATGTGTGCTTGAATACCGCTAAGATTAATAAAGATCAGCCTAATAAATTATAGATACACTAACTCCAGAATAACTCTGTGGAGAGAGAGGGTGCAGTGAAACTGTTGATGTCTTCAGCGGTGGGTGTCCTTCCTGATACTCCTTGGCCAACAGCCATCCAACACTGAGCAGCCCTCACAAGAAGATTCAACAGGCTTTGTTACCAGTGGATAACAATCTGAACAAAGAAAACCCAGATTTAGCTCAGCTGAGCTGAACTTTATCTCTGAGACCAATGCCTCCTGTGACATATTGCCATAGCAACAGGAAGGCCTGTGCTAGAAAGGGTGCTGGCGGCTTTCTACCCTTCATCTTTGCTGGTTTAAACCATCACTTTTTCACCAAAGCCAAAATTTTCTGGGAAAATAAGACGGGATACGGACAGGGAAAGAAGGATATTTGGAGAGGCAGAGCTTGGCAGGTATTAAGGAAGATGACCTGTGCCTGTCCCCAGCAGTCCTGCACACTCCTGTCCCTAAGATGTCATTTGCATAGTGGTACCTTGCTTGCTGTAAGCTTTGGACTTTCTTTTAAAAAATTCCTCACGTAACTTGCAATTCACTTCAGAAGGTCTGAGCGAGGATGAAGCTCTTGTCATCATGCACAAGTGTTTTCCTTGTGAAATGAAGTGTAGTAATTGGAGCTAGCAGGCTTTGAAGCTCACTGTCTCCCTCAGAGGTGCGTAGATCCCCAGGGACGAGTTCATGCAGGTGGGCACCTTGTCCCATCAGCTGCTATGCTTATTTGTAACCGAATCAAAGCTAATACAAGAAGGACATTTTACAGAGCTCACTTTTGTATTGTTTCCCTGGCTGATCAGAGGCTGATGTGTTCAATTAGAAATTTGGCCCAAAATTGCCCTTTAACAATATGGAGGCTACACGTTTGCTTGAGATGCATGTTAAAAAACCCTACAATCATTGTGATATCAGACCCTGTAAATCAGATATGTCTCTTGGATGCTAATGCAAGCAACCCATTGCAGTTAATTGCAAGTTTTACTTGCAGACTGTAAATGATGAAATCTCGCTATAAAAGAGATTTCTGATGTAGGGTACTGTGTAAATATTTGTGTTATTTCCGTGGCGGAATGCCTTGCAATCAGACAAACCACACAAAGGCAAATGAACTCATCAAAAGAAACCACAACTGAAAAGCAAACATTAAAAAAAAAAGCCTCCCTTCTGAGAACCTCGGGCCCAGGTGGTGCTGGGGTGTTTTCTGCAAGAGAAGATCCATTTTCTAGTTTGCAGGTGCTTCTAGATTATTAACAGGATGGGAAGTGTGGCCCACTCCATCTTAAATCTCAGGAATCTGATTTTCATGGAAGTACAGTGTTTTGTCAGACACAAATGAGGAGAAAGGCTGTATTTACTGACACAGTTGTTACAAAGTCGTCGGGACACAGTTACCACTCACACTCAAACAACAGCTTTTGGCTGTTGTCTTTTGTAAAGTTCAAACCTGCTCTGAACCAGATATTCTGTCTCCTGGTCACAGTTCACGGTCTATTCCTAAATGTTCATAGCAGCAGAAAGGGAAAGTCTGTGTTTTGTCAGTTATGCTTCCTTTATTTCAGTTTTATTATTTAACACTATCAAATATCCCCAGCATCAAAACAACATTAAAACTTTGTAGGAGGTTTGCTGCTGATATCAAGAAATATAATTACATTTATTTATCTTCTAACTTCAAATTTTAATAGATTTTTTTCATTACAGATAGTAACACGGACACAATGGGCCATAGATACAGTGACATTTGGCCATTGAACTGTTTTTGTAAGAGTGCATTGTGAGTCTAATTGTGATTCCAAAAAAATCACTGTCAAAACCCACATAGACTGAAGCAGCAGAAGACAGATCCCAACCTAAGCATTTTAGTTTTGGCAGTTTTGATTTCTCTCTGCAAGAAAATGCATCAGCGTTGTGTTGGTCTGTCTTAAAAGCTCCAGATTTTCTACAGCACCTCACGGCTTTGTAATGATGTCCATTGCTTTTGGAAAGGGTTATGTCCATTTTTGGACTTAGAGCAGAGAGGTTTTTATACCAAGAGGGAAAGAGGATGGTACACATGCGTCAGGAGAACCTGTTCTTCCTACAAGTCAACTGCAACAATGCAGGTAAGGTTCCCATTGATGTCACTTGACTTGAAAGCACTATTTTGTCTAAAGAAACTTTGGAAATAATAGATTTCTAGGTCAATATACAAATGACTTTCATCTCTGCACAGCATATCAGACTGCCTCTTTCCCCCAGTTTTGTACCCTACCCTTATGCAAGATTATCATACACATCTCAGAATCCATACACTGGTGGATGAGCCTATGTTTGTGTTAAGGTGAATTTGAGTTTGTCAGACCAGGCAGAGCTGTGGTACAATGGCTTAATTAATTCCTGGGAAGATGCAAGGAATGTACTCAGGAACCCTGAAAACATGACTGATAGGTTTGTGTAGAACAGCTTGGAGTGTAAAAGGAAGAGAAGATGGAGGAATTAAAAGGAGCACTAGGCAGAAGATGGTGCTGTGACTCTCCAGGAAGCCAAAAGCATGGAACAACCAATCCTCAGAAACACTCCAAAAAAACCTGCAGAGCAACTCTGGCATGTTTGGCAAACACTGAAACAAAAATGTCACCACCTTGCCAAGTTGGCAGAGAGAGGCATGATGTGTGATCATTATAATGAACGCTGTCTAACACTAGTGTGTCCTTAGCACAGGCTGGTAAGGGAGCAAGAGCCATTCCTCCATTAACCACCCCCCTCCAGCTCTATGTGCAGGCTAGCAGTGTTTCTTCATGTGTTATAATTTCCATAGCTGCCACATCCCAGTTCAAACGAAGAGCTGAAATCTCAAAGGTCCAGTGGGGACAAGTGAGTAAACCACAGACTGACAATGAAGGGACTTGCAATGCGTATGACTGTCTGTAATCACCTAAAAACATACTTTGTAATATGCCCCAGATGAGGCTGGGCTGAAACAATCCAGATCGTTGCAAGGTATCTGCCAGAGCCATAAGAAACCTTCCTCTCACAGATGAGGGGCAGAGGGACTCTTAAACAAGAATAGGGAAGAAAAGCGGCTCCTCAATTACTGACCAAAGATCCAGCCAAAGATTCGGTCTCCAAGAGTAATTTCTTCTCTTGCTCTAGCCATCGGCATGCTTCAGGCCATGACTAGAGCTGAGGATAACAATGTGGCTGGCTGCAAAGCAGCAGAACCTGGCTATGTCTCAGCATGCTCAGCAGTGACCTCTTTTCAGGGCAGCTATGGGCACTGATAACTAATGCCTCAGTCAACAGAATCCCTTAACCCATGCAGCGTCTGTAGCTGACAAGAATCCTTCCTTCAGTTTTCCAACTGCTGCTTAAATGGTTTTGTCATTGACCTTCCTGCAAGTCACCGTTTCAAATCATGTGTGCAGAGAAAGATCTGGCCCCTGATCCCTTCACCAGAGTGCCCCTGGCTATTCCATTTCATGCGTAGGGTCACTGAGGGAGGATGAATCATGATTTTAGTTTTGAGATGTTACAGCTAGTGGCAGAGAGATATCAGTAAGATGTTTTTGAAAGCAAAGGTACAAACACCAGGCAAGTGTTCCTCACCAGTTGGGAGCTGAATTGGAAAATCACAGCCACGGGAGAGACCCTGAGCCTGCCCCAGTACTCATTCACCCTCAAAGCAAATCTTACTCAAAAGTAGTAGCATAATTTACACCACATTTACAACTTTGCCTCTTGCCATTTCTCTGTTGTTGCATTTAAAATAAGCTCAGTATCTTATAAACTCACCTGGGTTTGGACCTTCAGAGCCTGCGGATCGTTCAGGCTGAGCTGCTGTCTTGCCTGCGTGTGGCACGCTAGGCACAGTGCACTGCTGGCGGGCAGGACCACCTGGCATTGTGTGCATGATCTCAAACAGAAAAGCCCATAGTGTTGTGCTCTGGTTAGTCCCCTCCCAGGGCTGACATAAGCTAATGTGTACAGAGATTCTTATTCCAAAGGGCTTCAAGCTATTTTCCAGGAGAAAACACCTGTTCAGGGAAGCACAGAAATGCCAGGGCACTAATCAGGAACAGCAGTATCGAAAAGGCAAAACTTGACTCCTAAAAATGGCTCTGCAGCAAATAGGAAGGATGGGCAGTTATTTCAGTAGCTTCATGAGAAGTCTTCAAAAACAACATTCCCCACTTCTCTTTGCAGCAAGGCACCTTGGCAGCTTTACATGGAGCCCAGAACTCTACCAAGTCAGCGGGAATCTTTTTGATTGCTTCAGTGAACTTGGAAATAGCCCCATATTAGATGCAGTGTTAAGAACCTCAGATTTACACTGCTCCAAAAGCTGGACGTGAGCTTGCTCTGTCCCAGCTCTCAGCTTTACTTGATGTAATACTGGAATGGCAGAAACAACAGATGCAGATCGTTTCAGTACCTCCTTGTATGTCTGTAGTCAATCTAACAAAGTTTATGCTTTGAGTACCCCCATAATAACACAGCAAAATTCTGGCTCAGGCAGCTCTTTGGAATTGCATTTTACTAGCCTGCCAGAATGCAGTCTGCTTGTAACAAATTCTGAACTTTTCCAAGTTGGCCTATGTCACTTTCTGCAGAGAGTGAAACCTTTCATTTTTCTGTTCTTTTTTTCATTGTATTTTATTTGTTTCTCTGGAAAGTAAGACAATTTAGTCAGGGTACACTCTAATGGAATTTAGTCTTACAGAAAGCCTTGCAGATTTGCAAGAGGCTAAACCAATGAAAATTGGAAGCCATTATTTTTCTAACACCAGAAAATTTGTTGTCTGAATTAATGGTTGATTTCAGAGATACATGCATTAATGCAATACATCATTAATGAGATGCTAAATTACTAACAATATTCCTGTTCTTTTTAAATACTTTGGCTAATTAAAATGGGAACATTTCACAGGCTGAAGCACTGTGATGTACTGCTGAAGGTCGCAGCAGAATGTGGCAGGCAATGGATTAGTGAACACAAGAACTCAGCAGGTCTGTTCAGCTGAGCCATGGGATCATGTTGCTTCTGAAGTGAAGAAACTTGAGGTTCCTGAGCTCTCTAGTGCCTTTTTTTCTACCTGTAAGTATGTAAAATAAAAGTGAAAACTCTAATTATGATGGTGATGAAGCCTGGGACAATTGTTATTTCTGAAGTGGCTTCCAGGCTGCCAGTGATGTCTGAGAACCAGCTGCATTAGAGTGTCTAAGTACACAGCAAAACCGTGTTCCGGAAAAATCCTGGGGCAGTTGGCTCAGAACAATACATTTCAGAAATACCAGTATGAAATACGGGTCTTTTTCTTCCATGCCTCACCTGCACTGATCATATAATGCTTGTACAAGCCATTGCAGAAGACTGACTTGGAGTTTCCCTTATGTTCATGTGACCTTCAGGTAGTATCTTCTGGAGCAGAAGGCAAGCTGCTTTTTGCTCCAAGCAGCACATCACCGCGCTGTAAGCTTGGAATGCTGCACTGCAGAATGGAACAGCCAGTTCCAGCAGCACTGAGTGCTAACATTGCTATTCACGGTGCATCCTACTTTATTTTCCTTTATATAATAGACATAATGCGGGAAGCAAATGCCACGGCTGGACCACTTCAAGGGCTCTGTTTTTTACCAATCTGAATGTCACAAGTTTACTGTGAAGAATTTCTACTAGTCAGCCACTGAAGCAGTGAATGCTACTGGCAACATCCTAGATGTGCAGTGAGACAGCAAGACAGACAGGCAGCCCACACAGCAATCTCCTTCCATCAGTGAGCTGGTGGGAATAACATGTTAATCAGTTTACAGAATAAGCTGTCTTTCTATGAGCGGCACAGTCTGAGTGCGTTCTGACCACTGGCAGCAGTGTGTTTTGAGTTGTGACCCTGTCCACTCTTGCAGGTTCAACAGTCGGGTGAAGCTCATATCAGAACGAGGGAATCTTCCTCAGACAGTGCAAAGTATTTTGGTAGTGATGTGAATGGCACATTTTGGTGCCATGTGTTGACCTGCTGTCACACTGATTGATGGAGCTAGAGGTGTCAGCCTATAGACAAAGCAGAAACGCTGTGTTCTTACCTTACTGAGTGACTATAATCAATAACATTAAAGATCCCATAATGTTATATATGACAAGTATAGTGTTGATAAAATTATCTCGGCAAAGGCCCAAACCAGGTAATTATCCTCTGCCTCCCTTGATTTGCTCTGCATGGGCAGTGGCTTGAACATTTCTTCTGTAGTGATGCTGTTAGGAACTGTTAGTTATCAGTACTCTCACAAGCTCCCCCAAAGACAAACATGATGCCTTTAAGGTTTGTTCTCTTTCCTTGTTCATAAAAACATCTTTGATTTTAACTGACATCTTTGCTTAAAGATCAGTATTCAAGGCAGAAATGTGTTGAAGCACTCATCTGTGATTGTTTACATCAAGCACTGACCAAACAGCCGACAAGTACTCTTTGTAATGCTAGAGATGGGGGAGGGCAGCATGGAAAGTGATGAGACTATTCATATGTAAGCACTGATTTTAAACTAGGTTATTAGTCAAGTATCTACAAAGACATCAAAAAACCCAAGATTACTTATTTTATGAGATCAATTAAGAAGATGAAACTCAGTCTAGATGTACAAGGGATCATAAGCCATGAAAGAAAAGCTGGGGCAAATGCTTGTGGCTGCATTACAAAAAAATATGGTGAGTTGTACTTTTAGCCTAAATTTCACATGAAACTGATTTTAAACTAAACTTCCAAGAGAAGGTCCTGGGACAAACTCCAGAAATTATTGTTGAAGATGATTTTTTTCTCATGAAGTCTGAAAAGAGAGAGAGAAAAAAATAATCTCAGCTAACAATTTTCTCATGTGGCTAATCATAAATTCAATTATTTTCCAGTTCTAGAAAGGTGTCTAAATGTCAGGTCACCACACCTAGCTCTGTGTATCCCCAAAATATTTAACGACAAATTAATCTCAGAGTTCAAATCAACATAGTTTAAAGATCTTCTAGCTCCCTCTAAGGTTACAGATGGATGTTCTGTGTTAATTAGTTAATATTCATGTTGTTGTGATATCTAAAGGCTTCTATCAGTAAACCATTTTATTAAATACTCCAACACCAGTCAAAGTTTGGTTCCTGCAGTGTATGTATACCATAAGACCAAATCACTAAACCACAACAACCACAAGATAACAGCAACAATCATAAGCAGAATGAAAAATAGCTGCTCGTACCCAGAGGCTTAGACATCACCTCTGAATTTCCCACTATTAGTACTTCTGTATCGTTCCTTTAATATTATTACTTTACAGATTCTGTTGTAGTTTCATGCTCTGAGTGTAAAAGACACTGGGGACAAAGCAGTATCTCAACCACACAAGGACTCGGTACTTCAGCAACATCTTTTGGTGGACATGCTAACTCAGAGGTAGAAAGTTCTTATCTTCTATGAATGACTATTTATTGAAATGTTAATAAACATTCATTTCACTGGCTACAAGAGAATCTCACACAGCAAGAAAGTAAAGCTTATCTTGAAGGCAAAGTCTGCTTATCTTCTGCTGTTCATCCTCAACAGATTTGTTAAAAACACAGACTAAGAACTTCTGCATTATCAGCTTTTAATTTCATCTGTGAGTCTAGTTTTTGAAGTTAATGCCTTTTGTGATGAGCACTGTAGCATATAAGGCCATCTGTAAATAAAATCCCACAAGTATCAGAAATACACAAATAGCAAAGGTTTGAGCACGTGCAGGGGACTCATTTGCTAGGCTGTAGGTATGGCCTCAGTCTTGTTTACAGACTGAAGAGCTGTGAACTGGAAACAGGCCACAGAAATGTGAAACAGAATCTTCTGCTATTGAATTTTTCTTTTATTTGCTCAATTTGTTCTGTGATTTATACAGAGAACGCAATTTGGAAGATTGTATTGTTGTGCTAGCAATAAGACCACACAATGTTCTTTGACTCTCTTACACCAAGATGAATTATTTTGCAACTTTGTCCATGCTGTTAAATCATTAATTGAGGCACTGGGCAGAAAATGGATCTGTGATTAAACTGGATTTCTTGTTTCATGTGGATTTCCAAATTTTAAAATATTTTTGATTACATAACAGAAAGTACTCTAGAAAAAAAACAGTAATTTATTACAAAAATATAATTTCTGAGAAAGAAAAATTCAGATTTTAGGGGGCATAAATTCTCTTGTGAAGTACCTCTCTCCCTCCAGAGTGAGGCAAATGTAAGTGTCTGACTTTACTGCCTCAGTAAATTACATAAACCTTGGTGAGCTGAATCCAGGCCACAGACCATGAATGACAATATTCACCTTCTTCAAATACCACTATCCTTGATGAAGAGCTCAAATTAATTGTTTAAGGAATCTGAAAATATATTTCTCTTGATGTTAAATGTCTGGAAAATTTTCCAGAGGAAAGGCATGGCCTGCTTTCTAAAATAACAACTTCTGGATTAACCTGCACAGTGATAAAAGCCAAGCTGTATCTGAAAGCTCAGGCTGAAACGATCCAAAATTTGAAAGTCTGTCATGAAGATACTTACATCTATAGGACTTCCCCACTGCTCCTCTGACAGGTGTCTGTATTTGACTTATTGTTGACATCTGCTGTAGGATGAGATTGACCCAGCTGAAATGAATCCCACCCTTAGTGTGCTCCGTTAAGGACTGTGTGTTCCTCTATTTAAATGCCAGCTTTCAGTCTTGTTCTCTTTCTGATGCTGCCTGGTAGTTATTCCTGATACAGAGAAATTATGTAAAATGGTGCAACTGCTTCAGCCCATGTCTGCTGCTTTGCCACTCCTCTCGGGAGAAATATGAAGACTAGCAGTTGACAAACAAGTGTTCGTAAAGGTGGGGCAAGAGCAATGCTGATAAGAAGGGGAGAGCAAGAACATGAGGTAAGCCAAATACTGTGAAGAGTTTCAGAAGACAACCAAGCTCCTGAACTTTCACCCACCACCTTAAAGTGGGATTCAGGCAAAGTAGAACAGAGCAATGTCAAATTTTCTGCTGCTACTCTACAAAATTCTTGGTAGAAAAATCTTTGGCAGTCACAGAACCCCAGTGTCCCCTGTGCCTTAGAGCACCTCTACAGAGTATTTTCTTGCAGGCCTCAGGGAAGAGTTTCCTTGGAGGAGTCGGTGGTGCTGCAGCTGTTCCTCCTGCTCTTAGCAGCAGCTGTAGAAGCGAGTACTTCAGTGAGTCATGCAGGATTTAAAATCCATCTTATTTTTGAAGTTGTCAGGATCACTGTCTACAGCAAAGGCAAAAATGTAACACTCCTTGACCTCAGCTGGTAAACTATTTCTTCATGACACAACTCTAGACAGATTAATCCTTCCTCACTGTGACTCAGTAGTTTGCAGATGCGTTCCCTTAATGAGGTGTGCTGGTGGCTGGACGGACACAGTCAGACTGAGTTAGGAGTCAGCAGCGTTCCCTTCGAGCCAACAAGGCAATCACACAGACAATGCCAAGGCTCCGCTGACAGCTTCTTAGCCACTGTACACTGCTGAGGCTATGCTAAAGCACAGAGCACATCACACTGGGGGAGTGTTCGTATGGGAGGCAAAATAGGAAAGGGCTTGGGTGGATTTAAGTCCTCCTGAGGCTTGGCAAGCTGGACAGCCAGGCAAGCTGTTGACCCAAAGCAAAACAGTATCGTATAAACTACGAAGAGTGAAGGGCAGTGGTAATCTCTTTCTGACTTTAGAGATGTTTTTGAGCCTGTAGCCTTTTGGATTTTTTATAATCTTGAGGCTGGGATAATAGTGTAAATAACTTCACACGTGTTAGAGCTTAAAGAGGAGTGAGAGGAAGAAGAGCTCTAGAATGGAAAATGCTAATTACAGTTTAAATGTGCAACAAGTATTCTCAGGGAGGATGTGCGTTCCATATGCAATGTTAAAGGTATGCTAAAAAAGCAATTCTTCTTCCTCTGCTGCATATTTTGATCTTTACTTTGTAGCAAAAAATAGGAGCTGCTCCTTGAATCTGACTGGGAGTGTTGCTTAGCAATGGGAAAGGGTCAGCTCCTGCTCTGTCCGGAAGAAAAAAGCAAAGCTCTCCCTTAATCCCTTAGACAATGCACAGGAGCGTGAAGAAGAGTTTGGGGAGAATTGAGGTTCCTTCCTGAATAAAAAATATCACAGCAGAAATATGGAACAGTGCACAAGTAGGAAAGAATGAGGGTGCAATCACCGTGCCACTAACATTATTGGGATTTTTTTGCTGGCCAAAATGGCACAAGGATCTGACCCTGGAAGTAGTGTTATGAAAAAACTGGCACTCACCTTAGGCTTTCTCTGAAAGGAATTGAGGCAGTTATTTTCTTCGTCCTGATATGACATTCCAGGTTTTCTATTTTGTGAGGATTCTTCAGATTTTCTTGTTATGCAAATAGTTACTCCAACTCATGGGAAAAACAAAGAGAAAATAATCAGCTTAATGATAGCTGGATTGTACCAAAAGAGTTTGGGGAGTCCTGGCTACTATAACAAGTCCCTGTCTTGTCCACCCCTGTTACGGGCCTGTCACTCAGCTGTTAGTGAATGACTGCACTGAAATCTGCGAGCGGAGCGTGGCTTAAACATTCGCAGGCTCAGGTAGATTCATCTTTGGAGAGACTGCGTGAACCTATTGTTCTTGTCACGTGTTATCCACAATGCTCTATAGTATAATACCAGGGATGCAATTGCAGGGTTTTGAAAGCCAGATGGTAAATTCAGGTAGACTTCAACGATTTCTGTGGTTGTGCACAGGTCTCCAGTTAACTTTAAGGAGCAGCTCAGAGGAACTATGTGAAGTGGATAAGAGCCCTGGAGAACACTGGCTTAGTTGGAATTTTGATTGTGTAAATGTGGCCCTTTAGTATTTGCTACCACATGGCTGATTTGTTAATACTTTAAGCATGCACATGTACGTTTAAAGTCAAATACTGCTAAGGAAATATCAACCTGACCCCAGGCACATAGTCTTCTGGATCAGAAGATTGTTTTGTGGTAGGATTATTTTAGAAATGAAGCTTGGTCAGAAACTTAAGACAGAAATTTGCAAAATTAGCAGTGTGAGTTCCTTGCCCAGTGCTACAACTCTCATAACCATTTTACCTTTTATAAAGTAAATGCTGACATCAAACTTAAGCACATTACAAATGGCTATATTTAATGGCCAGATTATATGAACATATCTGACTCTTAGTAATACTGCGAAAGAAATGCATTGTAGGTATTGATTGCTAGTGTAATTATGAGTCATTTCCTCTGATATAATGCTTGTGCCAATGAAGGTTAGGATGCCCAAGGGGCTGTTTTAGGAAAAAAAAAAAAGGAAATAGAAAGGGAGTGTGCCCTGTAGAATAGCAATGACTTTCATTCAGAAAACAACTTTACAGGATAGCTTGGCTTTGAGAAGAAAAGAATTTACATCCCTTCTAATATAGAACTGGAATAATGAGAAACAAAACTAAAAATGGTAAAAGAGAGCGAGATACCATACTTCCAAAGGCTTTCTAACATTAAATACACTTGAAAGAACAAATCACTGTTTAGGTTTAACAGTTGCATGAAATATGACATTTAATAACCTTTAATACACTTTGATCTGGTATCATTGGGACAGCTAGTGTGTTCTGTGTTGCTGCTGCCCCTCAGGAATTACTTTTCAGAGATAATTATCATGTCATGTGGACCTGTTTTCTCATACTGAGTGTCACACATCTGTTCTAATTGTTCTATCAATGAAAATACAACTTTTGACTCTGTGCATAAGAAAATAAAGGATGATGGAAAATTGTCTCATGGCTACTGTCAAGGAAATCAGCTGGATTGCTTATGGTCCTTACTAGGATGCTGCAAACAAGTAGTCATGTTTGCAAGTGGTGATCCAGTAAATACTTAAAACCAAAACACCTCCTTGACCTAGATCAGACCACAGCAGATACTGGTGAAGCTAATCCCTATTGCAAAAGTCGCTATGGTGAGCACACAGACCAAGAAAGGGTGGTAGGTAGTAGTGAAGTCAGTGAGTCTATGTTCCCTTATGAGACTCAGTGGCTCTGCTGACAGCCTCTTAATTACTTACATTATTGTAATACAGCTTTCTGCAAAGTGGATGAGGGGGAGGGGAAATAATATTGTTCTTGCACTTAATTCCGTCCTACTGCTTTCAATATTGGCCTTTTGGTTAATGGTTTAAACTTGAGGCTCAGGAGATCTGTTTTCAGTTTCCTATTGGCCAGAGATTTCCTATAGGGAAGCACAAGGCACATCACTAAATCTAATTTCTCAGTATGTTCAGCTAAGGTGACTTACTTTGTTTCATCTATTTAGACTGTGTGCTGTCCTGAGCAAGGACTGGTTTTTTTACTGTGCTTTCAAAAATTACCGAGTTTGGTTCTCCTAAGTGCCCCACTAAAATAATAAGGACTTTGGGAAACCAAATTTTGCGTCGTGATCCTCGCCAAGAGTAAACTAGAAATATGAAATAATGGAGAGGAGGATGTTGAATTACACTCTTGCCAATACTGCTAATGGAATGCAGTGCTGCTAATGGAAACCTACACAATATATTTAGGCGTAATGATATGTTTATCTTCATGATATTTATCAAAATATGTTATATACCTTAGGGACAAACTGACTGCCAACTGCAGTGTGTTTCCCTGCTTGTCCTACCTGACTGGGATCGCAAAGTCTTCAAAGAGGATCCTGACTGTTAGCAAGTCTTCTTTTTTTTTTCCCTCCCATAACGAGCACAGCCCTTCTCCAAAAAAAGCTGGTGCTGCTGTACAGATGGTAGGCATCTGCAAAAGAAATGCATCCTCTTACATCATCCGGTATTGCTCATGTTGTCACTATATGCACAGAGCCATTTATCTGTTATCTAACTACTACCTCGTTACAGATGAAACTTCTTCTGAGAAGAGAGCTAATACCATGCATCCAAGACATCGCACTAATCCTATTTGGATGGCTTGATTAGCATTTATGCTAGTTTAAGACCTTTCACCTATATGTGGAGATACAAACTGCCACATCTGTTAATGTGAAATGCTTTATGTAACAGACAATGCCCTGCAAAGGTATGAAGTGCCTGTCTACATTCTATTGTTTAGTGTTCAGGAGATTATTTAATGTTATGTTAATTTGGATTGAAGACTTCCAGCACAATAACAGCAGTAATAAAAACTGACTTCAAAAAATCAAAGAAAGATTCCTCAGACAAACCTTTGAAAATCATAATCTGGACTGAGTGGGCAACAGCTGCATTGGCATCACTTGGTGATTCTCACAAGTGAATCTGGCTCCTGCGTATGCTACCAGACTAGTTATGACAAAGATTAAAATACTAATGTGATGCCAAAAGATTTCATGGCTGAACTTTAACATCCTGAATAACCTGATCTGGTTCCAGGATATTATGTATCCCAGAGCCTAGATCCAGTCTTTGGTAATAAAGCAGAATATATTCAGTTGAAGATCAATGGTTCTGCCTCAACAGCAAGAAATTTTCAGATCTTTTCTTTCTCACTGTGTTTCAGCACTGTTTTAAGACCATTATGCAAAAATAGAAACACTACTTTCCTCGTATTTTTATCCTCTACAATATTTTTAGAGATGTGTAAGGCTGAGATAACACAAAATCAGAAACTGAGATTCTATTACTAGCATTATTCTTCTATGCCTTAAATCTAGTTGTGACTAGAAATGTTGAGGAAACAGAAGGTAACCCTGCAAGGCAGGGGAAGATGCTGCATGTTGCCCTAAACTATGCTCTGGGCTGATTTTTAAATGTTTTTTCTGTTTGAGGGACTGTCTACCTGTGGTTTTTTTTATGCAATCAGCATAATCCTAGTCGCCTCTCAGCTAGAGGAAAGTTTAAAGCACAGTATTGCTTGTGTTGTCTCGGAGGACTTGACTTCAGAAGTGGTTGCAGTTCTTTAGCTGGTCATACAACTGAACAGTTTGTGGAAGAGAGGACAAAGCCTCCTGGTTATGTTTAAGAGCAGGGTGTAAGTGATAGAAATGAAGGGGATCCGTGAAGACTCCTAGGAGGAAGCTGAAGACCCTCTTTCTGGCTGGATGGAGGGGAGGGGATTTTGAGAATGAAGCTTCTTAGCACTAAGTCTTCTAAGGGGAAAAATCCCCAGCAACTGGCAATCTTCTCAGGCTACAGTGCATCTGGGTCTTCTCCAAAATACATAAATATGCACTGCGTGCCAGTTATGAAACAATATGAAAACTGTTTGTGGGGCTATTATTGCTTCTTTAATGTTGTATTTCCTTTACACAACAAGATTCTCAAATCTATTTACTCTCTATGCTTTTACTTTCTCCCTCTGATGAAGACAGATGTTTACATTTTATTTATAACTTGCAGCCCCCTCCACCCATTGCATTATTCTCTACTATGTCACCTACTTGTACAATTTTCTTCTGCAGAAATGGAAAGAATGGCAAGATTCGTCTTCTGGACCCTTGACTTGAAAGGAGCTACCTCTGCCCTCTTCCAAAAAGGGTAGGTACCACTCTTGTGGTAAGGAAGAAGAGGAGCAAAGAGTTGTAAAAGACCTTTTTATGCTGCCTCTTGGATAATTTGTTTACTGTTGGGGGGATGGGGGAACCTTCATTAAGTTGCTAAGTAGAGTCCACTGGTCATTTATGCTTTAGATCCACTTCTGTGGAAAAGAAAAATCTGTTTAGCTTGGGTATAAATGTGAAATGGAGCTCCATGTTGATAGAAAGTGGTTTCTCTTAACTTTCATATGTGCTTGAGCATTCCTGTCAGGCATATTTATACTCTTTTAAATAAAAGCAGATTGAGGGATGGATTTTTCCAATTAAGATAACCATTTACTGCTTGCTACCAAATGTTTAGCCAGAGACACCCTAATGTTTTAGTCTCTTCTATTCTAATTTTGCATATACTGGTTTTACACATGTAGTACTCCACATAATATGATGGTGAGTCTTCTAATTAACATTAGTATAAATAAAAGCTGAACTAGAACAGCTGTTCTTTTAAAATAGCTAGGTATTAGTGATGGTTATGCTATTATTTAGAGGCACTGGGTGATGGATGTGCTTTAAATGGCTTAGCTAATCAGAATGCTTCAAATTAAAACAAATACTAGTGATACCATGGGGAGAGTGTAAAAGAACAGACAATTCATCCTGATGTGCTCTTTACAGCCCCCTCATTTTCTGTGATTCTGATCAGCCGAGAGTCTTTCTTCTGAACTGAAACATCAGAGTTGACTGGATAGATTAAAAATATTAAAATGAGACATTTACTGCACACTGTAAGTGTAATGGTTTTATACATGAAAGTGTACACATTAAATTTCAAGCTTTAACTTCAAAGGTGGAAGATTCCTTTTATTTCCAAAACTACATGGAAAATGATTGCCAGATAACTTCTAGGAATGCCATTAGATTGTTGATGACATAAGACTATATGAAGTTTCTTTCCCTGGATATGTTCATGAATAGGTTAACAGCAGTCACGTGCATATTTTCTTAGCTTTGTGCACGGAATAATTACCTGTTTGGACAGATGTGGCAAGCAAAATCCCAGAGCAGGACAAATGCTGAGATCAATGTTGGAGTTTGTTCCAGGAGATAAAACATGCATGTTTTTAATGCCAAGATTCTGAATTTCTGGATTGTAATTTTATCTCTCAAACTCTGATGACTTCATCTTCATTCTTGTGGTTTATGACATCACCAGAAGAGCTTTAATAGTTTTGTAAGCCATTTTGCCTAAAGGAGGAAGGGGAGATACTATTATTTTTTTTTCTTTATTAAGACTTCCTTACAAAATAATCTGTGACAGAATGATATTTTAAGGGACTATCTCTGGTTGTGAAGAAGAATAATGATTTGAGGTGCATTTTGCATAGTGTTGTTTTCATCATAATAAATATCTACACAGCACAGAGTAACACTTTGGCCAGAGACACTGGTGAAGTGCATTCTCTCCGTGTGCCACTGAAGTATGCCTATTTTCTGTAGCCTACAAATAAGTAATAAGTCTACTTTTGTGCTTTATAAATCTGGGTCTACTGGTTCCCATGGAAAATTCCAAGTAATTCTTTGCAGACTACCTCTCCTTAATGGTGCTAGCGTAAGGGGCATGTTGATGAACGTTATTTCTGTTGCTTTTCAATGATCGGCAACATAAAACATCTGTCATCGTAGCAATGGTTATTACTGTCCTGTTGCATCAGGTTTGAATCTTGGGATTTGACCTCAGTAGCAATTTTAGATTGTAAACTTTTCTTCTCAAAGCCTGACTACAAAGCATAACTGTCTGCTATGTTGTTTCTTTTTAGTTTGACAGCTGAAGTCCTCTCTTGACCCCACACGATGCTTTAATGACGTAGAGAATTTCCAGTGCATCCTGTAATAATCCTGTCTCAAATACCAACCAGTGAACAGTTATGTCAGGAGAAGGGGAATGCTGGCTATAGAGAGGGTTATTTTGCAATCTTTCTGTGATGCTGAAGGTGCACCTGCTCCATGAAATGCCTGTATAGTTAAAACTCTAGTTCACTTGTTCTCATATTTGCACAGTAGAAGGAAGTAGCATTAATGTGATAGATACCATTGCTGCTGTTATTAAACCTGGGAGAAAACTTGATCCAAATTTCCTGTTTGCTTTTATGCAAAGCATAAAACCTGCGTTTCAGTTATTGATTTGTGTGATTTGCCCTTTTTATTTTATAGATTAAGGGAAAGAAATGCATGGCCCATTGACATCTGTTAACAGCAAAAAAGGGGGAAATGTTTCAGGTAACGTACTTAGAACATCTCATTCATTTGCGTATGCTTGGGACTGGTCTCTGTTGGACTTTCATCATAAAATCCACAATCCTGTTTTTAAGTTACTTAGAAGCTTAAATTCAGACTAGATATTTGGTGTCTTTGCTCTTTTGAAGAGGTGGGGGGGGAAAAAAGCTCGTTCTGGAAGTCCACTACAAATGAAATGGTGCCCCCTGCTTCTCCTTTATTCTACTCTGTCACTGAGTTGGAGAGGGGTTGGGATGTTTTTACACTGCTGACTTCTGGGTGAGTACTTCCCTTTACTTGCCCTGAGAATTACTACTGCTCTGTCATGGACTAAGGTATTGCTTAATAGGACTAAAGATATACTAGATCTCTCTAACACAAACAGCTACTCACAGTATATAATAATTCATGCCGGTTGTTGTATGTAACGGTCTTTCTGTTCCAATTTTATGCAATGTCAGCTTTTGGGGCAAAGAGCTGCCTTAATTGATTTAATGTTCTGTACAAGACTGTAGTTCAACACATACAAAAACTACTATTTTGCTGATTTCTGTAGAGAAGATGATTGAGATTTCATAGAAAGATCTGTTGCAGTTTATAAAAATGGACAGTTGCACCTTATAAGTTAGTGTTATAGCTTCCTCATTCAATATATAATGACCTGTGCACTCCCATGATCTCTTATTATGAATGCTATAAATGTAATTTTTACAAGGTAGCTGTCTGTCTACATGTTCTTTGTGGTGAATGGAAACAAATAGACGCTTGTGTAAGGCCTCTGGGAACTAGAACTAATTCTACAAACTATTTCTGACAGTACTAATAACAGTATGACAACTCAGTCTCTTTTCTCTGTAGGAAATGATTGGGCACTAATCTGGCTGAATGTGAAAGAGTTTAACTGCTCAGGCTAGAGACTCAGAAATTCCCTAGTGCCAGAAATGCAGCTGGTGGAGCTGGTATGGGAAAAACCCCATGTCTCATGAAACCATGTCTTGTTACCTTCTGGGCTTACCTTTTACAGGGCAAGCTCATTGAGAAGGTTGATGGCAAGAGTAGAAGGGAGACCCAAGGAGAAGCAGATGGCTTGCCACTATGTTTATCCACATTTGTCAACCAGCAGTTGAAAGGATGGAGAAACAAGGTGGGAGTCTTGCAAGATGTTCTGGTTTGATGGATGATGGAGATCCTGCCTCTCTCTACAGTCACTAGTTGATTTAATCTGCTGAAGTTGGGTAATAATTGATGTAACCTCAGTGTACTCTTTATAAGAGAAAATTATCTAATAGGTATCCAGAAATTGGCTTACTATTTTCAGGATGAAGAATACTGTTCCTTCTGAGGGATTTTATCCCAAACAAATGCTCTTAGTGAGAGGTTGGCTTTCTATTCCAAAATGGTCTGAGCTGAGCATCAGCTGACCTGAAAAACTTCACATTAATATTGGCATCTTCCTGTACGAGTGACCTTATGTTGGGGGGTGGGGGTGGGATATAGAGTCCAAGAATGCAGGTCCGCAGGATAGTGGGGATCGGTGTGGACTGGGAGAGCAAGAGGGAGTCGGGTAATAGCTCATGGCATGGTTGAGCAAGGTTGCTCTCTGCAGATAATCAATGCAATATGAGGCCACGGGCTAGGCAGACCAAAGGAGCAGAGAAGGCATGTTTTCAATCACAGCGCAATAAGTAATTTTGTTGTTTCTTTTAGAGAAGGATTTTCATAAAATGGAAAGGGGGGAGGGATTTCTCAAACAGAAAAGGATAAAAGAATGTGATCTGGCCTGGAATGATCCTTTAGACCACTAACAGCAAAATAATGGAATGGGTTGACTATATTAAAATATTGTTGAAATATTGGTGTCATTGTATTCAAAGGGTATTGTTTCTTTATCTAAGTTAAACTATCTTCTGTCTAAATGTCTCCTACTTGGATGTTTTCTGCTAAAAGTCTCTGTGTCATTAGAAGTCCTTACTTCTACTACTGCTACCCTACTACACAACTACTCTAGGTATTTTGAATTTCATTTTAAAATAGCAGCTACAATTAGCCAACTAAGCCAATTTATTTTGCATGTTACGTTATGTTTGCATGTTATGTTTAGGTCTACTTCAGTTGAAGTGCTTTTCTCTGATACTAGCGAAATGAAAACGCAGACTGAATAAAATGCTTAAATTTTAATTTTTTCCTAAGAATTTTCTCCCCCTTAAAGCACAGATCCGAAAGCAAGTAAATACTGTGCTCAAGCAATGAGGGCTTTTAGTGAGACTGTTAGTTTGGGGAGGTGCTGAAGGAGCACTGTTAAGACATGATAGTCTGAAAAAGACAGTCTTTGTTGATGTGATGTAAATCTAGTTCAGAACGACTTTTCACCTTTACTTCTTCTGTGCACCCAGTACTGAATCCACATCATCCTTGGTCCTGTGCCTGAGTACCCCCCCACCGCTCAGATCTTGAAGGAGGAAGAGTTGCTGCTGTGAGTGTTGGTGTAGACCACAAGTTGACTGACAAGTTGTCCTGGATATACACACAAACATGGAGCAGCTTTGATGTCCTGTCCATGTGAGTTGGAGGGGGCTGGAGGGGCCAGTGTGGGGCCATGTGGAGAAAGGGGGTCAGAAGGTGGGCAACCTCCCTCCGTCAGAGCTGGGTCTCCACGGAGCATCTCTTTGCCCACAGTTTCCCACGACTTTTGCTGCAAGTCTTAGCTATGGCGACATGGTGCCTGTAAGAGCCTCTGGCTCCGCGGCTCCTGCTGCCCCCGCTCCGATTCCTGAGCAGGCTCTGGGCCCCGCACGCGAAGGTGGAGCAAAAGCCTCCCCCGACGCGAAGGTGATGGATCAAAGGGGCTTCCCCTTGCTCTCTTCAGTCCCATCGGCCTTCTCGCAGGTACTCCTTCGGGCAGGCTCCGGCCAAACCGCCAAGAAAACCCCTTCCCAAATCCCCGCACGCCGGTTCATTTGTTAATTTAATTTTTGGCAATAAACTACCCCCGAAGGGGCTGCCGCCCTGCCCCGAGTCTGAGCGCGGCCGAGTCCCCGGAGGCTCCTCCGCGGGCCGGGCAGCGGGCGGCCGCCGAGCCGGCTCCGTGATCCGCTCCGCGTTTCGCAGGCGGCCGGGAGCGCCCCTTCCGCGCGGGCTGCGCTGGACTATTTGAGGCGGGCGCGGGTGGAAGGACACGGCGGTGCCAGCCGCCGCGCGAGGCCGGCGGCGCAGGGATCCGGGCCGCGGTGCTGAGGCCGCCTGTCAGTCAGCGCGCGGCGCCGGGACGCGGCCGGGGCGCAGCCGGCAGAAGGCGGCGGGGGGAGCGCGCGGTAACGGCCGCGGAGCGCGGGCGGCGGCGGGGGAGAACACGGCGGGGGAGAGAGAGAAAGGACAAAAAAAAATAGAGAAGAAGCGAGCTGCGTTTGTGCCGAACTGCAGGAAAAGGCTATTTCGCGAGCGGCTCCCTTTCCCCCAGCCGGCTGCGATGCTGCTCGCCGCTGCGCTGCCCTGGACGGTGGTTTTGCTCGGAGCCGCAGGTACGGCCGGGTCGGGGCGGGGGGCGCTGCCCTGCCCGGGGCCGGGGCGGGGGGACGCTGCCCGGGGCTGGGGCGGGGGGCGCCGGGACCTGCCGGGGCGAACAATGGGGTCGGGCGGACCCCGTCGCCGCTGCCTTGCGCTGCGCTGCCGCCGGGCTCGGGGAGGGAAAAGGGGGGGAGACAGCCCCTGGGGGGGGGTCGTGTCCCCCCCCGGCCGCGCCCGGTGTGCGTGACGTGGTGGCTGGTTCGTGCACATTGTTCGCTGTCGTGGGAGCTGGAGGGGGAAGATGGCTCGGGCTGCGCGAATTTGACAGGAGAGAGCGGAGGGGGGGGGGGTGTGTTTCGGGGAGAAGGGTGTGAGCGAGCGGGTTCCGCGCCCTGGCGCTGCCGCCCGCGGGTGCGGCGGGAGGAATCGCTCACCCCGCGGGACCCCCCCGCCCCAGGCGGGGGTTTGGGTGTGCGGAGAATCCCAGACAATGGAGATGGGGAAAGAGGAGGCGAGCGAAGCCGAGAGGATGCGACGTGCGCTGTGTTAATGGTGTCGCCGCGCGAGGAGGCGGTGGATTGTCGTTGTCGCGTCGGCTTCATTGTGAATATTGAAGATGCTGCTGCGCTCCGCGGCGGTGTCCGCCCGCCCCTGCCCCCCCTCCTGCTGCAGGCGGTGCCTGTGCGGGGCAGGGATTGCAGCGAGCGCGGGGAGGGAAGAGATGCGATTGCAGTTCAAGGCGGCGGTTACAATAGCTGTATAAAAGGGGGGGAAAAAAAAAAAAGGGAGGGGGGAGGAAAAAAAGCGGAGGGGCGCAGGATGGCAGGCAGTGGGGGGGGAGAGAGCCGGGGCGCTGCGGGAGGGGGGCGGAGGCGCCCGGCCGTGGGGGGGGGAGCGCGGCCGCGCGCCGCTGCCGTTAAGGGAGCGGCTGCCGAGCGCCAGCGCCGCTGCTCGCGGAGGGCGGGGAGGGGGCGGCGGCCGCCGGGCGGGAGCGGGCGGGGGGCGCCGGGGACGCCGCCGCCGTCCGTAGCGGCGCGGGGCCCTGGGTGCCCGCCTCCCCCCTCCGGGGCCCGGGCCGCTGGTCCCGGGAGGCGACGGGCCGGCGGGGGGCGGTTACGGCCGCACCTGCGCCGACGCCGCCCCGACGTGCCGCGCTCCTGTCGCCGCCCTTCAGCGAGCCTCGTCGCCGCGGTCCCCCGCTCTGCGCTGTGGCTGGGCAGCGTTCCCCGGCGCCTCCCGCGCCCCGCTGGGCTGGGGCAGGCTTTCCTCCCCGCCCTGTCCCACCGCTCATCAGCCGCTTCCCTCCCCGCGCCTCTTTGGCAAGCGTCGTGGCCTGAAGCGTCCACACTGTTTGTCCCCGCTGTCTTTACCTCAGAGCTGTCATTGCCTTTACCTCTTGCAGCCCTCTCAGCCCATCATTTCGTAACTACTCCTCAATCGCTGCTGCTGTTACCTCAGTGAAGCCCGTCTCTGCCCGGTTCCCTGCTGGCCTCGGGGTAGCTGCTGTACCCCGTTCCTGTTCCCCCCCTGCTCTGACAGACCTCCCTGCCCAGCTTCTTTCCACCCCTCGCTTCAGTGCTGTCCTCAACTGCCGTAGCTCCTCGCCTCCTCGCTCCACACTGACCATTCCTGATCTCCTTAAGCAATCACTTCTGCTGGAGCTGTGGCTACTGACACAGTACCAATTGCTGTCTTGTGGCTCAATTCCAGCTCCCGTCATGGTGGGCCACTGCCACCCCTGTGCTCAAGCCCGCTGCCAAGTCAAGCCACCTGTTTAACATCAGCACAACACCCATTCTTAATGATACGCAGCTCTCCCGTGTCACAAGCGCTACTATATAGCTTCTCTTTATTATAATTTTAAAAATTATATTGCTGCTTATTAGAGGGTACATATAACAAATAAGGGGGGGTGTTTGTCTTTCCATTTCCAGCATGGTTCTTCCCCGTAGCCAGCTCTGCATCTGCCTCAGCCACGCCCTCTAATCACCATCACTGCATATATTCTTGATCTCAACCATTATAAGATGCCAGACTACTATCAGTGACTCCGTAGCTATCATGCCTCTGACACATTCACGCAGGCTTTCTCAGCTGTGGGAGGGGAGAATAAAGCATTTTTTAAAGGGGAAATAGATGGGAACAAGCAAAGAAAAATTATCTGCGTATCATCTGTTGCCCCACTCAAATACATGTTTATCCAATAATAATTATGAATGCATGGAGTGCCTAGGGAGCTGCACAGCTGGAACTGGACTGTTAAATCAGCAGAAAATGGAGAACACAAAAAACAAATAAAATATTAAAAAGCTAGAACAAAGCAGCAGCGCTGTTTATGGTAAAAGCAGCACCCAGCACATCAGTTATGCTTTCCACGCTAAAGGTTGCTTTGCTCTTCTAAAGCTTGTACCTTCTTTTTTCCCAGCTCACCTCACCACGGTCTGTGGTGGGGGGAGAAAGGCTATTGCTTTGGAAGTTACGATGTTGAAGGAGAAGTCAGTGAAAGAGGGGGAGCAGCTACAATGATGCTAATAAAGAAACCATAACTACAGCTTTACAGTAGCTTAAATGTAAGAGGAGGCACGGGATAGATGCTTTTTAGTGAAGAATGCCTGAAGAGACTGTTGTCTGAGTGACAGTTATGTGGTAGGTTCAGAACAAAAGCATGCCTTTAGGTCTTTCAGAATAATTCCATGTTTTGCATGTATTCCTGTGGCCTGTGATAGTGATGATTTATTAAATTTACTATTAAATTAAAACATTCTCTTATAATTTAGCAGCTGATTTATAGGCACAGCAGATGGCTCATCTCCTTTCGTTTATATCCTGAGAACTATCGTTTCTTGAATAATATTTTGTATAAACTTTATCCTCTTGGCGCATGAACTTGAAAAGTCCTGACTTGACTGATGGATTTTTTGGGGGTGGGTTTTTTGTGGGTTGGTTTGCTGCTGTTTGGTTGGGGTTGTTTTGAGGGGGAGGGGAGGTTTAGGACATTTGCTATAATAGTAATTTGATGAATACCCAGGTTTTAAGTGTTAAAGCTTGTGGCTGCTCTCCAGACTGAAAGTACCTTCACTTTTCTTGGCTCATCTCCAGAAACATATTGAAACGATAGACTTTTCTGCCATTGGGTATAAGTAAATGGTTTCTTGTTGATAGAGAATGGCATGTTTTTTTGGGGGGGGTGTTGTTTGTTTTCTTTGGGGGGGGCAATGCCATGGGTTTGCCTTGACTGGCTGGAAGAAAAGCAGAACCAATTGATGGGGGAGGAGGAGGGGGTACTGCATCTGCTGCCATCAGTCTGCGAGGAACAGAAAAGGAGCTTTAGTAGGAGACAAAAGCACATTTTATTTTCTCATCTAAAAGGCCATCCAGTGTTTTTACTCGTTTAACACACCTGGTGATACTGTTTATATAGAGAATGCACAATTCTATCTTTTTTGTTGGTTTTCTTGTGTGGCTTTTGGAGCATTGGTTTTGTGGGGCAGTATACTTCAGTGTGATCTGCCAATAACAGTTGTGTTGTGCTCTAACTCACAACTTGCAAACAGTAAGACAGATATTACGAACTTCCCAAAATGCCTGTGTAAGCAGACTGGGAGAAGTGTGTGTCATAGCCTTTTTGCAGGGAACTATCAGAAAAATTCAAGTAGGGGCCACTATGCTGTTTTTCAGGTGCAGTGAAAAGGTGGTGTCTTTGTTGTTTTCCCTTATGAAAGTCTGAAATGTGAGATAAAATACGTAAAGTAACTCAATGGTAAACACGAAAGCTTGAAGGCAATAGCTTTCTGTAACAGGGAGAATGTCTGGGGGTAACTTGGCTGAGGGTGTGTCTGTAAAGAGAACTACAGCTCCCAGGCATCTCCATTTCGCTGGGTGGTTCCTTTTGCGCATGTTTTCGCAGGACTTGATGTGTCGGTTTTCATGACACCACTCTCAAGTCCTGGAGGGAAAAAAAGAGCCACCAGGCAAACAGACTTCGAGACATAAAAATCACAGAATCAAATCTGAAGGTCAGATCTATGCTGGCTCTGGCTTCTTTTGTTTAGGAAAACACATTACCATCGTTTAAAGCCCTTGCTGTTGCAAAGGGATGTAAATTAGGTGGGTTTGGCGGTGGTGCCATTATGCCCTTTCAGTTCATGGTGTTGAAATGCAGCTTCCCCATGCAGCTGCTCATTAGGAACGTTGCCTTTTGAAGTTACCGTGAGAGCCAAACGGCTTTCAGGCCCCTCTGATACATTGCATTTATAAGTGGCTGAGGCAATAAATACTAAGTACCGGAATGAGATTTTTCTGTGGTTTTTAGTTCACAATATTGGTGCCTAAAGAAAGGGAAATAGCTAAAAATCCAGGATAAACTTAAGATTAAAATAATTTTTTTACTTACTGTTCAAGTCCAGTAGCTTCCACTCTATCTGTTGAAGATGCTATCCATACAGTGATGGAAGTATCCGTACAGGTACTCCTGCAGCTTCTAGACCTTCCAAGGATAAATGAAAGAAAAACTTGTGCCAAAACATGTTGAGCTGTACAGGGTAGATGGTGATGTATTTGAAAATGGCTGAGGTTACCTGACAGCTTCCCTTACAGCATTTTTTGAACCCTGTTATGGGCTTTGGCATCTAAGGTTGATTTTGTTCTATCACAGGCAATGTATGTATTACAGGTACTTTAGCAAAACTGCTGTTTGGACAAATGTAGAACATTAGTAGCCTTAGTCCTGATAGCTTCAGATCTTTAGGCAGCTGCTGATGGACGAGCTGGTTTTTGGGGAGTAGCTAACAATGGAAGGTTTATCCTGCTAAGCAAGTGCAAATTACTTCAAGACACCAGAGTCCTTCTCTGAAGAAGCAGCCGCTGTGGGATGTATAGTCACATAGTACTGTACTTAATAGCTGGATGAGTTACCCAGATTTTTAAGATTAGTAAGTCTTAACTTTCTACTGTATGTTCAAAATTAGACCTCAGATTTAAAAACAGGGGAGCTTTTCAGCTCAAGTCTACAATTGTTCGCTTTTTCTACAGTGCAGGTTCTGTGTTTCTTCCCTGTCCAGATAACTGAGGTACTAAAGGTCTGTGAGGCTCTGACTGTCCACAGAAGTCAGTAGTAAACTTGGCATCAGTTGGCTTTAAGCCAGGTCAGAGGGACCCAAAAACCAGGGAACGGCAGAAACTGATCCTACAGCTATTTCTGCTAGCAATTTGTAATCGCAGGGATGAAGCCCTATGTCTGTAAATCTGATGCAAGAAAATTAAGTTTAGGCTAGAGACAGTAATGTGATACGTGTCGTAGTTGATCTTGTAGCTATTTGCATCCTAGATCTTACGACAAGACAGATACAGAGCTCTGCAGGGTGTGTTGTGAAAACCGAGAGTTGCCTGATTTTGTACAAACTTGGTAGAACGATGTGGGAAATAATTTGGAAATCCATTGAAATGGTTATTAATTTCTTAGGATGGAGAGACCATTTGATTTATTTTCAGTTAAAACACATATCCATCACCCTATCAGGTTATTGTTTGTCAGGACAGAATATATATAAAGAAACTCTTGACTGTTTTAAGTGTTCCAGGATGGTCAATCTCATAATGTCTTGAATAAAATTATTTTTGTTTTCTTTATGGATATGTTTTTAAGATTGTTACAACAATTAGGTCTTTGTAAATCAGGGTAGGTACTTTTCACAGTTTGTTACTGAGTTTAAAAGTACACAAGACAGGTTAATTTTCTTAAAATCCATCTTCTCAGCACGGTGAGGCCGCATTTGGTGTGCTGTATCTGATTCTGGGCTCCCCAGTAAAAAAAAGATATGGACTTACTGGAGTGAGTCCAGTGAAGGGCCACAAAGATGGTTGAAGGGATGGGAGCATCTTTTGTATGAGGAGGGGCTGAGAAAGGCTGAGACTGTTTAGCCTGGGAAAGAGGGGACTTGAGGGAATCTTAATCAATGTGGATAAATACCTGATGGGAGGGAATGCAGAAGGAAACCAGGCTTAGTGATGCCCAGTGCCAGGACAACAGGTGCAAACTGGAATACAGGAAATCCCGTCTGAACATAAGAAAACAGATCAACCCCCTTTTATTGTGAGGGTGGTAGCTGAATCCTGGAACAGGTTGCTCAGAAAGATGGTGGAGCCTCCATCCACAGAGGCATTCAAACCCCATCTGGACAGACTCCTGGGTAACCTGCTGTAGCTGCCTCCCCCGTGGCACTAGATGATCTCGAGAGGTCCCTTCCGATGGGTTCCAATGATTCTGTGATTTTAGTACAGCTACTGCTATAAAAATAGTTGTAATAGATGCTTATTTGAATATTTAATTTACTTTTTTCATTTTTTGTTTATATCAGTGGTAAGTATCAACCTTGAAATCTTTACGTTAAACAAGAACGTTAATTATTGCCTACTGCTTTATCTTTAATAATAATTTGCCCTGTTGGTAACTTGAAATGCCTTTCCAAAGACATGAACGTGAGCGTTTAAACCTGTGTGAGAAGGTTGGGAAGTGTGTGAAATAAAGGATGAGAATAAGAAATGAGTCAGTTAACATATTCAGACTACATTTTGAGCTCAGTTTGGGCAGAGTATGGTACATTGGCACTTGAAATGAAATGTCCTTTCCATAAGAGTCCTGGCTGAGTTGTACATAGAAAGTGTGGTTGATGAGAAGTAGTGATGAAAATTTTATGCAATGGAAATAGAGAATCAGTGTCTCCAAATCTGAATGGACTTTTCCAGATGTTTCATGTATCTCTTGTCCCAAAAGCAACTATATAAAAAAATACTTTAGATGTTACTGCAATGGAACTGCAGTGTATTCATACAGACGTTAGTTATTTGTCACTGAAATTAGTTTGTAGTGTTGTAAACTTTCTTGTTTTATTTTAAAAAAACCCTAAAAATTTATTTTTTTAAAAGAAGTGCAGTTATTTACAGTGGGTTTTAAATGCAGCCCTTTTAACGTGAAGATTGATATACATTAAGGATTCAAAAATTTAAATCCTTTTTTTTTTTTTTTTCAGTGACTTCATATCTAGGGTGTCCAAGGCTGCATTTAAATATGATACAAAAGATGAACAGCCATTTGGTGTTGTTTACACAATATTGGCAAATTGGTCTTAATGTGCGGTATTATTCCATAATCTTATGTTTAAAATAAACACTGGAAATAATTGAAGAAACCTCAGAATTTGGAAATGCTTGTTGGTGGTTCTTCACCTCCCACTAAAAAGCAGGCTGTCTTTGCATATTAATCACTCTTTCAAAGGAAGTTTGCCTTATTTGCATTGTGCATGCACTGAGGAGTCCCATAGTGTGCCTGAGAAAAAAAAAGGGGGGGGGGGCGGATTGGAACTGTTGTTCTCAAAAGGGTTTTTATTCCATTCAAGTGGAAAGACTGAATGCAGGAGAATTAGCTTAGTGTTTTGTGGAAGAACAGTCCCATTTGGTCATTGCATTTCATGTGGAGCAGTCCTGGCTTATGAGGAGTCTGAACACTGGGGGTAGGGTTAAGAGGGGAGTGAGTCATCATTGTATGATGTAATCTACAGGATGCAAGATACTCTCAATTAAATATACAAATACTCTGTGGATTAGCGGGCAATTAGGATTTAAAACAAAATATTGGTGAAATGTTTAGAGTTTGCCTTTTCTGAATACAGCAGCCGAAACTCTAGGTCTTGATCCCTTTGGAAAACATGGGGAAGATGTAAAGGTTGGGGAAATTTTCAGGTTGTGTAAGTTCTGGAATAACAAGATTTCTTAGGCCTGCATCACTTCTTTGGTAATGTGGGTTTACGTTCCTTCAGCTGTTACTTTGGAGCAGTGTGGGGTGACGTGTTAATGAGTCTTGCTACCTTTGTCTTACTCTTTCTGTTCTGGCTGCAAATGCAGGAAGGGTGAGCCTTTCTGTTCCTTTTACATTAGACATCCTTGTATAAGCAAGGAAGGTGACTGATAGTCTCAGAAAACCTCAAAACTTTTTATTTGAAGATTTTGAAACATGAACTTTAGGCAATGGTGGAGGTGTTTTGGTGAGTGATAGCTCTCAAATTATTTTGCTTCGTATTCTAAATGAGAAGATGTACAGATAAAAGATGCATGTGTGTGTAAGTATATATGTGTGCGTATATACATAGTACACTATAGTGGGAATTATATTTTGAAAGGAGCTGTGGCACAATGAGTAAGAGTATTGGCCTGCAAGCTGAGGCTGTGACTGTGGTGGTTATGAGCAGCATTTTCAACAGCTTCTGTTGTAAGTACAGGTGAAACCTAAACTATTCCTGTGGTGACACTGTTTCTGCTGAACTCAGTGGAGAAATAAAGACATCTGTTGGAGGGAGAAATGCAGCTCAGACAACTAATATAATCATTGTACTTCCCAAATCCAGATGTTATCATATATTTGTGTTTAATCAGTGATGCTGAGCTCTACTGTTTGCTGAAGTCCTTGGTATCTTTTTGCTTTTGCTTATCCTTGCATTAACGACAACTTGGGCATATTTTCTTACACTGAAATAACTTCAATTCGTTCTGCTAGAAAAATATCAGATAGTTTCCTTTTAATGTGAAACGCACGAGGTTCGGAGGGAAGTAGTGTAAACCAGTAAGAATTTTAGAAACAGTTATCCTGTGAACTGAAGAGAGCAGAAAAATCTTGAGTGGTGATGTTCTGGCTGGGATAAAGTTGATTTTAACTTGAAAAAGTCTTTCCAGAAATTAATCACAGAATGCAGCTTTTGGTGTTTTTATTGTTGCCATCTGTAGTACTAAATGATAGCTTCCTGGCTGAAAAGAGAGGGGGGTTTTTGGTTGTGAACATGAGGAATTTTTTTGTGTAAATTTGGTAATGGTATTAATGTAAGAAAACACGAAGAGCATTCTTCTGATAAACTTTAGTGTTTTTTTGTATTTTGGTGAGAATGGTTGGGTTTACGATATATGTGTGCAAGTGCATATATTCTAGGGTAGGAATTGAAAGATTTTCATGAGGTATCAAAGCTTTGCCTGTATGTCATTGCGGTTACCACACCAACAACCAGAAGTAAAAAACCCCAAACCATCTATGCAATACACTTTCCATTATGCTGAGCATTTATTTTCTTCATATGTTTATGTAAAACACATTGCCCTTCCAGTGTTTAGAGGTTAAGTGTAGTAGCAAATAATATGTACAACTAATGTTGATGTTACATTTCCATCTGTGATGCATTTTAAGGATAGCTGCCTTAATATTTAGTTGCTGAATTGTTGTGCAAGCTGTGACATTGTCAGGCTAAAACAATGCATTTATACAGTGCACTCCTGTGTGTACTTCGAAAGCCCTACAAATAACCCTTTTAAAACTCTCTGGCTGTGGGTATAAATAACACGTATCAATATGCTTAAAACATTCGTTTCGTGTAGTTCAGGATCTAGCATGCAAAATGCATGCTCACAGTATTGGCTAATTATAATTTTTCAAGAACTTCATTTTGTGTTTTTGAATATGTTAATACTGAGAGAAACAGTCATCAGACACTTGTGTATACCATTTCAGAAAAATATAATCAACAGCTGCTTGTCCAAGTAACTTATTAAATTATTATAAGCCTGCAAAATTGAAAAGAACAGACTACTGTAACCATATTTCAGTTGTTGTGTTTTCAAAAGATAATCCCTTAGAAGTATAACATGCTTTTAGGGGTTGTGAACAGACACAGAGAATTACTCCATAGTCCCCTAAATCCTTCGGGTTTAATCTCTTCATGATCTGTGGGATGCAACTTGAAGGCATTTAGCATTTATTATCTAGTTCCTAGTGGCTGGTATTTGTTAGGAAAAAACAGGCATACTGGAATACTATTAAGAAAATAAAATGTGTATGTGTGTGTGTTATGGACACTTAGTCTGCAAGAAAGCCATCATAAGTGAAAATCTTAAGGAATACCATGAAGAGGTGTGAATCCTATTTAGCTTCTCTCCCTAGTAATCACTAGAATTCTGAGTGGTCATTTCTCGGTCCCTTCTATCATTATTGAGCCGTGGCTAAATACAGACCTTGTTTCACATCTGTAAAGCTTCTCTAGCTGTGTTCAGCTCACTAGCATTTTTCATGTTCTACCTATTGTCCTTCTGCAGCTGGACACGTCCACAAGAAAAAGAAAGAACGTTGTTTATCTTTCAGTTCTGTACCGATTGCTTGTTTATTATTGTAGAGATTTTGTATCTACAATTTAAAAGCTGGTTGGCTGCAGATTTTTTTCAGCCTTCGTCTTTAAGCTGAGTTTTGCTTAAGAGAAACTCATGGCCTGCAAGAAGAAGAATGGCATATGGAGTAGAGATTTCATTTCATATGGATTCGTTTCCTAGCTTTGCCCTTGTGGTTTTTTGTGGCTGGGCTTTGGCCAGTCAGCTCTATCATTTTTCCTCCATTTCTGAATATTTCATAAAATACTTCATTTTCTACAAGCTAAATTTAGAGTCGTTTGTGCTTTATAGACAAAAATAATGCAAAGACTGAAGTGCTGCAGCGTATGCTTGTGTTTGTATCTAGGAAAAGACTGTAATTTTCCACTTCAAGCTAGCATGAATGTTAGCTCTAGATTAAGGCTATGCTGAGAAATGTTTCTGTTTCAATAGAATAAAAGTTATTTTGTCTAGGTACTTGAAAATGGGGGTTTCTGTTGGTAGGATGCCTTTATTCCTGGCAAAGAAGTGTGGGTTTTATGGTCACGCTCTTGTTCGGTTTGTGTGGTATCAGTCATTAGGAGGTAACTCCTGCGCTCAGGCCTGTGTGCGAAGCTGTTCTCTCCATCAGTGACAGTCGTATGTAATAGTCAGGAAGGAACTTGTCTCCCCTGTTCTGAGATCCTGCACTGAGGGATCACGTCAAGCGGGCACCCTGTCAACGTGGTTACTGCGGGAGGTTCAGAGTG
Organism: Strix uralensis; assembly: GCF_047716275.1. Classification (NCBI taxonomy): domain Eukaryota; kingdom Metazoa; phylum Chordata; class Aves; order Strigiformes; family Strigidae; genus Strix; species Strix uralensis. The sequence goes on along the minus strand of NC_133997.1, from coordinate 1,847,240 downwards.
ATTACTGGAGTAAAGCTGGGTGTAGATCTGCAGACTGGCCAAAGACTGCACTTTTCAAATAGGTGGCCATTCCTGTGAGTTGTGCCAATCTTTTGTACACCTGCTGAAAAAAAATAGGGATTTAATTGAAAGGGGAAAAAAGTAGCCTTATGGGGAAGCATTTTTTTCCACATAGGACCCGCCTTACTGCTCTCACTAAAATTCATTTGACCTGCTGTTTCCAATAACGATTTGCTATGGGTGGTTAGGCAGAAGTATAGAAAATGCATGTATACAGGGATCTTCTCCTTGCTCGATGCTCTCAGCTCTTTTAAATAGTAGTACTGTTAGTATTTAAAACACTTAGTCTGTCAACATTTCATAGTATTTCACATTCACGTTCTCATCTATTGTAAGAACGAAAATCTTCCTCTTATCACCAGCAGATCTGAACATCATCAAGTAATGCTTTAAGCAAACTCATACATGTCTGGTTTATTCTTTTACTCAGTCTCTCTGCCAGAAGATAACTTGCAGTGTATTGAAGTGTTTTAATTGGACTCTTTTTTTTTTTTTTTTTAAATACACATTTTCTGAAGTAGTCGGCTTGCCATTATTTTGCTAAATAGACATTGAATACTCAGGTTAAAAAGATGCCCTTTGTAGTTGAGGCAAAAGTTGTTGAAACAACATGGGACGTGTGTTTACCTTGTATTTTTCCTGTACTCTGTGCGTAGTCACATGGCAAACACACTTCAGATATTTCTTTTTATCAATAACAATGGTTTGTGTTTGCTTGTACAACAGTAGTAGAAATAAACTTCTTAGACACAAGCTTGTTGGTTTTCTGCTTGCATAAGCAATAAGTTTTATTGCTAAAATAATAATTTGTGTTTAATGAGAAAACTTGCTAAATGCCGTATTGTTCTCATAATAGCAATAAACGAAAGCAGACTTTTTAATATATACACTTAAGTTTCTGATAACCTGACTCCCTTTCAGTTACTGTCTACCTTTTGAAAACGTGAATCCCCCAAGAAAAGACCAGTTATCTATAGATGAAAGTCCTAGTGTATTCTGACTGCAAAACTCATTTTGGTTAAAAGAAACTGTGTATGGAGAATACTTGTTTTATGAGACGGACCTAGATTTAAATGAAATCACAAGCCAGACGTGTACCAAGTTGTTGACCATTTTTGTTGCAGTTACCCACGAACTGAAGATTCTGTTGTCTTACAGCTGTGTAGCTAGCTGCAGCACTGTCAGGCCTAGAGAATGATTAGTGCCATATTCAGAAGCTGGAGTTGTTTCTCATGAACCTATAATTGGTACATGCAAATAAGACTTGAGATAAAAATAGCCAATTCCAGGCTAACTTATTTTGTGTGCTAAGGCACTGCGTTATTTCTGTAATTCTGCAATGTTTTTTGTGTGCAAATGCAGTTGTGATTTATTATTTACTGGCACATACAGAAGTACCTGCAAGTATTCAAAAATAAAGGATAAAGATATTTTCTTATCAAGTGTATGGTTTTATCTTATCTCTTTTTACTTGAAGATTGCAGTGAGTAGTGAGACCAGAAGAATTTAGTTGAAGTGGTGAGTGAAAGCAGTGCTACTGATTCCCTTGGAATTTAGCACTTTAAATGGATTAGAACTAAAAATACCTCTGCCTGACATTGCATCAGATCCGGAAGCGTTCTAAAGTGTCTGCATTTACATATTTGATGAAAATTTTAAAAGATTTCCACATTTGAGCTAAATGATAGCATTGTAAATGAGAGCTCTTTGGGAATCAGTATTCATACTGGAACATCTGAATGTTGGACATCATTGTAAAATTAATTTGTATTTTCCTAAAGTGGTAGCCTATAGAACAAACATTTCAGAAATGAAATATAATCTTTGTTATATACAGGATGTATAATTCACTCCTTAGATATTTGGAAGCCTTAACAAGAATTAACCTCCTTTTGTAACTCTGGGCTGGTGTGGTATCTTGGCCATATCTTACTATTTCATGTGTAACGGTGCATTGTGCGTCCTGTTTTGAAGTATTTACTTCTGCTCTGTTTGCAGTCTTCTGTACCTTTGCAAAATGAGTAAAATGTAGGGACATGAGAAAAGAATGCATAGCCTACACCAACAAAAAAATTACAGAAATCGGAAGCAAGTCCAGTGAAATGGGGGCGGCTTTGGTTATGCTGCTGCTTTATGTATCACGTTAGACATTGGAAGACGACATTGTATCATCTGATTTACTTCTTCCTCATTTGGGACGTGGCACCTAACATGCCATAGGACGTTTTTGTGCAGCTGGCCTCAGAAATTATATGTTTTGAGATGTATTTGTTTTTTAAGAGTCAGTTGTTAAGAGAAGTAAGGCAAAAGATCTAGAATGGTTTGGGGTTTTCTTCTGCACTGTGTTTCTCTCCTGTCCTGTGTGAAGAATACTGGGGAAGGCTGGTCACCTTGCGTTCCTCATGCCTTATGAATGGGGGACAATGATATTTCTTTATGCGTTTCAAACCAATTCTGAACATATGTTAACAAAGATAATGTTACATAGAGGAACAATCTTAAATCTTACAGAAGCAGGAAGGCTCGTATAAATGTTGCTTGAATTAACTCACACAGGAATGGATTAATGGTAATAGTTTTTACTTTCATATAGCAGATAAATGATCTCAGTGCCCTGGCAGAAGGGCTGAAACAGAGAAATACATAATCACACAATAGTAATTTTTTTTTTTATTAAGATGCAATGATATCACTATGTTAAACTTCCCTATGCATTCTTATTTTCAAAGCTGCTGGAAAAAGTTATAAATTGATGCAATATTTTTTTCCATTACACTGTGAACATTTCTGTTAGTTTTTGGCCCCTATTCTAACTGCAGAACTATTGGCTGCGTGCTGGCTCAGTAGCTCTACAGATGAGTTTCTGCTGACGTTGAAGACATGTATTGGTCTTCGTTTGTTGCTTCTGCAGATTTCTAAAAGTTGGGGAAGACTTAAGTGCATGTTATACTGATGTATCTGACTGATCAGCTGTGTGCGCTGCAGGGAGGATCTGTCGAGTTGCTTCTGCTTCCATTTCATTTAGATGTTTGTAGAGGGCATAGAGTAAAGACAGTGCAGTAAAAGACAGGTAAGATTTGAAAGCTCTGATCCAGGTTAACATGTTGAACTCCACTAGGTGGCACTAATTTATTGTTCTGTGAAAGTTGCTTTCTGTGGAAAAAAACACCAAATGCGGTTTGTGAATTATGGTGGGAGATTTTTACTTTTGGAATAGGAGGCATAAATAAGATGATGATGATCAGTAATACTTCTCTGTTTATCTTGTGTATACATGTACGGTATCCTTCATGACCCTGTGCTTTTGAAGTGGAGTAATGAACTGATAGTTGGGATTGGATTGGCAAATCTTAAGCATATTTTTTAAAATATTTAGAACTGGGAAGATATATAAGAAATACCTGCCTAGTTTTTTTTTTTTTATCCTCTTTGCTTAAACATCCTTTGCTGATGTTAAAGACAAGAAATTGGTGTGATGTATTGGTGCAGGCAGCATTTGTTGGACAGCTAGGTTTTCCATAATTGTGTCTCGAAACATCTCAGCATTCAGAAGGTTGGTCTGATAAGGAGAAGAGTTTTTCTGGTGGATTATGATCATACAAGTACTGGCTTTGGTTAGCATCAAAATGATTTTGGTGGGATAGTGGTGAAGGGCATTGGATATGACATGAGTGTGTTTTATTCCAGCACTAAGGGTAGAAATGGCCGTGGCAGTTATTTTTGTAAAGTTGATACACAGAGAGTTCTCAGCAAGGATCTTCTGTGTCCTGCTGAGCCAAGCTCTCCATGCACTGGACAAAGATGACAGCTTAATCAGGGGAGCTAGACTGGTATGTTCCCTTGCCATCCTTGAAAATGGTGTTCTGAGAAGGAGATTTGGAGTAGTCTTTGACTCAGTTAACAGTCGACTGTTTTTGGCTTGCTGGGAAGAAATTTCCCTTTGCAATTGGCAGACTGTGTAGCTGGGACAGGGAACTTTGTCTGCAAAAGCTGTAGGTGTTCTGCTGATTGTGGTTGTGTCAGGGTAGAAAATTAGTTCTACTGATCTGAGGAGGGCATGCAGTAACTTAACCTCTCTTATCTTTTTCTGCATTGTCTGTGCCATCAGATGCTGCCTTGGATGGCACTGTAAATGCATGAGTCTCATATGGACCTTGGTTTCAAGCCAGTAGGGGACATTCTTAGGATGCTATATGAGAATAAATTTTGAACAAGGCTTTGTTCTACGGAACAGTACCTTATTTTCTTCATCTGGTCTTATTTTCCATCAAGCTGAGGGGGAGCTATAAGCAGTGTTGCAGTTTTGCCTCAGGTGACTTTGAATCCAGAACTGGTGGGTGTTTTAAACTGGTGATGCACAAGAGAAACGGAGCTTCTCTTCGGATTTTTGTCTGAACTCAAGAGCTCTTGCTCTTCTGCTTTGAGAGTATGTAGAGGTCCATCTCCAGTCTCACACTGCCCCCCGCCCCCCCCCCCCCCCCCCCCCCCCCGAAGTAAAGGCTACGTATTTCATCTGTCTTCCTGGCAAGTGATTTGCAAGTAAGTGGTCTTTCAAAGAAAACAGGTTCCATTTTGCCATAGAAGATATCTGCTTTATGTCTGGCTTGTGTTTGAAGGGATGAAGTCTTCCAGGAGAACCTGGAGTCTCAGAGAAGTATAAAATCTGATAGTAAATCGCCAACCATTTATCAGTATCGTAGATGTTGAATGGTTTGTACCATCAGCCTTCTGATCCTTCAGTTGTACTTCTTAGAGTTGTGTGTAGGATTTATGGCAGCTGCCCACTGAACTGTGATTTCCCCAGGGACTTGCTGTGCTGCTGGGATAGGTCAATGCACTTTTCCAACAGCTGGTGGCTTTGTCTCCTCCTGTCTGGCATGGGGTTTTTCCATAGTACTGAAAAATGAGTTTCGCATCTGCAACCAGTTTTTAGGATCTGAAATCTTAGTCCAGTGCCAGCCAGCTCTTTGATGAACTTATTCATGAGACAGGGCAAGGGCAGGTTTAAAACCCAAATGACAAGACTGTAACTCTTCAAAATGTGTATCAAGATGTTTGCACGGACAGTGGCTTAATCAGACAAGACACTACGGTGATGCACATGAGGGAATTGAAATACATTTCTGTTTAGTTGGCAGTTTGCCTCCAGGCATTTATGTTTTAAGTACCATGAAACGTTTTGATTTATGTGTTGATATTCTTTGTCTGGTTTAGGGTTTGTTGTAGGTTGTTTGGTTTTGTCATTTTTTTTTTTTCCTCTTAAACTGTAGATTCAATTGTTAGTCTGGTTCTTAATACATAATTATAGTTATCTTTCACCAGGCGTAGTGCACTGCAATCTGCATGGACTCCTTCCAGTGAAAATGACAGTGTTTTTTAAAAATTTCTCTTTTCCCTCTTGATGTCATTAATTTTTACATAAATTTATGTGCTTTAAGAATTTAACCCTTTGTGAGGAGGCGGTTGGTGGTATGTCATGGCTTTGAAGCTTAGGCTTGTCCAAACGGTTCAGGTTTCATTTTTAGTGTAGCTTTGTTTTAGTGATGCAAAGATTTTCCTATGAATTGAAATGGCATGTAGGTAAATGCTGTAAAAATCCCACAACACACATAGTGTTTTCCAACAGTATATAAAAGGTGCGGGCTGATAAAATGGTAATTGTTTGAATCTTATTCAGGTGTACATTATCAAATAAGGATTTTTACAGACTCTTGAAAATATATTACCCTTCTGGGTTATAATCAGTATATTTCCTAGTGACATTTTTCCACTGCCATTTTTTTCTTCTCCAAAATTTCTGTATATTTAACAATTTGAAGTTTTGATATTACCATTCTAGATATGACTGTATAAATGCATTGTTTATAACTTTTATCATGTCAAGTGTGGCTACAAGTGCTTGGGAATAGCTGATGGGGACCGGATGCCTGCTGTTCTTTGGACATATCACAAATCTAATTGTAAATCAGCCTAAAAGGGGAAATTTACTGAAGCGTATCTAGGTCTGTTTGATTTGTTCTGTTGGGATAATCAATCAGGACTGATGATGGAGGTGGGTAGAGACGTGGAGGGGGGGTGTGGACAATGAGTACAAGGTCTGTTTTCCAGAACAGAAGGTGGAATAGTAATTTATTATCTGACATTCTTTGAAAACAGATGGAAAATACTATGCTTATAAATTTGCAAGGGAAACAATTCTGGAAGCAGGCTTTGCATATGTCCTCCTCCCCCCCCCCCCCCCTTTTTCTTTGCATGCTTAGAAAAACAGAACACTTAAGTCCTTCCTTGTTATTTGAAGCAAACTTGTTTGGTGTTGAGCTGAGTCCTGCTGTTGGGATGGACAGCATGTATAAGAAGACCCCAAGCAATCCAACCTAAATGTGTTAAATAGATTGAAGAAGTGTGAATAAAATAAGAATGGCTGACAAGTACAATGAATTCAGTGAATTATGCATAATTCTCATAGTACAATTTGCATTTTTTTAATGTGACACAGGGCAGTAGCAGGGAGCTCTGTACTGGAGATAATTATCTTGTGAAGAAAGAGGAGTTGTTAAAGGCTAAAAATGCCTACTATTTTTAAAAACGAACAGTTGAATAAATGACATGTGAATCAGCAGGCAATGCCTGTGCCCATTTACAGTAATGGCACATTTGTGTACTCTACGGTGGTTTGGTTTTACTTGTTTGTGGCTTTTTCCAAGGTGACTATTAATTTAGTCTTGATTCTTGTGTTACTTTCATCATAGTATTTTACTTCTGTGACAACATGAATGTGTACTGCTTTTTTTTTTTTCCTCTAGTGAGTGTAAATGACAGAGGTAATTCTCATCCTCTGCAAATTAAAAGAAACTGATGCTGGGTTTAACATCGTTGGTGTAACAGTGTGGTCTGCTGTAGATGGAGTGCAGATGAGAGTATTTGTGCATTATGAATTTGTTTCTTGTGGTAAGTGCGTGCCCTCTGGGTGTCTGCCTTATAGTCTTCAGACTGTGATCAGACATTACAGAAGTTCCTAAAGGCCACAAAATGTACAGATAGTATAGAAACAGCAGTAAGTGTTTATGATCGAAGCTAGTTACTCTGCCTGTGTCAGCTAGTGGCTTTTTCTATTGTAGAATCAGGGAAGAGTGGTAAAAGTCTTCAGAAGGCAATTTAAGGTGTGGAATGGGATAGATGGTTACTTAACCTAAGTACTTTGAATGCTCTGTGAGGACATCTGTCCCATTCCACTGTCTGGGAAGTCTGGGCACCCTTGGCGTTGGTTTGAGCTGCTGTGTTAGATGATGTGAGTACTTTGTTAAATGCACAACTTGGCAGAGTGGCCCCTCAGAGCACCTGGAGGGATGAAATAACTGCTCACAAGGTCTTGTAGCTATGGAGGATTCTCCAAGAATCTCCCAATTCCTGGGCATGTGGGATTGCATCAGAAATGTTTGGCTTTGAGATTTCAATTTACAACTCTGAAGGCAACTCAAGTTAATGTTTGTTTGGTTTTGTTTTTTCCTTCTAATTAACAAAGAAAAACGCATAGCATGAGTGTTAACAATAGATGAAGTAAAAAAATCATGCCTTCATGCATTTACAGTGCATTTCCATTTTAATGGAAGGCTTCAGTATCAACCACATGTGCTCTGTCATTCTTGTTTATAGTTTATTGTCATCATTTGAATGTTAATTTTAACCTCTGAAGCTCTGACTTACTCTTTCTGGTTTTGATCATAAGAGGTCACATTTCCTTTTTTCTTCTTTCATATATTTCTTCCTCTTTTGCATAGAAAAAGCAGAAAAGAGGAAAGATGACAATGCAGTTATTTCTGACCAAAAGCTTAAGCAGGTCCTATATGAGCCTTGTCTAATTCATTCTAGATTACTGCTTTAGAATTAGAAAATTGTTTTAAATTGTGACGTCATTTCCAATTAATCAAATTTAGCCATAAGCTCACATGTTCCCTTGAGCACTTGCCCATTATGAACAGCTGCATCATGTGCTTTGATGTCTTGGAGAGACAACGGGATCACTGTTCTGACTTCAAACTGCTTTTCCTTGCTGTTTTCTTTGTTTGGCGTTAGGTTTATGGTATTGCATAAGATGCAAGGGAGAACACTTGATGTAGATCTTTGGCAGGAAATTGCTTAGAAATTTAAACTTCAGTACTGTGTCAGAATTTTAGCAGACGTGCATTTTAAGGGCAGCTAAACTTTTATGTTAGCACTTTTAATGCTAACAAACAAATGAGAATGAAGGGGAAAATCATCCTTGAAGGGGAAAATATCCAGCTTAATTCAGAGGAAGGTGTGCTGAAGAGGGGGAAAAACTTCTAGTATAGATGGAGAGAGCTGAGAGTCAGTTTCAGGAAAAGTTCTCATCAGAGTGACATTGCTTGTGCATAGATAAAATGCAGCTATTCCTGTCTGGTGTTTCAGTGAATATGCACGTGTTTTCCTGTAGTATTTTACAAAGTGGACAGGCCTGAATGTGTGGAGAGAACTGGGTAATTCACTCCTGCTTTGTGCATGTGAAGGGAGTCTCTTTGTGCAGAAAATTGTTATTTCTTGCACTCAAAGTTAAGTGCGTTAAAAAACAGCAAGAAGACCAGAGATAATGGATCTATCAGTTAATTACGTTTGTAAGAAGGGGGAAGCAATTGCTTTGGGAGGGATGGGGAGGAGATAAAAGAAGCACCATCACAGTGGTTTGGGTTAAGGTTTGGAGCTGGTGTAACGTAACAGTAGAAGATTTTTCTTTTTCTCACTAAATGGTCTCCTTACTTGCCTAATACATCCAAAAATTGTGGCAGATATGTGCCGAAAACTGGGCTTGGCAACAGGAGATTGAAAAGCTTTCATTGCTTAACATCTGCGTAAAAGAGAAAAGATTGCATGAGATGACGATACCTCTGTCGTGTTGGGGTGTATGGATAGGCAGTCTGATGGAAAGTAACAGTGGCTGTCAACTTTCAGAAGCAGTGACTCAAGGTGTGAAGTCCTGATTGATATCCCTTAAATGGTTGCAAAGGTAACAATTATCCTGTATTTAAAAACAGTGGTGGAACATCTAGATACTGAGGACTGCTTTTATTCTGTTGTGTTTGTATGTTCCTCACACTGGCAGTATGGAGAAGTGATTCTGGTGGTCTTCTTTAGGTGCTGTAGTTCATAAAATAGACTGCTTGAATTCTGAAAAAGGATGTAAACATGGAATGTAAAACATGGATAGCAAGAAGAAACTGCAGAAGGCAACTATTGACCACTGTGTGGTTTTCTTCTTACAAGGGGATTTGAAGTACTGTTACTTTATTCCCCCAAAGCATAGCAGAATAGAATAGTTCAGTTAGAAGGGACATACAACAATCATCTAGTCCAACTGCCTGACCACCTCAGGGCTAAACAAAAGGTAAAGCATGTTACTGAGGGCATTGTCCAAATGCCTCTTACACCCTGACAGGCGTGGGACATCCATCACCTCTCTAGGAAGCCTGTTCCAGTGTCTGAGCACCCTCTCAGTAAAGAAATCCTTCCTAATGTCCAGTCTAAACCTCCCCTGAGGCAGCTTTGAACCATTCCCACGCATCCTATCACTGGATCCCAGGGAGAAGAGCTCAGCACGTCCCCTCCTCAGGAAGCTGTAGAGAGCCATGAGGTCGCCCCTCAGCCTCCTTTTCTCCAGACTAGACAAGTCCAAAGTCCTCGGCCGCTCCTCACTGGACATTCCTTCCAGCCCTCTCACCAGCTTTGTTGGCCTCCTCTAGACACATCCAAGGACCTTTGCATCCTTCTTAAATTGTGGGGCTCAAAACTGCCCACAGTACTCAAGGTGAGGCCACACCAACACTGAATGCAGTGGGATAATCCCCTCTGTGACCGGGGTGTGTTTGATGCCCCCCAGGGTGCGGTTTGCCCTCTGGGCTGCCAGGGCACACTGAGTCCTGCTGAGCTGCTGCCCACCAGCACCCCCAGATCCCTTTCTGCAGGGCTGCTCTCCAGCCACTCCCCTCCCAGTTTATACTTGTGCCTGGCACTACTCCGGCCCAGATGCAGGATCTGGCATTTGTTGTTGTTAAATGTCACGCCACTGATGATTGCCCAGTGCTCCAGTCTATCTGGATCCCTCTGCAAGGCCTGTTTTAAATTCAGGGATTTCTGTGGGGGATTGGACGGTTGTATCTGACTATTAGGTTTCAAGGAAGCTTAAAATACATTCTCATTTATATTTTAAACAGTAATATTTTTTTTTTTCAGAATCATAGTGAGTCATGTTCTCATAGGGTTTTTCTTGTTGTTTAACTAAATGACAGAACTGACTAAATTCATGTTTTCATGCGTATACGAGATACCACATTTCTTGTACCATCTGTTACCAAACTTCGTGAGTTTGTTTTTACCAGTTTGCAGCAATTTTAGGAAGAGTAGGGAAAATAGAGCAGGTGATTAAAAGTAAAGCTCAAGTGGAACATCAGTGATGCAAAGCATTGCATGCATTTCCTTGGTAGTGTAATGATCAGGGAAGGCCAAGTATCTGGTCTGGGTTTTAAGTATGCTCATCAGCCTCTCACGGAAGATGATTTTACTCAAAAATTATTCTGACAAAAACTACAAATCAGTCACTGTATTTGCCCTGTCAACCATTTTTTTTAAAAAAATCGTTTATTTCTGTAATTGCAGCACATTATCTCTATTCTGATGAAGTAAAGGATTAGGATGTCCCAGGAGGTACTGGCTGACAACAAAATCACCTTGCATGTTCTCATTCAGGAACAGGCCTCCTGAGTGTGTTTTTTAATGCGTTTACACAGTAGAAAGATACATCGTTCTTTACACAAACAGTTGCTAGCTTGTGCGATTTTGGAGCTCTCTGGTTGGACAGAAGTTTTTGCTTGCTGTGGTAGTTGTCATTTGGTTTTGACTTTTTCTTCAATAGGTACAAAAAAAAAATTAATTATTTGTGTATTAGTGGTATAAAGCTTCCACTTAATTGTTTGATACAGATGGTCTTTGAAACAGACTTTTGAGGAAGTACAATCAAAACACGAAGGAACAAAGCTTAGTGGTTTTCCCCCAAGAAAATGCTTCTTTACAAAACTCAAATACACTGTCATTTACGAGTCAGTACTGTTTTTAGGAAGAAGTTTGATTGGACATTACTCCAGAGTTTAAATTATCTTTGGTTACTGTGGATATTTATAACTGTGCAGCTGCAGTGCATGTTACAGTGCAGGAGTGAAGGTGGAATGTTGTAAACTTCATGTTTACCATCTCTGAGGTTCCTCTTGTAACTGTAGTTCTTAGATTCTTCTCCACACACTGAAAGAGACATAAATTCTGGTGGTGCTTTGGTTTGAATACAAGTGTGCAGTCCTTTTAAAAACGATGTTTATTTACTGAAGAGATGCAGTCAGGAGTTGAATCCTCCGTTGCTAGAGATGTCAATGGCGGGATGTTGTCTATGTCTGACCAGGCGATTCTGTAGGTCGGGGTTTATTTACGGAGTTACCAGCCTGCTTGCCCTCACCCATGGTTTGCTTTCATTGGTGTAAGACCTAGAAGGCGCCTGGAGTCAGATGAGGGGTGGATGTCTTTTGGTGTAGCTGCATTAGGCACAGTTCCTATCAGCTGAGTATCCTGCCTACAGCTCTTGTTTCTGTAGAGCCAATTTTGTCCTCAATTTAATGGGGCACTTTTTTCAAATAGTCAGTTAGCAAGATTTGATTTTTATCTTTTTCTGTTACAAATTTTAGCAGACAAATTCTACCTACAGTTGAGATTCTCTGACCCTACTAACTTATGCACTAAATATTTTTTCCCCCTTACTTTATGGCAGCCTAAGTACATGTGCATTAAACAGAAGAATCTATCCCCAGATGTTGAGGCTAGGTGTTAAATTGATTTACACTTCCATGGTTCCAGGTCATAGTTTTGTCTGTTCCTGTGCTGGCATCTGTCCTTGTTCCTGGATATTTGAAACTGAACTGGTGTATGTCTTAAGCAGGAGTAGATTGATCTCAGCTGAATAGTACTGCTCACATGGGTTGCTCAGTTTTACTTTCTTCGTTATATTTCTCATGTACAATGATATATTGAGCAAAATCTAAATTGTTTGTCCAGATTAACAATTTGAATATAGGAGAGGCCAGAGCTTTGTCATGGGCTTGCGAGAGTGATCTACGTACGTATTTGTGGTTGAGATGCAGTGGTATTCACACTTTACTTTGTACCCTTACTCAAGTGGCTCTTAAGCTGTGAGTGTGAACAGCCTCTGATTTACACCCTGAAGAGAATTGAATATTTTCAGTTGGAAGGCATTTCTGTTTAAGACTTGCCAGAACTTTAAGACTTGCTATTTATGTCAGAACTTAAGCAAGTTTGTCCTTGACATGAAGTCCTAGTCCCTGTCAGCATTGTGCTACTGTATCTAGCATGTGAGCTGAGGATTGTTGAAGAGGCTTTTGTACACACAGATAAATTGAGATTGCAGAAAATTTCTAGTCCTGAACTCTCCTGCTCCTGAAATTCTCCCTTTATGATACTTTAGTGTCTTGTTTTTGCTGTTCTTACAGAAACTGTTTTTAGTTTAAACAGAATGCACAGCATTTAGCTACAGGGTAGCCCTGCATGAGTGATTACACCTGCTGGAGAGTGTGGCAGCTAGAAAGACAGTTCAAAAACTCATGAGGTATCTTTTTAGGAATTCTGTCTCTAAAATCTGGTAAACAATTCCATACTGTTTAATTTGATTTATAATGTGGTGACTATTGGGGGTCCTCAAATTCTGGTCTCAGACACACCTCCCCGGCCCCTAGTATACCCTTAAGCCTTTTGTTTTATGATAGCCTTGATTTTTTGAATTTATTCCTTTTTTCCCCCTTAAAAGGAGTAATATATTTATTATGAGAATGATCTCATTCTCATATCTTTGAAACCTTCGGGGAAGAGCAGCCTGGAAGTTCTTCATATTACGCTTCTCACACCGGATGTGTCAGCATGTACCCAGATACATGGGAAATAACTGTCTGTGGTCGTCATATCAATTAAGCTTTGGATGTTCTGCTTCATGTAAGATGTTACTATCTGTGCTGTGTCTTTTGTAGAGTGTTTCTAATTGCCTCCAAATCCATTGGCTAATCCATTTGCTTAAAGAAAATTATAGTTCTGCACAGTATTAGAAATCTTTGTTAATATTTCTATGTATATTGAGTTCTTCCTGTTTATTTTAGTTTTAACTTGACTAGCCTTAAGGATGATAATATTTGCCAGAATGTCAGTAAGCTCTTGGAATGGCATGGGTAAAAGAATTAAACCAATGTAGCAGAGACAGCTCCTGTTGCAGTCTGGAGCAAATAGGCCTGGCTGGTAGTAATATGTTGAAGCTTAACAAACTGTCTTATTAAAGTGCAGGAGATGATATGTAAAAGCATTAGTCAAAGAAAAATAATGAACAGTGTGTAATTGTTTAAAAAAAATGTTAAAAATGCTTACAATTCCTCACTGGGTGGTCTCAGGATGGAAGTCATATAGTCTGGAGTTTTATTAGCTGTTTAATAAAGGAAGGACAAAAAAAGCTGTTAAGACCTATAATTCCCCTGTAGTTTCTGTAGGAGATGTGTCTGTGTACCTTCCTGATATGCTTATAAGAGCAATCCTTTATAGCTGTGAAGTACTCAGAAAACAGAAAGTATCTTATTGCAGTATTGTTCAGTCCTAAGGTAGCTTTCTTGAGCATCTTCAGTAAGTGTACAAGGATCTGATACTGAAAGGTGCTGAGCATCCTGTACTGCTCCTGTCCCTATTGTGCATCAGTGGTATTATATAATTTACAGTGGCTGCTCTTGAAAGACTAGTTCTTCAAGATAACTTCTTAAAGGTGTGAAAATACACTGCTACCACAGTCTGTGTTGATTTTAGTGTGAAACAAAGCAGTAACTTCATTTTTTCACATCTGAATTGCTATGCCTACCTAGATCTGTCCACCATCCAGTCCACTCCTCCTGTATCTGTCTGCAGCTGGCTCCAGGTGTCATCTTGGATGGTAAAAGCATGATTTTCCAGTAGGGGCAGTTTCTGCCTACACTGGTTCTTGATGGATTTTCTGCTCTGAAAGAAAAACCCACAAAAAAACCAACCGAAAATGTGCTGTAGAGGATGTCCTCAGTATCACTGTAAAAGCATAATTCTATTCTGCAACTTAGTGCATTCTGGGCATCCATTATGTATTCTGCAAAGACTGATGTTGGAACACTGGCAGTGTTCTTAGGAGCATTAAATGTGTTGTCTTTCTCTGTCCTTTGATATCTTTTTGCTCATTAGACACAGCTGTTAACCTTTTAATAACATTTTCTCTATTTTATGTTATTCTATATTGCCATGTTCATCTTAGCCATAAAAGAAATAATTCTAATCTTTTCAAGCTTCTGTCGGACAGAATCTTTCTAAAGCTCTAATCATTTTCATTTCTAAACCCTGTTATTTCTTATCTGTATGTCTGACAGAAAATGTGGTCAATAACTATTAAGTAGCTTAATGCATATTCATTTCACTAGAGAAACAAGATAGAGAAAAACTCAGTTACCTACAGGAACAAAATAAAAGCTCTATCAGATAATGGAAAGTTTTGTGCAGTTTATAGTTAAAGCAAGCATGGCCCCAATGTGTATAAAGCATGAGCTAAAATAACACCAGTATTTTAATGTCAGCCTCCCAGTGGATGGCACGCTGTCAGACAGAATACTCTGTTTGGTTCTTGTCAGGCTCCTCTGTCACTCTCAAAGCGACGCAGGTTTTGGAATTATTTTGTTTAACTGGCTCTATTAATGTTTGAGTTAAATCATGGAACACCAAAGGAAGGTCTGTTTTTCCTAGAACACCTAGGAAAGACCAAAGAATCTGTGGGCTATTCCATTGTTTTGAAGAGAACTGCTGTCATCTTCAGGAGAGACAGATGATGTTTGTTTGTTTGTTTGTTTGTGACAACAGGAGCAAATAATGAGTCATGTCTCTTGGGTTCTCTGTGTCACAAGATTGTTTAGTGCTTTTCCCAAAGAAAACAATTCTGAACCCCAGCCTTCCTAATTTAATTCCAGAGCTCTCTTGAGCCCTTGAATATTAGATTCCACTTTCAGAGACAGGTCCGATTCAGAAGAGCTGTAAATACATGTAGCTTTGTTAGTCACCTCCATTTTGACAGAGGGTCTAGTTTCTAATAAATCCAATATTTTTCTGAGAAATACTCACATTGCATAACTTTTGACCAACTAGGTATTTAATATGCATGCTTTTTAAAAAGAGATTAAGAACATTTTAGTTTGGTGCTTCTCTATGCCTTTGTCTGTGGAAAGGCAGTTGAAAGCTCTACGTGGATATCATCATCAGTGTATGTCCAGTGTTCCACAGCATATGTGACAAGGTGAAAGACATTAAGAAAGCTGTTTTGATACTAAATCATGCCTTTAAATGAAAAGTTGTCTTAATTTCACATAATTTTATATTTGCTATTCATATCCTAGCAGAAGCTCTGAATAGCTGGCATTCAGACAAAGGTTTACATGTATGTGAACTCAAACATTTCTCTCTAAGGAGAAAGTTTGTATAGAGAAGCTGTTACCATCTGTATTTCTTCACCTTCGGGTACTTCTTCAAAACTCTTTGGAGATCTAATTACCTCTCAGACTGGAGGCCAAACCTGGAACAGTCTGTTTTACAGTACTTGAATTTCAGTGAATTGAATTGGTTCTCTGCAAAGCCACAACAGTCTGGTAAATCCCCTTCCCACAGTGGACCTAAGGTCTATGACCAGGTTTTTGTCTTGTCTAACTTGCAGTTGCAGAAGCTAAACTAAGATTTTCCTTAAACGTGTGCCGATGATATAAAATGAACATTAAAACACTGTTCAGTACAGATGCCCTTTTAAAGAACTGACATTTCTTCTGCAGGTAAAACTATCATATACAGCCAAAGACAGAAAAACGGAAATAATTAGATGCCAGCAGTACAAGTTGTGTAGCAATCCGTTCAGCTGTCTGCCCACAGAGCACTTGCAAAAGAAGTTAGAGCCAGGACTTCACTTGGCAGCAGTTGCTTGATTTTTATTTTAATTTTAAAATTCATTTAAGTTATCTCCCATAGAAAACTCTTGACTAAATTTCCTTTTTTTAACACTTATCAAAACTATGCACACGGGATCTTTTCCATTTGATGTGAGCAACTTAAAAACATGTGAATTCTCACCTGTGGGTAAGATTTTCAGTGCTGTGATTTTCCTAACGATGTGATGACACTCGACTTTTCCATGGGTGGGAAAGCTAATCCTCATATATCTTTATTGAAAATCAGTCCAAATAGTGTAGTTGAAAGGGTTGGGAAAACACAGTTCTGCTAAAATAAATAACAAAAATTGATGCCTTTGCTCTAATGAATGTAACGGGGAGGCAAACGAGTCCACTGGCATGGGGATGCCCCTTCCAGTCTCCCTGTCGTTCTGGGAGGGACCACTGCAGCGTTTTGGTTTTTACAGCTGGGTTCCAAAAAGATTGCAGAGGTCTCTTGTGAGAAAACAGAGACTTTGATTCTTATAATTGGATTTTATCCAACTTTCTCTGCTGAAAGATGCATTCCTGAGCAATCAGACAGTCACGCAAGCTGATGTTACTGGAAGCACTGTTTTCTCAGTTCTGTGGCTGGCTCTTATCTGCAGTCTCAAGGCAGTGAGCGGGGGACAGTGCAATCCTGGAAGGAGTTACTTGGTTGCAAGGTGTTGGGAATCTGCATAGCCTGCCTTTGACGTCTGAAGCCTACCAGAGAGAAATGGGTAAATTGTTGTTTTAAAAAGATGGGTATAGAAACAAAATAACCGATGACCTTTGAAAGAAGAAAGGATTCTGTTTAAGGAACAGAACATGTCTGTTCTCCGTGGGATAATTCAAGTGTTTGGTTTTCCAATTTCTTTTTAATTGCTATAGATAGTGCCCTGTGTGTATGGAACACCTATAGGGTTTGTATTTAAAAAATCTTTCTTACTATGCCACTTGAGTTTCCAGTTGATTTCTTTGGCTCTTGCTTTAATTTAGCATCATACCAAAGGCATTTTCTTTCTTTCATAATGAGTATAGTATCATTAGTTCAGCATGTCATAGGGATAGATAATGGAGTTCTCCACATCAATGTTGTCACTGAGCCCTGGTGTCTCACTGTTTTGTCTTAGGAAGTACAGATTGTATTATTTATATATGAAACATAATTCTCAAGTCATTCATACTAACCTGTATGTAATTTCTCTTTTTAATAATTGTCACTGAACAAAATGTTGTGAATTCTTAGCGCATTTGCTTGGAAGGAAACTCGTTTGAGTACGGGGGAGGGGGGGAGTTCATAGACTTGTAATTGGTGGCAGTATTGTGACTGTGACTGTAATGGAGATGGCAGTGTAATACAGAGAACAACCCTATTTCCTTGTTATTCATCCTCAGTTGAAGGTTCCATAGCTTGGTGAAAGTTTTGGCTAGAAGCTTGTGCTTCATGATGCCACACAATGAACAAGAGAGCTATTCATAATTAGAATTTTCATACAGAAACAATGGAAATATTTCTTGCAGAAATAATACAGAAAATAAATAAATTGGTATCACTTCTTGTCCCAAAACATATTTGAGGTTTGACTTTTTTTGATTTCCTTTTTCCTGGATCATAAATTATATAGACTCTCCCTTTTTTTGTTCGCTCCCAAGATATGTATAACAGATATTTAAAGAATACAGTGTCTTTGTATGTTAAATGCTCAGGTGTTGCAAAAAAGATTGGAACTGTATTATCGGAGTCAGTGGCTGTGTTGGATTAGCTCTTCTGCATCGATTGCTGGTTAAGAAAGCAGAGGGGTGAGGAAATCTGTGTGGTAGGGGTGGTTTTGTTTGGCGGGGGGGGGGGGGGGTTGTTTGTTTCTTTCCTGAAACTTGTCACAGTTTCTGTTGCTACAGATCTCTGGCACTAGAGCCTTTTTGTATCTTTGAAAGGAGCAGAGCTCCCAGAAGTGGTAGGAGAACAGTGCCCTCGGAGCGCGGTGCGCAGCACCTCCTGCACTCCTGGTGGACGGGAAAGAAGCGTAACATCAGGTTGCCTTTCTTATGCTTAAGGGAGCCTGGGAAGCAGCCTGTCCCCAGGAACTCCTGCAAACCTGCTAGTGCAGCCATCAAGAACAGTTTTGCTTGTGAGCTCCTTTGCTAGTGAACGGGAGTCTTGTATTGTGGGCAGAGCAAGTCTTTGTTTGACACTGAGATCGTTCAGATGCAGGGGTTTTGTATTCAAGCTGATAAAACTTCTCATACACCTGCGGCAAGCAGAGGTACCTTGCCTGCTGAATATTGAATGATTTCAAGTTGGTAAAGCTTCTGGCCAAGCAGTGAGGGTGTAGTTGGCTGGTCTTTAAGCCATATGAGGAAGCTGTGTAGTCAGAGCTATGAGGAAGGAAGCTGAAGGTTTTGCAGCGTATGCACAATTGCTGGAAATTTCCCGTCTTTTAATAATTGTGTTTCTGTTGAGATGGTAGAAAAGAAATTGATGAGTTTGACAGCCCTGCCTGGTAGCTGCCTTAATGGATAGATGGCTTAACAATAACATTACGGCTTCTCCGTGAAAAATCTGCTTTCTGAAATTATTTTTTTAACGCGACTCATTGGAAAACAAACATAACTGTACGGTATTATTTATTATTAAAGGTAAAGAATACAATAAAATGCCTTAAAAGCCATCCAGAGCTGCTTTAGGTTTTAACAGCTCCAAACCCAGATAGAAAATATACTTCTGGAAGGAGCACATGCGAGCTTGTGGAAGATGCACTGATTATTTTTTAACTGATTTTTTTTTTTTTCCCCCCAAAAGCAGCAACAACACTGCTCTGCTACACTGTGTTGCTGCCTGTTTGTCGTAGGTGCAGATGAAGATATCTGCCGTATTTAGCTGGCTGATAAATACAGTGAAAACATACGATTGTCAAGAGCTCAGCCCTGCAGACAGTGTTGTTGGCCCTTGCAAAGTGAAGGCAGTGGAATGTAGTTAGTCTCTTTTTGTTGCTGTTTTTTTGTTTAGAAAGCTACAGGTAGCAAACTAGTTTTGCAGATGTTAGAGAATCCGCTTGGGAGGTCCAGGTACAGATCATTTGTAGGATCAGACAATCAGATTTTATCGGCAAGTGAAAGCAAATGCTCATGTAATATTGCTTATGTACAGCATTTTTCCTTCTCACTTCATTTTATTGCAGCCCATATTTTTTCTTAGTGTTTCATTCTTTGTTATTTGTTCCCTATTCAAAATAATAAAGAAACGAAACATATGATTTACTGCAATTATCTTGCACATTAGAGGGGGAAAAAACTATATTATTTGTCCGGTTTCTTTGGTGTTTCAGTTTTCTGAATTGATAAACAGTATCAATTTCATGACACATCCATTTTTTTTTTGAAGTTTTATCAAGAGAATCTGATGTGACACAGTGAACAAAAGACTAATTTATCATTGTTCTTTTTTCCTCTGTCTTTCATTCCTGTAATACTTCTGGATGGGTTGATGCATATGTGAGTGGTTTCTGGGGTGGCATTTCGATTTATGATTGTATAGTGTGTCTCCCCATCCCTGTTATGAAGACAGATTTCAGAATATACAAAAGTACCTCTAACTATGAAGTTAACTGCTCATTTCCTCTGGAGAAAGACTTTTGGTATTTGTACCCAAGTATTTCCTAGAACATGTGATCATTTCAATAAACAGCATCTGAACTTGCTTTAAAATATTCGTATTACTGTCTGCTGCTGATACAGTGACTGATCTATATGGGACAGTCAGTAGTGATTAAAGAAAGCTAGGCAGAGTCTGAGCTTTGTATGTATTTTGTACTGCATAGTTTTCATTAAAATGATACCCAAGAGAAATAGAAAATTCAGAGACTATGAAGGTGGCTGGATTCAAGTTCTTTTTCTGTGAAGTGATAGGGAAAATGAGATGTTTTCATGTGGTCAGAGAACACTCGTACAGGTCTGGTTTAGTAGCTAGTTTAGTAGGTTCTAATCAGCAGATTTAGGTACGTAAAATATTTACTATTAAAAAGTACAGATGGACTGGTGGTCAATACTCTTTACCACACAAAGTGGATATGGGATACAAAGGTTATCGCGTAAGCTTACTATATGTATCTAAACGTTACGTGTATGCAGACAAAAATCACTTAGCAACCCATCGACGTCGGGTGAGAGATCCCTCAGCCCTGAGAGGTAACCTTAAGAAGTGTCCCTGCTCAAGGGGAGGTGACTGCTGTGCAGCCAGCTGCTATGGAAGGAGAGCTCCAGGGCTCCTTAAGGCTGCTGATATTTATAGCGTAAAGGAGTTGGCTGCTCGTCAAACCACAAGTATATGCTTCCTTCTTTGTGCTTTGGGGCTGTGCTGGTTTTGGCTGGAGTAGAGTTAATTTTCTTCATAGTAGCTGGTATAGTATGGGGCTATGTTTTGGATTCATGCTGAAGATAGTGTTGATAATACAGGGATGTTTTAGTTGCTGAACAGTCAAGGCCTTTTCTGTTCCTCACCCCACCCTGCCAGTGAGTAGGCTGGGGGTGCACTAGAAGTTGGGAGAGGACACAGCTGGAACAGCTGACTCCAACTGACCAAAGGGATATTCCAGACCGCGTGATGTCACGCTCAGCAATCAATGCTGGTGAAAGAAGGGGGAAGGGGGGATGTTGGGAGGGATGGTGTTTGTCTTCCCAAGTCACTGTTACACTTGATAGAGCCTTGCTTTCCTGGCTGAGCACCTGCCTGCGGATGGGAAACGGTGAATGAATTGCTTATCTTGCTTTGCTTGTGTATGTGGCCTTTGCTTTACCTCTTAAACTGGCTTTATCTTAACCCACAAGTTTTTTCCCTTTTACCCTTCCGATTTTCAACCCATCGGGGAGGATGAGCAAGCAGCTGTGTGGTGCTTAGTTGTTGGCTGGGGTTAAACCATGGCAGAAGTCTCTGATAATCTAGTTTAAAGTAGCTTCATGTTCTTATCCATGGTCCAGGGGCTATTATGCCCACGGGTTCATGTTCCATCATGAGGCCTGTTGTTCCTTTATCAGCCTGAACCAAAGTACAGCCATCTTGCAAAGCAAGTCTTTTTCCCCTTTTAAGGGGTAAGAAATTAAATGTATGTGAAAGCAAGCTCTGGCTGTGTCTATATACAGGTAAGGGTAGAGAAACACTGGAAAGTAGGCATTAGCAAGCTTAATTTCTAAATATATCTATACACCCCGTCCCTATACACCAAAATAAAATTGGGAGAAAGTATAAAGCATTAATACAGAATCACAGATTCATCTAGGTTGAAAGGGACCTCTTGAGATCATATTGTCTGACCCCAACTAATACTGTTTATGTGGTGATTCTACTGATAAGAGTTGGATACATCATAGGAAGTAGCTGAGCCCTGAAAATAAGACTGAGGGTTTTTTTCTACTCCTGGTTTACCTTGTGGCAAAATCTGTTGGTTTTTAACAGTGCTGGCACACAGCCCTTTGAATAGATGCTTCTGAATTTTTATAAATGCCTGGTGACTTTGATGCAAGGAAATATTATTTTTATTGATGGCCTGTCAGAAACACAGCAAAACTTAGTCTTTGTGTGCTCATTTCCATAATCAAGGAACTGGCAGTGTATCGGAATAGACTTGAAAGCTGCTGGACATAGGATTCATTGTGTCACTGTGTATGCCTCCTGCTTTTGTTAATAATTACAATTATTTGTATGACAGTAATCTTCAATATTCTGGCAAGACTGGTGCCCTATTGAACTTGTCACTGACTTAAAGGATATATAAAAATAACAAGTCAAGCTAAAGAATCATAGGAGAAACACAAATGTTGTTGTGAAAAAGATGTTCAGCGTTTTGCCCAAGGTAAAGCAGAGGGTCAGTGACAGAGTTCAGAACAACATCATAGTTTCGGTAACGCAGTCTAGAGAAACATACTCTTGAACTGTTTTACCCTAAATGCAACTCTCATACGACCTTAAGATACTGTTATCTGAGAAGGATGGTCAGATTCAATGTCTGTTCTTAAAATGTAAAATGCTACAGTTCAGTGTAGATTAACTTCCAGTTTTCAACACCTGTGGGATGGTGTTTATACATAAGGTGGGGTGTGTTCACAGTGGGATCCCCAGGCAGAGCCCCTGCATTTAGGAAAGGGATATTTCAGCTTTATGCATTTAAACAGGTGTTTATCTTCACTCTCTATTGTTTTAAAGACAGATTTTGCTGCTCCTAAGAATCAAATAATCCCAAAGAAATCTGTCTTTAACATACAGCAATTACTTAAATGATGGACTTCCTACAGACTGTTTATGTTTATTTGAGAATGCAGGCAGAGTAAAGGGACAGTTACTTGCTTTTCTTTTCACTTTCAGATTGTACTGTTGAGTCGGATCTTACCAGTTAGCTGAAGTATTTCAAGACACGTTTCTGTCATATGATAGAATTTGGCAAAATATTAGAGGAGGTGTAATATAATTCTGATTTGCCTTGAAATCTGTTCTGGCTTGCCTGCATGATGTGCCAGTCACCTTTGGGTTCATTTGGAACTGTATGTACCTACCTACTCAACATGGGTTCCTCTTACAGTGGGAAGTCCAGGTCTTCCCAACATGTCTTGTTCCTTTGCACTTGCGGACAACTAGTAGTGTGAGTCTTAAAAAGTCAGTGGAATATCACTGCATGGCTGAATGCTTGCTTGTATAGAAATTGCCATCCCTGCTCACGTTCATTAAATAAGGTTATTTCCTGACTTCTATTTCAAACTGTCTCTCGCTTTCTGAAATTTGCCACTTGTGAAGTGATTCCATTTGAAAGATTAGTTTCTGTAACTGCATATTGCTTTTCATTAAAATTTCATGGGGCCTTTATTTAACATGCATTCTAGCCTTGTTTATGTGGGACCTGTTGAAAGTAAAGTGGATTAAACCTTTCAAGCCGAGTATAATCCATTCCCCGTGGACTTCTGAAAGACTGTTCCCTACTCTATGTCTATCCTTAATTTTTTGCCTGACTGTCTGTCCAGCTATTCATTCATCCCTCTGAATGTTTACAAGGAACAGGGTCCTTGCATTTTCTGTCAGATAAATTAGCATTGTTTTAATTCCATGATAACAAACTTGTTCCAGATCTTTCTTCAGCCTTACTCGACAGTTGAGTTCTAATTTTGCTTCTTATTGAAAGCACAATTTTGGGTCTGGAATTATGCCAGTTCTAGTTCTCTTGTTTGCAGGAGTTAGCTGCCATTAACACATAGATTTCTTCATTGTTTTATGTCATTGAGGGTGGGTCTTCATTAGTTCTGAGACACAAACGTGTTTAACGGTTTGTCGGCTGAGAGCTAAGTGTGATGGGTCTGTAGGGCAGGAGTCTGCTCTGCAGATTGGTTCTGTCTGCTCATTGATAATGCTGTTTGTTCTGATTTTATTGTTTAAGTGGGTCATTTCCCATTCTCTTCTCTTTCTGCCAAATCACTACATTTGCTGTAAGTTAATGCTTGGTTTTTAGTTCTTGCTCTTTCTAAGGGTTTACTGTTCTTATTCACACATAGTACATAGGCCCATGGCTTCGTGGCACCAAATTTATTTCTGGTGAGAATTTGATCAATTATGGGTTCCACAAGTTTGCAGTGCCTTAGGAGGACAGCAGACTTCTTTTGTAGTACAGGTAGAAAAATTATTCTGCATAGATTGGATTATGTTACAATACAAAGCAATCTTCATCTGTCTGTACTAAGTAAAAGCCATTAACATTCTCTACAACCTCAGATAGGGACTGCAGTCAGTTGCATAATATCCCATAAACTTGAGAGCTGTTTATAATAAATACATTTAATGTGTATTGTTGATATTTCAAAATTAGGCTTTTCATCATGAGTCTTCATTCTGAGTTAACACCTTCAAAGGCTAATTTGATCATGAAAATCTAGTCATTACTCAATTATGAAATGTAGTTGTTGATAATTCAACACAAATGTCATGATTCACTGTTTATTATGTCTTATGCTCTAGCTTTGATTAACTTTGACATAGCTGACATAAGCGGAGGAAGAACGATTAGATGAAGGCAGCTTTGGGATTGAAAGGGACATCACAGCATGTTTTTGACTTTCAGAAAGGAAGTTTACAATTCTTCATTCCATGTTTGGAGATATGAGGCCACTTAGCTGTCATGTTTTATTGGCTAAATGTATGAATGAAGCTCAGTAATAACAGCAGCAGGTGTTATGTCCTCTTCCGTAAGAAGTGCCCTGCTCTGTAGTTGTTTAGATGGAGATACGCCGTCTATGCCGTCTGTCAGTGACTTGCTGTTGATCCAAGCTCTGTGTTACGCTAGGGTATCTTGATAACTGATAAAAGGAAAAAGAAATGTCAAGCAGATTGCAAGAAGGACAACCACCAATTAATTTGCTTCTCTTTTTACCAACCCTCCGCTGGTACCCTAACAATTAACATATTGATTTAAACTCGCTGTCTGATGGAACATGTTGGGAAGTAAACATCAAGTGACCAGAAGCCTTCTTAATTTGGGGCAGCTGTTTAAATGCTTATTTTTAAGCAAATAAGTGCAATATTGATATTTTATTCTCATGAGGTTTTCATGTCCCACCTCTCCAGCCTGTCCAGGTCCCTCTGGATGGCACATCCCTTCCCTCCAGCGTGTTGACCACACCACACAGCTTGGTGTCGTCAGTGAACTTGCTGAGTGCACTCAGTCCCACTGTCTGTGTCGCCAGCAAAGATGTTAACGCTGGTCCCAACACCGACCCCTGAGGAACGCCGCTCGTCACTGTTCTCCACCTGGACATCGAACCATTGACCTCAACTCTTTGAGTGCAACCACCCAGCCAATTCCTTATCCACCGAGTGGTCCATCTGTCAAATCCATGTGTCTCCAATTTAGAGACGAGGATGTTGTACAAGACAGTGTCAGATGCTTTGCACAAGTCCAGGTAGATCATGTCAGTTGCTCTTCCCTTGTCCACTAATGCTGTAACCCCATTGTAGAAGGCCACCAAATTCATCAAGCATGATTTTTGCCTTAGTGAAGCCATGTTGGCTGTCACCAATCACCTCCCCATTTTCCATGTGCCCTAGCATAGTTTCCAGGAGGATCCACTCCATGATCTTGCTGGCCACAGAGGTGGGGCTGACTGGCCTATAGTTCCCTGGATCGTCTTTTTTTCCCTTTTTTAAAAACGGGGGTTAAGTCTCCCCTTTTCCAGTCAGCAGGAACTTCACTGACCTGCCATGACTCCTCAAATATAGTGGCTTAGCCACTTCATCCGGCAGTTCCCTCAGGACCTGTGGACACATCTCATCAGGTCCCATGGATTTGTGAACCTTCAGGTTCCTTCGATGGTCTTGAACCTGATCTTCTCCTACAGTG
Source organism: Strix uralensis (assembly GCF_047716275.1). Classification (NCBI taxonomy): domain Eukaryota; kingdom Metazoa; phylum Chordata; class Aves; order Strigiformes; family Strigidae; genus Strix; species Strix uralensis. The sequence goes on along the minus strand of NC_133997.1, from coordinate 1,821,748 downwards.
GGTGGTTCTTTGTTCTCCCAGTCCCTGCCTTTGCCTTCTGAATCTTGGGCAGCATTGCTGGAGCCCTTGCTGGTGAAGACTGAGGCAAAAAAGTCATTGAGTACCTCAGCCTACTCCATGTTCTGGGTGACCAGGTCTCCCATTTTCTTCTGGGATGGACCCACATTTTCCCTAGTCTTCCTTTTATCACCGACGTACAGCAGGACTTTATCTCTGAGTGACAGAGATGGCACCACTTGTCCTTTAATGGAACTGAAATGGCATACAGACTCTTTTATTAATGTTTCTGCATAGTGGTATGTTTCAGACCCCAGTTCTCCTGCTCTGTCTCTTGGATATCTGTAAACACTACTGATTCCAGCCTGGCTTGTCTCTGGAGAACAATGTCTTTTGGCTCCAATGTGACTGAGTTGGCGTGCTGTTTGGAGCCATTGTCATGGACATGGTTGCACCTACCATGGTTGAAGCACCTACCATGGTTGAAGGTTCATGGGACCTCAGTGATGGGTATTTCCGTTAATACATTTGCTGTATTTGCTTCATGTTAACTCCTTACGCCTGGATAGCACAGATGTGTGTCCTAGCCCTTCAGTCTGTGTTTCCAGTTAAATGAATGGCATGACCTTTTCAGTTTAACAAGTTCTTCAGGGCTATTAAGGAATCTGCTATTCAGTTCCTTTGTTCTGTTTGCTATTCTCAGTTGCTTAGGAAAAACCGTTTACTTCAGCTGTCTCATTTTAATAAGCTCTCTGTGGATTTTCTTTCCTAGCTAAGTCTTGCCTTAACTTTCTTCTGCATGGACTTTTCAAATTTGACTCTCAACTTTAACATTGTGGTAAACATTTCATGTAGTGATTAGAAATGTGCTTCCACCTGTTGTTCTCCTGGATCCCTGAAGCTTTTTTGTTTCTTTTGTGGAATAGGAAAAAAAAAAGTGCAGTGGTGATGTCTCTGGAGAAGAGCAGAATGGGACTAACTCTTCTTTGATCATAAAATTGACCTATGGCAATACTATGAAGTACCTTACTTTTTGGAAATTTGCCTTCATACCTGAAACGTTACACTGAAGTTAATGAAGGAAATCTGGTTAAGAATCATTTCAAGAGAGTTGATGAAATGGGAGATTTTTTTCTGTTCCGAGGGAGAGGAAGGAGAGATGGGAAGACAGTGAGAAGTGTTAATCAAACAGAGGATTTAGAAGAGGAGACAGCTTAAGCACGCAGCTTGCTATTTATATTTTCATCCTGGAGTTAAATATTCACAAATTTCTTAGCATATATAACCTTGTGATCTCTACCTGTTTCTTTGCTGTTTCTCCTCAATGATATCCTAAATGAGTGTAACATTGCTGTGTTCCTTCACTCAACAAGAAGTTATGAGTGTGGCTTGCATTCTTTTATTTATGTCATGCAGTGGAGGAATCAGTTGCTTTTCTTGCAAGACTGTATTTTACTAGAAAATTGTTAAGAGGGGAGACTTCCTTAGATCTACACTGGAATTGTTTAGGTTTCACTTCTCAAAAAAGCCTCCTGTGAGAAGGTTTGGTGCTTGCATTTTTTGGTGAGGGGAGAATACACTTCTTTTTGTTATCTGGGGAGAAGTCCGGAGGCAAACACTTCTCCCTGCATTACATGTAGCTCATACACTGCGAAAAGCTCTGAAGCTCTCCCTGTTTGGGGTTTTCTTTGTTAACCAGTGAATGTACAATTAGGCCATAGAAGGTTCAACTCAAGTTTCTGTTAAAAATGGGTGGTTTGCCAGTTTTCTTAGAATGCATCTTCCTTACAAACAGTACCCAAAAACTGTCTGGCTATAGAACCACTTCCATTTCCAGTAAATCTCTGGAGTTTTAACACATAACAAGCATGCAGAGACTTAAGGAGTTTGGACCAGTGTCACCTGTTTACTTGCATGTTTCTCGCTAGAGTATTGCTAGACAGAAATTCTGTCAGATGGTTTTGGGTTGGATTTCTTCCAGTGCAACTCCAGAGGCTGGCAGGGACCTGTTGTCTGAATCAGGTTACTGTTCCTGTTTGCTTTCTGCCTCAGGGCCATACGTTGCAGTCACAGCAATCCTGTTTCTTCACTTGCCCTGCTAGAAGACTTCACTCTCAACCCCACAATGTCAAGAAGAAACTCTGACTTGTGACACTTCCTGACACCTGCTCTGAGGAATTCACCCTGGACTGGTGATGGTCTTTTAGAACTGCAGTCTTCACTGAAGCAAAAGGAGCTCTGCTTGATTCTGTAGAGATAACTACCCTGTTTTAGTGCTTCATACACTTAACACATACTGCTGGTCTTTTTGTTAAAGAGAAAAGGAATTGCAATGGGGGAAGTGTGGGAAAAGGGCCTGTGTACACCTGAGGTGCTTATAAAAAAACCTCAGTGCACTTTCAACCCTGCACCACCGTGTTGTTCCTGATCTTTGGGCAAGCAGCGAAATGGTGGAAATTCAGAAGGATGCTACTTGTCATCTGCAGATGCTGCCGTTTTAATGAAGCAAACATTTGTTTAACTTTATGGTATGAGTCTTAGGGCTTGACAGTGGAATTCATTCCTGAAGCAGCAGGCAGTTACAGTAGCTTAAGGGCTAAAGGTTTCCTAGAGGCAAACGGTTCACAGCTGGGAAAGCATTGCTGTATCAAACAAATGCTAACACTAGCATTTAGCAGCATATCTGATAAAGGGTGAAGGGTAGCTGAGAGTATCCTTATTGTCTGACTTGCAGTCTGACACGTCTGCTGACAATCTAAGCTCATGATGAAATGTTTGACTGCCATCTGAGCATGCTCTCTTTTCCTTTGGGAGGAAGCACAGAGGATGTGCCTATGGAATACAAGTTGAGCTACTTTATTCCCATGTGATTTAATGACCAGTCACGTCATGTGCTGATAACCATTCCATTTATAACACATAACAATGCAGGATCGTCTCAGGAGGGTATAATTAATGTGGGATTCAGTTTTAGAAAACTGCTGCATCCATTCTGAAGGTCTTTAATTATAGACCCAGCATGTTGTGTCAGAGAACGGGGTAATTCATTTCTTATTAGAAATGTTCCCATTCCCACACAAATATTCATTTTTAGGGAAAGAGAGAGAAAAAAGCTGTCAGATGTGAAATCCACTTTGGAATAGTGCAGTGGAGACAGTGCACATTGCTGTCTTTGTCAGAATTCTTGATGGAAGTAAAGCAGGCAGCATAATCGTTGTGCAGGAGATTGTTTTCCCCTCTCAACCACTTGCATTAATTGGCTGTAAACGTACACCATTTATTTTAATGGTCTATCCACTTCTTTCTGATGTGGCATTTTGCTGTGGGGTTTTAAATAATTTCTTTCAGCTCTGTTCTAATGACCCTGGCTTTTTGACTGTTTTGATCTGAAAGCTTTTTTCAAGACTATGTCAATGGTTGTGGTTCCATGGAGAACACGGCACTAACCTTGGAGAAGTTCCAGCTGTGGTGCTTGGTTTAGCTTTTGGTCACATATGAACTTTCAGAACATTCTCAATTAAGTAATGGGAAGCTCGTGATCAAGTGTCAAGAGATAAGTCATTTTCCGCAGCAGGGCTGTCTGAGGATCTTGGGGAACATTCCCCAATTTACCACAGACGTTCACGTGGAAATTTCTAACATAGTCTTACTAAAAGTAACAGTTCATATGCAAGACGAGATCTGTAGTGCTATAAAAAACACTGTAAAATACCAGTTCCGAGATGGGGGTGGGAGGAGGCAGTAATCAGCAACTGGAAGTATTACAGAAGTGCAGTATGCAACTGTTGTCTTTGACTAATTATGAGATTTATCTGGCAGAATAGCCTGGCAGGGGCTTTTAGCTGTATTGATCCATCTCACTGGTGTTTGTATGATCTGCAGTATTAGTAAAGACAGAATTACTTCCGGTTTGTGCTTTTATTCTGTTTCTCTTATGTTCTTTTGACTTCAAAGATGTAAAAGGGCTTTTTGGAGGAGCCCTTTGATACTGAAATTGTGCAAATAAAATGGTTACTCGTGTGTGCTAATAGGTTAATTGTCAATTCTATCTCTGCTTGATTTTTCAGCTTCTTGACTCTCTGAAAGGTGACAAAATAAGGCAAAAAAAAAAATCCAGAGGCATTTCATATTCCTTTCTAAACCTCCTTTCTCTAGACTTCTGAAACGTATCTATGCACAGGCCGCCATCCTAACAAAAGACTCTTTGAGGGTCCTATGGTAGTCTAACATTCCCTTCTTTCACATGAAATTAAGGGCTGTGATTTACTGCAGTGACCTGAGTGCCTGAGTGCTCTCATTTACAGCTAGGGTTTTTTTATTTTGGGGGGGGGGGGTGGTGGTGGTGTGGGGTGTTTGTGCCTCCTCTGGGTGCTTTAGTTCTGCTGACCTACTGCTGTGTGTGTGAGGGGTGGGCTGGTGTCCCATAGCTCCCAGTGATGGTCAGTGGAGTTACTGGGTGGAATTAAAGGAGCAGGTAGTTTTGGTTTGCCTGTTTGGTTTTCTTTCCCCTAAATGCTGAAGTTTTTTGCTTTTCATTGAGTGAAGAAGGGGGGGAATTTTTTTTTTTTAAATTATTACATAGATTTATTTTAGATTCTCTTATCTCAAGTGATGGTGGAGGGCATAGAGTGCCAAGGCCCGGTCAGCATTAGAGGCTTGTGGACAGACTCTGAAATGGTGACACTCACAACTTGCTGCTCAGCATTCTTAAGAAATAATAATTTTTCTTCCCAAAATTCAGAATGTATGTCCCAGCTCAGTTGCTCAAGCCATTTCTGTTAGGATGGGAAAGATATTCAAGAGCACGGAGCTGCTTAGTAGACCTTTATCTACCAAGACAAGGGGATATGTGACTCTGTTCCCCCATTGCTTGTTTCCATCCTTCCCCCTGTAGCATTTTTGACATGCACCTGCTGTCCTTGTCTGTTTTCTGTAATTTTGTACATATCCTTGTGGTATTTAATGGTGGACTTAAATAGAACATGTTCAGAGTTTTACTTTGTAACTAGAGATTTTTAATTTTTCTTTAACAGATACTGTTCAGGGTGCCATTTCCTAGAGAACGCCATTTAAATCAACGTTTTTCTTCTACAAAATGCACAAAACCCCATGAGCCTTTATTCTTCTCATGAGGGCACTGTTGGGTTAGCCATAGATGACCTGCAATGCAGGTCTGCCCAAAAGCACCAAGTATAGCACAAGATCTAGCTTTTTCTGTAACACTGCTAATTGAAACACAGATTGGATCCTGTTGGACTTCTTGCAGGAAAATCTTTTTAAGGGAGATTTGGCAGGAAGCTTGTGCTTATTACACAACATGGGGCTTCTTCCACTTTCATCACTCCCTCCGCTGCCGCCTCCTCCTCCTCCTCTTCTCTGAATGTTTCTTCCAACAGGTGGTTACTGTGGAAAGCCCAGGAATCTTTTCACATGAAACATGGTATTACATCTCATTGTAAGGAGAGTGAGGCAGTTAGGGCTGCACAGCCTTCTCTGTCCCCCTGAGGTTCTGTCTTGGAAATATTTCAAGACCAAAGCACAAGTTGGACTGAACTAGGATTTTGCTCATCAACTCAGGAGGATGTGATGGTCACTGTAAACTACTACACATGGCTGACATCCCTATTCATGGGGTGAGCACTGCTGAAAACATGTCACAGAGGTAGCTGGCTGGGTTTTCTAAGCATTGGTAGTCATAAGAGAAGGATGCAACTCTCAGACTACTCCCTGAAACAGTCTCTGGAACTTGCTTCTTATTTTGGAGTTTCCTTTTTTTTCTTCTTCTTCTTTTTCCTTCTGTGGGATCTGCCTTTTCTCTACCAGGTGGTGATTATGTGTGGTGGAGAAAGGCTGGGCTGGATAGCAGTCTCCAGTGAGAATTCAGTAGAGGATTCCAGTTAGACTTTGTTTAATTGGTGACTGTCTTTACTGATTAGTCTGTTTGTAAGAAATTGTATATATACAAATCCATCTTAGTAAAGGAACTTGCACGATAAAAAAAGTGCTGCATGAAAAAAAAAAAAAGCCCAAAACTGGAGTGGAGAAGCAGCAATTGATTTCTTTTCTTTCCTTTAATCATGATCAGATTTATATTGGATCCAGCTCCCAACCTTGAGTGTTACATTATTTTTCTGAAATTTTATCCAGCCTTTAGCTAGATTAGCTTCAAAGTAAAAGATTAAAAATGAGGGTTTTTTGTAGAATATTGTTGTGAATCATGGTGTGGTTATGCAGCACAGAGGCAACACAGAGGGTCTGATTGAAAATGTCTTTCTGGATTGTTCATATTTATTGTGCTTGGCATACAGTATAAATGTACTGAAAAGTAACGGAATTACCCTGGGCAATGTAATTCCTTTGCTTAGTGGTCTATGGTGCTTGCCGTTGTTTTAAGAAGTTTTCACACTCAAACCTGTGATGCTCCATTTAATGCAGCATTACAGTTGCATTGCTTTGTCATCTTCTGTCTCTTTTTCTTCCTCTTATTTTTATCTGACCTTGTCTGTCTTGTCCTTCACTTTACCAGAAACAAAACGTCCTTTGTGGCTGTAAACGCAGCATGCCAAATAGTTTGAATAACTGTAGCGCTCCGAGAGTGAATGTAAAACATAAAAGCAACAGTAAATTCCTTTTAATGCCATCCTATAACAACAAGAATTCCCGCTTTAATAATTGGGACAGTAGAATGGTTGACCTCGTTGTTTGATGCAACCATTAGCTTGCTTGACTTGGTTCAAAGTCTACTTATATTCTGTATTTAACTTTGCAGCCAGTAATTTAGTGTTAATGATGCTGCATTCATTACCATCCCAATGAGACCTCTTTTTCATGCTTTTCTTCACAGGGCAAATCATTCAGTTACCTGAGTCTCTGGCTTAATACATGCTTGCATGAAGCATGGGTTGTTTTACTGCCTTTGTTGTATTCTGTGAAGGGAAGGGCCCTGAGAGCAAATCAGTCATTTCTGTGGCTGCAGTTTGCATCAACATTTGTCACACACACACAGGTAAATAAAGAATTCGATGTTGTAGTATTAAGAATGCTAGTTAGCGTTATCCTGAAGAAGATTCTGTGAAAGTTTTGTTTCATTACTTTCAGACATACTATCTGTTGTAAGCTCCTAAATGAGGTTTCTTTCTTTGTGAGAAATCCCTCCACTCCCTTCACTCACTATTCACATGTGCTGGTTTGCCTCTCTTAGGTTTTTTTGGTTGTCACTGTGGCATAGTTTTGAGCGTTGGATAGTTAACAGATTTCCCCACGCTCCCTTTTCTCTTTAAAGATGAAAGAGCATAGATCACACATGAGAGAAGAGAAAAGAAAAAAGATAAATTATTCTGTGGATATCTCAAAAAAACCTGGACTTCAGTAACCAGGTTGAATCTGGGGCCTCACAGCACTTCTAGGTCACATAGGGGAGAGACCTGCAGTGAAAATCAGACAGCCCAGCTTTCCTAGTGCACGTGTGGTTTGCAGAGTGTGTTAACTTTCAGAACATAATTGCATTGTCTGCTACATATTACTGATTTCTGCTGTGTGATGCAGGTAATTTCCAGGGGCTCCAGCAGAGTGTTTTTTTATATCTGAAATATAGTACTGGAGCAGGGGGAGACAGCATGAGTAGGCTCCAGTGGTTGAGGTTAGTAATTGATGTGCATGGAAGCATACCACACGCCGAGGTAGGCGAGTATGGTTTGTTCCTAGGATCAAAATCTGCTCTCTTACGAGGGAAAGAGGGACCCTGCTGGCATGGGACATCCTGCTGTTAGAGACTTGCTGTGCCCCTGGCTAAGCATGTCCACCTAGACACCAGCTGGCTGAGCTGCCAGACAGAGCCTGCTGACATGCAGATGTACATCAGGTATTATCTGGCTCGTCCTCCTAGTTCTCACTTCAGTGTGCTAGGAGATGTCTGTATGGAAATCTGAGCTAGCAGCTGTCTTTAGGGATCTTATCTAAGTGTATAAAGCACTATGGCTGTTGTTTGAAAGTCGGCTTCTGCTCCCGCCTGTGCCCCTGAGCTGATCTGTGATGTCAGATCAGCCAACTACATCTGTTACTATTTCAGATCATTCATTCTTGAGGATGACTTTGAGTGTGTGTCATCTGTAGGGAGGCTTGCAACCCTGATGTTGAAGAAGTAATTTGTAAATAACCCGAAGAGCAGAGGCTGGGAGAAGAGAACCTGTACATTCGAATTGAGGCTCTGTGCAATTGTGAGCTGACAGTCTACAAATCTGTGATGAGAATCAGGTGTTCATATGAGGTTTAGGTTCCTAGCATCTTGTTAGTGCCCAGGACAGCAAAGAGCAGTTGGCTGAAAAGGTTTGCTGCATGCTAAAGGCTTATTGAGGTTGAACAGGCAGTTTTAGAGAAACTTGCTAAGCTCTTTCTTTGAGGTTGCTTCTCGACAAGCGTCTTGTACCTATTGACATGAGTGAACTACAAAGTCTGAAAGGTAACACTCAGATGGTTGCTAGTGCATTCATGGAAGCACATTGGACAAATTTGTTTGAATAAAGAACTCTCATCAATTTCCCACTTCTGTTGGGTCGTACGGGCAAGAGTCACTAAGGACAGAACGAGGGATGACAGATTTATTCACCTAATACTTAGCTTTCCGTTTTCGGTCACACTGAAACCTACCTCATATTCAGAAGATGGCTTGCCCACAACTTGAACTTGGTGTTAAAAATGTCCTTTCCAAGTTACATTCTGTACAAATAAGCAGGCGTCTGGGAAGTCTTCACATGTCAGTGACTTCCCTGGTTGTTGCCTCATCTGCTGAGGAGCCACAGTAATTTCATTTATGCAGAGTGATGCTGAACAGGGCAGGATTTGAAATGTGCAGTCTGGTTTTTGAAGGACCAAGGAATCTGCATTAGTATCACATCTGCTGCTTCCTAAACTCAAGGAGGAAGGGACTTGTGTCATACCTTAGGGCTAATTTTGAATGCTTTCCCTATGAGTACAGGAAAGAAGGCTTCAAAACCGAAAATATCTCTTGGTAATGAAGAGTTAGTGACCAAGTTTTATTTATCTGGAAGAATTGGGATAGTTTTCCTATCAGGAAATTAGAAGGCATTTCGTGGGTTTGTGGGGTGGTACAAGTGAGTGCTTAGACTCTCTGAATGGTGTCCAGGGAGTGGACAAAGGGCCTCACCTACATTTATGATCATAGCAAAGAATTAATAGGCCGGTACAGCAGTGAATGGAGGAGTGCTGTAGTTCCACCTGGGGTTTCCCCCCCCCCCTTTTTTTTTTTTTTTCCCCTGATATTGCAAATGCAGATGTTTCCAGTTTTTGACAGAAATGTGCTCAGGCATTACTGGAGTCACCATGTCCAAGATGAGGCCGCTTTGCCAAGAGTACTTCCTGATGAGCTTTCAGTGCCCGTTGCTGGTGATGAAAATCACTGCAGCTTGACTTCCTGCTTTGGAGACTTCTGGTTTGGGTATTGGCTTCTTATTGGATTGACCCAAGCAGAACAGAAGCAATTTTAGGATTAGTGGACGTGTTTTTCTTTGCTGTCAAATGACTCTTGGATAATAAATGTTTATTATTTTACTTCTCTGGTCTGCATTGTCTTCATGCTTCTTGCAGACTGTACTAGCTGCTTTTCCCTGTGACTTCTGGGGAGGGGAGAGTCATCTGGCACATGTTCATAGAATTTCATTGTGGAATACAGAAATACATTGTGGCTCAAAATAAACTCATCCATGGCTCTTGACACTGGAAGAAAGCTTTCCAGACCCACTATGGTCTTCATTACAGCAAAGAAAGCAGTTGTTAGTGGCAGGAGAAATTTATTCAGGAGATTGCTATTTCTGCAATTTCAGAGTTGTGCAGCTGTGTAGGGGGACTTGATAATACACTAGCCAGGGGCCCCATCTGTTTCTAATAAAACATGTAGGGGGAAAAAAATGCAAAAGTGGCAGGCAGGAGCAGTTGTGTAGTGCAGATTGGGAGGCAAGTCCCAGCAGTTGTCTGCTGCCAGTTTCCCCTCCGTCCCTTTCTGTATCTTCATAATGAGAAATGAGTGCCTAAGGGAGGGATGAGAGATACTGCACTTTTTCCTCTCCCTTTCTTTTTCTACTGAGAATATGGGTTGTTGTTTATGCCCTGAATGCTGTCTTGAAAAATGAGCTGTGGGAAAGTACATTGCATAGCTGCAGCCCTGGGAAACCAAGTAGCAATGGATCTCTTCAAGCCCATGCCACATTCAGTGCAGTAGCCTTCCTCCCAGGTTCAATCCTGTTCCTACAGATGAAACATATAGGTTAGTTGTCTGCTACTGAACTTCTTGAAATGCCTGGTCATAAGGTATACCCAAGCAGATCAGGTGGGAGTTTTAATGGAACATTTTTCACCTCTACAGAAGTTCAAAAATGAAGTGGTATAATTTAAGGCATAAGATAGTAAGATTATTTTAGGATGAATTTGAAACTCGTTTGCCTTGCTTTCATGTGAGAGTCACAGGCTGGAGGCAGCAGTGTACCAGTTATAGCTTATTTTTTCAGTTTTTCTAGTCTTGTAACACACAATCTATAATACAACTGTCATTAGTTGTAGTGGAACCAGTCACAGATGGAATGAGGGACAGTCGAGCCGGAAGGTTTGTGGACCCTGATATCTTAAATTCAAATTTTTAAGTCATTCTGGTGGTCATCTCAAACCTGTTGCTTTCAGTGGGAGCAAATTAATATTACTTTTCCATTATACTGAAATAGCTTTGATGTCAGTTCTTCCTTCCAAAAGAAGGCATCTTGAGACAGTGGAAAATGGGAACATAAGGTCCTTCTTTGCTCTTCCATGGCTATTAACCTTCTGTTGTCTCACTGAGTCCAGCCCCTATCTGAATTATAGTGGAAAGTATGCTTGTCCTTGAGTGCAGTGATAATGCCTTGGTGTGTGTTTGTAATGGATGGTATGTGTTTATACTTGGACTCCCAGGAGATGGATGCTTCCAAGTCTGTTACCATCCTGAGTGTTGATTTTTGCTTAGAAATGCATGCCACGCAAGAATTAGGATCTTGGTGTATGAAGTGTTATGTGAATGTATGACAGAAATAACAGGTGATGCTTTGGGAGGACTCAATTTCTGTTGGAGCAGAAGAGGGCAGTGTTGGAATGGATTGAGAAGAACTGAAAAAGGAATAAGGAATGGAATGGGTGGAAAGAGCCTGGACGTTGAAGAGGCTCTTCATGTTTCCTTATTCTAGAGTGTGGAAAGGCATTCTAGCCATGTACCTGTTCCCAAATGGCAGGCAGTCCAAATGAAATACTGGTGGTGATGTCATACTGCAATTCTGGAAAGCAAGTAGGCTCCTGCTCATTCCATCACCAGTGAACTTGTGATCTAGAGTCCAAAGTTTCATTAGATAAATGAAGCATAACAGGCAGAACCTTAACTACCGAAACAGGTCCCTTCGGGAGCAGAGAGCACTTTGGAAGTGCTCCGGTGTCCTTTCAGTAGAAGGAGCAGTCCAGGTCTTGTGCCAGATCGACGTTTACAGGTGTCATTGGGTGAAACCCTAATGCACAGAAGTGAAAGCAGCTGCATTTCACTGAATGAAACCCCGGAGTCCACCTGAGTAATAACTGCATATGCTTTAAGTACTTCACAGCTTTACACCATACAGATGTTCAAGGAGGTGCTTTCCTGTCTGTCTTAGAGTCTGTGTCATTACAGCTCTGATCCTAGTTTGCAAGGACTTGGAAGTGTGATGATGGTATAACGGTGAATCAGATCCCTTTGTAATACAGACAGCAAGGCAGTCCAACTGCAGTGTCCGTAAGTTATGAATGGCTGCCTTGGAGGCACGAGGAAATTAGGTTTAAGTTCACTGAAAGAAGGACAGTTATTTTTTCTGTCATGCAGTATCTGAATGGCATAATCTGTGAACAGGTGTCTTCTGTGTGCAAAATGGAGTGGAAGTGAGGCTGCTATTGTCAGAGTGATTTATGACATGTTACTCAGGTGTCTGTGTCTGAAGGAATTAGGGATGTGCTTGAGAAACAGCTGGCTGGGCACCATCCGCACAAAAGAGAGAGTGGAAGCAGCCAGTTGTGAAACTGGTATTAAGTGTTCCCCTCTCAGAGGAAGTGTTTGCTTGGTCTGATAATCAAGAGGGTATGTAGCTTTAGATTTGTTGTTTGGTTGGCTTCCCCCCCACCTTTAGCTTAGAAATACACAGCTAATTGCTGATTGCAGCCTAGGAACCAAATTACTGTACCTTTGTACATTAGATCCAGACTGGCCAAATAAATAATGTTGTGGCTGAACTAAGCTGTTCCTGACAGATTTTGCCTTTCCTCCTTCTTAGATCCTTCAAAGGAGGAGATAAGCATAGTGGTCCCTTCTGTCCTTAAAATCTATGGGTCTAGGAGGAGAAACCAAACATCTATATATAATCTTTCTAGGTGTAATCCAGGAAATTTGCATGAGTCCTAGTTTTCATGGGCAGTGACAAAGTATGATTTCGTGTGCTTGGTGGGAAAGGGATATGAGGGGAGGGGGTCTGAAGACACGTTTTCCTTTCCATGGGAATTTTTTTCTTGATATGTGTTACTGGCATTGATGTTTTTGTAACAGTCTCTGAAAACCTATTCTTTACAACTGGCATAAAATAAAAATACTTCACAGGAAATACAAAATAGCAAATTGTGGTGCTAAACTAGAGGAGCTGAATTCTGATCTCCCGATTGGGGACACTGTACATCCCATGCTCTGGAAGCGAATGTTACTGTGGCTCTTCTTGTTTCAGTAGGGCTTGTGGAGCTTGCCAACATCCTCTCGGTTGTAACAGGACACACATCATGATGCTAGGGACTAGGGATTCATTTTAAAACAGAAAGGTCCAGACGCATTTAATTGGTGTTACTTGCAAGCTCTCAGGAGTGCATCACCGAGCTGCAACGGTAGATGTGAGGGGTGAGAGGTATTTATTGTAGCGTGTGAGCTTTGTTGAAGGAACCGGTCACTCCAGCACGTGTTATTGGGGTGGATTGAGGTTGATACTTTTTTTTTTTGGTACTATCTCAGTGATTGGGGACTTGCCATGAGGAATGTTCACTTCTCATTTGTTGCCACTGAAGAACTTCTGGGGCGTTGCTCATCCCGTCGAGACTTTCTTCTACAACCTGCATCTGCTCTTTCTGCTTTCCAGCTCCTTCCTGGCCTTACCTTGCCCCGCAGTTTTCCCCAGCCGCCATATGCCTCCAGTTGTAAGGGTGCTGTGGCAGCAGTGGCAGCGCAGGCTGGGCCGTGGGGTGCAGACTCCCTCTGGTGGCTCTGCCAGGCCGGTGCTGCCGGGGACAGGGAGCGCTTCGGGTCAGAGCAGCTCATCGTCATCCCACAGTGCCTGCCCACTGCTCAGCATCAGCACTGCACTAGTGCATGAGCTTTAATAGATGTAATTATATACTCCTGATAATTTTTTGTTTGTTTTAAAATTCAAAAACAAAGAAGCAATTGCATTTACCTTTTACTGTTAATTCAAACAATTAAACTCAGTAGATTCCTCCCCCCCCCCCCCCCCCTTAATTTCTCCTTGGAAGGAAAATGTTTAAATAACTTCTGGTGCCCACAATGAAATGCATTTTGTATGCATATGTTTCTGAAAACTTTTCTGGAGATAGTTGTTTGGTTCTTACTTAAGTATGGTGTGTGTGCAGTGGTTCTCAGTGGGAGGCAGCTGCCGCACTAACTGCCCAGTGAACTTTACATGGAGTAGAGAACTGAGTAAAATGGATTATCTGCAGAGATGCTGCCCATGGCCTCTTAGACCTGAAAGTTTACAATGATGATAACGCTTCAAATCAGAACAATAGAAGTTGTGGACTGTACTGCAGCCCCTTTTGCTCTTGGTGCAGATAGATTGCTTTCAGTGTTTAAAAACAACCAACTACTCACCTGTAGCCCTGTGAGCTGATCCTTATTACTGTGCTGCTCTGCACATGTACTGCATTACTTCAGGGTGAACTCTGCAAGCTGCAGTTAACCAGTCTCCACAACCTTCTCCAAAGATTTTGTTTGTTCTCAGTTATTCTTACAGTGTTTATTTGGTTGGTTAGTAAACGGAGAAGTCCCAACATGTGAGAGTGAGTGCAGAACACTTAAGATTTTATACCTTCATCTGATGCAGTTGTTTTACCTGTCTCCTATCAGATGACTTGCTTTGCTGGAGGAATTGTTGGTCTGTCTTCATAGGACAGTTTGTTTACAGCCAGGTTTTCTCAGGGAAAAGGTGGGTTGGGGTGCTTAGCGGAACAGTGATTGATGCACAAGAAATGCAAGTCCATCTGCACTCGGGAGTATATTTGTTACATCCAGGTTTGTTGGTTGGTTTGGGTTTTTGTTTGTGGGTGGTTTTCTTTCCCCAGTCATGGGGTTGCTTTAGACAGGTGCATGTTCATTGCTTTTGTGGAAGCTGAAATGGAATTAATGTCATCTGCCCGTGTCCTGCACAGCTGCGATTGCTAAGGTCTGTCTTGCTCCTTTTGGATTCCAAAGCAGTGACCATGAAAACTCACTGACGTCCTGGTTAAAGTTAGCATGGCAAAGCCATGGTTTAACTCGGCTAATAAAGCTTCATGGGGAGCAGAATTAAGGTTTTTGATGTTTCCCCATTTCACCTCCAACAATTAGCACAAAAAACTTAGGTGTAGAATATTAGGAGCTAGTGGAGGATCCTTAGCAGAGAACCCCAGCATGGCTTTTGCTGGTATTACAGGTGGTGCAGGGCAGTCCTTTGGGCAAGATCCTTTGCAGGTGATCCATCCTTTGCAGGTGACATCTAGCCAGGTTATTTGTTTATGTGGTAGATCAAAAGGCCTGCTAATGCTAGATGTGGACTGTGGTGAAATAATAGCTCCTGCACAAAGATCTCATGTGCTTGTTTCAGTTTTTATCTCACATTGTTTCAGTGATAGAATAATTACTTCCATATATTTATCTATACTCACAGCTCCCTCCATGAGATGGATCCTTTTTCTCTTTGTACATCACTGGAAACATCTGTGGAGGTGTGTAGGTCATATGACATAGTTTCTGCGTGGGAAGTAGAAACTGCTTGGACCCTAAGACCTGGCCGGCTTTATTGCAGGGAGAGCTTAGTTAACTGCCTGGACGTGCTAACTACTGCTGTTGTGGCTTTAAAAGCAGATTGGTAATGGGAATTATTGATCACCTCTGACAACTTTATCGAATCCATTTAGTTTTTATGTAGTACATCATGCTCATAGCTTTGTGGGAGACTGTCATGCCCTTCATCCCCGTAGTCTCCGGAAGGCTCTCTTTGCCCCGTCTTGCTCAGCTGTTTCTAAGTCTGAAATGAATGCAAGAATCAGATGGGTTCAGACTGACATGTGTTAATTTTTGGCTCATGTTGCTGGTGATCATTTGCATAGCTGTGGATCTGGGTAAGGTTAGGAAATGTGGTACTGGGACTTTGACTGTAAAAACAAATATTGGCGCTTGATGATGAAGGTAAAAGGCAGGATATTGTATCTGGGAGATTCAGACACTTGCACATCTCACTGTTCCCTGGGGACTCTTTATAGTAAAGAGCAATTAATAATCGTAACAGTGATTCCAAAAGGGTTTTCAGTGGTATATTATCTTTTGCTATTTTTAATCATGGCAATACAATGATACTTAGGTTTATTCTTTCGGCAGGGCTCTACATCGATTACTTTGTGCATGTCTGTGTTTTTTCCAGGTGGAGGACATTTTCATTCTTGTACTCTCAGAGGACATTACCTCTGCATTTTCTGTTCTGCTGTTATGTATTGTATAACAGTGATGTTTGCCTTTATGCTATCATTTCATGCCCTGGAAATTAGAAGGGAGTGTGGAAGGAAGGGTATTCAGCAGCAATCCTCAGGTGGCCCAAAGGTCTTTGCCCTCATCAGATGGCTGCAGCCAGCTTGGGCAGAACACTCCAGCTGAGCATTCTTCTTCAGCCCTCCCCTCCCTGCTTTCTTTCAGTGTGTAGTTCCTACACTAGTTGCAATACAAACATCGTAAGTAGTAGCAAAATGGGGTAAACCTAATTACATTAGTCCTGATAGCTGCTCTGTGCAAGGTGTGTATGATACAGAGATATGGACAAAGATTGTCCCCAGTTACACTGTAAACAAGCAAGACAAAGTAAGAAAAAGTACAGTCCCAATTTTACAGTCAGAGAATTGAAACAGATTGAAAGTGAGAAGGTGAAGTCTGTATTGCACTGACACCTGATTGATTTCGGTAAGATGAGGTGAAGAGTTAATTTGGATGTGAGTGAGTGGCTCAGATGCACATGCAGAGACGGGAAAACATTAGAACAGACCCAGAGGTTTGGTGTGCTCCGCAGTATATTGATAGTGGTTCCATCCTAGGACTGCAAGGTGAGTAACTCGTTACTGTACATCAAACTAACTGCTGTGCTGAATGGTTGGCTAATAATTCTCCACTCAATGCTAATCAGAAATACCTCACTTCTGTCTCTTTCACCTCTGGTTACAAATATGAGGTGAATATTCAATATGTGCTATTGCCTACAGAACTCTCTCTCCTAAAGGCCGATGGCATTTGGCTGGTCACCTGTTCTGCCAAAAGGCATTAGCACATCATAGGTATGATTGCTGGTTATGCCAAGGTTTGAAGAAAAAGAGTAAGTTGGGAGAATTTGCTTTATAAGACTAATACAGGAGTTGACCTTGGTAGGTAAGTAATATTAAATATCAGATTAAACAGAAATTAATTCCTCACTTAGGTTTCATTTGGTTGGTATTTTCTTCCTTGAGCTGGCTGAACAGACAGGACATAGGTTCCGTTAAAAATTCTTCAAGCTAAATGTCAATGGGTTCAAAGTGTCATCTCTGCCCTACAGAAAACTGCCTATAAAGCACTATTTTAACACATTAGTGATAAACAGTATTTTATTCATGTCATCACTGAAGTTTTACAGTCTAACAGCATCTTCCTTGTGTTCTGTATTCCAGGACTGGCTGCATTAATATTCCTTCTGATTTTTCATGATAAAAAGCATAGCTCTAACAGACAGGGGCAGGGAAGGATAGCTAAAGTAGGAAACCATTATGTTAAGAGAAACATTTTCATTTACTGTTCTGGCTTTCAGGCTTAGTTAGATCCTTAGGTTTCACAGAAGAATTGAATTGAAAGTGTTCTTTCAGTTGTCTGGAGTTGTAAACATTCATTGGTCAAATGAATTTATTTTTTTTTTTTTAGATCAAGAAAAAAAGATATATCCGTGTTCAACAGTCATCCCTAGATTCTGAAATTTGTAGACCTCTTAACAAAAGTTATGTCAGTAAGTGCTTGGTAGAATTAAGGAAGTTAATATATACAAGGGAGCTTTAGAAGACAGGTAAATCCTCAGGCTTCAGGGGATGCTCCAGCCATTAGTAAATAGGGGTCAGGTGGAGTCTGTCCCTGGATATACATTATCCTAGGGATTAACCTTGCCTGCTTCTGTTTCAAAAGCTGGTACTGACTGTCATTCAAGACCATCTATTGCACCTGACTAATCCATATTGTGGCAGAGCACAAGGGCCACAATTACAGACCAGGGTTCTGTTGCTCTTTAAATTGCAAACAAAACAACAGTCCCTACCCTAAAGAGTTTAGCTGCAATTCTAGTCTGTATAATCCCTTGTGACAGTTCCTATTTGCCTATTTAGGGGACACATCTCAGTTAAAAAGACCTGATTTTTGAAAGTGCAGAGCAGGCATCAAACATCTCCTGACATTAGATGTTCAGTGCTGACTATCAGGTCACTTTGTAAATCTAAATAAGGATTCGGGGTTTGAGATTTTTCATGGAGCCTGAAGGAGAAAAGGTTTTTTAGAGAATCCTGCCTATGACCCTTAATTTGAGCCCAAATACTCTGAAAATCATGGCTACCACTCTAGTATATTAGCTCTTTACATTTAATTATATTACTGCTAATTTCAAGCTTTCGCTGTCAGACTGAGGAGCAATTACAGCTGAGAGCCAACTGAATTCTCACCAGTTCCCAAAAGGTTTCTGATAACTGTTGGTTTTCCTGCATGCGAGACAGCTTTTTTTTTCTTTTTAGAAGCTTTTTTAAAAATAGCTTTTTAAACTAAAAAAAGCTAAAAGTTTGAGGCTGGATTCTCACCGCCTTTATTCAGATGGAGTCATCAGCCACTCTAAGCCAGCTTTATTAGGAACACCACAGGCCTCTCACATTATTTCAGTAATCAAGACACTTGCAGACTCGCTTCTGCTTATTTTATTACACTGAAGAGATAAAGTTTAGGCAAGGCAGGGCCATTTCTTGGTCAAAATCAATGAAGAAGGAGGGTAAGCAACTGACATTACTATGGAAACAAATGCTGCATCCTAGAAAAGATTTGGAGTGATGCAGGGACTAACAGTAGCCTACTTGAGAGAGGAGAATGGGCAGAGAAGTGTACTGGTCTTGTGTGGGAGTGTTCTGTAGAGCACAGAGGGACTTCATGGCTTGTGACAGGCAGTGAACTTCACAGGTCAAATTGTGCCGATATTACCCTCCTGTGAAGAGAGGTTCTGGAGGAGGCAGAGTGAGATGGAACAAAAAATTTGGGTGTAGCTGACTGCAAAGCTAGAAGAAAATAAAAGTGATGGATTAATGTGTATGTCTTGACCAGGCTGATTTTGCTTCCCTAGGATTATAGATCTGTGCTTACATTTTGATCAGTAACTTTGGTAGAGTTGCAGTGGTTTTAGCACAGATTAGATAGTCCTCTTTTATAAAGCCTTTATGGTTTTAATACAAGGCTGTCTCTTTGTAATCTTGGTGATTACCTATGGCTTAAGGCTAAGTTCTCATAATTTAAAACCTTCACCTGTTATTTTCCTTCCCATCAAAACTGCTGTAGTAGAGAGTTCATTTTTTATGGGTTACTTTGTGTGCAGTATAAATTATACATGCTGAACACTTGATGCCTGAAGCCATTACTCTGACTTAAGTCGTTCTAACTCCACCCAGAGAGACCAATGTACTGAGGAGATGTAAATCAAAGTACAGTACTAAATGAGTAAACGTAACCAAATCTTACACGATTTGTGCCTCACGTGTTAGGTAGGATCTGTGTAGAGGAGTTACGGATTCATCTTCTGACCCTACTGTGCACGTGTGTGTGACTTTGTTGGGGTTTTTTGAGGGCTGTTACAAAAGCAGTGTCATGTGAAGCACTTGGCAACAGCAGCAGAAATCTAGTTCCCCATTATCCTGTATTTTACAGCGCAGGGAGAGGTGTGAAAATCCGCTTGCGTTTAGAGTACAGTGAAGGTTCTCTTGGTGCTTACGTGGAGTGAATTAGCAGAGGGGACAAGAGCATACAGGATGAGAGAATTGGGGCATATCATTAAGATCTCTTGGATTGAGGGCTCTGGACAGCTGTCTGCCTGGAATATGTTTGTCTGTCCTCTTTTCTTTCCTGTATTTGAGCTGGGAGTAGTGAAAGGAAAGTGATTTTTAAACTAAAAATGCTTTGCACTGGTGACATTGTATGGCTGTGCATCTGCTTCCATGCTCCAGTGTTAATTTGAGTAGCCTCTGGCTATACTAGCTTTTTAATTCTGATGGCCTCTGGCAAGCAGAAGGGTAACTGGAGTTCAGAGTATTCCAGGCACAATCCTGCTGTTAAATCTGGGGTCTTTATACCAGTATTACAGAAAGCAAGGAAGACTCCTGATAGGGGTACAAGGAAGGATTATTTCTGCTCAGTCTGTCCTTCAGATCTCAGAAGGACGTGGGAGAGTTCTAGCCTTAGAATTTCAGACTGTGTTTCTGTATTATACTTGTTACAGAGACATAGAAGGGTCCATTCTTTAATAATAGCAAAGATGGATCTTGCCATGAGCCTATCTATGTGTATACAAAAAGAAATTGTTCAGGATGTTACTTTTAACTGTTTAAACACTTTTTTTCCTTCCTCTAGTGTTCCACATCCTCCCCCCCCCCCGAAAAAGGTAAACTACCTGGTCCTTAACCAGCCAACTCTGAAACATTTTCATTCAGACTTTCTTCTTCCAAAGAGCAGTTTCAAATGCAATTTACTCATGTCCCAGATCAGAGAATCATGGAATGGTTTGGGTTGGAAGGTAACTTAAAGATTATCTAGTCCCAATCCCCTGCCACGGGCAGTGACACCTTCCACTAGCCCAGGTTGCCCAAAGCCCCGTCCAACCTGGCCTTGAACCCTTCCAGGGAGGGGGCAGCCACAGCTTCTCTGGGCAACCTGTGCCAGGGCCTCACCACCCTCACAGGGAAGAATTTCTTCCTTACATCTGATGTAAATCTCCCCTCTGTCAGTTTAAGGCCATTACCCCTTGTTCTATCACTACATGCCCATGTAAAAAGTCCCTCTCCAGCTTTCTTGTAGGTGCCCCTTTAGGTACTGGAAGGCTGCTATAAGGTCTCCCCAGAGCCTTCCCCTCCCCCAAGTGCTTCTCCTCAGGGCTGCTCTCAATCCATCCTCTGCCCAGCCTGTATTTGTGGATTGCCTCAACCCATGAGCAGGACCTTGCACTTGTCCTTGTTGAACTTCATGAGGTTTGCACAGGCTCACCTCCCAGGCCTGTCAGGATCCCTCTGGATGGCATCCCTTCCCTTCGGCATGTCGATCCTGCCATTAATCTGTATAGAGTGTTTTGTTGTGACACAGCTTGTCTGTTTTGGGATAGAAACCTTAAATCATGCCTGTCTCCATGAAGTAAAGCATTTTTTCTCAATGTTATAGTTAACTTCAAGAGATTCACTTAGTCCTATTTGTAAGCTGTTGAGTAAGATTCATGCTAGAGATGGTGTCATCTACTAGTAGAAATCCATTTTCTCAGATCAGGTTTGATGTGTTTCTGGTTCCACTGTGTGATATTTAGTCATTGTTACCTGCTATTTGTAATCATATAAGATTAGATGGTGTGTATCTTGAGTTCATGACAGTTAAAAAAAAAAAAAAAAAGTAGTAAAGGTAAGAGATTTTTACTCCTGCCCATTGCTCATGTAATGTTACTAAGTCTGTGGACGGGTCACAGAAGAGTATGGAATGGAAGGTGGAGCTCTGCCTTATCCCAGCAGATTTGGTGCTTACAACACAGAGAAGGCATTAAAAATTGAAGAGGCTGTTTGGGCTTGTAATGAACAGATACGAAAAGAACATCTGATTTCTCTTTCACTCCCAAAGCTGATGTTATTGCAAGGAGTGCTTTGCTTGTAGTGACCAAGAGAACTTCAGTCCTGAACTCTGCCAGTTCTCTTAACTTTTGAAGCACAAATGTTCAGCTAAAATGTTCTTTGTCTGACTTGCACAACTTATGAGTTGCAGAGATTCAGAAGAGAAATATAACAAGGCTGGAGGCTTGGACTGTAGATATCGAAGGAGAACAGTGTCAGCATTCACCCAGATAAACTGGCTGATGAGGCTAACTGTAACCCCTGAACAGATGTAATTGTCCCAGTAAAAATCCAACTAGATACTGGTTTGTTTTTTTTTTTTAAGCTGAGGTAACTGTGGTAAAGATTCCAAGCTACACAGAGCTGTGCCCTGTCATTAAACAACAATTAAGTTTTTTATATTTGCTGTGGTGAATTCTTGTGAGGTTTCCAGGAGACTTCCCAGAAGACAACAAACGAAGCATTTTCTTGCCTTCTGGCAATCTGGTTACTGTTTATCCTGTCAGTCACAGCTGATGCTGTAAGACATCTAGGTACACTGGGGGGCAGGGGGCGGGTTTGGTTGGTTTTATATTCTTTTTGTTTCTTCCCTGGGATCCGCCCTTTTTGAGCTTCTTAGCTGTAAATGATGTCTAAGTTTGTGTAAACTATTCCTCTTCTATATGTTGTAGTGCCTGAATGAGAAGGGCCACTAATTTATTGCTTGTAACTTGACAGCAGTCTGACAACTACATAGTAAAAATAGCAATGAAGCAGCAGAGAGAAGAGGCAGTGAACAAGCTCATTTCACTCTTGCCTGAAGGCATTTTTCATTCCTGTGCTTGTTGAGTCAATAGGGTAGTGTATTAGCATGTTCTCTTCCTAGTGTTTTGGCTTCTGTTTTCATTATAGTAATGCTTTAGGTTTTATTCAAGGGAAAGATGTCTTAATGATGCTAATAGCCCTAATGATTTTCTGAAATTCTGGAGGTTCTATCAGTGTGGTAGTTGCAAAAGGTCTTTCAGTTAACATGCTGCTTTAAATATTATCACAGCCTACCCACAAATTATAGTGGTATTTCCAGAGGCACTGGCATATTTAGCAAGTCACCGAATTCCCAGAAACATCTAATAGTCTGTCCTGTGACAGTGCTTTGTCCTTGGGGTAGAAGTGGCTACGTTGGTTTTGTTCACTATCATTGAAGGCTGGTACCAGAAATGAGTAGTGAGGGATTCCAGGTATGGTCAGTGATGTCCTGGTTCTGTCACTGGAAGTAGTGCTCCAGCTTCCTCCCATGTGGCAGTAGGATGCTGTAACCAAAGGAGCTGAAAAAACCCAGAATCCAGACTGCTTGGGTTTCCCTGCTTGTGAGCAGTTGTGCTGTGCCTCCAGTCTTGTCAGTTTAATGCTGCCATTACTTCCATCGTTTGCCTGGCTCAGATGTCTCCAGACAGGAAGGATCAGTGAAGAAACTGAGAACTGGAGTCCTGCAAGGAGGCCAAATGCCATGGGGCTTGGAGTAACTCTTGAAACTGTTTTATACCTTGAGTTTTGTGACCAGCTTACTTTACTCTCTCAAAGCTGTCAGCTGTATTATAGTCGCTTCTAGTTTTCTGCAGTTGCTATAAATGCTAAAATCTTGCTTTACAAGTTGAAAAACAAGGAGGAGAAATAGATGAAGTAATCCCTAGAAATGTCCAGTGTTGGTTCCAGTCTGCATCTGCAGTTCAGTCCTATAGCACTGTGCTTTTTCTGTTGAAAAATGCACGTTTGTTAATTCCTCCTCTGTAAAAATCATCTACATTAATGTAATATTTCCTTATAATGACTAACATTTTCCTGTTCTTTTGCTTTCCTTTGCCTTCTACTCTTCCAATATAGTGAAGCAACCTTCCATGTTTTTAATGTAAAGGCAAGTCGTTAAGTTTTTCACCTAACATAGGGAGGAACAACGGGACTGTTTAATCTAGCAATATTAGGTTGTAAGGCAACGTTGTTAACTCCTGTTTACTACAGAGGAGTCAGCTATAAATCAGTGGGACTCGTTCTTGCTTTTCATCTGTGTGTAGCTTTAGGACCCTGCTAGCTGTCAGCACATTTCTGTTTGTTGTGTCAATTATAAATGATTCAGAATCACCTTTTGGAAACTGTGTTCTGGGAATGTTATCTGGCCAAAGTCTGTTCATTAGCAGCTACAGTCCGACTTGGCTACTTAAGTTGACAACAGTTTGACTGATGGTTGAACAAGATTTCCGACGGGAATGTTATGGGCCAGTCCTTCTGGCCAGAGATACTCCAAGGCTTAGCGGGCTTTCCACGCTTCCTTTGGCTACTCCCGTGCACTTCCCTCAGCTTTGGCATTCAGCAAGGAAAAAGCTCCCTAGGCACTCCTCTACCAGGTGAAGTCTCCACTTGTTAATGTTGTGTGGATTTAGTTGCCTTCCTTCAAGTTGTAGGTCCAAACTGCTTGTATGCCAAGATTCTGCCAGAGTGAATTTTTATAGCCATATTACAAATCCTGGAGACTACAAGTTTCTAAAATAGATGCTGACACAGCACATCAAGAACACTTTTATGCATATAGAAAATGCTTTGGATTACAAATGTGCATCTATGGACTTTATTGGGTATGAGCCAAATCAAGTCCTGGTGTAATATTGCTGACTTGGCTCATGTTACACTTGCTCTCTCTTTGGCTCTCTGTCACTGCACAAGACTTGACTGGATATCTTTCTCTTGAAATACTATACAGTCTTTCCCCTCCTCCTGTTTTCTTAGGGCTGGCTTTGATTATGTTCTGTGTAACCAGGGCCTAAGTCAGACCTGAGAAGGCTCTTGATCCCTTTGTCCTGGGGATGGAAAGTAGCTGCACCAAAAAAATTATGTTACACTTAAGAGTAGGAGACCTATGAACTGATTTGATTCTGTTTGTAGTGTCTTCCATTCAATGGTGATTTTGAGTGTACACACAAAGTAGCTTGCAGAACAGATAGTGGAAGAGCTCCAACTGGATGTTTTCATCATGATGTTGTGAGCAGTTCCACCGGTGTTTTGCCTGACTTTTGGTGGAGTCATGTGTTTGGTGTTTACAGTTTGGAAACAGGAGAGAAATTTTGTAAACTTCCTTTTCACAGCCATGGTTTAGTTTCTGGTTTAAATGTTTCCTAATCTTACTGTCAGTTTCTATAAAGCAAAAAAACCCTGGAGAACGCTCTTGACGCTGCTCTGAAATAAGAAAAATGTGGGAAACAGTATGTGGTGCAGTTGTTTGTCTTATTGTGCAATTACAGTGTATGACAAGAAACTAATTTTTGTAACTTACCAAATCAGTAACAGTGTGAGGTCTTTTTATCAGCTGAGGAGAAAAGGCCATTTGGATCCAAAATGCTGCTGTCTCTTCTCTTTTCCAAATAATGTGGATGATACAGCTCTCCTGATTCTGCCTGAAGATGGGACCAGAAGGGGAGCAGCTAAATGATCAGTTTTCATTTCTTCAATTCAGTGGTCAACGAACTTCCGTTACAAAACTCGTGCTTCTTGTGCTGTTAGTTCATAGTCAGAACATGTTCCTGCAGAGAATGGGGACATGACACCCATCGCTGTCTACGTAGAACACATTGCTCTACCCTGACGTACCCAAAGCCGTACTCCTTCGGCTTCCTCGTGTCCTTGCAGTGGGAAATCCTTTGGACACTATGCTGCCAGTGCAGGAGGCAGGAGCAGGCAAATCACTTCTGACCTAAAATTCCAGAAAGTTGCAGCTATTCCATTAGAAGCGCAAACCTGATGAATCTTTTGGCTGTTTTCTCATCTTTTTTCCATGTGTTGTCAATGCTGCCCTTCTAGAAGTGTGTAAATTGCTGAACAAAGGTATAAACCCTGGAAAGTGCTTGTTGCCTAAAGCTAAATGCTCCTAGAGAGTGAATGACAGGATTAGCGGAGATAATCGTATAGCTGGAGTTATTCTTCTGTTTTGTTGTTACAGGCAGAGAGTCGAGTACAAAGAATTCCTAGGGGCTGTACCGAAACGTAGTTGTTGATCTTCTTAACATCCATTGCCCTTAACAAACAGCTTGCTGGCAACCATTTCCAAGACTTGATGATAATGGAGTAAAATATTATGCAGGAGGAGGTAACTGAGCCTGTAATAACCATTGTGCAACGCCTTGAGGCTGTTGGTGATTGCTGCCTTTAAGCACATAGGCTTATTGCAGTGTGAATGTCAGGGTCTGCATAAGAATAGTTCTGTGTCTGTGGTAGCAGATGCTGATTTTTTTTTTTTTTAATCTTCATTGCAGAAGACCTGCTCCAGTCATGACATTGTGTAACAGTTTTCAAATAATGTCAGCAAAACCCAGCAGACTTCACATTAAAATTTTAGGGCGAATGGAAGAGTGGGCAGTCTTTTTCCAGCCATGTTTTCCTCCTCTGATTTAAGCCTTTTCACTGAAAATTATGTTTTCACAGAAAGGTATAATTTCATGTTTCTGTAAAAGCTTCTTTGCTGCTGAGAGCATCTACTACATTTCAGTACTGTTAATCTGACGAGGCTACTGAATAGGCCAAACCTCTTGAAAGTCTCTCATCAGGTATGTGTCACATGTTTAAGAAGTCTCTGTACCTGTATTCATCAGACTGTAAATCCTTTGAGAGTTGTACGTTTTATTTATTTTCAACAGCACCAGACCATTGACTTTGTAGGTAGACACAGATGCCTTGTCTTGACGTGTACTCAAGCACAAGATTATTTTCTTTCAGCTGCGCAACTCTGATGGTATCTAAAGGTAGGATACTGCAAAGATTCATACTGAAACTAAACTGAGACTGGGATTTTTTCCATGCATTTGTTGAGTAGCAGTAACTGCATATTTATTATTATTGCTATTAGAACTTGCTAAGTATTATGTTTTCTTTCTAAGTCTATGATTTTTAGCTCTTTCTAAACCATATAGTGCTATTCAGCTATCAAAGAATTCCCAGCTCCCACTAGGTATGAAAGATTAATTTACACATTAAATGAAAGTATTGATTTCTGGCACTTCATACTTGGCAAAAGAAGGCTCCAGATATGAATTTAAACTATTAAAATATATAGTACTCTCTCTGAAGCATGTTTCTGAGCCAGTTTATGAAAGGCAGTATGTCTCCGAAGTGCACGTGGAATATTTAAGGACTTGGATGCCAGCAGTGTGAAATCCTTTCCTAGACAAGTAACACAAAGTGCTGTTGGTTCAGTGCTGATATTACGAAATGATGAATTGACAAAGTATGATTTAGAGGATTAGAAGTAATTGTCAAGTAAATAAATAATTGATTAAGCATCTCCAGTTAATCGCCACAAGTTGGACTGTGTTGCTAGAACTGGGCATTCTCTCTGCATGTGAGATCTGCACTGAACAGGGCTTTCCAAAGGTGAAAAGAACCTCTCTCCAGGGAGGGTAGGATTCAGATTCTGACTGCTGTAGCTTCTCGTGTGCTGTCCTGTCTCTGGATTGACTGTGGGCACCGAGCAGAGCTTTTCCCACAAATGATGCTTGTGGTCAGTGAGAATTCTCTTTGCCAAGTAAGCTTACCTTCCATCCTGTTCTTCAACAGGGGCAGTGATAAGGTTTCTTTCTGCTTTCCAATCCATCTCTGAAAAGCATGGTTTTCTTTGAGACTGTTTCTGCATTGTCCCAGCTGGCTGAAACTTGTGATTACACTGGCTGATGCTGGGGGTTGGGACAGAAACCCCACACATGGGGGGCAGCGCCGAAGTTGGTTCACTTTCCTAAGGAAATAAAATTGCCATAAGCTCAGGCAGAAAGTCTTAAGGGTGCCTTGGATTTGGATGTTTGTAAGAAACTTCTGCAGATCCTGGTATTAAGTGCAGAACACCTGCCTCAAAACTTCAAGTTGGCTTCCTTGAAACAGCGTAGAAGAGGCATCCAAAAATTAAGGCCCTTTAAATTTTTTCTTGCTTTTGAAAAATCGTAATTCTTTGTCTTCTCTCTTCAGCACTTAGATTGCTTTTGTCTTCCCCTGAGCTGCCACAGGACAGACTCATAGATAATAAATGTATGACCTATGAGTTAAAGTGGCTGTTTGTGCAGCTAGTCTTCCAGGCTGCTGTCAGCAATTCAGAGCTACTGTACTATGGGATTGCTTGATTTATGGCAACGTAACAATGCTGCCCAAGTGATAGAATTGATCTTGACATGACCTTTCACATACTGTTACAGCCTCTTCTCTCATTAATTTTGAACAGTGAGCTGTAAGAAAAGAACGTATGGTCTATGGCAGAGAGGATGTCAGAGTCATAGAACAGCCCAGGTCGGAAAGTACCTCAGAAGATCATCTGGTTGAACCTTTTGTGGAAACAGGAGCCTGGGTGTCTGCTCTGCCACATCAGGTCTATTGATGAGGACTGTAGTTCCTGTTACCTTGATATCAAAGTACTTTAGGGAGAGGTAGGATCTTAAGCAGAAGTTGCTAAACCTGGGAGCAGGCAGGAGAAACCAAGTCCCATCCTTGCTAATGCCAGTAACTTCTACCTGCTGCTTCAGCTCGGTCAGTGAGAGCAAAATGCACCAATGCTGTTACACGCAGTGATATTTCATAAACGAGCATTTAAGAATTAGAAAACTTTGCTTCTGCCTGTGATTTGACCTCTGTTGGAAACAAAGAAGAGGGAGAAACTAGATTCCATGTTTTCTTCTTCCTTTTAACTGAAGTACAAGGAAAAGGCTTATTTTCCTCCTGAGACATTTTGGTGCTAACCCACGATAGGTCAGGCAAAGGGAGAAGTTATTACACAGTATGGGAGCGACAGTCCACGCACGGAAGGAATGAGCTAGGCCTAGAATACAGCGTCTGTGAATGAATCTGATAGCTGCAGTGATGAGAAAGTTACACTGAAGTTAATAATTTCTAGGAAGTAAATACTTAATTTCAAGCTTTTCAGCTAGTCCAACTTTAACTGTTGGTAAAAATATGCCCCAAAACTAAATCACGATATAAAAAAGGTAGGAAAGAATTATTTTCAAGACTTGAAAATCAAATCTCATGCTAAGAATGCTACTGCATACACTAAGACTAAATGATAGACTGTAGGGGAAGTGGAGCTTGAGGTTGTAGGGATTGTTCATTTGGGGAATGACACGGACATCCCAAGAGCTTCAGCTCCTGCAGGGTTGTTAGTTACTGCTGCGTTGCAAGTGAAGCAATAGTTCTGTTCCACAAAAGGATGCACTCTGTGTGCGTGCTGCTCAGCAGGCTGCCGAGGTAAGCTAGCTGCAGCGAGATTAGACGTGAATCGTGAGCTTTTACAAATCCTGTTTTTCTCATCTTCTCTGGGTTCTTAATATACCCACAATGCAATGTCACTCACCCACGTTTCTTTTTCAGCAGAAGATTGCAACTTCCTTAGTTTTTAATTAAAATTGTCCTACTCTGATTTAATGGTTCCATAAAGCATCTTGGCTTACTCTGCCTCAGGTAAATGAAAATACTGGCTGTGGCAAATAGGGCTATTAGTTTTATGATCCATAGCAATAAAAAGCTTTTATCAAGAATGTTATCAGAAGAGTCATAAAACAGTGTTCCATGTAAAGCTACTGATACATCTGAGAAGCCTTCCTTCAGTTTCTAAATTTCTCTAAGAAAAGGTGTTAGCACTATCATTTTTTTGGTGTATCTTGTGGTCACTTCAAAAACTAAAAGCATATCTGAGCAATGTTTGAAAAGATCCTGTACACACAAAGGATGGGGTCGCAACCTGGGCAAGAGATCTGGGCACAATCTGAATTATTCCCTCTTTGCACAGATTACCTGCATCAACGTGGGCATGTCACTTTGTCCAGAAGCAAAATAATTTTGACTTCAATCGAGCATGGAAGAATTCTTTCTGAATTCCCTGTTTGTGTTTTCCCGGTTACACAGGCTGTCTGGCTCACTGATTTCAGCTGCTCAGGCAAGTGTATCTTTCTCTGTCAGGGTGCAGTTTTAAATAATCCGCAGACATCTGCAGAATGGCAGATGGACTAGTGGACACAGCTTTTGTCTTGGAGAGAGCTTTGTCCCTCGTAAGGGTGTGGCATAGGCCTGCACCCAGACCCTCAGGCACGCAGGTTTTTCCATGGCAAGGTTTGCAAAGGCAATGGTATTCTGTGTAACAATTTGAAGCACGTTTGCCTTAAAAGAGGACAGCATCTGGTTTTCTTAAAGCCACAAGTGAGTTAGCCTTCTCCCACCCCCAGCAGCCACCAAGTCATTTTGGAAATGGCGTTTTTCATCCCATAAATCCACCTTGGACCTACTGTGGGCACCACTTTATCCAGCTGAGGCCAGGGTAATGTCGACGGAAGACTGTCTAGTGCCTGCTCTGTGTCAGTCTTTTCAAAAGCCCGAGTTTGAGAGCGCCGTGCTCAGCTGGAGGTGGGATGCTGCAGTGGTGGGCAGGGCTGTGCCCTCTGTGCAGCGTGTGGTGCTGCCTGTTCGTGTTGGCTACAGTACGGCGTGTTTAGCAAGAGGGTGAAGAGCATCTTCTCACATACCAGCTGCTGGTTGTCCCTGGGGCACCAGCCTATGGTTTGGCTTTTTTTTTTTCTCAGATGTTTCTCCTCTGAGTGTTGCTTTGGTCATGTCTTTGCATTTTCTCGTGGCACTATGGCAAGCTGCTGTTTGCTTCCTCTCTGAATCTTTATGTTCTGATAATTCCCCAAAGGTATCAACAATCCCCTCCTCCAATTTATGGCAGAATTACTGAGCAGTTACCATGGTGATGGGGGAGGAATTGGATCTGCAGACCAGCTGAGATCAATCCCAGCTGCCTGCATCCTATTCCTGAGCAGTCAGCGTATTTTTAATAAAGTGACCGTGTACAGGAGGCATGTCTTTGTCTTGTTAAGCCTTTGTTGTATATTAAATCCTGAGGGCTTTCACCATAATCTGCTCAACGCACAAGCTTTACAAATCCTACCCTTACTCAAAGAGCTGTGGGCATTACACCCAGTAGATATTTTTTTCCTGATCAATTTTGTTTATTTCTGAAGTTTAGCATCTACTGCAGAGTTTAACTGGGGAACTGTTGCTAGAAATGAACAAAATTAAAGGTACAGTCTGCAGGGTTCTGCCTTTAAAACTCATTTTATCTGAATTGGTTTTTATTTGCCAAAAGGTGATGCATTTTCTCTTAGCTTCACTTGCATGTTGCGGAGGAATGTAATCCAAAGGAAAAGCAGTGGGAACATAAAACTGAAAGTTTGTGCTGTTAGTGGGTTTGCTTCTAGACTTTAACTTCTAGCCTGCATTTATTTTCACTAACTTCCATAAATTCCATTTGTTTCCAGGTGTCAGCAGGCAGGGCAAGCTCCTCTGAAAACCCAGTGCTTCTGTCAGTACCTAAGTGGATTCTGAATCCTTCTCCACCCAGTCCTAGCTTCACCTCCTTAGGGCTCCCTTTAGATATATAAACACTGGGTGCATAATTCAGATTCCACAACCTTGATGCCAGAAGTTAGCGCAGTGTGACCCCCAGGCCTCAGAAATTCACTTTGTTCCTCTGCACTGAGGCCATAAACCAAGACATCCTGCTGATAGTGTTTCAGTCAGACTTTTGTTGGCTATTCAGTTACAGGGTGGATGCAGATTTGGATCAGAGAATTCAGACAGATGGAAATAGACTTGTGTTGGCTGTTATTTATTGCACTGTACTTACTTTCCTTCTCCCCTATCTCCTCAAAACACTAACTCAAATATATATATATATTTTTTTTTAAGGCTATTTTTGAGGAAGCTATGAGATAGTAAGAACAGTGTTCTGGAAAGTATTTTTGATACTCTTTGCATACAAAGATTTTTCTTCTAAGCAGTCGCAGCAGTCAAGTTATCTTCTTGGTGATGCTTCCTAGGGGCATTGAGAAATGGCTGACCTTCAGGGAAAGATCATGAGTGGTGGCTTCTTACAAATAGCAATTCCGTTTGTATCGCAGTTGCAAGGCTCCAGGATTGTTCTGTGCAGTCCTGTCAGCTGTCTTTGCATAAAGGGATGAGTCTAGTTCTCTTTATCTCCTTTTCTCTACCTGCTTCAGCTTGCAGCAGCCGCAGTGACCACAGTGGCTCTCTTCTAAATACAAAGAGCCCCATCAGTTTGCTTTATTGTGCTATTGTTAGAATCATTCCACCAAGGCAGAGTAGCATCCCAAGCTTCTGGGGAATTGTTTAATCGAGCTGAAAGCTGTTTAGATCCAGTTGATCCCAATAATTCTTTATCTAGGGGAATAAAAGCTGGATTCTTGTCAAAGGTGTGGCAGAGGCAATGCTTTGTTCTGTGCTTGCTGTCATGAAAGCAATTAGTGTGACTCAGATCCATGGCCTGGGTCTCTTAAGGAGGGCTCGGGGACATTTCCCTCGGATTCAAAAAAAAAAGTAGCTGATCGCATAGGCATAGTGGTGAGATGCGAAAAAATCGATCCAAGGGATTATTCTTTTGCAATTTCTTTTCCTAAAGCCATTCAGGAAATGTAACCAACAAATGGTCTTGTATTTGGATGGCTCTGTATTTAGGTTCACTTCTCTTTGACTAATATCTGGGAAGGAAAACTGAAGAGCCTTAGTTAACCTCCAACAACTGTTAGAGCTCTAGGCTGCTCCTGAATACATCTGGTCAGAGGGAGGCACACAGTTTCATGTGTGGATCCCCAGCTGTGTTCTCTTAACCTGTCTCAAATCTCTCTCCATTTTATTGAAAGCAGGCCTTTGTTTGCTGTGGTTCCTCTTGTGCTGTGGTGACAGTGGACGGTGTACATCTTGGGAAAGACTGCTTGCTTTGCTGTGACAGTTGTCCCAAGCATATCAGTGACAGAAAGGGAAACTGTTACTTTTGGTGTTTGGACCCAAGCGAGAAGAGGTAGACTAGTAGACACTAGCATACTGTGGCTCCTGTTAAGAAGCTGTCACATGCCCTAGTATAAGATTAATTGCAGTTGTGGGTAGCCCAGGAATTTGAATCGTCTGAATTTGACCATAGACAAATACTTTGTTGCACTCAGTCTCTTTACATATGTTTATATTACCTGTATACTTAAGGGAAGGTTTCCTCCTAGCATTCTTTTTTTGTGAAGAATAAATGGTAGGCTTTCAAAGGCAGAAATGGTAGTGAGGTACTAATCTCCCAAGAATTTCTTTGAAAGCAGTTCTGTATTTTGTTCACTGATACTTATTTAGATGTCATTCTGGTATTTGTCACAGCTCGTTCATATTGCAAATTCATAGCACGCTAGGTAGCTGCTTATTTATAGAGAGCCTGGCACTGCAGAGAGTTGCTACAATGGATCTTTGTAATCTTAGGGGCTGATTGCTAGTTTGGGGGAAAAGAAGTATGTTGCTACTTCCAGAAGGTTACCTGTGACAGAAGTGGCATGAGGATAGGGATTCCTACTACTGGAGGAACTCTGTTGCCTCAAGGCAAATACTGTTCAGGTTCACTGACTGCATTCACAGTCAAGAGTAGTGTGTATCAGAGCATTGGGAACTGGGAAGTTTAGCTATTGAGGGACTTCAAAAGCAAACAGATAGATGAAATGCTCTCAGCTATTGACAAACAGATAACTGTCTATCAAGAATCTTAAATGATCCCTAGTGCTAGAGTGAGATGATCAAAGGTTGAATAGGATGGCTGCCTCCCCTTTCCTTCTCTGTTGCAAGTTTTACATCTTGTAGTAGATGTAATACTACTGGTTTTTGTTTTCTTTATTTCTGTTTTGTGTAGTTCTTTCCTTTGTCATGCTCCTCCTTGCTGCTGCTCTTCAGTATAGCACATGTCATCATTTCCTATGTATCTAACCTCCTGAAAGCACCGTTACTGTAATACAGCCACATTCCTATCTTTGTAATTCATTCAGCCCTGGAACACCATGAAGAGGCAGATGAAGACTGCTAAGGAAACCCAAGTATGCCTTGGCAGGGAAACAGAATCATTACGTATCTATCACAGCTGGTTTTAGAACTGGGTTTTCCTTTCCCCTGACCAGCTCTATGAGTATTACTCTCTGGTCTGGACTGCACAGGATGTTGGGTTCTTCCTGTGAAAACAACAGGATGTTCTCCTCAAACTTATTCACTGAAAGAATCAATATTCTGTACCTAAGAGAGCATTTAGAGATGGTACTCAGGTAGTACAAAGGTTTGAATGTCCTTTTATGCTCCTTCCTACCACGACCTGCCCTGGTTTCTCTTTAGACTGGTGTTACTATGGCCCATCATTTGAGAATATCCTGGTAACAGAAGATCTTGTGGAAGCACCACACAAATGCATAGCTCATAAATCTGCTGGCAGGAGCTAGAAAATCATAGAATCATTCTAGAATGGTTTGGGTTGGAGGGTAATTTAAAGATTATCTAGTTCCAACCCCCTGCCCCAGGCAGGGACACCTTCCACTAGCCCAGGTTGCCCAAAGCCCCGTCCAACCTGGCCTTGAACCCTTCCAGGGAGGGGGCAGCCACAGCTTCTCTGGGCAGCCTGTGCCAGGGCCTCCCCACCCTCACAGGGAAGAATTTCTTCCTTACATCTGATGTAAATCTCCCCTCTGTCAGTTTAAGGCCGTTACCCCTTGTTCTATCACTACATGCCCATGTAAAAAGTCCCTCTCCAGCTTTCTTGTAGGTGCCCCTTTAGGTACTGGAAGGCTGCTATAAGGTCTCCCCAGAGCCTTTTCTCCTCCAGGCTGAACACCCCCAACTCTCTTAGCCTGTCCTCGTAGGGGAGGTGCTCCAGCTCCCAATCATCATTTGGCCTCCTCTGGATCCGCTCAAGCAGGTCTATGTCCTTCTGTTGTTGGTGCCCCCAGAGCTGAACACAGCACTGCAGGAGGGGGTCTCATGAGACTGGAGCAGAGGAGGAGAATCCCTTCCTTTGACCTGCTGGCCACACTTCTTTTGAAGCAGCCCACGTGTCAGTAATATGCAGACCATTGAGCAAGGTTTCAGATGTGTATACTCTTTTGAAACTCTGGAGTCAGGAAGGGTGGTGTGATACCATAAAGGTGAATTTATGGTATGTAAATAGGATAGCCACAGTCAGCACTGAGTGCTAAAAACAACAATTATATTTGTCTCCATCCTCGGAAGGTCAAAAGGACTTTAAATTTATGTCCTGAAAGGGGGCATTTCAAGAGAGCTGCAAGAGAATTAGGTACTATCAAGTGAGTAGGAATGGGATGTCTCTGGATAGCTGTGCTGTCAGTGTAAGCCTTGTAGTCATTCCAAGTTACACGCTCAGCTCATGGCACAGAGAACACTCAGTCAGTGCTCACTCAGAGATATCGAAAGTGATATGAGAAATAAGTGTTGTCACTACAGAAGGTGTCATGCGTCTCTGCTGAGACACACAGCTGAGTTGATGAACACTGCATTGTTTCTCCTTGAGGGCATCTGATCGTGGTGTTGCTATAGCCTTCCTCTCTAATCTCCAGCCCCATGGACAGTAAACCACTTTGCCATTGTGTTGTGAGTACTGTCTCAGTTTGTGCCTTTTCCTGATCTGCTGTAGGCACAGCTGGGCGTTTCATTGTCAAGTTTAAATTTTATTTTGCTTTTTTTCTACCAGCGTTTGTTGCTGAGATTAGTTTTCTACAGATACCCACCAAAGAGTAATTTCCAGTGTGGACTTTCCAAATGCAATGACAAATTCTTGTATAACAAAGATGGCAGCTGGATAAAGCAGAGAAGCCAGACCTTTGGTTTTCAGCCCTGAGTCTTGTTGAGAAGATAGACAAATAAGCTCTGTCAGAGAAGGATGAAAAATTTTGCTGATACTGCCTTAGCCAGGCCCCAGGTTGCAGTTGGTATCTCCTGTCTTTGCTTGAAATAGGCTGTCGTGAAGCTGGAGGGTTTGCATCTTTTCCAAAAGCAAGGAGAAAGGTATTGAAATTGTTCTGGCAAAAGCCTCTCCAGAAGTGAGACTGCCTTGCATGTGCAACTGTGTCCTGTTGTAGATTCCTCCCCGCTTCTTTTAGCTACAGAGAAATGGTAGATTTGTCATGTAGCATGTGCTGAATGTGATGACAATTCATGCTGTGAAGTCAAAAGGATTTAGGTGCTTATTTAGTTCTGAAGTTCAGGTCAGAAGCTTGACACTCAGTAGCAAGGTGGTGGAAGGCTAAAGGAGTAATAGTTTTATGGGAAAAGAAGGTTGGGGGGGGGGCGGGGTGTGAACTCACATTTGTCCTAGGGAGCCATGGTGGATATAACCCCATAGTAAATTTGCATTAATGCAGATGTGTAGTTAAGTGTATTTAGTGTTCGGAGACATTCTGTTCGCATGGTGCCAGATAGATCTTCAAGAGCAGTGTGTGCATTAGCCTTCCTGCTTCTAATGTGGAAGGGTGACTGCAGCTCACTGCAGTTCATTCACACTCTGCTTTGCTTGAGTCCTTTTGAATTTAGACAGATATAGAACCAGTATCCAGCGATTAACACACTTTCCTCTGCCTAAAGTGGCATGTTATTTACTTAACAGGTAACGCCTGCTGTGTTAGCCTCAGTCTCAGCCCAGCAGGGAGACATCCTCCCTGCCTATTACCAAAATCATGGCTTAATTTGAGCTCATTTCTTTTGTTGAAATGCAAAACTAATTATATTTAACTACAGATGAACAGGAAGTTGCATTAGCAGAGTTTTTTCAAATCAATGGGGCGTTATTCAGCATTATTTGGGGGCTGGGGAACTTTGTAACCAGATAAAAGATATGGGAGAGGGCAGAGCTATAAAAAGTGTTATTGTGTGATTATGAAGAGGCCTTTTAATGCAGTAGTTATGTGATGGTAAAAAGGCCTTTATTGCTTGAAGTTGGAAGCAGAATACAAATGGGCTCACAGTGTCTATTAAATGAAGAGTGGAGAAAATAGTCTTCGTTTCCCTGAACTGCAAAGCAAAAATAATGATTGAGTAGTGATTAAAACCCGTGGCAGTGCTGGGTTTGTTAGTTTGATCATATACTAAGCAATAAAATTCAGCAAGTAGGGAGCAATTGTTTGTGTAATTTAAGGCATAGTTCATTTTTATGATGAACCTGTTTATCCAGGTTATGATGTCAGCAAATTGTTCTGCTGATAAAGGCTGGTTGAAACAATTAGGGTTGAATTCTCCCTGGTGTAAAGAACAGATGACCTTGATGGGAATAATTCAGAGGAACATTCCTTCTCGGATTATAGCTGATTTCCAGAAGTTGAGCTTCAGTTTCCCTGACTGAAGGCTGCTGGAGAAAAACAGCTGGGCTCTTCTGTGCCTCATTGCATCACCAGGGGTCGGCTCCCAGCCCTTTGTTAACTCAGTTTGTAGAAGAAAGCATTAACATTGTTTGCAAACACATTGAGAAGAAAAATCAGGGCACATTGCAGACTGGAGCAGACTCACAGCCTATCTAGTCCATTATCTTGGCTCCTACAGAGAACCACCACCAGAAGAAAACACAAGTGGCTGAATAAAGCCAGGTATAATTTTGCTTCTCAACATCTATGGCAGAATGGAAATGTTGATTCTTAGAGTATGTTTTGTGCCTTTAATAACCACGAGACGATTGCTCGCTCCACCTAGTGATTAACACTCAGCAGTCTTTCTGGATGTAAGCAAAAGCATTGGCAGGCAGACGTTACTTTAAGGTTCTTATGGGCATTTCTTACCATAGTGCAGTATCTTGGACTCCCTAGTGCTGGGCACAGTATAAACATAAAACAAATGCTGTGGGTGCTGCCTAAAGACAAATGAAGGATGAGAAGATGCGGATGAGTGTAGGCAGATTGACTCCCACTAGGAAGCTCTGAAGAGGAGTTGGCCTTGTACTGAGTTCTCTAGTCCAGCATGTTCCCCTTGGTGTGTTTCTGCATGTATGAGCACTAGGAGTTTCCTGTCCTGATGGACACGGGAGCAAAACAGAACTTGAGACTGCAGTTGCATTTTGATCATTTTAATTCAGCCCTCAGCAAGGGGAGAATTCTCCTGTGAAGGTGGGGCAGCAAAAAGCAATGGAGTGACCTAATCCATGCATGACAACTGTGACAGGTTCCAGTCACTCCGACTGGATGATCACTAATGATCACTAGCCAGGCTCAGGCAGGTAATTTCTGCCTCCCTTAAATGGGTGAGGGCGTTGAGCTGCATAGGAATGCCAGGGTCTCTTTTTCCTGCGTGTGAACATGTGGTATCTTACAGGCAGCAGGAGCATCTAACTAACCTGGGTTTGGGATATTAAGCTGTAAGTATGTGGCAGGTGCTGTGGCGTTCGGCCCTGCGAGTGCCTGGCTGCCGTGTGGTTATGCTGTTCCAAGGACAGGGTAGGGCTGCAGAATGAGTCACAGTGGCCCTGCACTGTCAGTGGACACCAGGGAAAAAATAAATGCACTGGGTCTTTCCCTGGTGCAGATGACTTTTCCATTGTGCTGCTCTAAATTGGATGAGCTCAAGGTGTGTCCTTTTTTTTTTTTTTTTTGGTCTGTGCCTGTTCCTTTTTCACCATCACAGGAAAGGATGAAGTTCTGCTTTTGTGCTGCGCACCAATCTCCAAAAGATCTGTTGTACTTTTCCTTTCTTCAGGATATGTGACTTGCTTGGAACTGAGGCTGAGTCCTGTCCTTCTCCTTAATCTGTTTAACAAAGCTGATTTTGTAAGTCTGCTTTGACAAAAAAGAATACCCCACCCAGTGCAAGCAGAGAGGCCACAGTCTGGTCTGGTTGGTTGTACAGTTCCCCATTCAAAAAAATTAGTACATTTTAAAAATCTTACTGCATTGAAGAGGGGGAGGAAAAAAAAAAAAGGAGGAAAAAAAGAAAGGTTTGATTCATTTGGCTTGGAGATCATGAACCCCATCCTGGCTGTCACTGAGTATTTCTCATGGAGTCACGGTCTCACTGAAAATGCAAGCGTAACATCACCTTGCCTCTGACTTCAGCCAGGGCACTGATCAGTTGGGCAGGAGAGAGTGCAAAGTCATCTCCAGAGCTAAGCCCAGCAGGGAGTTAACAATTCCCTTGTGAGGTGTTCCCATGGAATAGCAGTATCTTGTCTGCACAGATGAATTTATCATGCTTGTCACTGCCACCTCCTTGCTGTTCCCATCACCAAAGCTGCAAGCTGTCACTTCATTATAGTCATATGGGGAGCTTCTTAAAATGTCCTTGCACTGACAGGACACCATATATGCAGAAGTGGAAATTACTTCTTTTCTATGCTGACATCATCTTACAAGAAAGGACACTGGTGTCTGTGAAGCTGAAATACATGAATATTGGATGAAGATCTCTTCAGAAAGATCTATGGCATATTTTTTAAGTTGCTCGTCAATGTAGGAATACCAAAATTACTAGATTTTACTGTAGTGGGGAGATACCAATACAAAAATACTCTGATATTAGGAAGGATTTCTTTGCAGAAGGGGTTGTTGGGCGTTGGAATGGGCTGCCCAGGGCAGCGGGGGAGTCCCCATCCCTGGAGGGGTTGAAGAGTCGGGTTGAGCCAGCGCTGAGGGATCTGGTGGAGTTGGGAACGGTCAGGGTGAGGTTCATGGTTGGACTGGAGGAGCTTCAAGGGCTTTTCCAACCGAGATGTTTCTGTGATTCTGTGAAAACATAGTAGCCACAATATCCCTCTTGAGTTATGTTCTCTGAAAATTTAAAGCTCTAGTTCTGCAAGAAGTGAAATGGATTATTGCAGCACACTGTGTGCAAAAGCATCTGGATTATTTGGAAGTCTGAACATTTAAACTCATCAAAAGCTGGGACTATACACTGATCAGAAGGTATAGAGACTTGGATTCCTAAGTGCCAAAACAGATTATATATCAAATTTCTTCAGAATGTGTTGCTGTCCGTGCTTATGTAAATGATCTTGCCGTATGTGTCTGGCAAATATGACTGGGAGCTTTGTTAATGACACCAATGTATTAGTGGCTTCCATAAATACCATGCAGTATTGAGCAGAGGCCTCTGTATTGGAAACTAAAATGTGATTGTTGATGTTGATACAATTTCTGTCAACACTGAGATTGCAGGATATCAATCTATGGTGCCTTCAGTTGTGAATACAAAGAAGGACCTTTGCCTACAGGGGCTGTGGTAGAAAATCGTGGTGATACAGAAGACACTTTAAAGACCAAGTCAGTGCTTCTGACAGAAGCAGTTTGTTGAATGACACCGGCCTTTGGCAGTTTTCCTCGGGTAAGGTAAATCAGGTGTAAAGGACATGGATTCGCGTGTGTCAGCTTGCTCTCCCTTAGAATAAGCGTTGGAGGGGAGGCCGGTTTGGTTTGGTTTTACAGCTTGTCCTTTGAGGGAAGTAAATGAATGCTAGAGGAGAGGTGAAAGCAGGGAGAGCGTCTTAAAATAGAAATACAGAGGTTGTCCCAACAGTGTGACAGTGATCCAGAACTATGGACGTGACTGGGATGTGAGCTTGTGGCGTATCATGTGCCACACAGCTCCCTGAGTGCACCTTCTGCATCAGTCCCGTTGCCTCACGTGCAGTAGCTCGCTGAGTTCTGCTGCTTTTCTGCAAACAGTGTGAACAGTATAAAAGATGTGCTTGAGAGGCATCCCTGTCGCTTTGTATGCTGCACAGAGGTAACATGCTTTAAATATGATGAAAGCGTGTGTAACAGTGCCCAGAGATGGCTGGCAGGCGAGCAAGGCAGTAAGGAAGGTGCCGGGTTTAGTACGGAGGCAGCAATCACACCACTTC
This sequence comes from Strix uralensis, assembly GCF_047716275.1. NCBI lineage: Eukaryota > Metazoa > Chordata > Aves > Strigiformes > Strigidae > Strix > Strix uralensis. The sequence goes on along the minus strand of NC_133997.1, from coordinate 1,781,871 downwards.
TCTGCTTGTGTCAGGGGTTTGTGTGATGTCACCTGCTCAAGTCAGCTCTTGAAGCCTGGTTAGCAGAAAGTGTCTGTCAAGGAGAAGATTTCTCAGGTTAGTGTTTTCTTGTAAAAGGGATTAACCAGGCCTTAAGCTGCCAGTGCTGCAGATACAATGCTACATGCTTCAGCAGTCTCCTTCAAGAGAAGTCACACGATACACAGTGTGCATCTGACTGACCTGATCCTCTCACAGGGTACTTCAGCATCTTGTTCCCAGTATTGGATTAAAGAAACTGAAGTGTAGTGTGAAGTAGATCAGTTAATACTGGCTCTCTGGTTCCTACTACTCACAAGGTGACAGTTTCTGCGTCATGGAAACGCACTTTTCAAACCTAGCAATTACCAGTGTTAGTAACCAGGAGGTTTCTTTTCTGCCTTCTTCATGTCACACTTGAAGGGACTGTTCTGACAAGCAGGGGGGGACTGCTGGTGAAGGAATTGCTGCCCTTCTGCATAACCTTTCCAGAAATTCTATTACTTAAGCCAGTGCTTAGGAGATGCAGTGATAACTTTGCAGCTGGTGGAGCAGAGGGAGTACTGACTGAACGAGGCATAACCAAGGATGTCCGTCCTTCTCTCGTTTCTAAGACTCCAAAAAGTTTTGCCTTCCTGTGTCCCAAGGGTGGTTTCTAGGTTTCATTCTCTTGGAAACCTGCCCATCGCTTAAATGCACAGAAGGAGTTGAGCCCTTAGGAAAAAAAGGGGAAAATCCTGAGATCTGGATGTTGTTGCCTGGGCTCAGATCTCTTGCCTGGTCCTTTCAGCTGTATTTAGAGTAAGATGCTTCTTGGTTGTGTGATTTCCTCCTATTCTGTGCGTCTACTGTGGCACAGACGTGCATTAAAAAGATGTAAGGTAGAGCACAGATGCTGAATTCTGGGGTGATGAAAAGTTCAGTGCTTTACACAGAGCCTTTCTTCTCATTTCTAGCTCTAACAGAAAGCACCTGAGAATGGAATGAAAGGCATTAATAAGCCCAGCCTTTGCCACTGCCTGTCCAGCATGCGGCAACTCTGAGAAGTGTAGAGGAGGTCCATTGGTATATTTATATAGTGTAGTGTAGCAAAAAAAAAAAAAAAGTATGGGAAAAAGCTCCATTAAGATTATTGCTTTCTGCAAGCTAATGGCTGCAGTTTCAAAATAAAACCTATTCATTTTGGCCTCTTGAAATTCATACTTGACCTGAACTTGTTAGTCCACAGAGCTGCTGCAGCATTAAGCTATAGCTGGAGGAAAGCCAGAATCCAATTGCGTTTTCTGCCTAATGGGTCATAATTTATACTATGAAGAAGGCAGTGGTGTTGCTGGGGGAAAAGGGCATTGGACATGCTTAGGTCTGCATTGTGGAAGGGTGACTGTAAATGAACATGAAAACGGGGAGGTATGCTTTCCTTTCTCACTTGTTTAGTACCAGTGCAATTCAAATCGGAAAGTAAGGAGTCATACTGGACTGCACACAACACACAGGCCAGAAATCTGCTTCGCTTTCATCTTGGTTGCTTTGCCATGATTGTTGATTCTCCGCTTACTGTACTAAACCAGGATTGGTTTAGTCAATTAAGCATCTCTGACTTTCAGCTTTTGGTTTCCGGTGACACTTCCAAAATGGTATGTTCCTTCTTTGTCCATGAAATGCTAATCAGTTTCACTTTCATAAATAAATGAGGAAAAAATACGTGGTTTTTAGTAGTGGGACTCCAAATGTAGGCTCCTAAGCTATGCTTAGGTATTGAAGTAGGAGACTTGCCCTACGTCTTAGAGAGCTTCTCAGAGAGGTTGGTTATTCTTGAAGCCCAACTTTTAATTTAGATATCTAAGCACAGATTCAGAAACTGAACTTTGGACTTCTGTTGTGAGTGTTGGGCTCTTTTACTTTCTGAATGAAGGTGAGAAGACATTACAGCAGCAATTATTGGAGCCCCTGAACTTTAACAAAAATTGGACAGTTAACCCAGGAGCTCTGAATGTTCCTTAATAAATTGTTCTCATTTGGGTGAGACTAAGGATTCTTGGTTCTGTAAATTTAATTTCTAAACAGGAGCTATCACTCACATGCTGAAGACAATATCATAAAAGACAGTTTAATTGATAATTTGAAAACACTGTAGAAGTCCCATTATTGAAAAGTGCCTGTCCCTTACTGATTCCCCCAGTTTCTGGAGTGTTGATACTGGAAACTACTGTAATGTCACTCTAGAGTATTTGCATCACTGCACATTGCTGCAGCTGCTGTCCAAAGGCATTAATTGAGTTTGTAATAGTTTGGGCTCAAATCTAGTTCCATTGTAATGCAGAAGGCTAAATGTTTTAGATAGTACTGCAAAGCAGAAATCTGGTCTGGAGAAACTCAGCGGTCTGAGCTGAGACCTTCCCAGGAAGAGCACCCCAGGATATGATTCCAAATGTAAAATTCAAATGTTCGAAAGATTTGTAGAAAAACAACATCAACAAAAATGAGCCTGTAGAAGTAAGCTATTTAGTCCTTGCTGCACTGAATCTAATAAACCTTTAGCCTTTTATTATATTTGGCTCTTTGCAGTTGCAGTTCTGTTTGGGATTGATTGATATTAAAGGAGTGTAGTTGAGAGAAAAGAGATAAATAAATAAAACAGGCTGAATGCAGGAGCTAGAAGGGCAACGTATACTTCATTGAAAAGTACAAGGAAGCTGAGAGGGTACCCTCAGACAAGACATGTGAGTTAAATAAAGGTGTCCAAAGGGAGATTGAAAACATCTGAGAATCATTTTGATTTCTTCCAACAACAGTATCCTTAAATATTCTTTCTGGAATAGTTTTCTAATGTGGATTATTTTTAAATAATTCCTTTGAGGCCGTGCTGGATTCAGTTGTAGGGAGCACAGAAGGTACAGTATCCTTCACTGATTCCAGGCTCCCTCAATTCCAGACAAGCATGTAATAGATGCTTCGCTCAGGTCCGTGGAACGTCTGGTCCATCTCTGCTGCCAAAACACCTTCAGTCTCTTATTTAAAAATAAAATAACATAAAATAAACAAGAAAATAACAACTAAAACCCACTAACATAAAAGCCAAAGCAATGATGATATTCCATGACAAGACAGTGGAAGAGACCAAAGTATTGCTAATATTCTCATCTCTGCAGTAGGAGGGAGTTAGCTGAAATGTTCCTGGATGAACTTGGAAGCAAGTCTCAGCCAGTACTGTGAAGGCAGAAATGACAAACTGTCAGTAGTCCTTGTCAGTATATACTGGAGGAGATTTCCTTCCTAATCCAGGTGTGCTCTGTCTGCCGTAAACATCTCCGATTTGCTGGCTGTTTGGACGAGGTTTCTGACTGGAACATCAGGGTAGGAGACCAAGGAAGATCAAGGACCCAAAGTATGCCAGTGACTTCCACTCTGCATTTGCGATGGTTGGTAACTGGGGCTTGTATGAATATGGTATCATATAGAGCAACAAGAAGTCTCCAAAGCAAAGATCACTTGTATTTGCTGTCAGGATAGGCCTGTGAGCCAGTTCCAGCTTGAGTTCAGAGGCGTCCTTACAGGCTGCTGGATGTTCTGGTGCGCACACCAAGCGTGCTCCCTAGTACTGCAGTGTGGTAGAGATTTGGACATAAATCGGCCCTTTCTGTATCATTTCATGTGGTTTTATAAAGGGCTGGAAGCAACTCAATGCTACAGCTTGTTTTCGGTCCTCGGGTCCGTGGCACTGTGCATTCAGATGAATCCTGATAAAGAGCAAGGCTTATGAAGCCAAGAATCCTCCACCCTATACTCCTCCATTGGATGACTAAAGGAGCCATGGGGATTGGAAGGCTGGCAAAGCTTTTTTCCTGAGGACTGCTCCTATTGTCTAACCATCTTCTATGTGCTCATTTCTTTTCCAGCCTCTCTACAAGTGGACATTGTTCCAAGCCAGGGGGAGATCAGCGTTGGAGAATCTAAGTTCTTCTTATGTCAAGGTGAGTGATGGCTGAGGACCTCACTTGTCTCTATCTGGGTTTGCTGGGAGAGCCAATCAATGTATTAACTCCGAGATAAAAGCTCCAGTGCCAGGTCTAGCTGCAAGAGCTCTTGCTCTTTCTTTCTCGTATGCCCTTATGGTTTGTAAGACTGAGTAGCAAAGGCAACACATGCTGTTTACTGGAAACAGTAAACGCGTTCTCCCTTGAGAGCTAGCAACAGAAAGCAGCTCCAGCAACAGATTTTAAAATGAAAAAAAATGGGTGCTGAAGTGTTGTCTCTAAACTTGAGCAATAGCCACAACAAATGGGACCTTGCATCATTCCGCAGCTCTTTGACCTCTTGAATTGAGAATTAAGCCTGTTGTTTTTCCAAGTTATTTGTCTAATTAACTGCTAGCAGCAGTAATGGGAGTGCTGGGTGACTTGAGAATTGTTACCTCTGCAACTAAGGATTTTAATGCTGCTGAAAACCTGCACTTCTTGTGACACAATTTTCTGTTTGTTCAGGTGCACAACGGCCCTGGGCCATTCTCCTGCACAATACGGTGCAGTGCTGACACAATTCATGTGCCTCAAAGCGGGTCCTACAATTTTATGGCATTTTCCAAATTAGCATCCTTGTGTCCTCTTCAGAGGTTCTCCTGAAAGCAGCTGGCCTGGTTTCTAACGGGAGGAATTAGTATGTTGGAGCATTGACATGATAGCATCCTGAAGCATGACACAGAGCAAATAGGTGCTATAGTGAGCTCTGGGAGCAAAGTGCCATCAGAGGACCATAATTCCTCAGGAGCATACTGACTGGGACAAGTAACGAGGTTGTCTGATGCAGAAGTGCTTAACTGCAGGGTAAATTGTTAATGTCAGTGCTTTAAAAATGAAAGTATACGCTGAGCAGGTGCTGCTGTGATGATATTTGCATTCAGAAAACTGTGGGATTAATTAAAGTCCCTCCAGTAATAGGAGTTTGTCCCAAATAACAAAGGCACACTGAGGAATGCAGAGATGTGAGCTGCAAGGAGACAGCCTAGAACCACTTAATGACAGTTGTGATTTACGGTGGATACAGTAGAAGGTTTAAGCTGATGAATGCCAGAACTGCTGCTACAGCAATGTCACCATTTCGGTATGCAAGGTAGCCCAGCCTGCAGGTACAGGTATTTATCGAAAACGTGATGGAGCTGAAGCAAGGAGAGAATTTTATGTCTCAAGCTGATCTGCATAGTGGAGGGACTGGGACGTGGAATCCCAGGATGCATAGAAGGCCATTCTGGACTAAAACGAGTGTACCCCTTTAGATTATAAAACCAACCTAATATCGTTTTTGCAGGCCAGCAGCTGCCCATTCACAGTGCTGTGAGAGAGAATTTTCTTTGCTTGCTTCTCAGGTACCAGAAGCCCTTCCCCTGGGTCAGTGTTCCACATAATGCTACTGGTTGTATTTAATTCCCTCTGTTCAGATTTGTTGGGAACTCATTTCAATTTGCTCTGTTTTCTTTTATTGTCCCCAGTGGCAGGGGAGGCCAAATACAAAGACATTTCCTGGTTTTCCCCTAATGGTGAGAAGCTGACGCCGAACCAACAGCGCATCTCAGTGGTGCGAAATGATGACTTCTCCTCCACCCTCACCATCTACAACGCCAACATTGATGATGCTGGCATCTATAAATGTGTTGTCAGTAGCGTGGAGGAGGGAGACTCCGAGGCCACCGTCAATGTGAAAATTTTCCGTAAGAGAGCGGCTCCGAGGCTATTTTCTGGTCTACCTTGCACATGTATGAGGCAAGATTAGGGAGGCAACTGTTTTACCTTCCTAGAAAAGGCTATTTTGAAAGGGGAAGAAGGAGGGTGAAAAGAAAGGGGATGTTAAGAAGATGCAGCTTTCTCCTTTCTTGGTTTTGAGGGGTAAGTGGGAACTAGGAGCATGGCTTGTCAGGGCATTCCCAGCACGTCTACTGCTTAAATTCTTCTGAAAGACAGGAGAGTAGGGGGTAGAAGGAGAAGATTCTAGTGTATCATAAATGTCTGGGAGGAGTAAGCAGAGAGAGCAGCTTTTGTGGCTGTCAGACATGCTACGAGATAAGACTACTGTTCAGTAAAGAAGATCACACACTCAGAAGGGTTTATAATAAGCCATCAGCATGTTGTCCAGCAAAGCCATGATAGCAGCTCCTCCCTCTCCTGCTGGAAAGCTGAGCAGTTCCAAGTTTGCATTTTCTCTTTGCAGTGTGGACAAATCGGTGAGCTGGGTGGAGTAGTGACTTGGCCCACTGATACGCCTGGGAGGCAGGCTGGAAAATGAGGTTCCCGTGTTGCAGTGCATTGAGTCAGGCACACTTTTATTTCCCTTGGGAACAAGAAGATTTCTAGAGACCATGTCTTCTGGGGTGTCTTTGCTTTCCTCAGGCTTCGAGTCAGGAGCACAGCTTGAGGTGTGCCGAGAAAGCTGCAGTGACTTTCTCCTTCCGTTGTTTTCAGAAAAGCTGATGTTCAAGAATGCTCCCACTCCGCAGGAATTCAAGGAAGGGGATGATGCTGTGATTGTGTGTGATGTGGTCAGCTCACTGCCTCCTACCATCATCTGGAAGCACAAAGGCAGGGATGTTATCCTAAAAAAAGATGGTAAGGCACAAGAGGTGTCTTGGTGCTTGTCCATTCAGGGGTCAAATATCCATCTCCCATCAGGGCTCAAGTCAGGCTTATACAAGGGGTGCAGGAGAACGAAATGGTGGTGGTCACGAGGGAGGAGAGAAGCAGTTTGTACCTAACACTAGGTCTTAGGATGTGAATTCAGTTATTCAAGGTGCTGTGGTTTGGCAGTGGCACGGCAATAATGTTCCCACAGAAAAGGCCATCAGGCTCTGACACTGGAATAGACCAAGGAATGTGAGAAAAAGTTTTCAGATAAAAGAAATGCTATTAGAAAAGTTGTATGTTGTGATACTCTCCAGTCTTCCTAAGGAAAAGGGGCTAAAAGCTGCTGCGGAGAACCTTTCTCTTTCTTTAAAAATGCCCCAGAGAGGCATTTTACTGCAGAGGGGACTCCAGAGCCTTGACTCCAGTTGAGCATTCGTGCCTCAGCTGTGTTTCCCACGTCTGCTTGTTGCAGGCACGAGGGAACTGTAGTGAGACTTGAACTCTGCCACCCTTGGGCAAGAGGGGCAAGTTTCAGATTGCTTGTTGTCTGATACTAATTAAATGTAAATGTGTTTGTGTATGTATATCTGTTTATCCCTCTGTGTGTACTTATGGTATAAAGCACCAGAGCAGTTTACCTGCTACCCACATCTGGTTTCTTTCTTGGCAATGTCAGATCCAGTTACAGCAGCATCTCCGTTAAATGATGGGAAGGGAAATTTTGTTACACTAAGCTTTGTCTCAACCCAGAAAGGGCAAGGAGAGGAGAAGAACCTGTTACCTGCAGTGAGCTTTCCTGAGGATGCCTGGACGAACCTTCCTTTTGTCTTTTCTAGTTCGATTTATAGTCCTGTCCAACAACTACCTGCAGATCCGGGGAATCAAGAAAACAGATGAAGGGACATACCGCTGTGAGGGCCGGATCTTGGCTCGTGGGGAGATCAACTTCAAAGATATTCAGGTCATTGTAAACGGTGAGCAGCTTGGAGTAAGGGCAGTATGGGGGCAGGGTACGTAGCACCTGCGCTCCAGGCTGCTCATGGCAATGTTACTTTAGATTCACACTCACTGTTTGCCATCAGCTTACTAGTCTTTCTCTGCTGTGTCAAATAAAAATGTCAATGAAATTGACTGTTTACCAGATGTTTACAGGAAACTGTCACATCAAGAGAAACCTTAAGTGTCTCATGACTTAAGAGAGAGGTATTGATATTGTTGGGACTCGGGTGGTTTTGTCCACAATGCTGATTTTCTGTGCATTTCCCCACCCCCTGCCCTTCCTTCCCTGTGCTGATTGCTTTGGAGAGATCATGCATCAAACCTGTTGACTGAAACCTGCAGGTGATGGCATAAGGGTTTGGCTTGCTGGGGACATGTGTGTATATTGTAGAGATTTACAGTGAGCCTTCCAGGGCCCACTCTTGCTCACATCTTCTGTCTTTTCTAACTTGAATGTGGGTTCCTTCTCTTCTAGTACCTCCTTCTGTGCGTGCCAGGCAGAGCACTATGAACGCTACTGCCAACCTCAGCCAGTCTGTCACCTTAGCATGTGATGCTGATGGCTTTCCTGAGCCAACCGTGACGTGGACAAAGTAAGATGCTGTGTACAATGTCCTGATTTTGTGTGAGCGTGGATTTTTTCGCAAAGGCATGGAAAGCCAGGCTGGAGGGAAGGCAACATTTTAACTGGAATAAGATTAATAAATTTTTCTCACCAGTGAAAGAACAGCCTTATAACGGAATTGCAGCTAGCTTCTGGTTTGGGTTAATCCCAGTAGGCAGCTAAGTACCACACAGCCACCTACTACATGCCTCCCAAGTGGGATGGGGAAGAGAATCAGAAGGGTAAAATCCAAAAACTCTCATGGGTTGAGATAAAGACAGTTTAACAGATAAAGCAAAAGCTGTGCATGCAAGCAAAGCGCAACAAGGAATTCCTTCACTACTTCCCATTGTCAGGCAGGTGTTCAGCCAGGTCAGCTGTCCCAGCTATATCTAACTATTTACCTAACTTGTTGTGCACTCCCAGCCTGCTTGCTGGCAGGGCAGTGTGAGAAACAGAAAACCCTTTGACACTGTGTCGTGTTATCAACACTGTTTTGGTCACAAACCCAAAATGTAGCACTATATGAGCTACTATGCAAAAAATTAACTATCCCAGCCAAAACCAGTACAGCTTCCTGGAAAAACAAGAATAACAGTAAAAATATCAATTTTTTCACTGTCCCGTTGCATCCTTTGTCAAGCTGCAAGTAGAGCAGAAGCTTCACGCTGACCAGACCCATCCCGTGGGTCAGTTTATTATCATCTGTTGCAGTGGTGGGGAAACGCAAAAATGGATGCTGTAACTTGTATTTGTCATGCCAGGAGATCCTCATCTGAAGTCTTTCTCTTCATTTTATTGGGTCTAAATTTCACTGTCAGGCAGTGATATGGACTTCAGGTATGCTGTTCTTGAAATTGTGTAGCCTTTGGTGAAGGTTATGAACACAGTTGTAATGTTGAAAAAGCTGATGACAACTCGGAATGCTGCCTTGATATGCAAGGGCAGAAGCCACCTTCAGTGGTGTTTATAGCTCTTGCTTATAGGCTGTGGTGTGTGTCAGGAGGTGAAAGGTTCAACTTCCAAGAGCCCTAAGCAGGAGGGATTAGGAATAGATCACAATGTCAACTTTGTAGCCCACAGGGAAAGGAAAAGGTGGTGGTGTCTCCCAGTCTGAGGAGTTTCAGTGTAGTAATGTCTTTCTAGCATTAACAACAAGCCTAAAACAAATAGCCTTTGACTGCTTCTCCTCCCCAACACAGCCAGTGTGCTTTGTGCCCTGCAGGGATGGAGAGCAAATAGAAGAGGCTGATGATGAAGAGAAATACAGTTTTAACTACGATGGGTCTGAGCTCATCATCAAGAAGGTGGATAAGAGTGACGAAGCAGAATACATCTGCATTGCTGAGAACAAGGCTGGCGAGCAGGATGCCACTATTCATCTCAAAGTCTTTGGTAAACATGCTCTTACTGTCCCCCTTTCCCATCCAGTTGGCTATTGGTAGCTCTCTAGTGCAAGCTGCAAGTAACTTACTTATCCCAGTTAATGCCTGATGTGTCTTATCCAGAGCTGCTGCTTTCCCAAGTAATGCTGTGCACCTCTGCCACCGTGCTAGGCAAAATAGATGCTCTGTGTGTGTCTGAAACAGATGCCAACTCCGTTCCTCTCTGATAAAAGAAATGCAGTCCTGTGCAGGGGCGGTGCAAGATTCACATGGTACTTGAAATATTTTCCAGGCCCAGAGGGCTGAATCCTAATCCAACCAAAGCTGCTATTAAAAGGGCTTTAGCATTCAGTGGGACTTGCTATAACCTGGACAGGGAGGTGAACTGCACCCCACCACTGTGTGAATGACCTCAAGCTTGCAGGAATGAATCAGCAGCTTTCCTAACTCCCAGGAATCTGGGAGTGTTAAGGAATCTCATTCTCTCTGTCCCATCTCTCTGCCAGCTGCTTGACAAAGCTGTTTATCAAAAGGCTAATTTGGGGCAGAGAAAGTAGGCAGCAAGGTGGAAGACTTAGCTGATAATCCCAGGAACTGATCATTTGTACAGCATTAAATGGGTTCTACTTCAGATGTACTCTCTTCTAGTCCTGTCTCACAAGCCTCATCTGTAAGCATGTGTAGAAAAGGTCTTCTAGTTCTGCAAGGAGGTACCGTACCTCTCCTCAGATGTCACTCTGCTCCCTTCCCCACATAGCAGTAAACTTGTGCCAATTCAAAAGCCTTTTTTCCCCAGTGTTGCTTGTTTCAAACATTGCTGTTGACAGGCCAGCTTCATTCTGAGCACCGACTGAATGAAGGTTGCTTTTTCTTTTCAGCAAAACCCAAAATCACCTATGTGGAGAATAAAACAGCCATGGAGCTGGAGGATCAGATAACACTGACCTGTGAGGCATCTGGGGACCCAATCCCTTCCATCACTTGGAGAACTTCCACCCGGAACATTAGCAGTGAAGAGAAGGTATAACCTTTCCCCAAACCATGGTCTCATTTGCTGGGATCGGTGCAGCCTGTATCTGTCTGCCTCTGCTGATCTAGAATGCATGATAGCCACATGCAGATGCACGTGGAAATCATGGTGATTCTCCTCTCTGTGGTGAGAACACGTGCGGTCCTACACAGAGTATCTGCTAAAGGGTCAGCTCCGCAGCTGAAGTAGTGCCATAGTGTCCTTTTGTACAAAGAGCCTTCTCAGTTCCTAACAACTGAGGATGTGCTTTCTGCTTCCTGCTGGTATCGCTCTGAGTTGAATTAACTTGAAAAGCAGTAGGGCCTGGATCCTTTTCAGAGGAGTTTCCAAAAGGACCTACAGTTGCAGGAAGCTTGTGAAAGGGTTTTTCCCTTCTGTTTGCAAGCTGAGAGGTGGGAATGAGCACCCTGATTCCAGTGTTGTCCATGCTGTCATGATGATGATATGATCTGGGAGAGTGGCAGGTGAAGAGGTTTGGGGTATTATCTCTCAAAGATGCAGTGGACCAAAATGAGCCTGTTAATTCCTTCTTGCCCTTCTGTATTGTATTCTAATACTGCATGTGTCTGAAGCACGGAAGCCTGGCTGCCTTTGTGTTCACTGTTCCGTTGATCACGTCAACACCATTTTGTTTTTAAAAGGCAAAAATAATTAGCAGTTTTTCTTTTTTAAAAGAGAGTGCTGTTTTTCTTTATTGGCCACAATTCCCCTTAACTAAACAAGATTAGGATGTGCTGTATTGCTGTAGATATTTCATAATAGTTGCATAAGTTACCAGGAAGCATAGTTTAGAGCCAGAGAAAGCCTAGACAATAGTTAGAGTAAGGAGTTGTTGCTTATTAATGATCTTCTAATAACAGGGTGCTTCAGGGCTCAGCTAACTTGGATGTACCAGGAGTTCTGACTCAATGTGAAGGCAGCAGCTGATAGACTATGAAAGTCTTAAAGCAACAGAGGTACCCACTGTCAGTCATCTGCACAGCTGCCTTTCTGCACTATAGCTTCCTAAATGAGCTTTTTTAATTGCTTCTCTGATGTCATCTCTTCACCGTGATGTTAATATGTAACTTCTTAATCATGGTGCCAAAGTTTTCCAGCCTTAATTCTTTCTTAACATCTTTTGGATTTGAGGGCTAGTGTAAATCCCTGCAACGTTTAGAGAGAGATTTTCACTGTCTTCAAAAGCTGTTGGCTTGGGCTCTCACTGCAGGATGACTGGGGGACCTGTTTTGACAGGATAAGATTATTCATGGTCTTGCCTCTGTCTAGGAGAGCGGTGGAAGGAGCTAAGTGCTCTGGTGTATCTAGCACTAGAGTTTGGATCACAGCCACAGAGAAGAGCTTTGACAGGGATTACATAAAAACTGCAATAACACTAAACCAAGTAGAAGTTGGTAGGAGAGCCTGTTTGCAGAGTCCCATCTGTCCAGCCCAGTTAAACTAACAAGGTCTCAGTGGCAAAACTGCTAACCATTTTTGAGACTCTCATATATCCTGCTTGATGCTGTTAAGTTGATGATCAATATTAAGGAAAATGTCAATACTCTGATAGTTTCTTATATAGATGGGGAGAAATCAAAGGTCTGGGGAACTATGTGTCTCTATGTGTCTCATGGACTGGTTCAAACCTTCAAGGCAAAGACTTTTTATTTTAATTATATACCATGCACTTTCTAGGCAGAATTTTGTGTGTGTTTTGTTTTTTACTTTTTCCCCACTCTCTATCTTGTGCTGTAAGTTTAGGCGAATGGTACAGATGTCCAGAAAATCCTCAGGTCAGAATAACTCTCTTACATGTACAACCAAATGCATATATTCAGTTTACTATCCACTGACTGTCTCTGGGATAGCACAGGGAAATGGTTGGGCTTTGGTGTGGGACAAACTATACTGTTTTTAAAATTATCAAGGTTTAGGTACTTGGATGCATCTGTCTTGCTACATGCTGTTCCCTTTTGTAATCATACTTCAGTCCAGATTTTTAAAGGTCTAGAGGTGCCTTAATTCCCATGAACATGTTTCCATGAACACTTGGTATTCTAGAAACACCTACTCAGACCCCCAAACAGCCTCTCTGGCTTAGAGGTTTTTCCCCCCCCCGCAGTCTGTCCAAGAACAGAAACAGTCTGACATATGGACAAAGGGCTGGAGGTGCTACAGCTCAAACACCCAGATTGACAATGTCACAACTGTTTCAATATTCCCACGCTTCCCTGAGAGATCTGTTGATACCCTAGCATGCATAGCAAAAGAGTCTCCTCTCTACTGTGCCTACATAACGTGGCACCCCTTGGAAAAACAATCTTTTGCTTTGAGGATGGTCTGCAAAGGTAAGTGGTTGTGACTGTGCTCTAGCAAAATCAGATGATTGGCAGCTGTATATCAACACAGAGGAGCAGACCAAACTTCCAGATACTGGCACACTGGAAGCTTGCTCTTACTAGTCAGCTTGCATTCTTCTGCCCTACAGAGAGTGCAAGTAAAATTTAAAAAAAAAAAAAAAAATTGCTTATATGTGGTTTACTTTGGTTGTGAATGTAGGAACATGCTACTTAGGAGAAACTTTTGCCCTGTCAGTCTGAGGTTCCTGTCCATCACTACTGCAAAACATAGCAAGAACTAACACATCTGGAAAGTCAACAACATCATGATTTGAAGTGTTTTGGCCTTACCTTTCCTCAGGTATTTATTGCTGTGCCATTTTAGGGAAGAGGAATGCTTTCTCTTTGAATAATACCAGGTGTAAAGCTGATCAAGCCAGTGTGCCATATTCCTCATCACCTTCAGTATATTTCATGCCCTTTCAAAGAGACATGTTTCTCTATTGTTCTAGCAGAATACTGACTGTTATTCAGTAAATATAGTTTTGATCTGTTGTGTATTGTGTATAGAAGTTTCACAATTTTAATGCAGGCACGAGTGTGTTTCCTGTCAGATTTTGGGAGGAGTCAATTGCTAACTACTCTCCGCAACTGCTTCATGAAAGTGTGTGTGAGACAGTCCAAGGTTTCTTGCCCAGCAGTTCAGCTCAGCGGGTGAGGAATGGGAGGTGTAACAGGTGATGCTTTTCTGCAGGCCTCTTGTCACCTCGCCAGAGCTGGCAGTAGGGGTATCTGTGGCACAGGATCTCGCTCAGTGCTGCTGTCTGGCTTCCTGTCAAGACCTGCATCATGTTACCATTTTCTGTATGGCAAGTCACAAATAAAGTGAAGGTTTTCTCACCAGAACGAAGGAATCAAAGAACAGAGGAAGAGATCAGCTCTGGTATTCTTCCCCCTTTATCCTAATTACAGTTTAACCTGTATAGTGTTATGGGACCTTTTCCACCAAGGCTGTCCCACAAGGTTCCCTGTTCCTAAAGTAGGAAAATGCAGAAGTCTGGCTTCTGAATGGATCAGTGTTTGAGAGGCCCCTTTAGCAGGTGACTGCTTGTTGGAATAACAGACGTCTTCTTGCTCACCCCTCAGACGGGTGAATTACATTGCTGCATTGTGCTGCCCTAAAGAACAGTCCAACACATCCTTCCACTTATTTTTTGGGTTACTGTTACTGAGCAGTAGCCTCTATCAACTCTATGTTGTTGGCAGCTGAAGCAAATAGATAAGTTGTTAAACATTTAGAAAGCTTTAGATGAAAACAACTTGATCAAATTCCAGCAAGGTAAGGAGTGCCCCTGTGCTGGGGTGTAAGCGTTGGGTTGCCAGTGTTGCAGCAGCATGCTAGGGCACAATAACCAGAAGATGAGAGGAACTCATTCCCTTGCACAGCTCACACTAGGTCAAATTTAGCGTGAAGTAATTAAAAAATTGTAAAAAAATAATAAATTGACTGAAATAAAAGCCAAATACTCTGATGATGCAAATGAGCATTGTTGCAATACCATCAGCAAAGTGCTTCTAGATGTGATGCAGCAGATCTAACATTTCAAAATTTAACTTGTTTCATTTCCTGATTTTTTTTTTCCTTTTAAGTGGACCATGAATACAATTCCCTGTCTTAAATTTGTGTTGTGCTTCCTATCTTATGAGATGTACATGGGAATATCTCTGGATTTAATGATCCAGGGAGTAAACTCCATTGGCAGTTCCCAGGAACGCTGTTATAACGGAAGATGCTCCCGTTTGACAACCTGCTTCCGAAGGGAAGGGAAGATGCTAGCATGCATGAGGGTCTTGGTTCCCCCTCTATCCCCTGCATGGTGCTGAGTAGAGCTTGTGTATCTCTTTGTCTTGGTGAGGGAGAGGTAGTTTGAAACTCTCCGAGATGCAGAATGTGGTTCTGTCTTTTTTCCCCACACCCACGAGTGCCATTACAAAGAAACAGCAAATTCAAGGAGTGTGGGAACAGGCTTTTTTACTCCTTCATCTTCCTTTAGGTTGACAGGTACTGAACACCAAAGGATAAAAAGATGTCTTCTTTTTTTTTTTTTTTCCTTAAATCCCTCTGTGCTGACACCATAGAGACTCAGTGAATAGGTTTGAAAGGGGATGTGCATGGGTATAAGCAAGGAAGTTCACTGGCTAGCCTGGCTTGCTCAGGTACAGCGAGTGACTGGTACATCCAAAAGGGATTATGCTGAATTATTATGGTTGCCTGTTCAGCTTTTAAGGAACTTGTGCACAACGGGATATATATACATAGAAATTATCAGGTGATGGGAGAGTCCTAGCCTATGCAGGTGGGTGTTGGTGAGCTTCTCTTTAGGTGGCTTTACCTAAAGTTACTTTGCCTAAAGTAACTAGAGTGGCCTCTAGTTACAAGCAAATAAATTGCTTTTATCAAAGACATTCTAAAATGAGACTGTCTGTACCATATGTGAATACTTAAGTCTCACAGTGTTCACTAGAAGCACTGTAGCAACGATACTATGTTTTTTTATTCTCATTTCCTAAGCTTTCATCTCCATTTCTGTAACATCACTCTTGTGTATGCTGTTATATCCACACGTCAGCAATGCTTGTGCCTCGTGTTCAGTAATGCCATCATGGCTGTGATATTAGCAGGTGATTTTTGACTCCTGAACTGAAATGGATCAAGTTGCAATTGAAATGGAGACCAAAAGAAAAATATTTGAAAGATAAATTACAGGGGAAAAATGGAACCCAGCAACTTTGGTCTTTCTGAACCACAGTGAATATGGTCCACACTGTTGGTGGCTCTCTCTGAATGGGAAATGTCTGTTTATTGGTAAGGTTTGTGCATGTTTCACTGATGCCTGTTGTTTTGTTGTCCCGAGCCCATTAAGGGCTGGGTGCACATATCCCTAAGCGTAATGAGCTGGACGTTCTCAGCTGGAGGTACACGGTTCTGCCCTACTGTCTCCTGTCCAGGCAGGTCGTACTGTTTCAGTGCTCTGCAGTTCGAGGTCTACCACTCCTGGCGCAGTATGCATGTAAAAATGTGTACAAATGCATGATCACATTAACGATATGAGTGTTAATGTTAATCAGTGTGTGTGGGTGGCTAACAAACCAGTGTTAGAAAACCAGTTCCATAATTATCTTTGTAATTTAGTGACCTAGGTCATAAGAATCACTTCCCCAGTGTGGTGGGAACAGATTTCTAGAAACGGTGAGATGTGACAAGGGAAATAGTCACTCAATAAGTAAAAACAAAAGCAGTCTTTGGGTATCATTAGCCTTTGTTTAATCATTTTAAGACCAATTTATAGGATATTAAATTTTGAGTGCAAATCTAAATTGGGAAATGGAAACTGTGATCACCCCACACACATGAGATGTACAACTCGGAGCCTGCATGTGCACAGAACGCAATGTGGTGCATACATTATGATACCTAAAAGCAACCTTTGATAAACTTTTATTGCTTTTTTTTCTGTTGTTGTGTTCTATATCTGTTCCTTCCAGGCTTCGTGGACCCGGCCCGAGAAACAAGAGGTATAAGATTACCAGACCTTTAGCAAACTTCTTAGTGTTTTGGTTTTCTTAAGCATTAAAGATTAACAAATCTCTAGTCCAGTAACCACACCAACTAAACTAGCATTAATAATATGAACTAACTAAATATCAATGCATAAAAGAAACAGCTTATAGAGTTAGAAGTTGCTTGGCATGTAGTAATGCATTTTTGGATGAGCAAACTAGCTGTGTTGGGAGTAACCCTGGTTGTCACTTAAAAAAAAAAAAAAGACAATTAAAAATAAAAGCGAATGTAAAATCTAACAAATACTGCTTTCACCATTTTCTTCTATGCTAGCAGTGTGATCATATCTCACCTCTAGAGTTTTAAGGCTTAGCAACAGTGTGTATTCTGGGGAAGTATTTTTTTCCAAAGATAGCCTCTTCTGCTCCAGCCAACTCATCTGTTTGCTCATGGTACTCCTTAAGTTTGACTTCCTCTTAAAGGACAACTGCATCACGTTCCATTTCAAAATCAATGCAGATAAATCTTTCACAAGTTATATTACTCCAGAGAATGCTCCGCATTGCTAAATTATTATTTCTCTTGATTTGCAAGGGTCAGGGAAGAGGTGTGGGATAATGCAGTAACTCAGTTTGGTGCAAATATGTTTTGTTGCTGTTTTATTTCACATTCAGTGCTGTATTTTAAAAATAATAATAATAATAACCTACCTTTACATGCACCTGGTTTGTAGCATTCCTGCTTCAAAATGGTTCAAACTGAAAGCATGTTTCCAAGTAAATCATAGGGGTCAGGTAGAGAACAAAATTAGCTGGCAGAACTGGGTGACCGGTATTTGTATTTTTAGGATCAACTTTATGGAGTCTCTGGGTATCCTGAATTCTTTTTTTACTTTTAAGCCATCTTAAACCATGGAGACTGGTGTGGCCTAAAAAAAAGTGAACATCTAACGAGCACCATCCGTCCTTGTTTCATATGGGGCTGAGAAGATACTGCCCATTCTTACTTCAG
Organism: Strix uralensis; assembly: GCF_047716275.1. Lineage (NCBI taxonomy): Eukaryota > Metazoa > Chordata > Aves > Strigiformes > Strigidae > Strix > Strix uralensis. The sequence continues at coordinate 1,764,333 of NC_133997.1, read as the reverse complement.
AATAATCTGTTGGAATAGATTCATTTTGGCAAGTGAAGGCATTTGATATTCAGACCAGTTTGCGTTGAAGAAGTTGGAATTTGAGTAGTTGCATCTCTTCAGGCCTCATCTTCATTGCTATTACAGTTGTCTCTGTCTCCCCTCCATCCCTGCTCCCTCCCCCTCCCCGTGTTGTCACTGTGCTCTGTCTCAAGCTTTTTGTTAATATGAGCACTAATACTATTAAGCTTGCTGTCTCTAAATTTCTTACTCTGTCTGTGTCTTAAAATATCGAGTGGGGTTCTGTGAGAATGTTGTTGAAGCTTATTGTTGCAGCTTGTGTAGAGGTATCTTTAAAATAGCCAGCACGGGGTCTTTTAGCAGTGTATTCCAGCTGCAGGGAGTTCAGTTCTCAGGAAGCCGAGTGAAAAAATTGGCATGAAGTGCTTCACTCTTACTAATGCATTAACTAGTTCAAATTAAGGAAGTCTCTATGAGCTTCAGTCACAGCAGCATATATGGGTGTTAAATCTTGCTTTCCTTGCTTGGAGGCACAATTGCTGTTTCTTCCTCTAAACCACAGTTAGCTCTACTTACTATGCCCAGTCCATAATGTCTCAGTTCACCATTCTGGTCCTGCATATACTGGAGAATTGTTGAAAGTCATATTAGCAGCATACGCTAACAGCCTGCTCCCCTCCTTATCACCAGCAGGTGCTGAAAAACTCAGTTACAAGCAAAATTACACTTCAGTTACACCACAAACTGGTGGTGACTTTCTGGTAACTGGGAATTAGTGCAACCTTACAAATGTTAAGAGCTGCAGATGAGTTCTGGTTGGTGCAAGCACAGAGCTAGGAGAGACCACTCGTCTTCCTTCACTGGAATTTGTGGCTGTGGTCAGGATTTCCAAGTGCTGTTTTGTGATTATGTCCACCGTGTGGAAAGTGGGTGAGGAGAAGATATAACTGCATTAAATTAAGTCATAGATACTTATGTTTAAAAGGACTGAAAAATCCAGAGGTGGAGGGAAGGGGGGTAAATGCATTTCCCACTTGTCTCTGCTCTTCCCCTTTGTCACTGAAGTATTGAAATCTAGGCCAGCTGTGTACATAGCAACTGTGTGCCACGTGGCATCGTCACAACTGGGAGAAGAACACCTGCGTGTGTCTCAGGACAAGTTGTAGTAATCAGCGAGAGAGAGAGGACTATCAGACCCTTTTCTGTAGAGTGGCAGTTGCTATGGCATGAGGTATTGCCCGTGTCCCTTAGGTTGTCTCCCCATTACTGTGAAGCATTTTGCTATCCAAAATACTCAAAATCAAAGAGGCTGGGGAAAAGGGATTAAAAGTGTCTACATCTGGCTCGCAAGTTTCTACCTATGCTGTGTCTCCAATAGCCAGGAATTGTCAGCATCTGATAATCCAAAATACAAATAAAGAAAACTAGTAGCATGCTTTCTTGAGTAGACATTTTTCTCTTCTTTGGAGTATTTTTCATGATCTTTCTTTTTTCTTGTGCCTTTTGCATTAAGAAACAGAGCTTCATCTTCAGAGTCAGTTGCATTACTTGTAAAGTTATCGTTTTGCCATGACTGCCTAGCACTTTTTTGTTTGTATTGGATCTTGACAAGCTGGGGAAGAGGCAGGTGATACTGGATGTCAAATTACCTTGGCTGTAATGATCATGTGCTGGTATTTTGCCGTGCATATACTCTTGCCTGCTGATGGGGTCATAAAGACAAGTATTTAGAATATGCACCCAACTCAATGAGATAAAAGAAGCTGGGAGCCTCTGCGGATATGGAATCTTGACATTTATGGATCCTACTGCAATAGTTTCAGAAATGAGCTGGATTTTTGCAGTCACATCACAAGTCAGAAAAGGGATAACAATATAGTCAGCCAGTGAAGAAAGAGAAAAGCAGAATTTGGTTGTGTAAGATACCACAGTGGCCTAATGTCACGTTAAGGGATCCTTCCCTGGTTCTAGGAAACAGTGCACACAACCCCACGTGTACATGACATAAAGAACTGATCCCAGCAACACAATGGACCAAGCACAGGAGAGAGAGTGGAGTTTGTAGCTTGTGGCATTGGTCCTGGATTGCAGTAGACCTGTGTGCAGGGTAGAAGAGAGGGGAAAAATACATATAATTGGTTTTGCGTCATGAAAGGATACTATTTTTGTGCATATGAAATTTGACAAGCTCAGATGAACTAATACTCAGAAATAACAGAGGAAATCACATTTACTTGTAGAAACTTCGTCAGTCTCGGAGATTGAGACCACTAGCTCAGACCAGAAAGAGGCTTCAGGCCCAGAGGATCCGACCACTTGAGATACCAGGGATGTACTTTGTGCCACAGCTCAGTGCATTTGGCTGTTTAATATCCTCGGGGTTTTTACTCATAATCTCAGTACTTGTCCCGTATCTTCCAAGAAAATTAATGCTGTTGGGGCATTAATTGCATTAAGTGTGGCAGGCTGCAGCAGCAGGCACAGCTATGAGGATACTTAATTTATTCACTTGTGCTTGTGCCACGTCAGAAACTCGATGAGAGAGTTGGTGCTTTAAAGCTTCCAAGCACCAGGGTGGAGGGAATACTCCATGGCCTTACATGCTTCATGTATTAAGAGAGCACTTGGGCTTTGGCCACAAATTGGAGAGGGGGGAAAAAAAAACAAAACCCAAAATAAAACCAAACCCAAAAAAAACCAACAACAAAAAAGAAACCCCAGTGATGTGGGATGGGATCTCTGGGTGGCTGCAATCCCTTTGAGCCGATGGTAGCCTTGTCATTGACATCCCCACACTTTCTTGTATGTGGGAGCAATTTCTAAACTGGCATATAACCAGTGCAGATTGCTCTAGAATTTTCTTGAAGCATCACAAGCCTTTGAAGCAGAGTTGTCTCTAGAAGGGTCATGTAGTTTTCTTGCCCTGTTCCCTGTACCTTGGTCTCTTCAGTGCAATGCTCAGGTGAAAGTTCTGAGCTTTCACTTTGCCTGATTCAGGTCTGAGGTCTGGATCTGTTCTTATTAATGCCATTTCAAGGACACTGAAAGAAAACAAGTATCACTGAGAGCAGAGGGAAGCCTGAATTCTCCGAGTGGAAACACGGTAGCTCTTGGGGAAGTTTTCTGTAAAAGCCTGCTGGCAAACATTTTTAAGCAGAGCTGAATCTCTACAGTTCTTATTCTGGGAAGAAGCTTGGCGTTACCCAGCTGTCCTCAGACATGTAGTAGCATCTGATACTTCAGTCCTTCATTTCATTTTTTCCCCTTCTCCTGAGTGCTTTGAATCACTGCAGCTGGCCTTGTGCAACAAGGAATTTTCTTGTTGCTTTTGGAAATGTCTCTCTGTGCCCACGATTTCACCTGGTCTCAGGTGACCACTTCTGAAGTACTGAGCACTGGAGGGTTGGTGTGAGGTAGACTTGCATTTGTTCCCATCCCTTTAGTCTGCACCACAGGCTCAGAGCTCAGCCTCTAACTCTCTTTTCCTTTCCTGCCAGACCCTGGATGGGCGCATCGTAGTACGTAGCCATGCCCGGGTGTCGTCCCTGACTCTCAAAGAAATTCAGTACACAGATGCTGGAGAATATGTATGCACAGCCAGCAACACCATCGGGCAGGACTCCCAAGCCATGTACCTTGAAGTGCAGTGTAAGAATTGGAGGATGGGGTGGGGAGGGTGTTCATGTGTTTAGAGGGGGGACTGTTTTGATACCCTTTTCCTGTGATGAGACTGAGGCACATACGGTTAGGGAGATGTGTGTTGTTTAGGTAGAGGACGTGGGAAGCAGCTCAGTCTGAAATAATTTTGTTGGAGACATGTTGCTGTGTGCATACATGCAAATGTTTGTTCTGGCTGTCTCCAGCTGGGATACTCTTTGCACCTTGGGAAAATTATGGGCCATGAATCTGCCACACTCCCATTTGCTGGGCGCATCAGAGTTCCTCCCTAGGAGAAATTCCTGGTATGCACTTCCCTAGATGCATAGCATGCTGTCTGCTCCTCCTCCCACACTGCATTAGGAGCAGCTTTTGGGACTGAGTAGGTTTCCTCCTTACATCCTTCAGCAAAAGGCACCACCCATCACCCCAAATGAAAAGGTGGTTCCCGTTTCCTATGTTAGATTCCCTTCCCCACATTAAACTGGACCCCAGCCAAGGAATCCTTAAAGTGAGGCTGACTGGACTATTTGAGCAGATTTTCCTGCCTCAAATTGCCTTCACAAATGTGTCTGTCTTTCAGATGCCCCCAAGCTTCAGGGCCCTGTGGCTGTCTATACCTGGGAAGGGAATCAAGTGAACATCACCTGTGAGGTATTTGCTTACCCTAGTGCTGTCATCTCCTGGTTCCGGGATGGACAGCTGCTTCCCAGCTCAAACTACAGCAACATCAAGATCTACAACACTCCATCAGCAAGCTACCTAGAGGTGAGGAAAAGCAAGGAGGGGAGAAGGCGGCATATGCAGCCAGGAAGGCTCAGTGCTATCAAATAATTTACATTCCTGATGTTGAAGGAGTTAAAGTCTTTTGTCAGGGCACCCTGTTGGTAGAGAAGATGTTATGTGCTCTTTCTGGCACTGGCACATAACTGCTAAGAAAATCAGGTAATAGAAAACACCACCCCCTCCTTGCCTTTGACTTTCTTCCCACTGCAGTTCTGCCCTCTGTGGACAGCCCTGAGAGTGTTAGCACATGTACTTTATTGTGGCTTCTCTCCCCAGCAAAATGCAGGGTGCGTTGACAGAGTGGAAAGGGTTTTTTGATCTGAGCATGAGCCTTCATTCCTTCCACAGGTGACACCAGACTCTGAAAATGACTTTGGGAACTATAACTGCACTGCTGTGAACCGCATTGGCCAGGAGTCCTCAGAGTTCATTCTTGTGCAGGCAGGTGAGCATCCCAGGCAGGGAGATAAGGCAATGCATATGCAGCCCTTGCACTGAGGTGACAGAGTGACCGTTCTTTTCTAGTTTGTGTTGGTGGGGTAGCAGGAGAGCCAGCTTCTACTTTCAAAGAGACTGTTCATAGATTTTTGTGCTGGGATGGGTTGTAGATAACAAGATTCTCAGCATCTCTGTTTCCTTGTTTCTGAAGGGTTTTATTCTTTTCTGCCCTTCCAGTACACTTTGACAGAGCTGTGATCTTTGGTTTCTGACAGCCATTGCGTATGTGCATGCGTGTGCACCTCTGTTTCCCAACATCAGCAAAATATCCCTGATAGTACAGGTAGTGCAAGATAGAAACCTCAGAGCACTGTGTACCAACCAAAGAGGTCCAGTGTCTGACTGCACGACAGACTGGAAGGGCCTCTGGGGTCCTCTCAGGGCTGCCATAGAGACAGATTGGGAATGGTCAAGCTATGCATTGGAGCGCCCTATGGAAGAGACCATAGGGACAAAATAGCACCCAAGATGCTCTTGCTACTCTGCTCTGGTTGTCCTCTTTTCAAGAAGGTACTGTAAGTCTCTAGCCTTTTAGAGGAGGGACAAGATGAAGGTCTCTACACTGTCTAATTAGCATTCTGAAATGCTAATCCCCTCCTGAGGGGAGCCTCGGGCCTACCCTTCTCCTCTCCTTTGTGAAGCCATGACAAGGGTGTGTTTGATATTCCCAGTTTTCTGTTTTCTTTGCCACTGAAGCTTGTTTCCCGCTGTCTTCTATATCACTGGTTGTTTTCCCTTCCTCCCCCAGATACTCCGTCCTCTCCTTCCATTGACAGAGTGGAGCCTTACTCCAGTACTGCCCAGGTGGAGTTTGATGAGCCTGAAGCTACTGGTGGGGTGCCCATCCTCAAGTACAAAGCAGAATGGAGGGCACTGGGAGAGGGAGAATGGCATTCGAGGTTGTATGATGCAAAAGAAGGTAGGATGATAAAACAGGATGTTACCTCCCCCACCTGCATCTCAAAAGACTTTCTTTCCTTTAGGGGAAAGCCAGAGTGGAGGGTTCCATAGCTTTGCAGTTTCAGCTCCTATATTAAGGCCCCAGACAAGTTCTTAAACATTTGCTTTGCAGTTACACCTTGAATTTTCAGCTGGAAATGAGGGCCCTGCTGTGCTGATAGCTCTACATGTGTGACAGGGCACCAGCTTTCTCCACCTAAAGAGTGTGTGTTACAGCACTATGCTCATCTCTGTATCCCTTCATTGTTCGCACCATCCTGTCTGAATAAGGTGAAGAACCCTGTGTCTGGTATCAAATGAGGTTTCACTTGCTGATCGGGGAGTGACTGTGTGCTTCCTACAGAAGGCTTTCAAGCCTTGTCTGTCAGCCCCTTTAGCTACCCTTCAGTTCCCCTTGGAACATAAACCATCCTGTTCCAGAAGCAAGTCTCAACTCCCATTACACCCTGTCCGTAGGAATACACACTGCTTAAAATGTATTAAGTCCAGCAAACCAAAAGAGTTTTGATTTGGGAGGACTATGAAGAGGGGAGTGCTGTTTCAGAGCTGAATCTTCCACTGCCAGTCCTGGCTGGAACTGAAATTCTTTGTTTAGGTCTCCAGTGGAGTGACGGGATCATATCTAGAGTCAGGTCTATTTTTCTCATTTCTCCCTTTGTGTCTGTGCAGGAGAAATAAGCCTTATTTCCTCCTCATATCACAGTGACCCCACAGCAGGTTCTTTCCATCTCTTAGATTGTGTCTGACTTCCTTATAGCTTGTTAAAGGAGAGAGATGGGTTCCTCTCCTGCTAAGGGCTTTGCTTTCGGTTGGATCCTGTAGCCCAGCAGATAAGCAGTTCTAGGTGGTATGTCTCCGCAGTCAGAGCCCCACGTGACAGTGGTCTTGAAGAGCATTCTTCAGGGGGCTCCTTGGCACAGGCCAAGGGCTGATGCCCTCTGGTGTCTGCCACGAACTCTGCTCCATCCCCTCTAGAGGGGCTGTGGCAGTACACCTCTCTAATCAGCTGGTTGACACAGAGGTGGGAGCTCTGACCTTTCTCTTGGTCTGCACTGTCTGTGTGAGCCTGGGCCCAGAAGAGGGCTCTGTTACATGGGCTGAGCTTGGCAAAAGTATATGATAGAACATGGCATTTATTGTTTACTTAAAGCCTGAGCCTTTCTTTGCTTTTCCCCCCTTATTTCTGCAACAGCAAATGTGGAGGGCATGATCACTATCACTGGCCTGAAACCTGAAACAACCTACTCTGTGAGACTGTCTGCGGTCAATGGCAAGGGCGTGGGGGAGATCAGCCTGCCATCCGACTTCAAGACACAACCAGTTCGTAAGTAAAACTGAGATCTCCCTCTGCTTCTCTGGTTCTCTTTCCTTGCATCTTTCCAGGGCATCTCTGCCATGCACGGATGACACCTTCTCTCGCAGACCTTGCTGCACCCTCTGTTTTTGTTGTGCTTTTTGATTGTAGTGAATTGCATTACTAAATAAAAATCTCCTTCGAAGGTAGGAGGCAGAGGAACTATTTTATTTGCACTAGTTTGTGCCCTGGGTTACTAGATAAACTTTGTATTGTCAAAGAGAAGGATCTATGCAACGGAGAGTTTTAATAAGGAAAAGCAGTGAGTTGAGAAGGGCACTGGTGATAGAGAATGTAACATCATCGGCGCAAGGCAGGTTTTTTTGCAAATCAGAAATTAAAGAGGTTCAGCATAGGACTGGCCATGGACAAGGAGGGGAAGGGAGAGGGGGATTTCTCTTTTCTGCAAATCACTGCTTTGAGATTCCCACGCAGCACATAAGGTGATTTCCACAGCCTCTTGTCTGCTTTACTTTGGTCATCTTCCACTCCAGTGGCAGAAAGCTCTGCTGTGGCCTAACGCTTTCCCTCCTGTTTCAACCAGGAACAAAAGAGGCAAGAATTAAAAACCAGAGTGTTATACAAAATGGGAAGGAGAGAAAGAGGAAAAAAAAAGTGTAGAGCAGGTAGGGGAGATGTGACAAAAGCAGGCAGGGGAGAGGTGGTCTCTTATCCTTGTACACAGCTTCATCCAGGTATTAGGATATGTATTCAACCGCACACAATCCCTGGGCTTCTTCTTTCCCATTCCCCTTGGATTGAGATCCACAGCCACCTTCTTCCCACCATCCCACCCGTACTTGTGTACCTATTTCATAGCTCTTCTGAAACCATTGTGCAGGACCTTCTCCTGAATTCCGAGCGAGCAATATTCCTAGCCCATGTATGTGCATGCCTTGAGGCCCTGTGAGCTGTGCATGGTCTTGATCCGAGATTTGAGACAGATGGTGGTATTTTGATTTTCCAGCTCCATGTTCTCTATCTTCTCTTCTCACCTCTTCTACATTTTATTTTTTTTGTCTATCTCTGTCTTTACTTTTTGTCTGTGTTCCATCCATGGAAAAACTGCAGGCATCCCTCACTCACGTAAGTGCCTCTCTGCGTTTCTTTCACTCTTTATGTTCCTCTAACATACATAACATTAGTTTTTAATCTAGTACCTTTTTCCTCTCAGGGTCTTTAGAAATGAAGTAACTGGTATTGTCCATTTCCTAATACGACTGACAGTAGAATATTCATCTTACTGTGGGTAATACTGTTCTTTTTAGAACATAGTGAGGGGTTAACATCTTTGTCTTTACTGTAAAGCATGCAATTCAAATATTTAACTTAGTGATTGTCTAATAACAATAGTTAGCTTGTTGACTACAGAATGGAGTAGTGGAAGGCTTCATGTTTGTGAATCAATTCAAAATTTTCAAACTTTAATGAAATGCAGGTAATTTCAGGGGGAAAAAAAAACAACACAGGAGAAAGTTTTAGCTAAATTGCAGATCTGGTCTAGACCAATTAAGAGCCAACCAAAAACTTCAGAATTAATTTTGAATATCTTCACAATTTTGAAAGCAAAAACTTCAAGAAGAAATCCACATTTCTCACCTCTTCTCACTAATACTTTTACCCTTAATAGTCTTTGGACAGTCTTCCAGCACTTGTGTAAATTGTACACTCAAATAAATAAACCTCATACTAAATAAAAAAATGCATGTTTCCCCCTTCCTAATGTGAAATGAGTTAGAGAGATTTGATGGATATGTTTAATTGTCAGTTGGGTTCAGTGAAACATTGTATGCTTCATAGCTTTGTACCCTTCAAATCGGAGTTCATCAATGGCAGCTAAAAGAAACCTCTTTAAGTGGGCATTATTCTGTTTATTAAAGTAGGTGTCCTTGTGGTGAACTGTTGTTATTCCCAAGATGGCATCGGCAAGCTTTATGAAGCTGCTGTCGCGTTCTTTGAGATTTCTGAAGCTGAAGTTAAAAAAAATAAAAAGGGAAAGATACGGGGTTGTTTAACCCTAATTACAGGATTTGAATCATGCTTGTGCTGTTTTCCCTTAAAGATTGTATTATACAAAAATTTGGACTTAGTGGACCACTACCGGGATGGATGGCTTGGTAGTCAAGATGGATGAATGAATGGACAGATGGATAGCCAGAATTGCAACTTGCCGTAGTTACAAAGAGTCAACTGGGAGACATGATTCCAGAACATATGTGCAGTCTGTTGCCTAAAATTGTTTGGAGCCTGGTAATTTCGGTAGAAGTAATCTATCCCTTACATGAAGTTAATCGTGGTTAGTATTGTAACTGCCAGGCAAATTATTTGGTAGGCCCTTCTGAATTGGACGTAGTCGGTGATACACAAGGGAGATAAGGGCTGAGGTATTCAGTCTCTGTGCAGGCCAGTACCACAGGAAAAGGGAAAAGATAAAATTAAAAAGAGAGGAAAAAGAACATTAAAAGCTTTGTTTCAGCCATATCGACAGATCTGTCTGCCAAGCCTCATGTTCATCGCTTGGGGACAGGTACGTGGCTTTGAAGAACATTAAATGACGCCTGTAGTAGAGTTTTTTGCCTTTTTTTTTAATGTGGCAATCATCCATCAATCAGTCTGTAGTCCCTAAATCTGCTCCCTTGTAGGGCAAGTTCCATTTCTTTTTTCTTTCTTCGTGGGCTATAACATATTTTTATTTACAAATTAAATTCTGCTGATGCTCTTTCGAGCACATTTATGCCTTGCAGCTGTGATCCTTCTGAGCATTCATTTCTCCAGTTCCTTCTCTGGGGTTCTCAGAGCCCATCTCAGATCCTGAACTGGGTTGCGGCAGTGGTGAAGAGATTGTTGGCATGACAGAAAAGCCTTTTTGCATCTGTGCTGGAATTCCAGTCACACAATATTACCTGTTTGTGGGCAAAGTCAAAATCAGGAAAGTGTTGGGTGTCCCCTAGTCTGGTATGATTTGAAGATCACAGAAATGTTTCAGAAATTTTACAGGAAAGAATATAAAAACTGTGTCTTGTCACCAGCCAGGGCTGCATTTTCAGACTAGCCAAAGCAACTGGTTTTTCTTGCCCTATTATTTAACATTTGTACTTGAATGTAAAAACTGACACCATTTTTTAATGACTGCTGGGATATGTCCATAGTTGTTTTGATTTTTAAAAAATTTTCCTCAATAAGCAAAAAGTAGTTTCTTTCTATTTTAGAGGCACATGAAGGCCCAAGTAATTAGTGATAATTGATGTACTGTACTAGCACAGGTGAGAATTGTGGAGTTGAAAGGATATATGTCTAACTTGACTGGGGTTTGTGTTTTCACCCCAACAATTTGCTTTTCCTTGTAAATCTGAAGACAAACAAAGGCTGCACACTGAGCTTGTGAACGGGTTTTTTTTTTTTTGAGCCCCAGCTGTTTCTTGTTGTTGTGCAGGTGGGGCGGGGCCCAAACGTTTGTGAAACCACAAGAGTGTGTGTGTGTGTATGGTGCATTTGTTTTTGATATCAAAATATCTTAATGTAAAAAAAAAACCAAACCAACACTAAAATAATCCCCAAATTCCATCAGCTCCTAAGCTGGCGATCAGATAGTTAGCAGTGGCCTTCACGAAAACAGTGTTGATGTAGGCTGTGTTTTGCTGCCTTACACACAGTGCTGGCCAGCATCTCTGCTGGCCTTAAACAGCATTGGTCTGAACTCCTGGGAACGCTGGTGAACAGTGGTGCGTGTTCAGTGATCCTGTGTCATGAGAAAGTTGGTTTAAAGCAAGAACTCACAGAGGATCCAAAACGCAAGTCTGGCAAAGTGCATTTGCTTTGCTCAAGCTCTGTGTCCAAAGAGGCTTGATCTGACAAAATCTTACCAGTTTGTTTTTTAACTTGCCATCTTTTGGCAATATTTAACAGGAGTCAACTCCCCTCCTCACCTTCCTTTCTCTTTCTTTAGCAAGTCCTGCTGCACCCACCTCCTGTTTAGCAGAGAGTGAGTATGGTAGAAGAGGCTGTTGTCTTTGTTCCTCTTTGCTCTGCATGCATCTCCTCACTGAGTGTGGTGCAGTCTGCCTAACATCCTTGGGTGTTTTGCTTCTTTTCTGTATATATGTATATATTTTCTTTTTTATCTTATTTTTTTCCCCCGAGTGAAGACTGAATCTTCAGGTAGAGAAACTACAGATAAGCATAAGTTTGATTTCCAGGACAGAGAAAAGCCACAGAGAGCTCCCTGGTATGCTGGACTTATGGAAGGAGAGAGATCAAGAGAAAGATGTAGAGTGAAGCCCTGCCCGTGTGAAAGGTAGTGGTTGTCACTGGCCTTTGCCGTTAAGATTTCTGATCACTTTGTGTTCCATTCTTGGGGACATCTTATGGCATATGCTCAGCTTTTGTGGTGTGAAGGTAAATTTTCTGAAATCAACTTAACACAGCTAATAAAGAGTTTAGTTTCTCAGCTAAATAGAGCGGAAGATACTCAAGTGATCAGCAGGGAAGGACTTGTGCTTCCCTAAGCCTGTTACTAAGACAGCTTCTGGAGCTGTGGAAGAAAACTCATTTCTTTATATCCTGCTTCATCTTTTTTTTTAAATCTGCACAGTCAGCTTTAGGTTGCAAACCACCCCTGGGTCTATCCTGTTCTCCCCTCACACCAGCAGCAGTGATATCACCACGGGAGGAAAAGGAAATCATAGAAACATAGAACATCTCAAGTTGGAAGGGACCCATAAGGATCATTGAGTCCGACTCCCTGCTCCTTGCAGGGCTACCTAAAACTAAACCATGTGACTAAGAGCATTGTCCAGATGCTCCTTGAACTCTGACAGGCTTGGTGCCTTTACCACTTCCCTGGGGAGCCTGTTCCAGTGACCAACCACCCTCTCGGTAAAGATCCTTTCCCTAATGTCCAATCTGAACTTCCCCTGATGCAACTTCATTCCATTTCCTTGTTTCCTATCACTACCCACCAGAGAGAGGAGGTTGGCACCTCCCCCTCTGCTGCCCCCCTTGAGGAAGTTGTAGACTGCAATGAGGGCAACCCCTCAGCTGAACAAGCCAAGTGACCTCAGCCGCTCCTCGTAAATCTTGCCAAGACCTTTCACCATCTTGGTCACCTTCCTCTGGACACACTCTAATAGTCTGATGTCCTTCTTACACTGAGGCACCCAAAACTGCACCCAGTACTCGAGGTGAGGATGCCCCAGTGCAGTGTAGAGTAGGACAGTCATCCCCCTCGACTGGCTAGCTACACTGTGCTTGATGGACCCCAGGCCATGGTTGGCCCTTTTGGCTGCCAGGGCACACTGTTGGCTCATATTCAACTTGCCATCAACTCAGATCACCAGATCTCTTTCCACAGGACTGCTCTCCAGACTCTCAAGATGTCTGATTTACCCCTCTTTATAGCTGTAATTCTCTGCCTGGTCTTGAAGACATGACAGTGATAATTCTTTTGTTTTTAAAGATGTTATATACAATAGTAGAGAAATCCCTCACAACTCGTGTCTCTCACGCTGCGTTCTTCCCACGACTTTTGCAAGTAGAGACATTCTTCTTTGTCCTTCTGTCCTGGTAATCCTTGTATTCAGTGCTTGTACTGCCTTTGCTCTCGGGAGTGGTGTGCTCAGCAGGGTTCCCAAGGGGCTTTCAGTCCGACTCTTCTCTCAAAACTGCCTTATTTCTCAAGGGTGCTCACACCTTGTTGAGCTGTTAGATCTTTTTTCCTCCTCTCTGCCCTAGTGCCTGGAGGTGAGAAAGGATGGTGTATCAGAAGGGTAAATTCTTACTGGTCCTTGCTCCTTTGTCTTCTATAGTTGGGCAAAAGCTAGCAACAGGGTCCTGCTCTAGAGGGCCTCCCAGAAATTCCAGTACTTAACAGGCTAGCAGCATGTGAACCTCAGTTGCTATTTGGGCTAAAAGTAGTCAAAAATGCTGTAGCTGTCTCTGAAATTAGATTCAGAGCTTCCAAACTCTTCAGGATGAAAAAGCATCGGTAGGGACCCTTGGAGCTGTAGGTTGCTGCAGGAACCATGCGGTGCAGGCTGGCTTCCCTGTCACCTGGAGGGGCCTGTGTCTGGCAGCACAACTCTGCCTGTGGAGAGGGGCTGGAAAACAGCAGCAGCAGAGCAGTTTCTGCAGCCTCTTCAGGTAATACACATCTGTCGTAAGGATTCGGTACCATTCTCGCTCTCCTCATTGACCTCCTCTCTTTCCTTTCTATTGCCTCTGCGTCTTATTTACATGGTATGCTTCACCTTTACATGTCCTATCTAACCTTCATGTTTCCATAGCAACTCAGCCTCTTGCTGAATCAGAAAGCTCAGAGCCACCAAGTGAGTAGATGGGAACTGCTCCCCTTTGGTCTGGAGTGCTATTTGTTATGCTGTAGCCCTTCTACCAAGGGAATTAAAGCACTATGCCACATTACTTTGATGTCTGTTAACCAACGATCTGGCATTAATGTGTTGTGTGAGCATGTAGCTGTTAAGAACCCAGCATGGTACCACTCTTCCTCCTCCTCGTGTTGTCCTACCAAGCATGCAGTTAAAAAAGGAGGGGGAGAAAGAGGGGGGGGGGGGGGAAAGATAATTATCATTTCCAAAAGAAATGTTTTCCTTTCACATTTTTCATTAGTGATTTTAGTGTTAAAGCTGCCTTCACAGAAGGGACTTGGACTAAAGAATCTTCTTACTACCCTGCCTTGCTCTATTTTCTGTGAATTTAGGGAGATACAGTTGATACTACAACTTATAGATGTTGGACGTTGAAAGAAGACACAAATGAGGAGGTAGAATATATGACAGAGTGGGGAGACAGAGGACTGTGGGGAGAGGGAGCATTGCCCCATCTTACCACTGATGCCATGCCTGCATTAAAAGAGGTCTAAGACTTCATAAGTCCATATCTGAAATGGGAATTGGATTCAGATTCCCTCAGTTCTTGCTTGGTACATTGTTGGTTAGCCATGCCTAGTGAGACTGAGTCAGGTAAGCAGATGCTTCCATGCTGGATCTGAGTAGTCTAAGGAAAAATAGCTAAAACTTGCATTAGTTGATTTGTACGTAAAAGAACCTTTTGAAATGTCTGGTTTAGACGAGCTGTTGAGAGTTCAGTGATGCACCTTCCTCGTACTGAGTGGATGTATCAGATGTGTGATTTTAATCCCTACTTGTAGGAGATTTATAGCCAATCACATGCTGATATGAAAGCCAAGCAAATATTTGCAAAACAGTTCTGGAAGGTGGAGAAAAACACTGAGGAAGACGTAGGTTTGCATGGTGCATATGTGTGTTTTGGACAAAATCATTTCTACAAAGTCAAATGCCTTTCTTTTGATTCACAATAATAAAACGTGTGTGTTTCTGTGAGTATGGTCTTTCAGACTGGCTATAAATCTGTGTGTTTTACTTGCAGTGGGTTAGAAATGGTTCATCACTTCTCAATGGAAAGATACTAAACGCATGAAGTGTGTGATTGTTTGGGGGTTTGGGATGGAGGGAGAGGGTAGTACAGCTAGTCTAGAACTGTCAAAGGAATTTTTTAAAAAGTTATTACTGCATTTATGACTGGCACGTTCCCTGGTCTTACACTTTGCATGAAATGTATTTTTATCAGTGACCACAACAAATGCTTTCATTCTTGCAGTATTTTTCATGTATACAACATGCCAAACCGTAATTCCTGATGCATCTGAAGTCACAGTGGTTCTGTATTGCTGAAGAGAACTTTTAATTCAAATCAGATTTGGAGGGTGGGGTGGAGAGGGTGAAGGGCAGGGGAAAGGTGGCAACCAGCAGGTCTACTAATAATCTTTTATTTCTTAGGAGGTAGATTCCATTATGGCTGTTCACGTGTGGGGCTAGGATATAGCTTCACTTGTGAGGGAAAACGTTGTGTTAATGTTCTGCAGAACATCCTTTGTTCCTTAAAAAGAATGGGTCTTTTTACCCAGAAAAGCTACTAAGAGCTAGTTCATGATAAACATTTTCCACACTTTTTTGAGGTGGGGGGGTGCGGGGGGGGAGGATGTATGTGTGGCTGTTGGGTTTTCTAAGGGTAAAAGTTTTCATTTTCACCTACACTGAAGTTCAGGCTCTTACACTGAACAGAAGCAGACCTGACACCTCACTGCCTCATTGGCATTCGGGTACATAGTCAGTTTATGCAAATAGTAGACAAATTTGTTTTGTATGCTAAGTTGTTCTGCAGCATATGAATATGCTGTGTTCAACAGCATAAAAGGGCATTGGCACAAGGCAGATGCTCTTATAAGTTTGCATCATTTAATTATCGATGATGATGCTGAATGATCTTGTGTCTTACCCTCACCTAACCTCAGTGGTTAAATGGATGAAACCAAGAGCAATTAGAAATTAAGAGCTGCTGTGTAGCATCATGAAGTCAGGAAAGAACGATGGATCTAACTGAAACCTAATGAAGCTGAACGGAGTTTCTTCACTGAATTTAGAGTTTCTGACTTTGTGATCATATGGGAGGTGACTATAGTCATATAAGAAGTTTAGGAATGTGTATCTCCTTTGACTTAATCCTCTTAGGTTGCTTGGATAAATAGTGCTGTATTAGTGACAGTAATGAAGTTGTTCTTGCTGCTGTCTCCACTGTGGAATCTGTTTTGCCTAGCAATGTTTGAGGTCACTTGAGAAAGGTTTTTTTTTTTCAGTTGAGGTACTAACTTGGGTCTTTATCTGGCCTCCTGTTTTTTCAGAATCTATAGGAACTTCTGTTGTATTTACTAGATACTGGCCAAGAGATTCAAAAGTTGCAGGATGAGGGAGGTGGAGGACACTGAGCAAGAGACATGCAGATGGAAAGCCAAGTGTATTTTTTCTATAAAATCTGTGTTATCTTGCACAGTGCATCCAGTCAAATCAAAATAGGTTGAGGTCTTGGGAAAAGGTCACATGGGCATCCCAAGGAGCTGCTGACTCTTTTTTTTGCTTTGGAATTTCTTTCCCCAAGAAACAGGCCTGGCCACCAAGTATTTATTATATTAAGATAGACATGTGCGTGTTTGGGAAGCTTGTTTACAGAAAAAGTGAAAGTTTGATAGCAGCTGTTGATTAATTTGACTTTCACACTCCTTTTCTTTTTGTTTTCCCTTTCACTCATTCCAGATTTACCAGAAGTGAGTACACATGTGTCTATTCTCTGCCACTGCCTGTGTCCAACCAGAATCCAAGAGCTACTGTTGCAGTGCCTTGAGGCAAACAATGCTGAGGTCCCTGCCTCTGAGTGAACTTAATGTTCAGAGACAACCCTTAAGATCTAGTTAGCTGTGGAGCTTGGGAGAACAGACAAAACTGCACCTCTCCTTTTCGTGCTTTTTAAAAATATGATCTGGGAGTAAGCTGGTCAGTGGTCCATATCTCTTAACAAGCCCTGATAATAACAGTAGCTATAAAAGACATTTTTGCCAGGTTCCTTGGTCCCGAGAGAAACAGAGCTGACTGAAAGCCCTTGTGTTTTCAGGTTCACAGCACTGCCTGTGGGTACCAGGGCCTCGTTCCTCCTGCAAGCTCCAAGACAATCAGTGTTCTGACTGCCTGACTTCTACCCATGACAGCAGGATGAATTTCAAGGTTTTAAGCTAAGGACAGTATTTCCAGATGTCATCTGTGTCTTAGAAGCCTCATCCAAAGTAGCTTTTGGTTATATTTATACTGCTAAACTTGCCCTTGTTCTTTAAAGCTTTCTCTCTGGAGGAAGCGATCTGAAAGTCAACATCTCTTGCCTGTTTTTAAATCTTATGTTACCTTAAATTTACTGGGGATTTGGAAATATGTTTCCTCATGAGCAGGAGACACTGAATGCCTTTCCAGTCAATCTCACAGTAACTCAGCTTCCCTCCTTCATGATGCACCTGCCTAGAGTTCCATGAATCTATGTTTATAACTAGAGACAATGGATTGAAAGTTTAGATGTAACAAATTGATTTTATGTTTTGTATCATCAGTTCTTTCCCCGGTAATGGTATGCCCTTAATCTTGTCAGATACAAGCACCCAAAAGATTGAAGGTTTAATTCTCTTTACATCATATTAACAGGGAAGGACCAGAGCACTGTGAAGTAGCCTCATTAAGACGAGACAGAGGAATGATCATAAAAAATGCAAGTTTTAAAGTAGATAGTAATTTAGGAAGGGAAACAGAGCATGGAGTTAGTGATGTCCTCCAGTCCAACAACTGATTATTTTTTTTTATTCCGTGCCCCTGTCACAGTCTGTGCACTTTTTCATCTCTTTCAGCAGTAGCTGTCTTCCACGTGCCATCTTTGTAATTAATTTCCAGTGCAGAGTACTTCGTTCTTCTCCTCTTTGACAGAAAAGCCCCTTGCACACACGAAATCATCAGTGTAATTCATTGTGCGTGACTCATGCCATTCCTTGAATCTTCAGGCTGAATGTGATGGATGGAGTTTGTGCCCTCTGAGTGATAGCTGTCAGTCTGACCAGATTCTGGTTGCAGCTCTTTGATTGAAAGCTCTGTCCTGGGAAATGTAAACACGTAGTAGATTCTTCTCCTTTTCAGTTGTTACTGATATTGGTATTTAGGAAGACATTTGTTTCTGCAGAGGGGAGAATACATCAATGTGAAATGCCAAGGTTTGTCTTCTCTGAACTATGTGGGCTATGATTTTGACCATTTCACCTCTGCTGCCTGGACTGTTTTTGAATAACAATGTATTCCCTTTTTCTTTCCAACAGTCTTGTATCCAACAGTCTTGTGGATTCCTTCAGCTGTCCAAGTTCCGGTGCACACTCTACAATAATTTTTGTTTCTTCTTTGACTTGGTATTAATAAGCAGACTGCTGCTGTGCCTAACACAAGGTCGTAACTCAGTGCTCTCCGTGGTTTAATATTCTTATATTTCCAGGCGATTTTACTGTCTCCCCAGTGTTTCTGATATATACTGGCTAATTTAATTTTGTTTCTATTTTATTTAGTCTGTAATTCTGTTGTTGATTTTTCCCTTGCCCATTGTTTACATCAGTTTTTTAATTTTTTTGTATTTTCCATGTGACCTCCTCCACTTTCCTTTCAACCAATCATGTGCGTGCGTATCATGTGACTTTGTCATGTGGCTTGCATGGTGCTGATGATGTCGTCCACGCTGGTGAACAGAAGGTAAAATACTTTGTTCTGATTGGTTGCCTAGATTTGGGGTGAGGATTCCCCTCTGGTCAGTGACCAGGGATTTCCAAATTCCATCACTCCAAAATCCTTCTACAAGCCTTTTGGAGAAGTTGCTCACCACTGTCTGCATATGAAGAACTCAACTTCAGTTTTCCACGCTGAGCTTGAAAAAACTTGGGGGAAAAAAAAAAAGGAGGCTCCGTCATTTGCTTCTTTTGCTCTCAGAATCCAACAGTCAGCATTCTAGTAAGGTTCTAAAACCCACTTGGCGTTAACACCAATGGCAAAAATGCTTTTGCCGTTCAGGGTGCCAGTGTGCCAACTACAGACTGCCAGGTGATGGGAGGTTGTGGGCAGATGCTCACATAACGTGAACACCATATCACCTGTTGCTTTATCAGCATTTTGACCCTATACAGTACACGTTTATATAGATACAGACACACACACACACATATATTCACACTATACATATTTAGTAACCTATCAAAAGAATCCAAAACTCCCTATCTCTAAAATTTAGTTATTGGTAAGTATGTCACATTATGATTTAAGAAAGACTTTTTTATCATAAGTAAAACTTAAGCATAGCTAGAGTGGGAACTATGTTTTTATAAAGCAGTATATATAGGCACACGCAGAGTACAGGATGGGAGCTAGACTTCGCACAATTTGCATCAGAAGTACTATTGCACCTTTCTTGCCAGAGCACCTCTTCCTCCCACACGGTGTCTCGGAGCCTGGCAAGGGATTTAATCTGAACTCATTTACCAGCAACAGTTACAGTAGATGGTGATCTCCATGAAATCAAGAAGCAAATGATTGACCCTTGCAGCTTCTGGAGATGGAATCAGTCTCCAAGTAAAGTGTGTGGTAGTGAGAACAATTTCTGCAATGTTGTGATTTTTACAACTTTACTTAATACTCTGTGCATAATCTGAAGGGGGGGAGGGAGGGAAACTCCTGCTGTTCTGCTTCCCCAACTAAACAAATAATTTTGAAAACCAGGAAGCAATTGGCTTTTTTTCAATCCATGAATACCGAAATCACCTTATTGTCTTGGACCAACACCGGGAAAGGATTTAGGCTGGGGTTTGCCAGGGAAACAAAACTAACACCAGTAACCTTCCCACATGACTGCATGCATGGGAAGCAGCCCCTCTTCCCCTGGTCTCTTCCCTCTCTGGTCGAAATCCAGGAGGATTGAAGACTTGGTTGTCTTGTTTTTGCATGTTCTTCTGGTTTTGTTCCTTATTTTTGATTGTGATGTTTGCTTCTCTTGTGTGCATTCTGAAGACTCCCTACCTATTCTTTCTCACCCGTGTATATTTACCACTTGTGGAGACTTTCCATGGGTATGGCTGATGTTTGTTTCCAATTGTGACACTGTAGGTCACAATCTACTCCTATTTACACGATGGTCAAAGATTGCAGAAATCAGCTGATTCCTTGTTCATGTGTTGCAGAAATTACCATAAGGACAGCAAAGATGCAGGATCTTTCTTCAGTGCCAGCTGGGGAAGGATTTAAACTCATAAAGGGCTGCAGTTGTCTAGTAACCAATTTGAACTTCTTTTCAAAGGTGGGCAGAAGGAACACATATGGTGGGAGTGGACAAGAGATGTGATAAAAGGTCTCTGTCGTCTGCACTGCTGTCATTTCTGGGGTCCAGCACACATTCACTGCCCTATGACTAGAGAAAAGTTTATGTTGCTTTTTCATATTCTCTTCTCTCCCCGCCTCAAGTTTTCACTACAGCTGCATCCAGTCCTGGTGCTTGTGGTGCTCTCTGAAAACCAGATAATTAAAAACAGCTTATTCTGAAATCCAACTACATCAGACTAGTATTAGATCAAGGAAGCTCTTTGAATATAAATTAAACAACAGTGAAAGGATACCAGGAAACATTTACTGCTTACCTGCAGCAGGAGATTATTGGTGCTAATGGTTTAGCCAGAGTGGATAAAAAATAATTTGAAAATGTAACAGCTCAGAGCACTGTCCTCAGCTACCCTCACATCATGTGTAGGAGCTAACTGGTAGTGATTCAGGCTTCAGGAGCCTGCTGAACAGTTCCTTATCTCAAGTGCAGTTGGTCAGATTCATTATGAGTTATCTAAAGCCCAAAGAATGGATTTCTGATCTTAACAGTGGATTACCAGTGATGTGTACCCTGACAGGGCAGTGCCAACATAAATAATGCTTCACTTCATGCATGTACTGTCCTGTATTCTTACCAGAGCAAAGCATTGGCTTCTTCCTTTCTGAAAGTTGCAAACTTGGTTGCTGGAAGAGCAAGACCATGCAGTAACGCTTAAATGGCTCCTGGGACCTGCACTGTAATCCAGTACAGTGCAGCAGTTGGGTAGCCCTCATGGAAAGCAGCAGAATGATTGTGCTGCTTCCTAGAAAGATAGGAGCCACAAGGCTGGAGCCACCTAGTCCACTGTCTTGTGTCTCACACTGGCCAGCGAGATGTTTCTGGCCTAAAATCTGATATGAGGCTAACCAACGCCTGATGTCATTATTGTTTCTTAAGAAGCCAGCCATAAGGAATATGTGGAGGGATCTGGACAGATGAGTGATGAAGAGCTTGAGTCTGATGTTTTTCATGCAGCTCTTTGTGGTTGTAAAGGTAAAGAAAGAAGAGTTAATGGGGGAAAAAAAAAAAAAAGTAAGTCCCTAGAGCCACAGAAGATGTGAGAACAGAAACAGACCTAGTTTCCTTAAAAGGCACTAAAAAGATTGAAGGCAATGTATTTCACAGCTCATCATTTCTGGACAAGGGCACCTTTGGAAGAGCCTTCATAGAGTGGATGAGTTGCCTTTCAAAATACAGGACTTCATGAGCATTTTTGAATTCAGCTCCAGAGGGTTGCTCAAAAATAGTTTAAATTGCACAAAGCAGGCAGCGTGACACGCATGTCTGTTGGCTTTTCTCATGGGTAAAGCAACCTGTTTGGTTTACTTTTTCCCTATGCTGAAAAGCGTCCTGTGGGTGAAGTTTAAATCAGTGGAAGTGGTCAAGTTCTAACAAAATATGTCGGGTGGCTAAACCTGTAAACTTTACATCTCTGAGCAAAATCCATCCCATTTCTCAGAGAGAGTAAAGCATAGGGGTGAAAATTCAAGCTACTTGTCTTCTGCCCTCCAGGGGCCTCCTTGTATTATTGAAGATTCTCGCTGCTGGGCTGAATGAGGTGCCGTCTGGCTCAGAGCGAGTCACTCAGCATTGTCACGCCGTAGAGTGAAAGTGTAAGATCCTGCATCCCTCCCTCTGCAGCAGACTGAATTCTAAGCAGATAGGAGTCCGTAAAATGATTGTACAGCGGAAGTCTGGCATGCTTGGAGCTGTCTGCTCGCAGTAAGCTAAGCAGCAGCATCACAAGGGGGATTCTTTAAGGATCCCACATTTTATGGGTGGAATAGGCAGATTTCTGCAATATGTCCAGTCAGCTCAGTGTAAATGGGAGATCCCCAGGCATGTAGCACACCTTTGTAATGCACTTTTTTGCTTTTCAGCCCCCATCCTGTAGGGACGATGCATGTTCTGTGAGCATGAGTTTCTTCTCTAACCTTCTGACAACCTTTTCTCTTCAGCTACTGACCTTTTGACTCATTATAGGGATGCTGATTCTGCTGGACTAAACTTTTCCCACTAAACTTCTTCCTTCTTTGTTTGAAACTACACACTAACCATTTTTAATTTTACAGCCCCGTATCTGGATTACATCTGCCTTATGATAAATTAAATGCCATGTGTTTAAGGAGAGGAAACGAAAGTATTCTTCACCAGGGCTTGCACTGCTGTGCCTGTTGGGTTTCAGCCATTAGGCGTGGTCCATACTCTCCTATCTGAAAAGAATGTTGCTCAGAGCAGGAGTGTGTTTAAACTATTGGATAAGGAAGGAATTGGGAGCTAGAAACTGGACAACTCAAAGTGAAGAAAAGTTTCAGCAGAGAGGATAATTAACCAGTGGAATGGCAATGTATAAGGTACAGCAGCATGTCTGACATTTAAAATCTATCAAGAATGAGCATCTTTCCAAAGGATGTTCCTTCACATTTAGTCCTGGTGCTCAATCACTGGAAAAGTTTCTAGCCTGTGTTAGGTAAGAGGTCAAATTCTGTAAGTACAGTGTTCCCTTATCACTTCAAGATCTCTTTACTTATTACTAATTATCTTTCTCTGAGCTGAGGATGGGAAAGAGTACAAGGAGATGCTGATCTTGTTCTGCCTAGTTATCAGTAAAGCCATTCATCAAACCCACCACAAATATGGCAACAGATAAGCATTGGTGCTCATGAATGTTTCAGCAGTGCCAAGTGGCTCTGTGTCCAGCAAAATAAGTAGCCATGACTGCCCTGCCCCAGTTGTTACTGGGAGCTAGTTTCTTGTGTGGAAAAAATGATAGAACAAGACATTTGTTTCTGGTTTCATTTAATTATCGGTTAATAGTTGTGACACAATTAGTGCAGTAATAACTTCTTCATCTCAAATCAACTCAGGAGTCAAAGCCAGTAACCTTTGCGGTGATATTTTTCTTTTAGGACTGAAGAAAGAAAAAGTATAATTGCTTGGTTAATATGATATTTTCAGTGTGAGGTACTTCTGCTCATCTAGAACTTGCTTTTTCCTGTTTAATTTTCAATCTGCAATGCACTATACGCATTTCGAATGCTTTCAGCATTTGTAATTCCAGGAGGAACATGGGCTGGGAAGGGCATTTCAGATATACAGCCTCAGTTAGTTGGCAGTAAAGATAAAAATCCAGCCTTTTGGTCTATACAGTAGATGGCAAATGTGGTCATCAGTTCAACACAAAGTTCTCCTGTTCTTTCTTGAGTATAGCCCTATACTGTGTGAGCCAGGAGAACTCCAGAGGCGTGCATAGCACCCCTTGTAACATGAACAGCAAAACCTGGTCCTGTGTGCCATCTGCTTCAAACCGCACTAGAGGTCCCTCCATGGTCACCTTGAGAGCATTACCTTTGGTTTTCAGCACACAGTCACTGAGAAACCTGTCACAGCGGGGAATACAGCTTTTGAGTGTCCAGCTCATATCATTGGAGTCTCATAATGGGGATATAGGCAGAGGCAAGGATTTGGAAAAAGAAAAATATAACATGGAAAAAAAGGAGCATTCCCTCTTTACGTCTTCAATAGAAGTTAGTATGTTTTGAAACACAAATGTATGTATCTCACATCAAAGAGCTCTATGTATCCATGGATTGTAATTACCTTCTTGGAACAGTTGGTATGTTAGAGCATGTGTTAGCCTGCAAGAAAATTGAATTAATCTTAAATTACTGTTTTAGTCTAGGTCTTGCAGTTTTCTCACTGATGTTTCACCAAAAAAAATGTGCTTGCCTTCTTTCTTTGGAGGGTGGGGGGTGGTGGTGAATGGCTTCAAATGGCTTCTGAAGATCAGCTTTGAAAGATATTGAAAGATTGATCTCCTCTGGCCAGTCAGAAAGGCATGTGCTCTACATTAGTAGCTGAATACAAATCCAGACAGAAATGATTTTGAATTGAGAATGTTTTTTGGGTTGAAAGAAGCTCCTGTAAACACCCATGACTGAGGTTGTCTTTCAAAGTTGATCTTAATACAACTACTAGCTTATTATTTCCTTTCACTTTTAGTATAATGCAACAGAACTAAATATTTTTTAAAGTTTTATTCTAGGCAACAGGCTGAGCTTTTAAAAAGTCACAAATGTTACTTCAGTGTCCTGGTTTTGTTCCCATTTGGTTACATCAGGCTCTTAAGTCGTGAATGTCCCTGTTTCAGAGTTTTGGCATTGCTCTCTCTGGGATACATTCAGAATTGGATCACTTTTTAATTGTATTTCACCACACATTGGTGTATCTGTGAGCCCGTTGTCCAAACCACAAGTGGCACTGCAAGTAAAGACAGAGGTGCTTTAGCAGAACTGTGGGTCGCTTCGAGCCAGAACGGTAAAGTGTGTGCTCAGCATTAGCAAACCTGTGCAAACGTTTGGGGCTGCGAACGTTTGGGAAGTGTATTTAGGTTCAAGGTGCACAGCAGAACTCAGGATGTGCATTGTCTGTTGTATTCTCTGTATATAAATTTCCCGTTGTGCGCTCTGAATGCTCTATTCACCACTCAGATTCTTAAACAGAAGTACTTTAAAAATGCATAAAATATGCATAACTGTGGTTAAACAGGGGTGTAGGAACTTTTTGCTTTTTAACAACCACTTTAATTGTTATATAAATTACCTGTAAGAATTAAGACCCTGTAATGAGACCAGCCAGCAGAGTAATTAATCTCAGGAGTTTGCTGGAATTGCCAACTGCAGCTGATTTGTAAGTTTACCTTACAAATAATTGCAGTGTTGGTTTTGCTCAAATTACCCATAAAGAAATTGGGCAGAATAGCTTCAGAGAACAGCAGCTAAAATGGTCGAAAGTTCTTAAGAAGCTTTTAAGCCCAGAATTCATGGTTTAAGCACTTAGACTACATCACATAGCTGATACTAAAGTCAATAAATACTGTAAAATGGCCTAGTAAGCTTCAGCAAGATTTATGATGAATTTTGTCAAGTCTTACTGATTGACTAGCATTTAAACTCAATAATAGCTCCAACTCCAATCTCAGATGAGTATTGGCGTAGAGAAACCTAAGCCTTTCCTGCCTTTATGTAAAATGGAGCAAAGCGAGCATCTGGGCACTGACAGAAAGTGAGCAGGATCTTGTGCTCGGTGTCACTTTTGAAAAGAGAGACCAGTGCTCTTTTATCATTTAAGTTCTCTTTTATCATTTAAGTTCTCTTGCTAATTTGATACTTACGTTGTTGGGGACAGAAGGTTTTCTGTTGATGAGTTTCTTTTTCCACAAAAACAAATAAATAGGTAATAATGCCTCTTGCATCCTGAGTTCACAGCCTGTCGGAACACTTCAGAAACAATTGATCCTGGGGTAATATGGAAGCAGAAGGAGAAAACATGCCTCTTGAGCAGTTTGTTGCAGTATTTCTGAAGGGGGGGGTGGGAGGTGTAAATACGTAATCAGACAATCTGTGGATTTGACTTTTGTCAGTGGTGGTGTAGTAAAGGTGCAAGAAGGAGGTACTTCAGTTGGGATTGGGGAGCCATCCTCTGCGGATCATGTCTGCAGGTTATGGAGGAACTGGCTAGAAGAAGCAGTTGTTAGAGAGACATGGGTGTGGTTGTAAATTAGGGTGCCCTGCAGAGGCAAATGATAGCCCAGGTTTTTGCTGATGTCAGGGGTGCAAACTGGGAAATGAGAGCTTTTTCTTTTAGAAACTATTATTACAGAAGAGTGAAGGGGTCTAGTTCTCCCCAGCCTGTATTCGTTGCAGTTAGTTACACCAGTGCAATCTGAGTGAAAGGATGTGCTGTTGGGATGCAGTACCATTTTTTCCACACTCACGTGAGCGCACTCATGAGTCTGGCCCAGCAACTATAAAATCTAAGCAACGTTTGAAGTGCAAACATAGTATGACAAGCATGATGTCCCTTTTCAGTGATGCTCTTTGCATCTGCGTTTCACAGGAGCAGCCTGCCTGTTTGTCACGTACCCCATCTTGACATTTTCCAGGTGTTTCACATCAGTTTTTACAACAAAAGTAGCTAGGAACTGGTCATTGCTCTAGGATATTCTTGGGGAAGGGTGGCATCTTTTTCATGTAGCTTCTGACTCCATTCAGGCACACACGGAAACGGTAACTTGTATCAGTGAAAACAAACTACCAAATACAAGAAATACTTGGGTCTTGCAAATATTTGTACCCTAAGCACACAGTGTCCTCACTGTCTGGGTCTGAGTGAGGCTGATGCCCTGACAGCTGAGTATAATGAAGTATTTTTCTGGTTTTGATAAGTACTTTTTCCCTAATGATGTTTTTTTACAAGTAAACATAAATCCACCATTGTTTCAGGGGAACCCAGCGCACCCAAACTGGAAGGTCAGATGGGAGAAGATGGAAACTCCATTAAAGTGAATGTTATCAAGCAGGATGATGGTGGCTCCCCAATTAGACATTATCTGATCAAATACAAAGCTGTAAGTATGACTGACACTCAAGCTTGATTTGTATTTAGCCTGTTCAGCACCCAGGCTTCACTACGTAGGCAGACAACCCTGAAGCTAAGATCTTGTAGGTAGGCCAGTATGGCAGTACGTGCTGAGCGGGTGTGGTGGACGTGTACAGGGTATGAGATACGACGTGCACAGAAGCAACATACAGAATCTTTGTCCCATTTTCTTGCTTTTCACTTCAACTATGAAAGATTATTTCTCCATGCTGTCTTCTGTAGACCTGTGAATGTATGGTAATTACAAGCACTTAGTATTATTTTGTTTCATACACTTCTGAGATGGGATTGCCAGCAGCAATTTTAAGTAGCTGGGGCTCAGAGGTTCATAGCAGAGCATTGCCCACCTTCAGACATGTATCTAATCATAACTTTCTGTTGGTCATCGAAACTGCCACATTTGATTGAGTAGTTTGTGCTTCAGTACCAAATTATTCTGCGGATTATTGAATGAGACATTCAATGTAGACACAGGTAAAGTGAGAGATGCTATTGGAAGTAGTTCCTGCCTAGGCCTAACTTAATCAGCTCTCACTGTAAATTACCCAGGATTGCAAAATACATGATTCTCTGAGCAAAATATCTAGCCCTAGCCTTGGGAAATAACACTTATGTGATGAGCAGCTAGTATTGTTGTAAGCTGAATGTGGCCCTTGTTTTGTGTTGGATGGTATTTGCTGGGTTTTTCCTACAAAAGAACACCCCGTCAGAGAGATTGCTTAGCACATCCTTGAGGAATAGGGCCTTGAGAGAGGGTCAAAGAGAATATGAAGGTCTTCAGAGCAGCAGAAGGAATTGCCAGAAGTTATTGAAGCTTTTTTCTGTTGTCTGTATACTTTCTTAGTCCTAATACACCTGGGGGCAGCTCAGTTGTACCAGTGTTTGAGTTGAAATATGGAAGCTTTCCAGCTATTTAAAGCAGGACACTTTCTCAGTGACTGAGTCTGGCAGATGTGATGCTGAACTAATTCTGTATTGGCTATTAGTAATCTTTTCTTTATGTTCTAGAAATGAACAATCCTTGGAGTAAAGTCCCAGAGCAAACTGTGCACTGCCATCTAGAAATCCCAAGAGTATTCATTACCACCATCATTTTGTGCATTTTAGGTTACTTCGAGCTTCTTAGAATGGGGAGAGTCTTTGGAATGTCAGAAGGACAATCTGGTATCACAGAACCATAAATTCCAGCAGAGATGGAAAAGTCTGTTAGCACATTTCAGTGCCAGAAAACTGCCTAAGACTGCCTCAAGGCACCTTGGTGGTGTTTTTTTCAAAACCATCTGGGTGAAATGTACATCTGGATTCCCGAAACTGGAGTAGGATTTATCAAAGTTACTACTTGTATGCACCTTTAAAAATACCTTAAACGGTGCAGGATTGAATGGTAGGGGTAAACTAGGCCAGGCCTGTGGTAAGAGGTAAATCTCTGTCTCAGATGATTTTAATTTGACATACTAAGACATGAAAGAACACTCTTAAAGTGCTTTGCAGGGCATAGACATACAGAAGTTGCAGCTTTTCCTCTCTGAAATGGAAGTAGCCTAGTGATGTGGCAAAGATCAGAGGAAGAACTGAGGGATTTTCTTCAGGTGTGGTAACACTGCAGAAAACAGGATTCTGATCAGGAAAGAAGCTGCTTCAATATCTCTTGTCCTCTCCGCTTCAGAGCCAATAGCACGTGACATTTTGCACCCCTGAATTAGCTGAGGAGTGTGTGCTTGTGTAGAAACCTCCCCACTTTTCCATTTGTTAGCCATTACAGGGTTCTCAAAGCTGGCTACTAATGTTGTGCTCTGTGTTTTGCATCCCTGCCTATCATCTCACTGCTCTGCAGAAGCATTCCTCAGAATGGAAACCAGAGATCAGACTTCCGTCTGGCAGTGACCACGTGATGCTCAAGTCCCTGGACTGGAATGCGGAGTATGAGGTGTATGTGATAGCTGAAAACCAGCAAGGGAAGTCCAAACCAGCTCACTATGCTTTCCGAACTTCTGCTCAGCCTACTGTCATCCCAGGTACAGCAGTCATAAGCTTTACCATTGTTTTCTGCTTCCAATTAATGCAACAGTGCTGCATCCTTTAATGTGCCTGAGTAACCCTGACAACTTGCTTGCTTAAAGCCATTATCACAATTGGTTACCCATCCAAAGCTTAGTTTTTGCCATGTACATACCTGTACTGCAATCTGTGTTACAGTATGTACAGCGTTAGCAGTACACTGTTAGGAATGCTACATGACAAATCCTTGTCTGACTGTTTACAGGGAATGTTGGCTTTTTGTATCAGGGTAACACGATTGCCAGATGAGAAAAAGAGTGGATAGAAAATGCTTTCTGAAACGAGAAAGTAGGATTCCCATTTTAAACTAAAGCAAAAGAGACCATTCAGTTCTCTGGGGCCATGCTTTTCACAATGCAGATTTCTCTTCCGAATCTGCTTTGGGCTTGCTTACTGCTTGTTTGTCCATCCAGCTCAACCTCTGGAGAAATAAAGGTATAAGGAGTTTGCTAGCAGTTGGAAATTGAGGGGGTTAAAATCTTTCTCTGAAGCTTTTTTTATTAAATGAAAAGGAGATCAAATTACAGAAATTTTAAAACACCACTTTTTAATGTTGGGTAGAGCATGAGGAAAAAGTAACTAGCATTAGCGTGCTGCTGGAAACTCTTGCTTCAGACAGACTGTACTTAGCATGCTTAAAAAGTGAGGTAGAAGCACAAATGCTGCGATAAACAAGCAGACCCTATTAGCTGAGATGCCAGGAATTTGGCAGTTCGCTGCAAGGTGTTGAAAGCACAGTTTAGTATCTTTTCCACACAGGTAGTAGTAGTGCACATTAAAAAACAAACAAAAAACTGGAGGAAAAAAAAAAAACTAAACCAAACAAAACCTGAAGGATGAAATTGCTGGACTACCTGTAAATTAAAGTTGTGATTGGTTAAAGGCAGATGGACGAGCTTTAAAGCTGATGAGTCAGTCAAGATAAGTCCTCACTGCACAGCCAGAGTTAAGTATATTTATGCCAAGACTGGTGCTGACAGTCCATATTGAAGGGAGTGATTTGATTTATTTCTGTCTTCTAGCTTGTTAATTCAGTCTCATATTTTTCTTAAGAACAACTAGAGAATTTTCTTCAGACATTGCCTTGCACCGAGAATTCAATCCTTGGTCTGCCCCCATTGCATCCACTCCCTTCTCGTCTGAAGGAAACAGCTGAGACCTTGTGCAGTTACATGCTGGAACTCCACTTGATGAAGCCAGATAACGTTGTTAAGCGTACAAATGAGTGACCTAGTTGGCTGGGCCTTGAAAAATGTGTATAGCAGGGAGGATGAGGATAGGGAGGAGGAGGGAAATGGGGCAAAAGAGGATTGGGTTGTGTGTTTGAGCAAGGCTGTAGTTTTGGGTGGAAGGACCCTCAGTAACTCATTAAGCAACTTACTCTCTGATTCTCATTTTCAACAGCTCTAATACTTGCTACCGTCACATATTTGAAGGACAACTGTGACTGATGTGGCAGGAGAAAGTGAGGGTAATTTGGCAAAGAGTGCCTTAAGGTCAGTTCAGAGCTGAACAGTCAAATGGGGTAGGCTGGAAACAGCAGAAAGTGGTTCCTTTGCACTGTGATGTACCTCCCCAGGGGAAGTTACAAGTACTGATCAGTCTTTTTGTTCCTCCACCGTGCTTTGTGTGCAACCATTGTTGCCTTCCTGTGCTGGTATTCTCTTTCAGCCTTTGTTACATGCCCAATGGGACAACAAAGCTACCTGGGACAGCTGGGATGTCTTGCACAGTTGCATTAGCAAATTTTGAGAATGCTGTTGCCTTTGGAATACACAGTGTTCATATACTAGGCCACAGCAATGGGAGGACCAATGAGCCCAGATGCCACTGAGCCCTCTAAATCCAATAGTAACGTGGGCAGGGACCCTCTAAAAAATGGGGGAGGGGGGGAAGCCCAGTTTATTATCACAGGTGTAACTTTGGCCTCTGAAATTATTCCTCACTGAGTCTGGTGTGAAGCATAGGAGGAATCAGGATTTGAGGCTGCCACTCAAATATTGCACTTGGAAATGTCAGAAGCACGTTGAGAAGTTGTGTTGGAGTGCAGATAGGCTGCAGGATTGACCCAACAGATGGATGTAGTTGGTTCTCAAAAAGAATGTGCTCTGCTTCAGGGGCAAGTAGAGCACCGTGCAGTGAAGTGATTACTGCTGGCTATGCTGGATTTGTGACTTACTCTAGTTTTTTTCATTTTGTAGAGGATTTTGTTTTCTACTAGGTCTTCCAAGGTGTTTCCAGACCCACTGGTTCCCTGAGCTGATCCCCAAACTAATAACGTTGGGGAAAATATTTCCAGAGGGCAGGCTAGACTTTTCTGCCGCGTAGTCCACAGGCCTCTGTTGAAATGAAGGCAAGTATGCCAAATGGCAGTAGGGAAGAGGCTCTGTGTGTTCCTTTCCTTTAGCATCTCTTGTTGTTTTCATGACGTTTAGCTTTTACATTTTTTTATTTCAAAATGAGCTACATAGGAGAACTCCGAGCCAGTGCCTCTAACATGGCATTGCTCTGCTTGACAGTAAGAGATTTCCTGCAGACAGAATGTATATTTATTATGTAGAGTCCTTTGTTACCATCACCTGTACGGTGTCCTTAGAGTGGTTGGAAGGACAAGGGTATTATTTTCAGTAATAATTCTAATTGCATTAGAATAGTTTACAAGCAGCTGGGAGGCCAAATGGAAAAGCCAGTCCTGTATTCTTGAGACCTCCTTGCTGTTCCAGGGTTTTAGTCACCTGGCTCTGTTATCCGAGTCCTCGGTCCAACAGGCTTTGCAGGAAGGACTTGGACAGGCACGTGGATTGTCTGCTACACGAAAGCTTTTTTTTTTTTTGATACGTAAAAGGCAGTGTTGTCCTTTCAAATACCAGATAACCATTCTCTTGTGTTTCTCGCTGAGCCTTCTGTTCCATCATTTTTAATCTCATTTGCTTGCGAACCCCATAAACCCTGACTTGGACCCCGCTCTGCAGCTTCGGACATTGCTGAGCTTCTGAACCGGCCCTTTTGTCGGTGTGAATGTGCTAATGCTCTTCTTTAACCTTTAGCCATTTTAATTTACAAAATTTAAATAAACCTTTGATTCTTATGTTTTCTATATTTATGACCTAATTTTTTTTATCTATTTTTCTCTCTTTCTCTCTTTCTTTCTTTTTCTTCCTCGTCCTTTCTTCCCTCCCCTCTCCCTCTTCCCCTTACTCCTTTCCTATGTCTGTCGTCATACATGTCACCTTGGATCTCACGGGGAAACATCCACGCTTGCCACATGCACCAAATTTGTTTTTAAACAACCATATTTTCCCCTCCTGGGAACCATTGTCTGGCACCTGCAGCGACCTTGGGAAGTCCATCAACGTCGTCCTCCTTTGTTTCATTGCTTCTTTCTGCAGTGACTCTGCTTTTGCTCTGTTAGAAACTTAAAGTAAAATAAAGCAATATTTGCTTGAAAAGGCCTGGGTCTCACCAAGGCGTGAAAGCAGATAACTTTGCTTCAGAGGATCATGTCAGTTCAGAAAACAAAAAGAAACAAAAAAAACCACAGAACATTTTAAAGAAATGTTTAATTTGAAAAAAGTCAGTATTTTGTAACAAGGAAGAAAGGTTTAAGCTAAGTTTTTTCTCTTTAACATTTTTTTTTGTTACTTGTAATGAATTTGCCCTTTTTAATGGATGTAAAGAAAGATTTTTTGGTTGTTGTTGTTTGCTTGCTGTTTTTCATCAAAGGAAGGTACAATATTGGAAGCCTTTTAAGATACTGCTTTTTACTGATTTCTCTGCACAACTGGTGCTGATCACCGCTGTATTGTGCAAAAGGTTTCTGAGGCCCCATCCACAAATCTATAACCACAGACTATAAAAAAAGAAAGAAGATTTGTCAGAGATGATCCTACTGGTTGCTCAAATGTCTCTGTGGTCTTCTGCGTGTGGATTCAAATTTGTGGCCATTAGAAGGTTTTTCTGATGTGGTGGTCTGAATATAAACATCCTGTGGGAGTTACACTGAAGAGATTTCTTTCTTTCTTCTTTATGTGGTTGAATCCTTGCAACTTCATTGGCCCCTTGTGTGCAGTCAAGTATTTCATCACCCATAGTGGATCTGGGGCACAATGCAGCCCGTGAGCATATAAATTTGCAATGGATGCTTGTCTAACATTTTCTGGTTTTCCGCCACTGTATTATCAACTTCATAGAGAGATCCCTTTTCTTGATATTTTAACAGAAAATATTAGCTTGGATCAAGTTACCTGACCAGCTAAATTATTATTATTACTGATCCTTAATAATATTCATGGTTAACTGTGCATGTGACACTACCAGACAGGATTAATCCATGGTGTAAACTGGTGCAATATAGTGCATCTTTATTACCAAGATCTGTGTATTGCATTTCGTTGAACAAATTTCAGTTGACTTTTTTTCTTTTTTCATGTTCTTACTTAAAAAACCAACCCAACAACGACAAAAACCCCTGTGCCCCTCATGAATTGTCTTTGTGATGGGAAATCCATTTGGCTCTGCTTTTCTAAAAACGGGTGTGTGTCTCCCTCCAGGCCTCTGTCTCTCTGTGAGT
Source organism: Strix uralensis (assembly GCF_047716275.1). NCBI lineage: Eukaryota > Metazoa > Chordata > Aves > Strigiformes > Strigidae > Strix > Strix uralensis. The sequence continues at coordinate 1,731,223 of NC_133997.1, read as the reverse complement.
GGGCCTGAGGTTGCCAAGGATGAAATCATTGACATAGTTGTTGAACTGTCTGTACAGAGTGTCTCAAATACTCTCAGTTGTCTGGAGTGGGATTAATCTTTCTAACAAAATTCTAATAGGGACAAACAAAAAACTCTGCCATCGATCTTGTCTAACTATGCATTTTATGCTCTGCTTATAAGTCTCTGCTGTGTTTATTCAGATCTTGTTCATTATGATTTGTGAACTGCTTTTCTATCTAAATTATAAATGAAAACTTTGTGCAGGTGTTGCACACAAAAGCATGTGGATTTCTTTTTAAAAAAACCCTCACCCCCAGTGTTTTACAGTATAGAAGATTTGTTAGATTTTTTTGAGTTTACACCTTAGTGTTTACTGAAGTACAGCAAGAGGAATCATAATACTAAAAAGTTGTGTGACCTTCCCCTGTAGCTGAATGGAAGTTCATCTGTAGATCTGGTATCAGCTTGTATTGAGGGTTTCCCCTTACCCGCAGATGCAGGTTACTAGCTGAGGTTGAGATATATCTTACCAACTCACAGGTTATTAAAATTATCTTGCCTAAGCTATAACTTTACATAGTGTTGCGTGAAGAGAGAGCATCACCTCTGGAGGCCGTTGTTCATATTCATATGCTCTGAGAGGCCTCCTGTGGTGGTTAGGCAAAGCTCAGACGAGTAGATGAGAGATCGTTTATATGGCTGGAGTTACTTGAAATTAATCCCATACTCAATGGCAAACGGGAATCCAGTCAACATGGAATATATACAAAAAGAGCTTCTGTCCCTGTGTTTGTAAAAATATGGAGCATAACTTGATATTTTTACCACCAGTTTATGCAGATTCGTAACACATCAGATCCCAGATATACATTGGATCCTTGAGGTCTGACAGTCAGTGCTGCACAAGGTCCCAGGCCTTATTCTTGATGTAAAGAAAATAAAATTTAAAAAAGTTTTCAGAAAAGCCAGTTCTCTCTTTTTGTGCTCAGAGATGAGACAGATTCAGATCTAGAACCAGAAGAAGTTCAAACACTCAGATTTTCAGCCCACGCGTGCAGCCTTGCAAGCACACATTCTATGTGAACAAGTCATCCCTACAGGAAGGTTGGAACCTCAACCCTTAGAAAAGATGTTTCCATGTGTGGGGGGGATGAACTGCAGAGCCTTGTAGGATCCCGTGTGGCCCATTCCAGCATCTGTACGCCCCAGTTTGCTGTTAAGTCTCTACATATTTTCAAATATGTTTGTCAAAGCATTACTTTGGCTGCCTTCGTTTTACAGGAAGGCCTTGTTTGGTGACATTCTGCTCCACCAGGATCAGTTGCAATTGTTCACACCTCCTAGTTTCCGCTAGATAAAAAGAAGTTTTTGAAGCTCTCCTGACTTGAAGCTGGTGGAGTGGAGCGAGCAGCCAGTGGCACTGAGGTGTGTGCATTGCGTAGGGTAGAAGGGCAGCGGTGTCAGAGGCCAGACTGCAGATCAGCTGTTCAGATTTACAGTCTGGTTTACTCCTGGAAAGAGGATCTCTGTGTGACTCTTTGCTTACAGTTTTTCCTTTTTGCACGCTCATATTCCCCTTTTCATCCCTGGAAGGGAGTCAGTCATAGGAAATAACAGAGCTGGAAGCCAGAAGCAGACCACTGAAGCCACACAGTGCTGGTGACAATTTAAAAGGAGTTCAGGAGTAGGTTTGGGAAAAATCCACTGCCCTCTTGTCTTGGAAGGAATGCTCCACAGATTGCTCTGTGCTTCTGCTACCTCGTAGCTAAGCTGAAAGCAAGCATAAATTGGTGAGCCTAAGTCTGTGTGGCAGAAGCCGTTGTCACTGGAAATAGAAGGTTGCTCTCATGTTGCTTTTCTCCACTATAAATTGTGCAGTGTCTGACAGAATGAGGTCTGTAAAACGTGGCACCCCTTGTTTGAAGGATACTTTAAAGCGTTTGCAAATTAAAGCTGTTAGCATCCGCTGAGAACAAATAGTTTTTCTCCTGGTTTTTGGTTTTGTTTTTTTTTCTTCTGATGGATGAAACAAGTTTTTTGTTCTTTTTTCTTCCAAATATTGTAGGACCTTTGAAATGACTGGAATCATATTTGCTTCTCTCCATCCCTTTTTTGTCTCTTTGCCTGTAGCTGAACACTCTCTGCACACTCTAGCTGAGACCCCATTAGGAAGACACATCTGAGTGGTTCTGCTCTCTCTGACAGGGCAGATGTCTGTAGAGCTGCAGGAAGTAAAATTGATGGTCATTTTGTTGTACACTGTAAAATAAGGGTGATTTGAAAGATCAGTCTTGCAGGAAGTTCATTTTCCGTTGAAAAAATAATTTGTAATTAATAAATTCTTCACTGCCTTAGAATTAAGGACTCAAGAAATTTTTTTAACATTTTGTGTTTCCTTATTTACCCTATGGAAGTATTATTCCTCTTAGTCCTGAGAATAGCAAAAGGGAATCAATGGAAAGCTTCTCATCAGGTTGAACGTGCTCTGGGTCAGGTCAGAAATGTCCATCATCTATTTACACAGCAGCACTCACTGGTGTGTTACACGTGTGCTCTCCTACACACAGTGTCAGCAGCGGATGCTCAACAGCCTGTTTATACACTTCTTTTGTACACTGAATTTTCAGGCCCCAGCAAACTTGTTAGGGATATTAAGTGTCTAAATATTAATTTAGATTAAATACAACATAAATTTAACAATAGGATGGAGTGAGTAGTTCTTAAAGTATTTGTGGATCAATTTAATTTAATCAAATGTGTCAGTCTGTGAAACTGAAGAATATACTACATGCTTCCTGCATTTTATAGCAACAGCAAAATTCCTTTACAAAATATATACAGAAAAAATAAATGCAGCACCAACAGCCTCCAACTTCATGGGGTCTTTAAGGATTGTTACATTATTCTTCCTTATGGCTAGTCTCTGAAATATTTGGAATATCAATTCATGCCATGAATTAGAATTATAAAACCAGAACTAGAGGAGGAGATTTGAAAGTTACTGAAAATTGCAGGGCTTTCTTACTAGCCTAGAAAAAAATTATTGCAGGCAATTATCTTGGCCCAGTTTCATTGTCTGAAACATAAAATCTGAGAATAGCACAAAACCAAGGGCATTCCTCTGCAGATTTGCCCTAATTCTCCCCATCTCTGTACTCTTCTTCCTGGCAGCCTTTCCTGTTGTAGCTGCTCTGGTCCCTGGGGCAGAGGGGCGGAGCAGGGTAGGTAATGGTTGGGAAGGGAGAGAGAAACAAGGAAGGGAGACTTGTACCTGTTCAACAGCTCTCCTTGGGTGTTTAGAGAGAAAAGTTATTTTGTAGCTGTCATAGCAGAAATGAGATCTTTGGGAACAGTAGTGCTTGGTGGTTTTTATAACCTTGTGCAGCCAGTTCCAAAATTTGAGAGCCAGTCAGTCCAGTACCAGGTTACAGCAGTTCTTGTGGGCTGCTGTCCTGCAGCACTTCACGTTGAAGTTTCATTGACAGCACAGTCACTGTGTCACTTGGGTGCTCTTTGCAATTTTGTGGATCACCTGCAAATTATTTTCCGGTGGCTGCAAGACCACAGCAGTCTGGGTTAGAACTGTATCTTCATGCTAATGGAACCCAATGGCCTTCTGAGGAAGCTCAGAATTATTTTGTGGTTATATAGGAGCCCTCCTAGTGTAGAATTATAAATAGAAATATAGATAAATAGAAATATAAATTTATGCCCTTGCTTCCTAAACGTAAAAGATAGGACCCTGAGACAGAGTAGAAGGATAGCAGGGCACATCTTTGCTACGAACTGTTGGTTTTATTGGCTTCAGCAAATCTCTGGCAGTTGTAGTGGCTGAAGCTTTACTGTTGCGGGAATGCTTGGGGTCACGGAGAAAATCAGTGGCAGAACAGAGGACTGATGCTAGGCTTGAACATCTTTATCTGTTGTGTTAGTCATAAACCCATCTTTTCTCTGTTGTATGTGATCTTTTCTAACCTTCCGTGTGAGAAGAGCCGTGCATGTTACCTGATAATGTGCCTGTGGTCTGGACAAGTTTCAGACAACATGGGATGCCTGCAGTAGTTTTCAGATTTTCTGTCTGTGAACATTTAGATTGTTCATGTTATGTGTGTGTTTTCAGTGCCTCAGAAGCAGCTGATGGAAGCTACGTAAAAGCAAAATTTAGACAGGCTGTCGATCAAATCCTGGAGCCATCACTGGGCCTTTGAGTAGAAGTCTGGCACTTTCTCCATCATACACATTGCAGTTAGCAAGATCAGTCATTTTGTGGGGCCTGGTACTTGCTGGGGGTTTTTTGGCAGAGCAGAGCATCTGCTGTCCCAATAGATCCTAGTGATTGCCAAGGGCTATCGGAGAGCGAATACTCTGCTTCCCGAGCACTGGTCACAGAAATGCACAGACATGCACCCGCAAACACGTGAGAACCTGCCGGTGTCGTTTTAAGTGGAACGGCAAATGTTGCTTGGAATAGGAACCGTTTCTTTTTCTTTCGTTTGTGCTTTGTTACTAATCTTAAATACAGGTGAGTATTCAGACAGGCTTTTCTGCAGTAGTGCTAAATAATCTGCATAAAATCCCTGTTTAGAAAGTAAAGCAGATTTCTATTCAGCCCAGTTTGGTGGAGAAAGATAAGACATTCTGTTCTCATTTGGGGATTTCTGTTAAAATTTCATACGTTATTCCTAGCCTAAACTCATTCACCTTCTGTTTCCAGCTTTTGAATCTTGTTGTATCTTTGCTCGAATAAAGTGCCTTTATTGGATGTGCTATTCTGCTGATATAGGGCTACAATGACCTAATTCATCCCTGCACATTTTTTTGAAGTTACATGGACTGAGTTTCCCAAGTAAATTTTTTTTTTTAATTCTTCAGCCATGATTGTGATATTTCCCTGAATCATCTTCCTCAGCATATTTTCTGGACAGCTTTCCCACACTAGTTATACCGATGCCAAAGGCAGCAGTATTCTTTCATTTCCAGCTCCTTGTATCCCTGTTTATACACGTGCCTCGGTATTGCCAGAAGTTAAATGGTAACAGGCAGGCCTGGGAGCCCGTGGGAATGCCTGAACCTTTTGATCTCCAGTGGCACGGCGACACTGACTCCGGCACAGGGAAGAATTTAGTTCCTTCCTTACTATTCCTGTAAAGCAGCTTGCCCAAGTCCAGCACCACGTGTAAACACTAAGGTGCTTAAAACCAGCCACTGCTGCAAAGCCTGCTGAGGACCCAGAAGCTTTGGCTGTGCCCCAGAGGCAGAGGCTGGGATTGTCCTAAGGGGTTTGCAGCTTTTGCAGTTCCCATGGTTCCCGTGCAGGGTTTCACAGACAAGGTATGGGCAATGTATAAGGCTTTGATGTGGTTTATGCCACAGATAATTCCTGACCTTAGGGGGCTTATACCTGATATTGACAGGTCTTGTAAAAGTTGGTGGGGAAAAGAAGCAAAGAGTAGGACTCCTGTTCGAATGGACTTTTCCAGAAGATGTCTTCTAGCACATGGGAAGATTCCCTCTGTCCCAGGATGAAATATTTTGCCTCACTCCAACTCTGGTGTCAGAGATAAGGTGTATTTTGGAGGCATAATAAGGAACTATTATCCTGTAATCATGTCTGTGATGCTTTTCTTAGTGCTCCTTTCCTAGCCTGCCAAGTAGCTCATTCCCTGAAAGATGATGTAGATGAGAAGAAAAGTTTGACACATCTCTAGCTTTTTCTCCAGGAACTGGTGTGAACAGGAATGTGTTAATTATTGAAAAATCCACGCAAGAATCCTGAATACGTTAGAAGAGGGAAAATACATGACCTCACTCCTTGCATGCATGGGAGGGTGATTAATTCACTTAATTACACAGCTTGCTGCAAGGTGCTGGTAGGGATCTGGTCTGTGGCACAAATGTTCTGCTGAGCATTTAATGGACTTGTGATGTAAGTGTCAGCTGGGTGTGTCAGAGCAACTTTTTTAAATACAGTCACATGCAGAAAGAAACTTTCCTGTTGGAGTCTGGATGCCCTAATACTTATCAGGGTCGCAAAATGAAACAACGCTTATCTGCCTCATGCTAAGGATGTTCTGTCTCCTATTTTTAAGTACTAAGATGTGTGGCAGAGGGGATGGCGCTGAGTGAGCCCTGGAAACGATCTGTCCACCTGTCAAAGTCAACAGAGATCAGGCTGAGGGGAAAGAGGTGCTTTGCTGGGCTTTTCTGCAAAGAAAAGATTGTGTTTGGGGGTTGTGACATCCAGCAGTAAAAAATGGAGTAGAAATGAATAGAATTGCATCTTAATTGAAAGGAAAAAGCCCAACGTACTCCTGCAGCCAGTGACAAACATGCTGCTCTTGTTCAGCTGTCTCAGTAAGCGGCTCTGTCAGACGCACAGGCCTTTGCTGAGAGCACAGTCCCATAGTGAGAGGCAGATTATGAGATGGTTGAGACTAGCCAGCAGGTTTTGAGTAGGTTGGTACATCTAAATAGGTGATGAACTGTGTGAACCAACAGTCAAATGCTCTGCCTGCAAATCAGCAGCGTGGGAAGAATTATTCTGAACAAAACAAGGGGAACAAAAAGTCGTTTGTGTTCAGGCTACGATGGTAAGAGGCTGGGAAGCTGCAGCCAGCAACGTTCAAGGTTGTGTCTGTTGGTTTTGTGATGATCAAAGGCTTTGACAGGATTAATTGATGCGTTTATCCACTCCCTGTTTCTAAGAAAGTACTCAGCATTTTACAAGCAGGTGGGCAGTTAAAGGCACTTCCCCTGAAGTTAGTACTGCATGGGCAACCCCACGCATTTTCTAGGCCTCCATCACCACCTCTCACCTGCTGTCCTTTTGTCTACTGGAAAAGACAAGGTATATTTTTCTATTCTGTAGCTGGGGAAACATGGTGGAGATTGGGTGTGGTGGAGCAGGCAGCTGCTGCGATCAGGACAATGTCAACAGAGTGACAGCCTGCTTATCTTTACCATCTGCTTCCTCAGAAGGCTACTTGGATTGTTGTCTGTACCTAAGCTAAAACCCACCTAGAGCATTCACTGATGAGCTCAGCTATCTCTGGATAAGACATGAAAAGCTTATTACCACTTTCCCGTTCTAGGTAGCTGGGTCTTACCTGAGCAACAGGAAGGGTTTTCATTCCTCCTTTTGTTTTCACCACATAAGGGGCTAATCAACACTGAGGCCCCACAGGTGGCACCCAGTATTGTGTGTCCCACAGGGCAGGTCATGCTACAGAGCCCAGGCTTCACTTACACTTGTCCTTGTGCCAGGCTGGCAGTGCCAAAGTCACTCTGGACCCTAGACAGAGCCTTCATCTTGAGGAAGTGGGAGCCCTTCAGAGTTCCAGCTGGGTATATACTACAGTAGAAGAGGTTTCTGTAGTCTGCTTTCCAGGCCTTAGCCCAGCAGAGATGGTAAAAGGCCTGTTAGGTCCAAGTGAATCTGTCTCTTCAGGTAGACTGAACTGGTTATAACACAAGGCTGCTAGAGAGAGGGTGTTCTTTCTGTGAGTTTCCCATGTTTGCAACCTAAGCGTAGCCCAATTTGAACCATAACTAGCCCCAACACACCTTTTAACTACAGTGCCTTCTTTTCTTCTCTTTTTGGTCTCTAAAGCCAGCACTAGCCCTACATCAGGCCTTGGGACTGCGGCCATCGTAGGCATTCTCATTGTTATCTTTGTGCTGCTCCTGGTGGCTGTGGATGTCACCTGCTACTTCCTGAACAAGTGTGGCCTGCTGATGTGCATTGCTGTCAACTTATGTGGCAAATCCGGCCCAGGAGCCAAGGGCAAAGACATGGAGGAGGGCAAAGCCGCCTTCTCGTGAGTACTGTCATCACTTACCTCGCTCCTTCTGTTGATCAATGTGTCCCCTCAGCATCTCTGGAAAAGAAACCGGTTTAGGGAGTTCTGAGTTCCTCATCTCTGATGGGAGGGTACTGAAAAGATCTGGGGCCACGCTGGTTCTGCTTTCTGTTTCCAGGAAGCGGTTTCTTTAGCTGTTTTTCTGGTTTTGTCCTATTCCTGTTAGTAGCCATTAAATGGCTGCCCCAAATACTGGACATCACGGTGGTCTTCTGTGCTGTAGGTAATAACCAGAAGGGGAACTGACAAAAACAAGTAATCTGCTGTTTAGGCCAGTCTGTTTCTGTCATTCACTATCAACATTTGCAGCGTGTCTTGGCAGAAGGATACCTAATACGAATGGCAACCAATCTCCATGCAATTCCTTTGTTACAGGAAAGATGAGTCCAAGGAGCCTATTGTGGAGGTGCGGACTGAAGAGGAGCGGACCCCCAACCACGATGGGGGAAAACACACAGAGCCCAATGAGACCACCCCGCTGACGGAGCCAGAGTATGTTGGCATTAGTCAATCTTAGTACAGGGTCAGTACATTGCCCTCAGTTGCCTTAATCCCTGATCTCTCATGCCCATGACTTAGGGCAGGAAGAGAGGAAGAAAGGTAAAATCTCCACATTCCACTTGTGACATACCAGTGAGGAATTGCCTCCTTTCTTCCTCAAGATTCAGTGATTCCTATTTCCAGCACAGGAAGGGAAGGGGGAGTAAAGCAATGTTTCTTGAAAGACCTGTCTCTGCCAGTCCTGTCCAGTGTGTCGATCAGGCACCTGTCCAGGTTCACTGCAAAGGATCCAGAGCAAAAGCAGCCCCCAGCCAGCCCCGACTCCTGCTTGAGCTCTGCCCTAGCAATGCTGTGCGAGTGCTTGAAGGCCCCATGGTGAAAGCAGTCCTCTCTACTGATAGCAGCAGAGTAGCTACACTCTGGATGCTGTGGGAGGCATGGCAAGTCTGATTACTGAGAGCTACCTACGAGCTTAGTTTATATCAGAGAACTTGTTTGGGGCCTGAGTCTGTGAGTCCATGTTAGCTGGGATTGGCAAGGTTTAAGTATTGCCCACTATCTACATTAAGCTCTTCCCTAGGCTGCTGCAGCTCCAGTGAGTACTCTCTGAGTACTTCTCCATAGCTTCTGGAGTAGCAATGGGAGAAATTCACTTCAGGAAGGTGCTGAAATGCTGGTTAACATTTGGGTCAGGTTTGTTGGGATTGATGGCAGAAGCTGGGTTCCTTTTCCTTCAGCAGAGTCATCACAGTGGTGAGGCTCTTCCACCCACATACTGCTCACCTCCTTTGGTTAGGTTAGCAGTGGGGCCCACTGGTAAAATGGCTCTGCTGGAAGTCTCTGGAGGGCGAGAGGAAAAAGTCCACGCGCAGCACTGAAATGCAGATGCGCAGCAGTGAGGAATAGCTGGGATTTATATTGTCTTGATTTTCTCGGCTAGTCTTACCAGAGTTTTAACTCAATTATCCTCCTCTGTGAAGGTTTTTGCTCTGTTAATAAGTCTGGGGTGGTGTTCTCAGGCACACGGGCTCTCATGGAATAAACCACTTGTTTTTCCAGCCTCGCATCCGCGTAGTTGTTAAGGCAACCAGTGCTGCATCATGGCTGCTAAAGCGTTGTTGCACTGTCAGACATTGTCCTAAAGCAAACCTTATTCCAGCTAACACAACAGGCTGGAAGCTGATCAAAAGGGCAGAAAACTTCACCTCAAAGCTGCATGTATGTATGTGTATGTACATATATATATATGCATTATACGTGTGTGTGAGAAAACTAATTATATTCTGTGTGGTTTGATGAAGGCCTTAGACCTGCCGGCAAAAGGACAGGGCCAAGATTGAGGGACTGGATTCGGGGGTCCCACACTGGGACCTTGTTGCGTGGTGACAGATGGCACAGGGCTGCAAGCTCAGGGAACTGGTAGAAAGCTTCCTTGTGAGGGCTTGGAAGAGGCCGAGAGGAAAGTTAGGCTAAAAGACAAGAGTCTCTGCAAGTTGATGGGGTTACACTTGGCCAAATCTGCCTGAAAAGCCATTCCTGAAGGTCACGTCCTCTTTGCTCTCTTTCTCCTCCTAGTTATTCTTCAGTCATCCTAGCCAGCCCTTGCCACCCTTTGCACATTTGACCTCTGAAGGGTTTCTGCTCCTCCTAGTATCTCTTCATGTTCTGTGTGTGTTGTAACCACATGCCATGCTGCTGCTGCGCCACCCACTTGCCTTCTCACTCTTACGCTCTGTTCCCCTTTCCCTGCTGTCATTTACGGGCTTCATTGTCTCTATTTCTCTTCTACTCCTGTCCTCTTCACAGGCACCCTGCCGATACCGCAGCTACTGTTGAGGACATGCTGCCTTCTGTAACTACGGGCACCACTAACTCTGACACTATCACTGAAACCTTTGCCACTGCTCAGAACAGCCCCACCAGCGAGACCACTACGCTGACCTCCAGTATTGCCCTGCCAGCCACGGCCATTCCTGACTCAAACTCCATGTCGCCTGGCCAGGCTACTCCAGCCAAAGGGGCAGCCACCTCAGTCTCTTCACCACCACCACCCTCCTCCACCCCCAAAGTGGCCCCCCTGGTTGATCTCAGCGATACCCCAAGCTCTACTCCAGCTACTAATAATTTGTCTTCAAGTGTCCTGTCCAACCAAGGTGCAGTGCTCAGCCCCAGCGCTGTTGCTAACGTGGCCGAGACCTCCAAAGTAGCAGCTGGTAACAAGCCAGCTGCCCCAAGCCCTGCAAACCTCACTAGCCCTCCAGCTCCATCAGAGCCCAAGCAGGAGGTCTCAAGCACCAAGAGCCCAGAAAAGGAAGCTGGGCAGCCCAGTACAGTGAAGAGCCCAACAGAGACAACCAAGAACCCAAGCAATCTGAAGAGCGAGGCTGCTTCAGGCAGCATCACAAACCCCTCCCAGAATGAGGACTTTAAAATGGACGAAGGGACCTTCAAGACACCAGACATTGATCTTGCAAAGGATGTTTTTGCAGCTCTTGGCACTTCTACTCCTGCCAGTGTGGCTAGCGGGCAAGCTCGTGAGCTTGCTTCTTCCACCGCAGACAGCTCTGTACCTGCTGCACCTGCAAAGACCGAGTATGGCTGTCTTTAATCTTCTGTTGGTTGTGTGCTATGTCTCTTGTGCACTGGTGCTTGTGCTGTGTTCTTGTTGTGTGTTCTCTTAACTAATCTCATTGTTTCCCTAGCAAACTAACTCACCTGTGAACCAACTAAAGAGGGCTTGGCTTTAAAGGTCCAGGAGGAAAGCAGGAGTAGGCTGTGCCAGGGAAGCAGAGAAAAGACAAACCCAGGACTTTGTCATAAATGTGTTATTCTGTAGACTTTTATGCAGCTTTGTCTATCATAGGTTATTCTTTCATGAGAGAAATCAGAAGCAGTTCAGTTTGGGGCAAAGGAGGCGCTGAGTTCCTGCAGTTCAGTGAGCGTAGCCACCCAAATTCAATTGCCCAACAGATCAGTGGAGCCCTTCAGAACTTATTTCAGTTTAAGGCGGGGCAGAAACTACTGCCGTGTGCAACTGTAAAAGCATGGTACCTCTGGATTTGTCCCTAAACTGGCAAAAGGATAAGACAATGTGAAGCTGTCTGAGAGAGGGGGAGCAGTCACAGCACAGTTGCGTCAGGATAACTTGGCAGTGTGTTGTCATGGTGTATTAGAGATGAGTCTCCACCCACCGTACCGGATCTCCTCTTTACGCAGCTGATTTATTCAGAGGGCACCAGCATGCCCTTAGGCAGGACAACCCTAGGGTCCTTTAGAGCCTTACGCCACCTGGACAGGAGCCACTTTCCTCAGCTGAGATGAGTGTGCACCTTGTTTGGCAGGAGACACTGTAACTGGAGAGTGCAAACAACACGAAGTCCTCATCTAGGTAACTGGGGGGAGAGTCCCCAGCTGTTGTTCAGATGTTGGACAAGAACACTCTTGCTGTGTCGGTTTGGATGGCAGTTGCTGACAGAGCCATGAGCACAGAAGCCTGGAAAATGCTGGCAGAAAATGGATAAGCCACCCTTGAGGGGACAAGTACCTAAGGTCCCTGTTCCTTTTGGCTTCCTATTTGGACACCATGTGTTGATGGAGGCAAGATGAAATAGGAGGAGTATCTCGTCTTCCCTGTCTGTGTTTTATCATGAGAAAGAGTCCTGAAAAGGCAGCTCAAATTTGTTGTGGGAGCAGCTCCCAAAAGCAAAAGTTCAGGCTGCATCTTTAGCCTTTGCGAAGGAAAGTTTATTGAGGACACTGGGCTCTGCACTGTCAGCTAGATTGCTGCCAAGAACATAACTAGCTGTTCTAGAGCGAGGTTTACAGCTTGGTCATATAAATCTATACTATAGCAACCACGCTGGAGACATACCCTAAGTCACAGCTTTGGTTAGAACTTTTTCCATCCTCACATCTCCAGGAAAATTACCTCATTCTGGAAGCTTTGTATTTATTCCAAAATAAAGCATTGGCCTTGATCATCGGCTTTGACACTGTGGTTGCAATGTGTATTAGCGCTCACAGAAGAGCAGCCAGACACTGTAGGACCAAGAACGAGGCTCTTTTCCAGATCTGAGTGAAAACCCATGCTGTTTTACTGTAGTATTCAGGTTCCTTTACATCTTACAGCTCTGGTCTCCCTACCTCTCTGCTGTGCTCCTGCCCTCCCCTAAGTCAGGAGACGTTTCTGCCACTGCACTGCCCTGTGGAGGCATCCGGCCCTTCCTGGAAAGCCTGGGTGGCACAGCAGATGCTCTAGGGTTGGAGGGAGCCAGGCAGTCTTGATGAGCGCAGCTGAGCCGCTCCTGAGCCGAGAAATCCATGTTCACTTCAGTTCACTGCACCCAAAGCCACTGCCCTGGGTGCTGGGTGCTACAGAGAGACAAACAGAACAGAGAATTGTGATCTGGTACGGAGCTGAAAGGAGGTAGGAAATGGTTTGCCCACAGTAAGGAAACATTTCAACTGAACTGATGCAACTTGGTCTGTGTCACATAAATGAATTCTTGGTATGGTGGAATGCAGAGCTGTGTTCTTTCTGCTGAGCCAGCCACCTCCTTCTGCCTGTGCTGCTCATCTGCTTCCCTTGGTGCAAACCAGTGTTTTAACCATGGGCTGAGATTCATCTCACCAGCTCATCAGGGTGAATTAAGATTGCAGTCATCTCAGACTAACTTTGGGGAATGGGCACTTCTTCAGGGAGGCCACCAGATATGCCCTGGCACTTTTCATGACTATGAAGAGGGCATTGGACAAGCAGGCTTCTCTGACTCTTCAGCGAAGTGCCAAAAGACAGCCTGATGAACCCGAGCTTTAGCCTGTGAGGATGTCGACCTCTCTTACGCTTCTGAAAATGTGTTTGACAAAATCCACTTCTGTGTTTCCTTTCCTGCAACATACTGGGGAATTCTGGGACTGACTTCCTGTAGGGAAAAAGATTTTCTGCTAAAGTGGCAGTCTGTTTTAATAGGACATTTGGGTGACATAAATGAGGGATGGTAAAATCATATTCCTTTGCAACTGTGAGTTTTCCCTTTTGCTCCTTTTCGCATACCACAACACGCCTTGTGCTTCTGCTGCAGCCTGAGACTTCATCCTACTAGTGTGTTAACTGAGGGCAGGAGGAAAATCAAAAGCCATTTCACTAGAGCTGACTGAAGCTGGGGCAGGGGGGGAGTTTGGTTTTACTTATTTCTGCATCTGGAAATGCTCATTCTGCTCTAGCGAGGCAACAGATTTGCTTGTTTCCAGAAACATATTCTTTCCTTATCACTAATTCAGCACCAGACAGTATTTCTCTGCCTCTAAACTGTGCCATTTTGCTGATTCTTCTTCAGGAAAATCCCAGTAGAAGACAAATCTGAAGTGCAAGCAACGGAAACTAAGACACCTCCGGCAGAAGTCAAGACGGTCCCCAATGAAGCCACACAAACAAATGAAAATGAGAGCAAAGCATGATCAGCGACAGATGAAAGCAAATGACAGAACAACTTCACCCAAGCATTTAAAACACAAAACACATCTCATTCCTCTAGTGTCTGTTGCCTTTTTTTAAAAAAACAAACAAAACAGAAAATGCATAAATGGGGGGAGGGGGGGAATCTCTCTTTTTCTTTTCTTCTCTTTTTTTTTTTTTTTAAGATTTCTAGAAAGGTTCTATTTGTTGTGCACTTGCTTTTAAAAAGTAATACATTTTAAAAACAGGGTTAAACCCATAACCAAATCAGGGCTTAGCTGACCCTGTGTATATTCAAATAAGCAAAATAGCAAATACCATTTGCAGTGTGGTTAGGAAGCTCAAAATCAACTAGTCCTAGACACACACAAAAAAAAAAAAAAAAGACAAAAAAAAAAAAAGACCCTGTTCTTTCCTTCATTAGTATAGCAGATATAACCACTGTACTACTTGGTACAGCTGGTACTTAATGAACAAAGTCCACAATTTATTTTTATACTTTTCAGTCGAGTTTGAAATATGTAAAGCCTCATAAATAAGTTATAATTTCTGTTCACCTTGTATTTGTTCAGTATGCAAAGTGTCTCAAGCTCTTTGTGACTGAATTCTGTTCTCCACGTTAGACATTTATTTGGGTTTTATTATTACCTTTTTTTAGGAAGAATGCCAAAATTGCAGCGTCGGGGATATATTTCAATTTGCAGTATTCAGACTCTACATTTCTTTAAATTTTATGTTAATTTTTGCCAACTTTTGTTCTTTCCAGTGTTTACAATTGACAAATATTTTTTTTAACTTTTGTTGTGTTTAAATGTATGTGTAAAATAGCTGCCTTTTTTTTTTTTTTAAGTAAATACAGTCTATAGATACTAGGTTAGCAGCATGCTTGCTTTGCAAAGGGAGACATTTTAAAACATGGATGTTTACAGTAGTTGTTTCCCCTTTATCTTTTCTTAATTATTGTTGTTATTATTATTGTTATTATTATTATTATTATTATTTCTTACTGGAGTAAGAAGAAAAGTAATGCTGGGTTTTGGTTTGGGTTTTTTTGGGGGGGAGGGGGGGGTATTCAAACCACTTGTCACCAATCAGGGTCTTTACCCAGCAATCCACACAAACATACGCTTAACTTGGAATGAGAAGATTGCTGGTGAGAGTCCTTCTATACTTAAATTTACTAAGAGTTTAAGTCCCTTGCTGGACCTGGGCCTGACTGCATAAGAGAAATATCACCTCTGCTTTTTTAGGACATTCTCCCCTTTCCTTCAGCCCTCCCGGAGCTTTGAGAAGCAGAAGGGAGATTGTACAGTTAGGGCTGGTCTGGTCTCATCTTAGATGTTTGACTACATCAATTCCTCCTTAGTGTGTCAGTAAATACCGTTTCCTTTGACCCTAGAAAGCTGATTTAAAAGCAAAGACTTTTTGCACAAGGGTGCACAAGGGTGCTTGGCAGCAAGACCCCTCCTGCAAAGCCAGCTCTGTCAGCAGTTGGACTAGTTGATCGTTGTAGGTCCCTTCCAACTGAACTGTTCTGTTCTATCACATGTGTATTGAGTCATCCATCTACGCTCTGCAGAATCAAAACCATGAAATCAAGAGCAAGTGCTTGGAAATCAATGCCAAGACTCCCAGTGATTTCACTTGTCTTGGCATCGTGTCTTTTAACAGTTGGAAAAGGGGCTGATGTAGCACGTGGATTATCACTATGGAGCAGGGAGCTTATCGATGGCATTTATCATCGGGAGTCATGGAGTAACACTGAGATTTTGGGGTGAAAAGAAAGGAAGCTTGAGCAGAAGGAAGGCAGAGGTATATAGGGGAAGACCAGCCCATTGTATAGAGATGTTCCTTCTGTTGGGGTTTTGTTTTTTTCTCTTTTTTTTTCTTTTGTTTTCTTTTTTATTCTACTTTAGATCTGCAAGCTTGTGCACTGTGGGTGCGTGACTATTTTAGTGTGAAACGTGTTTTTGTCATAGTATTGAAATAAAAGCTTCAACATAGTTTGGATGTGGAAGGTGTAGCGATAGTTCAGATTTGAAAAAAATTATTCAGGAAAAAAAAAAAAAAAAGAGAACAACTCTTACAAGGAACAGAAGCCTTTAAATGAAGAATCAAACCGAGCTGACTATGGCATCCATTCCGTTGCGCTAAGGTGATGAACAGAAGGATGATGGAGGGTGGGTAGACTGCAGTTCGGCTCAGGTAAATTGAGCCACTTTTATCAGTGTATTCTTCTAAGTCTGCAGTCTTTTACAGTAGCGTCACATAATTTCAAACTGTGAAAATTAATGGTCTTGTCATTTGCTAAGTGTGGGGGTTTTTGCATTTTTTCCTTAGCTCCTGGGATAAAAATGGAGGATGACTGGATATGCAGGCATAGACACTCAGGCAATACCCATCCTGAGCAGGGTATCGGGGCAGGATGGGTCCTCGCTTCAAAGCCTCGTGTCAAACTCTCAGCCCTTGCATGACCCATCCCAGCAGTGTCTGTACGACTGTGGGGAAGTTTGGCCCATGGCCCCTAGGATTTTTCTCCTAAGAAATCAATCCATAAAATGCAGCACAAAAAGCCACTATGATCTGTCTATGGTTGAGGAGAGTCCTTGGGGCAGCAGAGGACTAGTGGGTAGGCAGTGTGTACCTCCCTTCCCGTGGGTGACCACAACAATTTGTTCCTCGTTTCTGCGAAGTTTTTAACTGCTTTTGTCATCTGTATGTTACACCTCCGAAGCTGTAACCCACTGAGAGCTGAGCAGCTGGTAGGAAACAAGTGCTGCACCATGCTAATGACCAGAAATGGGTCCAGTGACACTGGTCCACACCTGTCGGGTGAAAATCATGGCAGCTATCACCTGGATTGGCATTTCTGTCAGAAAAGGTGACCAGCTCAAAGCCTGATCCAACACCCAGCGGCATCATTAGAAAGTCCCCTTGTTGACTGCAGTGGGTTTGTGTCGAGGTCGATGGACTGAGCACCGTTCCAAGGCAGAAGTGAACCCTGTGATTGCCTGAACACTGGGAGTGTCCATCCAACTCCTTTTTAATGCCCTCGTGACACCTCCCAATACTTGTAGATTAACTCTGGAGAGTGGTTTTATACTCGCCCTTAATGAAGAATAATTTGTTTTAATTTAGAAGTACCCCATTTCCAAGATAGCTTAGGCTTCATTGCTTTTATTTAAACCGTTGAAGAGGGACCAACCTGATGCCGTTTACGCTGTATATGTTTATATATGTATCCATGCCATACATATATATCTATATGGCAATGCAGACTGATCAGCTTCTAGTTGTGGAGTGATTACATTTCATGCTGCACCATACGTAAAGATGGTAAGATAATAGTGCATCCAGTTGTTCGGCTTTTAGAGTGGAGTTTTATTTTCACACTTTTCTATGGAGCCTTCAAACCCCAGATTTTCACACTAGGCTGTTTTGATAGTTGTTCTCAGACCCTCCATTGACATCCTTACCCAGCATTCCCTACTTTTGGGGACCTTCTATCTTGTTAAAAAAACAAAAAAACAAAAAATCTTTTTACCAAGTGAAACATCGATTCCACCTTTATTCCCATTCTCACTGGTGTAAATACTGATACTAACTGAGGATTTTGACTTTGCATTCTGTCAGAATACTGTGTTCAAATAAAAGTTACAAAAAAAGCTCACGCCTACAGTCTGCCCTTCTTTAGATGCTCTGCTAGGTCCTGTGTACAGACATGGATTCCCAGGGCTGTATTTGCACATGAGCTTAACATGGAGTGAGCAGTCCCATTGCGCCATGAGTTAAGCATCTGTCTGAGGCTCTGGGCTGTAGACAAGCGTAGCGGTTAGTGAAGCAGTCGTGCTGCGTGGGTCAGGCTGGCACATCTCTCAACAGCAGCAGTGGGCTACTTAGCAAACTTTGGATGTGCAGAAAGCACGTGGTTCCACCATGTATTTTTAAAGTTTGTTTCTCTGTCCCACTGTAGGTAATTTCCTTGAGTTAACTAACTCACAAACACAGTTTCATGTCTACTGTGAATCAGGGACAGCTGCATTTTCTCATGGGAAAGCGCTCCTCCCTTCACTGGCTATGAAAGTTTTGTGTGCACACAAGTGTTGGCTTTAAAAGGTGTCCTTAACCCATCCTGAATTGGGTGCCTGAACTCGATTAACGTGGTATGAATCTAACGAAATTTAATTCTGTCTTAACCATTGATCTCCCAGGACACGGAAGGAGAAATGAGAGCTCTAATACGCAGCAATACTTGGGTGCCAGAATTGTTCATGGAAAAAGAAGTGGTAAATGTACTGAGCTAAAGTTATCCCAAGAGAATACACTTCTCCTTTCTGCTTCCTCTCCAGTGACTTCCCTCTGTTCTTGACTGCTGTTTACACTGGGGTTTGCAGTAAGACAGTATTTCAGCAAAGCTGCTGTGATCGGCCCCGTATGTCCTTGGGACTGCTGCTTTAGAAGAGGAGTCCCAAGGAAAAGGGACAGGAAAAATGCACGGGAAACAATCCCACCTTCTTGGGGGCTTCTTTCATCAGGTGTCTGTCACTGCAGAATTCCTTTTGAATTCATGTTCCGGATTCATGCTCTTAGCTCCTTTATAGCTGTCATTTTTATTTCATCGGAATTCCTGACTTCCCTCTCCTGACTCTTTCTTTTACACAGTTTGAGGAGTTTTCCCAGCCTGCTTTGTTCTTGATAAGAGTTTCTCATCCCAGCCAGTGGCATCCAGAGGGCAAAATGGTTCTGTATTCAGGTACCAATTTCTGCTGGGCTGTACAGCATGCTTGCAATACCGCGTTTTTTACAAGAACCCATCGTGAACAACAGAGAGTAGGCAGATGTGGTGCAATGGCAGTACCTGACCCCGTGCATGCGCACGGGCAATTGTATCCTACAGCTTCCTTCTGCAGGAGAGTTGGAAAATCAGGAGATGCTCTTGAAATAGTGTATTTCTTTTTTGTGTCTTTTTTCTTTCTCTTTTTTTCTAAAATTTTAGCTAAAAACTGCCAAAATGCCAAATTTTAATTTTTCTACTCTGGGGTTGCAGGGAGTTTTCTGTTTACTTTTTCTTATCGCCACAAATTCAGGCAAAGTAGACTTTATTTTCACGCAAAAGTTTCCATTTAGCTGAAAAAGAGCTTTCTTCTCACTGCCTAACCATCTGAGCAAAAAAATTTCAACTCCTCTCAAGTCAAGAAACCTTAATTGCTAAAAGTCACTTCTGCTGCTTCAAGGGAAGCCTCTGAGGTTGTCTTTTTCTGTGTTCCTGGCTTTAGCAGCTGCTTCCTGAATTACCCCAACGTCACCTCTGCTTAATGCCTGGTGGACGGACTCTGCTCCCTGCTGTTTGGCTTGTTTCCTGCTGTAGCATCTTAATAAACCGTGAGCAGCTCAGGTAGTCTTTCCTCTTCTCTCCGAGATTAATAGATGGGCCTGGAGCACTTGGCCTGATTTACTGTTGCTGCAGAGCACATGCCCATGTGTGAAGAGTGATGAGTTTTCTCTCTCTGGAGTCGGGGTTGTGTTCAATGGCAAACAGAACTGAAAAATTCTTTACTAGATCTTTGTATTTCTTCAGCCATTCATCAATCTTCAGACCTGCCTGTGTTGGTAATTTTAACTTGTCTCTCCCTCTGTTGAGGCCATGGCACCCAACTGTCAGTGTCAGCTTGGCTGAGTGTATCTCCTTTTACTGCAGGCTGGGCTGAAAAGTGTGTCAGGACTGGGGGGGGAAAGCTTAAGGGAGGTGGCCAGAGATCTGCTGCAAAGTTTCTTCTTTCTCTCATCTCTTCTAGACATTCTAGTTAGCTGCCTTGTCCTCAGCTATAAATATATGAATATACATGCACGTGCTTTCAGGGCATCATTTTAAGTGCTTCTGTACTGAACTGTATCAAAATATTTAGAGTCCTGAACACCATTTCAGTAAAGGTGGCTCTCCCCGCCACACATTTGCCAATCAAGCTCTCTACTGCTTGTTGAAAACTGGCAGGGAAATGCTGCACCTAGCCCAGCCTCCCAGAGCTCCCCGCAGGGACTGTGCCCCACAGCCACGCTCTCTGCAAGGGACTAGCAGATCCTGCAGTGGAGCGGAGTTGAGAATTTCATTTCATTTGCTAGAATGAAATCTCTGCCTGGCTGCTAAACGAATTCGAACTCTTATTTTCCACAGCTGCATTATTAGCTTCATCCTGCCCACAGAGGCTCAGGTCCTGCAGGCTTCTCTTCGCGTTTCTTTGGCTCGCTGGTGCAGCTCATGTTCACCTCAGTTTGCTGGGAGCTCCTCACACACCAGAGGCCCTACAGCACCACAGCACAGCACAGCACAGTGTCTGCCGGCTACTTTATAGGAGCGTGTGACCAGCACTGGGAGAGAGCAGTGGCTTTCCATGCAGTGCTAGCAAATGATGCCCCTTTCATCTGTTGCCCTCCTGCAGAGCCTAATGAACAGGAGAAGAAAACAATGGCTCTGATGGCAGAACGAAATGCAACTGCTTGTATGGAGAGAGAAGGAGAAGCTGAATGGGAGGAACAAAAGTGAAGACCATTTTGATGCAGGGGACTGGGAGTAAAGGCAGGATCTGCCTACAGACGTGCTGCATCTTTAAGCTGAAAGGCTTTGCTCTCCAGGCCCTTGGGCCAGTGGGGTATCCCAGAGCCAAGAAAGGAGAGTGCAAAGCTGGCAGCGTGAGTGCACAGGAGCTGCAGCAGCCAGTCCTCCTGATGTGAGGGGAGGGACTGCAGCAATAGCGCTTGCTCAGTTTTCCACCCATCTGGAGGGAGTTGATCTGTGCAGATTCATAGCCGTCGGAGAACCTTTCTGACTGTCCTTCCCTCGTCTCCATCAGCCTCTCACGGGGCCATTGTGGGAGAGGCAGGAACCGAGTCAGTCTCCCTCCACCAGTGCATAGGGCTGGATGCTGCTGCTTTCATGCAGCACCCATGGGACAAAAGAGAGAGGCAAGCTAAGCAAGACAGACTGCCCTACCTCTGCTGGCTGCAAATCTGCAACTCCAAATCAGTCTTTTAATGAACCGACAAGCCGAGCTCTTTGTACTGTGTGTTGTTCACTTACACCAGTTTTTATTCTCTTAGACTTTAAGTGTGGCTTTATTCCCCAGATTTTCTTGGATAACAAATAAAAGCTAGACTGCTGAACACCCTAGTGACATAGGTGTTGCCTCGTGGGTATTTTTTAATTGGGCACCAGGGACACTGAAATTGAAACAGCTTCATTGGAGGGAAAAAAAAAATCCAGCTTTGGGATGGAGGTTTACATGAGCAAGAGCGGAGCTGACTTGCAGTGAGAGAAGGGAGCTCTTTTGTTTTGGTGCATGAGGGAAGGGGAAAGCGATCTTCTGGCAGTTCCTGCAGCAAAGGGGCTGGAAAGGACAGGAGATCCTTGCTGCCTGCGGAGTCAGGCTGCTCAGCGCCTTGTTGTCACACACAGCCCAGGCGAGCACTTCTCTTCCTGGGTAGCGTGGTGGGACATTGAAGAGTAGGCAGATGAACGTAGCTGCGGTTTGTAAATTCACAGTGAGATTTCTAATTTCACGCCCAGCAGACACCACAGTGGCCTGCCCTTCTTGGTATCCCACACCTTAGGCAACGTTGCCACTTTCAGGAGACTTGCCAGGTCACCTCTCTCTCTGTTTCTCTCCTGAGATGGCTGGGTTAAAATGTGTCTGGAATTAAAATACCCTGGCAGTGCAGCAGGGACTCAGTGATGCTCTGAGTTCCTTTGGTGGCTGACAGCTTCCATTAACTGCCACCTCCAATCTTCTGTCTCTGGAGACAGGGCCCTAGAGCGTCTCCTGAGAGTGGTGACAAGGACCCATCTGGCTATTAGAGCCATGGATGCGTGTGTGCATGTCCTGATGGGGACATGCTTTGTGTGAAGTGCTAGTGTGAGGGGAAGCTGGATGCAGAGACTGCGCTGAGCCACAAGCCTGACACATCCCAGCAGGGATACATGGTGTAAAGGAGGGGTAGGAGTCTGTTACAAGGGCAGCTGGCCCTCAGAGCCTTACAAAACTGAGAGACATGTCTCTGCGCCATTGCATGTGCTGCTGGAGATCAGCCATGCCCTGTGTTTCCTTTCCCGTGGCTTCATCCACCCGGACAGATCACGCATCCACAGCACACCTGGGTGGGTAGCTCGGATCTGGCAGCCCATGCAGTGCACAAGCCTGGCTGGCAGGAGCACAGAGGCTGATTTGGGGACACAGGCAGCAAAGCAGGAAAAGGCCTGAAACCACAGCTTTGCTCCCAGCTGGCCAGCTGCTTTTTGTGCTGGAGGATGGTGCCACCCGCTGGCTGTCTCACTGGTGACAGGCTGCATGTCCCACCCGGGGAAGGGCTGTGCTGGCTCGAGGGAGTCCTGGGCACCAAAACCCCCCAGACCCTGCAAACTACTGGCGTGAGCACCCTCCCAGGAGCACTCTTCCTTGTCTGATGGCACAGAGGATACAGAAATCGTCGCTGTCGAGTGGCCATTTCTTAGACGCTGCTGAGACCCTCTGATCCCATTAACTGGGAGGGAAGAACTACCTGTTTTGAATAAGGGTTTAACCCTCAGCCAACTCCAGTCTTTCTCCTTCCCACTCAAAAACTGAGAAAGCCCCACTCTTTAAAGAGTATCTTAAAAAAAAAAATCCAAATCTGGTATAAAATTGAGAGCAATGGGTGGTAGAGGGTCTTGGTTGTGGATGAGTGCTCATGTTTCTTCAGGATCCGTCTCCCAGTTGGCATGTCTGCTAAACTTTGCTTCAGCTTATCTTTCTATTAACTGAAGAAGTCCATTTCAGTGATTTTTTGCTTATGCTATCCCATTCCAGTCCCCTGTGTATGAACCAAAGATGACTTCGGGCATTAAAGTCATCAGGCAAAAAGGATCTTAAATGCTCCTTGGAGAAATGACATGCCTGTGCCTCTGCTGATATGCTCCCTGCTGTTAGCTGCCAGCAGGGCAGCTTGCCTCCTCACTCTGCCAAATCAAACCCAGATGTGTGTTTTGATAAAACAACACACAGGAGGGAGCGGCAGCAGGAGACCTCACTTCTGGTTTGCATACATTGAGACTGCAAGGCAAAGGCTGGCCTGTTTAGCAGAGGGAACAGGAGCATATTCAGCTCAGCGATCGGTGAAACATTTCTCCAAGATTTCAAGCCAGAAAGTAAGCGAGGAAGGCCAGGATGAAGATAGTGGCTCTCTACCTGCTCTGGACTAGGAGCCTCTCTGCTGTGCTGTAGATATCTCGGCATGGCTCACCTGGAAGGCCTTTGATAAAGGGGCCCTCTGTAGCCCCTGTCAGGCCAGCCATCCTGCTGCAGTACAAATAAAAGCACTACTTGCCATCAAAGCGATTTCATCTAGGAGCAAGGGGAAGAAGTCACCTGCTTAATGCTCTCAAATACATTGCAAATATAAAAGCATGCTTTTTTCCCCATAGTAGCATAGCTCTACGAGAGCATTCCCAAGAAATCTGCAGAAGGAGGTAGGAACACACTTTCTGCAGGTCTGCCTTTACCTCGTGCTGAGCATTTGCCTATTACCCGTGCTCAGTCAGTAAAGCGTGACGCTACATGACACATTCAGGTGCTTAATTTCAACACCGGCACTTACATAGCCCAAGCTGCTGCATGAGGGCGAGCGGGGTCTGTGGGTAAGCCCGGCCCTGCACGTCCCAGCAGGCCCTGCTGCCCAGCCCCGCTCCTCGCTGGGGCCACCACGCCTTGGCGGGGACCAACCTTCTCCGGGCTGCAAAGCGAGGGACCACGCGAGCGGGATCTCGCACAGCATCGCTGCGCCGGGCCAGGAGAGGGACCCCTCGCCGCACCCTGCGAGGCGAGGGAGGCTCGGCGGGCACGGCCGGACCAGCGGGGGCCGCGGGCGGGCTCAGCTTCCATCGGCGGCCGTGGCTGTTCCTGCCCCTCACGATGCCCTAGGTTATGCGTGAGGAAGCCCAGACACAGGCGGGGAGGAAACCAGCAGCCGGCTGTGCCGCGGGAACCGGAGCTGGGACCGGCCGCGCTGAGGAGGCCGCGAGCTCCAACCGCGCCGCCCAGCACCTGCGGGCTGGCCGCGAAATGGCGGCCGGCGCGGCCCCGCCCCGTCGCTTGCGTGGCCACGCCCCCGCGCGCACCTCCCGCTGACGCTGCGTCAGAGCGCGGTGGGCGGGGCGTGGTCCCCACGGCAACGGCGGCGTCGCTGCGCATCTTCCCGCCCAGCCGGCCGGTCTGGGCCCCCCCGCCATGGCCGTGATGGCCGGCGAGGAGCAAGAGCAGGATTTCCAGCGGTTCCTCCGCCGTGTGGACGAGATCAGTAAGCGTGCTGCGGGCCGGCCGTGCCGCAGGGCCGGGACGGATCAGAGGCGGAGCCCCGGGCCGGGTGTGGGGGGGGCGCTGTCCGCGGGGAGGCGGCGGGAGCCGGAGGAGGTCGGACATGGCCGTTTTCTTCAGATAGGGGCTGAAAGAAAAGGGGAGTGGGTAAAAGGAAGGCATAAAAGGAATGGGAAAGAGGAAAATTTCCGCCCCCCTTTCGCGTTCCGAGTTTGTTTTATTGTGAAGCCTCCCTTAGGAGCTCGGGTGCCGTGAGGCTTTGCAGGTGCCAAGAGTTGCTTTCTAAACCTAGGAACTTTTTTAACGTAGAAGCTGTAGGTAGCTTTTGGACGTGAGATGAAGTTGTGTTTGTAAATGTTTCCATTTATAAAGGCCATCCTGGTCACCAGTGCCTTCAAAAGTGTATGTTGTCAGAGGCACAACTGAACTCCTGGTCCCTTCAGGATCACTGGAGTTGTGTGTGTGTGTGTGTGTGTGTGTGTGTGTGTATATATGAGGGATTTTTTTCATCCCCTTTTTAGCCAATTTAGTGCAAGGCTTGAACTCCCCAGACCCAGCTGTAAAGGAAAAAATCATTGCTGAAACAGAGAAAAGGCTCCACGATCAAGAAACTAGCAAGGAGGAAGAAACAAAGACTATAGTGAACAGAACGGTCATCAACACGCAAGCTTCTGTAAGGGGGGTTTTCTCTTTGAAGTTAAAACTGTATGCAGTTTAGGTCTTTTAAATAACACTACTTCACATTCCTTGCCCAGGAGAAAAAAAATTTGAACAATACTTACAAGTGCATTCTCAATGTGACTTTATTTTTTCCACTAGTTATCTTACTGGGAGGGACTTGATGTCATGTTGTCTTTGTCTTAAGATTGCTAATAACACAGAATACTTCTGTTGGATTTATCCAAGTTGGGTGCAAGCACTGAGGTGCCATACGTTGTACCTTTTACCTGTTCTTCAGGAACTTGAGCAAAACTAGTTGAAGATGCAGAGCCCTGTCATTAATTTCATTAGGCTTTGATTCCTGCAGTAGGGTTTGAATTTTGATGACTTGCCTCATTAAAGATACAAATGGAAGCTTTCCAATAATGTCAAAAATTACTAAGTCCTCACCCTCCTTTGTTTAAGTATCAATTTGATATTCCCCGTGTGCATCAATCTGGATATTTCAGACTCCCTGTAGCTTTGAACAACTTAACCAAGTGTTCCTTTGCTGGGTTTTACTAAAATGTCTGTATGTGTACATGCACGTGCTGTGTTTCTCTTTTTTTAGGACATGGCAAATGCAGAGGCAGTGAATGCAGGTAGGACAGTGCTCCCTCTAGTATTTAGCATCTCTTCAATCCCTTTTAGCAGAGCTGGAGTAAGGATTGCTGTTACTTCACACAAGACCTAATTCCACTCCTGCCAAAGTCAAAGCTAACTTTTCTAGTGACTTGAATCAAAATTCAGTCAAATCTAGGAACACACTCAAGGATCTTACCAGGATGGCTGTATTTGTTCATAGGTTTGTTGGTGTAGCTTGTTATCATATTCTGGCCTCTCAACTACAAAGTTAGTATTCTGAATTTAAAAGGAAACAAGTTTATCTCTAGAGATGAGACACTTCGAGGCAAGTATGCAGTCCTGAGCGGTAGCACGGTCTTTGTGTGTACTAGCTTGTCATTCATGTTCCAGCTTAATTACTGAAATGTCCCCTTAACATAAATGTCCCCTCTAATGTAGAGAAATGACTCAGAAAAACCTTAGGAATTACTTTTTTCTCATTTGTAGGTTAATTTTAATGAAGCTTGCTTTTTTTTTTTTTTTTTAAACTAAAATACCACCAACTCTCCTGGCTCAAAGATGACTTTCTGGCAATTTTGGAAAAGGATGCGAAAGAAAGAGCTAAACGAAGGAAGAGAAATGAACACTTAGCAAATGGTAATTGCTAAAGGCTTTTCTAGCTAATACCTTCAGAAACTGCTTAGCAGGAACTAGACTGATTTAAGAGGCTATTGAACTACGCTGCTACTGCCATTCTTATGCACACTGAAACAGTGCTTTGGTTATCTGAGACCAACGATCTTGTCCAGAGCATCGATTAGCTGGATGTAACAGGGTTATGTCTTCTCTGTACTATCCTCTTTATGATAAGGGTTTCGGATGGAGGGAGGGAGTTTGAGTATTTCAGAGCTGGGCTGGGCAAAGACAACCGCTCAGTTTTCTCTCTGAAAGAGGAATGGGGATCTTGTGCACTGAATAGCTCAGAAGTCCCTTGCAAATGGTTAATTAAGGCAGCTGCGGTGGAGCTGGACTGGAATTTTGATGATTGTTACAAGAGGAGAATATGGCCTCTGTTTCCTCAGTCACCATTTGGGGAAATAAAACCTACGTGTATTATTTTGAATACATATCTGTTGTTTTGCAGCTCTGAAAGAGAAGGGAAATGATGCCTTCAGGAAAGGAGACTATGACATAGCTATTCAGAGATACACTGAAGGTCTGGAAAAACTGAAAGATAAGCAGGAACTTTACACAAACAGAGCGCAGGTCAGCATGTGGAAATGAGCTACCACTATACTGCTTTTAGTGTTACTTTGCCAGGATAGAACCCAAAAAGATTGTTCTGTTATCTAAGTGAATTTCGTAAAAGTGAATGTATTTGGCATTACAGAGGCTTAAAAAAGGGAGCAAACAATTTTTCCTGGCCACCCTCCACTACCAGGAATTAATGAGTTCTGCTTTGCTGCCATATTATCAACAATAAATTTTTACTGTGGCTAGAAGCTAACAGCAAGACAGTGCAGACTGAAGGTTTTAATCTTTTTACAAACTGAATGAAAGAGTTGCAGAAGAAGATCATTAGAGGTGTACATTCTTCCTTCGATCAATGTGTCTGAATCCCTCGGAAGCTCTAGTTCTGCTGTGACTAGTCCTTCCTGAGGGAGTGTTCATGTCTCCTCCCTCTCGAATATGGCACAGGTGAACCCCTGCTCCTCCAGAATAAGGGGAAAAAAATCATTCTAGTTCACAGTTTTATTTAAATGCACTGATTTTATTATTTTTTTTTTAGGGGCCACTTCTGTAACTGTAGAATGTTAACATTTGCTTTGCCATTTGCTTTGCATTCTCTACTTGCCTTGTTATAATCCATATGTATGTATTGAATTTTTAGTAAATTTATTCTAAATTACAATCTCCAAGGAGATGGAAGACAAGTTAAGAAACAACTGGTAATTATCTTGCAAAATCAATGGCTAGGCCAATCAGCAGTCTAATTTTATTTTTTATAACTAGCTAATGTTTGTCCAATGGTTGGTGGAAGTTGTTTGACGTATTCTAATTATTCTGCCTGGACTGTACTGGTTTTATTTCAGGCCTACCTGAAGATGCATGAGTATGAAAAAGCCATTGGTGACTGTGAG
Source organism: Strix uralensis (assembly GCF_047716275.1). Lineage (NCBI taxonomy): Eukaryota > Metazoa > Chordata > Aves > Strigiformes > Strigidae > Strix > Strix uralensis. The sequence continues at coordinate 1,703,662 of NC_133997.1, read as the reverse complement.
TGGGCATTAAAGGTAACTTCAGGATTCTGTCTTTTATGATCAGGTCAGGTGCTCCTGGAAGGCGGATTTGAGTGTAACATGATATAGAGACAACTTGCTAATGGAAATGAAAGAATGTGGTAGAGTTGCACAGATTTCTGCATCCTGAGCTAACTTGAACAGTATAAAGCAGTTAATACTTCAGTGTTGCCTGTGTGCAGAAGCTTTTCTAGCTCTTAAGAGCTTTTAATTTAAAAGTTTAAGTGATAATAAGCTATTAATTGCACACATTGGCACAAAATATCTTGCCCATGCTTCTAAAAAGGGAAAAGGGACTTCTTAAGCTCACAAAGATCAGATCTGGTGGGAAAGATAAAGATTATATAAAATGTCAAAGAGCTGAAATCCAAATTCAGTAACACATCAGTGATGCCCATGACTACAACACAATTAACAGATTATTAATAATGTTGGCAGCCTTATTACAAGAAATCAATATTTTTGACACATAATTGAACTGGAAAAGATCACCTGATCTATTAGTGTTGAGCTAGATGCTTTCTCTTTTTTTTTTGTGCACAGCTAATGAAAATTAGTGCTTATTTCATTTCTGGCATAACTAATCAAAAGGCATATGGAAATTCTGTTGTTATAGAAGTTCTGCGATTATAGACTTGCTGCAGGCCTTAACATTACCTAATTGCATGAGAATCTGCTTGTATTGCCTGAAGTGCAGTTTTCTGGGAAGGGTATTAGCACCAGCTGCTTTCCACCTTTAACCAGCCCCAAAGCCAATGTTCCTTGCATAGGGAAGGAAAGTTGGTACCTGGAGGTAACAATTTAGCATTCAAGCTTTAGGTGCCTCTAGTAGATGGTATGACTACCCTCTTCTGTGCTTACAGTTACTTTGGGCAGTTGTAACTATTAATCGCAAGGCTGGAAGAAATATTAAAAGGTTAAAATTTCTAAAGACATAATTAATGATTTCTTTTTTAACGCAGTGCAATGAAAAATGTATTAAAGCCTATTTTCTAATGGGGAAAGCTCACCTGGCACTTAAGCACTACGGTGAGGTAAGTTGAGTAAATCTTGTGGCGCCGGGACCATGTTTTGTTCAGCTTTTGACGTGATATTGTGAGTGAGAGACATTTGTGATCTTAAGAACTGGAAAATATGAAAACATGAAAATATGTTGAGCCTTTACACTTGAGAGAAATTTTCTGTGCTTTGCAAAGACTAATAATACTAAAATCAAGTCTCCTTTCCACATCTTAGTAAAATAGCCTGTATCCTTTACTTTGGTACACACAAAATGTAGGAGGACACTTCTGTGTGTCAATTTGCAGTCTAATCAACCTCAAAAGAATAAAGACATTTTCTGTTGAGCATACATGGTTTATCTGGTGGGAATTTGTCACCTCTTGGCTGTCAGACACCAAGACAGCAAGCTTTACTCTGGTGCTGTGATGCTTGAGTCTAGACTGGGTGAGTGTTTGGGGAGTCTGCAAGGATTGTGTATATGCTCAGAGAATCCCATGTTTGGCACTTCAGGAGAAGGGCTTCAAGACCGATATTAGCAATATGTGCTCAGGGAGGTGGTAGTGCTGGAAGTGCCACATTTCAGCTCGGATAAGGATCAGAATGAAGGAGCGTCCTTGTCAGGCACTGCAGACTCTCGTGATTGCAGTCTACTAGCATTGACTACATTTCCCCCAAAGAGACAATTAAGTAAAACGTATTTCACTTTTTTATCCTAAATTGCTCTGTGCAGTGGGCGTTATTAAACTGTTGTTGCATATAACTAAGAAATGATTGCACGTCACCTGTGGATGAGAAAAATCTCTACATATTTCAAATTAAGTGAACTGTAAGATGAAAGATGCTAGTGAGTGATACCATTTTTTTCCAAGATCCTAGTGAAATGAATGTCAAGCAAAAGATTTAATTCATGTGTGAAAACCTAATGGAAGCATATATACTGTTAAAATAATGGAACATCCTATTAACAAATACATAAGCTTGAGATAAAGATATTTTAGTGCAACCCTGACCCTTCATCTTCAGAAATAATAAAGAGCCTGAAAAGGAGAGCAGGCAAGCTCAAAAGTATTTCTGATCCTGTCAGAAACTACTTCCCTAGAAATAACTGTAGAGCGTGGGCAATACAAGCCTACATCAAATTCCACCTCGAGGGGTTCTTGGCAGCTTGATCTCTGAAGAAGGTTCTTCCTTGCTGCAAGCTTGGTGATCAGGTTAATTCTGAGCATTTGCTCACGATGCACAAAATGCACAAAGAGAAGATAAAGATACAGGATGCACATGTCTGATCCCTGCTGATAGTTACAGTTCCTGCAGTTTTAATGGGATACCTCATTTTCTGTTTTCTCACTGGAACTTTGCTTTTTTGTTCCTGCTAGTATGTTCCTAGGTTTGTATTTGAAATTTTCCTTCTAATTTGAAATAGCAGGCAGATGTAGGGACTAATATTCAAAATGTTCAACTTACACTTTTAATTATGAAAGTTTTGACTTGTGTGTCTCTGAAAATTTCATTTTTCACACTTAAATACTGTGGCCCAAGACCTGTTGAGCTCAAACAGGATGATTGTGACTAGGATATTATTTCTATCACCTTCCCATTTTTATCTTAAATTAAGAGCCTGTTTCTTTTCTCTGTTAAGTCCAAGCAGTGTTATGAGAAGATCTTACAAATTGATCCCCAAAAAGAAAGCCTATTTGAAGGTAAGAAATAGAAATTTTTACACTGTCGTCCCTTGTTTTCTGGTCAGGGTGGAACTTAATCGAAACCACTGTTCTGCTCTTCAGAACTTTTGATGGAGTCTCTTCATGCAGCTTTTGTTTCTGATTGTTTCTTCTTTAAGCTCTGTTTCACTCACCAGAGCTGTGAGTCATCTCTGTGTAGAAGGTAGTGCTGTCATTGTCATGGAGTCAACTTCATTTTTTTACTTGAAACTTGACCATATCAAAACATTTAACTGTCATGTTTTTCTTTTGATTTCCAAGATTGCATGAAGGAGGTAAACTTGGAGGAAAAAAGAATGAAAGACGAAGAGAGAGCAATGAAGGAAGTTCAGTCTGGAAAGCTTGCGGCTCTGTCCATAAAAGAACTGCTGCAGAAACTTGATAGGCCTGACCAGAATATCCTCTACTATACAGGAGGGATCAGACTTTTGACAGGAGCCGTGAAAGATTGTAAGTATTTGATGCAAAGGTGGTTGATCATGGGAGTTGTAATCCAAGTAGATGAATACAAGCGGAGTAGTTTTTAAAGGAACAAGAAAAACTATTCCTATATTTAAAATGTGAAATCAGCAATGTTTGATATTTCAAAATTGATGGCCAGTAGATATTTACATATATTTTTTACATCCAGACTGATGTTGTAGCTGAGCTGTTAAAACTTCTTATGGATTTGGGTCTCTTAAGAGCTGTTTCATTTGTTTAGAGATATTTGTAATTCTGTGTTAAAGCATATTGATTTGCAAAGCCAGTCTCATGTTTCGGCCTTCCTAAAGAGCCTTTAACATGAAGTCAAGTGTTCTTTACAGCACCAGGCATGAATTAGAGCGGTCTTCAGCATCAAAGCTGCTTCTACTTCAAGTATCATTCTTGGCGTTTTTCCCCTCTTTTAATGATGTTCTTTCCCCAAAGCTGTTGATCCAGTGACCTTTTCTTTTAACACTGTGTTATAGAAGAGCAGGAGTCTGCCTTCACGATGATACATCAGCCAGATGGATCATAGAGCTGATTTGTTTATCTCTACATTTTTCAGGCACTGAGCAAACTTTATTTAGAACAAACAATGGATTCAGTATCCTCAACGACAACAAGGTTGTAAGACGGTAAGAGCTCTCCAAAGGAAAACAGTAGGGTGTTACAGCATGAGGAAATGAAAAGATTGTTTTCAAGAAACACAATCACCTCTTGAAATGCAGATGAAATGATCAAAAGATAATGTAGTAACAGATTTTAATGTCTGAATGGACTGACTTATATCTGACTCTTACACAAACAGTGCTCTCTTAGATGCAGTGAACAGATTTCATGAATTTCTGCTTCTGTCTCCTATTTCTGTACAGTTATCCTATCTCTCATGGTGAGAGCAGGTTTGTAAAAAAAACTTAATATAAAAGAACATCTGAAAGCACTTAGTTGCTTTAAGTATACCTGGCTAGACTCCCTGGTCCTATTAATTGCTCTTAGTAAATATTTGGCCATGTAGCTCCTTAATGTAAACTGTGAAACTCTCTAATCCTATAATCAAGGAAGAGGATCATCTCTGGGGACCTGTGTCTTGTGCTGCTGTATTTTCTTGGCTGCTGTTATATTGTGTTTCCATAATCAAGAAACAAATCTGACTAATACTTGTCTGTATTGCTTTATAAACTTTGTCTTTGGATGGATCTCCTATTTGAATGTATATCTGAGTCAGGGTCAGATAGATAATGGAAACAAGACATGCAAAAGATGCTATTTGAAAATTCTGCACAACAAAGTTTGTCCAGAACAGCATGATCTGGTTGAACAGGGCAGGAGAGCTATTCTTTAAGGATGTCAGCTGGGACTGCAGCACAGAGACTTCTTTCGGGCCCATCAGTATTTTGGATGTTGGCTATAAACAGGCTTGGGAGGTGAAGCACTTCCAAATTTGCACAAAATTTTTAGGCCCTGGCTGTTCACAACTATCTCAGTGCAGAACTGAATTTATCACCTGTTTTGTGCTGTGTAGTGCTTGTATAGGGTCTGTGTGCATTGAGCGAGGAGTAGAGCTAGTAGATCATAAATCTGGTCTCAGAGGAGGTCCTCTGGAAAACAAGTCTGATAGTCCTAAAAATGTTTAACCGCTAAGCTGGGTTTAGAGCTTATAAGATGAAGTGTTCATGTGGCAGACCCTCATCTCTGTGGTGCCTGCTGATTTCCCTAGCCAAAGAGCTAATTGTTTGAGCTGTCCTCTGCTCTTTTTACAAGCTAACATTTCTAATTTAGGGGCTTCTGTGCAGAGAGAAAAAACACTGCTGAAGTGGATCTGTCTGTTTCTCTTCTCTTCCTGTGGCAAGCTGTCTGCGCTGGGAATGGTAAAACTATGTAATCAACATTAATCGTTGTTAATGTGTTGTTAATATGGTACTTACTATGTCTAAAATTGTTGTTTGGCATGAACATCACTTTCCCAGAGCACTTGGGCCTAGACCTTATTGTAAACGAAGTTTTACAAGTCAGATGCAAATGTTGGAGGCACATGGCTACCAGCAACCACGATTTTGGCAGTTCTGTGCATCATGAGATGAAATTTCAGTCTATTTCTGTGACCATTTGAAATCTACTGAAGGGGTGGAAAGTAAATTCCCTGTGATTACGGCTGCTATTAAGAGAATATCACTTGTATAATTTTGTCTTTTTTTAAGCAGTTATACCAGCAAAAAGCAGAGTTTTGTAGAAGTGCCATTAGAGGAGGCTGAACTCATTTGGCATTCCCAGTCAGTGGTCATTGGGCAGGTAGCCCTTGCCTCTGTTTCTAGGGAGTGTACACGTAGATGAGAATTGGACTGGGGGGGCGGTGGGTGGTAAAGTGTTGCAGAGGGCCAAATACAGAATGCTTGGTGTCAGCATCTGTGTTGACTTGTATATCCTGGGATCCACCAATGCCCAAGAGAATATTCATGCTGCAAGGTAAGGGCAAAACCCATTTTATATTCTGCCTATAGGTAGTTAGCAGTAAATAGAGAGTAATGTGCAGGCTGGTGTAGCTTACGTGTTTGTGCCTGGCAGGGCAGTGTACTGTTGTGCCTGAGCAGCCTAGACCCTATCAGTTTGCAGGCAGCTGATGAAGCGCTTTGTGCTCACGGTTCTGGTGTCCCTTTCTTTGAAGAAGCTCTTGGTGCCTGAGAAGCTGGCGTGTTGCTAGTGAGAGCAGAAATTCAGACACCAGTGTTTGTGTTGAAATAATGGAGCTGCAAGAAGATTAGTGAGTATTCTGCCTTACCATTGCTCTGCAGGAGGGTTATGCAAGATGAACACAGCAGTGAATGAGCACATTAGTGGATGAAATAAAGACATTAAACCTGTTAAATCAGCACCTAGGGAAAAGAAAAAGAGTAATGGGGATGCCATTGTGCGTGTGGCATTGCTCTTAGATACTCTCTTTTTTTCAGAAGAAAACCTGCGTCTTCTATTGACTCAACCTGATGTGAATGCACAGCTGCCAAAACTGCTTTCTTCTGGGGTATCGGAGATCCAAAAGGAGACATTGGCACTGATTTCTCTTTACTCGGAGAATGAGAATGGGAGGAGGCTGCTGCTCAGGCACCAGGACCTAACCGAGTAATAAGCACTACTGTACCTCAGAAAAAATTCCTTAATGCCTGGGTTCACAGGTGTTTGGTTCACAGATGTTTAGAACTCATTCCACTAGCACCAAGGTGACAGGTTTTCTGCAAGGAACATAATGACATTGAGACATCTGCCTTTGAGGGACAGGCCTAGCTAAGCAAAAGTAAAAGTTAGATGGGTGGGGAAAACTTTAGTAAACTTTGGATTTGTAGATGTCTGAAACTAAGTAGAAAGGGCTCATTCCTGAGGTTGTTTGTGTAATTTTGAGGCATAGTTACTTTCTCTAAACCAGTAAGTGTGTGAATGTCTAGCAGTCAATCAGGAACTTACACTGTTGTCTCTTAATAGCTCATGGTTTCAAGCTGCAGTATTCTCCTCATTTGGTAACTGGTATTTATGATTATTCAGTGTTGCCATGACTCACCGAGTGGAGAAAGAAACAACAGTATTACCTCTATCCTGTTATCCTGCTATTTCCTTCTAGAGTTAAGCCGAGGAGAAATTTTAATGTCATGGTTTGCACTACATGGTTTGAAGTAATGAATGAACAGAAAAGATTCTCCAACAGTTGTACACATATTATGTACAGCATCAATCCAGTGGCATTTTTCCTTGGAAAAAGGTTACAGAAATAAGCCACATCTGAGAGGATGCTTTAAAAAGGCAGATAATATTACCATGGCTTGAAATATCAGGAGCCTGAAAAATCTTCTGTCATCTCCTGAAAGAGATCCTGGGCCTTGAAAAGAGTTAGGATGTTCAGAAGGTGAAGTGACAGATACTGAGCTTCTCAGCAGTTGGGCTTGTCATCAAAAAGAGACAGTACTGTAGGTTCTCACTGTGCTACAAAGTTGGAGAAGCACGGCAGAGAATTTTAGCTCGGTAGAGGAGCATGTGGAAACCCCAGCACGTGTCTGCAGATGTCTTAATGTTCGACAGAGCTTATGGCTTCACAGTGTGAAGTCCTGTGAATTGCATGCAATTCAAATCCCACAGCCACAAGCACACACTATTCCAAAAGCTCAAAAGGTGAGTGGTATGATGCTCTTTTTATTCAGACAGGAGATTAATTTTTCTTTGCTACTATAAAGCTTTTTAGTTAAACCCCTCCAAAGACTGTTGGGTCTGCTCAGCATGTCCTGTTAAGTCATGCAAGCATCAGCACTGACATTCCCTGCAGACTTTTAACAATCTGTTGCAGGTGTTCAGTACTGGGCTGTGCTGGTGATGATGTTGGTCCTGATTTGCGTTCTACTTGTCTGTCTCTCAGATGTTCTCCAGCAGCAAAGCAGCTTAGCTTCAAATGTCTGTGAAGCTTACATGCTGATTAAATGTTCTAATGCTGTTAAAATCACTGTGCTTGTGGGAAGAGGGACAATATTGTGAGAGAATCTAGTGCCAGAATATTGTTCTAGTGGCAGTTAGGTGACTGAGTACGTTTGGAGGGTCTAGTATATCCAGCTTGGTCAAAACCCTACTGAACCCAAAGGAGTTTAAGATCATAAGTTGTGTTGGTGCACTTAAAATTTTGACCTTTAGAAACTAAACCAAAGCTGACATAAATTAATTTTTTTTAATTACAGATGGCTGCAGATTTTGATGACATTTGTCAACAGCACTGATGCCAGGGCTAGCAGTGCCATGAACATACTCTCTGGTTTAACTGAAGAAGAAAGGTAACTTACATTTTTCTTCATTCATTTTTATAACGTTGTACTTTGAAATGTACTAAATGACCTAGTGATAGAGGCTCTTGGCCTTTGCTGTGAGGGTACATTGCTGACTGATGTTTGCTTTGTCTTTATGTTGCTGTTGTGTTGCCTTTATCTGTGATTTTTCTCTAGAGCTTTAGTGTCCAAATATGGCTTTCTTTATCCCCCAACAGGTTCAGAACTCAGTGTCGTGTCATGCTTTCCACAGGTGTTTTACCTTTATTCACGCAGTTGCTGGTATGAAAGATCTCTGTTTTTCTATTTCTGGTTTACCTCTGTGTAACATGTCTTACAACCGCTCTTTCCAATTTTACAGCCAATTGCTCCTAGACAGAACCCCTTTGTGGTACAACTACAGTAGTTACTGTGTCTCTAGTTCTGCAGGTGTAAGAAATCCAGTTCTGTCAATACGCTTTGCTCAGGAAAATACTCTGTCTCCAGTGCTTAGTGCTTAGTTTCTAGACATTACTAGTTTTATATTCAGTGAAAACTCTGGACTTGGTTGTGGATTCCCACTGGTAGTGTGTCAGGCCAGGATTTCACCCTCAGGTTTGTGTTACTCTCTTCTTAATGTGACTTTAATCCACTGTCACCAACTGGTCATATCTTGGATAGTGACTTTTTCTGTTTTTTTCTAATCTGAGAGATCAGGGTGAAGAGATTTCATTAGGTCACAAGGTAAAGATGTTTAGAGGTTCAGATCCCTTTCCTGCTTATCATCCATTTAAACTACAAACTTACAGTATCGTTGGTACAGAAACCTGTTGTCAGGAAGAGGGAAGATGATAGGGAAGATTGGTTTTGTTGCAGAACAGCAGATATAGCTGGAAAGTAAAGTACTTCCACTTCTCCAAACAAGCACCAAGACAACACAATAATTATAGCATTTTTACATTGCTAGTTGCTTTCTCCTTTTGAACATACTTTACTGGAGTTACAGCTGCAGCAGAGGCTGTTCTGTTCTGTGACCTGAGTGACAGCAGGAAATATTCACAGTCTGAGGTTAAGGACTACAGAATCCAGTCACTTTTTCTGAAGACTCTTAAAATGTCATCAGGAGGTTCAATGTGAAAATGAGGGTCATTTGCAAACTTTGGACAGTTGGGATTTAACATAGGTGAGAGAGGTTCTGGAATCCCATTTTCCATTGCCAGAGGGATAGAAACATGTATTTGTTATTTCCTTGTAATTTGTTCTTAATTTATTATTCCGCTCTTCTGTTTTTAGACCTCTGCCAAGCTGGTGAACCAGGCAGCCCTTGCCTGTTGCATTGGCATCATGGGGAATCTGTGTGCAGATGTAGTCATTCGAATGCAGATGGCCGAGTGCAAGGAGTGCTGGCAAGCCTGCTTAAAGCTTGTGGTAAAGAAACTTGACAGCTCCCTAGAATAGTGTTTTCAGCCCTGTCTTCTGTGGAAGTCGCACTTGTGTGATCATGTTTGTCTGCCTTCCCTAATGGCTCTGAACCCTTGACTGAGATCTTTCAAATCCGGTAGTTGGGTGAAGGTCTCAGAGCAGTCCATTGTTCACGTAAGTGGATCGATAGATGGGTGGAGGAGAGCGAGCGGTCCCTTATTGTAAGTGGCCCCTTTTGGGGTAAGGATGCAGTATGAACTCAGTCCTCAAACTAAAGATTTCAGAGGGTGGGAAAGGATCTCACTGACTGCCTAAACATCAGAAGTTTGGAGTGTGCAGCTTTAGATACCAAAATGAAACATAAGAATAAATCTGTATCAAAAAGGCGTCATTAGCTCTGGCGCTCACAGGACTTTCTTCCTCTGAGTTCACGGTGCATCAAGGGAACGCAGATGCACCATGTCAGTCAGCACACAGACGACCGAGGACGTTCGTATTCTGAACCTCTGAATTGATTTCGCTCTTCTCGTCTTTGTACACAGGATGAGTGCTTTGATGTCAGCACACCCAAGTACCGGGAGTGTTTGTTTGCAGTGCTGGGCCTAATGATGAACTTACTGCTTGAATCAAATGTCATCATCCAGGTATACAAGATCTGTGAATGTTCTTTGGTAGTGTTCTTCTTATCACTTCCTCAGAGATTCAGAATTACTCGAGCAGTTAGAGCATCCTCCTCCCTTGTCACTATAAATGGGCCTGATGCAAGTCACTGAAGTCATACCGGAACATTCACATAGAATAGGTGAGGGAATATTGTGACCTTGCAGCCTGTACAGGGAAGAAGGGCTTGACTGCATTAGATTTCTTTAGAGCCCTCTTTCACATCAGGCATGCCGAAGCACTTAAAGGCTGCCAACCTTGGATTTTGCTGGTGTTCAGTTAATTTTCAATTTTTATTGGTGTTTAAGTGTAGTTGACAATTTAAATAAGCTAGAAAGTGAAAAAATTTACAGAATTATCTCCTCCACCACCACCCCTCATACACACACAGTTATGAGAAAAATACAGTGTAAAGCACATACAGTACCTTTCCATAAGGGTATGAGTGGGGTTTTTTGGCATAACTGTCCATTCTTAGATGCTTGGCACATTCCGGAATTATTTAAAACCAAGGATTCCATCAAGAAGGAAGAATTTCTTAAAGTTACATCTGAGTGCTGAAGTGTTAGTAACTTACTGCCATGTGTGCCCTGGTCTCCACTGGATTCTTTGTTGTAGAGTACTTTGCCTAGTAACTCATTTCTGCTCTAACACTGCCCAGCAATCAGCTGGACCTGAGTTTTTCACGTTGTTGTTTCAGTACTTTGCTGTGGACATAAGTGGCAGGTGCATGTCTCTCCTTGGGGATAAGGATGGAAGGATTGTGACAGTAAGTGGGCTATCTATGGACTAACAAAAGATTGTATTAGCTGACCTGAACACTTCAGTGCAAACTGCTCCCCTATGCAAGTCTGTGCATTAGGCTTTGAAGCCTAAAACATTCATAATTTTTAGTAGTAAAGAAATAATATATCGCTTACTCAGTGTTTTATAGTGTTTGATGCAAGAGGTTCTCCACGTTCCCTTGAAATCTACTTAATAGAAGCTCTTCCAAATCATTGGTTTTCAATAAAAAACTTTTAAAAAATCAATCTAGAAGCAAAGGAGCAAGAACAGTTGGGTGTTTAGCAGCTGTTTCTTTTTACAGTTCTTGTACATAAATCATACCTAGGAGAATGTACTCCTGTTAATGTAGGAGAGCAGTAACAGACAGCAGTTACTCAAGGCAAATGGGTAGGAGCAGATGTGGACTCAGAGTCCATTCACCTCTCTGAACTCACATGAAGTGTTCTGATCTGTTTTACCTGACTCAGTGCCAGCAGTGCTGGGCTGGTTTCTACTGGGAATTTGTTTCAAGAAATAAACGTACAGGGAGTTGTCTTGATCTCAGTTTGGTCTCATCTCTTGCTGCGCTGAGTCTTCAGAAGCCGTGCTGAGTTCAGTTTTCAGTAAGCGATAAAAAAGCCATGTCCTAAAGGTCTTTGTTGTATTTCTGTAAGTTTCTCCTTTTATCACTTTAATTACTTAGGGTTTCTTCTGTAAAAACAAAATAATTTGAAAACTCCTTAAAGTTGTCTGGACAAATAAACATTCTTTTTTTTCTTCTCTCACACTGTTTTCTAATTAAGAGAGCCATTGGAGTGCTAAGTCGTATCCTGCCAGCGTCCTCCTCGGCGGTAGAAGAAGTAGTGAAAGGAGGAGTGGTGAAGAAAATTATCAAATTCTTGAAAGTAAATTAATTTAACAAAAATCACTTTAATTATGCTTGTATTGTCCCAGAAGAAAACCATAGTTGCCCGTGTTCAGCCTCCTTTTCCTAGGAGAAAGACCTGTGCAGTCTGGCTGCATGTGTCTGCATTTGTGTTGTCCATTGTAACAGTGCTCTCAAGTTTAATTTTAAGCTAGGTAGCCAGTTTGGAGACTAGACTGCCTTCTGTAGTCTGGTCTGTAGCCCAGATTTTTCAGTTGTTTCTGTATGAGCCAGATGCCTGTGCACAGCTCTGCTTGCAGAGACCTACAAATTCAAGAATCCGCTACTGCAGGCCCAGATGGAGGATTAAAGCTTAAAAGTGGTGTGATCTAATTCAGACCACAGAAAAACAATGGAGCCCTTTCCACTGATTGTCAGTGAGTGCTGAATCAAGCCTGGGAGCAATTTTTCCCCAAATAATAATGCATATGTTCATCTGTAGAGACTGATTTGCTCTATAGCTGCGTATCTAGCAGAATGTGTATCCACCCAGCCTGATGTGGATTCTACAGATTTGCTCTGATGCAGATAAAATTAGTCTAGAAAAAGGTTGTGGCGCTCAGCTTGGCTCTTGTAACTAGCAGGCATCAGAGGAGTTAATAGTTTGAAAGGAATTGGGCTCCAGAGATTCAGGGAAATTTTGTATGTTTGTTGCTGGCAGGAAACAGATGGTTCTTGTGTCATTTTCAGCCTGTGTTCATCTGGAGAGATATACTTTACAGAGGTCTTAATTTGGTGTTGGGGTTTAGGCATAAGGAATACCTACCTGTCTCCATGGTAGCTAAGCTATTCTGTAACCTTGAGTAAGTTGGGGTATGAGCTGTATGTTTATTAATGTATGCTTTACTCTAATCAAATCTAGGCTGCAGGACAGATCACATCCAATTACGGTATAAAGACCCTTTCCATCTGCACCAGAAGTAACAGACAAGCTCAAGAAGATCTAGTGAAGTCAGATAAAAGTAAGTGACACCTTCACTAATTGGAGACTGAATGCAGAGATGTAATCTTAGCATCATTCAGTTACTTCTTTTCCCTCTAGAACAGAACTGAACACTGGGTTTTACTCTTGCAAGACTTTAGCTGTGTTTTCTGAGTAACGTGCAGTTTTACCTCCTGAAATAGTGCTTAATGAGCATTAGCTCTGTGTGGATTGAAATAGGCCCATCAGATAATGAGCCTGAGTTAGAGACTCTGACTGTGCTTTACTCTAGTAAAATGGCTTGATGTGCTTTTTCAGGGCCAGAAATATGTGTCTTTTGAAAAAAGTGCTTGTAAACTGTAACTGAATTGGGTTGTATTTTCTGAAGTTAGTGGCTAAAATAAGAAACTTCATTTAGACATCTGATTTCCAGAGGCGGAGGCTGTTTATAGTTTCTTTCAATTTACATGTGGATATTTGTCCCGGTCTTAAAAGGAAATGGATATGGACATAGTGACAATAGCAGACCAGGTGTCTTGGGGTACTTTCCAGTATATTCGCTCTAGTCATGCGGTATAACACTAATTAGATTGCTTTAAAATCCAGGTTCAATTAATGCTAATATAATAACAACAGAGAATACTTGAGTTATATCTAAACGGTTGAACCTGTCAAGAAACTGTCAGCTCATGTAGCTCAACCTGAACCCTAAGGATTTTCACTCATTAAAAGCCTTTCAGAGCATCATCTTCCTTTTGTACACCCCATATTAGTTTCACTGTCATCTGTAGATGAAGGTTTGATTTCCTCAGATTAGCAATAACACTTCACTCTTGTTCTTTCCACCAAAACTGTGGGTATTAATTTTGTGAGAAGTCACTATTTCTTATTTTTCTCATCTCTGTTTGCCAACCCAGATATTGCCCTGTTGCTAGGAGCCTGTTGGAATCAAGCTATAGTCCCATGATATTAAATTGCATTCCAGCTGGGCCACTTAGTTCAGCTTCTGCACCAGCCACTGTTGCTGTCTGGAGCAGCGCTGCCTTTTCAGAAGATACTATAGCAGCAGAAAAGGTGGGATGTGATCTGGAAGAACAGATGGGACCATGAAAGAAAACCAGAACAAACTTATGTAACCCCCAAGGAAACTTCATGCATGTGAAAGCCATGGCTGTATTTTATTTAGAAAGAGGTCTGTCAAAATGTTTCTAGATTCTGTGGCCTGAGATGTTGCTGCTGCTTACAGATGCCAGCAAGAGCTATACAACTTGGTGTCAAGAGAATAGACAAAATGCTGCTGTACGTTAGTATAGGTTACAGAAGTAGATGAGCTGAGCTATAGCTAAGGACATAGATAGAAAGCTTTTTTATGTTCATTTTTTTCAGCTATTCTTTCCGCAACAGCATTTCTGTCTTAACACGTTTAGCTTGGCGCTGTAAGTGCTCTACTCTGTGCTTGCCCTGCTTGTATGGTGGGGTGAGAGGCCAGTGCAAGATCCTGCAAGCAGCAGAGGTTGCATGTTCGGTTTCAGAGAAATGTTAAACAAATGCAGAAACACAAGCTCCATGCTAGAGAACCTCTTAAAGTGTAGATTCAGTTTTGTGAGAAAGACAACTAGGCAGGTGAAGCTGAGACAGCATCCTGGATCCTGAACCTTGCTATGAAATTCCCTTGCTCCTCCAGGTCTTGTAGAAAAAAGTCCGACATGGAACAATGCTCACTCCCTAGGAGTTGAGGTAAAGACAAGAGAAAATATCAGTGTTACTTGAACAAATCTGTGTGATTCTGTACAATTAATCTCTCTCTCCCAGGGTTCAGTGTGCTGCTGAAGCTCTTGGACTCAGAGAATGAAATGATTGTGGGAAATGCTGCTTTCTGCCTTGGCCAGTGCCTTGTAGTTCCTGGAGCAGCGACGTCCTTACTGAATTCCAATGTTGTGATGATTCTGTTGAAACATGCTGGTGGTGATGCTACAAGAACTTTAGTGCAGGAGAATGCAGCAATTGCTCTGGGGAAGCTTTGTGTCGCTGAACCAAGGTATTGTGAAAAAGGCTGTTGTTCTCCTGCACCATCTGGTTGTTACTAGGTGATAATTCTTGAAAACCTGACCAGTGTAAGTTGACTCTGTTCCTAGAGCAGGCAGGTACAGGGTGGATGATTAGTTTATATAAATACTCCCTTCCTCCAGCTAGAATTCCCACTTGTGGTACTGTCCCCACAGTTCTGCTTTAGGGTTCCTGTGTTGTTAGTTGTCTGTCCAACATGTTTCAAGGAGCTCATTTTGCATTGCTTTCTGATGTTACCTGTGCTGGAAGAATGGAAGGAGGAGGAGTGATGTTTTAAGTGGGTAGAGGTCAAAGCAATAATGAGAGCAAAACAAAAGTATAAATGTCAGCAAAGAATGCTGCGGCCTGCCAAGAGTATGCCAAGCTCTAGCTAGCTGCAAACTGTCAACTGGATCTTGAACTGCATTTGAGACAGAGAAACTGAGTTCCATTTGTTAATATGCACCCTGAACCACTGCAGAAAGCAAGGGATAATGCTTAGGGTCCAAAAGGTTAAGTACCTTGCTTCTGCTGGAGATCCCGAATGAGCAGTAGAGAAAGTATCTGTTCTGAGATTTGCAAAACACTCCAGAGATATAAAAGGGAAACACCTTATTTTCTTAGTTTTGTTCATTTGAAACATCACCTATTTGAACAGTTGTCAAGTATTATTTAGAACTTTCATTTTCCTTTTTGTAAGGAAAAGTAATCCAGAAACTCAGTTTTGCATGCTGCTTTAGGAGGAATTTATCGAATGTAGCGTTAAACATCCTTGACAGTTTGAGTGTGGCATATAGCAGAGCAGTGGAAGCTTAAAACTTTTATTGTTAGTCATCTTATTCCCCCGGCAACCTTTCTGTCTTTTCAGGCATATTTTTCAACTGCGGGAACTCAATGGACTGGCCATCCTGAACTCCTCTATGAAATACATGCATAACATCTGAATTCTTCAAGAGAGCTTTGAAACGTGCTGTTAATATCGCTTGCTGTTGAGTATTTTCATTTTATTTCTAACTCAAAGCACATCAACTTTTTAATCCCTTCTCAAAGTGTTTGCTGGTCCTTCATAGAAGCCAGTGAAACAATATCAATATAAGTATCAGGAGAAAGGAGTTAATGTATTATCTAGACTAATGACAAAGATAACAGCTTGTGTTAAGCTTGTCTTTGCTTTAATAAATGATGTTGCCCTTTCTTACTGGCAAGTCCCTTGCTGGTTAATCACTGACCAAAGTCTAGTCCACTTTTCGGTTTGGGTCCAGTACCCAGTGTATTAGAAGACAATAGAAATAAGTTGTGAGTTGTGACTTTGAAGGGTCCTTTTTTTCCCCCGTACGCTATCCTCTGGTGGCTAGATGATGATTTAGTATTGCAGGTGTGTGCTGGGTTTGTGTGTGTGGTGGGGATCTTTGGTAGCAGGGGAGGGGGCTACAGTGGTGGTTTCTGTGAGAAACTTCTTGAAGCTCCCCTGGCTCCAAGTCGGACCTCACACTTTGCTTAAACCTCATACTTACCTGCTTCAATATCTTGGTCTTAATTTTGCTAAGTGCTTAATCCTGGTGATAACTTATGACAGTGAAGTTTGTACACAAATTATGGGCTATTTATTTTAGTAGCATTACACTTACTGTCTTTGTAAATTTAATGGTATCCCTTGGTCTTTTACTTGTGTGGGGAGTAAGAACAGTAGCTGACCTTCCTGACTTACTTTCTTATGGCCCCTTCTGTTCATCTCTGATCTCCTCTACAGTTACTCGTTTTTTAAACAGCATCTTTCTAGCGTCTGTTTTTTTTCTGGAGAGGTCAAAAATTAATTACTACTAATAGCAAGTGTAATTTGAAAAGAAAGGCAGTAATGCATTGCTCTTCCCTCTTATGTGTTCTTCCAAAAAGGCAGTTTAAGATGCTTGTGGAAAGCATATCTATTGAGGACTCTGGTGGTGCTAACACAACAGCAACTACAGTACTGCTGGCGGAAGACTGTCGAATTTAGCAAACAGTCTCTTCACAAATAAACAGATGCCCATAGACACAAATCTATACTAAAAGCTTGTAGAATTTAGGCTAGACAAGGACTTTGGCCATAAATACAATACTTCTGTCTTTTTGCCTTGATTTTGAACATGGGAAACAAAAGAATATATTACATTTCCACGAAGCAGCACAGGCCAGTCATGTTTGACTTTAAAATGGCTCTTCAGTTTGCCTTCTTGACACCTGTGGGTGTCTATTCTGTATGTAATCTTGTCCCCTCAGAACAGTGGCTGACAAATTATATATCATCTCCTTTTCTAAATAGCAGCTGAATCATCTTCTCGCTTCAGAAGAAGGAAATTCTCTTGTACCTGGTTTTTCTCCCCTCACAGTGAAAAGCACACAACTGATAATCTCACTGTCTTTTTTTTTTTTTTTTTAAACTCCTACCGTTAAGTTACACCCTGCTTAGACAAATATGTAACAAATATTGTGTGGAGGGTTCAAATCCAAATAAGCACTACACTCTAAACCAGACAAACACCAACTATTGTCTTAAGGAAAAAAAGTTACTGAATCTTATGTTTACAGAGACAGGATGTCAGAGGGGAACAGCAGGTGTAATGTGTCACCAAAAAATTACAGGAGAGTTGAAATCATCTTAAAAGCCTAAAAGCTAGAGATCTCTCTTGGTTTTGACTGACAAGCTGGGTTTTGCTTAATGGAACCTTTCACATAACAGTTGCTATTGTCCACAGAAGAAAATGGTGATCAGGTAAGAGAATTTCCTCTAACTTCCTTCTGCAAAAGGTGTTTGAGAACTGATTTGTTGTCCTCCTCAAAAAGAATTACTATTGCAGAATTTTTACAAGTGCACCAGGTTACCAGCAGGAACTGTTGCCCTTTGGGGATGGGAAGTGGACCTGAGCCATCAAGCAGTTACAGGAGGGGCATTGAGCTTATACAAGCTATAGTCCCATTTGAAGAACAAACAACCTGCCAGCAGATCTTAGCTGGGAGTTGCCGTGGGTTTATAGATCACTTTTGTAGCATCTTTATACTTGTAAAACAGTTGCACCAGATTTTATGGCTCAAGAACATGTCTTGACCACTATTCAGGTAGTATAACTCATGACAGTCGGTGGGAAGAGACCCATGCCTTCTCAAGGGTAAGTGGTCTGCAGAGACTATGAGTATACTAGCTACTGTTTCTAGTAGAATTATTCCTTTAGTTATAATTGTGAAGTTTCATGCTGTTTAGTCTTACCAGTAACAGGTCTGGTATCTATGCTCATGTATCGTGCTATTTTCTGTCTGTCAAACAATGTGATATGGGTTGAATTGCAGATCGCAAACTTTGATCGCAGTACCTAGGATGCAAAACAGCTAATCCGGGTAACACAGTAATACAGACTTGGCCTCACTATCAGCTCTGTGAAGACAAAACCAGGCAACAGTTAGACTGTCAACCAGTGTAAAAAGCAGAACACAGCTTGGAGATGTGGAACTTCTGGAAACAGAGCCTTCTCGAAAGTGTTTAATGTGTTAGCTAACGTGACAAATTACTGCGTGCTGGTTTGGGGTAGAGACACCAACTGAAATTGGGGCCCTGTGTGTCAGGGTGCTGTACAAATGCCAGCTGGGATACTAGATAACTTAGAGTGGGGAAAAAGATGAAGTGACCTGACCTTGGTTCCCACTTTCAGGTGAGTGACATGGCTAGGACTTGCTATCTGTCAGCACCTAGTCTGTTGTACTATCTACTAGACTACACTTTATCAGTTTGCTGAAGGATGGATAATGGTTTATTGTTACTTCCCTCAAGAGCAATCACCTCGTCCTCGGTGTCTTTTGCAGTGCTTTTCTGAGCTGTCATTGTGCTACTTATCTGACTTTTGCTCATTGTTTGACATATGATTTCCACTGCACTCGCAACAGTCGTGGCTGTGTAATAATGTTCTCTCTTATCTCCTTAACCTGCATTGCTCTAAATTTCCCATCTCCAAGAGTTTTGCTCACTATTTGTGTGTGTGAAGGTGCCTTGGCTCTAAAAAGATGCCTGATGTATACTGCTTACATCTTCAGGTGAATATTTGCAAGGACACTAGGGCCTTGTGGTTAAAGGTAAAAGGGGTGTAGCTGTGACTTTGCCCAAGAAGCCTCTGGTCTCTTCTTCGGTTATTATGAAAGTTTAAATTGTGTGCTTGTTAAGTGTTTGTCATGCTGCTTCTTTCACTGTGGATTGGATTCCTGTCTCACCAGAATGTTAGTTCAGGCTGCTCTGAGCCAGATGGGGTTAGTTGCTGTACCGTAATCTGCTTCAGCATGTGTTGGCTTTTCTCCATGTCACCTGAATTAAGAACACACTTTGCCAATGCTTGTAGGCATAGGGAAGAAGGGATCCAGCAGGACTGATTAGGTGATAAAAGCAGCACCACCAGCAGCCTTCCTCTGTGGCCTAACCCTACCTGGAGGGTCACGGAGAGAGAATGTCCGTCTTATTTGGGCTCACAGAGCTGAACACCTACATAAATGGATTGCTTTAGTGAAGTGTCTCCGTCTGGGGTCCAGACTCATCCCTGTGTATGTATGTCTCAGCACAAACGGGCAAAACCTTCTGACCCTTAGTGGGTAGAATTAAAATTACAGAATTATAGAATAGTTCAGTTGGGAGGGACCTACAGTCATCTAGTCCAACTGCCTGACCACTTCAGGGCTAAAAGGTAAAGCATGTTACTGAGGGCATTGTCCAAATGCCTCTTACACCCTGACAGGCGTGGGACATCCATCACCTCTCTAGGAAGCCTGTTCCAGTGTCTGAGCACCCTCTCAGTAAAGAAATCCTTCCTAATGTCCAGTCTAAACCTCCCCTGAGGCAGCTTTGAACCATTCCCACGCATCCTATCACTGGATCCCAGGGAGAAGAGCTCAGCACGTCCCCTCCTCAGGAAGCTGTAGAGAGCCATGAGGTCGCCCCTCAGCCTCCTTTTCTCCAGACTAGACAAGCCCAAAGTCCTCGGCCGCTCCTCACTGGACATTCCTTCCAGCCCTCTCACCAGCTTTGTTGGCCTCTGCCGGATGCATTCAAGTACCTGTTAAAATGGTGGGGCCCAGAACTGTACACAGTACTCAAGTAGCATTTCAACTCTTTCTTTAGTGATGAAGAGCTGCCTTGCATAGGAACCTCTCATGTTTACAGTCATATTTTTCGTCTTTGCCATGCATGTGAACACATTCTCTTTTGTTAAAAATCAATTGATTCCAATTGGTGCAGGCTGCTTTTTTTTTTTTTTTTTTTTGAACAGATTATTGGTTGCTGTCTGGCCTAAGCTGTTATAAAGTAACCCAACACTCTGTCCTTCCAGAACAAACACAACAAATGCCCAGTGCTAAGAGGCAGCAGTAACTCCTTAGTGAGCTGTTTCCTGTCTGAATATATTGTTACTGGGATGACTCAGGAGCTGCTTCACAAGATGCAGGAAAAATTCCCCATCTTTATTCTGATTGCAGCTGGACTATTGGGTTTATCTGGTGAGTGATGTGTTTTGTTCTGATCTCATTTGCTGTCTTTCTGCCTTCTTTTCGTCTGTTATCAGTGAGCAGAAAAACTATGCTAAATATTGTGCCATCAGTCTCAGGTGTGTGACAACAATGACATGAAGGAGCAACTTCTCTCTGTGCAGCTGTGCTGTGAGGCTCAAGATTTGGTTTAAATGGTTTCTACTGTGGGAGCATTAGTGGCCACAAATCAGGACCTAGCTGTGCTACTTACCCAAGCTAAGAGACAGTCCATTCCCCAAAGAATATATTGTCTCCTTCAGGTGGGGGAAAGCAAGGGGAAAATAGTGGCACTTTTCACAGAGTAGCGCCACAGCAGAACTGAGGGTCAAACTTGTGTCTGCTGAAGCCTTGTTCCAAATATACTTTTTCAGGCACCACTGTTTGTCACATTAAGCATGGACTCCCCTCTTCACCATGCAGTAACACATTGTTCTGCATTTTCTTTGGGAACAGCTGTCCTGCCAAGTATTTCTGACAGCATGAAATCAGCGATGAGTTTGTAATGCTGTCATGCCTCAAATGAGTTCCTAGGGCTGCTGCCACTCATTGCAGGGAACCACTCAGTCTTTGCTTTCTACCTCTTACTGCGTGCCTGTGAGCATACCCTGCAAGTGTACATAAAATTAACTTGGCTAATGAAAGCAGTCTTGTGTCTTCAGACAGACTGTTCTCTTCCGTAGAGATAAACTTGGGGAGGGGTGTCAAAGAATTTTCCACCTAATTAGTAATTCTATTCTTTCTGTTTTGTTTATTATGTTTAATTACCTTATCCCCCTGCAAGGTGTATTTGTGGATATTTACACCACTTTCTTTTACAAGACCATGATTCAGTCGGTGCTTCTCTTTATAGACAGATCGCTTGTGTTGCTTTGCCAAGTTGGGGCTACACTGTGGGAGTTTCATTTGTTTATACAAAACCATAATTCAAAATATTTTATAGATTTAATGTACCAGTCTCCATCATCCATTAACCTCCACTTCTGTTTTAGCAATATATCAGCTTTTCTGGTTCACTTATATCAGCTTAACCTGCTCACTGTTGACTGAAAGTAGTACTGGTTTTCAAAATGACCACTGAGGAGTTGTAATCTCCTCTTAAGGCACTACACTTGGATGCCAACTCCAGGGATTTCAGCTGAAGTGAAATCGGTAAACCTCTGCTTTGCCTTTATCAAAAAAACCAATTTAAATGTGTAACACTTAACTGCATAATCACTTTTTAGGTTTTAGATGTATTTGCTGGCAGGTGCCTGAATGAAAATGCTTAAAGTTTTTGGAGAGGAAAGTACATTAAGATTTTAGTCCATGGTTTGGAAAGTATACTTGGGAATGTCAACCTTCTGAATGTGAAGACCGAAAAAAGTGAAATGTGTGGATAAAACAATAGCCTTTTAAACTGCAGGTCTGCCTCTTTAAATGACAAAGTGTCTGCTTTTGATTTGAGAAGTTAGAAGTAGGGAAGTTACTATGTCTGCTCTGTGTTACTTCCACAAAACAAACTAGCTTTGTCCTGCCCGGTCACCCACTATGGATTGGGAAACTCATCAGAGGACTGGGATATTGGGGGAAGGAAGAGTGGTTAAGGAGAGCCAGCTGAGTGAGCTCATTCATGTATATCTTAGTCTTGCTTTGCTATGAAAGAGTTACCAGCCTGTCCTCAGGCAGCCTGAAGGTTTTATTCTCCCTGCATCTTCAGCTGTCATTTATATCCTTGTACAATTAAGTTAAAGGGTTCCTCTCTGGCTCGTTAATGCTTTGCATAAGTACAGCAGGGGCATGAAGTGTCATCCTTCCTATGACACTGAATATAAACAGATTTATAGCAGCTGGCTATAAGAATGGCAGTGCCAGAGCTGCCCATCCTCCCTCCTGTATGGTTCTGAATGGAGCCAGTGGCCACTTAACTTCCCATTTTCTGCTCAGCCTGTTGCGAAGTGCCGCTTCGAGCTGTTAAAAGTTCATGTACATGTACCACTGAATAGGCAAAGGGCTTGTTTTCTGTTCATTAGGTGCCTCCAGGAATGAACATCATGTCAGTGAAGTATTAGGCCTGAGCTTTCCTGGAGAAGCGCAGCCAAGAGCTGAGAGCAGCCCAGTGCCCAGCGAAGTGTTTTCCATTACAGAAGATAACTTGGATGAGGTGACGTTAAATTTTCAGAGTTCAGCAGTTGATTCTGCCAATGAAACAACAGTTGACTTCATTCCTGTCCATACAGAGACAGCTGCAAAAAGAACAGCTGAGCTGCCTAAGGAGTTGGTGAGAGACTTGGAGGTGCCTGAGCAACTGCAAACAGAAGCAGCCACTTTAAAAATCCAGGATGGACACACATTTCCTAGCAAGCTCTTGAGTAGCATAAGCATGCCTGTCTCCACACAAGGATCACAGGCTACCACACATCTGGAACATCCAGACAGGTCACTGCGAGGAAAACCAAAAAATATTCCTGAGGCTGGTTCCAGTCCCACCAGCTCTGGCGCTGGGCTGCCCCAGCCCTTTCTCAGTGGAGGGACTCATCAAGACTCTCCTGAGTTTAAAGCTGTCTCTTCCATTCCTGTTATCAAGCAGATGGAGGCGCCAAGTCCTACAACATCTCTTCTGACTTCCGTGGTAAATTTTCATCCTCCAAGAAAAGAAATAGAAGCATCTGCATTTCCCACTGGAGTTAGGATTGCTCTTGAAGGTGCAAGGGTGGATTGGTTACCAAGAGGAATGCCTCCCACTACCAAAAGGCCAAAAGACACAAATCCACAAGTCCAGCCTGACAGCAAAGCTGGTGTGACACCTGCATACCTGAAGAAGACTCAGAGTATGGATGCTAAAGTTACAACTTCTTCATTCCTACAAAAGCCAGCTTCAGGGGACCTTGATGCAGTCTATTCCAGAATGATACAGACAAGTGCTATTCGGTTTTCCCCTATTTTCTCTGGCAATAAAGCCAGAAACTCAACAACAGCTGTAATAAATGGTTCTGGATATCCAACCCAGTTGCCTGCTCTTCAGTCACTCCCACAAGGCAACGTACTTTCTTCTTCATTATTGATACATCTGGAAGCTCTAGTTCATGATGACTTACTTCCATCTCCATTTCAAGGGCCCCTCAACACAACTGATAGACAACAGTCCCTCTCTTCGTTCCAAACTCTCAACTGTACTAAACAACATGTTTCCCAAGAAACCAACAACAGCTATCAAGAAATTGCAGTTCTGGTTTTGCAAAGAGATACTGATCATCAGATGATGACAAGTAAACCTGAAAAATCCAGATCCCCTGAGAGCCCACAGTCTTCTGCTAATTCATCCTCATTAAGCCAGTCATGGATTTCCACATTAAAACTTCCCCAAACTACTAAAGAGCTGAAAGGAGTAACATCTGCACTCTTTCCAGGTACGTCTACCTTTGAGAACGCAGTCCTTCAGCCTGTAAGCACTTTTGATTCTGTTCATGCTTCCAGCTACCAGCCACCAGGTACATCTCTTCCTGCTTATGTTGGATTGCAGCTAATGGGCATCCCCACCTCTGAGAAAGGACTTCATATACCAACTTCATCCATGTCTACTAGTTCTGCGTCTCGGGTTCAAGGCATTTCTGCCCATCCTGTATCTCTGGAAGCCTTCCCTGTGATGCTGCAGATGAGCACGGTGGAAGACTCCAAGAGAAGGAAAAGTCTCCTTCAACAGATAGGTAAAACTGGTTCTCCCCCACTGACTCCACAAGCCAGCCCAGTCCCCAGCCCCTCTGGACTGCATGACAGTGTGAACCAGAAAGTTCCTCTTCACAGCTTTGCCCCTTCAGCCTCCCAGATCCAGCAGGCTGGCAGCCTGGCAGCTTTTGCTTCAAAACTGCCCTCACTCCATGAACAGGGAAGCCAGTCCAGCTCAACAACAGCACATCCTGAACCGATGGTGCCCAGTGTTTCTGATGAGATCCCAGCATATCTGGCACAAGCACTAGTGCAGCAGTTTGGTATGTCACATGATGCAGCTACCAAAAACCTCAGTGCTTTTAGAGGTGATCACCTTAGAGTGCTTACATCCCCATTCTTGTCCTTTCTGCTTAAAAGTGCTAATGGCATGATATGCCTGCAGCCCGTGCAAGATTCCCCTTTACCTACAAAATTCCAGAATATCAGTGGTGGGGGTCTGGTTTCCATTCAGCAAATCCTGGCAGCATCAAATTCTTCAGTGCTGGACCTTGCAAACTTACAAAATCTGAGTCCTCCTAGCTTAATTCTGGTTAAGCCTGTATTTATACTTCTGCCAATTGACGGACCAGATTTACAGATGGTGCCCTCTCCTGAGGGTAAAGATGACCACAAAACTGCCCTCTTGTTCACAAACAAGAAAGATCTCAACTTGGGTACACCTGAAAGTGGCCGTGATATCCCAATGGAAACTAGTTCCTCTTATCCCACTAGTAAGTCTTCGAGGCCTGAAACTACTCTCTCCACTGCATCTAACCAACAAGCAGAGAAAGCAAAAGTAACTTCTCAGCCAGTGCTAGCTAATCCTAATTATACAGCCATCACTAGTTTGTTTCAAGCTTTTACCTCAGCATCAAATCATTTGCTGGACCCACGGATGAGAATTGGCACTACAGGGCAGGCTATGCATCTGCACAGGCTGCCTGAAGAGATGCAGGTACCTGCTCCCAATTCCCAAGAGGCCAAGGGGACTGATTTGCTTTTACTTAACAGTATGTTGGCAGAGCCTTTCACCTCCACTGCGCCACCATTTGTGGTGTCTGCACAGCGTAGCCACCATATTTCCCCTGGACTATTTTTCACTGCTGGAAAGCCACATTCTTCTGTCATTCCTTTACTGTCAGCAAAGAGGCTCCCTGATTTTCAAATGCCTGCCCAACCTCCATTTACTGTCACAGGGACTGTAGATCAGGTGCAGCACAATAAAGAACTAATGCTGCAAACTACCAGCCATCACCAAGGCTTAGCGACCACGCCTTCCCCTGTCCGTGCACAGTGCACAGAGTGTTTGACTTTGCACTCAGCTAGAACCATAAAATACCCATTAAAGAGGTTCACAAGCATCATGCCTTTGCAGTCCACATCGCAAAGTCTCCTAAGTACTGAGTCACTTCAAAGGCTGCCGTCGCAAGTTCACTTTATACCCAGCACATCATCAGCTTTCTCAGTGCTTCCAGCTGGAAATGGTCGCAAAGATTCAGCAGTGGGCAGCACGACCTGTTCAGGAGGAGTCACTGTGCATACTAAAGAAGCACAAACCCACGCCACTTCTGTAAAACCTGATCTTACCAAACATTTGGAATTTACTCCTGTTATGCCTAAGCCCTTTATAGTGACAGAGAGACCAACAATTGCACCAGCGCATACTTCACTTTCAACAAAGATCCAAACGAAAACAGCGGTTTCTGGGAAACTTCTGGCTACAATTACCCATCCAAGGATGTATATCAGCTCTCCTGCAAGTCCACCTTCACCTGTGTCTACACGTGTTTCCCTGCTATCAGCCACAAAACATGACCAAATCCATCAAGCCCCTACTAAACTGTTGTCACAGGCCAACATGGGAGAAAATACAAAGCCAACTGAAATCAGCACAAGTGCAAGAAAAATAGGAACCGGTAAATTCTTGGGAACAAGCATGTCTCTGTCAGCCATGTTTAACATGAGGACGCAGCAACCCCCGCCAGCAGATCTTGGGAATAAGGTAATTTTAACTCCACTACAACCACCTGTGTCTGCAGGATCTGTTATTGCTCTTGAGAGACAGCCTAAATTGACACAGACCACATCACAATCTCCATTAGCCATGACTTCTCTCTCTGCAGCTAAGAATGGTTATCTCACCACTTCACTTACAAACAAAAAAGTGTTTCACCTGCTAACATCAGCTATCCCAACTGATCCAAACATGGTGCTGCCTCCAGCTGCCAGAGAGAACAAATCAACTGTGGTCCCTACATCAATGGGAAAGAGCGAGGACACGTTAGTGAAAGGAGTTGCAGCCACCGCTAGCCAGCTGCCCACTCAGGCACCTGTGTCTTCATCACATCAGACATCAGCAAGACGCCCTTTGGAGCAGGTATCCCTAGAAGAAAACATTGAACATAAGACTGGTCATTCCGGCCCTGATGCCGTTACACATGCTACTGGGCCATCTACAACAAAAGCATTTTCTGTCTCTGCTAATAGGATTGTAAATAAGGTTACTAATCAGTTAGCTGTCTTCAAGAAAGAGTCTGTCAATGATGCTGAGATGCTTCTAGCCAGAGATCTAATCCAGTTCCTTCCAACCTCAGAGAGCCCCGTGTATTCTTCTCAGAGTCTGGCAGCGCTTATGCCACAGGGGAATTCCTTGCTGGGTGTTACAAACACTGGACGATCTGAGAGCGTGTTCTCGAACACAGAGGCAGAAGAGATGGTTAGAACAAACGAAGTAACAGAAGAAGCAGCTGAAGGCTTAGTAACTGTTCTAACGCTGCTGGATTCGGAGCCCAGTGCACTGCTGAGCGAATCACGTCAGAGGAGGGTTTTGCAGTCAGACGCCACCATTCTGAATGGGTAATTATCTCAGTGTAGGTGCTGTTGCATATTTATGCTGTGTCACTTAAGGCGGGGGAGTGGGTAATATCCAAACTGCTCCATGGGCTCAGTAACATGGGTATATGCTGTGTTTTAAAAACACTTAGTTCATTCATCAGTGACATCACAATAAAAAGAAAAGGGTCCTTTCACATTTCGGATATTAATACTCTCCTTCAGACCTAGTTTTCTTTTTTACAATAGCCTTTCATGCTCTGCCTTTTATCCCCAAAACAATCTACATGCAATTTTGCAGTTTTGATATTGCTTAAGTGATATGTGCTAGCAAAGAAGGTAGATATTCCCACATAGTAAAACATGTCCAAGTTCCTGTGTGTTCAAATGATTTGACTGTGCAGCGAGGCAGCAGGTGGTCCTGATCACGGGAGGCTGTGTCATGGCAGGGTCCACATATTGTTCATTTGTTTCAACCTACTGTTTGGTTTCACTGAGGAAACTCATCCTAATGCTGTTTTATTCCTAACAGGCTGTGGAACCTAGCTGGACCTCAGCTTTTTTTCCTTCTTTCCTTAAAGCCTTGCAGTTGTGAGTGATGATGTCTGTGGCTCCGGTAACTACACTGTGCAGATGAGCCTGCGCCCTGTTGCAGAAGCAGGCCCTGACGTCGAAGGGTCGGCGCCTTCCCAAGAGACTTTCCTGGCTTTAATTGCTGTGCAGAGTAATAGCAGCCAGCCCGTGCTCCAGATCCGGTCGTGCTGTGTGACACCTTCTGCCAGCCCAGGAGGACCAGGCGCGATGTGCTGCCTGTTCCACAGGTCAGACACAGCTGTAGGGATGGGTGTAGCTTCGCACTGCTCTTTGGGCCTGGGCCTGGGCCTGGGCTGGGGATGGGCCGAATCTTAGAGGACCCTCTCTCTCTCTCTGTCTCTCTCTCTGTGTGTCTGCAGTGTGATCTCTTTGGAGTTCAGAGCAAGCTCAAAAGCAGTGAGAACAAATCCGAGAGTGCTCTGCTCCCTTAGCTGCCTTGTAATTGATATTAAGGGCTTGATAAGACAAAGAACCCTTGGGGGGAAAAAATCTCCCTTCACCTTTTGATTTATGTCAGTAAGCCTTCTTGCTTCTCCATGCCGTGCTGTCGCAGGTGTCAGGTTTACAGCATCCTCCTGCGCTTCCTGCTAGGGGACAGCACAGCGTAGGAGCAGAGCAGTCCAAGGATGGGAGCCAGGCTTCTCCACCAGCCTCCATTTCCCCGTGAGCATTTCATAGCTATTCTTGCGTAACCTGTCTGGGTTGAGCACAGGGAAATTGGAGGATTCATTAGCTGATGTTTGTAAAACCACAAGGGCATGAAATGTGCGTTAGAAGTGCTACGCATTATTGACATCAGTAAAAGAGCTTTCTGATTTGTCCGTATCGGCTATAGCAGGAGAGCACCTCTGCAGTGCTTCTGAATTTCTTTAGGTTAGGGAATGATTGTTGTACTACAGCGGCCATTTTAATGTTTGTAGTAAAATTGGCCTCCATGAAACAATTCTGCTGCTCTAGGACCGTGGCCTCCACAGCAGGGACAGGTACAGCCTGAGATGCTGACATTTTGTGGGTTTTTGTTTGACCCTGCAGATGCAGGTACCTGGCTTAGAACTTGTGCAGACCTGTGTCAGCAGATCCTCCTCATCCCTGCCTTTAGTCAGGGAGAGCTGGAATGTGAAACTGTTTGCCATCTGTCCTTGCCAGGTTGCCATTTGAATGCAGACACATCCAGTTACTGCAGAGCAGTAAGTCCAGACGTGCTAGCTTCACCGTCCAGCTGTTCCAGATGCTGAATCACTCAGTAGCCTATTTGCACTGTGAGATCAATGTCTGTCTGCATGGCAAAACAGGATGTGAACAGGTATGTGGGATTGGTCCCTTCTCACTGGTCTGAAGAACTTTCAGAAAGATTTGGTGCTTCCAGCAAGTCCAGTCAATTCAGTAAAGAATCTTGATGGTAGATTATAGAGCTCCACCTTCTTCCAGCTCATACAGTTCATTCTTAATCTCCTGCGTACTCTGTGTCTCCTGAAGCCCCACCTGAATTTCTACTCTCCATTAAGCTAACTGAGCTCACAGTGCTTTATTTTCACTTTACATGTAATCGGCATAAGAAGCACATCAACAAATAAGCAAGTAGCAACCTTATAGGAAAATCACAAGGAAAAGGCTCAGCAGAGCTACATAATTTTGCACTGTAGAATTACGTGAAAGGGCTCAACCCTGTCACTATATTGGATTATCCTGGTCTGGGATACGGAAGTTTTCAGGATTCCACAAGCTTGGAGGGCTCAGGGATAAGGTTTCTGTGAAACACTTGGCACAGCGTCTCATACTTAGCCATAGACCATGCTGTGCATTTAAAAGGCACAGAACTACAGAAGTAGTGCAAAGAAGCATTTTGAGAGGGATGTAGAAGAGAGTTTCATGAAAGTTTGGTTGAGCTGGACAGGAGAGCTAGAAAAACTCTAAAGATTCAGCCAGGCAGGCTGAGCCTGCTTTTAAGAAGCTTTGGCAGGAATTAGGCAATCAGTTGCATGGGCATGTGAAGGATGAATGTCTGCGTCTCAGTGCTTGCTCTAACAGCGCTTCCTGACCTGCAGACACAACCACGGGGCCTAAGAAGAGAACTGAGCTCAGCCGCCTCCTGTAACAAAGTCACCACATCAAGATCATCCCATATCTGGTCAATCCCTTTGATAAAAGTCTGGAAGATGAGTTAAGGATATGAAATGGTAGCAATAGTTGCAAATCCCTAGGGAAAAGGAATAGAGATTTAGATATGGGCTGCTCCAAGCATTAGGCAACTCACTTGTTGGACAGCAGAGCTGGACGAAGTCTGAATCTGAGGAGGCCTGCTCCGACCGGCACTGTGATTGCCGTGGACTGTGCACAGTGGCTAGTGCAGGAGATTCTGTTCGGGTACGATTGCAAATGTTTTTCATGTGTCTTTCCCAGGACTGCTTTGAAAGTGTGGAGCCATTTCTCCAGTCAAGTGACAGGAACAGCTATGGAAACCTGCACAACCTGATCTCATTTGGTCCGGTTTTAAGAATGAAGAACAGATTTCTATACAGACCTGTGGAAGGTGGGTGTCCTGTTTTTTCTTCTCTCTGTCTCTCTTGCAGAAGTTTCTGTTCGACTTTTCCTGCTGTAAGAAAAACAGTACACTTTGAACAGCTTTCTTGACAGCCATCTGATATGACTAGATTATATCCCAGCAACTCCTCACCTTTGTTTTGACCTTCCTAAATCCCAAACATGATGATGGATAATGAGTATCGGATCTGATAGACTTTCAGACAGGAGACACAGCCAAATGCATCCTTTGCAGGAACTGGAGCTTTACGAGGAGGACAGGGGAGAAAAATAAGGCAGAATGTCCTCTAGCTGGAAAGAACTTTCCTGCATGTTGTAGTATTTTGGTGAAACATGTTGGCTGAGGATGGGGAATGTCATTAAAATAATTGTGAGAGATATTCACTAACTCTTTCCTTCAAGTGGCTGGGTTATAGGTGAGATGAGATGGGAGGAGTCAAGGTATAGGGATCTCCTTTTAAATATTTTTTTCTGTTAGCTTTGCAGCTTTTAGAATGAAAGAGCAATAAAGCCTTTTTCTGTACTGATCTTAGGGAAGAGTTGGCATATTTAGAGGTAGTTATCTGGTACAGCAAGGAAACACCATCCACAGGTAACTGGACAACAATCTAACTTAGGAACATTAGGTGCAGAATGAGGTTGGTCATGGGTCAGGAGCATTTTCTTTTTTCTTTCTGTTCATAGGTGAAGTACAGCAGCTGGTTAATGTTAATTAGATGTTGTCCAGCTATTAGAAAGGAGTGATGCTGAGCCTGGTACATCATGAGCATGAGAGACTTCTTAAATCCACTGGCACCATCCCTGAGAGTCACCTAAATTCTTGTGTCTTTCCTTGTTTATGCCAAGAATATTTACTGCTGGGATCTTATGGCAAAGAAGGTAGTGTGTTTGAAAATGCACTACCCAGACTACTCTGTGGAAAGAAACTTAGCCCTACCTGCTTGGCACTTTATAAAGATGAATGGGAGTTTAACCACCTTATTCTTCTCCCTCCCTTTCTTAACGCTGTTCACTGCTTGATCACTTTTCTTTATTTCCAGGTCCTGATACTGCCATGCTGGTACCAATTCTGCTGGGATCCCTTACTGGCTTTGGTGTCTTGGGCAGCGCTTTCATAAGCCTTTGGCTGCATCACAGACAGAAAACCAAAACCATACGCTGTCCACAACTTGGAGAAATCCATGGCCTGTGAACTAGGAGCAGCTGCCTGGTCCTGCAGATCCAACACCACCGCTACAATGATCAGAAAAGCAACTGATTTTGCTTTGCACAGTGTATTGCTTTTGTAGAGTTTCTGCTGACCCAGGGAGCAAGATACCCAGTCTCTGCTTTAAGCATGTCTTTCCTTCCTTTTGTTGCTGCTGCATGAGTGAGTCCACAAACTGCAGAGTCAACAAGGAATTGTAGTGGTGGTCCGGTGGGGGTCGGCCATCGCCTCTGTGGGGAGGGTCCGTGATCGCCTCGGGGCGGGTTCTGGCGCCGCGGGGAAGGGTCGGCCATCGCCTGCGGGGGTCTGCGAGCGCCGTGGGGAGGGCTGTCCCGGGGAGAGGCGGTCAACCATCGCCTCAGGGGCTGAGCAGGGTCCAGGCCTCACCGGACGCGGCCAGGAGCCCGGAGCGGACGAGGGCCCATCACAGTCGTCCCTGCAGAAAGCACTGGAGCACCAACTGGGTGAGAAAAGCCGATCTGTGAGGGTTTTTTGGGGGGCGGGGGGTGTTAGGGTATAGGGGGGTGGGCGTGGAAGGGTGGCTGGGGGTCTGCTGGTGCTGTGGCGAGCTCTCTCCGGGGCCTGGCGTCCATCTCAGACCTGATGGCGTCCTCCTGCCCTTGCAGCAGCTGGTGGAGCAGAGTGGAGGCCTCCATCCTGTGGCACTGCGGGGCAAGAGCAAGCGGGAGGAGGAGCAGAGGAAGTGTGGGCAACAAGTGGAGGCAAGAGAAGGGCGCTCTGGGCAAAGGGACCTCCCTGTCACTGGGGCTGTGGTCGCGCAAGGGTGTCACCAGGACCTTTGGTGCCCTGGCCGGCTTTGTGCCGGGTGACGTCCCTGTAAGCAGGGTTCGGGTCTTTGGGTTTTTGCCGGCCTTTTGCCATGTTGCTCCGTGGTTTGTCTGAGGGGGGTGAGCGGCACCGTCTCCGCAGTGGAGGCGGGAAGCGGGGCTCCTAAAGCACACCGTGGTGGTGAGCCACAGGCGGGACGGCCAGCCCGTAACTCGGGTGTAGGTGGAAGCCTGGAGCTCCACGGGGCTTGTTGAGCGGGCGGAGCCAAGGGAGAACCCCTGTGAGCTGGGCCATGAGCATCCCCTGTGCTTAACGGGAGGTGCTGGGAGGGACCCCCTGGGAGCAGGCCGGTGTCCCTGGCCCTGGCCTGTCAGAGGTGTGGGGCTGGGCGTCCCCTGCCCTGGCCCTACCCTGAACCTGCCCTGACACTGCCCTGGCCCTACCCTGAACCTGCCCTAGCCCTCTTTCTCTCTGCTCTCAGCCCCAGGAGCAGCTTGGGAGGAAGAGGCACGGGGGAAGGCGGGAGGCTGGGAGCAAACGGAGGGGCCTGCGAGTGGGGCCCGGGTCCGGCCCGGGCAGCCCTGGCAGTGCTTTGAGCTGGGCAGCAGGGCTGGGGCCTCTGCTCTGTGGCTTCCCTCGGGGCTTCTGGGCACCTTGGCGCTGAGAAAGGTGGGTCGCTGAGCCCGGGGTAGGGGCTGGGGGAGCGCTCTGCGGGCCGTCTTCCCTCTGTGCTCCAGGTGGGGGAGCTGGCGCCTGACTGCGCCCTCCTTCCAAGCAGCAGCTGCTGGAGAAGAAAGACGAGGCATCGTGAGGAGCTGCGAGGCCAGAGCGAGGGAGAGGAGGAGCTGAAGAGAGGAGCGGGGCGAGAGAAGGGAGCTCTGGGCAAAGGGGCCTCCCCGTTACCGGCGCTGCGGTCGCACAAGACCGTTGCCGGCACCTTTGGTGCCCTGGCCGGCGCTGCGCTGGGTGACCTCCCTGTAAGCAGGACTCGGGTCTCTGGCCTTTTGCCACCTTGCCCCACGGTTTGGCTGCCCAGAGAGAAGGGCAGCCCTGTAAGGAGAGCGAGCGGCGCTGTCTCCATGCCGAGGGGGAAATGGGGCTCTCAGGACCCCACGCCCGCCCTGGGGTCAAATTGCTCCGCAGTTGGGGGCAAAAGCAGGAAAGGATCCTTTTGAGAAATGCAAGTTGCTGTTACCAGTAAAGGTGTAAATGATCGGCACGACAGCTTCACACTTAACCTTCTATTTTAATGCCGTTAAAGTTGAGACAGACCCTGGAATGTGCCTGAGCGAGTTGCCAAGAAGTGCAGCACAGCCGTGAGCTCCGTGAAGTGAAGCAGCAGCAGCAGCTGCCACTCCGCAGCCATGGAGTGTTTTCCTCCACTCCCTCCCCTTCTCCTGATCTTTCTCTAATAAAACTTGAGCGGTTCAGGAAGGGTTTGTCCTGCCTGTGCCCGAACTTGAGGGAATGGAGCCCCATTGTGCTCATCTGCAGCGCAGAAGTTGTGTTGGCAGGTGAGTGCTGGCGAGTGGGAGTGGAGGTGGCCGGAGGCAGTATCCCCCTCGGGGGGCAACTCTCAGAGAATGGCCGGGAACCAACCACAATCACGTGTCAGACTAATGCTTTTTTTCCCTAAAAGGCTGCAGAACCTGGCTGGCTTTTTTACTTTTTCTTTTCCTTCTTTCCCTAAAGCCTTGCAGGTGTGAGTGACGGGCCGCCGCCCAAGCACCTCATGTCAAATGCAGTGGAGAAGTAGCTTGCACTTCCACCGGGATCAGTCTTTCTCCAAGAGTTTCTTCAGATCTCGTATGTAGCTAAAAATCCCAGGTGAAGACTCAATGACAATTACCCTTCAGAAATACTAATTATGATTCATATTGCAGTAGCGCTGAGGAAACCAGTGCCATGTTATATTTGACATTGACTTACCTACAGAGATCATCCCTGTGCTAAGTCGTTAAAGACATATATGCACGAGACCCAGACAAGTGTCATTAAACCCTTTTGACAGCTGGGGAGCCAAGGCAGAAACCCACACGTGCTGTTACTAGTGCTCCCGTGGTAAAGGTTACACTGCTCCGACCAGCTCTTCAGTATTCTCTGTTTTTTTCCTCTGCCCCTTGCAGGCGTTCGACAGTGTCCTTTGTCCCTGAGGTAACCCCTTGGGTTCCCCATGTTTGTTGTATTTCTGTTTAAGTATTTTCTCAGGTTCAGGCACTCATGGTCACCACATGCTAGTTCTGGGGTCTTCTCTGTTCTTTATCTTTTGGGAGCGTTTTCCACTTCTCTCCATCCAGCTCAGACATGCAATGCTGCACAGGCGCCTGGCGGATTTCTCTCTGTGTAAGGCCTTCCTTCCCTTTAAGTATCAGTCTGCCTTGCTTTCACCCAGCGTATACTGATGCCTCACGTGAGGAATCTTACCTTCAGCACGTGCAATTGCTAAAGGATTGTGAATTGCACCTTTTTTCATCTTGTATTCTTTCAGCATTTGCCCACCCAGTGCTCGATGCGAGAGAGAAGCACAGCCTCATGGAAATGTAGACGTCCAGCCAGCTGGCCAAGCTCTGCGCAGTAGCCTGGTACGAGTGTCTGGAGTTAAGTAATGCAGCTCCTCTGCATACCAAATGAGAGTGACACTGAGGATCCACCTCTTGGCACTAAGTAACACGCTCATCTCGGGTAACTCCCTACTCCCTATGCACGTCAGAAGTAGGAAGAGCTCCTTTATTCTTCTCTGATACCACCCGAGCAGGAAGCAGACAGCCAGGCTGCCTTTTCTGTCATGACTTCGGAGAGGGACCGGCAACTGGGCAGCTTAACTGTCTTTAATAAGGAGGATTTTGAAGAAGACTGGGTTAAAGTGGCCAGCGGAGGCTTTGGGCATGTGTACCAAGTCAAGCACAAGAAATGGAGGACAGTTTATGCAGTGAAATGCTCTCCATACCTGCTTCAGGACTCCAGCATGGAGAGGTAACCGTGTGGTCTCTTCTAGCTCAGCAGTTCAAACTCAGTTAGAGCCATCTATGGTGATTTGGTGCTAACACTCTGAAGGAAATGTTCGCATGGCTTTTTCTCCCTGGGAAGACAAGTTTTTGGTATCCGAAGGGAGTGGGAAAAACACTAGTGATCTGGAGTTCTGCCTCTCTTATGTGTGTATGTGCATGTACAAGTGGGAAAGGAACACTTACTCAGAACAATTAGCGCTGAAATCTGGAGGCTGAAGAAGGCATCTTAAACTGAGCATGGGCATGTGGATCAAACCTGCCTGATTACTTATTTGCAGCTTTCACTGGACACTGGGACTAATGGGTATCTATTAAACTAAATTAGTCATTAAATTCATCAGGTTTAAAGCTGAGGAACAGAGATTTTCCAGCTGTTTTTGCTGGGCTGGCAAAGCTCTCTGCTCCCTCACTTGCCTTACCCTACCAGACACGCTCTTTTCTCTTGATGGTGCACCTGCACCTTCAGTTTACTTTTTGCTCTGTCTCTCACCCACAGAGACTCTTCTGCTGACTGCCTTGGCTCTGGAGATAGAATAAAGCCAGGTAACTGCAACCACTGCCAATACCACAATGAGTATAGGCAGTCCTGGTGAAAAAACAACTGAGTCAATGAAGTTATTTATTCTAAAATTTTATTCCGTTCAAGTTGGAAGCATCCTGCCTGGTTAAAAATCACATGCTCATATGGCTTCTTGTCATGTTAGTGACAACAATTGAGGTGGTTCAATCTGAGCAGGGACTGTCCTCTTTAGTTTGCAGTGCTCATGATCTTCATACTATGTCTGCATTTCATCTCTTTTGGAAAAAAAAAAAAAAGAGTCAAGTTAATCAGTTTTACTTCTGCACATATCAACTCTAGTAAATTTAATCAGACAGCTTTCTTGGATTATCTCAGCTCCTAGTGTACACTCCAGAAGAATGGGTGAATGTGAACAGAAATGTTCATTGATTTTTTTTTTTTTTTGAACTATTTCTGCGTTCACCAGGATTTGAAAAACTAAATCGGAAAATCTGAGTTTAGGAGAAATATCTAACAATATGTGTGCCTTTAATAGTTACTGTACTGGTTTCCTAGGGACTGAAGTTATACTATTTTGTCATTAATACAGCTTTGCACTCCAGTGTAGCGTGATAAAAGGCTTTCCTACGCCTTCCGTACGTCCAAACAGCCTTGAGGCTGCTCTGACTTACACTTTTCAGTAACCCCTATGAGTTCTGGATCACAAGGCAAGACTGTGCTGTCCTGCACTATGGCTGTGCCAAAAATCCTACCTTTCTGTGGGGGTTATAAGATTTGGCAGCATTGGTCCTGTAGTCCTGTGCATCGGGGAGGTGGTGTTCAATGGGTGGTTCTATTTGCTTTAGAAGGTTTCCACATTTGTGAGAGGCAGACCTTCAGTGTACAGTTTGTCTAATACCCACGGAGAAGATCTCTGAGTGCATGGCATATGAATCTGTCATGAGCCTTCTCATGTGTATTATAAAATAGTTCTCGTTTATCTGTCAGCACTGAGTACAAGCCCCAAACACAAAACCGAAAGCTTCCAGGCCACTCAGTGGTTTGAAAAAAAGCACAGCAGCACGATTGTCTAGTAAGGGGGGCAAAGGAGGCAGAAGTTTCAAAGGAGCTTTTAAAAGTCCTTAGCACTCCTGTCTGTGGGCTTGTAAAAACGACGTGTCTCGTCAGTAGCTATGGATGAAGACAAAGGTGTGGTGACTTCCATCTGCTCACGTTCTTGATGCATAACCAACTGCTTCGCACTCTTCTTTCAAAATGATGGGGCAAATTGACAGGACGTTTATTACCCTTGGATGGTTTTGCTTGTCAGGAGAAAACAGGAGATGGATTTTATGGGCTGATAGAAGACATCCCTGTGGGCATATGGAAGCAAGGAGGGCAGGTGCTCAGTGAATGCCACTGAATCTATGCATCACCTGAGAGAAGGAAAGAGAGTGGCTGGAAGACGGCTCTCGCCTCAACTTCTGTCAGCTGCAAAGGCTCATAGTTCACAGGATGGTTGAGGCTGAGGAGAGAAAAAAAATCACAGGGAACTCACAGGAAAAGAAAATACAGCCACAGATGAAGTCACAGTATTTCCCAGAGGGCTGAAACACTCAGATTCTTATGTGGGACTTGTATGAGGCTCTTGCTTTTCTCCCTTACAAGCCTCATTTCTTGGGGCTCTCTCTGCTCGTCCAACAGCCACCTTCTTGCTGTACCTTCTCACGTACCTGTGCTAATGGTGCAAATTCCTCCTCCTGGGCTAACCACAGTCCCTCTGTTTCTCCCCACAAGGCTGGTCTGCCACAGGATCCAGCCCAACCTGTGCAGGTCAGCTCTCACCAGCCCCCAGGGTGCCTGGGAGAGAAGTAGACAGGGGCTGTGCCCAGTGATTGTCCCAGGAAGGGAACCAGAAACCACAGAGGTCACGTGTTTCTCCACACCCAACATCTTCCAGGGAGTAGGAAGAATCAATCTGCAGCCCTCTGTGCTGCAGGTTGCAACTGTCTTCCTGTGTTAAGCCTTTCTCCCACGGTGGGAGAGGCAATACCTAAGATTCCTCAGTGCAGAGGTACATTTACTGTGGGGAGACTGCTAGAGGAAGTCTAGAAGAAGGATTTGCTTAGCTGAGCTATGTTTAGAGCTATTAATGGCCTAGCATAGTGTTGCAAGCTCATATTCATTCCCAGGATGTGCTTTTTAAATGCAGTTTTGGCACTTTATTGCTTGGCTGCTGTCAGTGTGCTCTGGGCACCCCAACTCGTTCAGCAGGTTGGGAGATGTAAAGATTTAGTGAAACAGGTCTGACAAAGCTGGCAACAATGGACAGGCATGTCTAGACTCCCTCTGGGACCAGATTCACCATGCTCACAGACAGAAAGCTGCAGGCAGAGGGCATGGGTATAGGTATGGCCAAGGCATGCCCTCTGGCCATGCAAACCTCCATATGCTCAAGCCCAGCTGGTTAGTGTGTCTTTGGACCCTGGCTGCCTGCAAGCAGTGTGCAGGCTGTGGCATGTGGTGTATGAAAAAGGCATGGCTCACCATGTTGTGCCTGCTCCCTCCTGGCATCAGGTTTTCAGGGAAGTCTCACTTGGGAATTTCACCACAGTGTGAAATCAAGCACATGGACAAGGTTTTCTGTCATCGCTGAAGGTCTTCTACAAGCTGGACTAAGATGGAAGTTTTGATCTCTTCCTCTAAGAGCTTAGTGATTGAATTTACCCGAACAAACCTCAGCTCATTTTGAAAAGTCATCATAACAACTTCTATGTGAGATTTTAGTCTGCAAAAGATTCTGATGTAGTTGCATTATCACCAATTCAAGGGGCAAATTGGAATGAATCTTTTTGGGTTAGG
Organism: Strix uralensis; assembly: GCF_047716275.1. NCBI lineage: Eukaryota > Metazoa > Chordata > Aves > Strigiformes > Strigidae > Strix > Strix uralensis. The sequence continues at coordinate 1,665,396 of NC_133997.1, read as the reverse complement.
AAGGGCTGCTTGGAAAGGCTGGATATCACTAAGCTACTATACAGTAACTTAGCCTGTGAATCAACTGATACCATTTCTTGGTTCCACTTCTTTTTTTTTTTTTCCCCAGGACCAGTATGAACTACCTAATGGAGGAGGCAACCAAAATGGAGAAAATCAAATTCCAGCACATTGTCACTATCTATGGGGTCTGCAACAGCCCTTTGGGGATAGTGATGGAATATATGGCAAGAGGGTCCTTGGAGAAAATTCTTCCCACTCACAAAATGTCATGGCAGCTCAAATTCCGAGTTATCCATGAGATGGGCTTGGCTATGAATTTCCTGCATAGCATGACACCGCCTTTGCTGCACTTAGATCTAAAACCAGGGAACGTTCTCCTAGATGGGAATATGCATGTCAAGGTATGACTTTAGTGCTGTGTTTGTAGGGACAGGTTATTTCTCGAATAAGAGAAAAGTTATTTTTGCCAAATGAGTCCAGAATCCTAGTCAGTTAGGTTCTTCAGGAACACTCAGTGAAAGGTTGACCACTGGGGCTTATAAGAAGCAGCTGGTAAACAAATTACATACTCACGATCATACAGGCAATCTGTGCCAGAACTGGGAATTTAAGACTCCAACTTAGGAGGAAATGCTGATCTGCTGGACTCAGTGAGAAGCACTGACTACAATTTTATCAGGGTTTTATCAGGTTGCAACTGCTAGGCACCTCCTTATATCTCTGATCATGAAGGATGGAGGTATCTCCCAGCTAATATAAAGAGGGGCGAGACTGTGAGCATTGTGGGGGAGGTTCTCATTATTTCTGCCTGCAGATCTCGGACTTCGGACTATCAAAATGGATGGAGCAGTCTAGCCGAATGCAATATATTGAAAGCTCTGCTTTGAGAGGCACTTTGAGCTACATCCCCCCCGAAATGTTTCTCCAGAACAGCAAGCCCCCAGGAATCAAGTATGATGTGTACAGGTAAGGGCTGCCTTTCTGTTCAGAGGTCACACAGGGTTGCCACCTAGCTCTTACACAGAGCAAGAGAGACTGGCACATTGCATCATTTTGTTTATACTCCGGCTCTCTGCCTTGCATAATGTCCTTGGTGGGGAGCACACTGGGAGTGACGTGTGGTACTCTGAGCTTGGTGGTGGGGAGTGAGGGGAAGGGGGATTATCTGTGGATAATCATCTATCTCTTACCAGACGCCCCTCTGTGCAGCACTGATCCCCTGTGAGCTGCAGACTGTATTGCCTGAGGTTCCATCACACCTGTTAGGTTGCTGGAAGTTGTTATGGAAAAGGAGAAAGATTAGAGCACAGAACGGTGTCTGCTCTTTCATAGTAGTCGCTGCTTAGACGTATTTTGATTTTAAAACAACCGTAATATTGCTTGTCTACTTTGGTATTCAGCTTCATTTTGGTCAGTAACAGGTGGAGAAAAGATTTCCACTTTACTTTTTCCCTTTTGGCCACAGTGCTTTGCAGCCCACTTACACAATCTACATATATATGTTCTGGAAATTCCTCAGCCCCTTAGCCATTATGCTGCACAATAACCCAAGACAAGAAGCAAAGGAGGATTTGTGTGGCCACATGCATTTACTACACCAACCCTTTCACTGAGGCATCAGAGATGTATGTGATGATTCACAGGATTTTGTCCTTTTGGTGTGGGGGATGAAATCCTTCTATTCTGAAGAATTTCTTTCCTAATTTTCCCATTTCTCAAGAAGATGAAAGCAATAAGTGAATTTTATGTTCATGTGCATATGGGAGTGATTACTCATGATCTCTCATTGCCTGCAGCTTTGGAATTGTCATTTGGGAGGTACTTATGCAGAAGAAGCCTTATGCAGGTAAGTATGAACACTTGTTATATGCTCTGCACTTATTAAATGTTTGTTATAACCACCTTCACAGAGAAAAAGCCCAGTGCACGTTGCTCTTTTTCAGGAGCCAACATGACGGCCATTATAGCCAAGGTTGCAGCAGGAAAGAGGCCCTGCCTAGAACCCATCAGCAACGACTGGCCAGGGGAGTGCCAGCAGATGGTCGACTTGATGAAGAGGTGCTGGGACCAAGACGCTAAGCAGAGGCCAAGCTTTACAGGTGTAGTAGCTGATTGTCATCTGGATTAGCCAAGGTCAGCTGCATGGATTAAGAAGTGGGGGATAAATTTGCATATAACTCTTTGCCAGTTAAATTGCCTGTTGCCTTGGAAATGCTTGGTACCCATTTGCTGTCAACACATCCTCTTTCTCCCTCTTTCCTTCCTCCTCATGTGGAGGATACGTGGGAGACTTCCACAACCTTGGCTACTGACTGGGTTTGGAATATCTGGGCAGTCTCCACAGCTAACAGTCTTTTTGCTCTGGTAGATATCCCTGTAGAAACAGACATGCTGCTGTCACTGATACAAAGCCTTGTAGTAGATCCAGAGAATGAGCGCCTTGTTAGGAAGATGTCCCACAAGCCTGCCATCTCTGGGAACCAGCAGGTGAGGAAGGCTTCCCAGTACCGCTCGGGAAACTCCACCGAGTCTCTTCCCTGTTCTTACCAGTTCTTGAGAATGTGTTTCCTCTCTCATCACTGTTTATCATCAGACAACAAGGGCACCTCAGCAACCTTTGCACAGTGTGCTTGCATAGGTTGTACATCTGTAAATCATTTATGGGGATAGGAAACCTGCAAATAAATTTAGCAAGCTGACCAGTGTGCTAAATGATAGACAGTCCAAGAGGAAGACCCTGCTTTCTACCTGCTCAGATGAGGTGGGTTTATCATGTAGGCCTCAGTACTAAAAGAAGCTCAAGTAGACACAGAATCATGGGGGTTCTGCGTATGGCACTGGCATATGTGCTCAGATGACCATTCTCCAGCTCCATGGAACTGAGGACATTCCAGTTTAAACAACCCTCGTAGAAGGAAAAAAAAAAAAAAGATGTTTTCTCTGACTAAGAAAAAAAAAACAGGTTTCAGGATAGTCACAATTTTAGCCCAGCTACTGGAGTGTAATTGTGCCTAGAAGTCAGCTTCATACAGGGAGAAGTAGCAGTTGAGAACTATTGCTATTTTGAGGTTCTGCCTAGTTGTGCAGTCAGCAAGAAACAAGATGCCTGAGTATAGCGGATTGAGGAGGTGGGGGTGTTTGGGTTCCCTGTACAACAAAGCAAATGACTAGCTGGGATGCTGCCACGGACACTTGCTCCAATAAGGAAGCAGAATATATGTATGTTTGGGAGCAAATGCGTAAGAAGAGAAAAATCTCACTGATTCCCAGAGATCATTTTCAGGCTCCTGCATTCCTGTTTGTTTCATGATTTGCTTTGCTGACTTTTAGATGCAGTAACAGGATTGGATAAAAATCACTTGAATGATGATACAAAAGTCTAGAGTAGTAGCAAAGAAGAATGATGTGCAAATATTATAGGATGCAAATAAACACCTTTGTCTTACGGCTTTTTCTTTTCCCCTTTCTGAAAATGAGAGTGACAAAGAAGAGTTCACCTTCGCTAGAGATACCAGAAGTGGTGGTAAGTAGGGGACTTTATTTTTTAATTATAAAGAAGGGAACACCTACAAAAAATAGCCTATTTTCTCACTCTTTAGTGGTAAGGATGTGGCTCAAGGAAGTTTTCCACGAGTGACATTTCTTTTTAAGTTAAGGAAAATAACTATACAGGAAATCGCAGATATTGTTCCCATGAGGGAGAGGCCAAATGCCTCACTGCTTTCTAAGGGACTGCACGTAGCGGTCTTGCCTCATTTCATATTCCCCATCTCTAAAATGAATTTTATTTCATTTCATACTATGGAGATTCACATGCTCTCCCTCCCATCTTGTGCACACCAAGCTATTTCGCTTGGCCTTACTCTCTTTCTCCTATTTTGTTTCCCCTGCCTTTAGAAACTGATAATCAGGAAGTTCATAGCCCACCTTCTTACAGTGAGGTTGAAAGTCCAGAGGACATCCTGTCTGAGGAAATCTGCAGAGTCCATGAAAATGGCCTCGCATTACTTCACCTCATGGTGATCCAGGGAAATGTGGAAAAGGTGAAGCTTCTCCTGAGCTGTAAAGCCAGTGTGAACAGCCAGGTAGTCTGTGGCTACACCCCACTCATTATGGCTGTTCAGAAGAGGTTGCCAGAGATCTGCTCAGTTCTGATAGAGCACGATGCGGACATCAATATGCCTGATGATGATGGTTGGACACCTCTTCACTTTGCTGCTCAGAATGGGGATGACAGAATTGTACGCCTCTTGCTGGACCACCAGGCACACGTAGATGCTCAAGAGCGTGACGGGTGGACCCCTCTGCACTTGGCATCACAGAACAACTTTGAGAATGTGGCCCGAGTGCTGCTATCTCGCCAGGCTGACTCCAATACCCAGGAGGTTGATGGGAAAACTGCCCTCCATGTGGCAGCTTGCTTTGGACATGTCAGCTTGGTGAAACTGCTTGCCAGTCAAGGAGCGGACCTGGAGAAAAAGCAGAAGAACCGTAGAACCCCCCTTCATGTTGCTGTGGAGAGGGGGAAGTTCAGGGTAGTCCATTATTTGCTGAAGAACGGGACCTCTGTCAACAGCCTGGATCAAAATCATTACAGCGCCCTGCACCTGGCTGCAGTGAGGGGGAAGTATCTCATCTGTGAGAAACTCATCAAATATGGAGCCAATGTGGAGCTGAGGACAGACAAAGGTTGGACTCCCTTGCACCTGGCGTCTTTCAAAGGACACGTTGAAATCATCCACCTGCTAAAAGGTAGCCATGCCAAACTGAATGCCAAAGGAAGCATGGGCTGGACACCACTTCACTTGGCTACTCGCTACAGCGATGAGCTGGTAGTCTGTGAGCTATTGAGATGTGGGGCAGATCCCAACATCGCTGAGAAGTCAGAGTGGGCGCCCCTCCATTTCGCAGTCCAGCGGGGCTCCTTTTTGACTGTCATCAATCTTCTGGAGTGCAAGGCAGATGTCAATGCTAAGAACAAAGTGGGTTGGACACCCTTACACCTTGCTGTCCTCAAGGGCAATATGGCCATTATAAAGACCTTGATTAAGGCTGGTGCTCTGCTTGACGTGGAAGATATCACTGGCTGTACAGCCCTCCAGTTGGCAATTAGACATCAGAGAGAAAACATCATTACCCTACTTCAAGGCAAGGACTCGTTGATGAATAAGTGGGGGAATAGGACTCTGATGAATGATGCTAAGATTTCAAGATCAACATTTGTTCCAGGAAGGACAGATTTGTAGGTTCACCGAGTCTGGCATTTATGATTTGAGTTTCCAGTATCAGGTGCTATGTCTTAAACCACCCTATCCTTTTACCTGGCGATTACAGGAAAGTACAGTTGGTTTTTTTTAAATGGAAGTTTCTAAGCATGAACACTAAAAGAGTGAAAGAAAATGGAGCTGCAGAAGGAAGCTGACAAGTTATTTTCCAGAGTCTGACCAGGCTTGTAGAACATTTGGCTTGGTGATGCTGGCTTTAGGCAATGCTTTCCTGTTTTAATACTTACTGTACAGGGATGGAAATGGATATATGTACTCCCTTTTCATATAGGCAATGCTGAAACTGTGCACAGCAACCCATATATACATGTCTTTCACAGGTTTTATTGCTTTTATTCCATGTTTTCCTACAGAGAAAATTGGTGTAAAATGACCTTGGCACAGGTGGGAATTGAATCATGAGATTCTCACCTGCTGCTGGAAATAGACACTAAGCATATGGTACAGCAATGTGTCAGATTTTCTGACATCTCATTTTTGTAACGAGAATAAAATAAAACAAGGAAGAAAATTACTAGTAGAAGGTATTTAAGTGGATGCAACACAGAGAAAAGAAATTCCAGAATAATTCCACTCCATCCCTTCAGAAAAAAAGAGCCAAGAGCTTTTTTCCTAAGCATTCAAATTACTTATTGACCGCCTCCACACTTCAGGCTTTAAACACTGAAGTTGTCATTAGAAAGATGGCTCTAAGGCTAAGCCAGAGAGCGGGTGCAGTTCTGAATCCTGTTCCCTGCTGTGAGGGCTACCAATAACCTCCAGTCTTAACTACAAGGTGCTGCTGTGGGAGTTTCATGGACTGGTTGACAGAGTTCCTACTTAGAAACACAGTATCTGAGTTGGGTTACCCCAAAGTCTCATAGCCTTTTTTTTTTTTTTTTTTTTTAAGACCACTGAGCTGCTGGGAAATTTAGCAGGTGCTTGCTCTGTGGAAATGCACAGGTGGGGCTTTTTAACACTCAGCTGTAGGTAATTAGCTTAAAAGGCTGGTCTCTAAGAGCCTTTCTGTAGCTTTTGAGGAGATAGGGTCTTCTGAAAGCAGTGCTTAAGGTGTTGAGTTCAATTGCCTTCAGTCTTTTCTGCTGAAAATATGCTGCTGTGGATGAGTAGAACAGGGTTTATGATAAATGCATTCTATTTTTATGTCTGGTCCTATTTGTGGGGGTTGTCTTTAGAAGTGAAGAATTGGGGAAATTGCTCAACAGTAAGTTAAGTAGTGGTGTAGGTCATTCAGTAGGTTGGCTGGAGAGCAAAGAAAACTTTCTAGCCCTGAAGAAGAAGTTGTCACTTAACAGTTGATGCACAAGAGAACTGGTTAAGTTTTAAGATGTGACTCTGCTGGGAAATATTTCTTGATCTCCATCAGGAAGGTGTTCAAGAGCTTGATTACTTCTCTGGAGAACATATAGTCTTCATGGATTTGACTCTTTTGTCACAGTAAGTAGTACTTTTGTGTGGCTTGTGATGATCCTAAACGTTTCCAAAACATGCCTGGTATGATGATTTTCTTTCGTCCTCTTAGCTGGAAAGATGCTGCAATGTAAATAAACACAGCTCTGTAGGGGAGAAGATGCTTCTTTGCTGATGGACGTTATTAGCTGGGAGTCATTACTTTACCAAGTGTTGCTTTTTACCCTTTATAGATGGAGAAATAGGAAAGTCTATTTATGCGTGCAGCGCGCTTCAGGTCCCAGCAAGCAAGCCAAAGCAATAATGCAAACATGTAATTTGCTTCCTGTAGTGAGAGAATGGTGGGCTCCAGACGAATAGGGTTACTAGGTCTGAACAGACAGCTGTTAACGCTCCCGTAGCTGTGCTTGGGCTGAAAAAAATGTAACTGTGCTGGAGTCTGTCTCCCCTAGCTGAACATCAGTTAATTGTTCTTGCTTGCTCTGCTGGTATTCCAGTGTTGTCTTTAGCGCTTTAGCCGTTCAGAAGTGTTGTGCTGTTCTTTACCTTGTGCGAACAAGGGTGAATAGCTTTTATAAGGGAGTTCCTTTTCAGCTCTGGCCAACACCTAGAATTGCTCTAGTGCAGGGAGGTTCTGTGCAGTGGCTTGCTCTAGGCTCGGTGTGGCTGAGAGAATGCTTATTGTCCAGGAAAAGCTGGCAGCTGTTTGATTGGGACAGAGCAGAACATCAGGTTTAAAATGCTCTGTGAGAACTATGCTATATTGTGATGGATGAATCATAACTATATTTCATTATTTAATATAGCATGCTTTCCCTTAGATTAGCTTTAACCCACTGAAGCTCTCTGGACTATGTTAAATAAAAGACCAGGAGGAATGATTGTAATGACAGTGCCTGCTATTAAAAATTTCTTCGTCGCTTCTCATGCATTTATTTCCCTTTTGACGTTTGGCCAGGTGAACGTGTCATGAGGACATTATTACAAGCCGGGTAGAGACAGAGGGCAGCCTGCACCCCCAAGGGCAGGCTAGGGGCTGCTTTTCTTTGGGAGAGGCTGGATCAGCCGCACCTCTGGAGAACTGCAGATGTGGGAGCAGGGTGCTTTCCTGAACCAGAGAGGCAGGAAGCTGCCCGGTTCACTCTCCTCTCCTATTGCAGGGCATGAAGTCTTTGGCTTCCAGGCTTGCCTCCTGCTTGACTGGAGGTCCAGTAACCTGCCTTGCACAGTAGGAATACATTTGGTGTCTCTGCAATATGGCCTTGCAGTTGTCTGCCTTCAGATCTTGAAGAAAACCTTCTAAATGTTTTGTATGCCAAAAAGGTTTTCTTCTGGCTGTGTACAAGAGACTAACTTTATTGCATTATAAAGGGATATAGTTGATGTTGTCTCCAGTTGAACTCTTTTCTGTGGGGAAATGGATGATGTTACTTACGGAAAAAGTTGAAGTGATTCATTAAGTGCTGCCTGATAACATCCAAATCTTGAGAAGGCTAAAAAGCCCAACCTCTACTAATTTCATTTGCATTTTTACATTAACTTAAAATATTACTGTATAATATAGTTGAACTCTGTTTTTTTACGATGCTTTAACACCATAGCAAAACCTTTAGATATTGTTTAAAACTGGGTTATATTAAAATTACTCATTTCTAGCATTTGCCATTGGTGAAGCAAGGAGCTGTGCAAGTTATGGATTGAAAGACTGGTGAGGTTTTATTTTGCAGGGAGCTTAAAAATCTACCCTTTTTCCAACAAAACCAAGCTTGAGGTATTCAGAAATTCCTCAAGAATGGAAATAGTATTTGCCTACCTGCTCATGCTGTCTACCTTCCAGAGTCAGTTTATGATACAAGTTTTCAAAGGGATGAAGGAGGAAAGGGGATGAAAAAAGTGGGATTAGAGGCTACTGTAATTGAGATGAAGGAACTGTGTAGCTTGTAGCTACCATATAACATGGAGTGACCCTTCTGTCACCTGTACTAAAATCTCCTCAGTTTTCTTCCTTTCTTTCCCCAGTCGTATCTCGCCGAGGCACACCTTGTGTAATGTAAAAACTTCTGACACATAAAATGGATTATTTCAGATGACTCCCGGTTTAGTTCTTGTTCGTGGATGATGTCCACTTTTGTAAGAATGGAGCACTATGCACAGAGACAGTGTCTGTAGAATTGCCCATCAGATGATGGGGGAGCATTACTTGCTCAATACGGTCCCCATTCTTTTTTTAGCCATTATAGTATTTCCCTGCCAAAGAGCTGAAGCCATCTGTTTCACTTTGAAACTTAGCTCTGAAATCCAGAGCTCTTTCCCAGTGTTGGCTGCTAAATGTGCCCTGTCTGGGTTTCAGGAACTACTCGTCAGTTGAAGTGGAAGAGATGAAGAATAATGATGACATCTTTTGCATTAAGTCAGTGCCCAAGGAATTGAGAGAAGGCAGCTAATTGAAGACTAAATGCCAAGGTCCCAAGTGACTCTTGGAATGCCACCCTCCTCCAACGGACCTTTCGCACACAGGGATATCTGCATGGGGTTATCCATTTCTTATTAATCAGGGAAAGCCTGCAATTTAATGCTCTGAAACTAGTCACAATTGTTGAGCTCTGTGAAATGATCGGTGCCTTGACATTCAGGTTGGTTTTTACTTATATCATGCAGATAGCAGGACTGTGGCTAGTATATTCTATTTCTGATGGGTTTGTATCGCAGGAGAATGACAAAGACAATACCTTTGCACACATCTTGCTGATGTTATAGTTACTGTCTTGGATTCTGTGGCATGCTGAAGGCAAATTGCATTATGTGTCATCCCCAGTGACAAAATTGGGAACAGATGTCTGGCTAACACGCATTCTGGGGGATGATTCCTTCAAAGTAATCTCCCATAAAGGTGTCCTTCAACACTTCACATTCCAACATTCTCATGAAGTGCCTCAGCTTCATTATTTAAGAGGAGTATTTTGACACAAGTATTTTCTTTGCTTAACTGCAACTGGGCGGCAGTGAACTGTCTCCAAAGCGCTCCAGAGTGCTCTGGGTTGCACAGCGAGCATTCTTTCTCTTAAGTTCAGAACAATAGGGAGCCTGGGGGATTGGTGGTCCAGCCAGCCTGGTAGCTATCAGGAGTCTGCTGGGAGGCTCACAGGATGTGGCAGATGGTAGAAACCACAGACCTGGGTTCAAGGGGGAGAGAGAGAGAAGGAAGAAGCTGCTAAAACAGGCCTCACACACTAACATTTTTACTTTGCCTTTGTGTTAAAGATTAAGATGATCCTAAACCTGACCTACTGCTGGTGGTGGGTCTTGTGTGGGGTGGAGAGGACAGGTGGTTTCTCTGTGGAAAGGCACCAGTAGCACTGACCACAGCAGTGCCTGGGGTTCCGGTGGGAAGAGCAGGACTCAAACCTGTGCAGCCCCTGCTGATGCTACGTGCTGTGCTGCAGAAACAGTGCCCTCATGCTTAGCCTCAAACAGAGAGGTGTTTGTAGCAAAGCGAAAGGTTCGCCTCTAATTAAAATGTCTTCTCATACTCAAACAGCTTGGCAGTCTCTTGCTGAGACTGAAGCTGTTTAGCTGTTGTTAAGCTGTCAAAGACATAACGTTAAAGAAGGATGAGGCATAGACAGATAGCTCTCCCTTGGTGTGACATTTTTACTCGTATATCACTTTGAAGATGTTTTTCTTAGCAGTGATGCTTGAAATTCTGCAAGATGACGGATGTGACTGGCAGTGGGAATGCTGGTCTCCCTGTACTAGTAATGTCTTTAAAAAAGGAAAAAAAATAATCCAACAGCCCAAGTAACCACTCAAAACCTCAGTGGTAACTGAAGTAAGTCCAGGGAGGGGGTTTGTGCGGTTTTTTGATGGTGATTGTTGTTGTTTTTAAATGTGTGCTCTCAAGGGCTCAGATCTGTGACAGGAACCTCTGGTGTTCGTTTTACTTCCTCTAATCACCAGGTAGCAGAAGGGGAGGGCAGGTGGGAAGTGAAGCATGAGGGACTGACTTCTGCCTGCTGTGCACAGAGCATTTTTCCCAGCTTGTCTGCATTGATCACAATTGTTGCTTTCACCAAGTGGTAGAGACGTGGGAATTAAGAGCAACACAGTTCACTTCCCCGTGCCTTATCCATATGTATGCACTTCTCTGCTGATCTCTGTCTATTCCTGCATGTGATGATATTTGTGATAGATGAGGGGAGTAATAGAAAAGCAACTGGGGAACGTGCTAATGTCATATGGAAAATGAAGGATATTTTTTTTTTTTAAGTATTAGTACATTTCTTACATATTTGACCTTGATGTCAGCTAATGGCATATGATCTTTTCTTGCTTCCTCCTCTTTTTGGGAAGCGAAGTTGAAAGGCTTAGGATACCAAAATCCCTCATAAATGCTGAGCAATGACAGGCATTAAAGGTTTCATTATTCATTAAGGAGGGTTTGGGTTTTATTTATTTTATTTATTTATTATTACTGGGTCTGGCAGCTCTGAAAATCCTGCAGCTGAAATACAGAAAGCAGGTTGTATGGGTCTTCGGAAATCTGGACTCTGCTGTGAGTGCTGAGCTCTTGCAAAACTTCTGGCTTTACTGTACCAGTGACTCCACCAGCTACTTGTCAGACAGGAACAAAGGCAGATGTTCTCGACTGTCACTTGGTTAAAACGGAAAACGGGGGGGGGGGAGCATGGATTTGTTTTTCAGACAAGACAGCCTAGGTCCTGTTTTGAGGACCTCTGCACGGTAACATAAATGGTAATTATAATAATATCTGTCTTCAGACATAATTTGTGTAACTTGGGACACTGGTAATCTTGTGACTTGATAAATAATTTTATTTATTATCCAATAGTGCCAACTAACTTGTATGAAATGAGCAGGATGTTAGAAACAGGTAATTAGCCTAGAATAAACATTCTCTTTAAAACCTGCAAAGATAAAACCACATCAAGAAGTGTCCCATTCGAGTTACGTTCTATTGGAACATCGATAATACAGCATGTGTTGCTTGGTAACCAGTCCCAAGTAGAACAAAGAGGACACTTGGAGTCCTCCCTGGAATAGTAATATCCTGCAATGAGGGCCAGCACAAACAGGAAAAGCTATCACAAGGCAGTGGTGTTGAGCTGGGCTCTAATCTAGGGAGGATCCTCAAATGGCAATTTCACAACAAAGGGTAGGATAGTCTTCTGCATTCATTTCTGCTGTGCAGATTGCTGCGCTCGAAGCCTTGGTCCTAGAGCCACTTGCGCTCACCCGGTTTGCACAGAGATGCAAATCTCCGCTCTTGAGATGTTCTGCAAAGGGCAGCTGTGGGCACCAGCCGAAGGAGGAAAGCCTGGCTGGCTGGAAAGCAGGCTTCAGACACTCAGACCTTCTGTGCTTTAGCTGTATTGATTCAGCTGGGGAAAGGGAATGTCTTCACTGCTTGATATCATTTGAAATATTTACACAGAAAGAAGAAATCCAATTGCCACGTAGTTCACCAGCTCATTTCTGTCATCACTCTGACAGAAAAGCAAAACTCAGCTCATATGTCATAGAATGTTCTCTAGAAAAGCTTAATTAAATTTGTAATGAAAATGACAGGGGATTAAGAAGACACAAGGGAAATACATTCCTCTTGCAGAGCATTACAGAGACGATGGAACTTTCTCTGCAAATTGCTTCTCTGTTTGCTGCTCAGTTTCTATAGAAATTGAACGAGTCTTTACAGACTCTGGAAAACTGCATCCAGCCTCCGCTTTGTGACTGAGCAACTTGCAGCTTGTTATTTCTAAAATTAATCGTAGGTCGTCATCCCCCCCCCCTTTTTCTCTTGTTCAAATACATTTTAGTCTTTTGTCCCTGCTGATAAATATACTGATGATTATATCATGTTCTTAACCAAGAACTGCCAACGCTGACAGCCAAGGCAGCACGTGTCAGCAGTGTCTTTTGAAGGGAGCAGTAACACGACACAAATCTTCTAAACAGTTTGTTTCTTGAGGGCACTGTTTAGACTCTGCAGAAGACCAAAATTGTTGACCCTTAGGCCTCACAAAAACCATGTCTTTAAGTATCCAAAGTTGCTTGGCTGAACAGAGTAGTGTTCTTCGCTTTGCCGCTGACCTTTGGGAAGGCAAGTGTAAGTGCTTCTCCAGCACAAGATGGTTTTTTTCTTGTTAGCATTAGCAATGTCTTGCTGGTGAGTCTGGAGTGGACCGAAAGGCCTGCCTGTAGCTTTGACCTGCAGGGACAGCTCTGAGCATCGCCTGCAGCACCCCAGACTTGGGATGAAAGGCAGCCTTCCATGCTGAGGGTCCTTGCGTGCCCATGTCTGGGGCATTTGTACAGCAGCTTCAGCCAGTGGATTCTCAGCACTCAGTTTACATGTAAAAATGATACAAAATTTCACATTAATCTTGTTTCATATCTAATTTTCTGCAGTGTTATTTCTTCTATTGCATATGGGGGTGGGGGGAAGTAGATGAGCCTTTCCCAATATCTGGAAAAGGTGATTTTTGTGATAGGGTTGGGAAGGTCACTGGTCTACTAATATTTATAAAAGGCGCTGAGATCTCTGGATGGAAAACAGAAAGGAAGTGCCAGGTTTTATTTTGCATCAGCCCTAAGTAGACCAAACTTACCCTGGCTCTCTTTGGACCTGTGGCCTTGGGTCAGAACAAGTTTCTCTTCTTCACCTGAAAAGCGACGCTGGTAAAGAGTGCTGTGCAGCACACATTTGTCAATGATCTCAAAGGGCAGGGCTCCCCACGATGTCATCATTTTTCATAACAGGCCTGACTCAAAAGCAGCATCTGCTCCGACAGTGAGACTTGAGGTTAGTTTTTTAGAGCTTCACTTTGATTTGGGTATGGAGTGGGTGGGTGGGGTGGGTGAATCTTTTATGAGTGAGCTGTTGCTTTTCCCTATCAGTCACGGTTGATCTGGAGGACAAATTTCAAGTAGCCTAATGCTTAGGAGCATTTGGATCCAGGGCTCTAGCTGGTAGAATAATGTAGTGCTACAACCCTCCAGTTCGGGTGAAATCTGAAAAAGGGAAGGGAGACGCTCTGTGTCTACTGCTGAACAGTAAGCCTGTATGCAAAGTCCATGGGCAAATGAATAGAGACTTTCCTAATACTTTGCTTCTATTTGGCTATGAAACATAACCCCGAGCAGCTTCCTTCTGTAACGGGCGTTTCATGTCAGGGGATTCTACGGAGTGTTTACTCCTTGCCTCCTGATGGGATGACTCAGGAGTGCTACATCTCTGCGTCATGTAGCAGTTCCAGCCAGTGTGAACCACGGGGACAGCTTCAAATCAATTGCTCTTCAAAACCTTCTCTTTCTTTGTTGCTCAAATCCTTCTGGGAATGAAACATCTTACAGTGTAAAGGAACAATGTTCAGCTTACATTAGTTCAGTGCATGGTATAAAAAGGTTTTAACATAGCTGGAACCTGGGTTGTCTGTGACTTGTACTTTTGAAACTGAAAACTAAATTAAAGTTAGACTGAATCTCTGGCATCTTGCAGAGTTATAGACATGCATGTGTAATTCATTACTGATTTGATTTCAGGGTGGTTTTAATTTACTTAGCACCGTGCGTGGTAGGCAATGATGGAGGAGCAGTTCTAGAGGTGACTGCGTTCTTGGGCCATTTCAGATGCTTTTAATGAAACCCTTGCTGCTGGCATACAGGGAGGGGGGTGCTTTTAAGATATTTCTGTGTGGATCTGGTTAGGAGACTAAATCACAGCAACTTTTACTAGCTTTTTTAAAAAAATACGCAACCAGTATGATACTTGGGGGTTTTTTCCACATTGCTTTACTACTGCCCTTGGCACTGGTTTGAAGGCACCAGTGATCTCAGTCCTGTGAACTCTTTCTGAAGCCACCCCATGCTCTGTTAATTCACTGTCATGTACTTTGGGCATACAGAACCAGCTGTCTGCATTCAATTTTCACTGCTTCTGTCCAAGAGATCCATGGGGAAATGGCCGGGGTGTGACTTTTAGCACAGACAGTTCTTGACAAACACCACACAAATTCAGGAAAGAGTAAATATATCGACAGGACCGAGGAACGGTCTTGCCGCATCTCATGTTCTTACCAGAGGGGTGAAAGGTAGGACTGTTATTGATTTCTTAAGTGCTGTCTGTTTTCTTAGTGCTGTATCTGACTACAAACAATTTTTCACTTGAGAAATTTACAGCCTAACTAACAGAAAGTGAGCAAGCGGGGATTTGTCATGAGTAGCATGGGCAATAAAATTTCTGGTGATAAAATTTGTTTGCAGGAGAGATGGTTTTGTTATGATCAAAATACTTTGAGGAAATTTCAGTAAAAAGTTTAAGTTTTCTGTGGGGAACTCTTTACAGTAAAATGTTTTGAAATCTTTCAGTTTGCATTGATCAAACATCAAATATTTTTATTTCAATACTGTTGGATTCAAAATAATGCTCAATGTAAATTGACGGAACTCTGACATTTTTCTGATCTGAAATGAAAGCAGATATCACAACTGGACTTTCTTCTGGCTGGCCAGAACTGGCCTCTGAGGTCTTTGTAACACAAGTGTGCCGTAGGGCAGCTGTGAATCTTGTGGGACAGCAGGGTTGGTCATAAGCCTTATTCTGGGGAAAAAAAGGAAGTGGCATATCATTTGTGAAGAGGGATCACCAGACCAGACCTGTCTCTCACTGATTCTGCATCCTTGCAATATTTGTATTTCTTCCAGAAGAGAGCTGTAGAAACTCTCTGGCTTGAGGAGGGTTAATTTTAATTTATGACTAGCGTGGACCGAGAGACAAGTCTCATGATCCTTCTATGAACAGGGTTAGAGGAAAGAATTGGAAAGTCATTTCTATTATCTCATCCCCTCTCCGCAACTGGGGAAAAAAATCATGTAAGATACTCTTCTCCGACCTACGGACTACCATCACTCACAAGTACGTGATTTATGCTTCTCCAGCACTTCTACAATTTATCCCTCCTAATTCACTGATCAAAATGGCTCTTTGGGAAACAGCATTAAAAGAAAAAGGACAGTCTTGAATACAGAGAAACAGTTGTTCTGAGGAAAAAACCCTCCCAATAGATCTCACTGCACCAGACATCTGTTCATCTTCTGCTGGCCTTTGGAATTTCTCTTACTGTTTTTGTTATTGATACTTGTGAGGAATTAGTCTCCACGGTGGCGAGCAGATGCTGAAGTCCCATTGTGCTGGATGCTGAACGGTGCTGAGCACCTGCATAGCAAGTAGCAGCGCTTCTTACCCTGAGGCAGCTTTGGTCTAAACAGACCACATTAAAAGTATGGGAGAAGGGAAGATCAATTGTTCCTGCTAGGAGGAGAAACTGCTCATATGAAGAAGATATTTCTCTTTGGCTGTCCTTTTTGTTTACAGCTGTATCAATCAGTTACTCCTTTCTTTTAGCCTGAAAGAAATGTGCATAGTTTGGTATTCACTGCAGCCCTAGGAAGTTCAGAGTCAGAATTAAGCCCCACAGTTGGAACTTTGCAACAGTTAGAATGAAATCTCTAGAATTTCAAGGTTTCCCAGTTTTTTTAATCCAGGTCCAGCCCTAGGAAACTGTCTTCCCAACATCCCATCATCATCTTGTGTTTCATTTGTGAAGTCATTCATAACAAAAGACAGAAGAATGAAAGGATTTCAGTGTTTCTTGCCTTTCAGATCATTCAGTTTTACTGCATAGCCTGGTAGGAGGATGGTCCAGAGTGGGAGAGGGTGAGGGAAAGAAAAATCTTTTCCCCAATAACACAGCTGTATTAACTCAATGCAGGCAGGTGGGTGTCATGCTCTGGGAAGGAATCAGAGTTCTAGCCTTTTCTTAGCACGAATCCAGCCCTTGTATTGCCTGCATGCCCAGTCACATCTCACTTGCAGAATTATCTCCTCTATCGGTATGGACCTGGTCACAAGCTGATATGGTCATAGCACAGCGTCGTTCAAATCGCCCCTCCGTTGGGATCCCACGTGCCTGCTTGTAGATGCGCTCTGGTTTTCTTCTCCATTGTGTCTGTCGCTCTCTTCTCGTTTTTAAAAATTACCTTCATTAAAACTCAGACTCCTTAATTTTTGTCCCGTCTCCACTGTGGTGTGAGACCTCGGATCTTTCAGCTGATCCAAATTTGTCTGAACCTTGACCTTTTCATTCCCTGCTGTCTACCAATTGCTTGGCATACTTTATCACGTAGATGGATCTTCAAAGGCGGAGCGCGTCTGTGCGATGCTGCCCTGTGCTTCTCCTCGGACAGTTTCAGATTAAGCAGCATTCAACTCTATAGGCTGTTCTACTGTTTTACTTAAAGTTTTCTAAAGCAGTGGACTGTCAGAACAGAAACCTTTTGAAGTCACTACTTTCTTTTGGGTGTGTTTCCAGTGTTTGGTTCTCTAAGTGGCCTTCTCTCAGCAGTGGGAACTCTGGAGGAGGGGAAGGCTCCTGCTTCTCGGTGACTACAACTTGTTTGTTTGGCAGTACTGGAATTATGTAGATATGCAATTAAATTAAAATAATCCTACATTTTGGAGGAAAGTAGATCTGAATGAAAACAGCTTGAAAAAAAGTATTTTTAGCAGAAATGCTTGTGTTTTTTCCATGGCCCCTTAGGTGTGGAGAATCAAGATGTTTCTGACAGCAATGATGTGAATGTAGGAGGGGGTGATTTTAATGTAAGAAATAGTGAATTCGGTGTGTTTCTATTACAAGGAGGTGGTTGTAGAATCTGTACTGTATCATGTCAGTGTAAGATATGCCTTACTCCCTTCGCAGGCTTTTCATCACCTGAAATAATCCTGCTCTGACCACTCTCTTTCCAGACTACCCAGCACTTGTGCTACTCCCCAGCTTTAGGAAGTATTTTTGTCCTCTTCCTTTGAAAGAACACCATGTTTCATTTCAAAAAGCAGCTCTCCACCCAGTTCTGTCATTGCATGCACGTGTGAGCTAACTGCCATTAGAATAATGGAAAAAAGTGCCTGACTGGGAATCAAGGAGCACTTGCTGTTTTCTCCTACCAGGCACTTCATCCCTAGCAAGTTTAACAACTTTTGATCCTTTCATCAGTTGCTACTTTCCTTTATTCTGGCTTAGAGCACAGCATGAAACCCTTCTCTTCTGCAGTTTGCTACTGGCCTAGTTATAACCCCTCTTTATCTTATTTTGGAAAAAAAACCCCAAACCACAACCCAGCAATGGTTGTTTTCAAAGCTTGGTAATACTTTGCATTGTTATAGCCCCCAAGAGGCCTGAGTTCAACAGCCTGGAGGCAGTCTCATGAGGAGAGATCGTGGTTCAGACTCTCACTTGGGCAGTTCAGCCTGCTGCTCCTCACACCCTCCCTGGCCTTGGGAAAAGTCTTTTGTACCCAGACAAGGCCTGGGAAGAGAGAGGGATATCCCTACTGTAATGAGCAACATAGGCTACCTCAGGGGTTCAGAACCATAAAGCTGCTTCCCAGCAGAAGCTGCCTTGTGTTTGGGGTGGTCAGCAGCTGACGGTGCTGTGCTTTGGGATACTTGCCATATGCAGGGCAAAGCCCTGTGCAAGAGAAGCCCCTGGACCTAGACTGCTTCATCTAAAGAAAAATGCTTTTGCACCTCTGACTGGACCTGGGCTAAAATCCCAGAAATGCTGAAACACTGGAGTAACACTCCCATTAGAGATACCATGAGAAAGCCTGCGTGGTGCAAGGGTTCCTTCGTGAATGAAGCCAGAGAAGCATCTGTGCTCTTTCTGCAATAAGACCACCCACTGCATGTGTCAATAAACCTGACCAGCAAGCGGTTAGAGGTGATAACCTGACCTGGTTACTGCTACCTCTTGGTAAGATGCGCAGTAAGAGGATTCAGCTGCCACCTGGTTCAGTAAAAATGAAGGCCAGGATGAGACCTGAGAAGACTGATGAGAGAACTGGAGTTAATGATGGAGTAGCTGGGGTTATTATTAAACTGAGAGAGAGATTGCCTCTCTTGACTGAATCCAAAAGGCTGATGCAAATTGCAGCACTGCTTCCATGCAGATCTTCTACTTCATTCAGCAGAAACTTGCAAATGCTTTCTCTCATGTCTGGGTTGCAGCCTCTCCTGGCCCAGCAAACCCTGCTTGTTGTTTATGCCAAAGTCTGGCCTAAAACACCTTGCTGAAGCAGAGGAAAGGAAAAGAAAGGGGTGGGGGAACCAACAAAATACCAACCAAATAACACCCCACAACACATCTGACTTGATATTAGGATTTTGGAGAAAGAGGACTCATGTCCCTCAGTTCGGACATGGGTCTTGTTCTGCCTTTAGAGTAAGCAGTATGAAATCATGGAAGAAGGCTTAGCCATCCTGTACAAACCTTCTCCTATGGACTCAATCCATAATAATTCTCTCCTCTCTAGAGTATTGCTAGCCCAACAGGTTAGCTGACTTAAAACTGGAAGAAATCAAGGATGATGTCTTTACTCAAAGTAAATAGCTCTTTTTCTGGCAATGATTGGTGCTACAAAGAGCACTGTCTGGAATACAGGTGAAAGGAACCCTGAGGATGGTTTCCTGTCCTCCACGTAAGTTAGAGCAATGCGTTTTGGAGGTGGTTTTGCCCTTAAAAAACTATCGGTTCCAGAGATCGCTTCCAAGGGCAAATCATTCCACTTGCACTATTGTTACATTAAAAAAAAAGGAAGTGATCTAGAGTTTAATCTACATTTTCCTTGCTGTAGTTTGTATAAGGATGTAAACAATTGCACCTAAAAACAAGTCAGTCCCAACTAGAAGTATATAAAACATTGTCATTTTTATGTTTCCAAGCCCTGGATCATGGGCCAAACTCCCTTACATAGGTGATTTACAGATAAAATAAAATCCTACGAGAATAGAATTAATCACATAATGATGTAGAGAGGCAGTTGCTCATTGTATCGGTGTTGAAAAGCTGTGTTCTGTTTGGTTAGCAGGAAAGGCTGCTGATGCTTTTATGAGTCACTAAGTACTGCTGCGTTTAACAAATTGCTCTGCTTTTGCAAGGAGATGATGCAGTAGCTTTTCTTTAAGCAAGTAGCTCAGATATACCCAGTGGAGTTGGAATTTATGGACATGGCTTGCCAGACTGGGGTTTTGGATCCCAAACCTGCAAATGTGCAACCGTTTAATGAATTAACCTGTATTTATGCTTAAGTTAACCAATTTCCACAAGGGATCAGTGTGAAGAGCTTAACTCTGATTTTATAACAACTCCCTTCTGTCTAATCCACTTATTAAGGGGGACATGTGTGAACTCTGGGAATAAATATCCTCAAGCTTTTTTGCTCTCCAGAATACGAATACCCCTTTATGATATACTGAGTTGTATAATTCAGTTAACAGAGGCAATTTGTGAATCACATAACTAACATGCAGCTACAATGAACTAGTGTTTATTTAATGAGTAAGTGCTTCATTTCTGGTTAAAAAAAAAAAAAAATCTGGTTTGAAAAAATGAAAAGTCAAGAAGATAAAAGATCAAAATCATCCAATGGACAGAAAGCTCAGCCAACCCCCACAGAACATGACTTAACTCTCCGTCCTAGAGACATGTGGTAACTGCTTCTGAATTAAAAACAAAACACAAAGAAAAACCAAACCAACAACAACCTTACTAGTTAGAAAATATCCTATTGAAGATTCCATCTCCATCTTGAGCAATTATAGAGAGGAGGATTAGGCCAGGGTCAACAACAAAGGGGTAAGTAATTAGCTGCAGTTCGGTTTTACTCAAGGATAAAATGAGCCTTTGTTTGCTGCTGTTATTCCCGTGGTACAGTGCCATTACTTTAGAAAGAGAAACATTATGGATACTGGTAAAATTTAGCTTTGACAGAATTTAAGTTTGGGGCATATCTAGACTCATTCCATGGTACTTTTACTGCTCTTCAGCACAAGCTTATTTCTTAGCAAGGCAGAGGAGTGTTCTTATCACCATGAAGATTTTATTGTTATTTTTTTATTTAAACTTTTCTGTCTGCTCCAAGCAGGGGAAAAAAAAAAAAAAAAACACACAACACCTTATAAGGAGTTCAGGGAATTAATTTGTCTTTTTGGACAAGACTCCAGTCTGCCAAAAGGTTTTACGGAGACTGACCTGCCTTTATTTTGAAGAAATATTTGTTGTCTAATGCCCAGCATGATTTCTCCCAGGAGAGCTGAGTAGGTCTATTTGCTGGCTAATATTTTGCTCCTTTTGACTGAACACAGTTGTGTTCTGTTTATGACTTGTCCCTAGAGACTCCAGTGAATGCAGGAAAATGTCACGGGACATGAACTCACTGGGACATTTTTAAAAACTAACAGGGAGAAAAACAACAACTGCCACCATCAAATAAACAGATGAAAACAGAAAGGGTGGAACTCATTCAAGATCTGGTGAGGTCCTTGGAAAAGAGGTGCTTTCAAGCTGCTTTTCATGTCGACAAGATGTTAAGACACTTCATGTTGCTGAAGGACCAGGTTAAACGCACATTTCACAAGCCTCATTGGATAAACGTATCCGGACAGTAGCAACAGAGGGAACCCACTTTAGCCTTTGTGTCCAAGCAGGGGAGCTTTTATTAATTTAGCAGTGAATGGTTCTGTGTGCTGACAGAAGTTGACATTCTGTCCCCAGCTTAGTACAGCTCCGTTTGGCCCTTTTCCCTAGCACGATTGGTTTGCTGAATGAAGGCCACATGTGACCCCTTGCTGCCCTTGAGAGGCTGCTGCTACCGTATCCGCTCAGCGCGGCACACGCTGCGTTTGCCTTGAGAACAGCTCTGCAGTGCTTACTGCTGCATCTCCTTGATTGCATGTCAGGGCTCAGCCAGCACAGTGAGGAAGGGAGGGATGCAGTACAGTAGCACGAGCTCTTAGCTTGTGCCCAGGATCCAGACATACAGTGGTATTCAAGTGGAAAATACATTGCATCCCCTGGGCTTCAGCTGGCTCAGCCAAGCGTCCCTTCGGCAGAAAGACCACAGGCTTGCTGTTCGGCGGCAATGGGAATGTGAAACGTGTATCTGAGCACCAGTTTGAAGTGGGGTTGGATCCAGAGAATGCCATTACTCAGGAAAAGAGAGAATTGGATGAGGAAGCTGAGTGCGTTGGTTTCCAGGGTTTTAAAGTTAGTAGGGGCTGTAAGATCAGCTTGTTTAACAGCAAGTCACCCAGATTTTCTATATTAAACTCAAAGGCTTTAGTTAGACTTTTAAAACGTTTCCAAAGATGCTGATGCCCAAATCAAGCAGGGTCTATCAGAAAAATTTCTCAGGCATCCTCTCTTTTGCATCTTTCATTTCTTTCTGGCCAGAGGAGGTCTTGAAGTACAGTCAAGTTTATCTTCAGCTACCCTTGAGGTCTGCAGAAGCTGAGGTGATGGCTGCATGTCCTTGCTTTCTGCCTTTGTGGCGCATTGTCCCGAGTTTGGCTGGGATAGAGTTACTTTTCACAAGAAGCTGGGAGGGGGCACAGCCAGGACAGCTGACCCGAACTAAAGGGCTGTTCGATACCGTATGCTGTCACGCTCAGTATATAACTGGGAGAGCTGGCTGGGGTGGAGGAGGGATCACAGCTCCAGAACGGGCTGAGCCTTGGGTTCTGGGTGGTGAGCAATTGCATTTTCATTCACTCACTTTATACGTTCTTTTATTATTATTATTGTTACTTTTTTCTCTTCTTGAGTTGTCATATTAAACTGTGCTTACCTCAACTCACAAAGTTTTACCTTTTTCTTCCCATTTTCCTCCCTATCCCACTGGAGCGGGGAGAAGTGAGTGAGCAGATGTGTGTGCTTAGTTGCTGGCTGGGCTTAAACCACGACACATAAAACGTTATTCTTTGTCTGAACAATTTCTACCCTGACGCAGAAAGACAACGCATAAGAGCAAAGAGCAGGAATTTAAGATGCTTTTTCCTCTGGAATAGCTCCTTATTATGATGACCCTGGCTTGGGGCAGGAGGAAGGCTGTTCTCAGCTGAAGTTAGAGGCACTTATTTTACGTGGGTCAACAGCTCTTCAAATATTTGTAAGTCCACATCAAATTCCTGGACTAGCATAACCACTGTAGTGATAACAACAGAGCAGTAACAATATACACACATCATAATTAGTCACTGATAAATATAGTCAGAACCCAAATCTTTCCAAAAGCTGTTGGTTTTGAAGACATCAGTGTATTGTGATGAGCTTTGGTGCATGTGGATAAGGCTAGTCTCAACTCCCAGAGGAGAGACTGACAGCCTGGAGACAGGAACACAGTAAGACCGTGATGTGGACAGACAATAACTACCACCACCCCCCCTTCCTCTACAGCCAAACATTCAAGTGTCCCACGTATTAGGGAGAAACAGTTCTGGCCCCTTCAAACTGTGCTCTGCTTGATGTCCCACCCCCTCTAATGTCTGGAGGATGATCACCACAGTGATGAGACTTGAAGTGTCGATGACCAAGATTAACTGAGTCCTTGGCACTCCCGCTGCAGCTCCACTTTCAGAGCTGGCATTCAGCTGCCAGGTACTTGCTCTGAGCACCCAGAGGTGACAGAGTGACTGACACTTGCTACAATTCATTACTATGGGCGCCTGTTTCCACAGTCCTACTCTCAACCTGTCCTGTGGGTGAGTGCATGTGCTGGAGTGTTGACTCTTGCAGCCCATCAGCCTAGACCACAGTAATTGCAATAATTAATTATTTCTGCTCCAATTGGGTTTCATAGGCCATGCCAGCTAGGCATAATTGATAAATTGCGTCTTTTATGCAGTATTGATCTAGGCTGGGAGAAAATACAGCCTTAAACCAAGCAAATAAAACAGCTGCTTAAGATTGCCAGGTTTGCTGCTTGAACCTTGATGTCAAGTGATCTGTGCTCCAGATGTATCAGCATGAGCAACGTGGGCTAAATAGCAAGGATTAGTTCTGTGGGAACTGGAGCTGCACTCTGATTTCAGGAAGAAATCTGCTTCTTTAGATAGCTTTGGCTTTTCTACTCAAATTATACTGGGGATTTTTTGGTCCTAAAGCTGGCAGAGGACTTGAGAAGGGAACTGACTCCCAAATTAGTGTTTTTATTGCATATATTTCAGCTCATCTCTTCACACTCTGGATGCTGAAAGATCCACATCTTTTGTTTTCAGCAGATATTAAAAGGTTTAAAACAGCGTGTGGGGAAGGGTGCCACAGTGGGTTAAGGCAGCTTTTGGGGAGAGTTAGTGAACGAGGTCAGGAACTGGGGTGTCTGGAAGGTGCTGGGTGACAGGCAGAAAGCATGGAGCATGCAGGGGGTTCAGGCAAGCGGATGAGATGAGGTTATGGGCAATTTCAGACTATTTGCCTACGAGGCTGTGTCTGCTCTTTTCTGTAAGCTGTGAGGAGGAGAATGCATTCTCCCATTTCTGATAGCAGAAGTCATGTGTGCTTTGGCTTCACTAATCATCAGTCATGTCTAAAATTCATCCCTGTGCTGGCCAGCTGTCCCCCAGGTGAGGCTCGTTCATGCGTTCATGCTGCCTTTTTTTTCTCGGTACGTGCCAACCCTTCCCATAAGTGAGCTCTTGGGTCTCCTGATAAGCTTCTCTGGGCTGAGCTCTGAGGGTGGGACTGTGCCTACACTTTCATTTAGGACTCACAACTCCCTTTCTTCTCCTCAGTGATTTTTCTCTTTGCTCACTGCATCTACCAGCCAGAGAGCAGCTGTTTCTGTCTGCAGACAGAGCTCTGAGGTCCAGGCAGAGTAGGAGTCTGACGGGCTCTGTCACTGCCAAACTGTGTTTCTGGGCCCTGACTGGCAGCTCCTTGGAAGGTCAAACTTCCCTATCGGAGCTTGCTAGGAGACTTTCTGCCTTGAGGAATCTTCAGAAGAGGAGGGATTTCCCCAAAAGCTCTAAATAGCCAGAGGGCCTGGGTTGTGTTTGGTTTTGCTCAGACCAGGGCTGTCAGTTTCTCCCACTATTAGTCTTCTGAAAACCAAACAGAAAGGGAAGAAAACCTAAAATGTTTTCTACCTGGATACCAAAAGAAACAAGTAAAAGCCTCTGCACCACTGCTTGCCATGCCATGGCATGGACTCTTTTACCCTGGGTGCTGTGCAGACGTGGGCTGTCTCCCTTCTGGGCCATGGCTTGGCCTGACTGTGTTTGAGGACAGGTGAAAATTTCAAATCCCCTTGATTACGCCTAAAACATAAGCATGGATTTCAGACTTTTGGGGAACGCACAGTTAGCGTGAGAAGACCGCTGGAGGACAAGCCTTACCGCAAAAATGTCTTTTCTGCTCATGAATTAACCTGTCCAGCATGCTCGTGCACAGGCGTGCAGAGAGCAAACCCCTTCCCGAGGCCTCTGCTCTCCCCTCTAGCACGAGGACGTGCTGGGATGGAGCCCCTGGGAACGGGGGCGCCCACCGCCCCGCTGGTGGGAGCACAGTGATTGTCACTGCAGGGTGACAGCTTTTCTCCACGGCTTTTGGTTTTAAATATCTGTTTCCAAGCACCTTGCTTTATTCAGACAGACTTTCTTTGTCAGACTGGCTGGGCAAAGAAGAGCGTCTCAAAATTAGTCTGCTTCATGGAAAATTTCCCTTTGCTTTTTTTAATTAAGAAGGTGGTGGAGTTTACTAGCATTTTCCCTTTCACTGAAATCTCTGAATCACATTCCAGTTCCTCGTGTTTCACTCTCTGTAATCTTTTTGAGTGATTCTGGTTTCATCTTTGAAGTCATTTACTGAGCTTCTTTATCAAAAAGGCAATCAGACATGTTTCTTACAAGATGCCCTGAGACCTGCCACACAGACCTGAATGTTCCCTTCCATAGGTGGGCTCAGGCACAGAGGCACATCTCCATGGCTAAACAGGTCACTATGCATTAACGAGCCACAGTAAATCACTCTTTGCATAATCTTAACTCATAGCAAGTGCAAGGTAGGCATGTTAATGTAAACATAACGAAGGGACGTAACCTGGAGCATCTGCCACCAGCTGAGAACATGCAAACTCAATTACTGTAGTGCGGTGAATTGCCAAGCCACAATAATTCAGTCGTGAATCTACATCCCTAGGTTAATTTGGTGTGACTTTCGCATCTAGACTCCAGCCTTTACATATATTACAGAGGCTGATTCCTTGTTGTTCTGCACTTGTACTGTCATTTATAGCAAAACAGAGTGCAAAGTGGGTGTACAGTGTTACAAAGGCATAAACATTTTTCCTGATGTCTTTGCTTTTAGCCAGCCTACTCATTAGATTTAGATTCTGTAGCCCATTTCCAAACTCACCAGTTTTGTTTTGGGTCAAACCCTTTCATTCTGTATCATCATCTGTACTATTCCCTGCTGACGAGTGCAGCCCACGGCCCATAGGGAGGTAGAAGCAGTAGTTCAGCTCTTTAAAAGCCATTCCATGTGTCACTGAATCATCTCATGCAATGGATTTAATCCGGGCCAGACATGGGCACATAAGTGTGGTTCTGACCTACTAGCCAGAGCACGTGACACCATATTTATGTTGGCTTCAGACCAGGCCTTGGCTGTCTCCTGCTGTGAGCAAAGTCATTCTCATGCCACTACACTGCAAGTCTCTTAAAGCAGCTGTTTTGCGATCTTGCTGGTTTTTTCTAGCAAGCTAGAAAAATTATGCCTGATCAAAGTCACTTTTATTTTTGACTAAAGCTGTCCCAAGGGGGGGCAGGTATTCTGAAAGAGATGTTCAGGCATATTTGTTTAGACTGACACTGACTGTCCATTTCTTCACACAGCCAAGCTCTCACGTCATAACCTGTCTCATTCCATCATATTTTCAGCTCCTGGGTTTTCCTCTGGCCCTGTACATTTTCCAGCTTATGGTTTGACAGACCTCTTTGAACTCACGCTCATGAGAACTGCACAGAGATTCTCTTTGTTGCTGTTTGCTCCTGTGTTGTTGTTATTTGGAGACAAGATTAAATTTCTTGCTAATGTTGATTTGGGGTTTTCTTGCTTTTTCCAGTGGTCTGAGAAGAAAATCGGCTTTATGTCTGCATTATTAAAGAGATATTAACAATGGCTATTATGAAATGTTTGATGCAGTTACAAAGCCTGAAGTTACGATCTGATTTTCTCCCAAGTGAGGTTTGTAGCCCTTTACATCTGGTCTACACGCAATGGAAAGGGGTTTATGTAGTGGTCAAACCACAGATGAATACAGATAGGAAGCAGAGATCTCCGTGAGGACACTTGTCTTCTACATATTATTTTTTTTCCCCACATGAAGTAGTCGCTATTAAAAGCCCACAATATCAGCCTCTGATTTTGGTTCAGTGATGCTGAAGTCTACTCTGTTTATGAGCAGAAAGAAACAGTGCAGAATTTCGTGTTGAACAGGACATCTGTGTGTGCCAGGTTCATGAAGGTGTTGTCTGCTGGTGAGGATTAAGGCCCTGACTATGCCTCGGTTGTCTTCTGCCTCTGTCCGTGTTACATGCAATATGTCCCACAGGACGAAGGATCTGGATAGTGCCTGCATCCTCTGGCTGTGCTGAGGTCACGGGTTTATATGACTCCCTGGCCTCTGCCTCTGCTTATTTTGAAAAGCAGTGTGACTTGCTGTGGTCAGGAATCTGTCGTACCTTAAAATAATCCCTGTCTCACCTCTCTCTGTGGGACAGGATCCAGGTGAAAAGGTGATGTGGCACCTGTCCCCAGCCCCAGCTGAGCTGGGGGTGTGACACTGGCCCGAAAGGGGCTAAAGGCAGCGTTCCAGTGGCCGGGCAGCGCAGCCCCGCTGGGGCATGCTGAGGAGAACCTAAAGCAAGGAGGATGCTGGTGAAAGGGGTGCGTGTGAAGTGATGAAGGGGAGGGGGCAGAAGGCTTGTGGTGTGGGCACAGGGCTTGCTGAAGTGGGAAACCAGCACATTGCAGAAGAGTCATGGCTTCATTGCTACCTCTCAGCACTGACGTGGGTTGGGCAGGAGGCAGGCAGACCCCTGCCCTCTTGGGCTTCTCGCAGAGATTATGAATCTCTCACATCGGAGACAGGGCAGTGGGCCTGAGAGGCTGATTTACCTCGTCTGTTCTATGTTGAGGAGACTCTCCAGTGAAGTGATAGCAGCTGAATTCCACAATCACCCTGTAGAGCCCATTTTAATCAGCTTTCTGTGTATTTGTGGCTTCTGTTTTGCTTTACTTTTATAAAACTTGCTGCTAATGTACAACATGTTATATACCTGTTGCATGTTTACAAACTCCCCTAGCAGTGTGTTAATATCTCTGTGGCGGCTTGGTTAAAAACAGGAGTGATGTCTTCTAACGTAGAGCAAGCACAGAACATTTGTGCTGTTTGCTCGCTTCTATTCGGTAAGTCTGGCATAAAATCCTGCAGCTGAGATTTAAGTGATGTAATCTTTACAGTCTCATCAAAGCTATGGATACAGTTGATTGCATGCAGCAGGGAAGCAATGCTAAGCTTGGTTAAATGTGCTCACTTGTTTTCATTATCCCATTTTTTTTCAAGGGCCCAGCATGGCAGCTTGAGAATGTAGAAATTTTTTCTTCATTTAAAGGGCCTGGGTTTTACTTTGCTTCTTAAGTCTCTTTAAATGCATTTCTAGGTCTGTTAATTATTCATTATACCCTAATTATATTTAGTCCACCATCATCACTCTTTCTTTGGCAAAGAAAGTTGTTATTTATGAGTCAAAAGCTATTTATGAAGCAGACAGTCTGGTATCATCAGAAAGACAGGAGTTGGGGAAGCAGTTTTAATTATTAAGCTTTGATTAAAGAGAGTGAGTTAATTTAACAAGTGCAACTGGTTTCCTTGGGTTTTTTTGTTTGGTTTTTTTTTTTCTTCTAGATGTGCAGAAAAAAGCATATCCATTAATCTGTCAGGCCTGACCTGAAACTGTAGGACTTGCTTAAATGCCCCAAGAGATGGAAAGATCAGTTCTGGTTTATTTCTTCTGAATGGTATGAACAGTGCTTGCTGGGGTTGTTTTGTAGTCCATAGGCTCAGAAATAAAATTTTGTTGTAAGGGATAACCTCATAGAAGCTGGCCTTTTATCCTGACAGGCTGGGGCTAGACACTCTAAAAACAAGCTGGTGTGTGTCCTGTTGTTTCATCTTGGAATATCATTTATTTTGTTGCGTTAGGGTAGGGGGGTGTCGTTTGAGCACCTAATTTTCCATCAGTCATGGTGGCATTGAGTTGGATCACACAGTAAGGAGCATTAAGCATCAGTTGAACTTAGTGGCTTTGGAGATTCTGGTTACTGTATAAGCTCAAGGCTTCAGGGCAGGGATTATATTTCTGTTCTTTGTTGAAAAACTGAGTAGACCAAGACCTTTGGTTGATGCCAGGGATCCAAAATGCCATTAAACTGAAATTTTGGGTTGTTAGTTCTTGGAGATAGTTTTCTATCCTAGTAGTAGGAAGGATTTTTTTTTTTTCCCCTTTTTTCCTTTTTCTTCTTTTTTTGTATAAAGAAAATAATCTTGGAGAAAACTATCCACGAACCCCAACTGCGGCAGCCTAAGCTGAGGTTTTACTGTCATGCTGACTAACGGCTGAGGTTCACATCCATCTCTTGGACTAGTTCTTGCATAAATACCAAACATTTCAGCAGATAGCTTGAGGAAACAATGCAACAGTAAGCACAACAAAAATGTAAATATTCCTAAATGAAATAATGAAGTTTTCCAGCATAAAAGTCAAGTGAAACGCTGAAGGAAGAAAAGCTCCATGTGATTAGTTACATAACCTTGGCATAAGCCGCCACACAGGGCGCCGCTGCAGTGTGCTCTCTGCACTGCCAGCCCCATGCAGTGCCTTCACCAAAACTGCCTGTGCAAGACCAAGTGATACAGGTGGACACCTGAAATACTTGCACGGATGTGAATTCTTGTGTTAGGTGTGCTTAGCCAAGTGAAGTCCATAATGACTTTTTGGGGGCATATTAACTTCTGCATAAAATACAGCGTTAAAAATATTGTACTTATCATACAAATTGTCTGCAGCACCATAGTGGTCTGACAGCTTCTATTTATTTTCTCCATGCAGAAAGATCGTGAGTTTGTAGATTCCACACACCTGTTAATTGTTGCCAACCAAACTCATACAGGTTGGTGCTTATGTTTGACTCATATATATTTGTTTCCCTCAACTTTTACAGCTTAGGTAGACAAAGAGTGTCCCAGTGAGAGCAGCCTGTACTGCTGGACCAGATGTGAATGAGTAGTGCCAAAAAGTAAATACGGGCAGCTGTTGTGATGTCAGAAGTACCAGCATGGCTGCTTTTGGCTAGGTACTTATCTGTTTTTCATCCCTTCCTCCTCCAAATCCTCCCCAGTCTGCTTCTGTCTAGAAGAGAAGAGAGATGGAGAAATTTAAGAACATTCTTTTTTCTGTCTGTATCTTTTTGCACTCTTTCCCATGTCTGATTCTCCGAGTTTCAGTCTAGACAAAAGATAGAATTCTTAAGGCAAAGGGAGAAAAAGAAGAAATTCAACTAATCTGAAAAACAAGTCAGAAAAAATACAGGATCTCACCTGAAGGCCATCTTTTGCTGTTACGTGTTTGTACGATGTACAGCATGACCCTAGGTCCCTGGGGTCTAACCCCTTACAGCTAAACACCATTATTGCTGCTTCTCGTAAAAAGAATGAAATAAGCATATAACATCAGGGTAGCTTGTGCAAGTCTCTATTTAATTACAGCGCTGCATGAGGACATTTGTTGGTGTCACATGGACGTGTGATGGGTGTTATACATTCTTGACTCTTCAGGGAGTCATGTTTTCACTGGAGATTTTCACCACAGAGGTAGTGGCTTTTTTTTCCTGTTTTCCTTTTTATTTCGGCAGGATTTAATAAGCTGGTTAGACCTACTGTAACTAGTTTACTCTTCAGTCAGGAAGATAAACTGTAGTGGGAGCAAGCAGGCAAGCGCCAAATAACAGTGCAGGCAGAATTCACTAGCTTTTTAATTAAAACCTGTTCAGGGGTGCAGAGAGCCACATGGGCTTCAGCAAACTGTGAATCACAGGGAAGAAAAGCAGGAACAGGAAGGCTCAATAAGCAGAACTGAAGCTTCAATTACAAATAATTAATCAGAAAATAGGGACTATAGCAAGGGTCTTAAGTTCTTCAGAAATGAAGAAATGAAATCTTCTCACTAATATGTTTTAAAAACATATCAGTACCCTTACCGTCATCAGCATGTCCCACCGGCTGAAGTCCTTGGGAAAGCAGTATTTTTTCCAGAGTGGAAGTAACAGTGAGGACTGTATTTGCCAGACTCAGATCTGTGGACAAGAGGCGTCAGAATCCTGTATGATGCAGCTGACTTCTCATAATTTTCAGAAGTTTCTACAAACACCTTCCATCATAACTATGGGCTGGTTGTCAGTCATTGTGCCAGGTGCTACACAAACAGATTGCAAAGACTGTCCTTGCTCTTGACATTAGTTTATTCTTTGTAAAGCCAGAGGTGATGATATATTTTGGTCATCTCTCGAAAAGAGTTATGAAAGCTTGATTCATGGGTGGAAAGCACTTTAGTTTGTTGTCTTTAAGTATAGATGTTTTATGGGAAAGGAAAACCTGCTGCAGAGGACATGAACAGACATGGCATTACTGCCTCTCCAAGGGCAGTGAGGCTATAGATATTCCCACAAAATACCTTTGAGTCTGGAGGGTTAGGAATGAGTGGCTTAAAATGTCATTGGGATGAATGACGGGCTGCTGGTAATTTCTCCCAACAAATACTTAATCTCTAGGAAATGACACCTGGGTTGTTTTTTTTTTTTCCGAGTTAGCAAGCATATGAAGGACAGAGGCCCCTTTTCAGCATCTTTTTTCTTCCAAGATGTTTTGGAAGAGTTTTTCATCTAGTAGTTTAAGTGAGTTGAGCTGTAAAGTTCTGCATCTGAATTCAGAAACAAAATTTTTAAACAAGGTACACAGCATTGAAGATGGTGATTTTGTCCTGGGTTAACACTGAACACAAAATTATAGCCCAAAGTTAAGACATTATTCACATTCTGCTTATGTTGAGGGCTCATACCAGAATTTAGTGCAGGGCAAATATCACCTATGGCATCTTCCAAATGCTTTAAAGCTTTTTTTGTCTATATGCATATTGTTTTCTATTTTGAATCACAAAGCCAAAAGGTACCATTTGACTTAGTGAATTAACAGCTCCCCACCCGTTGGTTCACTAAGTCAAATGGTACCTCTCTGCTCTGCAATTATAAATGTTAGAAAACTGAGCTGTAGCTGGTTACTATTTTTCCACCAACAAAACTAGTGACTTTACATTATTCTTTGAATCTTTTAAGTAATACCAGTCTGAGTTGATTCCTGTCACTGAGTGAACTTGCTTTGTTAAAATTAGAGAAAAAAAAAAAAAAAACACCAGATCAGATAACGTGTACCTGAGATCTCTTGAGTTAGTGTTTCCAATTTTCTGATTAAAAAAGGATTGGCAAGTTTCCTGTGCTTCTGTAAGAAATGCTTTTTCCCTCGCCTATAATCCTGTTAACACACAAAATACAAAGCTTCCCTCACTGTGCATTACAATGCTGAGATAGAAGAGTGACTGGCCCCATCTTACATGTTCATAACGTTTTGTTCTGACAGCATCATGTAACACCTGGTTCACGTAGGTCAACAAAATGTTGCTCTGATGACCGTGTACTCTCCTATTAGTTTATACATAGGACCTATTTCTGCTGAGGGTATGTGCTAAAATCCTTCACTAAGCTGGGACACAATTAGGCATCTGTAGGATCATTCTTTACCTAAATTTATAGCTGTGAACAGACCTCGAAGAGCCATGTTCAAATGTCATACAAACCATAACACTGGTTATTGGCCTCTTCCAGGAATACAAGGTTTTGAATGGAAACCCTTGGATCAAGGTGGGACTTCTGTTTCAATTCAGAAAACAGCTGAGAGCATGTGTTGGAACTGCTTGACATAATCTCTTCTTAATACACAGCTGGAACACATTCTACCAGCACAGTCCATCCCACTGGAAAATGCTTTGTTAGCAACATAGGAAAGCCAGAGAATAAAAGAAACCCCTCTTGGCAGCAGTGTTCTTCTATTCTGAAGCAGAAACTATGTGACTCTTCCACGAACTGCATAGAGAGAAAAGGGATTATATTGCTCTCTGGATTGTGTTTTAACATCTTTAGAAAACAGCAGGTAACTAGAACTTTGGGAGCCTGCCTCTGCATTATGGCTATTGTAATCATCTAGTTCTCCAGATCCTACATTAATTTCTAGCCAGACCTATTTCCATGTCATTTTATTCATCTTACTATGTTTTATTTACAGACATATTACAAAATATATTGTGAACTGAGTACAATTAGTAAATACAGTGTGGATTTGGCAATGCCAGAGTCAGCGTGGTGAAATTATGCTGTTGTGGGTTTTCAATTGTTTAAATCCGTGAAAGATAGATATCAGAGGGTAAGGGATGCTGGAAACATCCAGACCTTTCCAGAGTCCAACTTGGACACGGGTGCAGGTCCAGCTAGGGACCTTCTTGGGCTTTTATTCTGTCTTTTTTCAAAACACACAGTTTTATCTCATTTACTGTTAATTTAAATTAGGCACGATGTTATTCTGTACTCTCTCTATTGAGAGACATAGGCAAATCATATCTGAGGTGGTCCTTGGCTTCATGGCACCCTGAAGTTAGGTGAGAACTGGACCTAACTTAGCTGACTTGTTCAAGTTCACATCTGAGGCAGAGGTGGCTGCAGACGCCTCACCTGGCACACTGTCTTCATGTTTCTACATTTACCACACTAACACTCCTCACCTAGTTTTGTAACTTCTTGTAAGAGACTGGAGATGAAATGCTGGTGGGCAAAAATTGCTGCTGGGCTGGCTGATGATAGATGATAGTTGGTGTCCTGTTTGATCTGAATGTATACCATGCAATACAAGGTATCAGTTCTTTAGTTTCCCTCCATCTGTTTTCTGGCTTGGCCTTCTGTTCAATTCATCCTATTTATTCATATTTACACTGGTGTAGTGGTCCCACATGAGACTTATGCTCCCCTTCTTCCTTCTGCCTGTTGCTTGGAGGCCCATGTTTTTGCAGGGGTTGGATCTGTAGGTGGCAGAACCTTCTCAGCCCACTTGGGGACCTCTTAAAGTTTTTTCTCAAGGCTTCAGCAGTTTAATACTGGGTAAGTCAGCTCAAGGTGAAGGCAAAGCTATTGCATGGAGTTTCCGCAAGCTCTGTCTGGCTCCTATTGCAAAGCGGAAAAGATGGTCTTGTCTTTGGTGAGAATTGTATCAATGACGTAACACGCAAGCCAGTAGCGGCAGTGACCTATCGCTACCTTCACATGGCTCTGCAACTGTCTGTGTTTAATGCACTCAAGGTTTGATGGCCACGGGCAAGAATCAAGTGTGTCTTGATTTTTGCTTCCACTTTAAACACAGTGTGAGGGTAGCTCTGAAAAGTGCCCTTGGGATTGATGTCCCGCAGTCTGAAGGTCACCTCGAGGGATGAAAGAACCCCCCACATGAAGGTCCTTGTTCCATCCCCACCAAGAGGTGCATGGGCATGGCACTGCTGTAACACTGTAGGCCTCATGCCCAGTACAAGAGCTCGAAACCTCTCCATGGCTGCCCATTTGTGTGCGTGAATGGCATTGGTTTCTTTTCTCATTCTTAAAAATGTGGTTGCTGTTTTTACTTTTAACAGTGGAGGATCTTCATGAAAGCTTTGCGAAATTCGATGTTGAAGGTGGTGTAAATAATTGGGTTGACAGCACTGTTGACATATCCAAGCCACGTAAAGGCGCTGTACATTGCTGGGGGGATGTTGCAATCGCAGTGCATGTTCAGGATGTGAGTGATGAAGAATGGGAGCCAGCAGATGATGAAAACACCTGGAGGGAAAGGAAAGAGACAGGCTTTGATTGCTGAAAGCTGGACAAAACTTGAGACTATGAGAACAGGAAGGTTCTTTTGGGTATAAAGGAAAACTCTTTCCTTGAGGAATAAGCCTTCTGTTTGTCTGTTAAGTTTCATAGTCTATATTCTGAGTATCCCGGTACTAAAGAACTTCTTTGCTGATGTAATTAGACAGGTTACATAAAAAAATCTGGCCTTCAGAGGTGCCAGTTTCTTGCTGAGCTATGCTGCCTTTGGGTTCTAGAAAGCCCATGAGCTCTCTTGCCCCTGCACCCAGCTGTCTTTTGGCAGTCCAAACACCCCACAGATGGATAGGTTTCCGAGCCTTTTGTATAGCACTGTGTGAACTGTTCCTAGCCAGGAAGGAGGTAGCCTTCCTATTGGCAGCCTCTTGCCTATGTATCCTCTAATGTATTGAGCGCAATTATTTCTGTGGAGGCCTGG
The DNA here is from genome assembly GCF_047716275.1 of Strix uralensis. Taxonomy (NCBI): domain Eukaryota; kingdom Metazoa; phylum Chordata; class Aves; order Strigiformes; family Strigidae; genus Strix; species Strix uralensis. Next base: position 1,630,348 of record NC_133997.1, on the reverse strand, counting down.
AAAAAACAGTCTACGCTAGACTACCCTAATCCTGGGTAACTATTGGTTTTCTGCAGAAACACAAGAGGAAGCCAATACACACTCTCACCGAGAACAATGGCTAGCATCTGAGTGGCTTTCTTTTCCTTCTGTTGTGACAGTTTCCTCCTGCTCACAGTCTTGAGAGAGGTCCTTGTCTTGCCATTGGGCATAGACTGGATCTCAAAGACCTTGGCTGTGTGGGGTGTTTCTTTGGCATGTCCATTCTTCTCTACTTTTCCAGGGCTGTCCAAAGGTGCCTGCAGGGTCGAGTTGGTGCCCTGATTAGAAGCAACTGGCACAACCAGCTGATGGTTACATGGTGCCGCAGGTTTGATGGTGGTTTTCTCAGGGGGACTGGTACTGGACACCATCTCCATTTCCATCTCTTCTATGTGACTCTCCGCCTCCTGGACAAGAATCAAATGTCCACAACATAAAGACAGATAAATATACAGAGAGGAACAATGAACATTCCTTACAGAGGGAAGCTGGATGATGTTGAAGAACAATCAATCCCTCTTCTCCCTCCCTACATTTTTGGTAGATGCTTGGAGAAAGGGCTGTAGAGTGTTTATGGGTAAGAATACTTTTGGGTAGATGGGATCGATAGAACTGCAGTGAATGACTCTCCTTTATTGCACAAAGAGGCTAAGAAATGGGAGAGACACTGTCTCCACTCCCCATAGATTTTATTTAGGTTTTCAGAATATAAATAAATAAAAATGAAATCAACAAGTGAAAGCCAATGCAGTGCAAGACTTAAAATAAGTAACACAGAGGAGAAGAAAATCAAAGGCACAAAATGTTAAAATGTCATGGCTTTTATAGCTGATCTTTAGGTGAGCTTAGACTGGCTTTTGGAGTTCTATGATCTTAAACCCCCTGCTTCACTCTAAGGAATGGGAAGAATATTTAAATTTTGAGACTGAATGGTAACCTTTGTTCTTAGCTTATTTTTCTCCCACCCTACAGAAATTCATTTTGCGTCCTGAGAGGAGAAAAGGGCTAAACACTCTGAAAAGCTACCACTTCTCTTTAACACTCACCACTTTGCGCTTATTAACTTGGAAACTCCCATTGGACTTCACAATAACTGTGCAGAGCTTGACGTCTTCTGGATGAGTGCATTTGTCCTAAGGGGCAAGCACCAGCTCAGAGGTTACACAAGCAGATAGTAATTGGGAAGGGAAGCTGGTAAGGAAGGCACGAGGAAATACAAACACAGGGCATGAAGCAGAAATTAATCACTGTGACTAAGGTGCTAAGAACGATGGAAAACTACTCTGAAGAAGCAGTAATGGAGACATCTATCCCTTGTGCTTTTCACCAAAGGAAGGAAATCACAAAGATCTGCTTATGTCTCAGTCTATCCCTGTCTCGCTGCCTGCTTTGCTTGACATAGCACTGGCCTCTGAGGCAATGCAGTTTGGAGGTAGTGCCTCTGGAACGATACGTTCCTACTGGTTGTTTTGCATGTGCTGCAAGAGTAGCATTTTCACAAGCGGTCTCACACTTAACACACTCAGCTGGACTCCACTTATATCCATATCTGATGCTTTGAGAGGCTGTTTTCACTGCAGAGGTATCATTAACAGCGATGTAGTTTGCACCCCAGCCACACAAACAATTTCCACTGAACATCTTCATCACAACAGCAGGACTGACTCAGAAAATAGCATAGCCTGTAGTCCTGGGTACCCCAGCCCAAACTCAGCAGAGCCCAAGGAAATGCAGTCTGGTTAATGAAGCAGCTCCTAATGCAGATCTGCTGATGAAACATCCCCTGAGATCCAGGGAGGCCTGTGAAGCACCAGCCAGTTGACCTGGTAATCCAGAGTGTGCAGTTGGGACTCCAAAATGGCACAGGACACAGCATTCACCTTTGTGATCCAGTATTTCACCTAGCCCAGACAGTGTCATTGGGGGAAAGGAGGAAGTGCTTTGGGGAATGAAGTGGAGCAGGAAGGGGAAAGGATGGAGACTGCTGAGAGCAAGGCAGAGGTCTAGTTACCTTCAGTGGGGCTTGTATGTCTGAGTCCAGGCCGTGGCTGCTGCGCTTGGTGTTGACACGCTTCCTGCGCTTCCGGAGCACTATGTAAATCTGCACGTACACCAGCAGCGTAACAATGAAGGGAACGTAGAAGGAGACGATGGAAGAATACACGACAAAGGCAGGATTGGCAATGATGCACTCCTTATCATCTGGAAGACAAAAAGTTTCAGGCTTGTTGTCCCTGCTGCTAACACTGAGCTAACACTGGCTTCCCCCCTTCTCTCCCTCTTTCAGAAGGCCCAGAGATACGCAGAGAGCGAGGGGTTCATGTCTAGAAGGGACCACCACGCCAGCTGGAAGTGGTACAAGAACAGCAAATTCCCCTTGGGTCATAGGGAGTCGCATATGACCCAAAGTCCCTGGCTATTGCTTGCCTTATAACTAAACGCCTGCTGATCCCATGCTGTACACGACCCAGTCTTCCTATGAAACTGATGACCAAACAGCCAGTTCTTTTCTCTCCTGTCCCAGTGATGCTATTTGTCCCATGACTTTCCTTTTCACGTTTTAATATGAGGGTTTTTCATTTTTTAGTGGACAATGTCACATTGAGTGCTGTGTAAACTTCTACATAACCTCAGCTCTGATGTGTCTAAAACACTGATCTGGCACAGCAAGAGATGAAAAAGATCCAGAAGCAGCTGACAGAAATAGTCTGGGATGACAATGGGAGAGGACACCTGAAACAAGGATGGGTACACCAATACACCTAAAACCTGATCCCCATGGTTATTCCTGACCTGTAACAAAAGACTATCTGGGGACCCAGTAAAGCCCGGAAGATGCTATTAGCCAGCTGCAGGTGGCATAACACTCACCTGTGTTGTTGAGGCCAAAGAGGAGTGGGCAGGAGATGGCAAATGAAAGCACCCAGACCACAGCAATCATGACTGTGACCCTGCGCTTCGAGCTGTAGCGGGTGTTATACAGCATTGGCATTGCTACTGCTGTGTACCTGCAGTGTGAAGATACAAAGCCAGTCCATTGTTATTCTGCCAGTGCTGACAAACTTTGTGGGAAATTACACCTAGTTACTGTGTCTGAAAGCCTGGTCCAGCAAGAGAATATAGGGCAAGTCAGGTTTCATGAGTCTCTAAGATGTCTGCGTTCCCTGCTTTGGAAGGCATGAGGCTGGAGTCAGCTTAGCAGAGCAATTTTCTTCCACTTTCTCTGAGCTACTGCCTTCCCACTGATGTCTGCTCCACCGTTCAAGTATATAAACAGAGGGACTGAACTAATGGGGACAAATACAGACAATTCCATTTACATTCTCAAGACCAGTGTTTCTGTGTCTGCTTCTGACGGAATCCCTGCTCAGACCTCACTTAGGTCCTCTAAAGTGCTCTTCAAAAGATGTCAACAACACTAGTTCTCACCATTTTCAAGTCTCTGAGTCACAGGTAAAATTAGACCCTATAAAGATGTCTGTGGCTTGCTACCATGGATTTGACATGACTTGCTGCCATGGAGCCCTCACCTGTCAATGCTGATGGCACAGAGGTTGAGGATACTGGCAGTACACATCATAACGTCAAGGGTTACAAAGATATCACAGTGGATCCGACTAAACCTCCACTCACCAACCACCTGCAAAGACAGAGAGAGAGTAAGGTCAGTAAAAGAATTCACTGAGGATGTGCTGAGGGAAAATTTTGCACAAAGATATAGATGCTTGCTGGTAGCTGGAGTTCTGCTAGTTCAAGGGGGCTCAAAATTTTGTCAACAGTTATTCCAGCTGGAATCAGGTCACATGCAATCGGTCACACGATGTGTCCAGTAGGATTGTTTGCCACTGAGTGCCTTTGAGGATTTTGTCCTGTCTAGTCTAAAGGTCTCCAATGATGGCCACAAAGGAAGTACCCTGTTCCATCCAAACCACTCTTTAGAGCATTCCCCTGAGGTCTGGTGTGACTTTTGTCCTTCCTAATTCCATCCTGGTACTCTGTATTGAATTGGGCAGCCCAAACAGCAGACGCAAACCTGGGCTCATATTCCAATAACATAAGGGAGTGCAAGTCTCCTCAAAGTCAGAGTGAACTACATAGGAGCTGAAACAGGTCTCTGAAGCCTTGCAAAGAAGTATTAGGAAGGCAAAATGCTAATTCTATATCCTGAGCACCTCTAATTGTATTTACAACTTTTTATTAAACACTTTTTTTGCAATTATACTTAGCAAAGATCAGCAGTAGAGAAGCAGGAGCTCTCCTTCGTTTCTTATTTAAAAAATTGGGGTAGAAATTCCTCACTTTTTTTGTGTGTGAACGAAATGAATTTAATTCAGAGTGAAAATTCGTTGGCATACTACATTTTGCAATAAAGACAAAAAACTGATGATAACACTTCCAGTTACCAGTAGCCCTTTCTTTTTCACTTACCTTGCTATTGAAACTGAACTTTGCCAATTAAGTTTAACAGCAATTATTAGGACTGCTGTATTTGACATGTGATGAAAAAAGTATATTTCCCTCTAATAAAAATAGTCCTGGTGCCTTTGAAAATAGAATGAATAAGATATCTATTCTTTGGTTATTTCTGCTCTGATATACATAACCATAGGCAGCATAAAGAAGGAAGAGAGAATGACTGCATTGAAGACTGAGTGACAGATGAATACTCAGTGATTTAAAAAGCATTTAAGAGACAGTTATATCAGTAACTTTGATGAGAATTTGCCCAAAGGCAAAGGTTTCCAGCCAGATATAAACCTCTGCAAAATCAGTTTCCTGAATGCATAATTTGGAGTTTAGGGGAGATGATGTGAACCGCGGCAGTTCTTTCTCTTAGTGCTTTCGTAGGAGAAACCCCAGAACTTTGGAGGTAAAAGATTTGTTTGCATCAAGGCTGATTTTTAAAAGGATTTCCTTTTGACGTTCATTTTTGTCTGAGCTTGTGATACAAAGTCTAAAAAAAAAAAAAAAAAAGATGATATTTAGAGAACAAAGGGTTCTGGCCAGTTTGGATTTCAGACTGCAGACACAAAGAGGGACCACCATGTGCCAAACCCATGTCAGTCTAATGGCTCCTCTGTCAGCAAGTATTCGTCATGGTTTTTGTATCTTCAAGCTAGCAGTAGGACTAGCAGAGTGTGGATAAGAGCAGAAAGGGCAAAATTACTTTTTTTTTTTTTTTTTTTTAAATATTGCTGAGATGTAGAGGCCTGATTGTCCTCCTTGGTAGATTAAAGAAGCTGAGGTTCCCAACCAACTCAATGTACACATGAGCCTGGAAAGGGGAAGCATCTTAAATCATTTGTGCTTGATTCTTCTACTTTAAAATAAGAAGTGTCTGAAACTCTTACAGCTGGGCCTAAGAGAGCAAGAGCTTCTCACAGCGTAAGCCTCTGCTTAAAACGGGCTGTTGCAAAAGAGAAACGTAACAGAAGAGCGCAACTAGTCCCAGAGGCATTGACTACAGTCACAACCCACCTGTGGTCATGTTAATAAGCTTTAGCAGATGCGTGATGCTTTACATTTTTAAAGTGCCACAAAAACAATAATTAACTGGAGTGATAATTAGTATTGTGGTTCCTTGACAGCCTATGTCATGTCAGTGGGTTTGTTTTGCTTTGCATTAATACTTAATGGGCTAATTGATTATGACTTCTTCCCCTGCTCTCCTATCTGTTTTATCACTTTCTGTCATAAACAAATGCCTGAAAATTAATTGTAAACTCAACAGAGTTTCAGTCTTACGCTTTCTCACAACCACGCTCTCCCTCTTGGTTGGGATTGCCAGCAGCATGCCAGCTCTCAGCTGACTGAAGAAAACGGGCATCCCAGCGAAGGGGGCCAGGGAGAGAGGCTGTGTATCTTCTCTCTGCTTTCCTCTCGAGATGTATTTCATTCTTCCAGGCTATTTAATGTTGCAAGTCATTTGCCATCAAGTAAACAGGTGACAGTCTTGGGAGTATCGGGCTTTCACAAACCACAGTGCCACTCATATATGGGTCTGTATGTAGAAGCACAGAGCTCTTTTGTACCAAACTGACTTGCTAACGGCTGCGATGTGAAAAGTAGCTCGCTTGGGATTGTTTCCCTCACTTGTTGTGACATACAAGCTCTGGATTTACATCCTACTTCTACAATTGCCTGCTCTTCTTGCTACCGTAGTCCTTGAGAAACAGGGATTTGATGACTATTTGATGCAGTTTGTGACACCCATGAAGTTCTTGCAGACTCATTCTTGCGCTTGGGAATGAACAGTTCATCTGTGTAGTCTTGAAAACAAAATTGAGGTCTTTTGCTTTTGATCCCTCTATTTAAAGGCCAGATTTTCAATGCAATTGGCTTGTAATTTAGCCCTCTGAACAACAGTGTGTTTTCAAGTCAGCCTGCCATCTGCTATCATGTCCATTTCCTGGAAAAATCTGACCAACTGTTAGGAAATTAAAAACATTTTTGTTTTGGGAGACCCAGGAGGTCTTGAAATAGCTAATGTTCAGGCTGCTAAACCTTCCCTCTCTCTACCCATTCACCAGAAACATTTAGTACTACAAAAGAAAGCTGGGTCACCTACCTCCAGATAGACCACCCAAGGCATGACCAGAGTTGCTACCAAGAGATCTGCCACTGCCAAGCTCACGATCAGGTAGTTAGTGGTAGTCTGAAGGGCTTTTTCCCTGGACACAGCCATACACACCAGCACATTGCCAAAAACAATAACAAAGATGAGGAGGGTGAGCAGCATGGCATAGTAGTTAAACTGAGGCTTCTGGTCTGCGTTGGACTCGTTGAGTGGCTTGCTCCAGTTCCTGTCACTGATGTCACCGTTGTACCAAGTGAGGTTTAGGGGATCCATGGAGGTAAAAGTGCCAGGTTCCAGCTCCACCCTGACACAAAGATGTTGAAAAGACAGTCAAAGGCCAACACGTAAAATAAAAATAAAACAGTTACGCATGTGCTACCTCACTCCTGGAATTCTCTGGAGCCTGTTCCCCCTACCCTGAATTCCTGTGTGTAAATGGTTGACTGACTGGAAATGAGATGAAGACCCAGATGGGAGGCTGAACTGATGGTCATCTACCTAGGCAGGGATTCAATAAGTTAATTTCTATTTCCAGTTCATCCCCCAGATTTCTGTGGCCAGGGATATTAGTCACTTTGTGTTACAGCTGATTCAGGCAGAGTGCCTGGGATTTTTGTGTTGCCTCTCCTGACGTTCCGTAACCACTAACTGCTCCGTGTTAGATGCGCACAGTTCAGGGCAGATGTGCCATGACCCACTTTGTTTATTTTTCATGTGCTTCATGGGGCTTTGGGCTGTGTTATTTTCTTTTTTTTTTTCCCCTTTGCTTTTCCTTTTTTTTTTTTTTTTTCGTCCAGCAGGGAAATAAATAAATAAAACGATGAACCAAATTGTGGTGATAATGAAACTTGACAGCAGCAATTTTGAAGTCAGGGCTGGACTGTGCCTGCCTTCTGCTGTTCCCTCAGTGAGGTTGCAGTGCAAAGAGGAAAATGGTGGGGACATGACTGGGTGCCATCCCCCAGCCCAGCCTCTGCAGCTCTCAGCACTGGGAAGACAGGTCTCCTTGGAAATCTGTGGCACCACGGCAAACCACCATTTCTTCCCTGGCCAATGGCCAACTGCTGTGCATTCCTTCAAAGGTAACATGTAAAAAAATCATGGGCTTTGCCGCAGAGTTCCCTAGAAACTACTTAGGTTTTTGAGTTTCATCCAGGCATAGTAAAGAAAACTGCAAATGTCTATTCAGGTTTTTGTGTTTGTTTTATGCAGGTGTAGCAAAGACAACTGCAAGTGTCTTTTAGTCTTTTGGACTTTTTCTGTCTCCCAGGACTGCCCCTGTGTTTCACTAGCTGGGCCATTTTTGGCACACAGTAAGGGGGCTGTCACCAAGAGGCCTTCCTTTGGGTTCCACTGGCTATGGATCAGGTCCCAGGCTTACAGGCATTTTTTATGGATGAAGAAGAAGAATAATGAAAATTAACTGAACAGAGATGAGGAAACAATATTCTGAAGAAATGTTGTTGTCTGGATATAGAGGTTTGTGAGTTATTAGCTGCAAATGCAGACAGCAAAAAGCTACTCTTTGCTGAGGAAGATGTATAAACAAAGCTGAAGTGTGGCATCCCACACTTGTGTGTGAAGGGGAGGTTGTGGTTCCTGCTCTGATGATACGCTACAATAGGCCTGTGTCACGTCCCGCTCAGACGAGGGAGACAAGTGACTCAGATTCGTAAATCCCCAAAGGAGCGGACAACAGTGAGACAAGTCTCAAAGTCCAAACATTTATTAACTTCCCACAATGTACTAACTGGACACACGATAATTGGCTAAGTATAAAACGAGTCGTGGCAAGCAATACAGTGTGCCTGGCATTTCTTAATGGTAGTGAAGGAAAAGGGGAAAAAGGAAAGGAGGGCGATGGGGGGAATAGAGATCACCAGTCTGGGTTCCTGCGTTGATCCTGCCAGCGAGGCTTCCAGGAGGCAGCTGTTTTCTTCGCTTCACTCTCTGTCCCCCCGTTCCCCCCCCCCCCCTTCCTCCCCCTTCCTCCCCCTTCCTCCCCCTCGATTTATACACCCTTCCCTTGGGTCTGTCCCCTAGGTCGACCCACATACCTACGTATCCCATGTACAGGGAGGGGTCAGGTGTTTCATGGGATGATGTAATTAGCATGATCTTGTTAGTCTTCGTTAGCACATTCAGGGTGTTAACTTTAATATGCATTTCATGGATAATGAAGCAAAGGTCATTCACCAGACAGGTGGCCCTTAAAATTTGACCAGATGCCCCAGAGCAGAGCCGTCCTGTCTCCACAGGGCTCCCTCCTCCAGCTGCATCCTGTGTTATTGGGGCAGCCTTATCAGCTTCGACCTGCACACCACCCACCCTGGGACTAGAGTTTTGTTACCTGCGAGTGTTTGAGACATTTCTTAGCTCGGAGGGCCTCCACTCCCCCTGCTAACTTTTATCTCTTTCTCAGTCTGTGTTTCTCACAGGTCTGTTTTTACAAGTCATCTCTCACAGCCTGATATCTCTTAGGTCATATTTCTGTATGGTGCAGGCTAGTGAAGGTCCATGAATGTCCGTGAGGTTACATGTATTTTGTGCCAGCAGGTGGTGCAAAGCAGTGCTATTGGGACTCTGCATACCCCTAGATCGTTGGCATCCAACGGCTCATATGTCCACATTGTGGGAAACTGGCTAAAAGTTAGCCTACATCATGCAGAACTTGGCAGCAGGTGTCTGTGTTGGGGTTCTTGTCTGGTGCCAGCATATGAAAAACAAATTCCACATTTGCAATGAGACTTCAGTATATGTGGCTCTGGCATACAGGAAAGACTTTTCCTGGCTGTGTGATGAGGCTCTTTCGGTTCACTAAAGAGCTCCCAGGGCAGGATCTGTGCAGTGGGTGCTCATGACAGTTGGCACCATATTCTGGGTATTTCCACACCATGTCTGGGTCCTGCTGGAGTTTCTACACACTTAGAAGAAGAAGGGATTTCCACATGAAGTGTCTTTGCTGAAGCAGTATGGGCTAAAACATGAGCATTGCCTCAGTCTGCAAATCATCCCTGTCCTCCTCATAACTGAGCTGGTAGTACAGCCAGAACTGGACATGCTCAGATCTGACTGGCATACACCTGAATCTGCCTTTCAGAGAACCCTAAAGGCCGCAAGGAGAGGAGCGCTGAGCTGAATTTCAGTGTATGAGCTAATAGGTTCCGTGAGCTCACCAGAGCCACTGATGCCAGATGCTCCAAGGACAAGGCAGTGGAGCAGTCTGATCACAGGAACACGGCTCTGGCATACAGCAGAGGCAGACAAATGCTAACATCAAGTCATAGCTGTGCCATTGAGCAAGATGAAATACAGCTCTGTCCCTTCAGTTGAAGCGGAGCTTCTCAGTCAACTGGTAAATTGGTATAGTGAGGCCAGCAAAAATAGAGTTGTCATACCCAAACTGCCACTCACAGCTGCAGAGGGTCTCTGGAATGACATTAATCCACGTTGGTCATTTGAGCCCCTTGCCAGGTTTGCCTGTATGTTTAAAAGCAAAATATTGAGATCTGTATCTGGGCCTGAAGTAGTTACTACATCAAGAAATGACGTGTTAGAGAGCGTGAGCAAAGACTAAAGGCAGGAGCTGTTTGAAAGCAACTGGAGATTTTGGCTACTTTGGTTTTGGTGTTTCTGGTTTGAGAGGTCTTGAAGGGATTTCATTCACTGCTCAGCACTTCCTAAAATCAAATATTCCATGTTTCTTGAGCTGTATTTCCATAAAGACCACTGTGATTTGAAAATCTGGCCATGTTCTCAGACATCCCAAAACAGGCCATTTAATTTTCTTCATAAAAGACAAAGTGAATTCGATTTATTAAACCATGTAAGTGATCAAAATAGCAAAACATTTGCAAATATCAAATTCACCTGGGAACAATGGTTTCTTTATGTTTCACTGAGCTTTTGTGTGCTTTTCTCATTCAAAGAACAATTTGTATAATAATCCTTGGAAATTTGTTGCATATGGGTCCTTAATAGCTGATAATTCAAAAAGTGTCTGTCTGACAGTGCTATCAGCAGCACTTGATAGCTCTACAAATGTCTTCTTAGAAACTGTCAAAGTGTCAGAAATTAATTAAATGTTAGCTTATGTGACTCAGAGTGAAGGGGAAAAATCAATGCTATATGCAGCAACAGTTTTTTCTTTTCTCCTGTTGCCCTTTGATAATGCAAAACTATCTAGAGAAGGCAGAAACATGCATAAAATGCAGAATGGGAAAAAAAAAAAAAAAGCAGGAACATGGAAAAGCATCTGAAAAGTATAAAAGGAGTGACATGATTTGATATGTGCAGTATCAGCCCCTTGGCCCTATTCTGGCTCCTTCTGAGCTCTGACTGCAGTTGACAGAACAGAATTGTGCTTCATGGGGAACAGGCGGGAGACGAGGGTGAGATGTGTGCAGTAATTCTGCTTATTGTACCGGCCACTGCAGCTCAGCGGTGGAGTTGGAGGCACCAGATACAGCTGATTTCTCATGTCTGTCTATTGGGCACTTACTTGATGGGGTTAGGGAGGATATAAAGGACCTGGATAAAGTGGGCAAAAATTCTCTTCCATTTCCTTCTGCAGCTTCTGCAAGATTATTTTTTTTAAGTAGAACTCTTTTTACAACAATAATTTTTGCCTTTTCATGCAGCTGGTCATCATGAGGAAAATTAAAAGATTATGTTTGAACTTAGCACAAACAAAAAGGTTTGGTGTTTTTCTATTTTTAAAAAAAGTTTTAATTTGGGAAAATGAAACACAAAAAAAGTTCTAAATATTTTGTATGAAATGGGAAAACTAAAGCACAGCGTAATTTGTGATCATGCATTTAAAGGCTGTATCTAGTACATACCCATATGGTGCAAAACTACAACTACACAGACAACTCTGTTAATTCCTAACTTTTGAGATTTTGAGTTTTCAGCCCTAAAAATAATTTTAATTTCTCCAGACACAGAACTGGCATCATTTGGAAGCATTATGGTGGCCATTAGCGTGTCTTGTGAGCCTTTCAGTACTGCTTTAAAGACCACTTTTTATTTTACTGCTGACAGTCTCTCAGTAGAGAAGAAAGAAGCACTTTACAAAGCTGACTAGAAAAGAGAGTGCTTTTTACTGTGTTTGTCCAGGCACCCACATTTCACATGGAGGCAGAGGGAAAGGATCATAAATACAGAGAAAAGGTAGTACCGATGGCACCTTACTGTCCTTGTGGCACCTTGTTGAGTTTCACTGTCCCTGTACGCTACCGCCAGAGGCAAAACAGTCTCAGTTTCAGCTGAGAGTTTGGATGCAGATGTGGGTAGAGTCCTGAAATGGAACAAATTCCTTTGTGAATTAACTGCAGTAAAGCCACTTTAATTCCCACACAGAGTCCACACAGATTTTTAGTATGGCTGAGCTAATCCAGATATAGATTTACTGAGAGGTCAAGGGCAGGACAGAGCCACAAGGTTGCAGCCTTGTGCTCGGTGCCAGCAGTGAGCAGTGTGCCTCAGCGCACAGAGCATCTCTGCAGCTTTCCCCTTCCATCCCATCAGGTGTATACCTGGGGCTGTGCTAATCCCCTTGACATTAAGTTCCTTGGGTGCCCCTGTTCAAGCATGGCCTAACTGGGAATCAGTTTACCATCCGGAGGAAAATAACCTCTCTCAACAAGTTCTGCTGTCTGGTTGCTGGAAATGACAGGGAGAAGGGAGCCAGGACAGAGGCTGTGAATGCAGAGCCAGAGTTTTTCTCTCCTTTGTAGTTAATTCCCCATTCTTTTCGGAGAGCAATCTGAAAAATGTTTGTTTGCAATGCCAGTATTTCTCCTTGGCTCCTCATGATTGATCATCTAATTACATTTATGGCAAACAAGCACAACATCTCCCTGGCAAACGTGTAATGTTCACAACTGGCAGCAACAAAACCGTATGTCTTTCTGGCAAGACCTGAAACATGAAATGTCTATTAAGCAGAGAAGCAGAATTTGCTCTATCATATAGAGATAGATGTACCAGACAGCTCACTGGGAAGCAGAGGGTGAAAGGCTCCAGCAGAAACTCACACCTACAGCTCGCCTGTGTTTGAATAGTATCCTGGGTCTGCCCTCTGCTCTCCTTAGTCCTGTGCTAGGTCAGAGATGCCCCGATTCAGTGCAAATGTCTTTTTTCTTCTCAGAAATAGCAAAGGTGTAACACTCTTTTTGGTTTTTACTCTCCTTGCAAACACCCTCGGGCATAAAATATTCACAGGCCGGATCCTGAGCTAGCGTCAGTGTCTAGCAGACACCCTGATGCATGTCACTGTAGCATCTGGTTTCTGTTTGGCAAAGATTTGTGGCCTTTGGAGCTAATCTGGCCCTGGCTGCCAAACGCAGTCAGCCTTTGCTTCCTCATAAACCAGTAGGAAATTCCCTGAAGTTTTGCCCCGGACATAATGCATTTAAGACGGAGTCTGAAGTCCAACCTGGAGCAGGCAGGAGCTGAGGGATGGGGCTGCGGGAGCTGTGCCTGCTCCTGCCGCGATGCCCGAGCGCTGCCTGGGTCGCACCTGCGCTGGGCAGGTGGGTCCGGGGGGCTGCAGGCAGCTGGCAGCACTGGTGGGATCTGGGGGGGCTGCTGGTTCAGCGTGCTGTGGGGGCGCTTTCCGATGGACTCCAGGCATAGTCACGCTGCTGGGCTCGGGGCTCCCGACTGCCAGAATGCCTTAGTGGCTGAACTCCATGTAGACCTAGCAGGAAAGCAACAGCAAAAGCCACCAGCAACAATATCCTGATGGCAGATGTTTCCACTGCAGCCTCAGAACAGTCTCTGCCTCCCTTTCCCAAGGTACTTCTTGCATGCAGTTCTTGCCAGATTGCCCATTTCCTTCTAATTGCTGCTACCCAGATGTACCCATCAGGTTACTGAAAGTCTAGGCTAGGACTGTGTGAGAAAGGTGTTTAGAGACAGATTTGCTCCAAAGGCATTACCGTTTCACAGAAATCAACGTCTAAGTGAAATTTGCACAGTACAGTGCCTCCCTGAATATTGTCATTTTCCTCTGAAATTTTGGAATCAATGGGCCACAGGAAAGCTGTCAAACTGACATCCTTTCTGTCCTGAAAATGCTTCTTGATGCTGTTTGCTGGGCTCTGCTGAGAATGCAACTAGGCGTTCCAGTCCAGGGAAATAACATATTCTTTTGGAGTATGAGGTAGTGGAAGATAAAGAGAAGGGGAGAGTGTGTTTGAGGAGCTGTTTTGTTTCCTGTTTAGGAGTACCGTGCAAAGGAAAGCAGCTTCTGGAGTAGTTTCACTATTTTTCTCAGAATTGGTAATCTATGCTGTGAATTCCCAGTCGTGATTCACTGGAGAGCAGGGAAGGTGTGTGACAGCCAGCAGTGAGTAAGAACCTCCTCCCATCCAGTTCTATGCAGGGGACAGTGTGTGCAGACATTGCGAAGGAGGAGGAAAGGTCAGAAATTAGGAAAATATTGTAAATTCTCTCTTGACCTGAGAACTGTAGTACCCATTGCTGCTGCTAAGGCTGATGAAAATTCCAGGCCACCTGCCTTGGCATCTGACACTCCAGGATCAGTCGATACGCTGAACACAACCAGCAAAGTCCTAGTGGCTTTAAATAAACCTGACTCCCCCAGGCACTGAGTAGTACATGCAAATACAGCAGGGATCTGACAGTCATGACTGATGAGGTCCCGGCAGTAATTACGTTTGAAGCAGTTTTGAGCACTGACTGTGTCTCTTCAGAAGGCAGTACTGGGCAAGCTTAACTTTCTACACTCCTTGCATTTTCTTAGTGGTAAGTAAGTCTCCAGTAATAAGTAGATTACACAAGCGATAGGCTTAACTACCTCTGCACCTAGAGATACAGAAATTAGAGACAAAGATCCTGACAAGGCTGGGGTTTTTTGGGGGGTTGAATTCTAACTTCAGTACTGCACAACCTTCGTATCTATCCAACACAACAGTTCCTCCCATCAGCTCCTTGCAAAAGCCTCTTAAAAAGCTTCCTCCTCTCCTGCCTTTTTATATGGCTCCCTATTCTTCAGATCCTTTGTTATTCAAAATATAAGTGCAAGGCATTTTAACCACAGTTATTGCTCACTCCTGATCCAGAAATATTGCCTCATTTCACTTGGTCTTGCATAATATCTAATTGGATCTTCCTACTACAAAGTGTGCCTATGTCCCCCCAGAGTGTGTTGTAAAGCACCTAATCTAAACACTTCCTCCTGTAAGTGCTCAGAAGTGCTATTAGCAGGGGGTTTGTATATAATACACTCCTGCCACACAGGCCTTTGAGTCACCGACTTTAACCGTCCTTGCGGATGCCACAATATTTTCTGTTCACAGCACTTTACTTCTCGATAATTGCATTGTTCAGAGCTCTCGGCACTAACTCTGTAATGTGAATCACTGCCTCCCTAACAGCAGCACAGGGACAGAGGGTGAAAAGAACCACAGCAGCCTGAGCTCCATTCTCTGGAACACAGAGTTTCCCTCTCGTGGGAGTGGGTGACAGGATGATCTTATTGCAACAGCCTTGTAACTCAAGAACTGCGAGGCTGATTCCTGGTTTTCTGGCGGATGCTCTTGATGCTTTTGACTCCAAGAAGTCACTTGATTTCTCAGTCCTCCATTTGTGGTATTAGTACATTAATCGTCCCTCTTTCCCTATGATGTCATGAATTTTCACCTGAGTTTGAGACTGCATTGCAGGGAGGAGAGGGAAGAAGTTTTCCTTTTTCCCACAGTACTTGTCCATTATCCCCGAGCACGGTGCTGATGGAGCAAAACATTTCCCACAACTGCTACGGTATAGGCAGAAGGGGCACAAGGGGAACAGAGTGTGTTACTGCACTCCCTGCTGAAAACCAGTGCACACGTTAGTCTGGACCATTTGGAGAAGGGTGTTCTAAGGCTCGGTTTCACTGGGAATTGACTGCCTCCTGCTTTCACGTCCTTTGGAAATCTCACCCTTAATTACAGGCTTGCCAGGTTTTTTTGCAAGTCCTAATGGAAGGGAAGAATTCAGTGTTATCTTGCCCAGAGGTAGAGAAATGCACATTTAACTTGCTTTAGCATGTCTTCCACTAATAAAAAGCAGATTCTGTTTTTAAGAAGGCCTTCTCTTTATTCAAGACCTGCAGCTTGTCACAGGGTTTTATTGGAAATTACTTGAAATTTTCCAATTTTAACATTTTCTCATTCCAATATGTTAAACAGTCAAAACTAATGACTTTTGGAAGGAAAAGTTGTAGTGGGTTGAGGTTTTTTTTCATAAATTAGCTTTTTAGGATTTATCAGGATTTCAAACCTGTTAAAACATCTCATGTCAAAATGAGAAAAAAGAAAACCTGTCTGCTCTGAAATTTTAGTTAAATTATGCCCTTTTCTTTGAGAAGATCTAACTCAAAATATTTTGGTTATCTAAGTTCAGAATATATTTTGCAAACATTTTCAGAAAATTGAGAACCTTTTGCCCCTCAGATCAGGTTTCCAAGACTTCTAGCACGGGCGCTTACGCTGCTGCAGCAGCTGTTAGATCCTGCGGTCTCCCTGCTCGCCCTCCCCAGAGGAGACCTGACAAAGGCACACACAGTCATCTCAAACATGGAAGGGCAGCTTATATCACAAATCACTAGTTTTCCTTCCAGAAGGGAAGCAGGTATAAATAGGTTCCTACAACAATAATCTCCTTCCAGAAAACCCCATCGCTCCCTCTGCCCACCTGTAATTCAGAAGAGAGATTTGACTCCTGCCTGGCAGGCTGCTGGAGTAGAGCCATTGATTCCTGTTACTCTTTAAGAGTATGTGGGTACAGGGCAAGCTTTAATCTTTTGAGCATTTGGCAGATTAAGAGTTTCGCAAGCTGGAGCTCCTCCAAACACAGCCCACTTGAACACTTCTCAGCTTGTGGAAGGGATGGGCAGACAAAGATTTTTTTAAATAATTTCTGACTGTAGGTGCTTTTGATTTTGGACACCCAACCAGAAATATTACACAGATGTTGATTTTCAGTGTTTAAAGGTGAAGAATTTATTTTTTAAAAACAAAGGCCCATTCCAAAGTCTTATGCCGGGTGCTCGTTTGAAAACAAATTATAGAAACAATCAGATCTTGCACTGCAGGATCTAATGAAATCTGTAAGAGCTGCAGCTACGACTGTGAATTAACAGCACGGGTATTGCAGATCACTTCACTCCTGTGTCCTCACACGGGGACGGCCACTGTCAGAGGCAGGTTTTCTGACTAGAAACACATTGGTTCTTGTTACGTATTGCATTACAATGGACCTAACATCCTGTTCTGTACAAAAGCCCATTTTTTTCCTAATTCTTTTACATGTATCCTAATGCCAAATCTCTCTGACTAGATCTGAGCCTCTGACTAATCAAATAAATTCCCAGCCTTATGATACTGGTGATCTATCTTCTTTTAGAATTTGTTATGTGTTTGAGATCATCCACCAACGTCTGCAAGTAACCCTTAACCAGTAGTAGAGCTAATTGTATTATTTTTGAGGAGTTTAAAAGATTGAATCTCTTCACTCCCCATCCCCAGTAGTTATGTATAAAGGTGGCTGAAATTTGAACAAAATATTTACTTTTAAGTACTGGTTAAAATGTGACAAATGTTTAAGGATTTTTAAAAATTATTTGCTTTTATCTGTTTAATGTTCACTGTACGTTTTGGTGCTTGGCATTTGAAATGTATAACTTAATTTGATTGCAGAAACAGATTGTGTTAATTCCTTAGTTGAACAAACCTTTTTTTTCCCTCCAGTCAGGCTTCCTGTGTTTATGCAGCACCTAGCACAAGGATATTTTAGCTCCGAGTCCTTCGGCCATACTTTATTAAAAGTAAATAATAATAATTCAGATTGAGGAGATCAAATATTTGTCTTCCACTTATGTCATCTAACATTCATTTAACATCTGCTCTTTTCATTGCCACTCCTACCACTAAGCTTGTTTGAAACAATGTTTGCCAAAAGAAGTGAATTCCAGAGGAAAGGGGAGTCCTTTCTTCCCTTCCCCTTCCCCTTCCCCTTCCCCTTCCCCTTCCCCTTCCCCTTCCCCTTCCCCTTCCCCTTCCCCTTCCCCTTCCCCTTCCCCCTCTTTTTCTTAGGTTTTGTGGGTGTTTGCCCCAAACCATATATGACTAATATTTGGCATGAAGTCCCCTTTAATAGATCTGTTGTAGATTTGATGACAATGTGTCCATCAGCACAACATCCATGTGACTCCTTGCTCTAAGTGCCACTTTCCTGTATTTGAAACTCCAAGAAAACATTAGATGAATTACTGCCCCATCCCTCATGGTAAATAAGTACAAATACAGGCTACAATCAGCAGAGGGGAGGCAAGGAGGCTCCTGTGTGTTCCTTCTATACAGATCAGACAGTGCTTCTCAAATTTCAAATCCTAATGATCTTTAATCATTTAATCCCTGACCTAAATCAGCTCCACTGTTCAGCTTAAATCCTGACTTCCAACACCCACCCTCGTCATCTTTGCAAGCAAAATGTGAGTAGAAGAAGAACACGTCTGGTTCTGGACCTATCCTTTTACATCTCCTCCCACAGAGTGGGCATTCAGCCATAGAGGAATTGGGCTGGATCATCAGCTTCTGTAAATCAGCATCTGTTATTGTGGCCGTAGTGCTGGAAAGGACTTGGAGAGTCTTGTGGTTCCTGCTCTGCACCGTGGCCATTCCGTGACAAGTGTTTGTCTGAACGTCTTGACCTAACCTTCTCCAATGGCTTCAATACATGAAACAGCTCATTACCTTTTATATATGCAATACGTATTTTCTCTCCAGTTTGTCTTTCTGTTCTAATGCTGTTGCACCATTGTGTCCCCTCTTTGTTTAATTTAGTCTACCCTTGGAGGCAGAAATTCACTATGCAGCAGCTCTTTTTCACTGTTACTTGTGATACAAAAGCTCACGTTCTTGGAAGGATTATTGCTCCTAGGCATGGTTTTCTTCCCAGTGGGAGTTTTGTCATGATTTCAGACAGATTTGGCCCTCAGCTTGTGTAGCAAATGTGTTTGGGTCTCAAGCAGACATGTGAGAGAGAGTGAGCCACATTGCAACATTGCAAATGAAACTCACCTGAGAATCCCAGGGAACCAATTAAAAAAAAAACCCAACAAAAAACAGAGTGTAAATTTTACAGAGAGTGAGCTTGCAGAGGGTTATCAACTTGCCATTGGAACCTCTGACAGGATCTATTTCCTGGTGTCATTCACATCTTAGAGGCTGGGGAAATTCACGGGCACGTCCTCCTGCGGTGATGGTGCAGTGGCTCCTTGCTCACACCCTCTTTTCCCTGAAGACAGCCGCTCCCCTTTGAACACACAGCAGGGAAGCAGACTAAAAAGGAGCCAGGCATCTTCTCCCTCCAGCCTTTTGGCTGAGCTATAGCAAGAAGTAGCGTGACAAGAAGTGTCATATGTGATCAGATAACCCTAGATGATGTCGACGTTGCCCCTGCCTGAGTCACCGTCAGACCCCTCATTGGGATCACGAGTTGAGCTCGGCCTTGTGCTCCTGCACATCAATCCAGTGTCTGTGCGCAGTGCCCCGTGCTCAGCCTGCTCCACAGCTCTGCCCTGATGTGCCTCTCATGGAGACAGAGGGGAGGAGGAAGAGAAACTGGCCTTCATCCTCCCAGTGTTTGAGGACAGGATTTGCAAACACGTCTAAAGAAATCGAGCAAGTTCATTCTGACTTGCTTTTTCTTGTTGAAGCTCCTCAACATTCTGTGTGGGCTATCTGGATCTGGTTGCTACTTTTTGAACCCTTCACCAGCTGAGTGATTTCAATGGTTTCCTAAGGAAAGGTGCTTATCTGGTTACACTGGGGGGGGGGGTGGGGGGGTGGAAGAGGTGGTTGTCTATGCGTTTGGGGGGTGTTTTTTTCTCTGCCTGGGCTTTGGAACTGCTTGGCTGGTGTCAAACAAGCTTCCCAGGAGCACAGGGGTCTTACACTGCATGTTAAGTTCTCTCATGTTTTGTGAAATTCGACGGTGGAAGGAGAAGATAACCATCTTGTGTCTCTTCAGAGACCTCAGACAATCTGTGTGGGTGATTCAACCCACAGGAAAGCAGGTCTCTTGCTTCCATCATGTGTGGTACAACTTGTTTTCCAGGTGAATGCACGTCTACTTTGCCTGTCCTGAGTTAAGGTGTTAGAAAAGTGGTTTAAGATTTTATCTGTCCTGATTGTTTTTACTAGGTAGAAGGCGCTAAACTGAACTTCTCCCATAGGCCTTCATTAAAATTCCAGCAAGCTCATTAGCATTCTGAAGTCTAACTACAGCACATGTGCAGATCACAGCCTAAGAACAGATTGGTCTCCCAGGTCTCCAGGCTGTTGCAGGAGTATCCCTTGCTCAGCTGATGTCTTTGGCCCAATTCTTCAGTGGGGTAGCAGGACCCTTTAATCTAACAGCTGGTAAAACCTTGAAAAGACACGTATTTTCCCCCATACTCCACATGACTTGTTGCTAGCATCACTGACAGATCGCTAGCCAAGGGGAAAGTTTATTCAAAGCTTCAGTGCTCAAGAGATGCTCAATTTTTTGAACGATTTGAGTCATTTCAGTTTCAAAATTGCAGACTGCTTGGTCAGAAGAGAGAGTTGTTGTCGGTGGGAGCGGGTTACAGGACTTTTTACTACACTGATTACCTCTTACAACAGGCCAGCACAGACTAGCTGGTTGGGTTTGGACTAGTAGCTTGTGTAAATTCTGCTGTGTCCTTTGCTGCATGAGCACTACATTCAGTTTTAAACACAGAAGGGGCTCTGGGAGGGTGCTGCAAATCTCAAGGCAAGGAATGAGTGAAAGACTGTTCGTGTTTCACGGCTTTGAGTGGAGAGGAGACGCTTTGGTGAGGGCAGCTGACAACCAGGGCTTTGCCTGTGTTTCTCCAGCTCTGTCTCAGCCCTGGGATCACTGCTCACGCTCAACAGCTGCTCTCGTGAGTTTTACCTGTTGACTTTTACGCTGTCAGCAAAACTTTCAGCCTGCTGTGAGGCGTTAGTAGCCAGAAGGCTTTAGTATACAAAATACAGCCGTTTTGCCCTGAAAAGTTCGTAAACTAAATACCCAAAAGGAGCAACAGGAGGGGACAAGAAAGGGAACGTTATTGCTGTTTATATTGCAGTAATACCCAGGCCCCTCGGGAATGGCTCCCGCGCCCCTCTGCGCAAACACGAAGCAGTTCCCGACACGGGCAGCAGCTTGGCTTGCTCCCAGGATTGATCCGCCCCAGCACCCCTGGCCTGCAGCCCAGTAACCCTCCCGACTCGCTGGCGGAGGTTAACAGTGGAAGCGGTGGACAGAGTATCTGTGAACATTGTTTGCACTGACAGCTCCTCCAGTAGGATTTATCTGGGCTTGGTTGTCAGGTGTAGTCCAAAAAAGCCTGCGTCTGTGGAAGTGGTAAAGATGTACAAGCTCTGGTTGACAGGAGCCATTTACTGCAGGGTGCACATCTAGCACCTCGTGCAGGGAATACTTCATTTTATCTGAGGCTTTTAAGTGCAGCCCTTGCATACAACGTCCATAATGAATCTAATTCATAAATCCAGTAATCTGGACCTGCTCTAGTGATGAATTCCATACTATTTCCATATTCCTTTAATCCAAAAAATCATTAACAGAGCCCTGGAAAGTCATGAATATTTTCACCCTATTTGGCAGGGAGCAGATACTCTTTCAGATGAAACGTTACAAGGATCCACTAATGTTTTTAATTATGGAGGGCTAGGTACAAGTTATTGTGAAAGGTAAGGCAGGACTAAATCCAGTGCTATCTTCAGGGGCTGTTTAATTCATCAGCAATATAAATAAGGGGGTGCAGAAGACTAAAGGCAAAATGTGCATGATCTGAACACACGTGCCCTACTTGCTGAGGGTGAAACAAGCACAGAAGTCCAAGAAAAACCTCCAGCAGGCACTGGCCTTTGTCTTCCTAAAAGAAGTGCATTGTGACAGTGCAAAAAAGAGCGATGTTCTCTTTTATATGCTCATCCCACAGACACAGGTCCCCTTCTTGAGCCTGTGGTTCCAGGAAAAAAAAAGAAATACCATCTGTAAGTGATGTGATTTGCTTTGTTATCATGGGTTGCTGTTGTAGCTTATGACTTTAATTTTTCAGTCACATCAAAATCAGACACATTCTCAGTGGTCAAGGTGTTGTCACACCTGACAGATTAAGGATGTCCTCAGAACAATATCTTTGGGGCAGACACAGAATGGGGATGGAAATGTCCAAGTTATTGAACTGTATTTAGTAGTTGCTTTACTTGAATATTTCCTTTGCATGTTTTTGTTTTTGTTGGGTTTTTTTTTTTAATTCTTTTTCTGAAGTATGTTTATTGTCTCGACAAACAATGTCTCTTATGCTAAGGTTTTGTGGGTTTGATTCTGAGGCCTTCTGAATCAGAAATTCAACAGTAAACCGAATTGCAAAATGTAGCCCCAAAGGATAAGTTTATTCTTGTCCTTTTTTGTAATTTTCTGTTACTGTAGTAATGTCCTAATTGATTCTTCCTTCACACTGAGAAAGAAAAATCTACAGATAAATAAAATTAACACTTGGAAAAGGTGACAAAGGAAATGGCAGAGAAGTAGACATCATATGTAGACAAACATCCTCCTACATAATGAACAATTGCACATGGTCATTGCATGGATTTCTCCTTTTCTTGGTAAAGCATCTTTCGAAGGAAATGCATATGCTTGTATTCTAGAAAGAATATTTGGACTTTACTGGTGGTGTGGAACAAGGGAATGGTGAAAGGCTGGCAACAAAAATTATCTCTCTACTAGGAACATTAACCTCTGTCAGAAGTTCTGACCCCAGAACTTTTGCAGCTAAACAAAATGTGTTAGTGAAGAAATTATTGAATTTGTATGGGGGCGTGGAGAAAGAAAGAAAACTTGGGAGAAAAGCAGTTATTTTCTGCAAAATACTGATTCAGTTCAACTTTCAATGGAAATAGTTTTGGCCATGAAGTTTTCAGCTAGCCCTAGTTCTTACAGCTCTCCAGAACCAATGTTATGATCAGGGCTATCAGAATAAGACATTTTAACAGAGTGCTGCCTCTTCCCACCAAATTTGGTCTATATGCACACTTCCTTTTGCAGCAAGGATAGTAAAATTTTCCCAGTTTCCTCAGATCTTGCTCAAAAAACATTTATGCCAACTGAGCTCTCACTGTGATGCAGTCTTGGTGGGATACCTTGCCCTGCAAAGTACTCCTTGAGTCCTCCGACTGTTTTGAATATAAAACATACTGCACAATGCCAGGACACAAGGGGCCAGGACAGGTCTGGGAAAGACTCTGTGTGACTGAAACAAGCAACCCTTAGCCATACAGGGTTGTGTAAAGCTGATGTTATTTTATTTAAGCCAGTGACAATACCCAGTCTTGTGTCTCGGAGAGCCTGACCCAGCTCCCAGGGGAGTCCCTAAGAGAATGCCTGCCTTGCAATTTAAATGCACTGGCCTACTCGTGTATGATCCATGCTCAGAAATATCTGTAGGCAAAACTCCAATGCCCTGTACTCATGAATAGGTAGGAAAGAAGCCCTGTAGTTATTAACAGCTATTGTAAGCTCATCTTCTTCAAAGTGCAGTGCAGACACTTTGAACTATAGCCAGGCTAACAGCCAGTGGTGTGGATGGAAACCGCATGTGACCAAATGTGCTGACATTTACTCTGAGCCCTTGTCTTCAATCTGGAAACAGATCCACACCCAGGGGTCCCTTCCGCCTGGCAACTCCATTTCTAGTGGTTGCCCCATGGCTATCTGCAGAAATACTAAAGCCTACTTTACAACCAAGTGCAAGATCTGAGGAAAAGCCTGCTCTTTTAGTCTAGTTTTCTAGAGAGGAAAGGCCAGGGGAAGCCTAAAGTTCACTGGTACCTTTGTGTGCAGTTGTAAAATAATAATAACAACAACTGTAACAGTTTATAATAATAACTGTAATGCTTTAATAACCTTCTGTTACACTGGTGAAGGTCTAGAATCCCCAGTCATGGGTCACGGACCAACTCGAGATACATGCTTTATGAATGAAAACAAATCAATAATAACGACATGTAGGAATCTTAAATAGCATGGAAATTCTGATGTTGACTTTTTAATTCCCTAGTTAGTAAGATAATTAAAACCCTCTAATTCTTAGTGTCGGTTTGTCATTAAGAAAGTGCAGATAAGGAGCTTACATGTGACTAGCCCATGCACTGAGAGTCGTGGTGGGCTAAAGTATTCCTCTACAATCACAGACACATTTTTAAAGCATCCATAATCTCACAGGGATGATAAATGATTCATGTACTGGGACTGGAGTGATTCTTGCTGTTTAATGATGTCTATGGGTAGGGGTGTTTCTATTTTTAATGCTTTTTAATAAGGTCTTTATAATTGTAGCTTTTCAAGCATTGGTGACTAAAATTCGACCCCTAAATCTATGTGTAAATGTCTAAAGGAAAGCAGGCTGGCTGGGGGCACCCTGTTCTCTCTGATGTGGGAGAGTCCTACGTTCCCAAGCACGTAGATAAGCTGTAACTCAAAGGTATTCTTGCCTGGAGCGGCCACCAGAGAAAACAGATAAAAAGGTTAGAAATCGAGCTTCGATTTTCAGTAATCCTGTAGGTAGTCGCATTTTTCTTGATGGTCGAATATGTAAAAGCTTGAAATGCGCAGGTACAGGAGTAATCGGAGGTCAGAAGAGTCCCTGTTACAGACAGAATCTTAATTTGCTAAAACTCCAAATTGCCTGAGATATCAAAATAGTGTTTGGGGTCAGGATTCAGTTTAGACAAGTAATTTGCAAGTTATAATACATTAGGTAATAGATTTAACTTTTCTGATATACTGTCTCAGCTGCAGCATTCAGGGGAGAAGGATTCAAAAACCCGAGATGTTGGTGAAGAATTCATTTGTCTATAAAACTGCGAATTGCGCAGCGTATTCTCAGTAGTGTTGATTTTGCTGATACATCCCCAGCGTTAGCAGTTGGCAACCCTGGAGGAGTGAGCAAAATCAAATACATGTATTTATCAACTAATAAGTGTGTTTCCAGCTCCTGGGACATCTCAGGGAGAAACAGCTGAAGCTACAGAGTCTGAAATTTGGGATAAATAATGGAACGTGTACAGAAAAGGAGATACAAATCAAAATGAATGTTAACTGCAAAGGCTGCACAATCGCAGTGGATTTCACTGACTTCAGCAGCACTGGATTGCACTCTGATTAGCTTTCCCCAGACAGCAGTCCACCGGTTCAGTGTGTTTATTTAGCTCCATTAGAAATCTGAAGTGTGGACATCGTTGTGATCATGCAGGCCTACCTACAGGGCTTAACACTGTGTTCTATTATTGACTGCTTTTATTGCTCCTTTCAGTCTATCTCTTTTTCTCCAGTGCTACATAACACATAAGGCTGCATTTACATTTTCTGAATGGACTAATCATGGCTCTCTGCTTTGAGAAAGAATGTGCAGCCTCCCACATAACCACATGGAAACCAACAGGGAAGAGTAAACCAGAAATAAACCCGTTCTAGGGGGTTGAGAGAAAAATACCCACCAAGATAATTGGGAGGGATGTACAGAGGAGAAGCAACTGAACACATAGTCACATCTTTAAAAAAAATTACAATGCTAAAAATATCCAGATGAAGGACAGCAAGAGAAAACATGATTGAAGCGGAACAATTGGTAGAGGAGTTAATACTTATTAGCAATCATTTTAGATTGAATATAGGTTGGTTTTGTAACAGCACAAGGAATGATGCATTTGACAGGACTTAAACAATTGCCTCCCCCTTTCCCAAAGAATCTCGTTAGCAACACCCTGGCACAAACTGATCAGTCTCGCGTGCTCCTAAACAGTTAGCCAAAGCAAATATACTTACTAAAAGTTTTTAATTGTAAAATACAGTGAAGTTAGATCCCTGACAAATCTTTCAAAATCTTTCCTCCCTATATTCCAAACCTTAATATGTTTTAACATTCAGCCTACTGTATTTTCTCCTGTAGCCTTAAAAAAATAACTCTGAGAGTCAGACGAAGTTCACCCAGTCCAGCATCTTTTCTCCAGTGGTATCCAAAAGCTATTGCCTGGGCAAGAGTGTAAGAATGGAGCAAGTACACATGATATTTTTGCAAGTCCTCTCCCATCATCATCCAATTGTTTGCATCTCAGATATTTACTGATCCAGTGTGCTTTCTATGCATTTATTAACAATCAGTGGAGCTCTTTCCCTTGGAATTGAAATTGCCTAGTGTCCCCTTCAACCTAGGTCAACGACATTTAGGAACAGTTGGTGTCCAGACATCCCGTGGTAAGAAGATTTACAGCTCAATTACGTGTTATGTGTTATGTGGACATACTCCCTGTCCTGTGTCTCATGGCATTATAATATCAGCTATGTGCATGTGAGAAAGCAAACAATCATTGCCAGATTTCCTGAGTGTTCAGAAGAAATTTTTGCAAAGGGGTTGAAATGGAGAAAGAGTTATTATGAAAGCATTGTAAGGTTCATGAGCCAAATCCATCTTATTCATACTTGAAGAGCTACAAATACTTGTGTGTTTGAAGATAAGTATTTCTCAAAGTTCCTTGTTGTTTTAAAGAATTTGTATGTAATATTTGCTAAAGAATATTGCTAGGGAGAAAAAGGGTATGTCTAGCACAAGGCTGTTAAAGACAAGCAAGCAAACGCTTTGTAGAAATAGAGCATAGGGTTAGAAGTTCATTCCATGCCTTCTCTCACACGATGGAAATAACAATGTCTAAAGTTTTCCAAGTTATATAAAATTCTGCTTTATTCTGGAGAAAGCTTGATCTGTGTTTCCATCCAAATATTCCCTGCGGTTTCAGAGGTAGATTCAGAAGATAATTCCGTATAGTACCTTGGGTGCCAAGGATGAGAAAGCCTAGGGGTAAGCCAGTTCATGCCTGGTCCTCAAGGTTTTACAGTCACAGGGCAGTTTGGCTGTTACATAGTGCAGACCCTTATCTCTCTGGTGAGATTAAAACAACCCGTTTGGCAGCAAGGGTTTTTAAAATATGGCAATGCCTCGTGAACTGCTTTTTTAAAACCAGTGATGAACACAGAAGCATACCGGGTAATTATACTTTCTGAGAGTAAGTTGTACCGCAAAAAGAGCAATTCTCTGTGGCGTTTTGAGATGCATCACAACATAAGCATTGTAAGCACAAATTCGAATTCCAACGTTTTAGTAAACAGAGGGTGGAAGGGTGGAGATTTGCTGATTTAATACAAAGGATGGATTTTAGAAGAAGAACACACAGGAAATCATACTTTATGTGCTAGGCCTTTCTGTTTCATTGAGGGGACATGTCTTAGCCACAGGTCCTCACTGGTCTGTGCTGCTGTTCAGACCTTTCAGCCTACCTGCAGAATACTGCTTCTTCTGGCCCAGTTGCATTCACCAGCATGTTTGTAACTTGTGTTATCAACTGACCAGTGAGGCTTTGTTAATGGTAGTAACAGCCCGAGCAAGTATCAGGAAGAATACATTGAACCAACGATGAAGTGCCATTAAAGGAAAAGCTGAGTATTTTTCTCAGGCGGGTGTCTTACACTTCAGCAAAGCTGGGAAAGATTAAAGTGCAATCTTTGTGCTTGCGCTGCCTTGCGTACCAGCAGTGCGTGCAGAGTGAGTGGATGTCAAGCTGCGGTTCCCTTGTGAGAGGAGTGCATGTAGAGAAATCACCTTTGCTTTGCAGGTTTATGTGGCTGTAACCTGCTCAGTTCAGTGGGCTTCATGGTGATTTGGGAATGGGTTGGGGGAGCAGTATCAGGATGGAACGGACGCTATGTGATCACTTATCTAATCTACATCATGACCTAGCCTTTGGCGCAGAGTGTGAAGGTGAACAGGAGCGAAATGTAAAGGAAAAAGGAAGCTGTTTGGCTCTGGGTCAGCTACAATATAACCTATACTATTAACCCAGCCTCACCTGGCTTTTGAGGGTTCACATGCTTCTCTTTTAAAGTCTGAAACATGCACTTTTGCTTTGTGAATGCTGCAGCGTGCCAAGTTGAAGCTCTCTTTTACACACATGCAACCTCCATGCAGGTGTGCCCATGGACGTTATATGCAATTGTAATAGCCTGGCAGATTTTACACAATGGATTCATGTACATGTAACTGCATGAAATGCATTTGGGTGGCATTTTGTGATAGGTGACGCATCACGCAAGGCAATTCACTGAACTCATGTCAGGTAACTGCTCCATGACTATCTTTAGAAATATTAAGGGAAAAGGCAGGGCCCAAACTCGCATCTTTGTAATTCTACTGACATACAGTTATTCCTCCTGATGTCACCATTTCAAATGGTCAGGAGATTTGAAGTCTGCCCTTCTCTCTCTTTCTCTCTCCATCACGTTTGCCTGTCATGCCATACACTATGTAAGCAACAGATAATCACGTGGTACGTAAATCAGTGGAAAGTACTTTTACAAAAACTCTGTTCAGAAGTATGGGGAGTAAAGAATAAAGGTTATAATGTAACAGAATTTCTGTAGTATGAAACAGAAGTTAAATGGAAAAAAAAACCCTACAGAGACAGTGCTCTTTATACTTCTCTGATGGAGTTAGCAATATTGTCAATAGACTGTTTTTTCTAGATTGCTACGAGCAATTAATGGACCTTTACTTCAAAAGAAATAAAAACCGTAAGCACAGGATTATGAGTTTTTAAGACCATTCTGGGGTTAAAGAAGAAGAATTACATGAAACTCTGAACGTGTAAGAAATATAACCGATGCTATTTTGAAGTGAATTGTATGTGTAGCCTATTTGACCAGTTATATTGTAGTCTTGCGGCTGGTTATTTATAAAACAATCAAGTTGTTCTTCTTTGTGACTTTGAACTCTACTTGAAGAACAGTGATTCATACTCCACATGCTGTTAGCTCTATGGCTCCATGCTTTGCATGTGGGAAAGTCAGGCTGAGGGAGACTTGAGAATTAACATGTGAGGATCTGTTATCTGTGTAGAAACCACCTACAGTCAACAATTTTGAACAAAAATACTTCAGCACTGAATAGGACCCAATGCAATCCTAGAGACTGCTTCCCTGCCCTAAACCCCCGGGTTCCACTGGTTTCCAAAAGCCAGATGAAACTTGCAGGTGAAGGGCAATGGAAAAACATAAAGACACAGACAGGAAGAGTTCAGACTTCCTTCATGCCACAAAGGTTACTGTAAACCTCACACAAAATCTGCTTGCAACGTTCAGGGGAGTATTTCTGAAAGATTTCCTTCCAGGGCTTCTTCAGGAAAGGGTGACAGATCTCCTGTTCCTCACTGGGAAGCATCAAGACTGGTGCTGAGAAGGAAATTTTAAGGGACACAAGTTTTGCCATATGTAAGAAAATGAGTGTTGTAAGAGAAAAAATAGTGTTTTCCCTCAAACAATTTGACTGAACAATCTCATTCTTTGGGGAAATGGAATGTACCTACATTATATCCTATCTACACATCCTCCTCCTACAGTTTTCCCTGTCACTCTGTTTCCATTGTGTCTATGTGAGAGCAATGTTAAGCATCAAACTTCTAAAAAAGATCCTAGCTTCTTAGCAACTCTAAAAGCCTCTTTAGCATTTAATAACAATTGCTTATTGATTTGCAGTTAGTGTTTTAGAAGAAAAAATTAAGAGAGTCTGCATTTTTTTAATATGAAAACTCACTTTCACCCACTCTATTTCAGAAGAGAACAGCTTAATGCATCAGTTGGTATAATGACAAATATTTTCTCTACCTACTGTCTTTATTGACATCGCTAGGCAGCGGTGATCACGGTGGCTACTGTCGTCTCTATTCCCCTACCGGGATATTCACATTTGTATTTCTTGAAGAAAAGCATCATCTCTCTTACCTTCAAGCCATACGAATCTCTCGAGCAGAGCTGGCAGTACTTTGTGTCAAATATATCCAAAACACCACAACTCTCCACCGTGGCTTTTCTCAGGCTCTCCCAGGCTTCTCAATCCCGACTTTTGGGGATTCGGTATTCACGCCCAAGCAGAGGAGCGAAAAGAGAAAGAATCACCTGCCTGCCCCCCGCAAACTGGGACTCCCCAGGTGAGACTTGCCGCGGTTAACCCGAGCTGAGCTGCAGCCGCTACAACTTGAAGCGCTCGGGGGGGTGTTGGCTCCCTGGGAAGAGGCGATTTCCGAGCCAAGCTCGCCCGCGGCAATTCGCTGTCCGATTCTGTCAGCCCGTCGCCGGGTGGGGAAGCAGCAGCTCCGGCTCCGTTTCGCAGCCCCGATCCGGCGGGAGCCGCGGCCAGAGCCGCCCCTTCCTCCCACGCCGAATCCCAACAACCTGTTCCAGCCCCGCTCCGCGCCCGGCCGCGGGCTGCGCTTCCCCGCAGCGCTGCCTCGCCTGCGGGCGGGGGGGGGGGGCGGGCAAAGTTTCCTCCCCCCCCGGATCCCACCGACTCACGCCGGGGAGGAACCGCTCCCCGGCGGCCGCGGGCGGCTCCTCTGCCCCGGGGCTGCGGGCCGAGGCCCCGGGAGGGCGGGCGGGGGCGGCAGCTCCAGCCCCGGGAGCCGGACAGCGCCGGGGGGCGGCGGGCGGGGGCGGCCGCAGCCCCGGGGACGGGAGGCAGCAGCGGGCACCCCCCACCCCAGGAAAGCCCCGGGGGAAAGGAGCCTTTCGGCGGGCGGCCCCCCCGGGGGAGCCCTGCAGGCTCTGGGGGTGCTGGGCAACCTCCGGGCTACGAGGCTACTCGCTGCGCCCGCGTGTGCCCAGGGCCGGGCGTAGCTGTCGGGTTTCGCACGGAAGGCAGAGAAATCCGGCGTGAGCCCCCGGCACGGCGGGGACCGGGGCGCAAGGCAGGAATTCCGGAGGGAGGAAGCCGGCGGGAGTTGTCATTTCACTGCAAAGGGCTCGTCTGCTCCCTCGGGTCAGCGCCGGAGAGGGACATCGCTCACCCGCGTTCTCCCCCAGCGGAAAACGCTCCCGAGTCCTCGCTGACCGCCCAGGCGGAAAGTCCGCCCAGGGCTCCTGGTTTAAACACGCTCTGCAATGGTAACTGGAGCTCTCTGCAATTCAAACACCAGGAGAAACCATTTCTCGAAAGGATGATTCAAGTGTAGCTGCTGTTCTAATATTTTAATACCTTCTTACAGTTTAATATCTGTAAAACCACCGAACTTTCGAAGCGTTAGGAGTCCATAATCTGCAGGGTGTTTCCTAAGAAAGCTTTTTTTTTTGTTCCAGAAATGGCTTGATTCTCCTTTCTGAATGTATTTTTTATCTTACCAAATAACACCAGACAAAGAGAAAACAGAATGAAACCCATCGCTATGGTTTAGGTTTTAAAAAGGTTCAATTTCTGGAAGATTTTCTACAGAGGAGCGGATCTAGAATAGTGCTTTCAACCTTTTCTGACTATGGAACCCTAAATATTTTGCAGCAGAGCTACTGACCCCTTTAGGCCGTTGCATAGATGAATTGCTGTGAAATGCACATGCACTTGTCTTTCCGAGGCCTCTGTAGTGTTAAAGTCAAACCAAATTCTCTTGAACTTTCGAAGTGTTATTGCAATAGTTTCCTTTTTATCCCAGTAATGGTACCCTGTGAGTTTTGCAGTGCCAGGGTAGCCAAATGAACCTGGACCTGATCCCTTTAGCACAAAACCCAACAACAGTCACAGGAATTCCTGTAACGTGACAGTAACCTGGAAGTATTTCTCTGAAGTGCTAAAATGTTACTCGGTGCGGGCGGAGGAAGTATCAGACGCTGTTTTGGCATATCTAAAACACTGATTTCCCCTTGAAAGCAGGACAGGAAAGCTTTAGTACATATGACGTTTTGCTTGTCTTAACATAAATATGTTTATTTAATGGATGGACAACACTTCCTTGAGATGTTTATGCTTTCTTTGAGGCCAAGAAGAATCTTGTCCTCTCCTGGCCTCCTTGGCTTCCAGTGGTGTCCCAAGTATGTTTTCCACCCAGTCATCTATAAGAAAACCAACTACTCTCCAAGCCTGGAAGACCATGATTCAGCAGTTAATAGCTGGGCAAGCTGTTCAATGGATGAGCTCCGAGTCTCACTGACTCTGCCATCTGCCTTTTGATTTACACTGAAGATGTGTTTAGCTGCTTGTAAGAGTCACATCTGTGTGTTGCTGCCACCACATTTTTTCAGCCCTACTAAAGAAAGCAGCTTTTATTCTGTCCACCAGAAAACTATGAATTAAAGCAATGGCTAGTCTGGTGGGAGATTCTGATACGTATCACATCTCTTGCCTGTGCTAGAAATGCACCTGGTCTGCTCGTCTGTAATGTGAGGAACTGCATCCTCGCCTTGTGAAAACTACAAGAGACTTGTAGTTTAAGTTTAAAGTGAGATTCATTTCCCTTGAATTATGTATCAAGAATTTCAGTAAATGCCCTAGGGTTAGATGAATCACAGGAGAGAATGAAGCACAATAACAAGAAAAACTGATGTATTAAAAAAACCCAACCCTGAACCTGAAGCCAAAATAAAATGAAACTTCAAAACCACAAGTATAACCTTCTTATAAGAAGCAAAATATTCTTTTTTCCAGTGCAGTTCTGGTTTGTGATTGCTCACTGAGGAAGCTCTGTGACTACCCTTTGGTTAGAGGCTCTTCAACAGCAGCTCTCTGCAAGGAGACAATTCTGAAGAGTTGTTACTGGTTAACACGGAGCAGACACATCGCCCCTGTGAGTGTTCTGCTACTGCAGTCCTCAACGTGTGTTCTCTCCTTTTGCTTCTTTAATAGAAAACCTGGTCATCTGAACAGCACTGGAACTGGGAAGAGAAGATGTCACCTGCACTGCACCGCGCCACTGAAAAAGTAAAATGGCAGTGAAATGTCACTCATCAAGATCCTCATAACAAGGTGGTGTATTGTTTTACTGTTTTATCACATGCTGCTGGTGTGGAAAGCTTTGAAGGAAGAGATAGGGTCTTGACTGACAACTTTATTTCTCTGATGCAAGGAGGAGTCGGCCACAAATGCTTCTGACTCCACAGAGGTTTCTTAGGGTCTAGTCCAGAACCGTAGGATGAGCTTCCCTGCAACTTTATCACAACTTTGTTGACTTCTGTGTCAGGCTGGTCTCTTTGTCTTTGCCTTTCTGTCATCAACGTTCAATAAATATAAAAATAAGGAAGATTTTCAGAGCAAACTGCTTCAGTGTACACAGTTCTTCCTCAAGTGTAAATAAACCCTTCCTCAACCTGAATTAATTGATACAAGTACATCACGTACACTTCCAAATGGAGCTCAAATCTCATATAAAGTGTGTCACACAAAAACTAACTCAGAATAGTGCAGAACTCTCCCGGTTACAGTGCAGGAGTGGATACTCGTTAGCTCATAGGAGCTGCTAAGCATCTCGTTCAAAACACTGGTTCTGCAGGCTCCTGAAAAACGCCATTCTTCCAAGGGTCAGTGCTCTGTGGGTCAGGGGGAAAGTCAGAGAAATACAGTAACAAGCCCAGGCTATTCAGCCCCAGCAGCTCCTTTCTCTGTGGCACTTACAGCCCCCTGCAGCCAACATTACACTCTAGATTTAGCAACTGAAACCCCAGTCAAGGACCAAAACGCCAGTCCGGCTTCCTCGCACTGCCTAATTAACAGTTCAGACTGCTCTTTCTTAATTGCTTTACCAGCACCAGCTAGCAGACTATTTGCAAAAAGGTCAAGGGGGATCCATGTGCAAATCTGAATGGAAGTTCTCTCGCATCATGTGTGCAGTCCTTCACAGAGGACTGCTGCAGTCATCTGGCTTTGTGCCACCTTTATTATAAATACATAGAATAGCACATTAGTATTTTTTGCAGAAGATGCTCTCGCTCAAGGTAGACCTATATCTGACTTCTGAATAAAAGACTTGAAGCTCAGGAAGGCAGATTAGTCATAATGAGCCTTGTGAACTTGAATGCTCTGCAATTTTTTCATCTATTCTGCCAAACCAAGTAACATTACCAGACTCTTACTTGTACTCACTTCTAGTGTAGAGGGAGTCTTCACCTTCATCAGCAGAAGAGGCACATAGAACTATAAGGGTCAGAATTAGCTTCTGGGAAATTATTAGCTCGGTGCTTTGCACTGGTGCGTAAAAGCTAGCTAGTTCTGCCAGAGAAAGTACCCACTACTTGTTACAGGCTTGTCTTTAATTGTGTGATATTAAATCTATCCTTGGGAAATTCAAGCTCCTGACAGAGCTGTAGATATTGTTTTAACCAGCCACACAGAGTCGTAATTTGACAGGAGGTGTCCTATCAAATATGCTGTGCTTTTAACAGAATGAGCTAGTCATGCGGTCTAAAGATGATGGGCTGCATCACCTGACACGATCTGAGGGTCTGGCCCAATGGTTTCTGAAGTACTTTCTCTGTTGCCTTTTTATTGTAATCTAATCGAACATACTGGAATAGGAAGGAGCTGTAACTTGGAAGACACAGTTTTTCCTGTGATGCAAACTAATGGTAATACTTTGTTACTCCCTCAGCTCCGAACATTAACAGCCCATTAAATGCAGTCCACTGACGGGCACCGCCTGTTCTTTTATTGCTGGGAATTCTGGATCCCTGAGGGTGGACAGAAAGCCTTTGAGGTCTGTTGGCGCGGGGGGGGGGTGTGTGCTGGGCAGCTGTGCAGCACGTCATGTCGCACCCAGTCGCTGACATCCTCCAAGCGGTGCGGTTGCTCACGCACCTTCGCGTTCTCAGTGCATTGGAGCCGAGATCCAATCTAGTCACGCAACCCTAGAAACGACTGCATCAGTTCAGTGCAAGTTTAAGAAATCAATAGTCTTTTGCGTGAAATTTCTTCAGAAGCCACGATGGATATTGATATCTCTCTGGAAAGGAAATGAATTCTCATCTTTTCCAAAGATGGACTAGGAGAGTGCTAGTTTCTCCCGTGAATAAGCAGTCAATGGTGAGTTTAAAATATTTTTTCCAAAAGCAATGCACCAGAAAGTTCTAATACTAGAGAGAGGGTGAGAAAAAGGGAGGTCTGACCTACCTCTGCCACTAAATTTACTGTAGGGTACTGGGCAAGGTTTTGCCTTTTCTCTGCCTTAGCCTAAAATTAGGACAAAATTTCTAGATTACCATGGGCTTGGAGTTTACAGATTAATCAGCATCTCGCGCTCAGCCAAGGTTCAGCCCAATCTGCGTTCTCTACCTGTTTTGGTGAATGAAGTCTGTCTCCTTGCAGACAAACTTGCTGTTAAATATTTGATCTGGACAACGTGATTTAAGCTGCCCTGCGTGCCACTATTGAATAGCCTGACACAATCAACCATAGATGGCCAGATTTGACCCTGCTGTCTTAAACTGAGGCCTCTTAAAAATTTGAAGCACTGTGTAAGTGCAAGTATGGTGAACACATTGCCATTCATCTCTGTGCCACGGATTTCCTTTCTGTGGCGTGAGAGCAATGAAACTAAAACATTTACTTTAGTGCACAGGGGAGTCTGAAGACTTTCCTAACTCCATTTTATTTATTAAAATATCCCTAAATCTAGACTAGCCCTATACAACTTCTGTTGTTTCTCTTTTAATCATTTACTATTTCTTACAGTTGCTTTTATCCTCTAAAGTGGTCTATTCAATTCCCACAGGATTCCTGACTGGGGAAATGCTATCAGTGCACATTCAAATAAAATAAAATTTGCTATAGCTGTGTTAAAAAAATATTGGCTTAACTCTCTAGAGAGCAAATCCAGGTTTGAAGCAGAATGTCAATAATAATTTGTAAATGAATAAAGGGTTGAAATATGCATACTGATGCTCTTGGGGTTGCAGAGCACACACTTCTTAATTCTCAGGGTGGCTTTTTGGAAACTAAAAACTCAGTGAATTTCCTTCTTGTGGATAACTATAAAAGATGCGTTGCTGAAAGGGGCCAACGTTTCATGGCATTGTCGTTGTTCTTCACCAGTTGGTGCCTTTTTTGCTGGATACTCATCTCACTGAATGTCATATTTTTCACTACAGATAAGGACAAGACTATGATGGTTTAGAAGCACCTGTCTAGGTGCAGTTTATGAATTCAGATTAACCTTAAGAAAATTCAGTACCTAAATATGCCAGTGTCGATGGAGTTGGTCAGGTGCTGTCAGAGCTGTGTCCCACGTGCTTCCCATCAGAGAAGCAGAGAAATGTTAAACTGTGATGGGCCCCATTCAGTTGGAGACACTTGCAGAGTACATGTATAAATGTCCCAAATTTTGAATGGTAATTAGGTTATTTTAAAACAGAGAAGGAGAAGAGTCTTCCTGTTCTCTCCATCTCTTTGGCTGGTGCTTTTTCTTTGCTAACAAAGGCCCTTGGGAACCTTGAGTGTTGGCAATCAGCTTGGAAAAATTCACCTGGATTGCAAGAGCCTCTTTTCTGCCTTTTCTGTTTTTTCACCTCCTTGTTATTTTTCCAAAGCTCGGCAGCCAGTGGAGACACGTAATTAAAGTTAATTCTGATTGCCTGGTGATGCAACAGCCCTTCCACTGGCATGGCTTCAGGGTGCCTCTGGCTCCCATACAGCTGCTGCCTTCGAGCATGAGTGGGCATGCTTCAGAGTGACAAGTGTAAAGAAACAGTCTTCTCTCCAAGTCACCACAGCCCACGCCAGCCTCCTCTAGTGTCGGGCCACTGGCACTGTTTGCCTCTGAGCACAGGAGAGTGTCTCCCGCTTCTCTGCCTGCTCCCTGAGGGAGCTGGGCAATTGCCCCTTGGCCCCAGGAGCCTCTCTTTGTGTGATGACCAAGTCAGGCCAGGTTGTCAGCACCTGACAAAGGCAGAAGGCAAAGGCACTGGTCTGGCATTGAGGAAAATAACGGCTGTGTAAGCCAAGCCATAGCACACTACAATAGCATTAGAAACCAGGGGAGTTAAGTTTTCTCAAGGTTTTTAATGTCTACTTTTCGTGGCTGGCTGTGACAGATCTGCGGCAGAGTCTCCGGTATTAATCAATACTTCAGCTGCAAGTTTTCTTTCCCAAGGCGGAGGAGGAGACTGACGACACTTTTCTATCTGATCAAAGACAATCCTGTCACATCCCACAGTCATATAGCAAATCTAAAGCTGACTTCTGCCCTTTTTCCAATCCAGAACTCACTGGGAATTTTGCTCCGTTGTGCCTCTTTGACACATCATGATTTCAGAAGTATCTGCATTAAATAACCCGTCTTGGTTTCTGGTGGAAAAAAAAAAAAAAAACCACCATTTCTAAATAGCCCTCAAAATAGCTAATTTAGCCTTGTTATGGGTTGGTGTAGTGGATAGTCAGTGGACTGCAATACAGTCAATGTAAAGGAAGGCAGTGATTCAGTGCTGCTTTGCCCTGCTGATAGCAAGTGCAGCAGCTCTTGCTGATAGGTGAAATAATTGCTGGATTCTTGGGCAGCATACGTTTTAAATGATACCCACAAATATGATGCAAATTCCATTCTGACACTAGAATGAGTGTTTGATGGCAATGTTAAACTGCCACTAGACAGGCTATGCATAGTGCCAAATTCAGCCTCACACGGGGACTGTCCTGAAGAAATACTCATCTGCAGTGAGCTTTTCCCTCCTAATTAAAACCAGAGCCACAGCCAGCACCAGGTAATGAAGGAGTTGGTAAATCTGATTATACAGAAGAAAGCCACTGGTTAGACAGCGATTTGCAAGGAGAAGTGATCAACAAAGGACACAGCAAAGAACCAAACAAAAGAGTCGATAAAAACATGGCACAAGGCATATTTGTCCGAGCAGCTGAGAGGGGTTTATCCATGTGGTGTGGAGCTTAGCAAGCTTCTCTGCCAGACGTCAGCCATGGTATGCCACAGAAGAGTAGCTACACGTGGTCAAAGAGTCCTGGCCATGGCGGTGTCTGGCAGTAATGGCACTGCAAGTAGCACAAGCTAAAGCTCCGGCACAGTGGGCAGTGCAAGCTCAAGAAAGCCCTAAAGGGAGGCACAGGCTCAAGTCTGCTCCTTCTCTGTACCAGTGGGTTCACTACAGTTTGTGTCCCAGAAGTTCAGACACAAGCCAAAGTTAGGTTCAGGCCTGTGCTCAAAAAGAAGTACAGATTTTTCTATTGCTTCGTGCATCCCGAAATAGTGTGATTGTTGCTTTGATTAAAGCGTTGGTGGAATTGGCTGGTAAGAGGTACAGGGTAATCTGGGCAGCGCTGTGCAGGGTTCTGCATTCAAATTCTTTGTTTTACAGTGAATTAGAAAACAGCAGAATGAAGGAGAACAGATGGGCCCATCTTGGTGCCACACACGCATCGCCTAGTGTGTAGAAGAAGCCAAACGCTCAGCTGGGAGCGGAAGATGGCGATGCAGTTCAGGAACTGTGGAGCTGAGAAGGTTGACGACCCCAGGAAAGGCAAATTCACAATGAGGCAGAAAAGTTGCAGTTGTTCAATATTAGTAAAAACTCCGGGGATGGATACCCACAGAGGGGCACAGTCTGTTTCCAATAGGCTGGGAGACAAAAGCCATCAAAACTTTGACTATATTAAGTTTTTCAGACCCTACAGCAGATTCAGCAAATCTCTCTGGAAGCTTCCTGTCGCACACAGGGAGTATCAGCTGCAGAGTACTTTTAGGGTTCTCGGAGAGCTCTGCATACTGCTACTAGATCCAACATAAAAAATATTTTTCCCTACCCCTAGCCTCTAATTGCTGTGGTTTATTTCCCCAGAATGCCTCCTTAGCAATTTCCCCTCAGACACAGCAAGCACGAGGTTTGTATTAATCATGAGGATTAACATTTATTGGTGCAGGAACACCCTGCAAAGGAAACAAGTTTTGCCTTGATGTTCTGGAATCAATGGTCGATCCGTTTAATTAACGGACTGGTTTAGCAGAAATCTGTTCCCTTTCTGTCTGCTTCGTACCCAAATGGACACAGCTAACTAATCAAACTCGCTCGACTTTTTCTGGATTACAAAGATCTTTTCAAAGCCTTAACTCTGTGCTTTCCCATACCTCGCACAGCGGGTGTGCTGCTAGCTCTTTTTCAGAAATGAGATTCACAAGCTACCTGGATCCTCTTTGCAGTTCGGGAAATAATTACTTTACGCAATATACTTTGCTTAAAACCATGACAGTTTTAACTATAGTTTAAGGCTAAATGACTGTTCAGCAAGACAGCTGGTAAAATTCACCCTGTAATAAGACTGAAGCAATGTAAACAAGCCCAGCCCATTTAGGGCTTTGAGTTAATATAGATGTCAAATACTTCTTTCAATATCTCTAAATTTCCCAAACCATCAGACATTTTCCTCCTTTATAAATGTATTTATAATAGATCTCATCCTTTATCACCTAAACCCACAACATATGTCTGTCCTAAATCCCTATAATTGATTGTGTTTGAATATAAATTAACCTTGGAAGAAACATCATCTAATTTGCTGAAATACTGCAGGCACCTGTGGCAGAGTGTAATGAAGAGCTGCTGCAGCACAGCTTTAAGGAGCTCCAGGCCTGGCTCCCTTCTCACTTGGAGTGTGGCTGGTCCAGAGAAAACTCAGCCTGAAGCAGCCAAAAATGACAGTGCTTTGGCCTTTAGAATCAAACATGCCCTGAGATTTTTCTCTCTGCTCTGCTGGGGTCCTGTGGCAGATGTGCTCTGCTTAAGTGTACGATGTTATCTGAGTTTACCTTCTCTTATATACCTGGTCGTAATAGGGGACTCCTTTTTAAAAAGCACCTTGAGGAAGAGTGCTACTGTCAGGGCATTTGCATAAGGGCATGATCCGCAGAAAGCTGAGGTGATGTTTATGTATGGGGTAAGTGTGTGCTCGCATGGGCTGCTGAGCCATGCTCAGGGCCTTGGAGAACCACAGCCAGTTCAGGGTGACAACCAAATTGGGTTTAGGCAAGAGGGACTGAAAGACCTTTTCAGCTCTGGTTATGGTAATTTGATCAAACGGGGGGCTTAGGACTTGATCTCGAGTGTACTGCTATATCAGTAGAAAGGCTGCAGTTCACCTCCGTATGCTTTGCATCAGGCCTTTGGGGGTCTGAATTAGACAGAAACCAGAACAGTGGGCAAGTGGAAATCATACTCGTAGAGAAGCTGAGTCAAATTACTGACAACTAAACCCCTTTCTTTGCAGCCTCCCAGCAGGCTAAGTAATGCCAAACAATTCTAATTTAAATCACAACCAGTAGGGGAAATATCTCTGGGGCCTGATGTCCTCTATCCTGCTCAATTAATAACAGTGATACAGTTGCAATTATGGCGATAAAGCTCAAAACTCGTTTGCAATTGCTTGAGTTGTGGTGATTTATTGCTTGGTAATTATCTTGCTGGAGTCTTGAGGATGGAATAATCTCCCCAATTTACATAATCAAGGCATCAAAGTCTTTAGAGCAGGGCACGCTATCAGCAGATGGCCCTACCAATGTGCAGTAGAATCCCTTAATTTTTATGGCTCACATTTCATCCAATTTTGGTATCTATTTGCCTGTAGTAATAGTTTACTGTCTTCTACTAATAAAGTAGATGATCTCAGGCCTAACTGTGTCCTCCTTCCTTGGCAGCAGCTGGCAGAGAAGAAAGAAGAGGCACAGAGAGGAACAGTGAGAGAGGAGCAGCGTCGGGCTGAACAGGGGCACAAGAAAGACGCTCGGGGCACAGGGACCTTCCTGTTGTCACCAGGTTGCGGTCACGTAAGAACATCTGGGGCACCTCTGGGGTGCCATAGCTTTGTGCTGGGCGACCTTGTAACCAGGGGGGCATTTGGAGTGATGGTGTTTGTCTTCCCGTTGCGTGTGATGGAGCCCTGCTTTCCTGGAGGTGGCTGCACACCTGCCTGCCAACGGGAAGTGGTGAATGAATTCCATGGTTTGTTCTGCTTACGCGGGCAGCTTTTGCTTTACCTGTTAAACTGTCTTTATCTCAACCCACAAGTTTTCTCACTTTTTACCCTTTCCATCCTCTCCCCCCGGGGGTGAGTGAGCGAGCAGCTGCGTGGTGTTTAGCTGCCTACTGGGGTTACCACAAGGACAGTGCAGCGTTGCTGCAGGAGTAATTTATGTAGTTTGTGTTTGGATTGAGTTGTAGCCATCAGGGCGAGTAGGTGCAGACACGAGTAGGTGCAAACACGAGCTGTTAGGGGCAGAGTTGCGGTTGCTGTGTTGTGCAATAGAAATGGTGTGCAGGGTGAATTGGG
This sequence comes from Strix uralensis, assembly GCF_047716275.1. Classification (NCBI taxonomy): domain Eukaryota; kingdom Metazoa; phylum Chordata; class Aves; order Strigiformes; family Strigidae; genus Strix; species Strix uralensis. Next base: position 1,589,540 of record NC_133997.1, on the reverse strand, counting down.
ACTGGGTTTTTGAAGGCAGCCAAGGCCCCAGCCCTCCCTGGCTGTCTCAGCCTCTGTCCTGGTGCACTGGAGCATTCTTTGGCCCTGGTAGTAGTGGACAGTTTCTGAAACCTCTCTGCTAATTGGCTAGGACCACAGATGTGTTTTATTACCATTTTTATTGTGCTGGATGAGAGGAAGGAAACATTTGCCCTTGCATTATAAGCATCAGAGAAATATAAGTTCTTGTAATGTGTATATACGGTCTGTATCTTTTCTTGAAAGCAGTTCTGTTTCCAGTTCATGCAGATTGGCATCTGAGATTCTTGGATAAGGTTACCTGCTGTGTTTCCTATCCACTGGAAACTGCTTTCTATAGTATTTAGCCTTGTGAGTAGTGGAACATCTTATGCCTGAACTGCTGTGACTTTATTTCGTAACTTCCCAGTAGTTGGGAGTTTGTCAGTTTTATTTGAAACTGGGCTGCCTGGGGCTGTATGTGTGCTGGGAAGGAAAAAGCGGATAGATAATGCTCTCTTAGTGCCGGTTGTTAGAGCCCATCCAAAAGAGCACCCCAAAGGCATTTGTACTGAGGATTGGGACATGCAAACATAGGGCTGGGACCGCTGGTTTCAAAGTTGCAATAATAATTTTCATAGCTGTAAGCTTGCCTAGAAGGGAAACGGGAGAAAAATACCAGAAAAACTCTTGTCTGCAAAACTTTGATAAGTCAAAATAACAGAAAACAGATCACCCTGTTCATCACCATATGTCACAGCTACAAACCTCTGTGAATATTGAAATTCGCTTCTTTGAGATGAGCTGTTTTCTGCCTTTTCAGCATGGCTTCAGGTATCTGCATCACCCCGTGTGTGTGCTGACGTTGTCTGCTATGCGTGATCTCTGCCACTTAGGCTTTCCTGCCTGAGGTGAGCACAAAGACAGAGCCCCAGATTTCAGAAGCATTGCTTGCAACAAGCTTTCCTTGCTGTTCCATTGGTTTTGGTGTGCAGCACTCCTTTCAATCACCATACAGAGGTTTGTAAAGAGAGCAAAAGTTTGTACGCCACATTTCCTGTGTAGAAGAGCTTGCCCGGGTGCGCTACGTGGCTCCTTCACTCACAAGGCAGCAGAGGAAATCAGTGGCGATGCAGAAAACACGGTGCAGTTCGTGGTTTGCGTAAAGCTTAACTGAGCATATATTTTAATGAACTACATGTTGCCCTTTGAAAAGGGCATTTGCGTTTTTCTTGAAGTAAATAAGCCAGAACGATGACACATAAATTGCAGAAAATTAAACTATTCTTTTTATTTCATAAGTTGGCAACAGGGAAAAGATGTAGGGGTTTATATCCAAGCTAAATCACATCCCTGCGGTTGCACGAGTCCCCCGTGAGAATGCAGCTTTCTCTACTGCAGGCACAGAGCAACTGCTTGGAAGGGTTCTCACAGAAAGCTACAGTAAAATGCAGGCGGGAGGACTGTCCCTGGAGACATGTAGAAATGATGAAACAATATGGCATCTACTGTTCCCGAACACTGTTCTCTCAGATGCAGAAATGTCCTCTGCGTTGGACTGTTACTGATTCAGAGTGTTCACATCTGAAATTCTGGGTACTTGCAAATACAGCCTGCAGCCACTTGATGATGTCCTGGGCAAGAGAAATGTAACACCCGGAATTAAACCTTCCTCCATGTTCAGGTTTTCTCTGCGCCACATACAGTTACTAGAATAGTCTCTTCCATCCACTTTAGCCCTCACACTAAATCTGCACTTTTTCCAGAGAGACCTCGTATTGTCTGAGTGTCTTGATAAATTAATCTTCAGCCCAGAAGTTTGGCAGCATTCCTAACTCTTTGACTGAGCTGTTACTTTATCCTGTGTCTTTTTGTACCCCACTTTCAGACAGAAGTAATGGTGACCACAGACTGTGGTGGTTTGGTTTTGTTTGTGTGGGGGTTTTTTTTAATATAAGGTTTCTTCTTTTATATCAAAGAATGAAAAAAAAAAATTCATTTAAAACAGAGGGCTTGTGTTAGAGTGGTAGTTTGATTGTACTATTGCAGAAAAGAAACAAGAGACAAAAAACCTGATGCAATTTATAAAAGAAAGCTATTTGCCTGAGTGCAGGATTCCAGCTTGTCATTAGATTAAAAAACATACATATAAAAGGCTTGGAATTGTATTTCAAAATTCAATTTTGACTTGACATTTCTGAGCCTTGTAACTCTGTGCCTAAAAAATGACACCAGCACTTTTCATCTGCCTTTAACATTGGTTTTATACCAATAATTACCACCACCTTGTAATTAGCTGAATTAGTAATTAATTCTGAATCTCTCTGCCTGTCATCACATAAATTGGGTTGTTCCCATGAAGGTGTGAGTGTTCATGTGTTCTTATTTGCCTGAAGTCTCTGAGTTTTCGTTTCTTGAATCAAATGTTTGTTGGTAAGACCACTGCACATGAAGCACCAATCATCCAAAACTTCCTAGGTAACACTATCGGAGCTGTAATTCGTGTTAAACTCATTCAGAGATATTTAATCTTTGTGATTTTATGGGTGGTGGAGAGAAGGAAAGTTACATATGAAAACTCAGATTCCCAGACTATATATTTTCATCTGCACTGCAGATTACTTTTTTCCAGCACAACTTCAGACACTGGGTGTATTTCTTCCCAGGATCCCCCCGTATTTACCCCTGACACCAGCCTGACCTGCCAGGTTCCGTGTTCTGATGCTACAAGACCAGATGAGCAATGAGCAGCAGAAATTGTCTTGTTCCCTGCACGTTTGTGCCTCATGATTGGGTTCTTGACTGCCTAATAAGGTTTGTGCTCTGAGAGAGGATTCCCTTGTGACAGAGTTCCATGCTGACCTCTCCGAGGGGTGCACTGATGTCCAGCGATACCATTGAATTCATGAATTCATACCTTTTTTCTGCTGGATGCTAATATGAAGTTTCTCTACTTAGCTTTATACTTTCATAAAATGTGTACAAATACACTCTCTTTGAGAACCCTTTCCATCTGTCAAGCGTGTTTGAGGTTGGCTAAGGGGGTCGGAGATTGCTAGAGAGAACTAAAACTCCATTTTGTGGATGGACTTCTGGACAGCCAGATCCCATCTTCCTTGGAGACGGGGCCGGGGGGAAGGAAGTAAAGCAATGGTAGACCTTGAAACAAAGAGAGTTAGTGTCTATCCAATGTTTTGCTACCCAAATTGGAGGAGTGGGCAAAGCAGTATTTGATATATTTCCCAAACCAAAAGTAATTCTCACTGTCCCCATTTACATCCTAATTAAGTAGCATTGTCACAGGTGGCCCACCTGCACCCTTTGTTAGACAAACTCTTTGCTTGCATGTGACACAGTAGCTTACGCCTCTCTTGTGCATCACTAAATACATCCCTTCCTGCTCTGTATTCCTTTTGAAGAGCTAGAACTACGAGCATCTGAGACAAGTCCTAGAATGATTTTGCAGGAGATTGGAAGATAGATACATATAACTTAGCCTTGAAAGAGGAGTTTACTTAGATTGTTCAAGATGACATTAATTCAGGTCTGTTTCCAAAGGACTTTCTTGTAGTTCTTCTCATGCAATCTTGCTTTTAAACTGATCTTCAAAGGATTTTGTTCCCTTAAATGGAAAAATAGAAAAAAACCTTTTTTCAAGTGTAATTTTTAATTATGCTTCTAATTAAGGCAAAAAACTGTCACAGAAATTATGCCTTCAGATTGTCACACATGGAAAATTAAGTGCCAAGTTCACGTTCCTATTGTTACTGCCTTTGCCTTACAATTTGGATAGCTCTTAGACATGGAGCATTTTGTTGTACTAATGCAACCTGTGAAATGCAAAGTATCGGTGCTCAGGATCTGGGGATGCTCTGAGGGAGGGAAATTCAAAGCAGAGGATACAAACCTTCTTTCCACCCAGCCCGTTCCATTATTGAGGAGATAAAAGCTACTTATTGTGCATGTATCTGTATTTGAAGGACCTTTGTCAGTGGAATAAAAACCCAGTCTTAAATATAGCTTAAGCTGCAATTTGGTTCTTCTTATGAGGCTGCTCCAGATAGCTCTGGCCTGCAGAGACCTCTTGCCCTAAATGTCCCCTCCCTTGACTCCTCCTTCTGAAGCTTTGTGAAAACAAAAGAAATGGGGCTGTGGTTTCACCAGGCAGCCTCTTTGGACACTGAACTAAAAGGTTTCTCTTTGACCTTCCCAGTGCTGCTTTCCCATTGAAGGTGACACTGCAGAGAGGGAAGTTTGCTGGTGGGGCTATGGGAAAACTCCGAGCTCCATTTCTCGCTGTGGGCTGCAGCCCAGACTAAGCACCAGGATATCTTATAAACCCTCCTGCCATAAAACCAGTGCTTGTTTCAATGAGGAAAAAATACATCCTATAGTAGATTTCCCGTGTGAAGTTCTTCATTTGGGATATGGTTGTAATTATGTAGCTGATCATACAGCTCTAATTGCCACAGTAGCTTAGACAGTGTCAGCTACCCAGTAGCTTCCCAGGCAAAGATGACACATGTCCAGATCCAGGAAGAATCATTTTGCTCTTTCAAAAACATCATTTTGCAAAGAGAGATGCAATTGTGTCTGACACCAGCGTGCCATATCAGAGAACTCATGTGTGCTATAGGGACTCTAAAAGTAATAACAGTAGGTTGGGTGTGAACTACAGTTGCTCTTGGTTTCAGCACTCCAGCTCCTATTATACATTTTACCCAGGCCTAAGTAGCTCCCTCCTCAAACCAAACCTGATATTGGGGAAGAACAATTCCAGAAGTAGCATCTGCAACCTAGACCTCAGATCTTTTCCTTAAGACCTTAGGGGACCTGAAAGTTAATCTTTTGCTTTAACTTTAATAGCAAATCAAAGTCCCAGTAGTTAAGCTTAAAGACAGTCTGGGTCTTTTCCTAGAGTCTACAGAGCTTTTCACCCTTGCATCTCCATTCATGCTTTGAAGAATGAGTGACAGGTTGCTGGGTGCCAATGGATCCTTTATACAAACCTCAAAGTGACAGGGCTGTTGAAATCTTTTCCTTGGAATCGTTCCCAGAGGCAGCAGGTAACACGACCAGGTGCTGGGTTTGTTCCTGGCTAGGGCTGCTAAGAAAGTCTTCTCTTCACAGTAATCAGTCTTCGCGTTTAAAAGGCATGCTAGGGTTGAAGCTGCAGCCCTTGCTTGTTTTCAGGGCATGCATGAAGGGGTTACAGGGCTTGGATGCTCATCCCTAACCGGAGCATTTGTCTCTCCACTGGGAATCTCTGCAAAGTTCAGTAAGAGACTGCCTGCCTCTGTTTACAGAGAGCTCACCTGCTGTGATGAGCCCAAGCTTCCATCCCTTAGGAGACTCTCATTCCTGTTAAATAAAAGCTAGTAAAGGTCAATGCTGCATGCCAGATTAGTTAGGCTGGAGCTCGCAGGATTTTGCCCAAGAGACAGGGGTTGACTTTGGGTCTCTCCTGTGTTTGAGGCCAACATCCCAGAGACCAGGATTTTCTTTTATTCTCTCCCTTAAATTTTGTTGACACTCACAGTTAAACTGTAAAACCAGCATATTTAGGAAACAACATCTTCTCAAGAATGTTCCAACCATCTCCGTTTACTAATTCCTTCCCCCTCCATTACTAGCAAAGGGTTGTTTCATGAGTTAGTAAATCAGTTTTAATAGGCAAATTGGTGCTTAGAGATTATCTGCACATTTTTGCCTTTTATTTTGCATTCATTTCAGGCTTAACCATCGAGGCTGCAGAATGTATCACTGCTGCAATCAGAATACTTATGTTATTAAAAAAAGAGAGGGATTTAACTGCTAATTGCACAGAGACATTCTGCAGTGCGCATCTCACATGTAATTTAGATTAAGTCAGCAGATAAATATGATAACAGGCTGCTTTTTATTAAACCAACAAAAAAGAAAATTCTGTCTTTAGGAGCTGGCTGCAAAACTGTGTGAGCAGGTAGTACTGACTGGACAAATATTAACCTGGCTGAAAACTTTAGGCAAGCCTCCAGAAATTCTATGTGAGAGGGAGTGTTATTCCTTGCTACTTTGCACACGTCTGTGCAGGCCTGACAATGTTTCACTGCAGCCAGCTTTATTTCTCCATGGCGTTAGCATTATTGTTATCAACTGGCAACGGTGGAAAGGGTGCCAGGAGGAACTGTTCTTCCTTCAGCCTCCGTGGGTTTAGACTGGCTTCAAGTTGAAGCTCTTGGGCTGCTGGTGAAGGTTCGGGATATTTGCCTGCTGTGTGATGTTCCTAGTGTGCTGCTGGGTACCACAAGAAGACATCTGCTAATCCCTGAAAAAATCTCCCCTCGTTCAACTGTTACAGAAGATACCAGCCAGCTTACAGCTCCATTAGGTGGTAGAGGTATTCATGCTAGAGAGCTCTCTGGGAGGTGATTTCGTACCATTCATTATCAAGAAGTTGGTGCTTCTGATTAGAGAACAGGAGATCTGAGCCGATTTGAAAGTCTGTTCTCAGCTCTGATGCTAACTTCATGTGTGGTCTTGGGAAAATCAGTGTCTTTTCAAACTTTGAGTTCTCAACGTTAAAATAAGACAATAATGTTTCTGCCTCTCATGACAGGCCTGATCCTACAGAGACCTAGGTAGGAATAATCCCAATAGAGGTGTATCAGTGCTTAGGTAGTGGAAGGTTTGGTGCTTTAGACTGCAGGCTCTCCACGACACGGGGATGTTTTCCATTATGTGTCTGCACAGTACCCTGTCAAATGGGGCTTCGGTTTCAGCTGGGAGCCTGGGTACTGCTGTTGTGCAACAGGCTGTAAATAGTGCAGAAAGCATCTGTCTTTTTAAGGAACTGATCTTCCATTCACAAGGGAAGTTGCTACCTTTATTTGATTCCTGGTCCTCTATTGATACTTCTCTGATGCTCAGTTTGTTCATAATCAGTACAATTCATTGTCACAGGCAGAGTTCTTGTCTGGCTGCTGGTGTGTAATAAGGGAAGCAGCAGACTCTGTCAAGTAATTTTGCAGCACCCAGGATATCTCCAAGCATTTCTCCCTGTCTGTAACTTCTTGCACTGCCCGTCCAGTTCACTTACTTAGCAAACCCAAACCCAAAACCCCTTCCCCTGCTTTCTTCTGTCTCTGCTGTCTCTCTCCCCTCATCCTGCACCCGGCTTGTGGCTGACAGAAAGTGCTATTGATCCTAGAATTGGTGAGCAAATTGGCCTATACTGATTTCAGTATGGTTTCCAAAAGGCATACCTAATCTGGGAGACTGGTTATTCTGTAGGAAGGCAAGTAGAAAACAAATAAATGCTCTGGCAAACACAGAAACAGAAGAGTACATTGCCAGAGAAGCCAGCAGGCTGTTACCTGAATGCCTGTTCCTGGCCAGGATTTAAGCAGAGCTGAAAGACCGTGACAGGGTCTGCACAAACAGCATCCTTCCAGCTGTGACTCACCACCTCGAGTCTGTATGTGCCCTGCATCTCAACTATGGAATCAGCTGACTCCAGCTTTTCTTTAGCATGAGGTCAGTATAAGATAATCTCTCCTCTGCATCCTAAAATGCTCAGGTATTGTTTTCCTTGTTGGCATTGAGTAACATTTGAAGTCACTTTTGAAGGCAGAAAAGAGGAACAGAAAGACAGGCAGATGAACAGGGTGAATATTGCCTCGCCTTACTTGAGCTGATGAAGAAGGAGCTGCAGGGTCATAGAAGCAAGGACTGGGGCTCCCATAGCTTCCCTGATAAAGCTGCCTGGGGCAGCAGCCAGTCCTGCCGTCCTACAGACGGAGCAGTACTGCACTTTGCAGGAGGCAGGAGACCTGTCCCTCTTCCCTGAGTGACCCTGGGCAGGTGAAATGAGCTGCAAGTGTTCAGCACTGTTAGATGCAGGTTCAAGTAGTCCCTAGGCAGGCATCAGGTATCGGAATTTGTTTCTGAAACAGTGGTCCTAGCCATTATTGCTTCAGCTGCTTCTTGGTTTAATGAGGGGCTAGCAATGCTGCCTTCAGGAATTGCTGGAGAAGGAGCCTGCCTTAAGCCATGATGATCAAGTAGATTTGATGCCCTGCTCCGACACAGGCATGTTCTGTGTTCTCTGCCCTGTCACTTAGTCCCTCTGTACCTTGGTTCTGCACTGATGAAGCAGCAACAGCGATCCTTTGTTCCTGCTGTCAATGAGTGCCGTGCAGATGACAGACAAGGCTGTGAGGCATTGAGATGCTATGGTAACAGCTGGGTAAGTATCACAGATGAATGAAAATTGCTTTAGTGCTGCCATTATTTGTTGGGAGATGAGATGCCCTATTTCCACTTTCCAGGTGTCTCTTGCCTTAAGATTTGCCCATATATTATAAAAAGAAATCTCAATAACATTAAACAATGCACATAACAGCCCACATGAGTGTTGTAGCAGGTGTCAATGAGCTTAATTAGAAAGGTACTTTCCTCTCAGATTAGAACTCTATATTAGGGATTTTTGTTAACCCTGCAGCTGTCCATCTCTGCTCAGCATACCGAGCAGGCCATCAATGAAAAAATACCAGCTTGTTAAACCAATAACGTGACTAGTTCTAATTATAATTGCTGAAAAGTGAAGCCGTCCTGCAGCAGGGCATACACAGTCTGTATGATTTAAAGGTGTTACTGACTGCTCGGGGCCCTTTTCTGCAGACGCATGCCAAACTGTGGTGAAAGCAAGGAGTTAGCCATGGAACTGCCTTTAGTGAGTGACTCTTGCTTTCATCAGTGGGATATGGCACTGCAGACTGCTGCAAGCTCACACTGGACTCAGGCCAGCTGACACAGCAATAAGGCAGGAAAGTTGTCAGATTTCACCACAAAAACTTACATGTGAACGCATCGACACGGATGGTCATTTCAGTGGGAAGTGCAAACCCCTCTGTAATTGCAGGATTATTTAACCAGGGTAAGATTTTCTTTGCCCCGCCAGTGGAGGGCCGATCTATCTTGACACAGAGAGGTTGCTGTCCCTTCTGAGACATCCAAATTTTTAATCAATGTTCAGAGTAAGAAATGGTGCTCATCTGGATATACCATGTAACGTTCATTCCACAGTTTTGGCAGCTCCTATTTCCCACTTGTTTTATTCGTCCTGGACATGTGTTTGCGCATAGGCAAATAGTAGTTGCTGATTGTTTCTTTTTCTCCAACTGGCTTTCCAACACCAGGGAAAAATATAAAAATCTACGGCAGAATGGGAAAGGAACTAATCACTTAACAAGACCTAATTAGCAAGACCTATTTCTCACAGGGAGGTCCTCCCCGGGTAATTGCTACTCATTTTCAGCTGTGAATACAGGAAGACAAAATAATTTTAAGAAGCTTAATCAAGTCCTCACAAAATACTGCTAGGGCCTGATAGCTGAACCATACTTGATCAGGGCTTGAGCAAGGAGGATGAAAAGAAAGTATTTACAAGGGGTTCTTGAAAAGCTTGCTAAGTATCTAATTGGACAGATTCCACTAGCAGCTCTCCCAAGATCTATTTTCTGGTCTTTTGGAAAACATTTGAAAATCAGCTGAGCAGTTTCAGCAGTTGCATTTTTGGGCATGTTTCTTTCTTCTCCGCTTGATGGGGAGGATCCTTCTGGACAGAAGAGACCATCACAAGAAGCTTCAGGACTGCAACCCAGGAGTCATGGGGAGCAGCCCCCAGTCTGGCTGAGGCTGTGGGTAGTCCTGAGCACAGGACAGTGCTGGGGGAAAGGACAGGAGCCTGCTCTGCTGTCCTGCAGTAGAAACAAACGTGGGCATTGCACCTGGAGCATAAATGATGCAACAGCTGTGCGCAAAGCCTGAAGCTGGGTTTTGTCTGCTCTAACCCCAGGTCTCAGGTATCTGGTCAAGTTTGTCTAACTTCTGCACACCACAGAGGCTGTTTTGGGGTGCCAGTCAAGGGCTACTGAAGGATTTGCCTCCCACATATCTCTGCCCTCTGTGCTCATCATGCAGGTGCCAGATGCTGCTGTGTACAACAGTGTCTCTGGTGCTATAACACAAACCCAGACTCTTGAAATATCATAGTCTGAATCCAATTAGCACCAGGACTGCTCCTGTCCTAGCATGGACCACCCTCAAAATGCCAAACAGAGAGAGGCAACTGTGGCGCTATACAGTGTCAGGCACAACAGAGCCACTGACAGTAGCCAAACATGAATGGTTTGGCTACTGCTACAACAAGGTATCCCACCTCTAAAACATTTTAGTTGTGCTTCTACTCCCTGCAGAACAAACCTAGCAGTGTTATAGCTGCAAAAGGCATGTGTGCTCTGCAGCTCATGACTCTAACCCTGCGAGCGACTTATTCTGTTAGCATGATAAACACATGCTGTAGAGGAACAGCACTAATTAGGACCCTGTCACCTTCATCAGCTCCCCACTAATTGTTTTGGCTTTTTTTAATCTCAGTGCTTGGAGATGAAACATGATGTTTGGTTCTGCAAAGGAGTTGAAAAGAAAAGAGAAGAAAGAATTGCATTTTAAAATAGAAGCATCAGGTAGATCTTTCTGTTGGATTTGAAATTCAAATGACAGAAATTATAACTTTTTTTGTGTTATTAAAATAAGGCATGGGGAATTTTTAGAGGACTTTCTGGGACTGCCCATACTGACTCAGTCCACTGATCCACCTTGGTTTGTGCTCACATAATGCTTCCAGCCCAGAAGAAGGGTTCTCTCTGTCATGTTGTAATAAAACTTTCCCAAATCTCTCCAGGCATTATCAGACAGTTCAGAAACCTCGCCAGTAATAACTTTCTTCCTAGCTTTTGAGGATGAAGGGTGATATCTCCTTGTCATGAGCTCTGTGGATCTTGGAAAAACAGGACTAGGATTCCAGCCTGCAGGCTGCAGGAAAAAACACAGATTTTGTTCCTCCGACTGCCCCCAAAATAGCAAGTCAATGGACCAGTATCTGAATTTTCTGCTGGACATTTCTTGAGAGTGATGTGCAGCCATTCACGACTGTCTAACACCTATGTTCAAGCAAAAGACCAAATACCTCACAAAGTGAAAATCAGTACTAAGATTTATTTAGGGGTCACACTGCAAAATCTTCCCAGGTGCTCTTTGGAAAGATCTGTATATGAGAACAGTCATCTCACCATAGTGGGCAGATTCTGTCCCTGTGCCAGGACCAGTGTAAACGTGCCAGTTGTAGCCATTATATTGACTTCCATGGCTCAGAAATGTTTTGAAGATTATCTCTTAAGATTTGTATGAAATAAGGGAGCTCTGAAAGCTGTTAGTAAATCTTGCAGGGTGTTATTCTATCTGGGGATAGCCCCTGAGGCAGAAAGATTTTCAGCCACTTGACTGTGGCAATGAGAATGTTACTGCCACTGTGAGAGCAGCGATGTTTCCAAAGCAGCTGAGTGCAGTATAGATCAGTCTATAACAGCCCTCAGCTCTTATTAGAAAGCTTTACACAGAGCGAGGTTGTTTTTCTTTTCAGCTGTTCCATGGTTTGCTCATCTGGGAGTCTGCTTCCTTTTTTCCTGGATGAATCTGCAAAACGTTTTGTGTCATGTCAAGGCTTTAACTTGTGTTCTGGTTTGTTTATACAAGTCTCTAAAGGCACGTTGTAGCTACAGTTGGAGAAATTCACAGGTATCACCCAGTGCTCCAAAGAGCTGCTGTGGAATTGTGTAGCGTTTCTAAGAGCCATACAGCAAGATGCATGTGCAGGGCTTTCAACACCTGCCTTGTCAGTGCCGCTTCCTCAGCCACCCACAGGCTCCCTCTTACACGACCACTTTGTCAGCACAGTGAAAGGTGCTGTTCTGCCTTCTCCAGGGCAGGCAGCAGCGCCCAGGAGACAGGATGGGGAAGGTGCCCACCTGACACAGACCCGCCGTGGGACCTCCTCCACTCCAGCTCCCTGCCCCTCTGCTTCTACCCCAACCTTTGGGTCTGCCTTGACCATTCAGGCTTTAAATTCCCCAGAGGAGGAGTCTGTCTCTCTGCATCTGCCCACCACGGCATCATTTCTGTGGTCTCTGCTGTAAGACTTAGTGCAGCACATTGCCTGTTCCTTGCTATAGGACAAGCTGAATGCGGGAATACATTTCTTCTCCAAATTCGCCAGCAAACAAACATTAGTCGTGATTTGAAGGTGCCTTGCAAGTCTCCTTAGTGACAATTTTGTGTCCTCATCCTTTGTAGCCATTGAGTATTGATTTAATGTATCGGTGCGCACCCCCACGATGGTGGGGTTTCATTTGTAAAGAGCAACAGAGCAAAAATTTCAGAGTAAGGCATGGCTCTCCACCCCCATGAGATTTAGTGTGGCAAATGACTTCATGACTTAATTGGTATGTTCAGGTCTTAGGACAAACTGTTACATGAAAAAAGTGCTAAGATGCCCGTAAAGAAATGAAGCCAAATATATAAATAATGATGAAAGGCATAACTGTAATCGTCCTGCATGAAGACAATCAGTCCAGGGCCTGATTTCCTGTGGTTGCCTTGACTAATTTCCATGAGCTGTTGCTTCAGTAGCCTATGAAAGAAACCCTAGCTGGGTAAGTGAATGCAGCGTTATGCAGTTGTACATATTTCTATTTTACCACATATTTATAATCAAGCGGAAATGTTTATGTCTGCTGAACTTTGCTTTGCAAAAGCCTCTTGCTGAACCTGTAGCAGAGTTACCATTTTCAGAAACACTTCCCTCTAAATGGAGGATGAAGGCGAGCTGCTGTGGATGAAAGAGTAACGTGTCCTTTCCCATTGATCTCTCAGTCTACAGCCAGGGCAGCTTTGGCAAGAAGAGGCACAAAGAAGGTAGTGTACGAAAACATACTCTGCTAGTTCTGCTGCTCTCAGACTATTTGTGACATGCAGGACCCAGACTGGTTATTTCTAGCTGTCGCAGGGTATGCAAACCAAGGGATACCGGGATGTTGACCGGGAATCAGGAGATGTGTCTCTGGATCCAAACGAAGAGGATCAGCCTGTGCTTCATGTGAATCGGGATGGTTTGGAGGCAGAGTCATGCATATACATGATTTGCTCTGCAACTGACGCACAGCAATCAAACGCAAACTCATTTATATTTTAAAATCCGGACTTTAATTGCCAGCCCACGTTTATCTGTGTGTGTAGGCAGAAGGGAGAACTCTTCACCCAGCTGCATTTGGATGTTGGCTTTTGGGAGGGAAAGAATTGCTAAAAGCTGCCTCCATCCAAGGACTTGCGCAAAATGTTTCAAGCCTGAAGTGAGTTGTTATCTTTCAGGAATCATCTTCCATCTAGCTAACCCCCTTGCTCAGGCCATGAGCTATTTTGTCATGACTTTAAATTCAGGTTCAGTGGCCTTTCTCGCTCCACTCGCTATCCCAGGCTACCTAATCTTAAGTTTTTATATTCAATTTTCCAATCTTTAAGTCCTGTTACACACAGATGCTTTGCCATTCCTAGTCACATGTTAAAGTGTAATTCATCTCCTGTGTCACACACGTGTGCAGACACACACACACACACTCTTACTGCTTCTTCCAGAGACTCAGACTTCCTGCACTGTGCAGACAAAGCCGGTGTCATGAAGCCGTTCTGCCAAGATGTGCACGACACTGTGTCCCCATCACCTCACATGGCCCAGCCCTGAACCTCACTGACTCGTATTAAACCCCAGGCCCATGGGCTTGAGTTGTGTGTCAGTACCATGAGGGGGAACTTACAGACCCTGAGAGCAAGGGAGAGATTGAGTCATCCATGATTTACCATAAGGGGAAGGTTTGGAGATGACAGGAAACTGTGATAACTTGGGGGGAGACCTTGTCAAAGACTGATTGCTAGAAAAGCGAGAGAAGTGGGGCTGTTGAGAACATCATGTGCATTGTTAGTGCAAGACAACGTTCATTCTGCCTTGGGGCTCAGCTGGTTTTCAGTCTAAAGCAAGAGATGGGTGCATTTTCAAAGTGTTTATTAAACATTTAAATCCTTCTCATTTGGTCAGGATTTCACTGGATTAGCAGAAACCTGTACGCCCTGGGATCACTGGTGTTCTTAGGTAGCCTTTTAACCTTTGTGAGTTTAATATCTCATTTTTCTGTGCAAGTACCTGCTTTCTCTCTGAGATGCCATCTGATGCCAGGAGCCTGGCTAAGGTGTCTGCTGCGCGGGCGCTCGAGGAAATGCAGGACCTGCTCCACCACTCCAGTGCATTTCTGTTCGTATATCCCTTTGCTGATCCAGCCTAATATCCATGTGTTAACACCAGATACAGCAGTGGAAATCTCTCTCTTGCCACATGTCTTGTTCACAACGGGCCTTTTTCTCAGAAGAGCTGAAATATAATTGAGTGCAATCCTGCAGCCGCTTTGGTGCATTTCTACCAGGCAGTGCTGGAGATGTCAGCCTTTTCTTTCCCACACCACAGCCAAGCTCTTCATGGAGGTTTCTTTTCATTTCCATTTCAAAACTGCAAGGACTGTTCTTCCACTTGCTTGGTATGGCAGATGCTGAAAAGAAAAATCAGAATGACATAAAAAACATGTATTAAAATTCTCTGTCTGGGTGAAGAGCAGCACTGCAGCAGAAATGAGAGGAGGGTGATCTCTGTGTTATGGCTCATTAACGAATGGCGACATCCTTTACCTTGTTCTTTTCTTTCTAAAATCAAATTAGAAGCGAATTGTTATATAAGGTGGCAGAATGGGAAGGACAGATGAAGCTCGACACCAAGCAGTTTTGTCACCCCGGGACTGTGCTTTACAGGCAGTAAATTAGGAGCTCTCCTAAACCGAGCAGGTGCTGCCTGGGGGAGCCTCGTACAAGCACTCACCTCTTATCGATATACTGGTCAGCCACCGTCTCGCATGATTAAATAAAAGAGTCTTTAAATCTACAAAGGAGTGAAACAGCAGCCATTCAGGTGCTAGATCTCATCTTTCAGGCTTGTGGAGGGCTGTTTATCTAGGTTTCATTTTTTAGCTTGAAAACATTCCTTTAATTTTTGACGGGTAATCCAAGAGTGGGGAAAGAAAACAGACATTCATGGTTTTTTGGCTATCCCAGCCAAAACCAGTGAAAATACCTAAAGCAAACTTCCAGGTGAGCAGGGCACTTTCTAGAGATGAGGGAGTTGCTTTCGTACAGAGCCTGGCTGCATACACCTCCTGTAAATGAGAAAAAGGGCTTTTGCTATGCACCATTTTTGATAAAATTGATCCTCCTTCTCAAAAAAGATCACAGAAATCAAATCTGGATGGGGAGATACTGTGAGTCTTGTTCACTCAGATTAATTCCACTCACCTAATTCCCCATGGAACCTGGCAGCGCCGTTTCATCCAGGAAAATATACCTGGTAAAGCCAGCTATAGTTATGTAACTTCAGGAATTCAGATGATGGAAGCTAATTCCGTATTTCCCATAATTTCTTTTTCATTGCCTTTGGTGGCCAAGAAGCAAAGCAAACGAGCTGTCCTCTGATTGATTTTCTAAGAATAAACCTATTCTGTCTTTGACTAAATCCAGTTTAGTGCCCTGAACTGTGAAGCCATCTAGAGGTGAAGGAGAAATACTTCACACTTCCATGATTTTAGATGAGGGTGGTCGAGCACCATTTTTACACACACCTACACTGGCAGTGCTGTTTGTCTTTTTGCCAACTCTCTGACCCCTGAGCAGCCCCTCTTTCGGGCAGCATGGTGGCTCTCGGTGCTCTCTCAGGCACCACTGAGCTTCCTTTCTCCTCACCTGGTCTTGTTCTGGGCATGGTCTGGCCAAGCTGTAAGAAGAACATTTAATTTTGAGGTCACATATTTACACTCGTGAATGTGTTTGAGATTTTGCTGAACTTTATTCTTATGAAATGGCTCCCAGTAGCTAGTAACGTTACAGTAAGCACCTGAACGTTACATTTTTAGTCACAGCCTAACCCACAACCTGGACTTTTCTCTCTGGCTTACTGTTGATATTTTGGCAAAATATCTGAGCTGCCTCTTCCCAGCCTGCTTCCCTCTCCCTGTTGGCTCCTCGCAAATTGATGTGGATCTGTTCAGCACCACAGGCAAGCCTCAGGGGGGAGGGGAAGATTAATTGAAGACTTAATTTCTTCTATTTTCATTTGATTAGCTAAGTGGAAGAGGCATGAATCCCTGTTTATGTGCTACTGGAGGCCTCGTGTCAGCCATGAATCACAGCTCTCAGCTGCCACAGTCTGGTTGCATGTCAGGTTAATTATGATACTGTAGTAAATAGTCTTGCAGGCAGAGCCCATCAATTATAGCCCTCCACATGCAAGCTGTACAGCTCATTTTCTATCGCTTACCCGAGACAGGAAAAAGATGAGAAAAAGGAGCTCAAATAAAAGTGGGATGGGTCAGGGGTTTAGGAATGTCTCTGGCAGGAGGGTTGGGAGATGGGAACAGCTCTGAAGGGTCCAGTTCTCCAACGGGCAGCAGCCAGCTGTAACCAAAGGAGCCAAACTCATTGGCCAGACTGTCTTGGGTGCAGTAAATAAAGCAAAGTTAGCAAGCAATTGATAAAATAAAATGTACTTGCACAGAGTCTTACAGGAAAGCTAGATAATCCCCAGCCTGTGAGTGAACAGCAGATGAGGAAACAGATTTTCCTTCTCCTCAGTCTTGACAGCATAACGCCAAGCTTTTCTTATTGCCTTGGTACCACAATTCCATCCAGCTCTGTCTTCCAGACAAAATTTCTTTTTGTGGCTTAATATTATTCTATGAGTGCTTTGAACTAGTATTGGCCTAATCAATGCCCAGCTGGGACATCAGACAGCAGAGCAAAGCCATAAACATCACTACTGCATGCAGCACATGGTTTTCAGAAGCTAGGGCTTTACTCAGTGCAACGTGAGTACCAGAAGCCCTTAAATTTCCCCTTCCCCATTTTCCCACAGGCCACTCATTCTCTCTGTTAGCAAGTCCGTGTTGACTTCCTTCTGGTTTTCATTGTTCTCATCTTAATTTTAGACCCTGATACATCACACAAAGTATCTTAGAGACAGATGGAGGGGCAATGAGAAGCTTCACTGAGGAGTTAGCATCCGCTTCCCCTTTGTTATTATTCCTGCCACTGAACAATTAGTCACTAGCATGTTGCTAGCTTTTGACAAACTTCCTGCCACACTCAATCTCCTGAGCTGTGTCTCATGCCTGGGGCTGGCACTCTTAAAGGACGCTTCCATTAAATTAACTACTCTGTGCATTGCCCAGAATCTTCTGGCTGTGCTGGCCTGTGTATCCACCGCAGTGAGTGCTGAACATTTATTCTGCTCCAGTAGGGAGCACAGACCAGCCTTGATTAGCTCAGTCTGACGACTGCAAACATACATGAACTCTGTGCCCATAATATCAGCCATCCCTTATACAACTCTTTTAAAATACCAGCCACTGCAGCTCTCTGTACCTCTCTGCCCTCCTGCACTGTGGAGTGACTGGTCATGCACCCCGGGAAAAAGATTTCCCAAAGATTTATTTAAATCTGGCCACCAAGAGACCCCATCTGGTAACATCTTGACCCCTGGAACTCCCTCCTGCCTTCTGTTTTGTCCGTTTGTTTATCTTCCCCAACAGCAGCGGGTACTTCACTGGAAGATGGTTGCAATCCTCCCCTGAATTCAAATCCTGGGGAGAGGCAAGGAGCACACACAGCCTCCATCCCTGATGGAAAGGCAGGGACTCCAGCTGGCAAGAGAAATCCAGGCTGAGAGCTGCCTAAGGCTTTCTTGGAGATTTGGAGTAATTACAGGGAACCAAAAACTTCATACTTTAAAATGTCAAGCAGTGTTTATCTGAAATTCTTCCCAGCTAAGGGGAAATGAAAGAAGATGCAGCAATAAAAAGGAGGAATGTCAGATGCGGCGGCCTGGAAACACATCACTGGACTGCCTGCCTGCCAGACTGACCCTCTGCGCCCTAATCCGTAAGTGCATCCAACCTCACTGGGGTCACAGAAGGGCATTAACACACTGACTTTCAGGGAACATTTTAGAGTCAGCACTCTTACAAATCTCTCTCTGCCTCAGTTTCCATTTTCTGTGTGTGTAAGGTCAGAATCCCCCATTTATCCACAGACATCAGAAAAATGAACATCTGCAAAGAAGAGCAAAAGGCCAAAGTGTTGTACTTCCCTCCTCACTCAGAGACGCGTGGTTCAAGGCAACAGTGAACCGAACTCTGGACACTGAACGAAAAGGGATGCGATGTCCCCATCGTGTATCTGGACCACAAAGGAGCTGGGCATTGTGTCTTCCTCACATCGCAGCCAAGCCTCGGCTACCAGCCTGGCTGTAAAACAAAAAAGGGAAGGGTGATATGGAGTGACAGAAGGTAAATGTATGGCAAAGCTCCTCGGGGCATTCTGTTTGAAAGATTGTCTTGAAATGTCTGAAATGGTCCAGTGCTTGTTACAGCCCTGACAGAATGCTGGGTGTGAGGCAAAGTGGAATTGCAGCTAGTGTCGGTATTTGGCAGTTGAGTCTGGTCCCAGCGGGTAATCGTGGGAGATTAACTCTCCCAGCCTGGGATGTCTCTTTCTGAACACTGAGAGCTACTATGTCTGTGCTTACAGAATCCAACGGCACCAGGAATTTGGCTGCTTCTCAGACAGCAGATTCCTGTTACATCCAGGGAATGATGCTTGGGCCCATACTCAGCCACCCTTAGGCACAGGAGAGCCAAAGCAGGTGAGCAGCTTGCTCCAGCTTCTGGCTGGCCCGTCTGGAAGGAGGCTACCCTGACCTGCAGCTGACGCCCTGCACACAGAGCGTTTCCAGTCCTTATTCCGGCCTCAGCAAAAGCACCTTTGGTTCGTGGTTTCTCCTGAGGCAAATGCAAAGACGTGCAAAGTTGTTTGTAAAAATGGAGCTGGACATCTGACCTTTCAAGGCAAACCCCACGTGGATCCGATCGGCTGTGGTCAGGGTCTGCCTGCCTCCTGATGTCTGCAGCATCGATAGCCTGCGAAGGACGCCCAGGACATGCTCAGCTGCACTCCTTCTGCCTGGTGTTATTCTCTCCTTGTCAGCTTCAGGGCAAATAAAACCAGCTCTTGGAGGGCAACTGCTGGGTAAAAATGCTGTATTTTGCAAACATCACCTCCCTACTGCTTCCAAAAGAATCCATGGTGTTTATAAAAGCCTATTCACACTTCCCTCCCTGCACATCCTTTACCTTATATTTGAAGAAGAATCGGGCTGTCTGAAACAGGCAACTGAAGTGGGTGAATTCTGCAAACACTGGCTGTGGCAGACCTGAGTACCTGGAAGGTCTCTCAGACCATGAACAGACATTGACTCAGTCAAATAGCTGCTCACTTAAGTTTCAAAGCGGCAGGCTTGGCTTCTTCCAGCTTCTTCCAGCCCAGGCATTTAAAGCAGCCAGACCCATGAGGCTGCATCTCCCCAGCCCAGTTCCAGCCCCCAGAGACTGAAGCTGAGAGGCAGCAACACCCCGTGAAGAATACCACTCCTGAGGAGGGCTGCCTCTCGCCATCCCGGATCAGGGAACAGCATCTCTGCGACACGCAGGCAATCCCAGGTACATGCACTGGAACCCAGGAGTGCAACACGCTCCTCCTTTTCAGGAGTTACCTGGGGCTTGTGAGGTGCTTGAGCTCGGCATTGCCCAGGGTGTATAGCAAGAAACTTTTTAAATGGTGTTATGTGGCAGGGGAAGTGGAGAGGATGTGGTATACGCACATCACAGATTTGTTTGATTTTTCTTTATCAAATATGTTTAGGTGCCATAATTACATGAACGCGCGTCATATTGCTGTGTTCTACGACGTGAGTGCGCCTTTGGGAAAACTGTGCGTTCCTAACGCAGACACTCAGAGAAAGTCACATTTGCTGCATTAACAAGACCATGAATTTCCAACTTACACAAAGAAATGTTGCAGTTAGGATCCCGCATTTATTTTCTTTTACGTGCGTAATCTGAGTATCTATTGGTTGGTTTTGCATACGCAGTGGTGTATTGTGCAGGTACATTTGCATGTGCAATTGCATTAATACACTCCCGTGAGTTCAGCGGTTGCTGTGTGACTCTGGGAATGTATTTGACTAATAGAATTTTAGGCTTCCTGTCTTGTTGAAAGGATCTAGCTGCTACAGGTCATACAGAAGAAGTAACCAGAGAGTAAGGTGGAGGTGCATAACTGCATACTGGCAGCGTAAGAACGTGTTGTCAAGCAAGAGCCCTGATGTGGCAGATCCTGCCAACATAGATGTTTTGAGACAGTCTGAAAGACATGGAAGAGATGAGCCAAGACGGGATGCACTTGAGTACAGCAATAAGCAGGAAGAAACAATGTTTTTCTGTCATACAAAAAGTCTAAGGCAGTGTGTGGAGAAAAGCCGGTCTCTCCTGGCTCCTGTCACAGGAGCTTCCCCACTAAATCTTTGTCTTTGCTTGTAACTGCTCCCAGCCCATAGTTGTGTCCCTTCACCATCTCCAGCTCTGATGAAACAGTGGTTCTTCCTGCTAAAGGCTTTTCTTCGGACACAGACAAGATGGTCTCAGCATGGGAGGACGGTGGACGATACTTTTTAATTTATTTAGCTGTGTTATGGAGCACAAGGCGTTGCTGTCCTGGCCGCACCGTGCTGCTGGTCAGAGTACACAGGTAGCATCACAGACTAGTCCTAGTCCCCAAGGGGTTACATTCTTCCCTGAAGGTCCTTCACCCATCGGGTTTACTGGCACCCTTCACAAGCCTTGGGCGAGTTGTCAGGTGCTGGAGAAAGTGCCCCCTCTGGAGAACACTGCCAATGCCCTCGGTGTTCCGCAGAACTGAGAGTTGCTTGGTGCCTCTAACCTTGTGGCAAGCGACCGGTGGGGATTCCCCCCAGGATTGTCTCTCTTTCACTTCCAGCTTTACACAAGAGAACAAATTTGCTGCTTCTGCCTTGTTGCATGTTGCCAAGTGATAGCAGTTTTGAAGAAAATAAACACGTAGCAAAATAGACCGTTGAGAGGAGCCCAGAGGAGGTGGCAAACTTCATAAAGACAAACCTAATGAGCTGGAAACTGGCAGAAAGGCAAGACTTTGCCAAGTTACAGTTAAAATAGTTTCAAATAAACAACGTGTCTGCATACAAGGGATAAAAGCCCCATGCAGAGAGAAGAGTTTGCCTTGTTCCATTGCGCAGCAGGAACTTGAGAAGGAATTTTTTTTTCCTTTTTGCTCAGAAGTTTAACTTTTCCCTGAAGCTTTGGTAGCTGTGGGCATGGAGACAAGCAACTGCTGTTTTATCTATTGGAAACCCCTATCACATCCTCCCGCACCTCACTGCTCCGTCCACAAAACATGCAGCCCCGTTACAGCAGACAGTTTATTGGTCTTCTCAGTACTTTTCTCCTTTACGTTGCTAACAACTTTTAGAAGGTTATTTGTCCCTAAGTACTTATAATTCTTTCTCTGCAGGAGCATAATCAGTCACTATTAGCAGCAGTTTCAGACTCTAATCACAAAGCTGTTATTTCTGCTGAATCCTAACTATGCTAAATATTAATTTGACGTTTAATCCCCCTGGTAGCTAGCAATAATGTGCTGCTATTATCATTATTAGTATCATTATTATTATTATTAATGTGACACCATGAAAAACTAGTACTGTAGTAATCATATTGTTATTTATTTACCATTGTGTACATCCAGTTTTTCTCTCTTGCCACCCTGTGTCATGCAGTCTCTCAGTGCAATGTACCCAAAAGAGCATCCACGTGGGATGTGGGAGTGGGAGGATGCCTGGACCAAGGGTCAGGGCGATGCTTTTGGGGAAGGAGCCTGGCAGGAAGGCTGGCAGCACAAGGGAGGACGCAGGCATGTGGTCCCACACCATTGCAGCCCCCTGAGTTCTGGTGACTGCCTCAAAGAGCAAAGGACTGAAGGCACAGAGTGCCAAGAGCTGGTGGGAGAAAATCCACATCCCTGCTTCCCTTTTCTCCCTCTCTCTCCTGAACCACCACCTAAACAGTTAGAGTTGAATTCTGATTTAATATCTATGATCATGGTTTGTGTGAAAATATCACTCCAAACGCACTCTGGTTTTCTTCTTCCTTCACCGTCCTTTAAGGAAAAAAAAAGGTCCAAAGTAAATCTGTTAAGCTTTCAAACATGAAGCAGCAATTTATCAAACTTTGCAAATGTCACCAATAGAGAAGTGACAAAGCCACTGCAGTAAATTTCACGGTAGGAGCAATTTATCAGGAATGCCATTATTAACACGTAATTATCTGCTGTGATCAATACAGCTATTTTACAAATGAGACTTAAGAACCCCTTAATAACTGGTGAGGGAGCTGTGTCAGCGAGCTCCTGCAGGCCACATTCATACATGAGAAATGCCATGATCTGCCCTAAAATAAGAGGCTAAAAAGCTCTTTTTGGTGCAATGATGCTCTGAAGATGTGCTCTGATATTCTGTCCATCTTTGAAAAGTGAAAGATGGCAGCTGTGCCAGACAGCCCTTTTCTGCTGCTGCTCTGAACCGTGAGCACGGCGGCAGCACATCGCATCTCCTGCCAAGATGGGCGTCGAGTCCAGCCAAACCCTCCTGACCCCTCAGACCCTATAGCTCAGTCCAGCCTCTATTTCTATAAAAGTATTGGCCTAATAGTCCTTTCTAACGGGAGCATCAGCAGTCCTTCCTTCTCCAGACACATTTAGTGAGAGATGAGAATCACTGTGACCTCTAAAGTGTAAACACCAAGCACAGAGGGTGAAAAGACTCTTAGTGACTGGCCTTGCTTTATTATTTAGCAGTGACTGTGCAAAACATGACTATTTGTCACAGCTCCTTCCTTCTTTCCGCTCCATCATCGTCTTTGAAATGAGTTATGAGGAGACTTAGCCATGAGGGCAGGGTTGACCCTGGGCAGTGAGCAGCAGTGCCGATCGATTCCTGGGGCCCTCTTGGTTGCTGCTGGTCCACACCCGACCCTCAGCCAGCTACTCTTCTGTAGAGTATCTCTGATGCTCCAGCAAGCTGCTAAAATATTTAATCAGTATCTGACAGTCGTGCATCCTTGCTGTTATTTTCATTGCTGTAACAATGAAAATTAATGCAGGAAATGTACGTGGGGATTTTCACATTTATTTTTATGGTAAAACCTGTGATTTCTACCTGAGGCTGAGAAAGAGCAGCTAAGACACATAGAGGTTGGCTCACAAGATTTGGACTTTGTTGCAATATTCAGGAGTCTGGCTTTCCTGCTGAGCAGCAATTCATTTACTATTTGGCAGATGTAAGATGAACCACCTGGACCATGGAAGGAATTTGCTCCTTCTGTGGTCGGGAATGCGAATACAGCAACATGTACCACCTCATTTCATTCATTGTTCAGAAAATAGAGCCACTCTTTGATGGTAGCTCCCCTGATAGGTGACGCAGCTGCCTGGGATCCCTCCACCAAATTTCTGGAGCTTCCAGACAGACACTTCAGCTTCTCCCCATGACCTCCTGCATGTCCCCTGGTGAAAATGAGCCTCTGCAGCTGAGAACCCACTGCTCGTCAGACCCTGATAAAACACTCTAGCAAATGGATGTCTCTTTTCCCTCGGTTAAGATGGAGAAGGCCACAGTGCCATTTTGATTATTTTCAGTCTGATGACTTGCTTTTTAGGACGTAGAAGAGTTGGAATTAAAAGGGGCAGTGAAATGGGTTATTACCCACAAGGGTGGTAGCAGAGTCGGGGGTACCTGTACACAGTTAGTAAAGATTTAAATCTCTTAGGGCCTGCCAGCGCCACAAACTCAGGCTGGCCCTCCGCACAGGCGTGAAGCATTCCTCCTGCCAGCAGCAGAGGCGGGGGGGGCAGTTACTGCACCCCACAAGGCAGCCGTCCTGCCAGCAGCGTGACATGCAGAGCGTGTGCGTGATGACACGCGTGCACAGAAGTGCAGGTGTCACGGCCCAGGCGCCGGTGTGCTGCTAGAGCTGCAGAGCTGGGCACCAGCGAGCAAATGGAGCCAGCATGAAGCTTGCAGCATCAGCTCCCTTTGTATGAATTATCATATCGTCTTTGTTATGTGATTATATGGGAGGGTATTTCTTAACCAGAGAAGAAAAAGACCTCGTTCCCAGCACTGTCTAAATTTTGAAGGTATAACTTTGAAAGCTTAATCATATTCTTTTCACAATGCCTTATGGTTTATATATATTTGGGTTTTTGTTGCTTTTTTGTATTCACTCATTTCGCTGTCAATTCAAATTTAATATTATTAAAATTGCTCTGGTTCACTCTACTTAAAATTCTCCAGTTACAGTATTTTTTAGAAAGAAGTGCTAAGTCAAATTCTTTCTCCTATTTCTTACTTGTGTTTAATGACTCATTAGATTAACACCTTTGAAATTGCCAGCAGGAAGTAATAAGCCTGCTGTCAGGAAAAGTCTTGCAGAAGCCAGTGGCTGGAAGTTTTGCAGGTTCAGGGCCGTGCATTGGACCTCTGGGCCAGGGAGCTGATCTCTTCTTAGGACATAAATACAGAGATATGTGACACAAGAGTGTTCCTGAGGAGATGTTACAGGGCACAGGCAGTAGAGGGTTGAAGACAGCATCCTGCAGCCTCTCGCCTTGCACAGGGAGGGTCAAAGGGTTTTGCTGTCTTTGCAAGGAGAAGGGGGCAAATATTCCCTAGAGCCCTGCCACCTTACCCAGGGGATCTGTGCGTTGCTGGCAGGATGTAATGGAACAAATCTGACTTCTGAAGGGAAGACAGGCAAGCGAGAGCAGCACGTGCCTGCAGGCAGGGCAGGTGGCAGGGCTGCTGAGATGCTCGTTGCCCTCAGCTGGGGCTGCACCTGAGTTTTAAGAGGCGAGGGGGAAGGACTCACTCTCTTTCAGGCACAGGCAGAGGTGAGTGCAGTGGCTGTGGTGGGGTGTGCTCTGCGGGGCTGAGGTGGGCACAGGGGTGTCTGGGCACTGCCTGGGCTGGGGGATGAGTCCCTGCTGCTGGTCCTCAGCTAGACACTGCACTGGGATCACTGCGGATGGGGGAACGGGGCCTCCTGCCACCCTTCTAGTGCTACCCGCCTGCTCTTGTCACCCCTGCCCTCGAGTTCCTCCTGTCCCATGGCTGAGGGCTGCGACTGCTGCGTGGGAGCCCGTGGGTGCCCCGGCAGGGTCTGCGCTGCCCAGCACTGTGGTGGGGAGCTGTCAGGAGCTGTGCTTCCCTGGGGCTTCGGGGTCAGCCTCAGAGGTGGGGAGAAGGTGCTCCAAAGCTTTAATCGATGCTAGAAGGAAGGAAAAAAAAAGCCACGGGCACCTTATTGACAGACAAGTACTTCTCTGTTAGGAGGCAAAACTGACTTAGCAGAAATATATGGTCTTACGTGCTGTGGTTTCTGGCCTTATGGAAATGTCTTTTCAAAGGGTGAAAATAATAGTGTTCCTGTAACGCCAGCTGCTACCCCTTTCCCTGGGGTGCTTGGGACAATAATCAGCTCTGGTCTGTGGGAAACATGACAAATATCAAAAGTCTTTGTCTGCTGCCTCCCTTTCATTTCACAAAGATTGACAAGAGTGAAAAGGAAGGAGACGAATCTGTTTTCAAGTAAAGGCAGCCCTCAGCTGCAGCTCGGGAGCCTTACTGACCGCAGAGTGCCGAGTCGGAGCTGACCCTGGAGCAGTGACGCTGTGGTAGCACACCGACTTGGGTGGCAAAGGGACAGGGGCGTCTGGAATTCATCTGTGCCGATGCCTCTTTGCTGCGCGTTGCCACAGAAAAGAGCAGCTCCCCAAAGTATTTGTAAGTGCGGATAAAGAATTTTTTTTTTTTCTTCTGTGCCTGCAAACATGGGGCTGACTCATAATCTCACAGATGACAAAAGCAAAATTTTCTCTGGCATTGGGAAAAATGATGTTTTCTTGCATGTGCAAACCATCTCTCTGTGATACTGGGGATTCAGTAAGAAAAACAATCTTTAAGCTGGAATAACAGCAAATTTGTGCCAGTGTTTTGTTAGGGGTGATTTATTGGCAAGCTGCTTTTCAAAACAATGAGTGCTGGGCACTGGGCAGTGCAGAGCCTGTGGGACTGGGACCTCGTGCTGGACTGGTACGAGATGCAGAGAGGCAAGTGGCATGAAGAGCTGCCTGGTTCCAGGCCCAGGGGCTAGTGCAGAGCTGCCAGGGCTAGCTGTAACGCTGGGACTACTCCGGAAAGAAGCTTAAGCCAGGTATGACGTGTGCATTAGCACAGCAGCTTGTGAGCTCGTACAGCGACGCTGAATTTTAGAACTCTCTCTTTGGCTCAAAAATTTAAAATATCTGAATTACTGGGACTTAATAACGTATTATATGTATTTTTGACTACTACAGTGCCTAAAAGGCGGGTCACAGATGGCAACTCTGTTAAGTCAGGCACCTTATTAGCACCGAACAAGAGCTGCCCTCTGCCACGAAGGACTGCACAGTGCAGCCGTACTGCAGCAGTGCCTGAGCGCTCCCGTTTAGGGTCATTCTCCTTTGTTATGTCAAACAAGCAGGAAAAAAGAAGAGGGAAATGGTTGATGCTCACAGGTGTAGTTTGGTTTTCTCCTTAGCTCAGTACTTCTTGGAGCAAATAGATGAGAATTATTAATATTAAAATCTATCAGAGGTTTTCATTATAAGTGTGGTGTCATCACTAATATTTGTGGAAAATGTTAAATATCCATCGTGGAAATGTTAACCTTTTATGAGGTGATGTGTTCCCTTTCCACGTGAGAAAGTGGTGTGAGGAAAGATTACGGAATAACGTGCATAGCCCATGCAATACGTCCTGGACGTTTTGCTGCTCCTACTGAATGCTGTCACTTGTGTGGTCTTTGAAGCATAAGACTTGTCCTGTCTGTCAGCCCGATGTAATCTTGACTAATTGGATCTCAAATGGCTTCAAGAAGCAGAACTAAAATCTTGCCTGAACTTGGAAACATTGGAAAATATTTTTCATGTAACATTCATGCATTTACTTAAGAATAACTGTCACTTATGCTGGAGAGCCCTTCCCTGGCTGATAGCTCAGGCTCCAGGAGAGTCACTGTCTGCCCTAGGCTTTGCAAAAGGGCTGGGCACCTTTTCCACATCCAGAGGCGTCGATGCTCTCAGCAAGCCTCTTGCTGTCCAGCCGCCTTTGCCCACCAGCAGTGAGCCCACCACCCCGCGGTGCCAGCGGTGGGGTGAGCACACCCCTGCTGCTGGGAATGCTGCCTGGCTCCCTCCTCCCCCTCACGCAGGACTTCAGCTCCGAGCTTGGCTGAGCGCATCCTCCATGAAGTCACTCACGGTAACGCTCTCTGGGATTTATTGCCCCCTTGCCCCCCTCCAGGCACGCCGACCCTCCCTGCCCACGGCACCTGCGGGCTGAGCAGGAGGGGAAACAGCACTAGAGACTGGGCACAGCAGAGGCACTTGCTGATAAGTCGTTAAGCACTTAAAATCTAATTACTAATGCAGCTCTAACTTTAGTCCATTTGCAAAGCTTTGTTACCAGACTGTGCCTACTGGAACAAACGTGCTAATGAGCCACACTGGAAATAGGGTAGATATAATAGCCCGTTTTTCTACGCTTGTGTTGTTTATGCCACAACAAGAACTACACTTTGCTGGGAGAAATGCTGAGGGTGTCTCACTGTCTGGACTGGGGCTGTTGTGGTGATGGGAAAAGGTGTTTGAGAAGATAAACGGTGGCGCTCTGGCTCGTGATGATGAAGAAATATGCAGACTAAATGGGGATGGGGAATGTCCCGCCCCACCCCCTTGACTCTTCTGACAGTGACTGAGCCTGTTCACTACCAGGGGAGTCAGGGACGGAAGAGGAAAGTTGCTCGTTGTTTATCCAGGGCTGTAGTTTATTGCTAATATTTGCCATCTGCATCTCGACGATTCCTACCTCCCCTAGATGTATTGCCCAGTAGCACAGACTCCATTTCAGCAGGGAATGAAGGGGCTCAGCTGCACTCGGGTACAGCCACACACCTGAGTAGATTGGAGGTGAGCAATTACATCCACAAGTTACATATTACAATGCCAGACCAATTTGCTGTGTGAAGAGTTTCCAGCTGACAGACTTGAGCTCCTTATCCTTTTCTAGAATGATGTGCTCTTTTACCTCTGCAGGCTGTGTGATACAATTTCTCTTTCCCTTCTTAACTGTGTGGTGAAAGAAAAATCCCCGTCTTCTGTGTGTATAAAACCAGTTGTGACTACGACTGCAGGGTTATGAGGTGCATTATTATGTGAAAGAGGGCTGATTCTAGCAAAAATGTGGGTCCTGCTTTTTTCCCCAAACTGAGCAAGTCACTCCAGGGACTGTCTGGCGGAGCAGAGGGAAGGCAAAGGTGCTCTGCGAGGGGGATGGCAGCTCCGCGGGAGCAGGAGGCAGAGCAGGCTGTGCCCCCGGAGCGGGAGGCTGAGCTGGCTGTGGATGCTCTCTGGCCGCTGCTTGAGCACCAACTGCTGGGCAGGGAACTGGGAGCCTCTTCTGAGCCCCTGGCTGAGGCTGGTCCTGCCGGCTGTGGGACCTGTGACACGCGTGGCTGTGGGGCAGGTTGCAGCAGCCCCTCGGCACAGGCAGTGGCAACACCGCAGCATCCAGGGGAAATACCCAGTACAGGTTCCTTGCTGCAAAATGAGTGCTTAGGAGCACAGAAATGGGCAATTCAGAGGGAGGATCTGCATCCAGAAGCCATCAAGATGGAAGATGTCTAACAAGCAAAAGGAAGATAGCAATAAGATCTGCAAAGGCACATGGAAGTAGTCAGTGCCAAAGAGGTTTTGTCATGTAAAGAAACGTCCTTGTTTCCTTCAATTCTTGCACTCAATGAGAGCAGTGACTTCTGAAGAGTATTTTCTCTTCTGGAAAACAGCCGAGTCTCTTTTTTCAGAAGAGTAAATTGGGATGATATGCATCTGATTTAATAATTAGCTATAGTAGCAGTTCCTAAGTGAACCCCCCTTCTTTTTCCTTTTCCCAGTTGGCAGCCACTGTTCTGCAAATCTGTTAATTCCTGTGCTGCAGGAAGCCTGCTTGCCCTGAGGAAGGCTGCATTTGCCAAACTGCCTGCATGCAGAAAGAACATAGCAAGAGACAAGGGAAACTTTTTGTCTGAGTTTTAGGTGAACCTTTGGTGAGGAATCAAGGCCACTGCTTTAGAGCAAAGTGCTTAGTAGCTACCTCATGAATTTGAGGGAGGAAATAAATAAGAAAGGTGAAGGAAAAGCTTCTCCGAAATTTTACTCCCCTAAATATCATGGCTTGGAGCATTGCTGCTTGCCCTAGCATTGCTAAATAAGGGGGAGCTCATTTCTGTGTCTAGAGGCATTAGAGATTTTTCACTCTGTAGCCCGGAGAAGTGCAGACTAGCTCCTGTGGGCAAGTGGATTCCTGGTGCGAAACGAGATGTCGGGGTGCGAGAGGACAAGGGAAAGCAGGCTGCCACAGGTCAGAGCTGCGCGTGCCTGCAAGCTGGTCCAGAGGCATGTAAAGGTCTTGAGACTTGTAGGGATTCCTGTCACCCCCAGCATCGTTCACGTGTTCAGACCAGGGTAGCAGACCCTGCTGGTGCTGCCAGAAGAACAGAGAGCATAGTAAGACTCATCCTCATGATCTTTCTGTCCTCATCCTTGCTACTCACTTCTTCCCGCGATGCTGCTTGGACGATTCTTAGTTGTGGGAGTATCCTGGGTTTTCCCACTTGGTGGTCACTGAGTGGATTGAAGTGGTTTTCTCTTTAACTGAATCTATACTTCATAACAGCTTTTCGTAATTTTGTAATTACAGTCAGCATGTTTATTTACATAATTATGGACTGTAATTATAGTTAATTAAACTATAATTAGTTAATTAGGTTCCATAATGTGGACTAAAAAATGGGCTGTATGAGTGAGCTTCAAGGCAGATGTTTTTGGTTAACAGCACTGGCCATGACTTTGTGTCCCTCTGTTATGGAGCGGAAGAAAGTTATTCTGAGGCAGGAAGAGAGTACTGAAAAAATGACGCTGCTGGCTGGGGGAAACCTTTTTTTTTTCCCTAAGAAGGAAATCAGTTTTAGTAGCCTCAAACATCTTGCAAGGCAAGGCTAGCAGCAATATCTGCCTACTGCTGGATGCACCTTTTTCTTGCTGAGTGAGAAGCTGCTGAGCTGAACAATGACAGATTTACATGGAATACTGTCAAGTTAACTGCGCAGAAAAAGTGAAAGCTCCCCTTGAGTGCACAGAGTTGATTTTTATCGGGTGTTTAGCAGGCTCTAATGAGAACCAAGAGACCTATATATCTTTGCAGGTGGATAACTTCCTGGCAGGACCTTGATTGCAACTAGCTTTTACACCTTATAGACCCAAAGCCCTGCCAAGGATCCCCAGGGAAGCACTCCATGCAAAAAGGTTCTGTAAATTCAACACTTCTCTCCTTGGTCTTTAGAAAGAACCAGAAATGGAAAATTCTGCTGCCCCTGGCATGGACTTCAGTGACTCTGGGAGCTGAAGAGCAGAGCAGGGAGAGATTTTTGGGCAGCTGCAGTTAAGGCTGTGTCCTGCACCTGGGAGCACTCTTAGCCTGTGTGGATGCTATGGAGGGAGAGGAGGGTGAGGTGGGCACAGCCTGGCTCTGGGGAACCCTGCTGCCCACAAATGGCCGATGCTAACCGCCTTCCTTAGAAATGCTTATGTTCCAAACAAGCCCATGCGAGAGCGCTATTTCTAGAGGAAATCAGAAATGGCACCTGTTTTACTAATGTGGACTGTTCAACAGCTGGGATGAAACCATGGAAGAGACACCCCCAGCTCAGCCTCTGCAGAACAGAATGAAGGCAAGAGAGCAGGGGCAGAAGTTCAGTAAAAGCATCTGCTGGAACTGCAGGCTCTGACAGTCAATTAAGATCTTGCTGGCCCTTGCCTCTCCCATGCCACTTGGGGAGAAGAGAAACTAATGGGGTGGAAGACTCTGTACCAGCAGGCCAGGGCTCAGCAGGTCAGGCGGGTGCCTTGCTGCTGGGTTTGTTCAGGCTGTGGAGTTCCCTGCAGCGGGAAAACACGTAGGCTGTGGAGACTGCGAAATTCCTGTCTGCCTGGACAGGCATGCAGGTGGTAGCACGAGCAGAGAGGCTCTCCCTGGCCTTGAGCCAGTGGCGTCAGGCTTCCCCTGGCACCCTGCTTTGGGAGCACCTTTGAGCGGCCAGGAGGAGTGGCTCGTGCGTGACAAGCGGTCACTGCAAGCATCGTCTTCACCTCTCACTCCTTCACTTTGAGTAAATCCATTTCACTGTGTACTGGAGTCTCTCTTCCTGCTCCTGCAGCTTCATGGGATGGATTTGTGCATCTTACAGACAGGACTGGAGCATCTCTCCTCTCAAAGGCAAGTCTGTAAAGCTTTGGACCCACTGTAGCTAGAACTAGCAGCCAGCCACGTGGAGTACACAGTGAATAACCCAATGTGCTCAGCCCCTAGGTAGCAATGGCAAAAGTAAACATGCTCTTGGTAGCAAGAAAAAGCTTTTAGCAAAACAGCACTGAACAAACAGAAAACACATGCACATCATCTGCTTCTGGTGCTGAGGAACTGTGCAGTCTCAGGACTGCCAGGAGAGGGGTCGCTGCCAGCATATAACTGCCATGTGCTTTGCAGAGGAAAAAAAAAAAAGATGACAAAGGAAAGAAAGGGAGAATGAGAAGTCAGTCACAACGGAATTGCTCTGGAAAGACTGAAGTCTGCTTATTGGTATGATGTTCTACATCTCTGACAGCTGCAGACTGCAGGAGCAATGAGTTGTGTTCATTAAAATCCAGTTAACTGACAAAGGGAACTTTAGCCTAATGACACTGAACTGCAGCATCTCTTGCCCTGGGGAAGATGTTCAGCCAGTTGCAGCCCATCAATGTGCAATGCAGTTGGCACAGTGGGCATCCTCTGCTGGACAGAGAGGGGAGCTGGGAACAGAGATTCGCTGCGTCTTTGTGCTCCTTATCTGCACTCGGGCACCGCACAGGAGCAGCAGCCCACAGAGACATCTAACGCTGCTGGGCCAGAGACCCTCCTCTGCGCCTGCTGTTTTCCCCGAGTCCCAAAGCCCACAGGCAGAGAGCAAGTTTATTCCCTTTTTTGTTCATTATTCAGAACATGTTCTGATTCAACTCTCAGCTTTGCTTCTTTAGTTGAGTAACGACGTGGAAGAAACTGGAAATGGAGATACGCAGTTAGTGCTGCTGTGGTATTTGCTGCCTTAAAATGTCTTCAATTTCATGACTTTTCTGCAGGGGATGAACTCGCCGTGGAAAGGAAAGGGTGGAAATTCACACTGGAGAATCGGTGTGGAAAAATCAACGTGCTGGCAAGGGCTGGACTCGGAAGGAATGGCATTAATAGTTGTGTAATTGCACTGAACAAATTTGGCCCAAAAGGAGAATTTTCAAAGCAGGTTTAACATATGGTGTCAGAGTCCAGGGATACAATTTATCAGATTACTGCACTCTCCAGGTTTGTGAAGGGCATCTCTTCCACTGTTAAAGCAACAGCTGTGTTTTAAGTGATTTAAACAAATACTAAATACTCCCTTGCCTCCCCCAACAATTGAGTTTCAAGAGGAAATTAAGCTATTTACAAATGTAGGAGATTATTTTGATTGGAGCAAAGAATAGTTCATGTATTTAGTGAATAACATTTTCAGTAAGTGAGGGGCTCACTTGGATTCGACCTAGAAAAGAAGGGGGGGAATAGTCTCCCCCAAGACTGGTTTAGCTTATTTAGCTGAGGTAAATGAAGGCCAAGAGGATAAATGATTGCAGGTTATAAACACACTTAGAAGGACTCAAAGGAGAAGAACAAACTTCACAGAGAGGAATAAGTTCTTGAAGGAAAAAGCTATGCTGACACAAGTACACTCCAATATAATGTGTATGTGAGAAGAAAATTAGGACATGACGAACCACCGGAACTCTAAGGCTCTGCTGCAGCTTGCTAACTTGGAGTCTTGGGAATCAGAAATCTAACAATTTAAGGATGATATTTGATAAAGGCATGAGGAGGATGATATGCTGATTAGCAGAGATAAGGCAGGACCGCCCCTGAGCACACAGAAAGTGCTTTTCAGTGAGAAGTTTCTGAAACAAAGTCCCATGTTGACCAGGGTGCGAGCAGGGTTCTTCAGGAACATTTTGTCACTCCAATATCTGTTTTTCTATCCTGAAGCCAGGCATGTCTGCAACCGAAGAGGCAATCTATCACAAGCCTTACGTCCTGTCAGTGCAAATAAAGAGTGTAGTGTCACATGCTGGAAAGCATTGAGGGGAAAGGGTGTTCTTGGTGCTCAAACCATGTGGTGAAAAGCACACCATGCAGTTCCCATGGCTGAAATGGGTTCTGCAGGGTCCCAAGAGCCTAAATTACAGCAGGCACAAGAAAAGGAAAAAAAAAAAAAAGTATATGCAATCCTAGTACCTGCAGACAGTATGTTGAAGGATGTTTTTAGGATCTAGAGAAGTATATCTGATTGTTTAGCTGTCCTCTCATGGGACAGTAACACGTGCCCAGCTGTACAACCCCACCCTGTTCCTCGTGGCTCTTAGGGCCTCTTTTGAAAGGGTTCATTAGCTAAACTCTAATCCTGTAGGGTCCTTGATTGCTCTCGGATAGCTGCTCTGTAGGGGACTTTCACACATCTGGATTTCCTTTTCAGTTGTCTTCTGCAAACCTTGGCAGGGCAGAACATGAGGATTACTTATATTTTCCCTGGTGTACCTCAGGCCAGTCAAAGTCTAAGAAATTGCTGCAGACTTCAGAGTTGGGGTGTTTTCTATTTTTGGGTTAGTTTCTGGTTTTGGTTTTTTTATGGGGGAAGGAGTCGGGTAGAACAGGTTCAGCTCCCTGCTGAAGCAAGACGGTAGCGCTGTGCCGCAGCAGGCGAGACCCGGCAGCGCTTTAGCCACCATTACGTCAGCCAGTGACTTCATCTGGGCTGCTAGGAGAGAGCAAGTGGCCGCCGTATTTAACAGCACGCGTGGCAGGCTGCCTGTCTGGGCCAGGCTGCAGCCGCTGGCTGGGACACGAGGCCAGCCCGGGTCACAGCTCGTCTCTGCCCGGGCTCCTTCTGGTCCTCTCTCTGTGTCAAATTGCTACAGCTTGCAGATGGAAATCGTGATGCTGGGCCGTTTCCCTGTGAAGGTAAGAGACTGTAAGAAAGTGTCCTTGATGTGCCTTGCTGACCCAAATGGAGCGCAGGCTCCTTTGGCTGTGGCCTGACGACAGGGCTCTACTGACAGGGCTTTCTAACTGAGCTGGTACCCATGTCCCTGTCGTGTTCGTGGTGCAAGAATCAGCCTAAAAAAGAGTGGGAGTAAGGCCAGACCGTGGTTCAGCCTCCAGCATCAGTTCCTGCATATTGCACCAATGCAGCAGAGCCCGGCAGCAGGGCCAAGCTCCACATTTCCCTTCTGCCCACCACGTCCTCGTGTTTCAGGGCCTCGCCAGCAGCGGCTCTCCCGGCTCAGGCAAGCCGGGATCAGAGCTAAGCTGTCAGGCAGCAGCGTGGAGCTCAGCACAGGACCAGCCGCGCCTTGGGCTCTGCGCCGCTCAGGGCAGCGGGTCGCGGTGTCGCGGGGGTTGTCCCGTGTCGCGGGGGTTGTCCCGTGTCCCAGACGCTGTCCCGCATGCTGACTGCCACCCCTGGGGCAATTTCCCTGGAGCTGCACCAAGGCTTTGGTTTACTGCAGGGTGTACGGGTACAACCGAGGGAGAGATGCGCCTCCTGAAGGTGTCTTTCCCTTTTCCTTTCCTGGGGTTTAGTAGATCCTCAGCAAATTGCAAGAGCAAGTGTCAGCCAACAAGTGACAAAACGAACTGTGTTTGGAAATGGAAAAGAATGAACATAATATTAATTGCTCCTTAACAGTTATTCTTCTTTGACTCATCTCCAAGAAGAAATCCCTCAGGATATCTTTGCACTGAAACATGATACAGCTAATGAAACCATTTTATCCCTGACATCTTTAAATTCTACATTTATTAGGTGATTGATGAGAATCCAGGGCCCAGCCCTCTTCTGACTGTCAGTCCTCTGAAGAAGCACGAAAACACGAATATGAAATAACAGTGCACCTTACAACTCACCTGTGAGGATGGCAGTCATAAACTGCAAGGTACAGAACGCAAATACCCCGCTCAAGGTTAGTATCGAGAGGTTCCCACCGCTTCTCATAGTTACAGCATCAAGTGGAGTCAGGGCACGTTTCTTTAATCCTCTGAAGCAAGAGATGAGAAAACAAGCTGCAGATCTGACTGGCTCATTGCATTTCTGTGCTGTAACTGTACTTTTCCTCTCCAGGCTTTAATTTAGGTTAATCTCTGGCCTTTTGCTTTATATCCAGCAGGATGTCTGGTCTTATGCGGGAAGCAGAAGGAAATGGCAGTCAGGAGACCTCGTGTTCCCTAAGGCATTGGAACGTGGGATGTGGTGGGGGCAGATGTGCATTCACAGGATTGGTGAATTGTTACCCTTTCCCTGAGAAGTTTTGGTATTTGCTGATCTGGAGCAAGAGCCTCTGGTTTCCACAGTG
The DNA here is from genome assembly GCF_047716275.1 of Strix uralensis. Taxonomy (NCBI): domain Eukaryota; kingdom Metazoa; phylum Chordata; class Aves; order Strigiformes; family Strigidae; genus Strix; species Strix uralensis. Next base: position 1,554,026 of record NC_133997.1, on the reverse strand, counting down.
CGAGGCACAGCCTCTGCCCGTGCCCCAGGGCTGGTACAGTCTGCAGGGAATTGCCTCTAAATTGTCCTGCTGGCTTCGTATGGTGCCAGCTGCTTTTTAAATAAATGATTGTATCAGGTTATTATAGTCGTTCCTCTATTCAATTCCTTCTACAGAGAAACTCGTTTTCCTGAAATTACCTTCTCTATAACCATTACATAGCAAATTGCCTCGGGAAGAGGCTGGAACAGGGCTGGGTTCTGCTTTCCGTGCGCCTCCGTACCACAGTGGGGGCGGGGGGGGTTCTTCAGGCACATCTGCGTCCAGCTGCCCCCGGGACCAGGGTGCTTGTGCCTGGGGGACCGAGGGGCAGCAGGGTGCTGCTCACGGAGAGGGTCTGGCACTGGGTGGCAGTCGGCTGGCGAGAGGCTGCACAGGGCTCAGTGGCACCCGGGGGGTGGCTCCCCAAAACTCTGCTGCTTTCAGTGAGGCTGCCCACACTACCCATCCCTGCCCGAAAGCCGAGTCGTATCAGCTTCATCCCGGTGGAGCGGAGCAAGACTGAGAAGTGGGCGAGTACTCACTGACAGCTGTGACTGAAGTACGGGCCGCTTCATTCGGAGAGAGCCTCCGAGCCTGACAGCCTGCCTGCTCCCGGCAAGGGGCTGTCTGCCCACGCTTCTGGGTGGGAAGGGAGGGATGGGCTGAGCTGACACTTGTGGAAACTTTTAGGTCTCCCTTTTCTCTCCTGCCTGCAGCACCTTTGGGCTTTCAAGCCATGTTTCAGAGCAGAGCCAAACCACTAGTCAAGGTGGTCCAGAGCGGGCACTGGGAACTGGCAGCTCTGACAGAGGTGACCTACTCTTCCCTTCTGAGCATTACAGAATCACAGAACCATCTCGGTTGGAAAGGACCTTGAAGATCATCCAGTCCAATCATTAACCCAGCACTGACAGTTCCCAACTCCACCAGATCCCTCAGCGCTATATTGACCCGACTCTTCTACCCCTCCAGGGATGGGGACTCCCCCCCTGCCCTGGGCAGCCCATTCCAACGCCCAACAACCCCTTCTGGAAAGAAATGCTTCCTAATTAGTGGTCATGTGAACCAGCCTCTTCCTCTGCTAGTTTTCAGCTTCTTAATTTATTTTGTGCAGGACTTTATTTGCCGTCTTTGGGATGATCAGTTCAACAACAGAGGGTATGAAATAAACTATTACAGTGGGCACTATGGTGACAGTGTGTCAAGTTTGGAGTAACAGCTTCTTACTCCATGGAAATGTCCAAATAGGACTGGACGTTTGTATGAAATATGGAAAGATGTGCGGTTCCACTAAAGAGGGTAAATGTATACAGGATATAAACTATCTTCCTTCATGTCAGTACATCCCACTGCCTGAGGTTAAAAGGAGTCTTAGTGAATAATTTCCCATTATGAGGTTTGGGATATCAGCCTCTCTTGGAGACAAGATGCAGGGTGAGAGGGGCGGTTAGTCAGATCTGGTCTGGCAGGTCTTATTTCTTATGGTGACGTGTGATGTTTTGCGAGTCTGAGATTAAACTCTGCCATGACTGCGATGGCAGGTCTAGGGCAAGTTGTTTTACCCTCCTTTCACAGAGGTATCTAAATCTTTCTAGAGATGGTAATAAATGGGGATGGGGGACAGGCAAATAGTGGTGAAAAAGGGTTGGGAAACACTTGGGGGGCATGGGGGCTGGAAGGCTGTTTGGGAGTTTATTATTAATTTTTTTTTTTTTTTTTTTTGGACTACAGCATCACTGCTGGGAAAACACAATCTGGACAGCCAGGACTCATTATCCATTATGAGATTTGGCCAGGATTAGGCAGGTTTTAGGCTGTTGCTTTTGGCCATTTCTCTCATTACAGGCTTACAGCAGCTGCCTTATCTCACAGAGAAGCACTTTTATTAGATAGGAGACTAAAGAGAGAAAGAGAAGAAATGAGGTAAGAGGGGAAATGATCCAACAGAGGGCAAGAGGCCCGGACAAAGTGATGTCTTGAGGTGGTGGTCACGTTGCCTTGTTCCGTCTTGCGAGAGTGCCCTGGAGAGCTCTGGGCACAGCCCCGTTTAGGCCAGGGTGGGAGCAATCCGGGGATTTTGGTCAGCTTTCCTGCAAAGAAACACCAAGCACCTGCAAGCCATAGCAGTGCTGTGCACAGCAGCAGCCCTGGGCAGGGCAAGGCAGACACCAGCCTTCCCTCCGCGGAGCTCGGGACTCTTCAGCGTTCTTCAAAGCCGCCGATGTGAAACCCCCTCTGCAAGGCTGCTGCTTGTGGCCTGGCAGCGCGGGGCTGAGGTGGTCTCCTGCCCCAGTGGACCCCTGGAGCTGGGTGGGAGGTCCTGCTGTTGCACTCGTGTGCTCAGAACATCTGATTTTCTCCTGCTCCTCGGTTAACCCGTAGGAGCACAACCTGCTGCTGCTGCTTTTTCCCGCTCGGTACCGCATCGCTGCGCTGGGGCACGCCTCTGCTGTCCCTCTCAAAGGCAGTACTTGCTCAGAAAGTGATGAGCTGCCTCTGCCCAGCGCTGGGCTCTTGTCACACCGTCTGTCACTGCGCCAGCCCCCCCCTTTGCACAGTTTTATGCCGCCATTTACACCGACCAGATGGAACAGGTAGGAAACCCTGTGAATTCCAGCTACTGGCTTAAATAAATGTTTCCCATTTACTGCTCCCCTCCACCCCCTGCCCCTAGCTATTGCAGAGCTTTTTGCTTTAGCAGTCTAGGAGTATGAGATTGAATGTGTTTTTGTCCTGCCTTGCTTGATGTTTACTTGACTGCTTTTTATTGGGTCTTCTCTTCCTGGGTTCCCCTGGGGTAAGTGCAGATTTTTCAGGCTTCCAGGGTTTTGCACTGGGAGTCTGCAACTTCACACTTCGCTGCTTCATATGTAAGAACTTAAACACTGGATCCCCCTCAGAGCACAGAACAGAAGCTCACATATTGTTTTTCAAAAGGCAAGCTCGCTTGGCACCTAGTAAGCAACAGACACATCAGCTTGGATATGCAGTCTGAGGCGCTGAATCCAGCAAATATTGCTGGGAGCTCCCAGCCCTAATTAAAACTGAAATACTGTTTTGCTCCTACCAAGGCTGTCCAGCTGTGACAGTCTGAATGGGAGAGCTCAGAGGCTGCAGGACGGATTTTAAAATGGCTTCTTGAGACAAGAGGCTGAACCTGTATCTACAGGAGAGATGCTTTAAATCCTGACGAGTGATTTTTATTTTTTTTTCTAGCGCTCTTTTGGAGGCTTTGGGTCCCTCTGGCTAAACCCCCAAGGAGGAACTCAGCTTTTGCATGGGAAAGGATGGAGCAATCTGAGCCCAGGCTAAAACAAAGGCTTAAAGTAAGTGCTATTCAACAACCGGCTGTTAAAGCTGCTTTGAAAACTTCATGTGTTGGGCGTATGGGCTAAAATTCATGCCAAGGTGAAAGCGTGTTGGGAGGAGACCAGTTCTCATTCAGTTGTCCTGCACCCAACACAAAAGGGCCCAGTTGGTGATGCTGCCACAAAACCCCAGGCAGCAGCCACAACCCATATCCCAAAGGTCCCGGTAACGCAGAGCCGAAGAGCTGCCACAGCCAGGCAGCCCCCTTTCCCAGGCCGCTCTGTAACAGACGCTGTTGGGACGCGGGCTGCGAGCCCTGGGCAGCGGGGCGTCTGGTGAGCAGTGGCTGGCTCGAGAAGAGCCCGGCTCTGGGCTTGTTCTGGGTCGTATCCCGACTTGGAAATGCCCAGCAGCCCCCTCGGAGTTGAGTTTGGAGAATGCATCCGGGTCAGGTGTTCAATATGCAATTTTATTTGCCAATAAGTGACCCTTTCTTGCTAATCTCAGCAGAACTGAGTAACTGGAGGGAGTTTTCCTGGTTATTGCACAAGTTCAACATATGTCATTTGACAACCTGCAGTTGCCGTGCGTAGCCATGACTCTACCAGCTTTGGTGTTACTAACATCTGGGTTGTTGCTCTGCAGCTGTGCTCTGCTCAGGTGGGACGGGGAAGGCTTTCAGTGGGAATAAGTTAGAAAAATGACAAAGGAAACGTCTTATGCTTCACAGCATCTCTGCCACCTGTCAGGTATCCACGTAACACATGGGCATTTCAGCGGTTCTCAGTGTCTGTAATCACTGCTGCTTCTTTTCTTATTTTATTTTTCTAAAGAACCACAGAGAAATGATGAAAGCTGGGAGGGAAAAGCTACAATGCTGTTCTCTTTCCTACTTTTTACATCTGTGTCAATGTTTAATTTTGAAAGCACTCTCATTTTAGTCGCTATTTTCTTATTGCAGGCAAGCAGAATTGAGAGAAATATTGATCTTCTTTTAGTGAGTTCTAAAAGAAAAAAATGAGCATGACTCAGAGTAGCGAGGTAGTATAGACTGATTGATGGGTCTTATTTTTTAACTGCTACTGATGTATCTTCTTGGAATTAGCTCTGGTTTATTATTTTCCTTGCATAGGCTGGTACTTACTTGGTTTTTGTGCTTGCGGCGAAGGTATTTGCATTTTGCCAGCTGCAGTCACAGCCTGCGTCTTCCTTTAACTTTGGCAAAAGTCGGCTTTCCAGCAGCCCCAGGGCATGGGATGCTCCGAGGGGAGATGACCTGAACTGGTCTGGCAGTGACCTTGGGCAGCAGGGAGGAGAGGTCTGGGCGAGCTCTTCCCCTCCTCTGAGCCCCCCAACAGGGCAGCTGTCAGCAAAGGACCCTCCGGCTGCTTTTGCACCCTCGGCCGTTGCCTCCCGTTTCCCACTGGTGCTCCCTGGTCCTCCAGCACCATCTACAGTCGCCCGCAGGCTGAGGAGATGCTCCAGTGCCACCAGGTACGGGGACCAGGAAAGGGTCAGCTGCTGAGCCAAGGTGATCTGGGGGATATTTGCAGTCTTGTCTGCTGCCTCAGCCTTCTGGCCTAATCGCTAAATGAGAGAGGGGGCCTGGAGAAAAATAGTATCCAAACCAAACAAAAACTTCCCCCCCAGTTTTCACACCAGCTGAGTGGCTGCAAGGTGTCAGGCTGTCAAAGGAGCCCAACCTCAGGGAATTTGTAACCGGTCTCCGCACAGGTCGTGAGCAGTGCTGCAGCTCCCCTGGAGCTGGCGTGTCTGTCTGCTCCCTACGAGCCGACGGCCACGCCTGGCACCGTGTCCATCCATGGTGCGACACACGCGATGCTGTTCAGCGACAGCGCGGAACCTCAGCCCGAACGTCAAGACGGGGCTGTCATGAAATATTCATAGGAGTTTCCTTGAGCAAACAGCATTAAAAATTCATCGATATTTTGAGCAACAAGACATCAGCTGTATCTTTCGGGGATGGAGAAGTATGTAAATAAGAAAAGTCTTTCTTTGAAGCAGCTATTTAAGTCTGCTTCAGCTGCCTTTTGTTTTTGAGACACGCTGAAATCTGTACTCAGTCTCATCTCTCCTGAAGGGACATTAGGCTTCTAACTCACTTAATTGGAGAAGACTGTCTTAATATTTCTGGTTAGGGTGTAGCCAGCCGGTGAACTGCCGGTGCAGTCGAGGCGGTGGGGCGTGCCGGTAACCTGGGGCTCTGCACAGGGACTCTGGATGCTGCTGCCGTGCTGGGGATCTGCAGCAGCAGCGATGATCCCTGACTCTGCAGCTCACTGCCTGGGTCTAATCTCCATAGCAGCTTGTGAACTTGTATTTGGGTGTTGGCAATTTGACGACCTTGGCCACGAGTCTGGAGCGTTTCTGTTTAGTAGTGAGTAGCAGGGGTTGTGAGCAGCCTACGGTCAGGATGGTCTCTAGTGCCAGGGGGGGCAAGAGGCAGGTTTATGCGCAGGGTGAGTTGTGTGTTCCCCTGCCCTGTGCCTGCAGGTGCCGGTGCTGCTCTGAGCTCGGCCTCTGCCTCCAGCTGGATGGCTTAGCAGGAGGGACCTGCTGATTGCTCTCTGCTGGGGCACCCTTGTTCCCCTCTGCTGCAGGCTGTGGCTATTTCATCTGCAACTGGGGCCTCCCAGAGCTTCCACGTGGTTTCCCCCTCGCTTTCCTGGGCGATGCAACGAAGGTGATCCTGGTGCTGTCCCTGCCCGGTCCCTGCCCAGGGCAGTGTGCCAGCTGGGGACTGGCAGCACTCACCGACCTCGGGTGCGACGACTGCGGTGGAGCTGGGTCAGAGGGACCAGAGCGGGTGCAGCAGCGCGAGTAATTTCTGTTCCACGTCTGCTGCGAGAGCTCTGCATTGGTAAGAGAAGCGTCTCGCGCCCCAACGTGGGACAGCTGGTACCCAAGCCATGGGTTAGAAAGTCTTCCCTTCTCACAGGGTGCCAGCCAGGCATCTTTCAGCCACAAGAAATTACAAGGAAAATCTGAAGCTGAACTGAGAGCTGCTGTTTGACCTTTATTGCTCTTTGTGTGCTAGAGGCAAAGACCACTGGGAAAATCCAGCGCCCAGGGAGGTGGGGCTGACCCTGGAGGTCTCCACGCACACAGGGTGGGGAGGACGTCGCTGAGTGACCGGGGCCCACCACCCCTTGCCAGCACATGCCTAACGCAGCTTGTGGGCAGAAAAGTTGTGCTTTACGCATCGCAGCTGGCAGGCGCTTGGCTTGAGATGTGAGGGTGATAAAGAGCAGCTGCAGGCTGTCTTTTCTGATCTATTCCCAGCTTAGGACGTGTTGTTCCCCAAGGTCTTGTCTCTCTGAACGTAACTGCTAACACGGAGCGGTTGGTCTGGAGCCTTCCTGCCGCCCGTGCCGGGGTCTGTCCGTGCCTTGGAGCCCAGCGCTGGCTGCTAGCCCCCAGCCCCTGGCTCGCACCGACAGCCCGGGGGTTGCCACTGCTCCTCAGCAGCCCTTGGGAAGGGGAAGGGAGGGGGCAGCAGGTGGGAGATGGGTTTGAATGCTGAGGCAGCTCGACAGCTGCTGATCGTGCTCAGCGCAGCACTGGGGAGGGACGGGAGCGCTCCCCCCGGGGCTCCCCAGCCTGAGCAGCACGTTCCTGGGAGCAGGGGGAGGGCTGCTGAGCAATCGCCCCCACCCGCTGCAAGGGCCCCGTCAGCAGGAGAGCGGGGGGGCCCCGACACAAGGACTCCCTTCAGCGCGGCGGGCGCTGTGCGGTGTGTGCACGGCGTCGTGCCGGGAGCGTGCGGAGGGAAACATGAGCTGGCTCCCGTGAGACCCGTGTGCTGGGCTCCCGTGGCTCAGCAGCAGCCCAAACCAGTAGCTGCCCAGCTCCGTGCTGTCACCGTGAGAAGCGCTTCCCCGCCTTGCCCCCCTGCTGTAGCAGCCAGCCTGGGCAGCGGGGTCATCACTTGAAGCTTGGCCCCTTCCACAAGACCTGCTCTTTGGTGCTGATCTGCTCCCCAGGACTCCGCTGCTCTCCTAGAGCCCAGCCTTAGCTGAGCAGTTTCCTGACAACCCACCTCGCGCTGAGGGTGCCATGCAGAGCTACAAGAGCCCGACAGCAGAGCCGAGGAGGGAAGCAAGGAGGACACGGGCCTCTCCGGGACACGGTGGGTGAGCTCTTTGTGGGCTTTGGTAACAGGGGGGGCCCCTCGAGTCTTGACCTCCTGCAGAATTCATGGCCTTAGCTCACCTCCTCCTGGCATTGCAGGGAAAGGATCTTGTGAGTCCTTGAAACAGGTATATAATGACCCAGGGGCTTCACCAGGGGCTTGGCAGTGCTGTGAGAGACGGACAAGACTATGTTAATCCTCTCTCCCTCTCTGTTTCTTAAAGATTCTGCTAATGCATCTCTCAAAACTCTCTGCACCGTCAGGAGGCTGTTCCTGCTGCTCGGGGTTGCCGGGCTGCTGGCGGGGACAGCGGCTGGGACATGGCTCCTAGGTCAGTGTCTGCTCTGGGACAGCCCTGCCGCTGTGGGCAGAGCCGAGGCGCCAACGGGCGAGCGAGTCCGGGGTGCCAGCAGCGGAGATGCTGGTGGTGGGAGCTCCGTGGTCAGCGAGCTTGGGAGGGGGGATGTGGCTGGTGTGTGCTCTGCTGCTGGTTGCTGTGGTCCCAGCAGCAAGCTGCAGCTGTACCCGTTGAGAGGCTCATCACCTCTTCCAGTGGGCAGCGTGGGACTGTTCCTGGTGTTGTGCATCCTTGGGTGCTGCCCAGGCTGTGTGAGGCCACCTCCACCCCCTCTCTGTTTCCTGAAGTGAAGCACCTGAAGCAGCCTCAGCCAGACCAGGACTTCACCCTGCTGCAGGAGCTGGATGCGATCCCAGCGTGCGGCGACGGTGAAGAGGAAGACCCTGTGGTCCGGGGGACTCCCAACAGAGGTTTGCATCTTTGTCTGCTGCCAGAGGATGGGGAGGGCGGAGCGCTGTGCAGGACGGTGCCTGCCAAGCCCATCAAGAACAGAAAAGATGCTCTTTAATACTAAATATCTCCTGCTGATCCACTACCTTCTTTCAGCTGCATGTTGTGGTTGTTTCGCTCAGCTTTGAAGTCCTGCTGCAGTCCCCAGCAGCACGGCTTCGTTGCACGGAGTGATCCTACGGCAAAGGCAACTCTGGCAGGACTCCTTTGCGTGTGATCACTCGGCAGAGCTGCCACGTGGGCACTGAGAACATGCAAATAGGTTCATGTATAGTTTCTAATTGCTTCAGGTGGCTTTTTCTGGAGTTTGGGGTTTGGGTTTTTTTCGGTTTGGATGTGCATGACCATCCACTGTGCAAAACACTGCAAGGAAGGGAATTTGTAGTTGTCCTTAATGGAATGACTTCAGTGTCTTTCAGAATAAACATGGCAAACTCCCTGCTGGAAGCGCAGGTGGAAGGCCGTCCTGGCTGGCTCCTGGCATGCCACGAGCGCTGGAGTCTCTCCCTGGGCACCCTGCTCTGCCGGCAGCTTGGGTATCTCAGGTGGGTATGGCAGAGGCGGCTGTTTCAACCCCTACTCACCCTTTTCTGAGGGGAATGAATTTGGCAAGAGCAGGTGCTTGAAGGCTAGGAGGTTGTTCAGGGCAGCAGAGCCAGATCTCACAGGTCCCTGGGGAATGCAGGGCGGAAAGCAGGGCTCAGGCTGGCATGGGGAGCTGCAGAAGATCCTCCCTGCCAAGGAGGTTCATTCCTGGCTGCCAGAGCAGCAGGACTGTGGCCTGTTGTTCCCATGGCAGGGTTACATTCCTGATCCCCTAGCAGGTCCCCAGCCCCTTCCTGGGACACTGTTGCTTCTGCAGAATGACCCATCAGAAAGGAGTGAACCTGACGGATGTCAAGGTGAACGACACACAGGAGTTTGTTCAGGTGAGACCCCACCAGGAAGGCAGCCTGGAAGACGTGTGGCAGGTCAGGTAAGGGCAGCTCTGGGGGAAGCAGGGTTTGCTGGTGGGGCTGAAACAGAGGCCTTTTTTTCAGGCATAGAAAATTGTCCTGGGTTTGGGCAGTAAGCAGCCCCTTTGGGGACTGCTGCAGCTGCCCTGGAGCGCCCTAGTGCCCCGGGGATTTTGGTTCATGTGTGTTCTGACTGGAGGCTTATTCCTGTGCAGGAGCAGCTGTGAATCAGGTCGAATTGTGGCTCTGAAATGCTCAGGTGAGTGCCTCTCCCCTCCTGTATCTAGCAGTGCCTTTGATCCCACTCCACCCGCTTCCCTCACGCTCCAGCATGAGGATCTAGTGCCTGGAGCTTCACCTCCGACGTGCTCCCGGCTGCCTTGCAGAGTGCGGGCTGCGCCCTGGCACTGCGCGGGTGGTCGGGGGGACGGACGTGCCCCCGGGACGCTGGCCCTGGCAGGTCAGCGTGTACCACGGCTCCCAGCACCGCTGCGGGGGCTCCGTGCTGGCACGCGACTGGATCGTCACAGCGGCTCACTGCGTGCACAGGTACCTCCGGGCTGTCCTGTGCCCAGCCTCAGGGGCGCTGCATGTCTGCGCCAACCTGTATCTTACCAGATCTGCCTTGGCACGTGTTGCCCTAGAGTAAGCAGCACGCTGTATTTCTGCTCAGTTACAGGCGGCTTCAAGCCTCTGCCTGGCTGGTTTTCGCAGGCATTATCACCCATGGCTCGATCAAGCAGGAGGCCGGGTTATCGGTAAAGAAAATAATTTACCACCCACTTTATAATGACAATAGTCTTGACTATGACATTGCTCTCATGAAGCTCCAAGTCCCCCTGAATTTCACAGGTAAGATGCTGCTGTGACGCAGTTGTGTCCTCCCATCTGTGGAGTTGTCTGTCTTATCCCACAATTAACAGATTGGCCAAAAACCAGCCTGTTCTGAACCTGCCGTTTCAGAGCGGCTCTTTAAGGATGCCCAGCCTGGCACCCGGGAGGCAGCTGCGCAGCAGCGCGGTGTTTTCGGTTACACCAGAGCTGCGAATTACCGGGAAGGAGGCTGCGGGAGCGTCTGGCCCCGGAGCCTCTCGGTTCAACACACCAGGCTGTGGCTCTGCAGGCCGATGGCTCCACAGCCCTTTCCCGGCTGCTCAGCACAGAGCAAAGCCATCCCCGCTGGGCTGGCACTTACCCCTGTCACCTTCTTACCAGATGCCATCCGTGCTGTGTGCCTGCCCCCCTCCCACCAGGACCTCTTCCAGGGCACGCAGTGCTGGGTCTCAGGCTGGGGCTATACCAGACCAGACCAAGGTAAGCTCCCACCTTGTCCTCACCGCTCAGCGCTGAGTGGAGGCTTTCCCCTTGCTCCCCACTGGTCCCCTCCAGCCCCTTCCATGCCACATGTGATCTTGCAAATGCCCCATCCTGCCTTCATCCCACCCCTGCTCCAGCAGCTCTGCACCCCCTACCCACAGCTCCCTATTTAATCCCATAAAGTAATCCCATTTTTCCCATCTTCTGACTTCTCCAGCTGGTGCCCTGCTCTTTCCTCTTGCTCCCTGCAGGTCTTGTTCCTCTCTTGGCTTCTCTTTCTCCCTCCCCAGCGCAGGTTACCGAGACGCTGAAGGAAGCACTCGTTCCCTTAATCGGTACCAAGAGGTGCAACAGCTCATGCGTGTACGCGGGCGAGCTCACGGCCAGGATGCTGTGTGCTGGCCACCTGCGTGGGACAATAGACGCCTGCCAGGTAACAGGAGGGGGCAAGGGCTGCCTGCTGGCTGTGCCGGAAGGTCGTACGTCCCCGTGGCACTCCAGCGAACGCTGCACTTCGTGGCGGTAGCTTGTGGTAAACAGCCTGGGTAGGGTAAGCTGTGCCCATGGCAGCTACCCCGGCGCAGCGCTGTCGGGCTGGCAGGTAGCTGCGCTTACGGAAGGCACGTGGCAGCCTTGCAGGGAGGCACCCGCTGCCGCTTGCACCCGCGTCTCAGCTGCTTCACCGGCCCTCGCTCTCCCACAGGGTGACAGCGGGGGCCCCCTGGTCTGCCGGGATGACTTCGCGTGGCGCTTGGTCGGCATCGTGAGCTGGGGCCAGGGCTGTGCTGAGCCCAACCGCCCTGGGGTTTACACCAACGTGGCTCAGCTCCTGCCGTGGATTTACCGCGTCACCGAGGTAAGCTGGAGCCTGACCCATGGCCACGCATCTTGCACGGACAAATCTCAATGCCAGCATCCTGCCTGAGCTCTTCCCTTCGCTGCTCTATGCTCACCCTTGACGCGTGAACCCCTGGGACAACCTCTCTTACAGTCATGATTCCTGTTTTCTTTTTGTTTTTTGACTAGATCTACTAGAAATAAGGCAAGGAGAGACTTCACAGAGCAAGACTTTGCCCTTTCCACGTACTAAGTGGGGAGCAGTCCAGGACTAACTCATACTGTATTACTATAACCCTAACAGAATCTGCAGACAACACTAGAAAATGTGTTCAGTATAAATAGTTTATTAAAGAAAATAGCAAATTACATTTCTGTGAACAATCCACATGGGAGAAGTGGTGTTTTTCAAAATATGTGGTTTTTGATTGTAAAGGGGCAGGGGATCCCATGAGATGCAAGGTTATGGGAGCACTCTCAGCCTTCTGATAAGTTACTTAGAGGAGGAAGAAAAAAACTAGGGTTTTAAGTGGCAGTCAGATTTTGCTTCAGTATCTCCCTCCCTTGCTGCATTCCCATGTGCTGGACTCAGCTGAACTGCCACTTTGACTGCATTTCCCCCTCCCTATGCCAGTTCAAGGCAGAAACAGAAGGGGCTCCTCACAACTGGCACATCCAGCTATATTTTAATGCTCGTTCAATTAAAAGAAATGTACATTTCTCAAAGACTCAAACATAGCCTTTTGTAACTTAAAAGATAATGCTATGAGTGCACACTTCATTCCCTTTTTATATTTATTTACATTTCTTGCTTTAAAGGACAGAAAATTTACTACCAGAAAGACAACAGAGTTGTTCACACATAACAAAAAGGTGAAGGAAGGAGCTGAACTGGTTTCTACAGTTGGTAAAGTGAGATTGAGAAGTTCTAAGTCAGTTTTAAAGTATTTTCCATGAGAAATAAAGCCACAAGGAATTTTGCCACTTGTGCAAAACCCTGTGACTTGATAAACAGTTCACTCGGACAGGATCTCCTCTCCCCCCAACCCCCCCCACTGAATTTTCACTCTATTGAGGTTCTGCTCTTCAGGGAAAGCTGAGGTGGGAAAGAGCAAAGTTTGGCACTTCAGCATTCTTAGAAGGATCTCAAAAGCTATCGCAGTCTGTGGGCTTCATGTGGAATTTGGACGGACAGAGGAGGTAAGACACAAAGGGGCTACGTGCCCCCTGATGTAAAACTGCATAGATAAGAGTCACTATTGAGAAACAAAAATCCCTCTATAAGCCCCTTAAGCAAGCAAGCTCGAGATGACGTCATACAGCACCGTGCACGAGAGGCTCATCGGACAGCGGTGTCTGTTCTCACAAAGAGATTGGATACAAGACTCGATGTATTTCCCTACGCTGGGCTTAACAGGGAGATGAAATCCTCGAGAATGGAAATGAGCAAACATCACAAAAAGCATCTCTTCTTCACCAGGACTGTACACCCACCAGCTCATGAAGGAAAACCTGGATCAGGGCAGAACCCCTCTGGGGGGAGCATGGCAGGAGATGGAATTTTTCAAGCCCAAACTCCATCTGCCTGGCAGATGGAGCATAAGCAGTTAGTGTCTATGTGTTTCCCACCTTTGATCTTCTGGTCCCGGACTCACAGAGCCATCCTCTTTGCCCTACAAACGTTGAGCTAGGAAATGTTTCTTCTCCCTCAGTCAAGCCTCCAGGAAGCACTTACCTAATGCTAAGCTTTTTTATACCAGTACAAAGAAGAAGGGTCATATCCAAAAAACATCTGAAAGACTCAGTTTGCTCTTGCTTTATCAGAAGATGCACCATGGAGGAGTAAACACAGTTACTTAATTTTGGCCAGTGCTGCTGCTCTCCTTTCTGTGTTCTGGAACAAGGCTCGGATCAGACTCTTCACTTCAGCTGCCGAGAATTCAGCTGCAAGAGGCCCCTTCCCATCCGCCCACCTATGTGGGAGAGAAAGATCTTTATTTAACCGAACTGCACAGAAATGTCATGTTAAAACAAGCCTTCTGAGCACGCGTTACAGTAGTAAGTCTGAAGGCAAACCAAATCCAGCTAGCAGCCTAGTAGCTGTATGCAGCTTGAGCCCACAATTGTTTAGCTAGGTCTATAAAGGTTGGAAGGTGACTTTTGCACTCCTTACAAACTGTACCTTTTCCTTCTCCAAAATAAGCCTAAAGCCTTCTAAAAAATTCCCATTCACCTCCCAAACAACAGGAAAAAAAAAAAAAGTGGCTTATGCCCAGGTGGAAGTAGAGTTGGGAACCTTTGGTGTCCAACAGGGTTCCAAGAGCAGCAATGAGCAGGGTGCAGCAAAGGAACTGCCCTCCCTGTGCTCTCCCCAGGGCTGGTACCTTTCCAGTTTAGCCTGCTGAGGACAGTACGTCTTCTTGCCCTTCAGACGTGTGTGTGAGGCAGCTGTGAACAGGGAATGTCTAGCTCCTGACAATGTGTGCCAACTAAAGTAACAGAAGGAATTATGCAAATTCAGATGAATCCTCCTTGCAAGTTAAAAGAACAAGAACCAGCATCTAAAAAGCAGAGGCCAACCATGTGGAATGAGTGCAGCGGCAAGGCACAGCTCACATCAAAAGCAGCAGGCAAAATGTCAGGCTGCTTACCGTGAAATGCTTCTGCACTTAGAGAAGCCAAGGGGATGCGCCCTCACTCTCTGGTTGGCTCTCCTGTGGCACTTGGTTTTTTACTGGTGCCTTTTCCTTTGCAGGAGGCAGCTGAATCTATGAGCGCACTTGAAATGGACTATAAACACGCAGCCAAGAAACAGCCCCGGGAGTGGTTACCTGATCCTTAGTAACAGTGATTGCCTTTCATCTGAAGAGAGGCCCCTGAGTGCAGCGCCCTGCTGCTGTCAGACCACTCCCTGTTACTGGGGTAAAGAACTAACTGAAAAGGAAGCCCGGCAGACAGACACCTACTGATCTACTATTTCTTGGAGGTTGGCTTGCAAGATGATCATCAGCTCTTTGAACGTCATCCATTTCTGCACATAGACTGGAACTTCCTCTTGGTATTTCTTATTTTTGTCATCTTCAGGTAGCGGAGTGAAAACTTGGGGTCCTTCCTCCACCATGGTCCTGCAGAGGGAGTACAGCTTATCTGCATCTTCTGCAGAGATATCCTAGAATTGAACAAATGTTTACAGGGGAGCAGTTAGATACGTATTTGGAGTGCCAAGCAGTAAGTGAAATGAAAAAAGATGGCTGGGTGTGTGAAGATGAAAGCAGTGGTTTAGATCACATTTAATGTTCTCAAGCTGATAGAACTTATTTCATGAATAGCTACTTCAGCAAGTTCTCAGCGACTGCCTCAGAACATTGGTTGTGCTTCTAACCAGGTATCTCAGCGCAGCAGCAAGCGCTTCACTGTGAGGGGGAGGCGTTACGATGCTCTGAGCAGTCCACAAGGAAAGTGCTCGGGCACTGCCAGCCCCAGGGTGAAAGCCAGGGTTTTTGGGAGGCACAGCTTAAGCAAGTGCCCTGTAAACTACCTGTTATGGGAAAAGAGGACTTACTGGCCTAATGCAGAGTGAGAAGGCTCTCTGGATGTAGACTACAACTGGAACAGATGCATAATACATTTCTATCATTTGCTGCAAAAACATATTTTCATTAAGAAATGTAATAGGGTGGGTAGTTATACTTAAGAAATGTAATAGGATAGTTGTACTTGACCCAAGGTAACCTGACGAATCACTTAAACACAGTACTGGGAGCCAAATGGAGATTTAAACAGGTAAGAATTTCAGTTTGAAATGCCACAGGTATTTCGGCATCTGGTGCCTTGGTGGGATGGAGAGGTTCATGAGAGATGCACAGATTGAAAATATATCCAAATAACTCAAGTTAAATCTTGTGCCCTGAACAAAGAGATCAGTTCACAGAAGTGTTTAGAGTAGGAGTGACACACCTACATCCAAATTAAGATGAAATCACAGCCACTTCCCTGACTCTGCCCTTGACTACAGAGTCATGGAATTGCTGTAAGAGCATATATGGTCTCAGCTGGATATAAGTTATTGGTATCTTGAACATTTCTCATCGACAGGATCACAACTATAATTTCTGTGAAAGGTAACTGTTCCCCTGAAACCTGACCTTGGAAAGAACTTCTAGAGGTCCCAAGCGCTAGTTGTTCACAGCACCCTATGCCTGGCACGTCCACCTCGGGCAGTTACCTCTAGGGCAGCAATCCTAGTGACAATCTCCGTGAGAGCTGTGTTCAGCAATGTCCCCATGGCCTTGCAGTATACGTTCACTGGAAGGACATCCTGCCAGACTTTTCCCAGTCTTTTCAACTGATGCAATACCTGGAAGGTAACAGCTAAGTGTTATCTACATCTTATCAAAAAGAACATTAAGAGAGGCACCAAATAAGGTGACTGCATACGGTCAGAAACCGGTCTGAAAGAAGCGAAAGGCAATGAAGCATCCTGCTATTGCATAGAGCAGACGTTCTTGGGAAAAAATGCCACGTTTCAGGTTGCATTAGGGTTCATCAACAGCGTGACAGATCTTTTCCTTGAAAAATGAAAAACATTATAAATGTACTATTAACAAAAGTTCAATAAGCTTTTCATTTCAATTTGGAGCAAGAGGAACTGAACTCAGCATGCTTCAATTTTACAAAAAGATACAGCCCAGGAAAAAGAAGTCATGCCAGAAAATTGTTTGGAAAAGTTCCACTCTGCTGAAACACTGCACAGTCCTCAGGACTGAGATTACACACTGTACCTTCCCAAGGACATCTACAGACAGTGGGATATTTGGCTTTGCTTGCCTTGCTTACCTGCCTTATCGCTTTGTTTGCCGCACAATAATTTTCCTCGTCATCCATATTAGAAAAATTCCGGGCACTTGACAACCTCTCCAGGATTTCTCCTCTCTGCACTCGCATCTGGGCCAGAAAACACTCCATCCCTTTAGGAGCACAAACAAACAGAGAGAAGCAATTAAGCAATTACTAAATTTGCTCTGCCAATTTAGACATCATAAGTGCTGAATAATGAGCTTGCTACAATGTTTTATTTTTAAAGGAATTTGCAGTCTCTAAACAGACTCACAGAGCACATTTCACCAGGCCCAATCACGTATTCAGTAAGCTCTTGCACAGCTTGCATTGCTACAACACTTCTGAAAAAGAGCTGAGTAGCAGAATTAGCTATGGATGACGAGCTCCTGTTAGGCTCAATCAAACTTATCGCAGAATTTGTTTCCATAAAGAACATACGAAGGGCTGAGCAGCAGATCCCAAAATATCTGAGTGCCACAACACCTCACTGGATAATCAAACTGCTCTTGGAACTATGTGCTGGACAAGAGCTGGGTTTCAAAGAATCAAGCTTATTGCTTGGGTCCTAATCCTCTGTCAGACTTTCCAATCTAGAAAACGTCCTTGCTACTTGTCCAGAACTCTTAAATAACAATCTGCTGCTTCAGTCAGTAGACACGTTAAACCATTCAGCAACAAATGCTAGGATTAATTACTACATCATCCATCAATGTATTTCAATACTGAAAGGTAAAATTACCAAGTCTCCTGAAACCTGGTACCATATCTACAAAAGTAGCTGCTCCGTCGCACAGGATGTTGGTCAGGCGGTATCGGAACTGGTGTCCCAGGGTGAGCAAGTGGTGGGCAATATACATGCAGTTGTTGTGGTGAATGGCTGCCAGCTGGGGTAATTTCTGAAGGTTCTCCCTGTCCCAGGAAGGAGGAAGAGAAAAGGAAGAAATGTCTTTATTTAGACCTGGCTCTGTTTAAACAATTGTCAAGCCTACCCTAGAGAAACTCACGGTCTGTCTCAGACAGATGTCTCAAGTAAGTAACAGTGGGCAACACCCGATAAAGACATCAGTCAGAATAAAAGCATTTAACCTCCTGTCCCATCCACACAAGAACTTAACAGGAAAGGAGATGCATGGCCAGAGAAAAGGCCCTTCGGCGTTCAAACCATGTCTTACATCCACAGTGTCTCTAGCAGTGGACTTTCAAACAGGAAGATACTTCGTTACAGCAAAGTTATGGTGAGGAAAGGAGAGAGAAGTGCTTTCCAGCGATACCCTAGTGTTCTCTGACAGAACTGCAGACTTCCAATGTTCATTGCTGCTCTTTTTTACAGGAAAAACATCATGAAAAATCTGTGCAGCAGACCTGGGGTCAGAGTTACGTGGCTGGACTTAAACACAACTGTTACAAGAACTGCAACTACCTCCTCGGTCCCAAGACTCCCAACTCAGAAACTCTCAAGCACCTACTCTGCAGCAAGTACGATGTAATGACAGATTAAGAGTACCAGCTTTTTGCTGCTGGAGGAAGCCCTTAGTAATCGCTGGCTGTGGTGGACAAACTGCGGACAAGTGGGGCTGTTCCAACAGCATCGTTCTCTCTCCAAAACATGCCCTAGGTAATACACACACACTTACTTGTGGTATGTTGGCACTACATCATAGAACAGCTGGAATATATTCCGTACAGAGTAGAAGAGCTGTATGCAGCTACAAGGAAAGTAAGATTCACGTTAGTTTGTCAGAGGAATTACCATCTTGTTCACAAGTGACCCTCAACCTTCTCCCAAACAAGGTTTTATTAGTAGGGAAGTACTGGCACAAAGAGTAGATTGTCAGGATCAATTACAGTGATGTCAACAAAGGCAACATGCTGGAAAATTCACAAAGGCTGTGATGACCTTGTAAGCTCAGTGTGGAAAAGACAAGCTTCAGACCACATGTCAGAAGGGAGAGCTATGAAAGCCCAGGCACAAAGGGGACAGTGTCCCTTCCCCACCAGGTGTGCAGAAAGAGTCGGCCCTCTCTGCCACGGCCTGCTGAAGGGCATTTAGCACCCAGGCAACCCTCCTTCTCCAGGGTTGTGTTCTCCACTTTTTAAAGCAGACTGTATGCTGTTCCTCAAAATGTTTAACCGTTTTCTCTGAAGAGCCCTGCCAGATGCAGAGCTGGAGTTCTTTGCTTTCACTCAGCACGAAGAAAGCAAGAACTCGTCTCAGAATGGCTGCCATCACACTTACCATTTGGCTTTAAAAAAGAGATGCTTTTGATTTTTCTAAACAAGTGACAGCTAACATATGATAAAACATTGAAGCAAACACTGCAGTAGTGTTTCTCCCAACTAAGAGGAAGCCATGAACTATGTTGTGCACAGTAAGGAGTCTACCATGTCTTCACTGCTTTAATAGCTAAAATATAATAAAGTCTACCTGAATGCTCCCTGAAAACGTAACTCCCAAAGGCTGCTTCACCCAAGTATTATTGCAGGGAACATAGTCTGCAGCTCTTCCTGCTGTACCAGTCTACTGCACGAACCCAGGGGTGCATCCTCCAGCCAAAACACAGACTAACTTTCATGACTGATTCTAATTTTCAAGTATCTTCCATTCTTTTAAAGTTCTTTTAATTTATCAACAGACATTTGGTGCTGCCAAAGGCAGTAAGTATCTGACACCCAAGAGTTACCCGCTGATATACAGCTCCTACCACTGATCTGTGCTGGCTGTAGCCTCCGACAGTGTCTGATAAGCCAGCTCCATCAGTTTCTCCACCGATGAACTGATGCGGCATGTGGGCAGAGAAAATGTGTACTGGCTCAGTTTAGTCTCATTCTCCAAATTCACCATGTTGTTATGCACAAGTTTGGAAGTTTTTTGTGTTTTTAAGTGATCTCTTGCCCCAGGATCAGGAAGCCTCGGTAGGGCTACACAGGAATCGGGTGTGATCTAAGGGAAAACAAGAGAGAGGTATAATATCATTTAGAGCCCACAGAAAGGAGACTGTGCAAGACTACAAAACATTGAATGACAGAGATTTAAGACTCAAGATAAACACAAGGCTGCAGAAGTCCCCTAAGACTGCTGGAAGTCTCCTGGCTTATGAACGACACAGCAGACCACACAACAGTCTATACGGTGTGGCATGCCTAGAAGCAACTCTGTGAGTCATTCTCTAATTTTTCTTAAGCCTATGACACTAGCCAGAAAAGCCTATGCAAGCAAACTTCAAGTATTTTAAGAAACACTTTGTTAGTGAAATAACCTTCTGGAGCACCATTCAAAAAGGTTTTCAAACTGCTGTTTGCCAAGATCCCCAAATAATCAAGAGTATTCAATGCTCCACCAAAAAAAAGGACTCAACTGTTCTAGACAAGCTTTCTTGAACAGCTAAGCTATTTTTCCAGAGAGAAAACCAGTGTATTGCATCAACAGTCACCTTTACAGTGTTGTGTATTTCTGAGGTCATCAGGTTTCTGGCTGCCACAATCACATCCTGGCACTTCTTGTTAGCAAAGTGGGAATTGACGTTACGGGCGTATTTTAGTAAATCAGTCGTGTCTCCTTTCAAAAACTGCATGTTCTTCAAGGCTTTTTCAAATTCTTCTGTGGATTTAATCACCTGAGAAGAGCAGACACATATTCCACATTAACATAGTTTCCTGAAGTCAAAGAACAAAATTAAAGTTGGGTATAAACTCTTCCACTCAGCTGAAAGCAAAGGAGGAAACTAGGTTTTAGAGGGCACTAACCATCCAATGCCTTTTCAGCAATCTTTTGGGAAAAGCTGGCTCAGCTGGGGGCTGTGATCACACAATAATACAGTGTTTGAACTGCAGGTTTGTCCCCCCTGACTGTGCTGGCAACCCAATTCAAAAACCAGTAGAGCAAGGTGATCAAATTTCATTACACTGAACCACCTGGAGCAAAGGGACTGGGAGGTTTATTGCAGGACTGCTTCTCTCTGCAACAGCCCCCTCTCCCGGAAAAGGAGCTTTTGGCATTCTTCACTAGCAGTAAGTTCTGGTTTATGTATGTAGCTTTACAAAAAAATTATGTGGCCTATGCAAGAAACCCCTGTGATCATTAACAACAAACAGAAACAGAGCAATCCGTCCTCAGGCAGCCAGCTGGGCACGCAGCACTGCCACATTGTCAGCTTCAGCCTCTCACAGAGGCTCAGACATCACAGACCCTGAAACTCTTCAGCTCTTAGCTAAATGTGGCCCGAGTTCCACAGATCAGAGACCTTGCACACTTTACATGACAGGAAACACAAGCCACAGCTTAACTGAGAGAAATACACAATTCTAGATTAGCAAAAGACAGCTTTTTGTTCAAGCTGGCCATCTGGCATTTCCACATGGAGCCGAAAGATGTGTGAGACCTACCTCTATGTACTGCTCTAGTTTGCTGCTATTGGTTGGGATTGAATTCACCAGACAGTTCTGAATGAGGCAGTCCGATAACTCTTCCCATATCATATCACCCAGCAGTTCTGCGAGCGTAACTCTGCAATCCTTTTTATCTTCCACAGGCTGCTCAAGAGGCACATCTAAATTCAAGAGAACAGAAATGGATTTGAATACACCTGCCTCCCGAACCAGACCCTTCAGCAGTTCATTCAGCATCTACCAACTGTTCCCTAACCCTATAACGGGGGCATTCTTCTTATCCAGGCCTTGTGCTGGGCCTGTGGAATCACCCACCCGACCGAAAGACAACTGAATTCATGTGCAAACTGAGCCCACTTTCCCAGCATGTTTCTTTCATGAAATGCCAGCACAGCCCAGGGCATTTTGTAGCCAGCGGAAGATCCTGCACGTGACCAGCCTGACCGAGGGAACTCCCTGCATTGCCTCACAATTTTCACCTTTTAGACCTGTGGCACGCAAAGATCTTCAAGGCAGTGACCAGTTCGTAAGAAAAAACATTTATCAAAAAATTAATTCCTTGATCCCTTTGAGACAAAATACTCTCCTCCTTCATTTTCCCAGCTCTGTGAATGCTGGGTCACCGCTAAGTCCGGTCTGACAAGGTGCCAAGAGCCCAGCATAGCAAGTTAACATTAAAAGCTGCTTAGACCTAACACACAATTCAATACTGCTTAACAACCAGACAGTCTAGAAAGCTTCCGCTCCAACTACACGAACAAGGTACCGTCCAAAAGGGAGAAACTACCTACTCAGCAGATATTTGTGGAGAACTTCAAAAATAAGCTTGATCTTGTCAAAAACCTCCATAGGAGAGGAATGATCCAAGGTAAGCGCCTCAGACTTAAAACGTAGGATGAACACATCCGACTGTTCCTCTGTGAATGGCTGAAGAGACGGGTACAAAATCAGTGGCTTGAGGATGTATTTCAGCAACAACTGGCCTGAGAAACAAAACAAAAAGATGTTTTCCAACAGCAGGAAGTAGGCAGTTTGCTCCAGTGAGGCCCAGTCGTAACTATCTTGGATGTAGAGATTCTTCGCGTGAAGTGGAAGAAACACTCTCTTGATCAGCTGTATCAGGGAACAGCTAATGAGGTAAAATGCTGGCTTTGGTTTCACTAAAGACCATTTTACTCATGTAAAACACATACAGAGGCCTAACAAAGAGCAGCATATTTAACGTAAAGTAAAAAACAACTTAAATGGCTGGAAGCATGAAGTCCTGTCCTAGTATGTGCTGTACTTCCTGATTTATTTTATCAGCACCTGAGAATGCTGAAGTCCAGAGACTGCCTGAAACCAACAGTCTTGTTCTTGGTAGATGAGGAGGCTGTAACTGGAAAAACTCTTTAAACATCAGATCATGAAACTACATAGCCACAGATCAGAGCAGTATACTAAAGTGACGGGAAAGGATAATTAATACCAGGTAAGTAATATGATAAATAAAGAATAATTTCCTATTAATAAGAAGCAGAGCATTCACCTCGCACTCAGTTGGAAACACAAGCCAAGAGAGAAAGATGTCTTCCAGTGTACTGCTGAAGTGAACTGGATCTCCATCTTAAAACAAGACTGAACTCATATCCACTCGGGCTACTACAGCTATGTTTATCTGGATCCACAGTCTGTCTTACCAAAAATTTTAAGCTTGGTGTGCAGTTCTCCTAGGACGGCAAACGCCTGCAGCACAGAAGAAACAGGTGGCCCAGCAATCTCCTCCTCTTTGGATGGCACTGTGCGCAAGTGCAACTCTGAATGCACCACTGACTCCAGGCTGCTGCTTTCTAAAGAAAAAGAAGAACCATCTCTCCCTCAGAGTGTGGTCTGAGATACAGCACACCTGAGAAGCTACTGCGCTCTGCAGGTGGCAGCTAAAGCAACTTTCTACCTCTCCCCATCTCCACAAAACACAGCTCTTGCAAAAGAGCATCCGAAGATGCTACAGAGTTCCTTGTGTTACAGTGCAGGACACGAGAATCAGTCTCCTACAATGATCCAGATCTGTCATTTCAGTCACCTTGCAATTTATTGACGTTTAGTGATAATTGCTTTCCTTCCACTCTTCTCCCCATTTCAAGTCAAAGCCAAAGGAAAAGGTTCTTCCTTTTCCAAAGGAAGAGTTTGTGTTTCACTGAAGACACCAATGTACAGACTCTCGAGCAGTTCTTGCAGTTAGCTGCCTGCAACAAAAGTGGCAACCTGAAAACCTACCAGAGAAGGTAAAAGTATCCTTAAAACTAATCTAGTGGGGAGACATGTTCAGGTTGAACAAGAATTTCATAAAACCCTTCCAGCTACTATGCTGCATCAGGCATTCTGTAATAAGTAACCTGAAATTCTGGCCCAGCTGATTTCCTCAGGAGCAGAAACTCTGCAAGAGAGCATCCCTTTTCTGGTGTTTCACACAACTCAAAAACTACTCCGAGGCTGGTAACTGTTTTGATCTCTGCTTCAACATTTTCTAAGAAATACCACACATGAGGCAGATGAACCTTCAAAACTCTGTTTAAAATCTGACTACACCGGATTGCTTGTGGTAGCACCCAAATACTCCAGGAGTGGAGTGATATCCAAAGAACACTGCCACTCATCCCTCCCACTCACCAGGTTATGCAAACGGCAGAAAGAGCTCCTCAAACCAACCTCAGTTCAACAGTATTGCTGTATTTCTTATCTTGTAGGTGCTTGAACCCAGGCATTTCAAACAGCGAAGCAAAACCAGTGAAGCCAACTAGAGTCGTGAGTACCTTTTGAAGGAGGAAGCTTCCACACAGCCAATTTCTGCCACTCTTCTCCTAGATGGTAGAGCATGTTCTGTGTCTGCACTGTGAGCTCTGTGCCCAGTGCTTTCAGGATCTTCAGCTCAAAGCCCTGGCGGGACTCCAGCATTTTCAGGCTGCTTCGTGCCTGGTGGTAAAGACCAAACATAAAACATGGGTAACTGCTGCCCCTGCTAATGAAAAGCATCTTGGGAAATATATGAACGACATTGTCATACACTCAAGAAGTCATTATTACCTTTTCCAGTTGCTGAGCTGCTGCAACATACTTCTTTTCCAGCAATGCACTGTTGTACTCTTTCATAGCTGTATCAAACTGCAACAACCAAACAGATTCACGTGTCACTGTATATCTGCTATTAGACTACAATTTTTTAAACAACACAGCTAGAGGCTGGGCAGCTCTCTAATAACTAGACAGTTATTCAAAAGCGAAGCCCAGAATAATGCCATAGACTGACAGGCAAAGAGGATGACTTTAAGCCACTGCTCCACCTCCCCTCCTCACCTCCTGCAACTTTTTCAGAATACTCAGAACCAGCGTGTCCCGCTCCAACTGCTGCTTCAATTCAGTAAATTCGGCAACAGCCACATTTAGATCTCGCTGAACCTAAAGTAATAAACTTTTCAGTTCATTTACAACAAGCAAATGTTATCAGACACATTTCCTCTTAAAAGTGATAACAATGTGAGATTTAAAGTATTTCTGTACTAAAATAATCTGGTGAGGTGGAAAAAGGCTCCATCCATTTTACTCCTTGCTAGGAAGATCCTTATAAGCATTTGAAATGGTTATAAACTGGCTTCTCTTTTAATATGTTACAGGGTTTTTTAAAGGCGGTGTAAGGCAATTTAGTCTCCAAAGGCAGTCAGAAGGACTTCAGTGTTCCTTTTAGACAGCCATTTAAAATGCAAGAATGCTTGAACTTAGCCAGAAGTTAATTCTCCAATAATACTGCTACAAAACCCCAGATGCTGGAAAATCAATCAGAGAAGCAAAAACCAGCGTGGGTCTGCAATCGGCCTGCAGGAGCTGCTCACATTCCCCGTGAAGACTTCGGGGACTGTGCACAGCTGTGCTTTAGGCTCCCGTTCTGCCCGAAATTACTGCGGGACCAAAGCTCCGCTGGTCACACTCACCCCAACACACACGGCTGATCCCTCTCTCCTGAAGGAGACGTGTGGCGCTTTCCAGCTGCCCCACAGGGAGCGAACCACAGCCGATCCCTTAATGACGGTTCCTTACACCCCCGACGCCACACACACCTCTGCAGCATGTGTCACCTACAGGCGCTTCTGAGGGGTGACATCATCCAGGGTTCCCAGTCCGTCCCCTCGCACCACCCCAAGACGGGGGCCCTACGGGTGTGGGGCGAAGCTGAGGGGGCCGCCCGCCGCCCCCGCGGAAGGCCACGCTCTCACCTCGGTTTCAATGCCCGCTTTCAGCAGGTCGATGTTGCTGGAGAGCCCGTCCACCTGCGACACCAAGTCCTCGGCGCTCTGCATGCTGGGCAGGAACTCGTGGTACTTCTTGTTAATCATGGTGCAGACTTCGCCCTGCGGGAGAGGGAGCGTTGGGACGCCGCCGCCCCTCCACGGGCAGAGGCGAGGGGCCCCTCGGGGCCTGGACAACGCCGCCCGGAGGAGGCAGCCGGGCTGCCGGCACGGAGCCCCGCCAAGAGCGGCCGGAGAGCCGCGCCCGGGGCCGCCGCTCCGCCCAGCCCGGGGCCGTGGCCCTGCCGCCAGCCGCGCAGCTCGGGGCCGCCACGGCCCCCCCGCCAGCTCTCCCCAAAGCTCCTCTCCCTCCCGCCGCCGTTCCCGGCCCTGCCTTCAGCTCCTCCACGCGGCGGGAGAGCCGCCCGATGCGGGTGCCCAGGTCCTCCTTGTCGAGGCGGCCCGAGTGCGCCAGCACGGCCGCCACCAGCGACCCCGCAGGGGCCGCCATGGCCGGTGCCGCCATGGCCGCCGCTGCCCGCCCGCCGCCGCGCAGCACCACGGGACGGCGCCGGCGCGGTGCCGCTACGGCGGCCGCCGAGGGACAGACTTGCTCGGGGCGGCTCCCGCGCCTGCGGGGGTACCCAGGGGTGCGGGGAGCGGGGGTTGTGGGGTCACGCTGTGGCTGAAGGGGGACCCTTGGTGCTGGGGGCCCACGGCGGGGAGGGGGGGCGTGAATGCCGAGGGCCCGTGGCTGCAGGGTGACCCGTGGATGCTGGGGGATCCATGGCTGCGGGGGGACCAGTGGCAACTGGAGTTGGGGGCCCGTGGCTGCTGGAGGACCCACGGCCTCAGGCCCAGCTGCCTTTCCATGGGCGTCGTGGCTGGGGCTGGGGTGAGGAGCCAGGCCCGGGGCGCCTCAGACATCCCCCAGCTGCTGCGGGAGGGAGGCTCCAGCCCCCGGCATCCGGTACCTGCAGAGGCCTTGGGGCGGGCGGGTGAGGAGCGCTCCCCACATCCTCGTCCTCTGCTCCGAGCGCGGCGAAGAGCCGCCGCTGTGCGCCATGTGGAGGGGAAGGTCCCTGGGCGCCTGGGCGCTCCTCGCCGGCCTGGCCCTGGCCAGCTGGGGCGTCCGAGGTAAGTCCTTGGGGTCCGCCGCTGCCCGCGGAGCTGAGCCTCGCCATGGAGAGGGGACGGCACCATACGGGGCGCAGAGACCCCCGGCGCAGGTGGCGAGGTGGGGCCCGGTCAGCAACGGTGCCCGCTGGGTGCTCGCCGCGGGCCCTGGCACCTGCCACCCGCGTTGCTGAATGCCACGGGCACCTCTACGGGGTGGCGGGTGGCTGGGGAGCGGGGCCCTGCGGCTTGCTGGGATTGTCCATCGTGGCACCTCGACGTGAGGTTCATAAATGCTGATGGGGAAGAGGGAGCGAGTCAGGGCAATGGTTCACGGGGACGGGATCGCTCTGACGGCTTTGCCTGCCCGAGACCGGTGCTGTGACGGTC
Organism: Strix uralensis; assembly: GCF_047716275.1. Taxonomy (NCBI): domain Eukaryota; kingdom Metazoa; phylum Chordata; class Aves; order Strigiformes; family Strigidae; genus Strix; species Strix uralensis. The sequence continues at coordinate 1,527,635 of NC_133997.1, read as the reverse complement.
TGGAGCTGCGCGCGATGCTCCGTGGCTATGTGTGGTGACTCAGACCCGCCCTGCGATGGCAGAGCTTGTGAAGTTGGGCTTGGCAGTACCATGGTGTAGACCAAGGTAGCCACGGGCTTCGTGCCCAGCACAGAGACGCAAGCAGGAGGGGCTGTGTTCCATACTCTGCTCCAGCACTCAGCAAGTAAGACAGGGAATTCACTCTCCCTGTGCAGACTCTGAAGGTGATGCCTTTGGGCCAAGGAAGCAATTCTGTGTGGGTTTTTGCATGCTTTTCACTAAAAATGTTTTTTACTGTTGGGTAAAAACCCAAATGGGTTTTTGCCCCCCCCTTTGGGCCCAGCTCCTGTCCCTGCTGGTGGAAGCATTTCACTTTCTGTTGAAACGTCTCTCGCTGCAGTTGCACTTCAATATCTGCAATCTCTGTGCAGGATGAGGGTCACGCACATACAGTCTGAATGGAGTCCAGGTAGACGCCTGATTCCAGTTAGTTTTCACTCTAAGAGAATTCGGATCTCTAAACTACCTAGAGCTGTGTTAATGTAACCACCAGTTGAACTCTGGAGTACTTTTCCGCTGGGTAGTCTGCATTTCCCAGAGTTTTTGTTTGTGGTGTCCCTTCTGCTGCTCAGGGGACAGCCTTACAGGATGCTGTCTGCACTAGCCATCTCCATGAATGAGATCTCTGAGTTCTGCACCACTGTGAGGGTTGAGAACTCAGCTGTGAAGCTCTCTGCTCTCTTTTTTTTTTTTTTACAGGACAGAACGTAGTCGTGAAAGAAGCCAGTGGGAAAGTGTTCCTGCAATGTGAAGCAGCCAACCAGGGTCAAGTCATTTGGCTGAAAGATGGGAATGCTATAGGAAACACAACACAGCTGGACTTAGGTGCAGTTTACGATGATCCCAGAGGTGTCTATACATGTAGACCAGAAGGTGGAAAGGAAAGCCCCCCTCTCCAGGTGCACTATCGAAGTAAGTGTTGCAAAACTGGTTTCTAGAGCCAGAACTGCTCGGAGTTTTCACTGAAGCAAATTTTTGAGGGAACTACTGTTTTCCCAGAGTTTGAGGGTGGTTCCACCAATTTGCAAAGTCGTGACAGCCCCTGTGCTGGGTTGTCCTTGGGAACAGCCGAGCTGCGCGTTCCCCTGCATCTGGCGTCCCCGTGAGAGCTCTCCAGCCTCATTTAGTGCCATAACCTGGCACTCATACTGCCTCATTGCTGGCCCTGCTGTGGCCTGCCCTGAGCACTGGGGACACGTGGCAGCTTGTGCCCCCGCCTTGGGTCATGCAGCAAGCCAGACTTAATCCCTGGTTTCTCTGGCTGGAGCCTGCCTGGACTGGCAGAGCTGTCTGAGCGTTTGGAGAAGGTGGCCATGGGGCAGGGTCCTGGTCATGGCCCTGCTCTCAGTGTCTGTGTCCTTTTGGGCTTCCAGTGTGCCAGAACTGCATCGAAGTGGACGCTCCCACCATCTCAGGGATCGTGATTGCAGATGTTGTCGCCACCGTCTTCCTGGCAGTTGCTGTGTATTGCGTCACTGGCCAGGACAAGGGACGCATGTCACGAGGTGAGGGGAGAACTGGCTGCCCGTGGGTGGGGATGGGAAGTACCTGGGCATCTGTAGGAGCTGTGTGTACTTGGGGACTTTCCATCACTGCCCGCAGAGCCCAGTTGCTGCAAGCTGCAGGCAGCAGCCAGCACACAGCGTGTCTGGGGTAGGGATCCATGTGGGCACTGTGTGTACCCTTCCTGCCCCTAGCTCAGCTTCCCAGGAGAAGCCAGCGAATGCACAAGGTCAACCACAACATCATCCCAGGGACATCTGAGGCCTCGCGGGGGCTTTCCACCAAGCCTCCCAGAGGAAGTAAAAGCAGAGGGCTGAAAACAGCCGGCTGCTTGGGTTTGTTTGCAAACGTTCACCACCCTGCCTACAACTCCCCTGATCCCTGACCTCCTTCTTTCTTCATTTAGCTTCTGACAGGCAGAACCTGATTGCCAACGAGCAGCTCTACCAGGTGAGTGTGGGCATGCACGTGTGTGTGTGTGTGTGTGTGCAGGGGCTCCAGCACCTCTGTGTGCTGGGGGGTGGCTGCTGGGGGATGCTCGGTGCCTCAAGGCACTGAGCCGAGGTGAGGATTGCTCCCTGCTGGGGCATTCACAGACACCCTGCCTCTTACTCTTTGGGGTTGTCAAGCTCTGTGGGCAGGGAGGGAAAGCTTGCCAAAAGCTTGGCAAGGAGAGGGCTGGGCCAGCTTCCCCTGCACCCTCCCTCCCAGGGCTGGGCAGACACAGCTGTAGCTCGTCTCACCTTTTTTTTCCTCCTAGCCCCTTGGCGAGCGGGAGGATGGACAGTACAGCCGGCTGACCCCTGCCAAGGCCCGCAAGTGAAGTGGGAAGATGCTGGGGCGCGTGACTCCTTCACATTAGGAGTGATATTACAGCAAAGCCACTGCCAGTGCCCAAGCGCTCCGGTACCCTGCCCTGGCACTGCCTTCGTAAGCTCACTGCTGGCAGAAGACGGTGCAGGTTTTTGCCTAGAAAGCCCTCCAGCTCCTTGCCAGGGTGGGCTGCTTGTAGCGCTCTGCTCTTGCCATGACCTTTTGCACTTTTGTATTCCTCATTAAAGACGAGCCAATCCCATAGCCTCGCTGCTCCGTGGGTTGTGTTGAGGCCTGGGGAAGGTGCACACTGGGTGTGATCTGCCTGGGTGCCTGCAGAGCCGTAAGGCTCCTGCCTGTCCCGGTGGGACACCGCTCTGCCAGTGCAGGCAGGCACCCACATCTGTGCCACCTCTCTGTGCCAGGACCTAAAGGACGTCGCTGAAGGCGAGGATGGGGGACCTTGTGAAGGGAGAGGGCTGCCACCCCTGACGCTAGCAGAGCCTTTGTCTCATTTAACTCCCCTTCCAGAATGGGCAGCGGGGGCACCAGGAGCCCAGCGACACTCAGCAGGGTCTGTGTCACCTTTGCAAAATGCCCGTGTGCCTTGGTCCCCTGGACAGAGCTGGGGGGCTGGCAGGAAGGAGGACAGGAGGACATTTCCTCTGCACATGCAGGGCTTGGCATCTAATCGCAGTCTCCAAACCACAGAGGCTTGCCGGGTCCCTGGCACCCAGCCAGCCTGCAGGTTGCTTCAGCGCTTCGGGGAGCAAAGCAGCGAGCTGTGCTGGCTCCCCAGAAGAGCTCGTGGGGGCTGGGCCCAAAGAGGAGATGGGAGCATCAGAGAGGACAAAAACTGCAGCAGAGACTCTGCAAAACACGTGGTAGCAGGGTTGGTGAGGCAGCAAAGGCCGGAGGCAGTCCACACCCTGCACCTCCGACGTTCTTGGGAGGCTCCCCCCACCCTCCTCTGCCTCTGCAGCCCACTGGAGACTGACTCGCCTTCGTGACCAGGCATTGGCAACCCCTCTTTCAGGCTCACTAGCCATCCCAGTGTGCTGAGTACAGGACACAGTCAAGCTAACTTGCAGTGTTTTCCAGCTCGACCACCTTTCCAGACACTGAGCACTTGGTCTCCCCACAACAACCCAGCTCCTCCTGGCAAGGTCCCCACTCCCCAGCTCTGAGCAGAAACAGGTAACGTGGTCTGACTGGCCAAAACGGGAGGCAGATAACGGGCAGGATCAGCTAGCAGTTAGAAACCTCAGAAACCAGGTCACCCTTCATGTGCCAGTTGCACACACCTGTAGGTTGTGTTTTCCTGCTTTTCTAAGAATCTGTGTGGCAGGCTTTAGAGAGCACCAGGCTGTGAATTGCCTTGTGACTCTGCTATAAAGTAAGCACCAAAAGAGTTAACACTCAGTAAAAACTGGCCGCAAATCTGTGACATGTCTGACCCAGCAAACAACACAGAGGCTGTGCAGAGCTGTGGGTGCACCCCACGTGCCCTTACAGGAATCAGGGTGTGATCAGCCTTACGGATGGTGAACAAGAAAGGGACCTGCTTTCCTATCGTGTCAGCTCTTTATGTGACATTTTGCTCTTCACAGGAGCAAAATAATACCTTAGTGGTTCTTCTGTCCTAACCTGCTCCAGTGAAGGGTGAGCCCGCTATGGCTGTTGCAGGTAGAATATGCCAATACCTGCCTCTGGTCTGCAAAGTGATCTGGGTAGGACCTTGTAAAAAAGTGACCAGCAGACTGCCCAGTTCAGAGCGCTTTCATCACCATCAGATCTCGAAGCAGGGAGCAAAGGTGGGTAACCACACGCAAAGAGCAGGAGAAACCCGAAGCAGAGTGGGTGGGTATGCTCTGCACAAATCGAAGACACAGCAGGGGCAACATTTACATCTGGGTTATTTGTGAGAGGCTCCTCAGCATCTCACCCTCGGGAGGACAAAGAAATATTTCTACAGCGCAGCTAAGCACAGAGGAGAAAGGTGTTGTCACTGGATGGACACTGATCTCCCTGCGCTAAGGAGACTCTGGGATGGCTCTGGTTGAGGCAAACACTAGGCAAAGATGCAGCCCCGTAAATGGTGGCAGAAGCATCGGGGTGTAGCTTGAACCAAACTTTAGACCTTGTACACCCAGACTGGTCTGAGTTTCTCGCATCCCATTCGTGGTAATGGGCTGTACGGCTGGCCCGAGCAAGCACCCCTGCAGCAGTGATGTTTTGCAGAAGCTGAGAACATGGCCCAGCGTCTTTTTAGAGCTGCCAGGGCTTAGTGCTCTTTGTATCTTGCAATCTCCCTCCTACATGTTTAGCACCTTGTACGGTAAACCCAGCTGTGCTGCCTTTAAAACCACATCCTGCAGGGTAAGCACAGCAACCTGAAGCATGAAACTTGCTGGGTGTTCATCTCCCCATGCTGAAACTCAAGGCTTGAACCACCCCCGGCCCCCATCACTGCTGCTGTTTCCTTTCTTCAGAACTGTTGCTCTGCTGCTCCAAAGAGCAACAGAAATGTGGCTTGCTCAGCCAGTGTTAGACCAGAAATGTTCCCAGGCATCACAGCATCTTTTGGGCCCTTCTTATTACTGTCCCCTTGCTGCTGCTTTGGAAACCACAGCTTTTAACATCAGGCAGATTTCAAATCCCTATATTGAGTGCGTGGGGCCCCAGCTGTTTCGCTTGGCCCCAGACAGCAGCCCCAGCCCCACTGCCCAGCTCCTGTCGGCCCCTGCCCTGCTCTCAGGCCCGGCTCTCCTAGGCACAGCGGTGTATTTCTGTACATGGAGTTGTCCCCTGTCCTGGTACAGTCTGCTCCCAAACCCCTCCTAGGCTGCTGCAAGGTGAGTCAACACAGGCCCACAGGAGCTCTCGCTGCCTCGGGCTACTCCTGACCTGGGAACTCCCCTTAACAAAAACTGGTTTTCTCTAACAGAGATAAAAACACAGAGGAAATATTTTCCAATGCATACCTGGGGGTGCTGTTTCCATTTTATTAATATATTACAGTTTTTAAATGGATATAAAAAAGTTAAAATGGATCTTTACCAATGGCAAAGCAGCCCGTCATCTTTGGCAGAACTCAAGTTACAGAGCTGAAATGGGGAGAGAAAGGGCAGCAGCAAAGGACAAATCACAAGAATCTCTAAGAGCGATAGCTCTGGAAGATGAAAGTCCACCAGCAAATGTGCTTGTACACCCCTTAGGGTACAACAGACCCAAAGAAATGCGTTCATCCTAGACTATGCTATAGCATATCAGTACAAATGGAGTCCACGATGTCTCTGAGATGAGGGCAGCCTAGCAAAAGGGCTTGATGCTCTCTTGGATTTTGTAGGTCCTGGGCTTTATCTCTGTGGCCCCAATGGATTAATTTCAATTCCAGCAAACAAGCTGTGTCAGAGCAGAGTGCTAGTCCTGGGGCTGAGCCAAAGGCTCTCAGTTCCAGGCTGGGAAACATGAAAATCCCTGTTGTGTTGTCTCAGACTGCAAAGCTGATACTCATTGCTAAGTGGGGGTTCAAATCTTAGCTGAAATATCTAAGAGCCCCCTATTTAATAACAACAAAGATTTAAGCCAAGCACTTAAATTTCCTAAGAGAAGGCTTTCAGATGGCTTGGGAAGGTGCCAAATCCTCACGTGTCCCTGTGAGGATGTTCTGCCGAAGGTCTGAAACATAAAGGTCGCTGCATGCGCAGCAGTACTCAGCCCCACTCATTTCCTACAGAAGGGCTGGGGGATGGACAGGTCGCTCTGCATGTGCTGGTAGAAGTGCTTCTCAATTTTTTAAAGGAAAACTGTTCTTTGTGACTTAAATATTTTCATTCAAAGCAGTAGTTTTTTATGAAAATGTACCATTTTTATTTTTGATATGCTGACCACCTCCGTTCCTTTTGTTACGATTCTGGGCAGCAAAGTGAAGATCGGCTCTGACCACGAGAGCAGGACAAGGTCAGAGGCCAGTCACTCTGAGAAGAACCCACTCTTTGCCCACTAGCTACCCAAGGAGGCACAGGGAGCACGTGGAGCCACTCAGGGCAGAAATTAAATGGGAGGGAAAACCAGAGCATGCAACTGGAGCAGAGAGAGAAGTGCGAGGGAACAGGAGGCCAGGAACCACAAGGGAGGCTGCAGTCCTTTAATGAGAAGGAAAACCGCTCTTGCCAGTGTGCTCATTTGTTTCTTTTCCCTAATGTCAAACCGAAGGAACGCATCGGGGTGGGACAGCGGACAGAAGCGGGGTGCCTGTCCTGTGTAGCCACCTGGCTTACCCCAAAACACCTGGGCCTCGGCAGACCTGCAGAGAAGCGGTACCGAGCTGGGCACAAGCACTTATCCCCTCTGCTGCTGTTTTCCAGCCCGCCATCCGGGGGAATTTCAGAAGCCCCTCGGTTCCAGGCCTGCATACACCTCCCGCTGGCCTTTCCGGATGGGCTGTGGGAACAGCAGAGATGTTAGCTCGGGAATTCTTGTTAACACACCCTCAAATAACGCCAGGGTCCCAGTCCCCACAATACGTGGGGAAAAGCACAACAGAGGGAGCAGGCGCGGCGCTGCTCTGGCAGGTGCGCAGGGCTCAGGAAGCTGCAGTTCTTCTCCCGACTCCCTGCAGCAGCACCAGGAGAAGGGGCTCCACCCTCGCCACCTTTTTCCTCTGCTCCTGGAAAAGCTTGGAGGTTGACTGGACACTTCTCCAAAGGAGCAAATTGGGTAAATGCTACAGATCCCCAGCTCTGGCCATCCCTCCCCAGCCAGCAAAGAGAGATGGAAAAAATGCAGGTGCTCCATACCTCATAGTCCGGGTTTGGAACGGGGGGAGGACGCTGCATCTTCTGACCTGCAACAGAGGCAAAGAGAGGTGATAATTCACATAACACAGCACGAGGGACGTTCACTTTGCCCTGGCATTTATAACCCATGAGCCCCACTGCTGGACCCACTGGGTCACCAAACCATGGCCTCAGAAGCCAGAAATTCAAATTTATAGTTTTAATAACACCACGATTTCTAATCACATGTTCCGCGTGTGGGCCTAATTCTTGGTCTTTTATTGCCTGAGACAGCAGCTGAGTGGGCCGGGGCCAGGCTGGGTTTGCAGCTACACTTGCAAGTTGAGCATCCGTCATAGAGGGTTTGCTTCAGCACAGACCCAGCGCTGCGCCACAGCAGCCTGTGAAATGGTTTCCTATGGGCAGGAAGCCTCGGACACCACACGGCAGCCACACCCATCCCATATAAGAGAGCAGCCCAGAGCCACAGATGCAGCAAGCAGGAGCATTGTTTGGTGAGATCTTGGAGATCTGGGGGGAAGAGAGGGCACTCGACAGGGGAAAGTGCTGAATTTAGTGCTTAGCAGACATCGTGGAGAGCAGAGACGCCTGAAACGGCTCTTACCTCGTGGCCGACTGCCAGCACTAGCGCTCGCTCTCCCCTTCCTGTCTTTGCTGAAGTAATAGACCAGAATCAGCACCCCGAAGGTGATGAGAAGATCCGCAGTGATGATCCCTGTCACTGCCAAGGCATCCAGCTCCTCACAGTTTGCACACACTGCCAGGAGGAGAGATGAAGGCGCTCAGAGACAGGCACCCTTCCTTTCCAGCAAGGAAAGTCCACCTCACCCATCTGCATGGTGCTAGCAGAAAAGATACACTTCTGGTGGGAAGGAGGAAAGAGCTACCAAAAGGGAAGGGGACAGGCCATTCTCTCCGCCCTGCCATTTTGGTCTGCAAGCAGACATGGCCAGGGGGCTGGTGTGTGTGTAACCTCCTTCGCTACCCTCTGCTGTTTGCATGGCCTGAGCGTGCAAAACATCTCCTAGATCATTGCCCCCCTCTGCCTATGCTGGACTCTTAAGTCCTGAATGCAGAGCAACTGCCCCGATTTCAAATGGCTCAGAGGCTTAAATCACTCTGTCAGGGTGGGGCTAAACTCCTCCTCGTGGATGGGTCTCAGAAACCAGGCTGTGTGCTCCAGATGGGAGGTTTCCCCTCTGCAAGGTAAGAAGTGCCTCTGGCCTCTGTGAGACATTACTCTTGCCCTGTATCATGGCAGAAGTGGCATAAAAAAGATCGTGCAGTGTATATGTGGGAACCATTGACATGCAACCAGCTTGAGGACAGCAGAAGGGAAAGGCATAGAGTGCAGGGAGATTCCTTTTGCCAAACATGTGCTCTTGGATTCTTTTTCTGCCTACACAAATCAGGAAGGGCCTCAGCAGACCCACGTCCACCCAGCCCAGCAGCACTAAAAATCAGGTCTCAGCTCCTAATATCTGTCACTGAAATGTGTAGCCGTTATCTTTAGCCCGTAGGCAGAGCGCTTTTCCACTCACCTCTGGCATGCAGGTGCATTTCATACTTCTTACCACTTGATGAACAACTCACGATGGCAGGAGAGCTGTCGTGATTCTCTATAACGTACTTCCTCTCATCGCTGGTCAGTTTTTTATCTCTGAACACCCATGCTATGCTGCCTTCAGTCAAGGGACATGTGATTGTCACCGTGGTTCCGGAAATCTCCACCAGGAATTCTTTATTGGAAGATGGGCCGACGAGAGGGGAAACCAGCATTACAAACAGCTCCTGAGCAGGCTCCCTGCCCAGCCTGGATCCCACCATCACAGTTTGCTCTGTCAAATCTTTCATTTCATGGTATAATGTAAATTCCCTGTGTATGTGTCTTCTGCACGCGTGTTTTCCTTTAGTGTTTTACGCTGATACTTTGCAACGCTAACTAGTATCAAAATACCATCCCAGTGTTGGACTTCATGTCAGAGAGCCTGGCCACCTGCCGTTCATCGCTCTGTTTATCCCTCTGCTTCCTGGTCTCTGCAAACGGCCAACCCTGCTGGAGACCACTAACACTAATTAGGGGCAACTCATAGCTGATTTTTCTGATTGGTGATGACAGTTGCAACTAATAAACAGGAAATTTTTTCCTTCTAAAATACCACTTGAACTCAAATATTTCTATTTGCCTTTTAGTCCTCACCTGTGAGGCATCTGCAGTCTTTATATCCTGCTAAATAGTTAAGAATGAGAGTAAAATACACTTACCCTTCTGTGCTTCGATATCATCTGCAAAGGAGAGAACAACAAATGTTAACAATTCAGCCTGCTATTACCTTACTGCTTGTTGCTGTTAGAAAATGCCCAGCTCTGCTTGGGGATCGCTAGCAATAACTAGGGACAATTCCTGACAGCCAGATTTTCAAATCAGTGAGATCAGTAACAGTTAATGAACCGGGAATTTTTCCTATCCTGCAATATTTGCAAAATTCAAATATTTCTATTTGACTTTTAGTCCTCACTTGTGAGGCATAGTTGGTCTTTTTACCATACTAAATAGTTAAGAATGCTCATAAAATACACTTACCCTGCTGAGCTGCGGTGCCAACTACAAAAGAAAGAAGAATAAGTGTTAAGTAATTTAGCTGCTGATAGCAGACGCCTTTCCTACTTCAAGGATGTCCCTTCTGAACTCGGCTGCTTGAGAGAGATGTTCATACTCCTGTGTTTGTGCTGAAGGCATTAGAGCGGTCTGTTAGCGGAGACAGGATGTTGCTTTGAAATGAGGTCTTTGCCTCTGGAAGCCATTTTTAACACAGACTAACGCAGAATGGAAATTGAACAATTTTCTGACCCAGTTTAGAAAAAGGGTTGTTGCAAGCTGTACACCCAACAATTTTGCTTTATTATCATGGACCAAAGACTGCTGGAAAATCATGCCTGGTTTCTGCAGTAAGAAACATGGTCCTCTGCAACAGTGTACTTGCTGGAGGATTGGACCCTGATGCTTGATTTAACGCTGTAGAGCAGTTTATCCCTGTGATTTTTCTCTCTTGGTATCAAACAAGTAGCTCCACTGAAGCCTCTGCAGCTGGAGTATTACAGAAACAGTTTTTAGGAGGTCTGAATCAGACTTGTGATTTGCTTTAAAGACATTTGTCGATAAAAAGTAACATAGGTAAATAAAGGAATTACCTGTATTCATGTGTTCAGCGCTATTGCCTCATCCCAGATAATGCTTGCTTTACAGTAAGAGTTACTTATAACAAAATTGTAGATTTGAAATTCCACAGGCATAGGACTTGGCTGGAGAGAACGTGATCTGAGGCTTATTTCCTTATATAAGATAAATTTAAATTTGAAAAAAGGCTATTGCTGAACCAAATGTTTTCAATCTTCTCAAAGAATAGCAGTTGGTATTTGCAGCACATTGGCAGAGTAGCTGTAGTCTTATTGTAGTATCTGTTAATTATCTTTCAAACTTATCTCATAGTTATCAGCTTTTTCATAGTCTTTACAGATACTCTGCACTTTATCATAAACCAGATTTCTAAATGCTGGTCAGTTCACACTGGTAACGTGGAAATTGCTAACATTCCCGTGATAGTACAGTGAATCTGAAGTTATTCACCCATGATCACAAAACAGTTCAAGAAAAGTGTGGGAATAAAGCGTAAAAATAAAATTAAACCCACAGAACCTGATAGTTTACACTGCTGCAGAAAACAGTGCATCAGGCTCCAACCCTGCTGCATGAAGTTTGGAGACCAGCTGTCTTAGTGAATCAGCCAGTAAGCAAAAATTCACGAGGGACCTTAGGTTCTTTTCTCCAGCTCGAGAGGGTCGGGTTCCCGTTTCTCTGTCCCTGCAGCCTGCACTCTGAAGGGAACGCTTACCCCGGAATGGCACCGCTCCGTGGGCACTGTACACGCCAGCCACAGAAGATGAGGCTGCCGGTACTCTGCAACCCAGTCGCGCGCCCCAGTGCCTCCCCCTCTGCAGACCCTTCTGGTCCCCGGGGCTTCTGGCCAGCGGAACTCACCCCCACAGAGCAGGAGTCCCAGGAGAGGCAAGGCCCGCTCCAGCCTCATCCTTGTCTTCCTCCTCCTCTTGCTCTTCTCTATCACATCAGACTGGCATCAGTGAGGCTGGCTGCGAGGGAGGAAAGAACACATTGGCTGTTCAAGTTGTCGCTTACAAGAAAGAGGCCCAAGATTTTTTCCTAGAATTGTGTTCGGCAACGAACTGAGCCATACTGGGGAGACTCACTGTTTCCAGCGATACCTGCAAGCAGCCAAGAAAGACACGGAACACGTATGATAAAATAAGCCCGTGTCAGGAAGTGCGGAGGCTAAACGTCTTCACAGAACGTCACTGACAGCAAGGGGTGGCTGCGCTGCCCCAGCCCGGCCCAAGTCTCAGCAGACCTGTTGTAACTGTTCTAGGAGCAGCAGGAGAGATAAATGAGCCTGGATTAGATTTGCCATCAGGACCTTTCTAACAACTTTTCAAAGCCAGTGTTTCTGAAGTTCAAACTACTGCAAGCAACTTAACCTAGGAGGGAATAAACAAAGGAAGCAGAAACACGCCAAGAACACCTCGAGACACTGTACAGCAGCAGAAACGAGCCTGTGAGTTCCAGGCTGTAACACCTGGGGGTTTTAGTCACCGATGATGCAACCTGGAGTCTACTTTTGTTATTTTGCTCTAACACAACCACTTTATTCCTGCTGCCTCTTCAAAAGTGGCATTTGCCAGACAGCCATACTGAAAGCGAGGAAGGCAGCGAAAGCAGTGGCTGAGCACAGCAACCCCGGCTGCAAGCCCCTGACCTGAAGCTGCTGCTCTGCTCCCGACAGAGAGCGATGACGTGCTCCCCGGTTAGGAGGGAACTTGCTTAACTGTGTTGCTGTTTCTCTTCAGTTTCAGGACGAGACTGCAAAAGCAATTCTACGTTTCCATGCAGCATCCGTACTCGTGTTACGAATTGCACCTACAATAAAATCAGCTTTATTTCTCTAAGTCACATTTATGTCTGTCTACCCACCAGCCCAGCAGCGGTCCCAAGAGGCAGATGCTAGGGGGAAGGCTGTTTGCAGAAAGCCTCTGTCTCACAAGCTGCCAAAAGCAGAAGGGAACACAGAGAAGCAAAGCCAGGCGCAGCCTGAGCCACCCTTCCCGGCGCAGCCAGGAGGAACCCAGACCCTGTGCCCAGACCCCTCCGCCACTGGCCCACCCGGGGGCTTTGCAGGGTCTCATCTGGGCACCCTGTCCCCCCGGGTTTGCCGACACGAGTGGCCATGGCCCGGCCCCACTAGAGGGGGCTCCTGCCCTTCCCGCTGCCTCCCCGGGGCTTTGAGCAAAGGCCTTCACACCTCCGTGTGCCTGGGCCAACTTGCCGGGCTTGGCTTCCCGCAGGGCTGCTGGCATGGGCGAAGTGGGAACACACTGTCCTTCCTTTCCCCTTCCCTCCGCTGAAGCCTGCGGGGTGGCAGAGCGGCTCCTGCGGCTGTGAGGATGGTGGGGACCGAGGGCATGTGTCCGGAGCCAGCCCAGGCTCCCTCCTTCCACAAGAGCCTCTGGCACCTGCCGCACGCATCTCGAGGGACTCCTCTCCAGCCACCTGAGGGATGGACCTGGCTTCTTGCTCCTTCCCAAGAGCCCACCGTCTAATGACATGGCTAAGCACAATCTTGTGGGCTCTTATTTCACTTGTTGAGGTGCTCTCCTTAGCTGTCAGACCTCTCTTTTACTCATTTCTGTTTCAAAATGGAAAATGAGAGAATTTATGTTACTAATAAGGTGTCAGGGACATGGTCTTCTCTTGAAAGTTGGAGTCAACCTATTTTGAAACAAGATATTGCAGGTTAGTAAAAGTCTCCAATTAAAGAGCAGAACAGACCCTCGTCCCAGGCCCGTGCGTTACACACATGTGGTCTTAAGTGGGAGCCGGTAGCGTCACTCCATGGCCAGAGCGGCCGAAGGGCGGTTACAGCAAGAAACACACTTGTCCTGCTGGACTCTGCGCGGGCTGCCGGAGGAGAAGTTGCTGCTCTGCAGAAAGACAATCTTAGGAGGTGGCAGAAAAATGACTGCTGAGCACTGCCTTACAGATACTTGAAACAAAATTGGAAAAGGCAAAAGTATCCTCTGTTTGCAAAACAAACAAACAAAAAACCCCAGCCTGATAAATATTTATGGTGGCAATGAAAGAAACAGCGATGATGTTTTGGAATAGTAACTGAGTGGAAATCTGGGGAGATGCAGTGATGAAGGGTTAACAGAAGGCAAAATTATTCCTGTGAAAAAAGATATCTGATATCTCAGAGCTATCAGCAGAGACAAGATTCTCTGTGCCGTTCTGTGGACAATCCGTGAGACTGATGGCCTCGGTGCTTTTTGACATTGCCAAATTTGTACCTTGAAGTTTAGAAGTTGAAAATAAATTCAGCACTCTTTAGAAATTGCTGCAAGGATGATACAACAGCAAATGGGAGGAGACACATCCACATGGTTGCTCGCTAGCAGGAAGTCTGACAGTCCCGCTGCTGTCCTCTTTCCACCAAAACCTTGTCCTGGCCAGTTCTAACATCCTCTCAGTGTGTCCCAGGTGATCCAAACCATCCCAATCGGAGCCCACATTGCTGCACAGCCAGCGTGCCCTCCCTCTCCTCCTCAGCTCAGAGCTGAAGGGAGCCCTTTAAAACACCCGGAGATTAGGGCATCCTCCCCGTCCCTGCCTCAGCACCACTGCAAGAATATTTAGCATTAGTCACAACGAAAGCTTATAACCCGGGATGACTTCTTGGAACTAGACCATGGACCAGACACAAACACAGCCACAGCCAGCAGCAGATTCTGGTGTTAAAGTGATTTATGGTCTTCAAATACAAACCTCCTTATTTTGCCAACACACATGCACAACTCAGTTTCATGCTCTCACAACTGCCACGTGCCACCAGGAAAATATTTGGTGTCGCACTGAGCTTCTCCAGTACCTTGTGCTGCTTGTTAAGCACCGTGGGGTTTCCCCAGCTGGGCCTGGACTACAACCAGGCTGGACTCATCTCCAGTGTAACTGTCGTTTGACTTTTACAAGCACCAGCTAATGCAGTCTCCCAGTTCTTCTGCGGGATGGCTGCAACCAAGTTCCATTATAATGATCACTTCATTGTACCGTAGGTATTGGTGTTTCACTAGGACATTTCCATCCTCTGGATGTGTGCCAGCACTGCTTCCAGACTGTCTGTTTTGCATTGCTTTTTTCGGATTCTTTGCAGGGTGTTGCCAAACAAATGGCCCTCATTGCTTCAGGCTATTTATAGACACCTTCAGGCAAATTTTCTTTTAGGAGCAAAATTACCTCCCACAAGAGGGGAGTGGTTTCAGGTGGAATCTGGGAGGAGGGATGATTGCAACACAAAAGAGCAAAGGAATATGGGAAGCAGAAGAAATTAATCTTACCTTGAAAATCTCCCTGGTTTACACACAGAAGTGAGCTGCACTGGCCCCACCTTGCCTTTCAGTGCTCTCTGACTCAAGCAGGAAGAACGCACATTGCCTTGCAGGCCAAGCTGAGAGAAAGGAATCTGCTCTACTGTGCTGGGAAGGCTTTGGGAAACTCATCTTTCATCCGGTTATCAAGAACCTGAAGCAAATTTCTCTTTCCAGTACTGCTCAACCTGTGGCGTACGGACTTGTCTTCCCGATGCATGGCCCCGACTTGCTGGGCGCTGTGCTCTTCCTTGGGGTACAGCTCCGAGGTAAGGAAACCAGGTACTGTCTGGCCTCAGTTGCCATCTTGACTTTCCTCTTCTAATCCCTTAATTATCGTCCTCATTAAGGCAGCGACTTTATAGGAGTCTCGGATACTTGTTGTGGACGATTGCTGTGATTCTTTCAGTCCGGGGTTTGCTGCAAATCACACGAATTGATTGAGTTTCTTTGACAAACAGGTTTAGGTGTGTTCAGGCGGAGGAAGAACACTGATCTCATTCTGAGCTCTGGTTACACATCTTTTCCTCTCCTGCCAGGAATCTGGACTTTACTCCTAGATGTTTTTTTCACTATCTTTGTTACTAGACAATCAGAGATTGTTAAGCAGCACCGGGTTTAGATCCTTTACACAGCAGCGATTCCAGACTGACAATAAACTCACTTGAATTCTCAGTGGTTTATATCAATATAGCTGGAATCCAAGAACACCATGTCCTCCTTTCCCAAATACATCAGCACACGGCCACGCTCGGTAATCTGTCTTGAAAAAAGTATTTTACACTTATTTCCCACAGTTGTTCTTTTAAAGGAGTTTAAAATGAAAAGATTTGACACAGTCTTTGGATGAGAAACCCGATTTCTGCCAATGAAGTTTCTGAAATGTGAACACCTTCAATGTTTTGGCATTTGAAATATTTTCTCCTTTGTGAAAAGAAATGATTTGGCAAGGAAGTCTCTGGTTATAAATTATTTTCAAATACAGGAAATGTATTGATTGTCTTTGTTATAAAGCCATATTTTACAACCCCAGATAAGCTTTTTTTTGCTTGACTCACAGTGGGGTGAGTTAACTCATCTTCCTAAAGTGAAAGGAAATTATTAATATTTTCTTCTTCTGCTGGGTTAGTTTGACCAGTGAGGAAAGGAAAATAGTGGGAGCACATGATCAGGAACAGGGAAGACTGCCCCTTTCAGCAGCAGCAAGATTTTTAGCTCAGCACTGCTGTTTTGCAGAAACTAACCCACTACCTCAGAGAGCTAAAGCAGTCAGGCAAGCGCCACAGTGATTGCAGGGAAAAAAAGCGAGAACTTAAGAGCAGCACCGTCTTGGTAGCACCAATCTGCCAGAACAATTGAACGCTGTCTGGAATGGCAGGGCAAGCCAGAGGACAACTGGGGCTCAGGCACGAGAGTCGTCCTCACCAGCAACCCTTCGGGTCTCCTATTTTTCATGTTTCTTCTTTCTGTGCCTTGATGCTTGCTCTCTTGCTGATTGTCTCTCTCTCAGGGTAGCATCAAGTTAGTGATGCTAACTTATTTTTAAAGCGGCAGCTGTGGTGGTTTGGTTAACAGAGGATGTTTCTTTGGCAAACAAATGCTTACAGCTTTATCTTGAGGATTTCCTGCAGAGATCCTCGACCTGACTATATTTGACTGTAGCTGTCCAGCTGGGCTATTAACCTTGTTGCAGACACTTACATCAGTAAGAGCAGTTTTCACCACGGTGTGCATGACACTCAGGCTTATAATACAAAATGTATATAAAGGAAAGTTCTAGCATGGGCAATAGCAATTGTTTATTGAGGTCCAGCAGTCCTACTTGAAAGGGCAGGACTGCTTTTCTGAAGAAATCTGCTTGGGGAATTGAGTGCAGTAGAGTGTGGTCACTTGTGAAAATGTGACCAGGACAAGCACATGAAAAGTTATATGGCATCTTTAGTGCCAATCAGGAGCAAGTGTGTATTTAAGGAGGGGCTGCATCTACAACAGCATTGCAGCTCCTAGATGTCATGTTTGCTCATGGCTGAAGGGAGACATTTCCCCCCCCTCCCCAGACAAAGTCTATTGTCCCTACAGGCAAGTCCTTCTCAGTGGTCCTTTCTCAGATCTGTAAGCATTTAACTGCTCAGCCACAAAACCACAAAGAAAGCACTGTACCAGCAGTTCAGATCAAGGCAAACTCCCTTGAAACCAACAGTGTGCAGCTTGCACATCAACTGACAACATCTGTGAAGCACAGGGGATCTCTTGGATTCTGGATACGCAGGATCAGCCCCCTCAATAATTACAACTCTGTGCCTGTGACTGTGGCTTAAACATTGACAGGGATAGATAAGGCAGGCTCCTGCATAGACTAAATGCAGATCAGGAGAAGTGATGAGCTTACTCCTAGACAGTAGTTTTCTTTACCTCTAACCCCTGCTGTTTTCCCTGCAGCACTGTGGCCTGCGGCAGCTGTGGAAGTTCACACTTCCAGGGAGGTGGATGCTGTGAACGGCACTAACCTGCGGTTAAAATGCACCTTTTCCAGCAGCAGCCCTATTAGCCAGCACCTATCAGTGACTTGGAACTTCCAGCCCGAGGACCTGAGCTCTCATGAGCCGGTGAGTGAGACCTTCACGCTCCATTTCACTGATGCACACTTGCCCAAACAAACCAGTCCCAAGGCCCAGCACTGGGTAAGCCCAGTGACTGCAGAAATTCCAGATGTGGGTATGGGCACAGCTGAAATGCACAAGGCACTGTCTTTTGAAATGGCCTCAGAGTTCATCTGAGAGCGACTGGGCCAACACAGCCCTCCCCAGCTTAGGCCATGTGCCTCAGCTGGTGCCACTCCACTTTCACACGCTGCTTCTATCACAACGACTGCCCAGCGCGTAGGAATGACGGCTCCCTCTCTTTCTTGTAGGTATTTTATTATCTGAAGGAGCCCTACAAGCTGTCTGCTGGACGGTTTAAAGAGCGAGTCACCTGGGATGGGAATATTGAGCGTAATGATGTTTCCATCGTTATCTGGAATTTGCAGCCCACTGACAACGGGACATTCACCTGCCAGGTGAAGAACCCACCAGATGTTGATGGCACAATTGGTGAAGTGCGACTCAGAGTTGTGCAGAAAGGTGAGAGGCCAAGAACCCCACCAGAGGTCATGTGAATTTAGCCAGTGTGAAGCATTGGCAGGTCTTCCTCCACATTTGGGAAAATATATGGTTGAAAAGGGATTATAAAGAGAAAGCATGAGGGTAGTTAATGGATACAAGTTAAAAAGGAGCCTGAGGAAAGGTTATATTCACGGATACAGGTTCCCAGCCTCATACCAAGAGCCTTCTGTGTGTCCCTCTTATTCATTTATCTGTTTCTCTCCATGCAGTGCATTTTTCAGAAATCCATTTCCTGGCAGTGGCCATTGGGTCTGCTTGTGTTCTGATGATCATTGTGGTGACAGTTGTGATTATCTGTCGACACCATCGGAAGAAAGTGCAAGCGAAGAAGATCGAGGTGGCAGACACTGAACTGTAAGGACAGAAGGAGAGACAGAAAGGCTTCTGGGAAAGCTTGTCAAATGTGTCTTTGTAGCTACTCTGATTCATTGGCTTGGACCCTACACTAAGTGTCTACAATGCAAAACTGCCAGCGCAATTAGCAATAATTGGCTGCTTACTTGCAGTCAGAACAGAGCCCCAGGATGAACAAGCTTTGGAGTCCTCATTTTGCTCTTGCCCTTCACAGTGGCTCCTCACTCAGAGAAGGATCCAGTTGTTGTGGTGGTAGTTGGCAGATGATCACTCTGTTCTTTTCTCCCTGAACCTGACACTGTGGTCACCATGCATGTAGCACGCTTATTATCATATAACTTCTTTTTATATGTTATGTATGTTAGATGTAACTCAGAAGGTGACTCTGCTGCTCAGAGTATCTGATGCTGATTTGGGCTTTTTTTCTTTTTTTTTTTCCTTTTTCGTAACAGTAGAGAAAAGGAGAATCTGAAGATTAGAGAAGAAAAGGAAGCTAGTCCATTAGAAGACTAGAGGACTTCAATGGTCTATACAATGCAGGTATCCATTCAAACGTTCTGTAATTACTGCAGACTTTCCAAGACAGTTTTACTTAGGTATTTCATTTCTACGGCCATGGTGGCCATAAACGGAAACGGAGACCACAGTCACACTTTGCTCTTGAGGAGCCTTCAGACGGACTGCCAACTGAACAGGCAGTGGAGACAGAACTGCCTCTTAACTGCGGAAGAGATTTCTCCACCCTAGTATTGAGCGTCATTGGTAGGAAAGCCGTTGTTGCTGCTTTCCATGACGTGCCTGCTTTGTGGATAGAGGAATGAATTCATTTCCTTTCACCAGTTTTGAATCTGCTTTTTGATTCATTATTGTTTTAAAATTGCTACAGGAAGACTGAAACTGTTTCCAGATTTGCTGGCTTTGCTGACATGCTTCAGCATAATTTTTACTCGCTCAATTTCTGAGGTCAGCAGTTGCCTCTGCTGTTTGTGTTTTCAACAATAATTCTCAGTAATGAATCTGTTTTGTTTTTCTTATAATCTTTCTTCTTAGGTACTTCTAAAGCAGATGGTGAAAGCTTGTAATTTTGTATGCTAGAACAAAGCTGAATTACAGACGCCTCATGCTGTGAGTGTGGTATCCCCGCTCAACCTGAAATTCCTGCAAGGAAAGAGGATGACATTAGCATAAGTTGTGTATTTCCTTGATTGAAGCAAAGCAGGAGGAACTTGCCCCATGAACAAGGAACTTGCCTTAATCTTCACACCTGCTGAATGTGAAGAAGCTGCTCTGAAGATGAAAAAATGCCAAAAGACTTGAACAAAATGCAAAGATAGCTGACTGAAGAGAGATATTTGAGCAGATGCACTCTTGCACCTTAAAAGCCACAAGGTGCATATGTGTTGCCATATTTTTCCTCCCTCAAACTCCTCTTTGACATCACGAAAAGGAAGACTGACTACGTGAGGGATCAGAGGAGCAGCTGGTTGCTACAATGTGCTTTATATCTCTTCGCTACTTTAAATGGGAAGTATTACAGTTGGGGAATGGATGCTGTTTCTTATTAGGGAAAACCTTTACCAGTGGGTGTGTTTTTCATATTGATCTCTTGCACCTTCAGTAGCTTTGTAACTGTGGTAGCTGAGGACACTGCCTTCTGCTGCGGAGCGCGGCCACGCGCTTTGGCAGCTCCTCTCCTTTCCCCACTCTCGCTCTGCCGGGGCGTCCCGGCGCTGCCTCCTTCCCCCTCAGCTCTCCTGCCGCGCTCCCCGTCCCTCCGAGGGAGCTCACCGCTGCCAGGCACTTGCAGGTACCCTGAAACTTAGGCCAGCAGCGGCTGCTGCAGTTGGAGCCGAGAGGCCGCCCCGAGCCCCGGTGCGCTGTCCCGCTGCCGTCTGGCATGGCAGCGGCGTGTGTCGGCCTTCCACCAAGAGCAGCAACATCCCGCTTCTCTCCGGTGCCGATCGCTGCCCAGGCCGCCAGCGGGGCATCTCGCTCTGTTCCATGCGCTCGCTTGGCACATGCCCCGTCCTTCCATAGACTTAATCTCTCCAAGGCAAACGAAGCCTTAAATCATTGAAACAGCAGAGGTGTTACAGTATTTAACCAGCACTAAATCAAAACATCAGCCTGCTTGTTTAAAGAGTACCTTTATGACTTTATAACTCTACCTGTAATGTGCTGGCCACGTTATCTGTTTGTATGGTTTCATTTCTTATCATGTGTGTCACAAATAAACATGCCTGGTGGAGAGCAGTGAGGGTGTTATACAAGCGCTGTGACACAGTACACGCACGGGCCTGCTGCGCCCTCGACGCCTCAAACGAGGGGCTTTTCTGCTCGGAAATTACCCAAACCGCAGCCAACGGGCTGGCCCAGAAACGGGCCGCCCAGGGTTTTTGGGGTGCGATTGCTGGACGCCGGGAGGGCCGGGGTGGCAGGAGGGCCGGAGCCCCACGGTGACCGGGCCACGACCCGCCGGGGCCTCCGCGGCCGCCCCAGGTACGAGGCGACCCGTCGCCATGGCGGCGCGGGGCGGCCATCTTGCGGCGGCCATCTTGGGGCTGCCCCCGCCCTCACCTGCGCTGCCCGCAGGTGAGCCGCCATGTTGCGGCCCTGAGCGGAGCCGGGATGCGGGACGGCGGGGCGGCGGCCGGCGGCGGTCTCCTCCTTCTGCGGGGGGTCCTGCTGCTGCTCGGTAATGGGGTGGGGGGGGCTCCGGGTGCGGGACTGCCCACCTCGGGGGGCCGCCGCGGCGGTGGGGAGGGGTGGGACGGGAGCGGCCCGGCCGTGCCCCGCTCCGCTTGCGGTGGGTCCGGCTGTTGTCCCGCACGGGAGCTGGGCTGTGGGTGCCCGGGAGGCGGCTCCGGGGCCGGCGGCCCCCGCAGCGGAGATGGTCCGCGGGGAGGCAGCGGGCTCGGAGGCTCCGGGAAGGGCCGTTCCGGAGCGGGGCCGGGGGGGCGGCCGGCCGGCCGCGGGCCGCTCCGGGCCCCGGCCTCGCTGTGCGGGCGCCGCGGCGAGCTCGCTGCGCGGAGCGGGTCTGTGAGAAGGAGCAGGAGAAGCGGGGGTGTGCTGGGGGTGTGCTGGGGGGGCCGCAGGGAGCCCCTTCAGCCGGGCACGGCGGGCAGCTGGCCGTGCGCCTTCCCTCGCTCCGCTCGCCCTCGGGCCGCGGGTACCTTTGTCCCAGCTCTGCTTTGCAGAGACCTCAGCTGCGCGCCAGGTTTCAGGACTTTCAGGTGGTAGCAAAAAGTGTGTTGTCGAGACTCCTACATTTTGCACTGGTAGCTGCGGGGCAGGTGTGCAGCGCCAGAAACTTGCACGGGAGCTGGCGAATCTGAATAGAAACAGCAGAGGAGTCAGCTGTGACAATTAGAGCAGAACTTCATGCGGAGTATCACCGTAATAAATCTTCATAAGCTAGGAGATTCCTGAAAGGGAGGACCGGAACGATGCTCCTGCTGAACGCCGGGCAGGCTGACCTCATTCCTGGCTGGAGCATCGCAGTAGGCAAATGAGACAGAAGTTGTTGCACACATGGAAAACAAGAAGTAAGAGTGCTTGCTGCTGCAGGGTGACTCGACCCGCTGCGTGTGCTAGTCACTGGCTGTATTACTTGGGGCAAGACACGCAGAGCCAGAACTGCCTAGAAGTAGTCTAAAGCTGGCACTTTGTCAGAGACAGCTGATTTGGTTTTTCATCTCTTTATTTCCATATTTAAATATCTGTAGGCTCTTGGTGGTATTTTCCAGATAAATACTTTAATTGGGGCTACTTCAAATCCCACAGAGAATAGGTTAGGGAAGTTGTCTGCGTTTCTTTACATTTCATTAGGGGAGAGGTAGTCACTGCTGTGCTTCAGTCTTTGGACTGTGGTTGAGCTGTACATGCATCGATACCTTTGGGACATCATCACTCCTGCACCTCACAGCTAACAAGAGTCTAATCCGTGCCTTTTGTGCCTCTTCCATCAGGTGTCTGCAATGCTCTCTCCCTGGAAATTAAAGCCAGTCCTAGAGTGCAAGCTTTCATTGGTGAACAGGTATCGCTGAAATGCTCATTCAAATCCAGTTCTCCCATCACTGAGAGCCTGACGGTAGACTGGACATACCGGCCGCTCGCGGGTGGTCAGATGGAAACAGTAAGTGGAACAGGGAGTCCTTTTCTAGAGGAGATTGCCCAGGCCTCTGTGCATGCTGAAAATCTGATGATATGTTTTCTGTTTGCCTTGCTGTGCTTCTTCATCGCTTTGGGGTTCGGGACTCTCATCGTTGCTGCCTTTCCCATGTGAAATTGCATTAGTATTCTTTGGGCAAAAAATACTCTCTGTAAATACATAATAGCATGATGATGTTAAAGTAGATAAACTTTGGGGCTTGACCCAAGTGCTGCATTGTATTCTGTAGCTATGTGTGGAACAACTGTAAAGCATTTGATTGGTAGCTTTCTTGAAGGCAGCTGTACCCTAGTAGTTCTGTCATGCAGTCTACTGCTGATACACCTTGGAGTGGTAAGAACATGTGTGCAATGACAGTCTGAAGACAGTGATGACAGCCTCTAAGGTTTGTGGGCTGCTACTTGCTGTTTTGTTGGCAGCATTTTGAAGTCTGAGCATAAATACGTACGTCTGAAAGCCCAGTGGAAATCTCTTATTCAAGGTGGAAACAGAAAATGCACATCTTTACGGATTATCAGTAACTTCTGCTGCCTGATGAGTTTGAATTCTTAGGAGTGTCCTTGTATCTGGAACACAAGGGTGGTTGGTGCTTGTATGAAGTGAGGTCTGCTAAGTCTCTACTCATAGGACAGCAAGAGCAAAGGTGGAAGAAACAAAAGTGGAAGAACTGCAGAAGGGAACAAGTTGGTCAGAATGGTGATGGTGACGTCTGAGAGCGGAGCCTGGTAGATAAAAGCGTTGGAGATCTAATGAGATGGGACTGACTAGAATTATCAAATAGGAACTTGAAATGGTCTCCTGTATAAGAAGTACTCCTTCTCACTTCTTAATGTGTATTCCCTTATGTTTGCAGCCCAAAAAGCAGTTTACTTTACTTTCTTAGACAAGTGTTTTATTGGCGCAATTATTGTCTTTGCCTCCTTTCAGATTTTTCACTATCAGTCTGTTCCGTACCCAGCAACAGTGGGAAAGTTCAAAGACAGGATATCCTGGATTGGGAATGTTGCCAGGGGTGATGCTTCTGTTGCTATCGAAAGCCCAGTGATGAGTGACAATGGGACGTTCATCTGCAGCGTGAAGAACCCTCCAGACGTGTACCATAACATTCCCCAGACGGTGCTGATCGTTACGGAGAGGGGTAAGCCTCCATTTCAACAGCGTGTCCTCGTCTAGGTGGTGCAGCTGCGCTGCAGCTTTCTCAGAATCTTAAAAGTCTGAGCATCACATGTGAAATGGCTTCCCTGGAGTTCCACGTTAGAATTTCTGCAACTTACCTCAGCCCTTCTTTCTGAGCTAAATACATTGAGAGCTATTGAATTTATTGAGGGCAGGAAGGAACAGAGGAAGCTGTGGTGATAAAAGAAATCAAAAGTGTGCATTTGTTCAGGGATTCCGGTCTCCACGTACTGCGGCAGTAGAACAAGTTAAACATTTACAAAATACTGGTCCAAAAATAACTGTCACATCACAAACACATGTTCTCAGTAATATTTAATTTTCTCATCTGCCCTGCGTGTGAGACCTGCCCCAGATTTGCAGCTCAGACATGCTGATAGAACTGTGTCGTGACCTGCCTTCCTTTGTATTTTTTGCATATAAAACACCCTACTGTGCTGGATATGTGATAGGAGTCCTATGGATTCAGTGACAAGCTGTTTCAAATCTGCCAGCTCTGTGCTTTATAGGAAAAGACTGGCAACCTGTGTCCTGGATGAATATTTGTCACAGAAAGCCATATTTTACTAGTGGTACAGCTGGGCTGTTCTTTGTCTTTCCTGCAGGCCTTTCCTTCCAGCTAACGTCAGCGGTGCTGCTGTCCATTTTAGTATTTCTCCCTTCCATCATTGTGGTTGTTCTGCTGCTGGTAAGGATGGGAAGGAAATTTGGTGTGCTAAAGGAGAAAAAAAAATCTGGCTGTAAGAAATCCTCCATCGAAGTGTCTGATGAGTAAGTTCTGGCTGGAACCTAAAGCCTGTACTTTACTTTGGCCTGTTGATACAGGCCAAAGGACAGATTCTCCGCTGTTCTTCATTTCATAGCTCTCAGCATCTGCAGTTCAGTCACTGAAATCTACTTCTCCATGAGCTTAATTTAGCCAGCGGTCAGAAAGCTTTGGAAAATCCCTGTGTTGGAGCATAAACTCAGTGCTGTACATCCCTCTTTTTCTGCCATTCGTGTGAGGTCATGAAACTAAAGCAGTTCAGGTTTAGACAGTCTTTCACTTCTGTAATCGGATTTATTTCAGCCTAAGTCAGCAAGAGATTTTGCTGATGCGGGCTTTATGTGTTGCATTTTGGGATGAAGTACCCATAACAGCAAAGCAAACTGAATAATGCTAACTGGTTCCCCTGTGGCCTGCGCAGAGATGCCAGGTACTGAATGAGCCTTGGAGACTGAATTCCCTTCTGAACTGGAGAGGATTCTGTTCTGGAAGGGTTCAGTGGTGAGAACAACAAGGTAACACTGCTACTGCTGGAGCTGCACCTGGTTTTGCAAGGAATTCAGTACTATAATTTCTTGCAGAATGGGTTTTTAATCAGTGTTCTGATTAGCGGTGTAAGATTTGCCAGCCAAATAGCAACTCTTGTTGTATTCTTCATGGCACTTAGGTGAAATGTCTGCCTTCAGAATAAGGGACCTGACACTCTATTCTTTTTGGGTTTGCTGGACAGTCGAAGGCTTTTCATCACAATGAAATCTTCAATTCAGTGTGGTAGAAGTAGCGTTCACGGTCCGTAGGAGATACTCGTATGTGTGTTGCGAGAAAAGTCCAACCTAATCCTGTGCTTTTTCTGCAGGCCTGAACATACAGAGACAGACAACTGCTTGGGGAAACTGAGAAGCTGGTGTCTGAACTGTGTGGTAAGTGAAGGCTGGTGTTTTCATAAGTGGTTTTGTCAACTTTGGTGCGCAGAGGAGGTGCTAAGAGCAGCAGGTAGAGCTTGTCATAACGCCTCGGATATCAGAGAGGCGCCCCACATGGTCAGGTTTCTGCTCCTTGGTGTTTTCCACATATGGGCTATAGGGGCTGAGAACTATAGGGTGTGTTGCTAAGAAATACTGCATTACTGGTAGGGGAGGTTGTCTTCAGATCCACCAAATTGATTTTTCATTTGACTTTATTGAAATCAAAGCTGACATTTTAAGATGAAAGATCGGAATTTGAAGTGCTGGCTACTGTGCTGTGTAGTTTCTTTAAAGGCTCTGCAAAACCTACTTGGGGTTTGACAGTGCTACAGTGGGGCAGGGCAGGAGTGATACCTCAATCCGCTATGTTTCTTGCAAAGATGGTAGTGTGCAGCCTTCCCTCCTTTTTGGACATCTTCCTACTTATGCTGTTTTCGTCACAACATAATCCTGCTAAACTCTTGTGGTTTGTTTTTTGCTGGCTTTTTGTTTGTTTTGTTTGGTGAGCTGGTGGTTGTCTTCTAATCCTGCTTGTTCACTTGCTACCCTATCAGCAAGCTTCTGTTAGTGGGATGTGTTGTGCTGGAACTACAGAATGTTTTTGCCACCTGCTGTACTTGTTTTGTAAAATGTGTCTCTTAAGTTCTCTGTGCTGGCATTAGCAGCCACAGCCATAAGTGTGGCACATTCCGGAGTAAACTCACTAATATGCCTAACTTGAGAGTGTTTTCATTTTTTCCTGATGTGCTACAGAGCAAGCTTACCTCAGACACACCTTTACATCTTTTATAGATGGTCAGGAAGTATGTAAGGAGGATTTAAATGTCTTGCTTGATAGACTATTCTAATGCCAGTGATTTAAAATGTACTGAATGCAGACAGGTGTGTGCTGATGGTTTTACACTTTATTAGATACAGAATGAAAAACGAGCAATTATGCAAGTTACGTATGAAATATTGACAATTCTACATAAGACACAGCAGTTACAATGCAGCAGTATAGGGGAAAGAGAGTTTTGAGAGGTGCAGCAAGCAGACAATGCTTTATGCAAGAGAGAGAGTTGCCGTGGGAGCTGGAAAGGCTGCTGGCGTGCTGGGGAGCAGGGAGGCACCATTGCTTTACTGCAGGTGGAGAGGTGGGGAAAGGCTGGCAGCCCCAGTTCGGTCAGACCAGTGCTGTCAGACAGTGGAGATTGTAAAAATTGAAAAAGTTCTTCTCAGCCTTTGAGAGAAGGCAAATCTGAATGCTATAATCCTGCTGCTTTCATACTGAGTGTTTTGTCAGCTGTTTGATACTTTGCTCTCTGATACTGAAATATTTAGCTTACCAAGTCTCTGAACATCCTGTCTCACTCACTTCACTGATTCTACATTTTTGAGGTTTCTGTAATGGACTTTTTCATGCTTAATATGTTACCAAATAATGGAAGTTGCAAAGCCAGTTTGGACTTAAAATGGCTGGAAAGTTAGTGAGATTTCCCTTACAGAGCTGCTACGTTTGAGTTTCTTTCAAGTTGAGAGCTGCAGAGCTGGGTTGTGGGGATGCTCTCAAATGGTTCCTGTGGCTAAAACAATAGACAATGGGGATCTGAAAGTATGTGGTTGGTTGTAGCTGAAAAACAACAACTTGTGCTGCACCGGACCTTCTCTGTAGGGGTTGGTGGTGCTTTTTAAAAAGATGGCTGTCTGCACTTTATGGTTTGTGTTTTACTTGAGTTTTAGCTGCTACTTGGCTTAAAACACACTTCTCGTGTTGGTTATCCAGTGGCAGTTCATCTGTGTGTCTGTGATAAGTCAAACAGATTTACCTGCCAGTGCTTACACGACTGCAAGTCCCATGGCTTATGCGAGCAGAGCAGCATTTTGGAAAGCGTTTATGCTCTTGTCAGAAGCCTAGCAGGCTCAACATTTCATTGAACTCATAACTTGTATCTTCATACACAGTCTCCATTTCTCTCTCCATGCTCCCTGTTTAGGACACGGATGAGGAAGACCCATACTGATGAAACACTAAAGCTATGGATAAAGAACAAAATTACAGCACTGAAAATGTTGGCTAGATAGGTGTATGAAGGCTGCTGGATAACCAGTGCAGATTGAAGGACCTGCTCAGATCTTGGTAGATTGGAAGAATAATGCCAATGGGATAATTCACTTTTATTTAAGCACAAAATCATGATTCTGGAAATCTTTCTAATTTATTGGAAAAAAATTATGTCTTAACCTCACTTCTCCAGTGCCTACAGAAACCTCAGTGCCTACAGCTGTACAGCCTGTTTCCTACCAGCAGTCTGACACTGCCTGTTTCTTAGTTGTCTTGTAAATTTGTTTCCTTTATTATTGGTGACATCCCACCTTTCCTGAGCCCTTGAATTCGAATTGCCTGAAGCACAGGCTACTCCAGTGACATCTGCTCTCTAAGGTGATCATCATTGGGCATTGACAATGTTTTCTTCTCAATTTTTTTTGGAACATACTTCTAAGGACTTAAAACTGTTTGATTAAGTTGGTATGTGGCATCCTTTGTCTTGGAGTGAAGAGAACCTACAGATTTTTAACTATTTCTTGGTTGAATCTGCCACTTAATTTTGTTCCTCCTGTTTTCTGATTCTGTTTTGAAGTCACCGACTGTGCGGTAGTGTTACCTTACATTGTTGAGTTTTATCTTTCCTTCTTTCTTTTATTATTTGTCCAACAGCTGCAGTACTAGGTACATCTCCTTCTATTTGTAGGAGTGAAGCACAATTCTTATAAAACTAATTTTTTAAAAGCAGAAATGCAAATGGGGACTCTGTATCTGGGGAAACATTAACCCCATCTACCTCAACCATTGAGTCAAGCAGTATCCAAAGGAATGATCCGTGTTTGGAACGACAGCCATGTTCCTCCTCTCTTCTACCGTTCTAGGGAAGCAGCTAAACGTGCCTCATTACTGCCCGGTAAGAAAGAGTGCTTTCTCTTTCACCAGCCGAGTCCAGTAGTGGATGGCAGAGAGCAGTGGGGTCATGTCTGCCCAATACCTAAACAGCTGCTGTTTCCTGCTTCCTTTCTGTATGCGGCATTGGTCAAATAGTCTCCTTTTATATGTGTTACAAGTTTACTGTTGATTTGGTGCCATTACCAATAAAATGCTTTGTTCCATTCTGGGCTGTGCATTTTTTTATTTGGCTAAATATGACTAAATATAGTTGAACTCATAAAAGTGCCATCCTGAGTTGTTGCTTAGCTATAGAAATTGTCATATGACGATGGGTAAAGGTGTTTCAGGAAGAGCTTTAACTCCAAAGGCAACGTGTGCCGAGTCCCCCTTTAGCAGCTCTGTGACGGCTGCCAGTTACAGGTATGTTGAAGTTCCTGACTGCAAAGCAGCTTAGCTGTAGACCTGGGTCTCCAGATAAAGAAATACATTTTTCTCCTGTCTACTATAAAGTAATATTTAAAAAGCTTGTGCTTCCTGCTGACACGGTGTCTCTCCCAACCAAAACTCCTGAGAAAGGATGTTGGTGGGATATGCGGTGTAGAGGAAGTGGCTTTGTTCCTCTTTCACCAATAATACATCCCTCCAGTTCTTTGTGGAAATGAATGACTCATGTTTTCTGCAAAATGTTTTCCTTCAACTGCAACTCCTTTGCAAGGAGCGGCCTAGATCCTGGCCAGATCTCTGGTGCGAAGCTAAATTGCCACCTTGAAGCTAATAGCATTCTGGATTGTGAATGGTGTTGAGCATGAATAAGACTTAATTTTCTCTTCCTTTGTGTCCTGGTTTTGGCTGGGATAGATCTTACTTTTTTTCCTAATAGCTGGAGTAGTGCTGTGCTTTGGATTCAGTATGGGATTTGGTATGAGAAGAATGTTGATAATACAGTGGTGTTTTCCGTTGTTGCTAAGAGAACAGGGACTCTCCGACTCCCTGTGTCCTGCCTGGGTGCAGGTGCACAAGAAGCTGGGAGGGAGCACGGCCAGAGCACCAGACCCAGACTGGCCAAGGGAATATTCCAGATCATGTCACGCCATGCTCAGCGTGTAGAGGAGGGGTGGCTGGGAAGGAGGGGGGGTTCTCTCTCACTGCCAGGATTGTGGTTTCGGGATCTTCCCTTTTCTGGGATCGCTGCCCAGGAATAGGCTGGATATGAGTCGGCAGGTGGTGAACAATCACATTGTGCATTACCCATTTGTACTTTCTATTGTTGTTTTACTTTATTTCAATTATTAAACTGGTTTTACCTTAACTTACGAGTCTCCCTTCCTTTACCCCTCCGATTCTCTCCCCCGTGCCCCAGGCAGGGGAGGGCGAGCGAGCGGCTGCGGGGTGTTTGGCTGCCGGCCGGGTGTAAACCGTGGCCCTTCGCTCTCTGTCTGGAAGTCGCTCTGCACCACTGCAACCACTGGTCCTGGGGTAGAGAACAGTGATTGCTGTGGTACTCCAGAGGAAGAGAAAGGATGAAAATACACTTTCAAAGTGACTGGGGGTGGTGGTGCTGGCTGAAAGCAGTCCCTGCTGTGTATCTTGTATGTGTTTCAAAAGGGAGCAGCTGACTGCGCTGTGGAAAGCGCGTTGAGCGTGGCCCTCGTGCCCATGGGATGCCCGCCAGCCTGTGGCCCCCGGCAGCACCAGCAGTAAGGCTCAGCACAGGCACTCGGTGTCGCTTGCTGCTGGTACCTCGTCGGGACAAGATCCGGTCTGCAGGAGAGGTGGTTCTTTAACCAGCTCTGGTCCCGAAAATAAACCAGGAGGGAGCACCAGCTGCCAAAGAGTTGCTCACCAAGAATCCCTCTGTTCTGACTTCTCACACAGTGACTGATCAGATCAGTCTGCCCCGATGGAAGGACTGGGACTGAGCCACATCTTGGACCTGTGAAGTGTCCGTCTCCTTATGAAGCTGCACACCCATCATCTGCTCGCAGGCATACGCAGCTCTAGTCCTTACCTCTCTGTGACAGTCCCTTCTGCGCTGTGATGTGTCAGTACCTCAGTCTAGCTCTTCACTTCCTCTTGCAAGTTGAAAGTGACCACCAAACTGAATCTGAAATAAGAGACTCAAAACCAAAGACTGGTAAGTAAGACAAATGTCTTGCATGTACAACCTCAAGAGGATTTAGCAACTGCTTCTTTCAGTTACTCCGAATTAGTCACTGAAGAACCCTTCGTGCAAGAGACAAGTTGACTGCCCCAAGCCACACTAGGTGAGTATTTTTGCCATAATATTTTCTTTTTTTTTTGTTTGCTTCTCCTGCAAAAAGAACTAGGGAAACATAGAGACGCTGAGGATTCAGATACCATGTGCAAAAGTAGGAAAAGGTGAAGGCAGTACGGTATCTATGTATTTTTTTCCCAATCTGTTTAGTAATGGCAGTTATCCTGGGGAAGGATTTGGATATGTCAGCACCGTAATACACGTAACAGCCTGGGTGAGTGGGTGCTGTCTTCAGCTGCTGCACGCACAGCACCCACTTGCTGGTGTGTGTTGCAGAGGGAGACCCTGCAAAAATGTGTTCCCAGACAGGGCCAGAACTTACTCTGAAAAACAGGGTCATACATCCGGAAGGATTTGATGGCAAATAAAGACCAGAGCCTCAGTAGCTCAGCTACGGAGCGCTTCTGAAGTTCTGAGTGTAGACATCCCAGTACACAGGCTTCTGTGTGCTGAGGACCTTTTTATTTTTTTAAGCTGGCTCCTATTTTGAGTCCTGCATGGGGGTGGTCGTGGGAGGGTGTAGCTCTGCTTGAGTTCTACGGCTTTTGACAGTATAGCTAGAAAGTAGGATGCATTGGCCTGCTGCACTGAGATGTGCTGCACCAGCTGAGAGCTTTGGAGCTGAGCGTGAATTTTGGTGTGTTTGTAGGTCGTGTGTGCACAAGCGCAGGTTGTACAGCAAAGTGTGTCACGGCAGAGCTGCAAACAGTGCAGTCAAACCACACAGCTCTCCCCTCCACCTCCAAAAAACCCAACTCCCAAACGCGTCATGTTTTTTGAAAGGCAGATTTGAGAGCATTCCAGAAGGCTTGCTGCCACTTTTCAGGATTTTGTCTGTAGAATGGGGGAGGACAGTGAAGGGCAGAGGTGGTTTTACATCACTGACTGTAGGCAAGAAAGCTGTAGTGACTGTCTCTCAGCCTAGAACAGACTCGTGGGTCCCCCAGCAGCTAACTCTGGGCCTGGAATCCCTGTCTGAGCCTGTCTCGGGGTGTTTCTGAGCTTCCTTTCCTGAGAAAAATGCATTTGGAAAGAAAAAGGTATTAGCAAACATGTCTGGCCATGTAAAGCGATGGAAGTTTTCTTAGGGGACGAGCAGTGGTGGGGAGGAGGCCTCGCCCGCTCCCTGCTCGTGCTCTGCAGAGCTGCAGTAGCTGTTCCTGCCGGAGCTGGCACGTCCCCCTCGCCTCCTGCTGCCCTTGGTGCCTGGTGTGATCGTCACCATGGGTTCTGCATGGAGTGCCAAGGACGTGGGTGCTGCCCTGGGACACGTGGTATCCCAGGACCACAGATCTGTCGCTGTGGCTTCCTGCTCCACAGCGCTGAAGGGAACCGTGGATCTCTGAGAGTGATGGGAATAACGGCAGATGTTTCTCTTACATAATTACTCTTAACTCCTTTCATGGCTGTTCCTTGGGGAGAAATATCTGGGACTTTTTCCCCTCCCAAGCCTTACTGAAGCTGGTCTGACTTGCACAGTGGAGAAAAATGAGAGAAGCTAGCAAGACTTCAGAGATGATTCAGCTCTGGTTGTCTTTCTATTTCTGCAGCAAAAATGCACGTATTGGAAAATGTGTGCTGGTAATGGCAGCCCCAAATTCAACTGTAATGTGCAGGTTCTCCAAGCGGGAGGGCTTCTCTCAGTAATTTTTTGCCCTTAAGTCTGTTTATCACTTTTGAACGGGCATAGCTTTGAGTCATGGAGCAGAGACGCAGCAAGCAGGGTACTGACTTTTGCCTTGCTGTGATCCACGTGTGAGCACTGGCTGGCGTATTCCTGATGATGCCAGCCCGTCCTTCCTCGGGCTGCAGGGTATGTCTGCAGTCCGGCTTTGTTTTGAGAGATGTGCAGCAGGTCACAGTGAGCACACGTGACCCTGTCTGGCCAGACCCTGAAGTGTTCCAGCAGAAGTTCTCGCTGTATGCAGCACCCTGGAGCAAGGGGGTTCTTTCTAGAGTAAGGGGTCAGTGTTCTTAGGACCAAACTTCTCTGAGTATGTAGTAGAAAAACTCTCTGAGCAGAGTTAACATCTATGAACAGCTCAGTTCAGATGCTAGAGACTCGCCCTCACACCAGACGTAGCTGACATCTGTGCTTCACTGAGTTTCAGGCTCCCAGCTGGGATAGTGGCTGACTTGAGAGGCTGAACATCCAGGCAGCAAAGATCGTGTTCCCCTCTGAAGAACTGAAGGGAGTCTTTTTCTGCCCCGGGGTTTCAGTTCGGTTGCAAGTCGTTGGTGGAATAAGATGGTGGTGTTGCTGAGCCTGACTCTGGTGCTGACATGGCTGGGTAAGCTGTAAGTCATTCTGGTGGTTTTACTTACCTTGCCTGCTTCCCCCTCTGCCTCTGCTGAAAGACCCATCGGTTCCTCTCTTCCTGGGGTGAGAAGCCCTTGGGGTCCCACAGGCGCACGGAGCTGGCAGCAGTAAGGGGGCTGCTGGGTACCAGGAACTCCGCTGCTCTCTGGGTGCTGCCTGTTCCCCTCCCGCAGAGCTCACGTACAGACAGGCCTCACAGTGCGCCGGCATCCCTGGACGGAGCCCTGTGCTTACTCTGCTAGGCTCCAAGGCTTCGACAGAAGCAGATCTGCTTTGCCAAATCTAAATACAGTGAAAGGTTTCCAAGGTACTGATTTTTGGCTCGGCTCAAGGCAACTGGCTCCCTTGGTCTTCTCCACTGGCAAATAGTTGGCATTTTCAGCTCCGCAGCTGGTCGAGACCAAAAGGAACCTGTTTGGGAAGCTGGAGCGTTTTGCATTTATTATTTACAGGGCATCAGACAAGTACTTGGTGCTTTGCCAGGGCCCAGCCCTCAGTGGCTTGTGGACAGAGCGAGCAGAGTGGCTAAGATACCGGGAAGAGCCTACCTGTCCGAGCAGCTCCCCGCTGAATCAGCTCGCCTAGTTCTCGACAAACAAGTGCCAGAGCCTCAGCTGCTCTTCTTGCCAGGTTTTGCTGGTGCAGACTCGGGCGTGCAGGGCTTTTCTTGACAAGCTCCAGGGACATTTTCTGCCCCACTTGTTTCCCCTTCCTGCCGCATGCTTTGCGGCCCACCGTGTTGGCAGCTGCTTCATGCCGGTTCTGTCAGCTCTGTGCTCTTTGATGTGCCTCTGGTTTGTTTTTTTTTCCCCACTGTTCAGCTTCTCCAGAAACCCTAAGCAGTATTTCTGTGGGCAGACAGGTCCCAGCCCAGGTCAGGAGCCTGTGAGCAAGGGGTAAGGAAGCCAAATGGGCAGGTTGTGAAAGAGGAACTGAAATTCGTGTGAAGCGGTTGAATTGCCCCTGGCCTGGTGTAGATGAGAGTGGCACTGGTTCTCCTGGCCAGTGACTCACAGGAACAAGCCTGCAGGAGCTGCCGGCTTTGGCTGGGCGACGCAGAGGGCTGGGGTTGTCCTTCCCCACTTGCCTTCTGCGTGGCTTGTTCAGCAAGTGCAGCAGCCCTTGGTCTGGCGGCTGGGAGGATGTGCTGCCCCGCATCCCAGGCACGCCAAAAGCAGGGGTCAGGGAGAGGCTTTGCCTGCACAGGGAGCAGGGCCTCCCCATTGCGCTCTGGACTGGTCAGTGCCATTAGCCCCAGGCTTATCTGGAGAGGAGATACCTATGGGGACAGGCAGGCTGCATCTGACTGTCCTCCCTGGACTCATCCTGCTGTCCTTGTCCCTGGCAGAGCGATGCAGCGGGTGGGCTGGCTGGGTGTTCACGGAGCCTCAGCTTCGGGCCAGCGCTGGGGACTCTGTCCTGCTGCAGTGCCTCTTCCTAGACCCAGTGGCCAAGGGCTGGACGATGGCCAAAGTGGACTGGCTGCGCGTAGCAGGAGCCGGCACGCCGGAGGTTGGTCGGGACCAGGGGATGGGCGGTGGAGCGGTGCGGGGGGCAGGCGTCCGGGGAGGGCGAGCGGGGCAGCCTTGCTGTTCTCAGGAGGCTCCTGAGAGGAGGAAGGTTCCCCCGTGGGGCGGCGGGGACCTCCACCGCTCCCCGTGATCCCGCACCGCAGGGGAACCACGGCGCTGGGTGCTGCGTCCTGGGGCTTTCCAAGAGAGTGTGGGAGTGAGCTGAGCTCTCGTGCGTGGCAAGTGCTCCACAGGGAGAGGGAGAGAGTGCGGATCTGAGGGCTCTGGAGCAGGGAAGGCACGTGGGACAGTGCCCTTCGCTGGGCTCCTTTCACCTGATGCTGTCTGTGCCCTGGCAGGAGGAGATGGTGTTTTATTACTACAGCAACCGTAGCATCCCTGTGGGCCGTTTCCGGGACCGGGCGCAGTGGCAGGGGGACACGTCCCGCTGGGACGGCTCTATCCAGCTGCAGGACGTGCGGGTGAACGACAGCGGCACGTACGTGTGTGAGATCCGGCTGCTCCAGCGCAGCAGCATCTTCAAGAACCACACGGTGCTGCACGTCAGCCCCACGGGACAGAGAGGTAGGTGCCCCGTGATGGCTCCCATCTCCCGTCACCCTGCTCGGTCCCATGCAGAGGGGCTGCAGAGGCTCTTGGATTAGGACTGGGGTCCTTGTGTGTCCCATCCCCTGCCTTGGTGTCTCCCCAGCAGGACGAGGAGCAGCGGGCGCCCAGGACCCTGCAGCCCCGGGAGACTCTGGGCTTTGGCCTGTGGCTGTGGGCTGTGGCTGCGTGGCCGTTGTGCTGGCTTTCCTGGCCGGGCTCAGCCTGAGGAAGAGGTACCAAGGCTAGCTGTGGGTTTATGGGGCTGAGCAAAGCACCTCCTTGCAGCCTTCCTGCACTGCTCTCCCTGCCAAGCACCAGCCTGACGTGCCCCAAGCAGGGTTGGAGCTGCGGGAGCCAGAGCGTTCGTCAGCCCGGGAACGCTGCTGCCCGCAGCCGGGTGCATGTTCCTGCTGCCCTCTGCTGTCGTGCTGCCCTGGCCAGACCCCGCTTCGCTCCCAAACCTCCTGGGCTCCCAGCGTGCCTGTGGCGGGGACGGCCCGGCCGAGGCATGTGGCGAAGGGATCCCTGTGTCCCAGGAGAGGGAGGGCAGGGACAGGAGGAGCAGGCGATGCTTCTTGCAGGAAATGACACCACTGTTGCCTTCCCTCAAGGTCTGCAGCCAACACGGCCCTGGAGAGGACTGGAAACGGCGACAGCAAGAACAAAGCAGAGGTGAGAGCTGAGGCTGAGTGGAGGGGAGCGTGTGTCTGCCCTGCCCTGGGACGCTGCCACAACCTGCGGGACCTGAAGAGAGGGAGGAGGGGAGGGATGGGGCGTGCAGGGCTGCAGAGCACCCACGCCTGTGTGCACCGGGCCCTCGCGTGGCCAGCTGACACGGGGTGTATGGGCACAGGGCTAGGGACACCGAGGGAGGGGACCCCACCCTGGCCAAGCGTGAGGTGCCGTTTGCTGCCAGCCGTGGCTGTGGCTCGCGGTGCCAGTCCTGTGACTGAGGTCAGGCAGCCCTCCTCTATTTGGGGACTGCTCGGTTCCAAGTGTCCTGGTCTCCCCCTCATAGGAAGCACTTTACTCCTCGATCCCTGGAGCCGAGGTTCCCAAGGCCGAACAGGGTGCAGGGAAGAAGAGGAGAGCTGAGGAGACCTACATGACCATGGTGAGGAGGGGAGCGGCTGCCTCGCGCTGTGGCAGGCGTGGGCAGGGCGTGCAGCCGTAGGGCTGCTGTGACCCCCCCCATCACGTCCCGCTCCCCACGCCAGACAGCACCATCCCTTGCCTCCTGCCCACTCCAAGTGGGCCCCGATACCTGCGGCGGGACTCATGCCCCGTCTCTTGCTCCTTGCAGCACCCCTCTCCCTTCCGGGAGAACGGCGTCTACGTGGAGCTGGCCAAGAGGGTGATCCCGGCAGAATGGATGGGAGAGGGGAGACAGGCTGATGGAGGAAGCGAGGAGCCCTGCAGCAGACCAGAGGCGGCACATCCCTGGGCTCCAGAGGGCGAGAAATAGCCGTGCTGGGGGCTGGAAGCCCCTTTGCCAGCAGGTGTGTGCACGAGAGCTTTGTTCCTTGGGGCAGGCCAGCACGCTGCGGCCGTCAGCCCTTCCTCTGAGAAACGGTGTCGCTTCACAGCGTGCTCCCTCTGAGAGCCGCTGCAGGGGCACGTCCCACCCTGGCTGTCAGCCACGGGCCCAGGGGAGACTGACTCTTGTGTCCTGGTCTCTGGAGGGGGCACAGCCTCCCCGTTCCAGCTTTGATCCTGGTCCGTGCAGCTCCAGGTCCTGCGAGGACGATCTCCGAGGAGAGCCTGGCCGCGGGAGGAAGGGGGAGATGCAGCGGGAGCCGTGCAGGCGGGCCAGGGCTATCTTCTAAAGAGAATAAAAGTCAGGGAACCTTCCCTGTCCCCGCCTGCCTTTTACCTCCTGCTTAAGCGTGTGATGGCCGAGGGTGCCCAAACCCACCTGGCCCAGGCCCTGGGAGCCCCAGCACCCTCATGTGGCCCGGCACACGGCCCCCACGCTGGCCCCGGTGGGTGGTGAAGGGGGGGTCCCCTTGCAGCAGGCGGGACCCCCCATTTGCTGCCCAGTCTCGGGAGGGCAGCGGGGTCCCCCCACATGTGTGCGCTCACACGTGTCCCACGCACCGGCTGCTTGCTGGGGGTGAGCCCGTGCACCCTTCACGCGGGCCGGGGGCCCCTCGGGGTGTGCTGGCCCCGCTCCCACACCACCTACAGCCCTGTGACCCCCGGCAAGAGGCGGGGGGCCGCCCCCCCCCAGCGCTGCCAGACCGACACTGCAGCAGGCTGCTCCGGGCCGCAGTCCTTGGTTTCACGTTGACACCCCACTCTCTTTTTCTGGATGAAGCCAAGTAGTGGGATGGCAGGAGGAATCAGGATCCAGAGCTGGTTTTGGGGGGTCTGGGGGTTACGTCTGACCTCTGCTGCTTTGGCGGGGTTGTAGGACCCTGGCCAGCCGAGCGGAGCATGCTCTGCCTGCCCAGCGTGGCTGGGGAACTGTGCTGTGCGTGCAGTGTGTTTGCTAAGCGGATTTGCCCGCCGGCACTTCTCTCCTGGCTGCCCCAGGGCCCTTCCTGGAGCTGGTTGGGGGGCAGAGCACCTCTGCATCCCTCCTGCCTCCCCACCGGGGACTCTGGTGCATAGGAGTGGAAATGTGCTCCGGTCCGGTGCACCCCTCGCGTTTCTCCTCGCTGCCACTGCCCCAGCAGACCCCCTGTGCTGCGTCCAGCAGCACCAGAACTGCTGAGCGGCTGCTGCCACAGGCCGCCTGGTCTCCATGAGCTCACGTGTTGCCTCCTTCCTGCACCGGTCTGTGCAGCCTGAATCCAGGCTGAGTCCACGGCCCAGATGCTTCCTTGGCCGATGCTGTGAAGGGGACCAAAGACCTTCTCCAGCCCAGTTACTGCTGGGCAGAGCCCCCATGTCCCGAGCGCTGGGGATAGCATGCTGCTGGGGAAGGGGAAAGGGGCTGGTGGAGTCTGGCACCCCTGGGAAGCGACGGGGCTGCCCTCACATCCACGCGGGTGCAGGCAGGCGCACCAGCAGCCATTCTGCCTGCTGCAGGCCGCCTGCCCGTGGCCGTGCCTCCTCCCGGGCCCGCTGGCCGGCTGCTGTGCCAGCTGCCTCCTCGGGACCCTCTACCCTTCCCAGGCCTGAGCAGTCCCTCCGCTCCCTCCCTGGCTTCAGGAGGGCATTTCTGATGTTCCCAGGCCCTCAAGAGTGGGAGCTGCTGCTGTGAAGGGCGTGAGCGGGGCTGGGTGGGCAGGCTCCAACAGGGCAGGGGTGGCACGGCTGCATGCCCCGCCTGAAATCAGGGGGCTGCAGGGGCCATGGGAACCCTCAGGGTCAGGCCGCGTCCCTGGGCTCCTGGCCTCTGCGGGGAAGAGAAGCCCTGAGTGCTGTTTGCTCCAGCAGCGAGTTCCAGGGGCAGAGGGGACCCCGGCAGAAGCCCGCTGCCCCCGGCCTGGGCTCAGCCCCGCTGCAGGAGCCACTCCGCCACAGACCCCGCAGCGCGGAGCCGCAGCCTTCGCCGTCTGTTCAGGGGAAAATTTTTTTGCCCTCCCGCTTCCCCTGCCGAAATCCGCCAACCATAGCATTTAGCGGCCCCTGCGGTCCCCCCCGCTCCGCAGCCATCTTGGGCTGTGGAAGTGGAGCGCTCTAATGTCGTGTGTCACCTGCAAATAACCCGGGCGTTCGCAAAAACCAAACCACCACCACCCCCACCGACACCAGGTCCTCTGCACACACAAAACTCCTTCACAATGAGCCCGGAAGCTTGGCTCCCGCAGCCCACCTTGCTCCTCACTGGCCTCAGCTTGCTCCTCTCGCTGGGTAAGTGCCGCCCTGAGCCCCTGCATGCACGCGGCTGCCCCGGCGCCCCCCGCCTGTCGAGAAACCCCCTCCCGGCCAGGAGCCCCCTCGCCACGTCAGCCCCGAGAAGCCCCTCCTGTGGCCGGGGAAGCAGCGGCGAGGGATGCTGCGGGGACAGGGACGGAGCTGGTCCCCAGCGCACCCTGCCCAGACCCGCCGGCCGGGGTGACCCGCTCTCCGGCAGGGCGGGGGGGGGGGGGACACTGCAACGGGCTCTTCTCCCGGGAACGCTGCGCGTCCTGCTGCCCAGGCTCTGCCCGCATGCCGGCGGGGACGGGGGGGCTGAGTGGGGAGAGGGGCTGCTCTGGCTTTGCCTCGCTGGGCAGGCGGTGGCTGGTGGCTGCGGGTGGCTGGCGACTGGCCTTTGGCTTGTGGCTGCTGGGGCGGTGGGTGCTGCATGGGGCGGGGGGGGCACTGTGGTCTCCGCATTTCTGCCCTGCCCCGCAGCCGCGTGTCAGCACGTTTGGGGCTGTATTGATTGGGAACAGGGAGGCATCGCCTCTCCGAAGCGCTGTGCCCGCTGTCCCAGGGCTCCTGGTGGGTTGCCCTTGCTGAGGAGAGAGGCCGGGAAACGGAGGTCAAAAAGCCCGACCTGCTCCGCCGTAGGGGCTGCGTGTAACGTCACCTCCCGAGCCCCGGGTGTCGTGTGACAGCGTTTGGGAGTGTGCGCAGCTCCGAAGGACGCAGCCTGGCCGGTGGGGCCCAGGGGCTTTAGCAGTTTCTTTCCCCACCTCTGCTGTCCCCCGGCGCTGGGTGCCCGGGGCAGGGCAGAGCCTGGCCCTGCGCGTGTAGGTGCTCCCGGGACACGTGCCTGTGGCACGCTGGCTGCCTGCGAGGCCGCGCTGGCTGCCGTAGGGTCCTGCCCAGGGCTGCCCCATCGCTGCAGAGCCTGGGGGAGCTCCTGGTGCCACCCCAGCCCTCTGCAGAGCCCCGGGGCACTCCCAGGACCCAAAGCCACGCCACCCAACCACAGCCAGGGAGGGCGTCGCGCGAGGGCCGCCGGGCACTCAAGCCAGTGCCTCTGTGCAGGGAGCCCTGCGACCAGGCCCGCTGGGCTGGGTCTCTGAAGGGCTCTCCTGGGACAGGCAGGCTCCCAGCTCTCCGCTCCCACCCCTGCCAGGTTTTCTGGAAAGCATCTAACGGGGTGGGCTGCGACAGGGCAGCAAGGCTGGGACACCGGCTTGGGCGTGGACACTTCTGCCTTCCCTGGGTGCTGTGACTCGTCCCCAGGTGCCAGCTCTCCCCACCCCTGCCTCCCAGCACCCTGTGGGGAGCCCTCCCTGCACAGGGGCTGGACGGAGGGTGCTCAGCACGGCCGCTCGGCACCTCCCGCAGCTTGGCTGTACCTGGAGGGCACCCCTCTGCCTCCAGAGCGCTGGCTTCAGGATGCTGCTGGTTCACACCTCGCAGCAAGACCTGTGGCTCGAAGCAGCCGTATCTGCGACTTGGAAAAGCCTCTTTTCCTTGGCTGCAGAGCCTGGCCCCTTTCCTGCCCTGCTTGCAGACGGCGTGGATTAGCCAGCGGAGCAGCCTTGACATGCATCCAGCTTGGCCACAGGGCTGGACTCCAGAGCACCTCAGGAAGAAGGTTTGAGAGCAAAGAGCAGCAGCCAGAGGGGAGAGGTGAGGTGATCGGAAAAGCACCTGCTGCCAGGGCCACTGTCCCTGCCCTGTGGGGTGCCACAGCCCCCCGTTACAGCCTCGTCCTTCCCAGCAGTCCTTCTAGGGCTTGCCATCCCTGTGCTTCGTGGGGCTTAGCCTTAGCGTCTGCAGCTACTTGGCTGCACAGGAGCCTGTCTCAGCATGCGCACTCTCCCCTTTGCAGGCTGGGGAGAACATGCTGCATGCAGGCGCTGGGTTTGGGGTGCTGCTGGGGCAGCCAGCAGGCGAGGGGAGCTGCAGGAAAGGATTGGAAGAGGGAGCAGGGCACAGACATCTCATCCCTGCCCATGGCCCACCTGAGCCATCCTGCCCTGCGAGCTGCACCGGGGAATGCCCCCGTTTCTCTGCCACAGCAAGGCCGGGGCATGGACTGGCCTTGTCCCCCCAGGAGTGACTGAGATCTTGACCCGGTCATTCCCAGCTAGAGAATCCTTGCGTGACCCCCCCTGGGAGCGGGGAGCATCTGCATTCCCCCTGCAGCCCCCCGGGGCCGGCCCTGGCAGATCCCAGCCCTCGCCGCTGTGGCGCGTTCTGCCGGGAATGAAATCTGATGAGCGCAGCCATAAATTTCTCCGCGGATGTGGCGCTGAGCCCTGCATGCTGATGCTGCATTCAGCCCTTCGCAGAGCGTAATTGATTCTGCAGCAGGAAAGCCTCGTTTAAGCGCAAGGAGCAGGGCTTGCCTGGAGTCAGCAGAATTCAGCAGCGGGCACCATCAGGGCAGGCATGGCAGGGAGGGGTCATCAGCCCGTGCAGAGCAGGGCCAAGGGTGGTGCCAGGGCTGGGGCTGCTCCCCCCTTGTCCCCTGGCCCTGCTGTGCAGGGGAACCCTGGTCCTGGCTGGCCACAGCGGGGTCTGTGCGTTGATGTGCCTGGAAGGCCACCCCAGGCCCCGGGGTGGGCTCTGAGCAGCCAGCCGGTGGTGGTGGGGGGTGGATGGCCAGCTCAGCCGCAGGACGGCTACTCCTGCCGCCTTTCTAACTCCTCTGCTTCTCTGCTCTTGCTCCGTGCTTGTGGCAGCACCCGCGGGATTGGGCATGGAGGTCATGGCTCCCGCCACCATCAATGCCTTGAACGGCTCCTCCGTGAAGCTCTCCTGCACCTTCAACTCCTGCTACAAGGTGGAGAACAAGCAGTTCTCCCTCAACTGGAC
Source organism: Strix uralensis (assembly GCF_047716275.1). Lineage (NCBI taxonomy): Eukaryota > Metazoa > Chordata > Aves > Strigiformes > Strigidae > Strix > Strix uralensis. The sequence continues at coordinate 1,486,081 of NC_133997.1, read as the reverse complement.
GTACCAGGAGTGCAGGAACTGCTCTGAGGAGCTGGTGAGTCTCGCCGGGGCTGGGGATCTGCTGAGAGGCCCTGGGACCAGCGTGAAGTAGTCGTGTGCGTTCCCCGGGGTCCCGAGCCTTCTCCTTATGCGTGCTCCTGCTCCCCGGCCCTCCTCCGCCCCAGGGAGCATTGGCCACCGACGATGTAGAGAGCCAGAGGTCAGGGAGCTGCCCTGGTGTGGCAGGACAGGCAGGTGTGAGGGGGGCCGAGACACCGCGGGGAGACCCCGGCCCTGACCACTGCGGGGGCTGGAGCTGAGCGGGGCCCGGGCTGCTCGGGGCCGAGCCTGCGGCGTGGGCGTGCGCCCGGGGCCGTGCGTGCAGGGGAGGGGGATGCCTGGCCGGGGAAGGCGAGTGCGCAGGGGGCCCAGCACTGTCTCACCTCCTCTCCTGCGCGGGCTGCCCAGTTCCTGCAGTTCCGGATGAAGATCATGAATAAGCAGCTGGACCGCTTTGGGAACCGGGTGGAGTTCACCGGGAACCCCACCAAGTATGATGTGTCCTTCACCCTCAAAAACGTGCAGCTGGAGGACGAGGGCACCTACAATTGCTATGTCCTCAACCCCCCAGACCGGCAGCGGGGCCACGCCAGCATCAGCCTGAAGGTGCTCACCCAAGGTAAGTGGCAGAGTGGTCCCTCTGCTGTCGTGCACCCATGGGTGCTGGTGGCTCCCTGCTCTGCCCTGTGCCCTGCCTCCACCCCGCGTTGTGTGTGCAGGGTTTGCTCCCCGGCGGTGGGAGCGAGCCCTGCTGTCGCTGCCCCAGGCGCGGGCTGCCCGCCCTGAGCCCGTGCCCCATCTCCCCAGAGCCCCCCAAGCACGACTCCACAGTGGCTGTCATCGTGGGCGCCTCTGTGGGTGGCTTCCTGGCCGTAGTGATCCTGGTGCTGATGGTGGTGAAGTGTGTGCGCCGGAAAAAGCAGCAGAGGCTGAACACGGACGACCAGAAGACGGAGGAGGAGGGGAAGACAGACGGCGAAGGCAACCCGGACGAGGGCACCAAGTAACGCCCCCCTGCCCACCCCACCCCCTTCACCCCTGTACAGTGTGACCCCCTTGATGTGCTTCCCAGAGCAAGGATTTCTGTCTCCCCAGAGCATCCCTCCTTCCATCTAAACACCCAACGCAGCCTGGAGCAGGGCACGGCGAGAAGGTGGTCCCCGGAGCCTGGCCGCAGCGGGCTGGGCTGGGGAGGGTGGCCGAAGCGCCTCCAGGCTGCCCCTGAGCCTGCGCTGGGCTCGGCTCGTCCCCTGCTCCCGCCAGGCACATCCCGAGCGCCGGAGCATGGCCTGTGGCCACGGGGACGTGTTGGGGTGGCACAGGAGAGGGGGGACGAGCGCGGGCCCCAGGCACAGAGGGGCTGGAGGAGGGGGGCCGGGCAGCCCCATGCCCAGATGTCTGCACCCTGTCCCACTAGAGAAAGCGGGGGCCAGCGGCCAGAAGCCGGCTGCCCTCAGGGCCACGTCTCACCCCCGGGGCGCTCCCGCTGTGGATCCTGTCCCCGAGGGATCCCTGATAGCTGCCTGTCTCCTCCTTGCAAGTCCTGCGTGCCAGTGCTGAGGGTGCTACGACAGGAAGTTCGTGCTCCTTGGGGACTGTCCCGGTCTGCTCAGAAGCTGACAGCTGGGCAAACGCCGTCGGTCCATGTGCTGTCCCTGAGCTTTGCTGGTGTTTGGAGCCGCTAATGGCTCCCGGTGTGTAACGGATGTACCCTTCTGCCTCTTGGGCTATTTTTGGGCCTGAGCATCTCAGCCAAAGGCGCTGGGCTGACTTTTTTGTGCTTGTTTCCTTCTTGGGGAGGGTAATTCTAACGGAAAATGTTCTGCTGATGTGCCAAACCGAGGTGGTGGGGAGCAGCGGGGTGCAGCTGCCAGGGACAAAGGGCTGTTGGGAGGAAGAGGAGTGTTTGGGCGCTTGCTGGGAAGGACTGGGCACAACCGTGGGCCCGGAGGCAGGCCAGCTCTGTCACCCCCAAGCAACCCTGCGATGCTGAGGCTGCCTCCTGCAGCCTCCCCGCAGAGCACTGCACAATCCGTAACTGCCACGGCAATGCACTGCCAGCCCGGCCAGCCACAGGCCCCGCAGTGCCGCTGCGCCTGCCTCAGCCTCATCCACGCTCCAGCGCTCGCCCTGCATGCGCGGGCAGGGGGGGGAGCGCACGGAGCCCCTGGGGCACTGCCTGGGGCCCACGGGTCCCGTGTCACCCACGAGCAGCACTGCCAGGGGAGGAGGGAGACCTCCGCCGCGCCTCCCGCCACCCAGCGCTGCCGCGTCCCCGCAGCGATGCCGTCCGGCCCCGGGGACGAAGGGATGGCCGTGGGCTCCCTGCTCTGCCCCCATCGCTTCCCGCCCTGGCCCCGCGTGCCCTCCCCACCCCGCTCGACCTCGCTGGGCTCTGCGCTGCTCCCCTTCGCCTCTGCAGCAGGAATGCGCCGTGTCTGCCGCGTGGCTTCCCCCTCTCCCACGGGCTTTCCTGCCTGGGGAGGGCTGGGCTGAGGCCGCCTGCCCCCGCACACCCCCACGCCGGATGCCTTTCCCCGTACAGTGCCGGTGGGGAGCTGGCCGTGAGGCCGGTTCCCCAGGACCGCTGCTGCTCAAAGCTGGGCTGTGCGCGGCTCCGTGCGGGACTGAGCTGGCAACTTTGCGGCCAAAGGCCTCTGAGTGTTGCACATGACCAGTCTTGCATCTGCCTTTCATTTCTTTCATGCACTGTCCTTGGATTGCAACTTGCCAATGCATCTGTATGTACATAGCTGTACACAGCAGAGAGAATCTCTACAAATATATCTATATCCACACAGGAGGGGCTGGTATCGGTCGTAACTATAGTGTGGGGTTTGCGCCTTCTGATGGGTTTCCTTTGCCAAACACTCTGCTGAGTGTAGGATGTTTTTATTGCTCTTTGTACAGTTAAATGAACAAAAGAACAACAAAACACAGACTTTGCACTCAGTGCTTTTGTGCTGCAGCTGCCTGCTGGTGGGGCAGGACAGGGGCCCTCATCTCTGCTCCTCCTGTCCAGGGGGACAAGGAGGCTCCTGTGTGCCCAGAGCTCGGTTCCGCTGCGGCAGCAGGTTTGCTCTGGGTGCCAAGGGGCCCAGGGCAGCCCGACTTCCACCGCTCGGTCCCTGGGAGCTGCCGCAGAGCCAGGAGCAGGCAGGGCAGCGCTGGGGGCGGGAGAGCAGTCCTGAGGTTTCAGGGGTGCTCCGCACACCCTGCGGGGCCAGGGAGCTGCGCCCTGCCGCCTGCCCGCCTCTGCTGCGCGGGGAGCCAGGGACGGTGGCTGTCGGGGCTCGGCAGGTGAGGCTCAGCAGGCTCCGGCAGAGCCCAGGACACGCGCTGGGCAATCGACACTCGTAACCGCGCCGCTGTCCGCCAGCAATCCAGCTACACCGCGTGGATACACCGGAGCGGCGCGGCACAACTGGGGCACAGCTATCGGGCACATCCATCAATTCACGCGCTGTGGAGACGGGAGGGTGGGGGAGCTCCGGCAGCCGCCCTCAGCCCTGCCTCTCCCAGCTGCCCTTCAGCCGGTGCCGCCAGTGCCTGCGCACCCCAGGCCCGCACACAGGCAGGGTCTGCCGCCCCGACGCGCCTCTTCCAGGCCAACGCTGCCCGCCCTGCCTTGCCTGCACCCCAGCTGCCCCACCTTGCCCAGCCCCGAGCAGTGGGGTGACAGCGAGCAGCACCAGCAGCACCAGCTCTTCCCAGTGCCGCCTGCCTGGCCCGGGTGCTGCACCCCACATGCCTCGCCGTGTGCCAGTGGGGTTAACTCTGCGGAAAACTCCCACAGCCAGAAATCCTCGCCAGTGCCCTCCACAGACACAGTCCCACAGCGCTGGGCTGGCGCTGGGCTGCAGTTGGTACCGGGCCTGTGGCCGGGAACAGCTTCGCCGCTGCAGAAAGGAGCAGCTCTCTGGGGGAGGGCGGGCGGCTGCCTGTCCACCCAGCTCTGGGGGGAGTCAGCCCCACGGAGGGGCAAATACAGCCAAGGGGATGGGGGACCCCCAGCTGGGAGGTTTGGGGACGCTTCTGAGAGAGTCTCTGGCAGGAAACTGGTGAGGAAGGCAGGCGGTGCGGAGTCATGGAGGAGAGCCCCGCAGGACACCACAAGGGTGAGTTTTCATCACGGCAGGGGACCGAGGGCAGTGACTGCAACCCCCCCAGCACCGCAGCTTCACAGATTCTCCGGAACCAGGACAGTCCCTTGTACAGACCACATAAATTTCCTTGGACCAGGTGGGATCGGAGGTGTTGAAGAGCAAGAGAGTGGGTCAGGAGGTGGCAGGGACCCCTGTTCAGGGCCGTGCAGAGAGCCACGGGGGACTGCTGGGGCACCTCGGGGGAGCCCAGAGCCACTGTCCCTGCGATGCTGCCTGCAGCCTGGCCACCCACTCCTGGGGGAGAGGTAACGAGGGGGGACCTGGAAATGGGGCAGCCTGGGGCACTGAGCCCTGGGGAGCTGAGGGGTGTGAAGGGCAGCACCGGAGAGCCGGAGCTGGGGAGGCTGCCTCAGGCTCTGCCCGGTCAGGAAGAAACTTCTCCTGGGCCACCGGACGGTTGCCTCAGTGTTCCTTGCAGATGCCTCTGCAGTGGCTGCCGGGGGACACTGCTCCTCTTCCCCTGCTTGTACCAAAGGGCCCGTGCAAGGGGGCGAGGGACCTGCCCACCCTGGAGGGCAGTCGGTGCTGGCCGGCGCAGAGGGGGCAGCGGGCAGGAGGGCTCTGTGCAGGGAGAAGAAGCCGGGCAGAGGGGAAAGCATCGCTCCGAGCGAGAGCTGCAGGCAGGGGAGGGCTGAGAATGACAAAGGCAGCCAAGCACTCACCCGCAGTCCGTGTCCCCGGGACCTCTCGCTCGGCTCCCAGCCCGGCGTGCCTGGCCCAGCCGGGACCATTCTGCAGCATGGCTGATGGCTGTGAGTGCCTCCTGCCCGCGGCCAGCTCCCGGGCTGCCAGGCTACCTTGTCTTTGAAAGGTCACAGCCAGAGGACCTTGCAGTAAATATAAGGTGCTGATGGGAAGCTCTGTTCCAGCATCGCCACCTCCTCCATCGGCAGGAGGGCTCTGCCTGCTCGTGGTCCGGGAGCCCGGCATCCCCTGGCTCTGCGAGGTCTGGGAGGGGGCCAGGATGCTCTCGGGCAGCCGGGGCCAGCGCTGCACCTGCTGCACTGAGCTGGGAGGCTGCAGCCCAACTGCTCTGCTCAGCCCTACCCTGCTCGCTTCCCACGTGGAGGGAAGCAGGAGCCCTCCTCGGAGAGCAGCCTGGCATTTTAACCCTCCCAGTTCCTTTAGTGCAAGGGAGTGAGGCATGCGCGGGGGCCTGGCAGGCGCTGTGACCCCCCCTGGCAGGCTGCGAGCCAGCTGGCAGGACCCCCGAGCCCTTCTTCCTGTCCCCCCGGGGAGGTGACAGTGTCCGAGCAGAGGGTGCTCACCTTCCCTGAAACCAGACCCAGCAGCCTTGTGCTGGACTCAGCAAAACAAGTTTCCGCTGAGCCGCAGTATCCCTGTGTCCCATGCCGGACATCTCAGCATTGTGCCAAAATCCCAGGGCCAGGTGCTGTGAGTGCTCGTCCCTGCCACGGCACACGCCGCTCCCCGAGGCCGGGCTGCAGGACAGCAGAGCCTTTCCCAGGCCCGCGGCAGCGGCCGATGTCTCACGAGATCAGTCAGCCGAGGAGACCGGCCAGCGCTGCCGAGGGTGACGGCTCCACCAGGCTCCTGTGACCGGCAGCGTCCTGCTCTGAGGGCACAGGAGGGCACGGCTGGCCCCGGGCATGCAGCGGGCAAGGGTGGCATGGCCCCAGGCTCGCTGCCTCTCCCTGGCGGGGCACGCGGAGCCCTGGCTCTGCAGAGATGCTCAGCAGGGAGATGGTGGCCGCAGGGACAAGTCATTGTGGAGGAAGCTGGGTACGCGCCTGCCCAGCACACCTGCTCCGTGCCAGCGCCCACGGGAGCCCTTTTGTATTTACTGGCTGCCCCTCCCAGCTGGGTGCTGCTGCTTTTCCCAACCTCCCTGCCTCCAGGAGGATTTAGGGCTCTGCTGGGGGGATTCGCAACGGCAGTTTGGCCAAACCCACCCCAGCTTTACCCACCTTTTTGGAGGCAAACTTGGCAGAACCTGAGCATCCCAGGAATGAGTCCTCCACGCGTCAGGCCCTTTTCCCGTGCCAGGGTATGGGTGCTACTGTTTCAGGTCCCCAGTGCTGCAGGTCTCTGTGGTCCTGCTCGCTGGACACTGGGGCGTCCAGCCTCAGCCTCATGTGCCCCCCCTGCTTCAGCGCCTGTGACCGTGGCCCTAGCAGACATCATGCACCCTTGCAGGGCCAACAGGCACCCCTCCACCCCTTCGGGCCTCTCCGCAGAGCTCCTCAGAGCTGTGCCACCCCCCTCACAATTAGCAAGGCTCCAGCAGATGCACTGTTCCTCCTCCTGTCTCAGCGCACGGCTTGCCTGGTCGCCAGTGCCTGTGGCTCCGCTCACCGAGCTGGATCCACCACCGAGCTGGATCCATCAGAGCTGATCGCCGAGCCACCTTCTGCTGCATCAGCAGCACTCTCCGGGCCACTCCCGCAGCGCCGGCTGCCCGCGCTGCCCAGCCCGCTCTGCCTGTACTTTTCCTGCCTCTGTTGTCAGCTCTGCAGCCCTGACTCCTCAACCCAGAGGCACTGCTGGCTTTCTCTCAGGGTCCCCTGTGTCCTGCAAAGCCTCCTGCCGTCCCTCTTCCCTGCTGCTCATGCTCCTGGCCAGGTGGGAAGGGGAGTGAGCTGCATTGGGGCTGGAGTGGGGCTGAGGAGTCTCCCGCAGTGCCCCGGCGCCGACAGGCCGTGGCACCCGGCCATGCTGGCAGGGCCCTGGGCAGCATCGCTGCGGGTGACCTGCTCTGACACCCGAAAGAAGCCATCGTGCTCGAGGAAGCCCTGCTGTAGTGCTGGAGCCAGCACGGCGAGCTCAGCCTCGCCCAGCCCCCGGGTGAGCTTTGCTGGGACACGCGCCTTGTGCCAGCAACGAGAAAACAGCCTGGAGGAACGGTCAGTGCTGCGCCGCGGGCACGGCAGCACCTCCTCCCCCTTCCCGCCATGCCGGGGCTTCTCAGGCTGCGTCACCTCCAGCAAACTGCTGCTCTGCAGAGAGGCCCCGTCTAATGGATCTGGGCGCAGAGGTGAGGCTCTGCCGCCGCGCGCCGCGTCGCCGAGGCCTCCATTAGCGGGGCCCCTCCACCACCTTTTGGGATGTGGTCTGCTGAGGTCAGGGCTAATGGATGTGATGCGGAGGAAAAGGTGCCTGAGACGTGAACTTCTGTGCAGCCAAGTGTCTTGGAACAAGCTCGTGGTGAGAAAAACAAGTTTTCGAAGCGTTCCCTTTGGCGTCGGGCGGATTCCCCCTGAGCCTTGCCCGTCGGTGTCGGGCTCTGTGTCCCCTCCTGCAGCCGCAGAACTGCCCGTGGGCTAGCGGGGTGGCTAGTGGGGACAGAGGGCAGGGAGACGGGGGGGGTGTCCCGATGCTGAGCCCCAGCCTCGGCCCGCCCCATCCTCCCGGCAGCGGTGCCATCACCCTTGGTGGCACTTCGCTCCTTTCCAGAGGTGGCCCCGGGGCAGCTCCAGCGCTCCCGGGACACCCCCGCAGGGCGCCGAGCCCCCCCCGAGCAGGGGACACGGAGGTGGGGGGGGCACACGACGGGGTGGTCCGGACCAAGCCCCCCCCCCGCTGCCGGGCGGGGCGGTGGAAGAATGCGCGGCGGGTTTGGCGCGGAGCAAAGCGCGGAGGAGGGCGCAGCGCGGCCCCGCCCGGCGCGGCCCCGCCCGGCTCCGCTCGCCCTCCGCGGGGGCGGCCAGAGCGGGGCCGCTGCGGGGAGCAGGGACCGCGCAGCTCCGCGCCGCTCCGCAGCCATGGCCCCGGGCTCGCCCGCCGCCCGCCGCCGCGCCGGGCCGCGCCTGCTGGGAGCGCTGCTGGGTAAGGGGGGGGCACCGGGGGGCGCCGGGGGGCACCGGGGACCCGCTCCTCCCCCGCCCCGGGCTGCGCCCCGGGGGACCCCGCGGGGGCACCTCCGGCTGCCCGGCGCGGGGTGGCACCGCGGGCAGCCCCCCGGCTTCCCGCCGCCCCCTCGCCTTCCCAAGGCGGGGTGACCCTTGCGAAGCCCCCCCCTCCTCCGTGGGCGCCCCGCACCGGCCCCCGCTGCGCCGCTCGGATGAGTTTCCCGGCCCCGGGCGCCGAGGATAAGTGACTTGGCCAAGGTGACTTCGCAGCCGAGTCGGAGGGCGCTGACGTCCCGGCTGCGGCCGCTGACACCGCCAGAGCTTTCTCCTGCCGGCGCTGCGGCTGCGCCCCGCTTTGCCCGGCTCCGCTGCGCTGCTCGGGGACGGGGCCGCTGCCTGCCCGCTGCCGGGACCGGGGAGCCGCGGCCGGGAGGCGACGCGCTGCTTCAGCCGCCAGCACGCCCGCCGACAGGTCATTCTCTTTTACAGTTCATCTTCTCAACCAACCATCCGCATGCGCTTCCCCCGGCGCGGGGCCGAGCCCGTGCTGCGGGGCCGCTGCTTGGAGCATGACGCCCAGGCCGGTGTCCGGGGGTGCCCGAGATCCCCCCCCCCGCCAGCTGCGGGGGCCGAGCCCTCCCGTTGCAGCCCTGGGGGTTGGTTCTGAGGCACCCGCACCGGCCCCCGCGCACCCCGCACCGGCCCCCGCGCACCCGCATCGCTCCCGCGCACCGCCCGCACTCCTGCTCGCGGGGATCGTCCTTGCGTCGACGGGCACGGGGAGCCTGGAGCCAGGGGCTGCTTTTGCAGCGCAGCTCCCTTGCGAGGCGTTTTGGAGGGCAGAGCTCTTAAGTTTGTTTTAAGTGAGCTGGAGACACGAAAAGACACGTAAGTACCCGACTCCCTGCAGGATCTGGGGGCTGGCACCCAGCTGGCTGCAGTGGGAGCTGCCCTCAGCGGGGGGCTGGCAGTGGGGCAGTAGGAGAGACTTGGAGATGCTGGAGACCAGGGTGCTTGGGGGTCTGGGGTCCAGGAGGTGGGCACCGCACCCCCCGGCCGCTCGGGTGGGCTGGGAGCCTGGGGGGGGTGGATGGGAAGGGGAGAGGGGTCCGGGCAGGTCTCTGGGGCTGTGCCTGTCAGGGATGCGCTCCAGGGAGTGGCAGCAGCAGCCTCCTGCCTGTGCCAGGGAGGCACAGCACAGCTGCGCCGTCGGTGCCCGCAGGGAGGGCACATGTCCTGCCCCGGAGCACGTCCCTCCTGGGCTGGGGCTGGCCCGGGAGCTGCTCCCTCCTGACCCCGGGGAGAGGAGCCAGGCCGGCTCGGCAGGCCCGGCTTGCTGGCCGTGCCAGGAGGTCACTGACCTCGATGGGCAGTGAAAGTCTTGGTAGAGCAGCTTTCTCACAGATGGCAGAGGTGTCCCGGGGCTTTTCAGGTGAATCCTGTGTGCCCTTTCTGTTCGGACAGTGCTTCCCAGACCAGGTTCCTGACAGACTGCAGAAAAAGTGGGGGGTGCCAGCAGCCCATGGGGGGAAGGTCTTGCTCTGGGCCCTGGCCTGGGTTGGGGGGCTGTTGCTGCTGGGGCTGGCGCCCGGCCTGCACACCCAGCGCTACGGCACGCGGCTCGGTGGCTCTGGGACCCCTCGTCTGGGGGCTTGTCCCAAGAACTTGCCCTCTGTGAGAGCAAAGAGCAGGCAGCCAGGGCTCTGGCAGCAGCAAGAGTGGCTGCTCTCCTTCCCTGGGGGAAGGTTTGTGCCTGCAGGCATGGGAGGGGGCCTGGAGCCCCCCCCTCCCCGAGCCACTTGCCCTGTGCACTGAAGCTTGGTGCGAAGCGTGGCAGCTTTGGGCACATGGACAAGTAACGGTGGCAGCTGGTGTGGCAGGTCCAGTCAGGAATCTCCCAGCCTCCCAACGTGTTTTCCTCTGCACTTTATTTAGTGGTAGCATACCAAGTCTGTCTTCCTGAGATCACAGCATGACAGGAACAAGATCAGCCTCCGTTTACCCCACACATTCAATTGAGATTACGTTCATGACATTGTAACAGTGGCAGACAGGATTAAAGGTGTTAAAAGCTGCAAGGAGTTGTCTTTCCTGTAAGTAACTGTCCGCCTGCAGCACCCTGCCTGCTCAGGCATACCTGCAGAGCCAGGCATGCCTCTGCCAAATCTTACTCCAGGCAGCGGCACGATCCCCCGGGGCACTTCGGGCTGTGAAGTCCCCTCCGTAGCATCCCCAGGGCTGGCCTTTGAGCCCAACTACTGCGGGAGACCTCCGTCTGGTGGGAGCCACTCCCCAGTGTTACCTAAAGCCTCTCAAGCAAAATGAAAAGTGCTTCTTTGTAAAGTGGAGGAACTCCTTCCCTGCAGTGCTTGCAATGCAGCACTGCAGCAGGGCCCGAAGCCCAGGATGCAGGGCTCTCGGGCTTGGCTTGGGCTGCGACGTGCCTGGGGAGCTGTTAGCACCGGCATGTGTGGGAGAATAAATCAGCAGCTGAAGCGGCTGCAGAGAAACGCGAATCTGAAGCTGACGGCAGCGTATCCGAGTTAAGGTGCCAGTGGAGCTGGGGACTGGCTTGTAGCTGTGGGAAGAGCTGTGTACCCCGTGTTTCGGTTGTCCCCATGCCCAGGGAAAGCTTTGAGGGGATGGCTGGCTCCCTTGGGTGGCTGAGGGCTGGGAAAGGGGAGCGCAGCGCCTTGCTGGGTTGTATCACATCTTGGCCACACCACATCATACAAGCGGGACGGGGCCCCGGTGGGATGGGGATGGGGAGGGGGGCTGCTCCCCTGGAGCAGAGCATCCCTGTGCCCCCTGGAAGGGCTTGCGTGGACGCTGCTGGCCCAGCCCGGCGCGCAGGGCTGCGGTGCCAGTCCCCTGCGTGGGACCCCGGCAGCTCTCAGGCTCTTGCAGCTGGGCTTGTACCTGCTCCTCGACGCGTTTCTCCCTGCTAATGGGGAGGAGAGGAGCGGGAGAGCTGCGTGCTGCAGTTTGAAGGTCATCTGTCAGCTACAGCGGGAGCCGACGCTCCCTGCAAGGCGGGCGTGAGGGGGTGCCGTGCCGGAGAGCCCGCGCCTGGCGTGGGGGCCGGGCGGCGTGGCAGGCGGCCAGGGCAGCGATGCTCATTAGTGCTCCAGCACCCTGCTTGAAGAACAGAGCGCTCTGCTTTGCTTTGGGCTTTTTTTTCCCCCTTTAAAGTTTAGCTGAAGGCCTTGTGGCTAACGTGCAAATCAGGGCTTTCATTCGCCTGCTTTATCCGTGGTGATATTACAGTTCCCTTTGAATCCGCGCTGTGTCTGGGTGCCAGCCAGCCCCTGCCGTTCCTCCAGGAGCAGGTCCCCTGTCCCTGCTGAGCTCCCCGGGGCCGAGGACAGGCGCGTTTGCTCCTGCCATGACAGCCTGCTGGGACGAGGGGTGACAAACACGTCCCTGGGCTCTGGGAGAGGGGGAGTGCTGGGCTCGTGCCCCTGTGCTGAGGCTGCGAGGAGGAGGAGGAGGAGGAGGATGCCGTGGGTCCCTGGTGGAGCTGGGAGCAGGACCTAGAGGGGGTGATGGCCAAGCCCCCCACATGCTCCCTGGGAGGGGATCCCCACTGCAGCCAATGCTGCAGCTGGAGGCCAGGCTGCGTGGGGGAGAAGGAAGGGGTCCCTCCTGCGGTGGGGGAGAGGGGGTCCCTCCCGTGCACCCTTCTCCTCCCTGTCCCCTCTGCCCTGAGGGTGCAGGTCGGCAGCAGAGCCCTGCAGCACGTGGGGCTGTGTACCCGTGCTGTGTCCTCACTCTCTTCTCCCCTCTCCCTGCCAGGTTTGCACGTCTTGGCCATCGCCTTCGCCCTGGAGGTGTCGGTGGGGAAGACCAACACTGTGATGGCTCTGAATAACTCCAATGTCCTGCTGCCCTGCATCTTCACCACCTGCATAGGCTTTCAGGACCTGGACTTCACATGGTATTTCAACTTGACAGAGATGGTGGGTTGCTCTCTGGTCTTTGCCTGTTTTCCTGGTAGGTCCTTTTGTACTTTCCCAGCACTGCAGGTCTCACAGAGTTCCCTTTGTCCTCTTGCAGGATGGCCACCCCTCCAAGTGTCTCCCACTCAGGGGGACGGGGCTGTGCAAACAGAGTCACTCAAATGCACATCTGTGCTTTTGGCACAAAGCTGTTCTGGATTTTCTGCTGCCCACAGGCCCATTTCTTTTCAGAAATTGGTCATAGACTGGCTGTTCGGCAAGTCTACACTTTGGGCAAAATATGGTTAATTTTCTCCTCCTGTGCTTGCTCTGAAATACTAAAGGTTCTGTACAGATTTGCTTCCTGCTGGGAAGGAGGGCTGGGTTAGAGCAGGTCTGTCCTCGCAGGCTGGCCAGCCCTAGAGCAAAGAGACTCTGCCCCGGGGTCCTCCCGTGTGGTCTGTAACATCGCTGCAGGGCAGCTCAGACTGATTGTTGCTTCCTGGGGGCTGTGTGTCAGGTCCCCTCCACGGCCACCCCGGCTTTGATGGGGCGTGCCGGGACGCTTGGCCCGGCGTGTCTGTGCGTGCGGCGCTGGGGCCGGGCACCGGCGGGAGAACCTGAGCCTTTCCCTCAGCGGGGGCTGGCGGGAGCCCGGCTGACCCCACGTCCCTGCCTCTGCAGATTTACCATGGCAAGATAAAGAGCAAAGCCTCGGAGCCCATCCTCGTGGAACGCAACCCCCGGGTTGAGTTCGTCGGCTCGACGACCGGGAAGGACAACAACATCTCCATCGTCCTGAAGAACGTGGAGTTCAGCGATGCTGGGAGGTACACCTGCCACGTCAAGAACCCCAAGGAGAAGAAGGCGCAGCACAACGCCACCATCATCCTCACGGTGGTCCAGCAGAGTAAGTGCCGGCTGGGGCAGCGGGGACGCAGACCCCCCTGACCCCACCTTGGCTCACGGCTGTGCCGGTGCCCGGAGTGTCCTGGCCTCTGGGAGGTAGTTGGCATCCCCTAAGGGTGAGGCTTGGCCTCGTGCCCCTCTGCAGTGGGATGCTGGAGGGGTCGCTGCTTTTCAGGGGGCGTCTGTGCATCTGGGTGCTCCCTGCTTCCCTCCCGGGGCCCCTCAGCACCTTCTCTCCTGCAGTGGTGGAGGCAGACAACACTGTGACGCTCATCATCGTGGGCATCGTGGGGGGGCTCATCGGCCTCCTCATCCTCTTCATGCTCGTCAAGAGGGTTGTCCTGTTCATCATCAAGAAGACCCAGGATGGGAAGTGAGTGCAGGGGCCGGTCCCAGCACCCTTCGGCGGGTGCTGCCCGGGGCCGGGGTCGTGGCGAGAGGGGCCGGGGGGGGCCGGGGGCTGTCAGCTGGCTGTGTGCTCTCCCCCAGGAAGGAGTGTCTGGTGAGCTCCTCGGGGAACGACAACACCGAGAACGGCTTGGCTGGCTCCAAGGCGGAACAAAAAGCACCACCAAAGGCATGAAGCAGCGGCGCCCCGAGCCCCGGCCCGCCCAGCAGCGGGGAGGCTGGGCAGGGGGACAAGCCTTTCCCTTTTGTTTTCTTGCCAAACTGCCAACGCTTGAGACATGTTTCTATTACACACGTGCCTGCAACCTGCACTGCTTCTCGGAAAAGACTTCGGCTGCCGTGGGGACTGGGAGCTGCTTGCGGACTCGGACTGGGACGCCGCCGGGACAGAGCGAGCCGCCCGCTCCGCTCCGAGCGAAGGCAAGAGGGTGCCAGGCGGGCAGGGAAGGGGCCGGGTGCTGGGGAGCACCCTGCCCTGCAGCCGAGGGTGCTGTGCCACTGGCGCTGCGCTCCCGGGGGTACCGGCGTGCCTGGGGGGGTGCGGGCTGCGAGGTCTTGGGGCGTCTTGTCTGCGTCCGGGGGTGCTGAGCTGGGGCGGGCAGCCGCTGCCTGCCCCATGCGGAAGATTTCTGGAGCAGAGCGAGGATGCACGAAACTCGCCGTAGAGACAGAGGCTCCTGCCTTGGCTGCGTTTCTCGTGGGTCCGGCACGGGAGGAAGGGAGGCGTGGGGCTGTTGTGACGGGGCTTGGTTTCAGCTCTCCTGTTACACACACTTGAGAACCAAATCAGTGGAAGGCCCCTTGCTGTCAGGGCTGTCATCTCCTCCCAGTGAGCGGCCGCGCTCCGGCGGGGCAGGTTGGCCCGAGGTGCCCCGGTCCCTCCCATGGCGGGGCTGGGGGCACTGGCAGCCAGGGCTGGCCGTGTCCCGGGGTCGCTGCCGGCCCACGCCAGGAGCACGCTGGGGTGAAGCTTCATGCTCACTTTGTCCCTGCGCAGGGCCGTGCCCCGGGGGCAGTGGGGGGCTTCCCCCCCAGGCAGCCTTCTCGGGAGGTGCTCCTAGGTTTGTGCTGCTCCTGCTCCTCCTCCCCTCCCTTTAAAGCTCAGCACTCAGAGCAGCGATGCTTTCGATGCTGACTCGCCAAGGCTTAACTCGTTACGCGGATGTTTTTTATATTAGACTCCAGTGGGAAAACGGCTGGTTGTGTTTCCCTTTCTCCTGAGGAAGACTGTGGCACTCCATCCGCAATGCAGGGAGGGAGCACGGTCGAGCCCTGGTGAGGGGAGCCGGGCTGGGGCTGTGCCGGCCCGCTCCCGGGCCTGCCACCGGCCCACTGGGTGACCTTGGGCAAGTCACTCTGCCTCCCCGTGCCTCAGTTTCCCCATCTGTAAAATGGGGATAATAATACTGCTCTACCTCACAGGGGTGGTTGTGAGGCTTCCTTGGCTAACATTGGTAAAGTGCTTTGAGATCCTCGGGTGAGGGGTGCCACAGAAAGCCAGAGGGTCTTTGCGAAGGATACCTGCAGTGGGGATCTGGGCAACCCAGCCCCCCTCCCAAGGGCCGTAGCAGGACGTCAGACGTGAAGGGAATGAGCTGGTCCTACAACTGAAGTTGAGAACATCCTTTACAATGTGATTTGTTCCCTATTTCCCCTTTATTTGTGGGTGTCTGTCAGTGAACCTACAGGACAGGCAGCTCCCCCATCCCCACTCAAAATTGAGAATCAAAGCTGAGCCCTGATTTCCCCAGCTGCGGGGGCTTGTACCCCGCCAGAGGTGCCGGACTGGAAGGAAGGCGAGGATTTGGTGGGCAAGGCAAATGCGGAAAGGTTGGGTGCTCCCGCTGTGGAGACTGTTGCGGGAGAGGTAGGACCTCGCCTGCCCGCTTGCGGGGACGGTGGCACAGAGAGCACCCTGCAGCCTTCACCCAGGTGCACGGCTGGCTGGCTGCGCGCACGCTGGGTGCAGGGGCACCGCCAGAGCGGGGCCTCGCCTTTGGGACAGGAGTCGGGTCCAGGCACCCGGCCCCAGGCAGGTTTCCTTGGCTGCTGGTTAGACAGGCAAGTGGGAGTCAGGTCCCGGGGATCCCGGTCCCCTCTCTGAGGATCCAAGGGACCCTCAGGCAAATCACTTGACTTCTCTGTGCTTCCGTTTCCCCACCTGTAAAGTGGGGACCGTAAATCTGACCTACCTCACAGGAGGTGTGAGGCTCCCTGCATCGCTTTGCAAAGTGCTCAGAGATCCTGGGGCGAAAGGCACTCTGGAAATGCCAAGGATCGTTAACATGCCATTGTCACGCGTGAGCGTCAGGGCAGGAAGGCGTGAGACCTCCCAGTTGCCCCAGGAGACCCCCCCAGCCCATCCTTGGAGGAGACCTCCCACAGGAGAGGACAGTGAGGGGAGGAAGGGATTTTTTTTAAAGAACTATTTTTAGCTGTCCTAACCTGTTGGCCTTTTTTAGACGGTATCTGGACACCGTTCCACTTACCACAGGATATGCAATGCTGTACTATGCATGGATTACTCCTCTGGCTTGATGGACAAAGTCAACATAACCAGTTTCTGAAATGTAACTCTATACACATACGTGTGCGGGTGCTGCACGCAGCAGAGGGGAGCGGGCTGGTCGGGGAGCTTGTGCCAGCTCCTGCGGGGTCCCTGCTGTCACAGGGGCTCGGGGGGGTCCGCGGAGGCTTTCTGGGGCACGTGGGGGAGAAGGCCCTGCCGGGGGTGCGTGCTGCGACAGACACGTATGTGTATAAGCACATACAAATACACGTAGGAGATACCTGCAAATAAACACGGATGTGTACAACATGCTGTGTGATGACTTACAGCACCTTTTTGCACTGTAGAGGTTTAGTTAGCTTTGCCTTGAATGAAATAAAGTTTATGTTTACTAGAGAAACTCGCTCTCGTTTGGGTTGCTGTCAGTGTCTGCTTAGGCTGACCATGACCCCCCTGGGCCGCGTTGCACGGCAATGGCCCTGATTTCTACTGGGGCTGAAGCTACAGCGGTCCATGCAGAGCTTTCTTCCCTGTGTGAAGGAACAGCTTGTTCACAAGAGCCTGCAAATAAACCCTGGGAAGGGTGTGGGGACAGCGGCTCCGGCACAGCGCAGGGTCTTGCAAAAAATACCCCTGGAAGCAACAGGGACAAAGCCTTCAGAGGATGCGTGAAAAAACAAATACTTTTAATGGGGATACTCTATGGCACAAACAGGAGGGAGCAAACAGCAGCTCAGCCCCACAGGAGCCTTCCTGCCACAGCGGGGCCAGCACAGGGCAATAAATTAATCTTTCTCCGGAAGGGAGCTTGAGCCGGTCAGATTCCTTCCTGCTATCGGTGGCCGTCGCTCTGAGCTGCCCTTTGCCTCCTCAGCTGGCCTCTGGCACGCTAAGTCACAGCCTGGCAGCGAGGGTTTGGGAGGCACCTCTCACCTTCCGTGGCTTCAGATCCGTTTCCCAGCTGCTGCCAGAGCCGAGACAGCTGAGCACGTAGGGATGGGGAGGGGGGCTTGGGGAGAGAGGAGGGACCTGGCCCAGCAGGTCTCACAGCTCCGACTGGAAGGAGAGAGGGAGAGAAGAAATTGCAAGCTTTGATAGGGCAGCTGAAACTAGGAGGAAAAGAGCGTTGTGTCCTTAAGGAGCTGGCTTAGCTCCTGCACAGAGCCGGAGGGGGCTGGCTGCCCG
This sequence comes from Strix uralensis, assembly GCF_047716275.1. Classification (NCBI taxonomy): domain Eukaryota; kingdom Metazoa; phylum Chordata; class Aves; order Strigiformes; family Strigidae; genus Strix; species Strix uralensis. The sequence goes on along the minus strand of NC_133997.1, from coordinate 1,469,118 downwards.
CAGCCCCAGCCCCGCAGCCTGCCACGCTGCACCCCACCGGGGCCGTTCCCCTCTGTGCAGAACCACTGAGGGGACCCTGACCCTTCCCGACCGCCCCCCCCAAAACCTGCGTGACGCAGCAGCGGTGGCAGCGGTACGGCACTGACCCTCCGGACGGCGTAGATCCAGTTGAGGTAGGCACGGACGCTGGTGTAGACACCGGGTGTGCTGGGCGTCCCGCAGCCCTGGCCCCAGCTGACGATGCCCACCACCTGCCAGTGCCCCCCCGAGTACAGCAGGGGCCCGCCGCTGTCCCCCTGCGAAGGACAAAGTGTCTGAGCGGGCGCTGAGGAGCCCCCGGCACGGCGGGTGCCGGTGCCCACAGCTCCAGCCTGCAGCCGTTTCCCTCCAGGACAGCTTGTCCCTGGAAGGGGCTGTTTCACTGAGGGGTGCAGACCGACCCCCCCCGTTTCTGGAGCAGGCCCCCCCCACCTGGCAGGTGTCCACCCCGCCCTGGGGCAGGCCGGCACACAGCATCTTCTCGGTGACCTCCCCGTGGTAGGCGGCCAGGTTGCAGCTCTCCTTGTCTACGAGTTTCACCTCCGCCTGCTGCAGGCTCTCCGACAGTTTCCCTGCACAACGTGGGGCTGCTCAGAGGGGCCCCCCAGCAGCCACGAGCCCACCGGCCCATCTCCTCCGGCACGTGGTGCTGGGGGACTCTGCCCTCACCCCCAGGGCAGCCCCCGTCGCAGCTGGGCACGGTGCTGGCCCCACGCTGTCCCACTCACCGTGCTCCTGCGTGTAGCCCCAGCCCAGCACCCACAGGGATGTGCCCGGCACCAGCTCCTCGTCAAAATAGGGCAGGCAGATGGGCTTGCTGCTGTCTGGAAGGGAGAGGTGAGGCGCCGGGGGGGCTGGGCAGGCACGGGGGAAAGGTGCCCCTGCCTGGAGTGGCCAGGGCCACGCGCCGGCCGGGCACCCAGCTCCCCGCTGCGCTCTCGGCAAGGCACCGCTCATGCGTGGCCCTCTCTGCACCACTGCTCGGTGCCCATGGACCGTGGCCACCTGGGGCATTGCACTCCTAGCCCACTCCTCGGTGCCATCAGCAGACACTTGGGACTCTTGCTCCAAGGAGGTGCATGCCACGTCTCACCTGAGACACGCAGGGGAGACTGCAGCTTCACCAGGGCGATGTCATTGTCCTTGGGAGACGCGGGCGTCACCTCAGCCAGGAAGACCTTCTCCACAGCGAGGGTGGCGGTGCCTGAGAGGAGGTCGGAGCCGGCCATGACACGCCAGCTCTGAATGACGGGGTTGTTCCTGTGCACAGACATGTCTGTTACTGCTCCCCTCTTTCCCCTCCGTGACTCTGCGGCGGGGACGGGCGCCAAAGCCCTGCCTAGGCGCTGCCCTGCTCAGCATCAGTCAGCTGCATTGGCCCAAGGGGCACAAAGCCCCGCGCAGACCTGCTCATTATGGGGCAGTTAAGCAACACGTGGCGTAAAGCCAGAGGGTCTTGGCCTTGAGTAGCCAGCCCAGCCCTGGTACATCGGGGCCGGCTGAGCGGCGCACGGCAGCGGGGATGTCACCGACTCACTTGAAGCAGTGCGCTGCCGTCAGGACCCAGCCAGGGTCGATGATGCTGCCCCCGCAGATGTGCTCCCTCCTGTACTGCAAGCTGACCTGCCAGGGCCACGTCTCGATGGCGGCCGGGCTCCCGCCCAGCACACGCGGAGCCCTCGTGGTCTCCCCGCAGTCTTCTGCCAGTCAGCCGAGCGGCAACAAAGCGACATGTCAGCGGTGGGGAAGAGAAAGCGCCCGCTCTACCCTCCTCCATCCTCGGGGGTGAGCAGGGGTGGAGGCTCCATGGCCCAGGTGCCTCACCCCCCCCCCCCCGCCCGACGCTGCCTGGGGCACCCCTTCCTGCTTTTTGTTCCCCGTTTGCACCTCATCCCCAGGGTTGCCAAAATGGGCTCATCCCTTCCTTGCCTCCTCCAGCCCACCAGGCAGATTAGTTTAATCAGGGTAATTCATCAGCAAAAGTAAACCCACCCAGGCAGCTGGTTAAGCCTCTCTTAGGTGTTTGGTTTGTGGGAGGTTTATACTGGCTTAACAAGAAGGCTAGCAGTAATTAAATACAACTTTTTTGATGCAAGCAGTGCGGGACCCGGGGAGGACCAGGGCTTGGGCCAGAGCAGAGCTCCTGGGGCCGCAGCGTGGCACACGGGGCTGTCCAGGAACAAGGACCTGGAGCAGCACGAGGCCCTGTGTGCCCACAAGGTGCAAACAGCATCATGATACTTACTGGAACAGAAGAGCGAAACAACCCATCCAGAGAGGCATTTCCTGCAAGAGGGAGGAAAAGGGCTGGATTCGGCGGAGGAGAGGCTCCATCCCTGCGGCCACGCACGGCAGCTCCCGTGCAGGGTGAGGGGCACGGCAGCCACCCCTGCACAGCCCCAGCACTCACCTGCCCGGCTCAGGCATCTGGAAGCTGCCGTTGCTCAGCACGACCTCGCGGGGAGGCAGGGGCTGCCCTGCGCCCACCTCCACCGCCCGGAAAGTGGGGGTGCTGAAAGACACGGGGGGCACAGGTCGGCAAGCGCACCCTGGGGCGCGCAGTCCCAGGCACGCTACCAGCGGGGCACAGATGCTGGGAGAGGATCGGCACTGGTGCCTGAGCACCTCTGGGAGCCTGGAAACTTGATGGGTTTGGCTCAGACTAAGCCAAAGATGGTATAAACCAGTTCCAAAACTTCAGGGGCTGAAGCTTTACAAGTAGGTCCTAAATGTTGGCCCCTGGCCCCACCAAAGAGCTGGTGAGGTGGGGAGGAAGAGGGAGCTTAGGAAGGGACTGCGGACCCTGCGCCAGCGAGTAAGAGAAAGACCCCATAGGAAAAGGGGGTTCCTTGGGACAGGGACACAGGAGTGCCAAAAGAGGGGAGTGCCACAGCCCTGAAGGGCCAGGGGCAGGATGAGGGTGCTGGCCCCTGAGCCCAGGACCAGGGCCAGGAGCGTACTGAAGGAAGGGAGATTATTCCCTGCTGTGCAGAGAGGTGTGGGGCTCCCAGGGGACCTCAGGGCTGTCCTTGCGGATACCTCTGGGGCCTGTGTTCAAAGGCTCAGTCCCTGCTATTCTGGAACTGGAAAATACCATCTTGGGCCCAGCTTAGGCTCCTAGAGGAGCTCAAGCACCAGAACCCATCTTCTCCCTAGTATAGGCCTAACTTAAGTCAAAGTCTCCCTTAATCCTGGGCTGACAGCGAACATGCAGCGCCAGCAAGCTACTTCCCCAGATTTTGGCTTTAACCAGCTTTAGTTGAATGCAGCACCACAAACACGAGGCAGACACCGCTCGGTGACGTGGAGCTGCACTGCAGTTGCAAGGACCCAGCTCTGCCCACAGCTGTGCAGCACCCACCCCCAGCACCCACCCCCAGCCGGCTGCTGCTCTCCTGGGGCTTTGGAAGGGGAGCGTGGTGCCCTGCACCCCTCCCCGGGAGAGCTGCATCGGCAGCAAGAACCCGGCTGAGCTCCGCACATGCCCCACGAGGGGCTGCAGTGGTGGGGGGAGCCCCCACGGGGCGGGTGACTGTGGGTAGGTGGGGTGAGGTGAGGGGTAGGAGCAGGGCAGGGTGCCCGCGGGCTGGGGACAGAGCAGGGGACACTGGCATGGTGCTGTGCGGACGGGGGAAGCTGCCAGGGCTGCTAGTGCAGGGAGCAGCCGGCTCCTCGCGACGCACAAAGCGCTCTGCATGGTGGGGATCGACTGAACCCATTAGCGCCGAGCTCCGGGTGCTTTGTAAGTGCACAGAGCCCTGCTCCGACAGAGCTCTCATGGGAGAGCCCGGATAAAGCAGGCAAGAGGCTGTGGAGAAAGCAGCCACGTACCTCCTGTAGCCCATCTGCTCGCAGGCTGCTTTCGCCAGCACCAGGTTGAAGTGATCGTGGCAGATGCAGGACCAGGCTCCAGTGTCCCTGTTAAGCACCTGAAGGATGGATCTGTCTTTGGAAACGCGGGCTGGAGACAGACACAGAGTCAGCTTTAGCAGGGTGACTTTAGCAGGCGGGAGCTTGCTGCAGTAGCCCAGCCCCTCCAGGGCTCTAGCAGGGTGTCCTGGACTCACCCCCAGCTGGTGGCCCCTCGGGGACCCACTGGGGACAGTTGGCCTCGTCCTCGCCCTGCAGACAGTCCACTTGCCCGTCACACACCTGCTGCAGCGGCACCAGCTTCAGGGGCTGCTTGCAGAAGAAGTAGTGGTAGTCCAGGTAAACCTTGACTAGAGGGAAAGGGGGAGCTCAGCGCTGAGCTCGCGCTGCTGGCCAGGTCCTGGCTGAGCCCTGGGGCCAGAGCCACGTCTGCCGAGCCGTGACTCTGCCCAGCAGCGGCAGGAGGAGGGGGGAGAGGAGAGCAGGAGCCATACCCAGGAACCCGACCGTAACCAGGCAGGCGAGGCTGAGCACCGCTGCCAGGACGGGGATGCCGATCCGCTTGAAGGACTCCAGCGCCGTGGAGGCTTTGCGCCTTGTGCTGGGACCTGCAACGCAGAGGAGCGTGGCCCTGTGTCACCGGGCCCAGCCTGGCAGCACCCGCGCTCCCGGCTCCCGTCGGCATTACCTCTGCCATTCAGCCGCTCGGAGGCTAAATCCTGCAAACCAGAGGGGAAAAGCAGTTACCGAGCTGAAACTTCAGCCCAAAAGCAGTTGGCAGGTGGGAAGGATCTGTAGCAGTGTGGCTAGCTGGCGATTCCCACACCAGCCCAGAGGCTGCTCTCTCCCTCCTTGGCTTGCTCGAGGCCCACCGGGAGAATTAGTGGGGAAACTGCCCCAACCTACAGCTGTGGTGGCTTTAGAGCAGCTGGGGATGGAGGTGGCAGCGGGGGGGCGGCACGTCCTGATGCAATAGCGCTTGGCTCTGCTGTCACCTGGGATCATCGCTGTGTTGTTCCCATGGACACCACCTGTGCAGTTCCAGTAACTGGCTATTAACGTTACAGAGTTACGGCCTTGAATGCACCAGGGGCTTAAGGAGTCAGAGCCGTTAGGAAAGAGGCGCTTGCTGATGTGCCGAGAACCCCTGAGTCAAAATACACGCACTCTGCAGGGCTGAGCCACCCAGACATGGCACGACAGGGTTGGATTCTTCGGCTGGCCCGGCGTGGGGTCAGAAAACGAGTGGCTCAGCCCGAGTCCTCCCCAGCGGTGCTGGAGCTGCTGGAGAAACCAGCTCGGCCCATGGGAACAAGTGCTGCCAGGGCGGGGAGGGCGGGCTGTGCCGCTGCTAGGACACGCAGCAAACACAGCTCCGGTAGCCGTCAGCGCGGGAGCAAGTGATGAATAAGGCTCGATCCCACCTGATCGCTTCGATACTATTTTCCTGTACTATCTTCTCGTATGAGAGATGCCCAACTGCGGCAGGAAAGGTCCCGTGAGCTGCACCAGCCGCTGCTGAAGGAGCTGCCCCTGTCCTTGGTGGGCAGGTTGGTGCTGGGCGATCAGGGCCCCTCTGCGGGGGTTTCAGGTGGACACTCGACGATTCTGTTGCCCTGTTTTGCAGCTGTGGTTGTGCCACACTGTTGAGAGCTGCTTCCCGGCAGCTTGCGGTTTGAAAGTGTGCTCCTGCCCTGCTGAGGCTGCGGAAAGCAGCACACTTGCTTCTCCCTTGAATGCCCTTCCAGCCCTGAGCCAGCTCTTTGCTTTTGCTGTTGCTTCTGGACTCCACCGTGAGAGGTAAGACGAGCTTTGCAGGGCCCGCACCCAGCATGAACAGAGGTAAGGGAGATTAAAAACACTGCAATAAACCCCCAGATCCAGGAGCACCATTCCGGAGAATGCTTTGCTCATTTGGGTGCTGAGCTGCGGGAGCTTTTCCCTGGGCAGCAGAAGGCTGCTGACAATTGCATTCCTTGGCTCTCTGCAATCTGGGAGGTTGGGGCTTTGAAGAACAGGGGTGCGGGGAGAGCAGGGACGCGGTGAGGCTGCGAAGGGGCCGTGCTCCTGCCCGGGGCTGGCAGGAGGGAGTGGTGGAGCCCTCCCTCCCTGGGCGCTGTGTTTGGGCATGTGTAGCCATGCACAAAGACTCTACCAGCAGGATTTTACAGGCAAGTGCCAAGCGATTATTTGTGGGTTAACACACAAAGATAGCCTGGATTTAATGTGCTGCCAGCTCAGCGGTCGCTGCCCCTCGCCCAGCCAGGAAACGTTGCCTCCCCATCATGGCCCTGCTGCACGGCTTGGGCTGCCGGTTTCGGCTGCTCCCCAGCCCAGGAACACGAAGTGACCTCTGCAGGGCAGGACCAGATCCTGCCCGGTGCTGGCAGGGCCGTGGGCATGTGGCTGTGCCCCAGCATGCAGCTGTCTGGCTCTTTTGAGGAAATGCCAGAGGCCTTTCTCCAAGTCACTGGGCTCGTCTGGCACCGATGCCGAGCGTGGGCAAGTTGTGGCGAGCACCCGGCCCCTGGATGGGCCCTGCACAGCCCCTCGGGTCTTTGCGGCTCCCGTGAGGGGACTGCAGTGCTACCAGGGGATCCCAGCTGTGGATCAGCTCCCGGTGGTGCTGAGCCCGGCTCCTGGTGGCAGGGAGCTGTGGGAGCAGGGTGGGAAGGGGAGCGTGTCTGCTGGACCCCCCATCTCGGCTGCCCTTGCCAAGGTGCTTATCTGCAGCACCGGGTGCCTGCAGAAGCCCTGGGAGTTTTGTAACACCGGCTCGGCTTGCTCCTGGACGGCACCTACATCCTCCAGCACAGGCAGCCGAGGGCACGTAGGGCTGGTCCTTCCTCATGCTGACCTCTTGTGTCACCATGGGCCCGGGCCGGGCATGGCCCCGATAATGGGATCCTAACGGTTCCCTGCAGGAACGGTCCTGGAGCTCCTCCAGGCTCCAGGGCACGGCCGGGGCTCTGCGGCCGAGGGGCACCGCAGCTGCCCCCGCCTGCCCATGAGCTGCCTGTACTTGTGCCCATCATGTCTCTGGTGTTGGGCTCCTTTCTGACAACCCTGTGCAGGTCTGGTGCGGATGCAGGTGGGAGACATCGTGCTGCCTTCCCACACAGAGAAGGTACTGTCCATTGTTGATTTTTTTTTATTTTTTTTTTTTGCATTCTCTCTAGTCCATGAACCTCCTCTGTTTCAAACAGATTCACAGCTTGGAGCTGCCCCAGGGGCTGCCTCTCCATGTCCACCCATTTGCTCTCAAACCACCCTACAGGCAAGAGGTGCACTGGTTAAATTCAAAGCAAGGCAAGAGCGGTGCCAGCTCCTGCGTGGAGTGGAAGCACGTGATTTCCTGGAGAACTCGAGGCTACCATAACTAATTGAGCTCCCTTTCCGTATTCTCTGGAAGCACGTTGATGTCGCTATGGCCAGCCTGCACTCCAGCTCTGCAGATGCTGGCCCACAAGCCACGGGCTCCCAATGAAGTTCTGCACCCGCGCCATCCGAGCAGGCTTGGGCAGCCAGGGTGCCATCGGCCTCTTGCCGTCTGCCCTCGCGGTGTGTGGCTGAAAGGCTCTGGGGGGCACTGGGTCACTGCGCCAGCCGCTCCCGAGTGAGGGAGGTGGGATGTTCCTGTGCAAAGCCCAGCTTCAGAGGGCGCAGGGTGCTGGGGTCCGGGGCTGACTCCTTGGCTGCATGGGGTTTAACCCATGGGGATGTGTAGCTGCTGCTGCCTGCACCCCCGAGGGGATGATGTCCCAGTGAATCGCTGGTGGAGCGGTTTACGGTGCCCAGTAAGCCAGGCCGTACGTGGCTGCCCTGTTAGGGAAGTCTTTTCCTCCTAGGGAGGGACTGCATGCCAGCCTGGGGTTTGGTGGCCACGGCTTTACTTGCAAAAGGCGCTGCAGGAAGCCGAGCCAAGCGTGTCCCTTGTGCTGAGCAGAGGGACCAGCAGTCCCGCCGTGGGAGCTGCACTGGGCTCAGGGGCGCTAGGGTCTTGCCTAAGTTCTTCCTAAGAACCATCCCCTTCTCGGGGTGGGGGGATAAGACGCTCCAGAAGGACACATTCCCCTTGGCGAGCAGACTTGCAAGACACACAGCATTACTTGTCTGCTCCCCAGTCTGGGAGGGGGCCAAGCCACAGAGAAATGTGGGAGCAGGAGCTCGTGGGGGTGGCCAAGTGCTGTATCCAACAGCAATGGTGGGGTGTTGAGAGAGACGGGTAAAATCCTTCCCCGCTCGCGTGCTGCGGGGACTAGGGCTGGGGAGCAGAAGCAATTTTGAGCCCGGGCTGTCTCCTCAGCGGTAAATTGCTCCTGGCAGAGCCCAGCTGCGAGGGAGGGGGTAGAGCTGGGGGCAAAGCTCTCGGTAACTCACCATGTTCCTCCAGTTCTGACGTGGTCTTCTGCCCGCAGAAACCCAGCAAATCTCCTCCAGTCGGGACACGGGAGGCTGGGGGTGCCCCTCTGCCCAGGGAGCCAGGCCAGCGATGCTCCCACCCTGCTGCTCTGCCCGCCCTGTCCTCACACTGGGGCAGGACCGCCCAAGCACTCCTTAAAACCCGCAGCAGGAGTTGTGAAACAGGAATTAGGATTTGTATTGTAATAGAACACCGGTCTATCAGCAGCACCATCACCTGCAATAGTTTCCTGAGCATCTGCCACCGGAGGGTGACTCACCTGCGGAGCTGCTGTCACTAAATAGTTTATCAGAAGTGAACTGACTGACAGAGCAGGATTTTTCCTGCTCCTCTCCTGATGATAAGAGAAACCACAGCCGTCCCGCTCTTTGTCCATCTCTTCCGCGTTGCACCGAGTTGTTTTTAAACAGAGGTTTTAGTAGGTGGAGGAGGAAAGGAGAAGAGTTTATACATGAGGTTACCGGGCCACTCCACGCTCCCGTCTCTCAGGTCACTCGGTCTGTGTGTCCCAGCGCAGCCCCAGGTCGCGGCGGGCGGGTGCTCCTGGCAGCGCCCCAGTGAAATCAAAAGGAAGGTGAGCGGGTGCCCGTGGCGGTTACCTCTGGGGTTGCCATGCGGGCTGGGGGCCACGGGCAGCCCCGGCAGTGGCTCGTCAGGCACAGGCGGGCATAGCTGGTGTCCTGGGCAGGCTGACTGCAGTCGTTGCTCACTGGTGGGAGCGGGGTGCCCACCCCTGCCCAGCAGTTGTGACAGTGGGCACCCCGCCAGGCTGGGCAGGGCAGAGGTTTGAGCGTGGCCCCTCCAGGCTCCCTTACCTGCCCGCTGCGACAAACCTCCCTCTTTCTCTCTGGCTTTTGTCCCTGCTGTGGCACAGCCGTGCTGTGGCAATGCTGATGGCTGGTTCCTGCACCACTGGGGTGCTCCTGGGCTGTTTATGGAGATTTCCAGAGCTATCCCTGCAGATGCGCTGGGCTCGGTGCCGAGGCTGGGTCTGCAAGTGGGGGATGGCGGTGCAAGCCCAGGGCTGGCCGTGCCCTTCTCTCACAACCCCCCATCCCTTTGCAGAGCAGCTGCCCTGGGCTGTCTGAGCTCAGGGATGTTGCACAAGGTGGGGCTGGCAGGGGTGGGTGGGGAGAGGAGCTCTTACAGCCCCTGAGCCCTGTTTCGGGAAGGTGCTGGGCCTGTAGGCAGGAGCTGAGGCGGCTCATGGAGCTGTGCACGTCTCTGATGGGCTACGCGTCCAGGAATAATCGCTCTGGGACGAAGAGCAGCTTGCTTCAGTGCGCTGCTGGCAGCACTACTGGACAGGGCGGGCACATAGGTTTAGGCGTGTGGGAGCCACTTGGTCCAGCTGGGCCAAGGTCGGTGCAGGAAGGGTGCTGGGGTCAGGGAGTCTGCGGGCTGCAGTCGGCCTCGCTGGCAGCTGGCTGGGAAGCCCGGCCGTGTGCAGGCTCACGCTGGAAGTGGTGGGTGTGCAGGCTTTGCCGAGCAGCTAATTACCCTCTTCTCCTTTTGTAATCAAGCTTTCCCAACAGTCGGGGAGAGCTGCTGCTGCCAGGTGTGTGCACGGTGCCAGTGGGGAGGCTGCGGAGCATCCCGGACCGGCAGCTCCTGGGCCGGGGAGCCGTGCCGTCCCTGTGCCAGCTCGCCCCTGCCGCTCTGGGGAGAGCGGGCAGCGTGACCCGGTCGCCTGACCAGGGATCCTGGCATCTGCGCATGGCTCTGCAGGTAAGGGACACACTCCCCACGCTCGCCGGTGAGGATCCAGCCCCTGTGGGAGGTGTGGGACCTCGGCAGGGTGCAGTCTCGACTCCTGCCCACACGGTCCGTGCGATGCCCTGAGACCACGGGATGGAGGGTGGGCAGCGGCAGCTGGCAGGTCCAGCCACAGGCTTTGTGCAGGAGGATGCCCAGCGCTGCAGCGGGAGCTTTCTGCTTGCATACTGGTTGAAGGGGCTGTGCCCAGCAGCGGGGAGCTGGGCAGAGAGCTTGTGTCCTGGCATGCCTCGGTGGGTCCTGGCCAGGGCAGCGCCAGCAAACAGCTGTGTGGGCACCAGATGCAGCATCAGATGCAGCACGGTGGAGCAGCTGTCCTGTCCAGTCGGGGCACGCCTGTCTCTTGTCAGGGAACAAACTGGGACTTAAAAGCAAAAGCAGCTCAAGAGACGGGTGCTGACAGGCCAGCAAGGATCGGGCAGAGGCTCTGGAACAAGCTCAGTCCCACATGTCCAGCACCATCTGCACAGCTGCAGCCCTGTGCTGTGCCACAGAGACCCCCCCGAGTGTGAGCAGCCTTCCCAGAGCACCCCAGTGCCAGCCCCAGGCACCCCACAGCCGGGCAGGAGCACGGCGGGGAGCGGCTCTTCCTCCTCTGAGGTTAAGCGAAGGCTTTGAGGAACCAGCTGAATTTTGCAGATGTTATGTCACAGCTCCACTTGCCTTCGGGGCTTTGCTTCCTGGAGTGCAGCTGCATTTCCAGCCTGTCACCCTTCCCTGGCCTCTTGCACGCCGAGTCGCCCTGGCATGACACAGGCAGCCCGGCTCTGTCTAGGGTCAGGCAGGGCTCAGGCAGGGCTCAGGCAGGGCTAGCCCGGGGCTCAGCGTGGCTGCCAGCCTCCCAGAGCCACATGGACACGCACCCTGTCCCTCTCCGCTGTCCGGCGAGGAGCCAACCTGGCCTCTCCGAGTTGAGTGCTGCCAGGGCCAGAGGGTCTGCAGTGCCCATCACCCCCTCTGCGTCCCACCAGCATCTCCACATGTCCCAGGCGTCACCCCCGGATCTCGGTGCCGAAACGCTCGCTCCTGGGGAGGCTGCACGGTGTCTTGGCTCCTGCCTGGGCCGCCTGCGCTGCGGCACGCAGGGTCGGAGGCTGCACCTGGCAAAGCCTGAACAGAGAGGAGGTTCCCGGGGGAGAGGGATTGTTTCCCCTGGCTGCTCGCTTTCCAAATGTTAATGGTGATCCCTCTGCTACCTTCCACCTGCAGCCACGGGAGATGGTTTCTGCCACTTTCCGCAAGCAGGCGGTGATTGCCGCCTAACCCCTCGGCTCGGGGCTTTGAGAAGGTGATGGAATACAGCCGTCTTGCACTGGGAGGTGTCTGTGGTTGGGGGCAGCGGGTGGGGGACACCCTGTCACCCTGTGGTCCCGCCCTCCCTGTGGGTGCCCTCGCCCTGCACAGGGCTGTGTCCCCAGGCGCCCACGCCCGGGCTCTGTGTGGGACCCTGCCCCTCTCCCGGCTGCTGCTCTTTGCCAGGAGGTGTCAGTCAGAGGATACAGCCACTCGGGCACCCTGCCAGGGCCAGACACCCCTATGTCCAGGTGTCCCTGCCCCTTGGGCTCACAGTGTTTCCAGTTCAACCTGTGCCAGGGTCCATGTCCCTGGGGGCAGCGGGCGGGCAGAGCTCCCCCACAGCAGCCACCCTGTGCGGGTGGGGAGGCTGGGCTGGGGCACGGGCGATGCGCCGTCCCTCGCCCGAGGAGCGATGTCTGCTGGAGCTCCTCTGCTTTCTCCCCGGGGAACCAGTCGAACCGGCGGGCGCGGAGCGGTGCCCAGCCTGGCTGCGGCGCGGGTGGTGAGGTGTTGTGTCACCGGGAGAGGAGGGGACGGGCAGGACGTGCCAGGCTCCAGCGCGCACAGGCTCTGCTCCAGCCACTCCGGCCTGGGCTAGCCAGGAGCACCTCCTGCTGCACCAGGAGATGGACCCCCGGGCTGGTGAGTAGGTGGCATTTTTCTCCCCTTACAAAGCACAGGTGGGGATGTTTTGCGGCACAGGCAGTGGCTTGGTAACCGTCCAACTTGGAGCTGGGGCTCGGGGCTCGGCTGCCGCTGGGGCTCTGCCTGGAGCGGTACCACTCACAGGCACCTTGCTGGGACGTGAGGCCGTCTTCTCCAGAGGGTGTCGGGGCGGGGGGTGCTTCCCATGTGCACCATGGGGCTGGGGCTGGCCACGAAGCCATCATCCTCCCACCAGCGGTGGGCGTGGGGAGAGGGCAGTTTCGGCAGCCGGCTGATTCAGGGAAGGCTCTTGCATCACGCTCCTCCCGTCCCGCAGCTCCTGCTGCGTGAGTCACTCCTGCGGCAGACTCCCTGACCTCACCCACGCCGGCCCAGGACGGGGCCTGGGGCCCCGGGGCTCCCGGCTCGCCCCTGGCCCAGCAGAAGCAGGGCACGCTGTCTGCCCCGCACCCCGGCTCCCAAGCCTCGCCGGGGGGACCCAGCGGAGGGGAAGGGCGGGCTGCCCCCGCCCAGCTGCTGTGCTCTGCACCTGCCCGGCCGGCTGTGGATGCCGTCAGGTAGGGCAAGTGCTGCAGGTTGCAGGACGACCTGGGACCTTGCTCACTATGTAAACACTGTGACCACAGGGGAAATGTTCTCACACCACCGGCATCTGTCTAAATTTAGCTGCTCTTAGGTCACCCTTTCAGCTGCCGCCTCACTCCTGATACTGCAAGGCTCAGCGCCCAGTCCCTGTGCTGGGTGTCGGGGCAGTGGCCAAACCCTGCTGTCCCCAGCAGCCACAGCAGCCCCCAGAGATGTGCCCACCCCCCCTCTCACCTGCATTTGGCTAATGGGCCACACTGGGACTGACTGGGCAGCTTACTGGTCAGGGATGCTGGGGTGCAGGTGGCCGTGCAAGAGGCTGTGCTGCCTGTGAGACGGGCTCACCCTGGAGCCCACTGTGGCAGCGGACGGGGGTCCGGGACGGCGTTTGCACAGGGGTTTGGGAGGGCAGGAGCTGGTAGCAGCTGGGGAGGTGTGATCGCAGCCCTGCGCTGCAGGTGGCAGGAGATCGGCTCTGTGCGGCGTGCAGCCTGCTGGCAGCAGAGCAGTGCTGCGCATCGGCCGTGCCTGGGCACCTCGGTGTCCCCTTGACAGTGCCGGGAGCGCTGGCTGGCGCTGGGCCTCGCCAGACCCCGCAGGGTGGACGGGAGGGATGGGGGGGTGCAGAGCTCCCCCACGGCCCCATCCTCATCCTCGTCCCGGCGCCGCCAGCAGCTGCTTGCCCTGGCAAATGCATCCTCTAGAGGGAACTGCCTGTCCAGAAATGGGTCTGCGCGGCTGCGCAGGGCTGGTGCTGGGGACAGGCCGGGTACGGCCCCGCACGGCCGCCGCAGCACCGCTGCCACCGCGCTGCCGGCTCTTCTGACACCCCGGCTGAGGTGACAGCCAGCGAGTGTCTCCTTGACACCAGCCCTGCCCTGCTACCTGCCTGCTCTGCCTGCACTTTTGCTGCCAAGAGCATGGCTGAAAGCTGCCTGGGCTCTGGGTGAGCTCCTGGCGGGGCCAGGAGCGGGAATAGCGGGGGATCCTGCTTACAGGGACATGGGCTCCTCTTCACAGCCGGCCCCTTCCTGTTCAGGCGGAGGGCAGCGGGTCACCCACGCTCCCCTCTGGGCCCCTTCCCAGGTCACCATCCCACCCTCCAACTCGCCTGGGGACCGCAGAGGCAGTGGCTGTGCGACCAAGATCCCAAGTCTCCAGCACGGGGCTTCGGGGGCAGCACAAATCTGTGTCCCAATGCTCAACAGCCTCGCGGAGCGCAGTCCCTCCACGCCATAGGGACAGGACAAGGCGGAGGGACCTATCCCAGCCTCGCAGCTGTCCTGTCACCCCTCAGGGGATGATCACAACCTCCAGCGTTTGGCTGCAGAGCCCCTTCTCCCTCTGCTTTGCAGGGCAGCAGCCCATCAACATGCTCGGTGTTATCTTGGGTGTCGGGCTGGCCTTGCTGATCCTGGTGCTTTTCAGCTACGCCTTCGTCCGCTGGTACCAGAGGGGCCAGTGCTGGCGCCGTGAGTAGGGGCAGGGCAGGGGACAGGCAGCAGCAGAGCATGGAGGCCTCAAAAAGAAAGGGCTGCAGGGCCCGGGGTGTGGGGAGCACGCCTGACGTTTGCTGGTCCCTGGGGGCTGGGGAAACCCACGCGCAGGGTGGCTCTGGGGCAAGCTGGGGGCATGCAGAGGCCGGGGAGGGGGATGCGCAGTGATGTCCTGGGGCAGCTGGCTGTCCCGCTGGCCCATCCCCGCACCACCACACAGACTCGTGGCAAAACGAAGGCGAGTTCATGGCACCGCATGGCTCTGACATCTCTCCCTCCTGACTCCCCAGGGCCTGACTTTGTCTTCAATCTCTACCACACCCGGTGAGTGAGGCTGTGCAGGGACCTGGGGCGGGCTGGGTGCTCCCTTCGGACAGCGTGAGGTGTTGCAAACCCTTGCCAGTCTGAAACCTGCTGAGATCTGCTGTTCACAGGCGCTGCCTCCCCGGGACAGATGCTCTGGGGAGCTCCAGCTGCTCGGGGACAGCCCAGGCTGGCAGGGGCTGGAGGGGGGCAGGCAGCTCGCTAACATCTCTGCCTTGCCTGCAGCGGGCTGGGGTCAGTGGCGGTGGAGCTGGTGCCACCGTTCAGCATCAGCGGCTCGCTGGACACAGCGGGCAGTGGCTACATGCCTTTCCACAACCGGGGGCCATGAGGCGGGCGCCGTGCTGGCGTGCAGGTAGGATGTCACTCTCTGCTCCCCACCCAGCGATGGGTGAGTGGGTTGCTGCCGTGCGTGTCCCCCAGCACAGCCCACAGCAGCAGCGCCGGGTGGCTGCGGCAGCGGGTGCCTCTGCAGGGAGCCCGGACGCTGGCGAGAGCGCTCTGCCCCAGACCCTCCCTGCCTCCTGGTCATCGCAGCTTTCCCTGGGATAGTCCCAAGGGTTTTCCTGCAAAAGTCCTTGCCACGCCTGTGGGGCATCAGGGGCTTTCCCTGGGCCCTGGTTTTGCTTTCCCCCCTGCGCAGGGTTTGCTTTGTGTTTCCCTTCCCATGGCCCGCTGTCCTTGGCCTGGGACCGAGCACATGGCCGGAGGTGAAGGCAGCTCGGGGCTGGGGTTGCAGCCCCGTGCTCCCTGCGCCGCTTCCCCAAGCTGCCTCATGTCCACCTTCCAGCAGCCACAGAAAGAGCAACCAAGACTGGCCATGGGGGAAGTCCTCTGTTCTTGCTTCTTTAAAAAACAGCCCAAAATATGCGGGATTTCTGCTGAAACCCTAACAGTGCAGTTTCTGTTTTTATAAGAGCTTCTCCATCTGCTTCCCACAGCTGCATTTCTCTTGCTGGCCCTGCCTGGCCATGGGCACTACGGGCCGGTGCCCAGGGCTGGCTGCCGTCCCCACGCTGGTGCATGGGCGCAGCCTCCCCTTGCTTGAGATGGAGGAAGAGGGAGCTGCCTTATCCCAGGCCTCCTCAGCATGTGTCCTGGAGACAAAAGCCGCCTTCCCCACGGCTCAGACCCACCCCAGCCCTCAGGACCAGCCGGCTGCGTGCCCAGGAGACCTTGGGGCAGACTGTTGGTGAACAGGGCAGCAGGAGTGCGGGGAACCAGCTCAAGAGGATTGCAGTGAGCCGTAGGACTGGATGGCTGGTTTTGTGCAATAGGGGAAAATGCCATAAGGAAATGAGACTGCTGCAGACTTCCCTCCTCCGTCAGATATCTGGACCAATGTGGAAATTCATCCTCCACACTGGTAGTGCAAGCAAACATCTCAGAAAATCCCCATGGGCTTTCTTGTGGTTTTCTTGTGCTGGCCGCCTGCAACATCGGCAGAGCAAGCGGCCAAGGAACTGGAGCACAAGGGCAGCCCTTGCCAAGCTGCGGCGGCCTCAAGAGGGGCCCCGGCCCAGTGGGTGGGGGCTGCCGAGGCATGGGGGCTTTGGGGCTGTTTCTTTGCAAACTGTTTCTTCAGAGGGAAGACGAAGCGAAACTCAGGACACCACGTGTCTGTGTGTGGGGAAACTGGTGAGGATGGAGCAGAGAGCCCCAGCCTGCACTCCGGCTTGCAAGGGAGCAGGTGGCCGGCCACAAGCCCCCTCCCTTCTCCTTCCCCGCGCCCTCCGTGCTGCTCCTTGCAGGGTTTGTGCAATGCTGGGGGCACTGCGGCCCCGCTGTTGGAAATGTGTTGGGAACGTCTGCATAGGCTGGTGCTGGGGGAGGAAGGGTGTTCGCACGGGCGCAGCCCCTCGCCGGGGCGGCTGAGGCGCAGTGCTCCCCGCTGCGAGGAGGAGCGGCAGAGGAGAGCCGCTTGCAGGAGGAGTCAGAGCCACATGTCGTCCATGTGTTAGGCTGTGGCTTAATTCAGGAAAATGTGAGCATCTGGGATTTCCAGAGCTGGAGGGATTGTCCACGCTCTCGGCTATCGAAGCCAAAGCACATGGTCTGTGGCTTTCTGACAAACTCATCTGGGTTTTGTTGAAAGGAGAGCCCTGGCTGCTCGTGGAGGGGGAGGGAAACGCCACCTCTCTCAGCCCTGGGTGCTGCCCCTGGACGCTGCCGGCTGCAGCCTTTTGCAGCTTGCAGGAACCAGCAGCACCCGGCACTGCGTGGGATCCGGCCAGAGAGGTGACGTCAGGAGCATTTGAAAGGAAAGGAAAAAAAAGTCACATTTAATTTTGATGACTCCGTTTTCAGAGGAAGTTGCAAAAAAGAAAAAAAAAACCCCAACCCCCAAAATACCCAGAGGCGGAAGGGATGGTGGAAATGGAAGGGCAGGAGGATGCCCACGGCCGGCATCGGCAGCGGGACAGCCAGCATGGCCACGGGCCAGGCCCTCCGCGTGACGCACGGAGCGTATCTGGAGTGGAGTAGCGCAACGTCAGACGTAACAGGAGGAAACAGCAATGCATCAACAGACCTTCTCCTGACATGAGTCATGTTTTCACCTGAACAAAAGTACTCCCCAAGTTGGGTTTCCACTAACAGTTTTAATGGGACTATCCCACCGTGAAGGTTCTTGGAAACCAATGACTTTTGGAAAAACTCTTCAGTGCCCCGGCAGTAGTCAAATGTAGCCCACGGTAAGTTGTTCCCATTTCAGGCTTGTTTCCATTCTGACAGAAACTATTCCCCCACCCCCAAGTTTCGACTTGTTCCGCTCCTCGCTGGAGCTGCTCCTGTCCTTCCCTGTGAAATCACCGCAAGCTGCCCAGGTCCTTTTCCCCGCTGCTCCTCCGGTGTGTGCTCCCACAACACAACGCTCACCTGGCACCACTACCCTGGTCCTCAGATGAGTGGGAAGCTCTCGGTGGCCTGGCTTGGTTTTGCTTTTTTCCCAGTTGTGATGTGGAAATGCTCTTCCCCAAGTGAGGCAAAGGATGTTGCCCTTTGCTGCAGGGGAAAGTCTGTATCTGGAAACAGAAAGCGTAGCTTGACCTTAGAAGAGAATGTCAGATGAGCAGACCAAATAAATAACACCACATCCTTTCTGTATTTACAAATTAAATAGAATAAATAATGTCTGTACACAATAGTGGCAGAACACGGACCATAGTGTGGGCAGGGCTGCCGTGACTCACGCTGGGCTCATATAGCAGCTGCTGCACGTATCCTGCACCCTGTCGGAGGTAGCCAGCACCCCGGGTGTCTGTCCTAGGGGCTGAATGCTGAAAGGTCTCCGTAGGGTCAGGAAAGTCCCTCGCTGCCTCCAAGGGAGGTCGGCCAGCGTGGGAGCTCCACGCTCCCAGCAGGATGGATGATGTCAGGCTGCTCTTTGCTTTTGCTGTCTGTGTTGTGAAAGGTTTGGACGGCATCGGTGCTGTGGACGTCAGCTGGAGGAGCCTGGGACAGGGGGAAGTGGGGAGGGGAAGGGCAGGGCTAGTGCCAGCCCTGGTCCTGAGGGTGACCCTGGGCCCAGGGGCTGCGTGGCCTGCCCTGGGCTGCTGGGGAGGGCAGGTGAGGCAGGATCGCCCTTTGGAAACATCCTGGTGTGTATCCTTGGGCTCGGTGGTCAGAGGCGGTGGGGGTGAGCCCCTCTAGCGCAGCCCCTCGCCAGATCTCATCAGCTTTGCACCGGATCCTGGCTGGAGGGACAGTGCAGGGTGCGCCGGGGGCTGGCCACAGCAGTACCAGGGCCACAGCAGCCCCAGAAGTAGCTGAGCTGGTGCTTCTCAGGCGAGTCTTGGCTGGGGCACTGCCCAGTCGATGTGTTAACATTAAGAGGTCGGCAGTAGCTTATTGGAGTAGCTGCTCTCCACGGGCAGTGGCTAGAAGAGGTAGTTGGGTCAGCGTGCGGGGCTGGCGGGCACCCACTCCCCGGCACGGGGACGGCTCACAGGCGGCTGTCCTTGCTGTCCCCGTTGAGCAGGCTCAGGGCGTTGATTTGCAGCGTGTGCCACTTGTTGGTGCTGAGGCTGGAGATGAGGGGCAGCGTCTCCAGGATGTCAGTGTTGAAGATGCTCAGGTCAAAGGGAGCTTTCAGGAGCTCGGGGCTGACTTTGGAGGCCAAGGGAGCACCTGGAGCCCCATAGCTCAGCAGAGTGGTGGCTCGGGGCCCCACCGGGCTGGAGAGGTCCCATGCAGTGGGCTCCTGAGGGGCCCCCCATGGAGGAAGGTCCTGTGCGTGGCTGTGGGGATGCTCAGGAGAAGACTGCTTCAAATACCCTTTGGCCACAGCCAGCTCGGAGCACTCGAAATCCAGCACAATGTCGGTGCTGCCCGGGCCCTGTGGGGATCCTGCACAGCCCGAGAAGGGCACCCCCCTGGCAGGGTCCTGCCTGGGCTCCACCGTGCCCTTGGACTGTTGCAGGTACCCGCGGAACTCCACGGCTTGCTGGACATCCTGGCCAGCAGCAGGGGAGAGGCCGAACTCCCCTCCACAGGGCTGCCCGGCCACTGCGGGGCTGGCGGTCCCGCTGCTGGAGGAGCCTGTGGGGCCAGGGCAGATGTTCTCCAAGCCCACGCCGCTGTCGTCGCCAGTGGGCAGCTGCCGCTTGTAGCCCTGGGGCTCGGGGCTGGAGGAGCAGCTCAGTTCAGAGGAGGAGGTGTGCAGGCAAATGCCACTGTCAGTGCTGGTGCAGCTGCTGTCCCCTCTCCCCACAGCCCCCGGCCCCAGCAGGCACAGCTGGTCCTCGGGCCACGCTGGGAGCCTCCAGCCCTTCTCCAGGGGCAGCTGGGCTGTGCCGGCACTGCCACACGGGCTACTGTCCTGCTGGGGCTCCTTCTGGCACAGGAACAGCTGCTGGATGGGGTCTGCGTCCGGGCTGCCCGAGGATGAGGACTCCTGCTCCATCCAGAGCGAGCTCTGCTTTATAAAAGACTTCTGGGAGGGAGAGAAAAGAGGGGAGTGAGCCATGCTTTGTCCCTGCTCATTGCCTGCCTCTCCCAACAGCTACCCAAGCCTGTACCCTCGCACTGGCCGCAAAGGGTGCCGCGTGCCCAGCGGCCTTACCAGGACGGATGGTGGCCTCACGGGTTTCTTTATGTAGGTGCACACCAGCAGAGCTCCCAGGAGGCCCAGGAGCAATAGGGTGATGAAGGAGGAGCTGACGATGCTCAGGACAAGCTCTGCGCTCCCTGCAAGAGAGGACGTACCCGGGTGAGAGGGGGCAGGCAGAGTCCCCAGTGCACATGGCATGAAGGCCCTGCAGCGGCAGCATGGAGCGGCTACCCTGGTGCGGACCCCTGCACCCCAGGATCCACAACCCACGAGACCCCCCCTTCCCTGGCTCCCCCGCCACTTACTGTCTCTCCCGCCGATGGCGACGCAATGCTCGTCGGTGCGTGTGGCGTGGATGCGGCGGCTGGCCACGTCGGGCTCCACGCTGATGCAGTACTCCGTGTCCCAGAAGAGGTTGGTGATGTTGAACTCCGGGGTGGTCTTCAGCACTTTATACTGCAATGACCAGAGCATGGGCTTGTACCCCAGAGCCACCAGCTTCTGCAGCAGTCCTGGGCCCCGTGCTTTCCTCCCTTGTCCTCCCCTGTCCCCTGGGGAAGGTCCCCAGGGTGCTTAGCAATATCACTGACGGCAGCTAGACCCAAAAGCCCAACAAGAGTTGGGGAACCTACTGCAATAAAACGTGCGGAGAAACCTCTCTGCAATGTTGTGGCTGCGAGAAAGGTCACTATTAAGTTTTACAGAAGACTACTTTAAGAATGTGTTTTTCAGCAGCACTGCATGGGACAGATGGGGACAATACGGGACCAGCAACTCATCTCACCGTCCGGTTGTCCTGTGCCCTCCTGACGTACACCCAGTATCGCCTCGTGTGCTTCTGGACGTCGTCATACTTGACAGTGAGGTTCCCCGCCCTGAGGAGCAGCTGCAGCTGCACGTGGATGGTGTTGCCCGTCAAGGAGAGGCTCTGGCCTGACAGGCGCAGGCTGGCTGGGAACAGGTCAGGTGGAAGAGCACGTTAGGGTTTTCTCCTGTCCGCAGCTCTAAGAGCCCTCGCAGCAGTGGGCTGAGCTGTGACCGGTCCTCGCAGCCGGTGCCGCCTGTCCTGTTTGTCCCAGCCCACCCCGTAGCCCGGCTGCCCTCCGGGGAGGTACGAGAAGAGACAGCCCTGCCCTCACCTATCCCAAAGTCCTTCCCGAGCAGTTTGGCACCCTGACCTCTGCCCTCCTCAAAGCGGCAGACACCCGCCTACCTTCTCGCGGGGAGAAGGAGTTAGTCCTTTGCCACGGGGATGTGTGGTTTCTGGCCACAGCCCTGACGCGTGCGTAGTAGCGCAGGGCAGGATCCAGGGTGTAGTACGTGAGGTCGCAGGACAGCTCCGAGATGTTCCTGCAGTTCGGGGTGGCCATCCAGGAGAAATTTGTACCGTAGCTGTTGGGAAAAGTGCCTGGGGTGAGAGCAGTGCAGGCAGGTGCCAGGGACTCGCTCGTCACCGTGGTCAGTATCGGGTCCTGGGCAGGGGCTGAACCCCCTTGCGCCCCCATCACTGTACTCACACTCTGTGCTCCACTTCATAGCGGACATCACTGCGGGCGTTGTGTCCCGGCTCCCACCGCAGCAGGTGATGCGCTATCTCTGCCACAAAGCGCACGTCCGTGGGGCCCTCCAGCATCTCACCTGTGGGACCGAAGGCCAGCGTTGGGCGAGGTTGCACGGTGACCTGTCCCACCCTGCTGGTGCCCGCAGGAGCTGGGCAGAGCCCCTTGCTGTTGCCTCCCGGATGACTGGCCTGGAGCTTGACCCCTGTGTTCGGCAGTGGCCACCCACCCACCCACCCGGAAAGCGCAAGGATTTGCCCAGGCCTGTCTCACTTCCAAGTTTCAGTGTTTGCTCGTCCTCCTCTTTCCCTTCCCCTCCGGCCTGGGGAGAGCCCAGCTCAGCCCAGCCGAGAGGCTCTCGGTGCTTTTCTGGCCCAGGAAAGGAGACCGCTCTATTTGCATCCCTGGCCGCCCCTGCCGTTTGCTGCAGCTCTGTTTAGATTCAGCTTTCCTGTTTTGCTCATCTGCTGGCTGGAAGAAATAGACTTTTTCGCACCTCCTGCCTGAATTTCGGTATTGTCACCTGGCAGCAAAGCAGCACTAGATAACATCTGCCACCCTTTCTGTGGTGGTTTCCCCAGCAGCCTCTGCCTGCTGGCAAACACCAAGCCGTGCCGCTGCCGGGGGACGCAGCTGGCGGCAGAGCACCGCGCTACCGACCGCAGCATGTCACCACCGCGGGCCACGCTGGTGGAGATGAGGCTGATGCCTGAGGACTGACACAGCCTTTAGGGTCCCAAACAACAAAGAACGGCAAGTGGCAAGCAGGGAGCCCTGGCCGTGTCCAGGAAAAGTGCCCAAGCTGCAGCCCCGCACCGCAGCGGCTCCGCTCACCGCCTGCCCTGCGTGTCTTCCCCTGTCCCGGTCCCCAGCCCAGTGCTGGGGTCTCGGGGGCAGAGGGGAGCAGAGCAGCCTGCCGGGAGCCGTGGGGCTCAGGCACAGTGAAGGGGGCAAGAGAGACTCACCGTCTGTCCGCCGGGTGAGGAACAGTGCCACGCACAGTGCCAGGGCTGTGGCGGAGGGGGCCATGCCGGCTCAGCATCCTCCACGGGCGCGGGGCTGGGCGAGCAGGGTGCCGAGCTCTGCTCTGCCGGGCTGCAGAACACTTGTTTTTCCCCCGGAGGCTGGCTCAGTGACGTCTCGGAGGCGTTAGCGCAGTGGGAGGAAAGTAGTGGTGTAGCAGCTTCCACTTTTCTTTGTCGTCCACCCACTCATCCACGGCTAATCTCTCAGCCCAGGCTGGGCATTTCCTGCAAGCAGCCTTAAGGCTTTGGGGGCTTTTCTGAACAAAATGGTACACGGCTGAGAAAGGAGTAAATAGGAGTAAATCATGTGTCTGCCTTTGCTGCCTCATTATTAAATGAGATGTTAAAAGCCCAGCACAGGGGGCGAGCATTAGCACCTCGGATGACCCATCACAGGGATTCTACTGAGCGTGGCACCCCCCCAGCAGCGTCCCCATGGGGCAGTGTCCTGTCCTGCCCCTGGCTAAAGCCATCCGGCTCACAGCCAGCCCTGGGGAGCCCTGGAGCCCCAGGAGGGGGTTCTTGCTTTCCCTTCCTTTGGGCTCAGCCCATACCCTCCTGCTTCACTCTGCAATTTGCCTTTCCCCATTTTTGGGGCTGAGTGACAACCTCTGGGCTATTAGCTGTCCCACAAACACCTACAGACGTGGGTGGCGTGGCGGGCTCTGATGTTGGGAGCGGCGGAGGGAGCTCCAAGCTGTCCCTGGGGCTCCCAGCTGTCAGCCAGACCCAGCCGCAATGGAGGGGGCTGCGGGGCTCTGGCCCCACGGCGATGTCCTGCCTGGCTGGTGATGCTGGCCCCTGCTGCCAGGACCTGAATTACCACCGAGCCGACTGCCAGTGCCCTGCTTTGCCTTCT
Organism: Strix uralensis; assembly: GCF_047716275.1. Taxonomy (NCBI): domain Eukaryota; kingdom Metazoa; phylum Chordata; class Aves; order Strigiformes; family Strigidae; genus Strix; species Strix uralensis. Next base: position 1,446,150 of record NC_133997.1, on the reverse strand, counting down.
GGCAGGATGAATTACAATAGAGCTTGCTTGAGGGCTTTCCTGAGGCCTGTGAAAACGCGGGGTCCCTCCTGATAGAGAGCAATTTGTCTCAAGAAGAGGAATTTCCCACTGGGGAATTAGCGGAAAGGACAGAGCTAAAAAGAGCAAGAGAAACCGAGAGTGCTCTGGACAGCCTTAGAAAGCTTCAGAGCAGTTCCTGGCTTGATGGCAGTCCCTGGCGCAGGACCTTGGGCCCCTTTGCCGCAGCAGAGTGGCTCCTCAAAGAGCCATCTTAAATGCCTGAAGTGGGAGATTTCTGCTTTTTTCCTTGACTTTGAACAGGCTCCCCCTGACTCATCCTTCCTGCAAGCCCACAGCCTTCCACCAACTCTCAGCCTTGCTGGAGCACCAGCAGCTTCGTCAGCTGCAGGGCGGTCCAGCGGTGTCGCTGAGCCCGGCAGCGGGACCTTGGCACGGTGGCACGCCTGGCTCTCGTGGCACCCGGGGACACGCAGGCTTCAGCTCTGCTCCGCTGGGGCCGTGGGGAATATGGACACAGGGGGGTGGTGCCGGGTGCCTGGCAGCAGGAAGAGGCTCTTCCTCACCGACGGCTGTGCCTCTGCTGAGGGCCAGCCATAGGGATGAGCAGGGGAGGACGGCTCCAGCAGCAGACCCTCGCCCTGGCTTCACCCTGGCTTGGCTTTATTCTCCCCTCTTTGGGAGACCAGCTGATGTCCTGTCACTCTGCTATCAGCTTGTGAGTCAGATCTGGCAGCCACTGAATTTAGGAGTCCTGAGATGAAGCACAGCCCATCCCACACAAAACCACAGCTCGTGTTTTGTATAAAAGAGTGAAAATCAAAAGCAATGGGACCAAAAATGAGGAAGGAGCGAGCCTTGTGGAAAAGACACCCTGGGGCTGGTCCTGTAGGTGAGGCGGTTCAGAGGCTCGGTAGAAATGTTTGGCGATTTAGGGGAAAATGAAACAGGCGGAGGAGAAGTGCCAGTTCTGCTGAATGCTCAGATCGCGAGTGGCACAGCCACCCTGCGGTGCTCGTGCTGGCACCCGAGCTGCCGCACAGGCATGGGTGCTGCCGGTGCCGCAGGGGGGGCTGGTGCCAGGACAGCGTGTGGCGGTGTCCCCGCATGCTGCCCGCGCTGCTGCTGGTGGTGCAGGTGCTGCCCGGGACCCCCATCTTGTCAGTACTTTCCCCTCATCCCCCGTGAAATGCCACTTGGCATCCCTGAGGCTGCAGAACTCATGTCTCCGGGCTACCTTTGCTGCCACCAGCTCTGTTGTGAGCAGCACCACAGCCCCCCCAGCACGCAGCCCTGTCCTGCGGCCACACACTGTGCTGGGGCCCCCCCAGCCCCGCAGCCCCGGCACAGGCAGGGAACCCGGCAATAACCACAGACGAGCTTTGCATCAGGCATTGCTGACCACCCAGAGCACCGTGTTGCAACCAAAGCATCACAGCCCCACGTTTTCAGTGTCAGCAGGAGAGGTTTTGAGTTCACAGGTCAAAAGCAGCCCTTGAGAACGCTGCCAAGTTTCCTTTTCATCTTCACAATAATTGACTAATCTTTGAATAGGAACAGCCATGTTTTTAATAACCTGTAAATCACCTGAGTCAGAACCACACAGCAGGTCTTTGCCCAGAGCCTCTGTCCTGGCCCTGGCCCTGCACCCAGCTGCCCCCGGGACTCTCCTGCCAGCCCCGGGCACCTGCCCGGCGAAGGGGCTGCCCTTGTCCGTGGGGCAGGCCAGAGGGCAAAGCACGTCCTTGGCTCCGTCCTCCCACCTCCCAGCTGCTGCTACCTCGCACGGTGCCCACATCCTCATCCTCGGCTTTGGCACGGGCAAGGCTGGAGTGGGGCTGGGGTTCCCAGTGGCCCCCGAGCCCTGCGGGTCATGCGGCTGACACTGAAATATCTCCTCAGGGACCACTGTGTCAGCACCACAGAGGAACCTAGCCCGAGGGACACCTGGCAGAGCAGGTCTCTGCTTTTCCCTGCCCTCCACCACCGCAGACCTCGGGCAGCATTGCCCAGGGCGCAGGGGGTCATGCAGTCCCGGAGGTGTTTGGGCGCCAGCGCTGCCCCGTGCGGCCTGGGGCTCGGGCTGGACTCGGCAGCTGGTTCTGCGCGGGCACAGCCCTGCCGTGGGTCAAAGCACCTTGCCTGGAAGAGCAGTTATCCTCTTCCCTTCCCAATTCCCTCAAGCCTGGAGGTCAGAGCAGAGAGCAGAGAAGCCGGCGGGCTCTCCCGGGCTGGCTGGCTCTGGCCGTGTGAGCTCTTAGCCCCTGGGTTTGCTGGCTGGGAGGAGCCGTTGCCAGCGAGAGCACGAGGCTCTCACCCGGGAGGTGTTGCACACACATGACATTTAACATTGGGTTGCCGGGGTCAAGCCCAGACACACGGCTCTCTGTAACTTGCTTTCTGTAGGTGTCTTTGAAGAAACACCAGCAAGCAATCATTCCTGGAGCTACTTTCTGAGAAACCCTTTTCAGAAGAGGATGTGGCAGCTCATGCAGGTGCTCAGTCAAGGCCAGCTCGGGGCTGTCCAGGGATGCAGCTTGCTGCCTGGCCAGGCCCTGCCTCCTTCCACCCCTGCACCCCAGGGCAGAGGCACAGGGGAGCTGCAAAAAGCAAACAAAATGCCATTAGTCCTACGTGTGAAAACTAAAGCAGAGCGTGGTGCAGAGTGAGAGCTGCCTCAGAAACCCCCTGGAAGCAGGGGAACCCCAGAGTGGGTGGCCTGGCTTGTGGCCACGGCTGGGGAAGCGCTTGCCCTGAGGTCTACATGCTGGACCTGCTGCGGCAGCGAGGCCCTGGGTGGGCTCACTGGAGAGAGGCAGGCAAAGGGCTGAACGTGACCTTGCCAGAAGAAAACGGGCGTAAACACTAAGATCGGGATGGACTCAGGTGTCGGTCTTCTCCAAGCTCCCCGATCCCCCTCTCCGGCTGCCTGGGTTTGGCCCCAGGCTGTGTGTGGGAGAAGGGCAGGAACTGACCCCCCTGGGAAGGGATGGGATGGGGCAGGACAGAGCGGGCAGCAGGATCCTTCCTGGGCTTTTCAGCCTTGAAATCAAGGGGCCTTTGAAGCAGATTTCCTTCAGGCTTGGATGGCCCTGCTCATCTCCTGTGCTTCCAAAGAACGGGTGTGGGTGCGGAGCCGGATGAATAAGGGAATTACGCTATGAATAATGCTGGGAGAAATGTGCCTGGAAAATAGAGTGTCGGGATGGGGCTCACAAGGAGGCACCACGCCGCCAGACGGAGCCTCCCGGGATCGGGCCATCAGAGAGGCTGCCCTCCTGCCTGCCGAGCCACGCACTGCCCTCGCGCTGCCCTCTCGCTGCCCGCTGCCAGCCCCCGCGGGTGGGCACAGGGGGCTGTTTCTTGCAGTGATCCCAGCGGCTGCTCATCTGCACACTGGCCATGACTGGGAGCAGCCTGGGTTACACAACACACTGGCCGCCTCTGCAGGAAGCCATCCCGCCTCTCTGCCGTGCAGTGCGGAGCCGAGAGCGCAGTGCAGCTCCGGCCGGCGAGGAGAGGGGGCACAGCCACAGGCTCCCCCCCAGTCTTGTTCAGCTGCGCTGCCTCTGCTCCTCCAGCAGCCAGGGGCTGGATAGGTGGGGCATGTGACACCGAGGGTCATGGGTCTGGGGTCTGGACATCAGAAAGCACACAATGGAGCTGGGCTTTTTCCTTTGAATCTGGATATTTTTAGCTGTTTCTCCCAAATGTGAGTTCTGGGTTAAGCAAAGCATCCCCCAGCTCACGCCCACAGAGGAAGCAGGAGACGGCTGCTTTCGCCTTGCGCAACGTGAAAGCATCACTCCATTAGCAAAGGGGTGGAAAAGCCTCTAGAGGAACTAGAGGAAAACAGCGTTTCATTTCCTTGAAACGGGGGAGTTCTGGACTTCTCGATCACCTGGGGCGCACGGGAGGGTTTTTGCTGGGGTCAGACACGGCTGCGCATCCCCTCCTCTCCCACGCTCAGCTGGCGCTCGCTGCCCTCAGCCGGGGCAGGCGCAGTGCGGGTGAGCGTGTGGTGGGTGCACAGGGGAGAAGGGGCCCCTTGGCAGGTTGGCAGCCGAGAGAACAGTGCTGGGAATGCTGCTCCCCCCCAGGTCAGTCCTCACCTCTCCCCAATTCCCACACCTTGGGCTGCAGCTGAGCGTTCTCCTGCCGTTGCCCCGCGCTCCTCACGGCTGGCTGGGGCAGCCGGCAGTGGAGGCTGATATTTTGCGCCGTGCCTGGAGCAGTTGGGAAACAGGCAGCAGTGGGGCCGGGCGGCAGGTCGGACTGGTTTCCCTCTGCACCTGGCGCTGGCACTGACGTACGAGCCCGCTCGCCAAACAGATTCTGCCCCGTCCCCGCGGACCTGACTTCGCTCCGCACCGCGCTGCGCAGCGAAGGATGGCTGTGCCGGAGCTGTGATCTCAGCCCAGCCCTGCAGCGGCCGATGGACGGCAAAACCTCTCCGGTAAGGCGTGGGCAGCTCCCCCAGCTCTGACCCGGCTGGGGGCACTGGGGGTGCCTCTGTGGCCGTACGGACCCGCTTTCCTCGGGGCCCAGCTTCTCCCTCCTTCTCTCTGGGGCGTTGCCTTTGCAGCAGCCTGTTGCTGCCGGCGTGGAGAAGGGACCAGGGCGAGCTGCCCATGGGACTGCTGCCTCCGGCACCCCCTCGGCACATGGAGGGAGGAGGAGTGCCGCCAGCACCCCTGGTGTCAGCCCCGTGCCGGCAGAGGAGGTGTTGGGGCCCCCTGGCACCGCCGCTTGTCCATGCTGGAGTGGATTTGTGAACTGGGGGGACTGGCTGGTGGGGTGGGCTGGTGCTGCTGGTGGGAGCCGGTGCCGCTTGGCACCCGTGGGAGCTGCATGCTCCTGAGCCCTCCGGCACCTCCTGCCAGCACCTCGGCAGCACCGGCAGCATGCTGCCCCCACCGCTCTCCCTCAGCCGCTCTCCCGGCAGTTTTCCCCGTCCTCTTTTCGGGCTGGGCTGACTGGGGCCTGCTCGGTCTCAGCCGTGGGGCCTTACTGAGCATCCTGTCATGAGGAAAACATCCATCCCTGGCTGGGCACTGGGCTCAGCCTGCCCGGGCGAGGCAGCGGGTAATTACTGTGCCAAGTGCTGCCGGCTGTGCCAGCGACATCCGGAGTGCAAAGCTGGCAGTGGTGGGGGATGGGGCTCGAGGGGGTCAGGGCAGGCTGTAAAAGCCACCCTCATCCTGCCCCTTGGCGTGTGGGTACCTCGGAGGCAGCCAGGAACAGGGGCACAGCGGGCTTGTGCCTGATCCTGGCTGGGTCCCAAGGGAGGGGCAGCCTGCCCCAGCACTGCCCTGTAGCCTGATCCCAGCTCTGGGTGGCCCTGAAAGTGGGCACCAGTGCTGCATCTTGGTGAGACAGGGGCAGGAATTGGGATGCTCCTGGATGGAGACAATTAACCAACATCGGGCATCCCCACTGGGCCACTGTGGCTTTGTCTCTTGGATTAACTGGGCCATTACAAGTCCCAGGTGCCACCCTTGGCTCTGCAACTGCAGGAGAGTCACTTGAGCTTTCCGTGCCTCAGTTTGCCCATCTGTGGAATGGGGTGAGCAGCGATTACTCACCCCCTGGAACATTTTCTGATCTCTTCCTGAAGGGCTGCTCACACCGGCACAGGGCAACTTGTCCCTGGCCAGATCGGGCTGACTCAATCGACACAGTTTGTCACCTGCACTTACAAAATGGCCCTTGCGTGTTCTGGCATTTCACTTCCCCGTGCGTTGCCCCTTTATGGCATCAGGGTCTCGGCAGTGTCCTCCTACAGCTCCTGCCTGGTTTCTCCCTGGGCTGGGGGCCTGTCCCCTTCCAGGGAGGCACCGCCAAGGCACGGCTCAGCCGCGACACTTGAGCGGGATGGGTGTCACCGGGAGGGAACGGGCCCTTTCATGGGCTCAGGAGGGTTTTGTCACAGGTGAGCGCGAGGACAATGTCACTGTTGTGTGCCTGCCTAGCTCATCTGCCATGACAAGCAGCGCTCCACAGGCAGGTGAAGGAGCTGGTTCCCCGCCCCGAACAATGGGCTGTGAGCAGCAGAGAGCCATGGTGAGGGGTGGGCTGCCAAGCTCCGCTGGGAAGATGATCACTTATTTAGGCAGCTCCTTCGAGCCACTTATTTAGGCTGCCTCCCTCCTCTCTTGATGCTCCCAGTTCTGGGTAGCTGCCATGCCCTTCCGCTCCTCCACGACACGGCTGGGCCCTGGGTCCGGTTGCAACACCCCAGGTGTTGCCTGGCTTCCGCTCTCCCTCCCACTCCGAAACTGCGGGTGACTGCTGGCTGGGTTCCCTGCCCTCCCTCCCCATCACGCGTGGATCCAGCACCCAGCCCAGCCCGCCTTTCCCCGGGTGATTGCTCTCTGCTGGTGTGGATTTGGGGCCCTTGTCTCCGCGGCGGGGAGGCGAGCTGGAGGTCAGTGCACATGGCAGCTCACGGCACGAAAAGGACGGGCCTTTCCGGCGCTGCTGTCGGTGGCTTCGGTGCTTTTCCCAGCTCTGCTCAAAGCCTCAGAGCAGGGCGAAGGAGTGAGGAGGTGTTTATGCTCGTGACACGTTTAGCAAAGGGCTCGCATGGCAGCCAGGCACCATCCACGTGTCCCCAGGCAGCCTGGGCTGAGCTCAGGGGGAGCAGAGCTGGCCAGGAGTCCCCTGAGCATCCCCAGCCTCCCTCCCCTGGGCTGTCCGAAAGCCAGCGCTGCAACGGAAAGGAGCAGAGCCAGCCCATAGCAGCGCTTAACGCTCTGATGGCTGCTGGAGCGTTTGCAGAGAGGATGTCAGAAAAAGGGCCCAAACCGCAGCCGCGCGTGTGAGAGGCATGGCTCCCTGTGTGACTTTTACTCAAAAGCCAGCAGAGGATGAGTAAAGGTTTTGTGGGCAGAAGTCACAGCTCACTTGCCGGGGTAACACACACTCGGTAGCAGAAATATCTTCAGAAAGCCGCTGCTGTTTGTTCTCTGCTCCAGTGGCTCTACAACAGCAACCAGTTCTGCTGTTTACCGGGAGCCCGTGGTAAAAGTTTTGTTAGCTTCTGCAACAGACCTAAAAAAAAAAATACTTAGACTTTAGACTTTTAAGGAAATAAGTAATAGTACACCGGAGTCTAAGAAAGGTCATGTGGTCCCTGCTAAGGAATAATAAGAACAATTTAAACCTCTAGTGTACTCCCATGTCAGTTTGTGATGTTTGCACACTGGCAGTGGAAATGTTTTAGCAATCGGCATCACTGGTGAAGCTGGGCTGTGTCTTCTGCTACGCTGGAGAGGTTTGTCCTTAACAGCATTGTAATTCTGCTGATCTGATAACCGGAGGGTTACGCTTGCTGCAGGACGAGGCATGTGAAATATCAGACATGTGGAGATAGCACACAAATGCCAATGTAAATGATACTGTCTGGGTATTTACAAAAAGCTCATTTACACATAGACAGCAGAAATCCTTTCCCTAGGAAGGGTTTCTGGCGCCCGTGGGTTGCCTTGTTTCTGCCCAGCAGTGGGGCAGGACCTGCTGCAGCTCGGGCTCTCGTGCTGAGCTAACAACGGGCGCTCCGCGTACCCAGGGAAGTTTTATGGTGCGGGGGTGCAACACTTGCTGCAAGAGCTTGAATCCCATCGGCAGGACTGCTCAGACTCCTTCGGGGAGGACATGGCTGTGGCACTCTCCAGCCCCCCTGGCTGCCAGCCCAGCCCCTCCAAGCACACGGCGGGGCTCCCCGGGGCTTCCCGGCACCTTTGGGAGAGCCCAGGAGAAGGCAAGGCTGCGGCACGGCGCTCCGGGGCTTGTCCATGCAGCTTCTGTGAAATTCAGGAGTAGGGAAAACTGGCCTTGGGCTGCAGGCTAAGCAAATTCAGGCTTGTGATCACTGTCTGGCGGGGAAGAGGTGAGAAGGGGTGGGTGATGCTGCTCGCTCAGTCCCTGTCCCCTGACCTGAGTGGGGAGGTGGCTCTCGATGGCCGGGAGATGTGAGTGGTGCCTGTGCCAAGGGCCCTGGGGTGGTGGGAGGAGGTCTGTGCCGGGGGGTGGCCCTGCGCACCCCGCTGCTGGCCAGGGCGGGTCGCCAGGCAGCCTGCCCCATAGCCCAGGGTGCTGAGCCCGCTGGCTCTGTGGCGCGGTTCCTAAGGCACAGGGCAAGAGGTGGCACGTCCCCTGTGATGCTCAGCTGGGGGCCGAGGCAGCCCCCGTGCCGGAGCACGCGTGGCCACGCCAGGGTGCGTGACTCACGGGATTAGTGCCCAGGAAGTTACACCACCGCATTGCAAGAAAGGGCACAGCTGTATTTACAAAGCATGAGCCTGAGCAGGCTCCCGACGTGCTCATTAGGGCCCTTGATTCCCGGCAGGAAACACGAGGGCAGAGAAAATCCAGCTGGAAGCAGGTGACGCGGGGGCTCCGGCTCAGCCCAAGGCCCCTGTCCTCTGCCCGTTCCGTGTGCCCGCCCAGGAGCTGCTTGCTGGCCTGGCAGGGGAAGGGATGTTCTCGGTTGTGGGGAAATGTCATCTCTAGCAGCTGCAGGGCCGACAGTCAGAGCCAGGCTTCCAGAGAGGCGTGTCTGAGCCCACCCCCGGCCGGTAAGGAGTCCCCAGGAGGTGGGCTGGGGTCTGGGTGCCAAGCGGGTCACGCTCTGCTGCCAAGGGATGGTGGCTCCGCTTCTCCCTTGGGTGCCCCTTCCGTGGGGCAGCAGCGACAGTCTGTAGGGACAGACGTTGTCCCAGTTGAGTGGCTGCCCTTGAACAGCCCGCTGCAAACGCGGTGGGTGGTGGCCGCGTGGCGCTGGGAGCGGTGGCGGGAGGCAGCGGGGTCGGCACTGCCGAGAACGAAGCCCAGGCCAGGCTGTCAGTGCCGTGTGCCGGCTGGCGATGCCCTCGCAGTTTGTCAGGCATGTGGCCATTTCTTATTGCCAGAGACGTACCTGAGATTTGACAAATGGCAGAGGAAATTGCATTTATTGGGGGGTCTGTACACAGGACCTCTCTGAAGGAAAATGAGAGGCTCTCGCTTCTGTAGCCGCCTGCAGCTGATGGGGCGCTGGGAAGATTGTGTCTTGAGGAAAGGAAACAAATACATATTCTTTTGCAAATTCATGGATCAGGAGTGACACAACTGCAGAGCAGCATTCCAGGGTGCAGGACGTTTCAGGGCTTGGAAAACACTGATTATTAAGTATTACTAAATAACAGCTGGAAATTGCACTGTATTTTTCAAATGGCTAATTAAGGATAGATGCATAAATTGGGGCACTAGCCCCGTGGAACTGGGCCACAGCGTGACTGACCCATTGCCAAATACTGGCTGATTGCTCTGATCAGAGTGATCAGTTTGGGAAATTTGGCCAGCAGCCACCCAAAGGGGACAAGCTCTGCGACAGAGGTTTTCAGCTCTCTTGGATGAGGTATGGCCCAGGCTTCGTGGTGCAGAAAGAGGCACCGCAGCGATAACTCTCCATGTGGTTCCTGATACTGTGGAGGAACGACTGGTTGTGCTGGGGAGCTCGGCGCCGTGCCGGGGAGCTGAGCTCTGTGTCACCTTTGCCTTCACGGCTGCCACAGCGATGGGGCAGCAGCTGCGGGGACTCTCCGGTGCGCAACGGTTGCTGCCAGTAACAGTCTCCTCTGCTCGCAGACCACGGCATCGCCCAGCAGCGTCCCTCCCAGCCTCCATGCCGCCCCAGTCAGCAACATCTTCAGTGCCCGACCTCTGAAGCCTCGTGAAAGCGTCCTGGGCATTAGCTTCAAGCCGTACAGCCCGGAGTCCAGCCCAGCCCCGGCGCCCTGCACGGCCTGTGAGAGCACACGTAAGAGGATGGTGCCGCGGGCGCCCTGGCCCCGGTCCCACCGAAGGTGGGAAGGGATGGAGGGAGGCAGGGAACGGGTGTCTGGGCCCACTGCTGGCACAAGCCTCAGCCACGGGCTGGTGTTACCCTGCAAGGGGTGCTGGGGGCAAGGGAGAGGATGGTGACCATGGCAGGATGGGGGGGACACTGGGGCAGCGCAGGGTGTGCATGGCCCTGCTCGCCACATCTTGGGGGTCCTCTGGGGAGCCAGGGAGCTCCTGGCTTGTGTTGGTGGGCAGCGGGGTGTGGGCACCCTGGGGAGGCAGCCACTCACCCTGACCCTGCCTCTGCCCTGCTGCCAGGATCCTCCATGTTCAGAGCTCCCTGCATGAGCCAGCGGCGGCTTGCGCTCATCTTCTGCATCTCCATCCTCATCGTGCTGCTCGTCGCCCTCATCCTGCTGTGTGAGTGGGGGCCCAGCCCGGGGCTGCTCGGGGCTCCCTGGGGGGGGCAGCAGAGGTGGGGGAGAGCCATGCTGGGGAGCGCCCTGGGAAGCCTGGAGGAAGCAGGCAGAGATGTTACCTCTTCCCACTGCCCAAGTGTTCCTGAGATCTGGTGGGCAGGCAGGAGCAGGATTGCCAGGGAAGGGAGATCCGCCTCTTGGGCTGCCTGCGATACCTGGGGGGGCAGGGGGCTGCACCGCGCTTTCCTTCTCCTGGGCTTGCTTCAGCGGGCAGGGGGCACCCGTGGCAGCACCCCTACTCGCCCTCCCTGGGGCGCAGGGCTAGCAGGAAGGACCCGTCACACGCAGTGCGGTCTGCAGGCGGAACAGGCACAGGCAGCGGGGGATTCGCTTTAATCCTCGTAATATCGAGCTGCCAGTTCTCCAGCTGCCGTAGCTGGTGGGCTTGAAGCATTTGGCAGGCTGAAGGCACCCTTCTGCGGAAGCAAGCAGGGGGTGAAGCGAGAGGGGCTTGCAGCAGCTGAGCAGGTGCTCAGGGCTGGCCAGGCCTCCCTCAGCCCCGCGTCCTGCAGCTCTTCACTCTTGGCTCATGCCCTGCACCCAAGCTCAGGCCTGGTGTTTGGCAGCGCCCCTGTGCGTGGCAGACCTCCACCGGACTCCCGGCCGGGGGGGGCACAGCACCCTTGCCCCCCACGAGCCCTGGCCTCACCGCAGCGTTCGCTCGCTTCCAGTTATGTTCTGGCGGTCGCAGACTGGCATCGTGTACAAGGAGCCCGCCGAGAGCTGCAAGGACAGCCCCGTGCGCTGCGACGGCATCGTCGACTGCTCCCAGAGGAGCGACGAGCTGGGCTGCGGTGAGGCCCCAGGAGCCAGGGGCAGGGGGAGCGAGGGGAGCCCCCGGGGCATGAGCTACCACTGACCCCCCTGCTCCATCCCGCAGTGCGCTTCGTGTCCGACGAGTCCTTGCTCCACGTCTACTCCAGCGCTGAGAGCCAGTGGCTGCCGGTGTGCAGCAGCGCCTGGAACGACTCCTTCTCCAGGAAGACCTGCCGGCAGCTGGGATTTCAGAAGTAATTCCCCGAGGATGCGTCGTCCTGCTCGGGTGCTGGGCCCCTGCCAGCCCCCCGGGCATTACTCTGGGCCTCCTGCCCTGGCCGGGTGCACCATCCGCTGTGCTCTTTCCCCCAGCGTTGTGCTTTTCCGCTGGAGGGCCGTGTGTCCAGCACCGCTCTGGGTGTTTCGGTCTGGCCCCTCCACGTTCAGCGTGCAGAGCCTCTGTGAGAGGGCAGGGGCCGGGCGGTCAGTGCCTCGCAGAGGGGGACCCTCACTGCCTCTTTCCTCTCCCCTCCCAGTGCGTCACAGACCGAATACGTTCCCCTGCGCGTCTCCGGCAAGAGCCTCACCGTGACCGACGAGCGAGAGACCATCCAGCAGAGCCTCAACAGGTACCAGGCAGGGCCACCTGCCACCCCTGCCCCAGTGCCACAGGGCCGGGGCTGAGGCTGCGTCTCCCTCTTCTCTCCTGCAGCTCTCAGTGTCTCACGGGGAAGTACGTCTCCCTCCGCTGCACAAGTAAGGGGCCTGGCTGGTGGGGCACATGCCCGAGGGCGGGCAAGGCCAAGCACATGCGTGGGAGCGCGTTCCTTCTCTGCACAGGGGTGGGCAAATAGGGTGTTTTCCAGCAAGCTTTTGGGGCAGTACAAAGCAGCAAAGATTGCATTCCCATGGTCTCCACTGCCCCTGCGAGTGTACTGAGCCCCGACGGTGCCTGCGGGTGGGGTGACGTCGTGTGCGTCCCCCTCCCAGCGTGCCCCCTCCGAGCCCTTCTCTCAGCCCTGCTCTCCCCTCCAGCCTGCGGGCAGAGGATTTCTGGCCGGATCATCGGCGGAAAGGAAACTTCTGTCAGCAAATGGCCCTGGCAAGTCAGCGTGCAGTACGGGCCAATCCACATCTGCGGCGGCACCATCATCGACGCGCAGTGGGTCCTCACCGCAGCCCACTGCTTCTTCATGTGAGTGCTGCTGCAGGCAGCTGCCCGCAGGGTGGCTCTCCAGCCCGGGGCACCGGCGGCAGCCCCACGTCTCACTCCTTGCTGCCCCCGCCTCTCCCTGCCCAGGAACAGCATGAAGATCCTCGACGACTGGAAGGTGTACGGCGGGGTCTCTGACCTGAAGCAGCACGCAGAGGGCATCCCCGTCTCCCAGGTCATCATCAACTCCAACTACAGTGACGATCACGATGACTACGACATCGCACTCATGAAGCTCTCCAGGCCGCTGACGCTCTCAGGTGAGGCGCTCAGCTTGCCGGGCGTCGGGGCTGGGCTTGGCTGGGGCTGGCAGTCGGGACTCCAGGGGCGGGCAGGAGTGAGAGGCAGCTTGGATCCCTCGGAGCGTCCCCGGGCTCTATGGGGCTGCTGCCAGCCAGAGTATCCCGCTCTGCTGTGGCCACGCTGCTGTCCCCTGCCCATCCTGTGGTCAGGAGCTGGCCCACCCTCCCCTGGCAGGGCCCAGTGCACACGCAGCCGTGGGCTCGGTGGGGACTGGCATCATGCCGCTGGCTGTGCCCCGCGTGGGCAGCGCAGTGGGGCCCGGCGGGGACCCTGCCTGGGTGGGCACAGCAGGGAGCATTTCCTGCGCCCCACGCTCCTCCCTAGCCACGGGGCTGGTGACTACAGTGGCTATTTTGCTCCTGGGTGACTCATCCCTCTCTCCTCGCCTGGTTTTAATCATGTCTCCCTCCAGCTCAGGTTCGCCCAGCCTGCCTTCCCATGTACGACCAGCGATTCCAGACCGGCAGGTCCTGCTTCATCACGGGCTTTGGGAAGACCAGGGAGAACGAAGGTGAGGGAGGACGCCGGCTCTCTGCGGGCAGCTCCCGCGTGCCGCTGCCCAACCTGTGAACGCAGCTCCTCTCCCGCGGCTCTGCTGCGGTGTTTGAGGGCCGTTCCCACAGGGGTGACCTGTGGCCGTTGCCCTCCCTGCTGTGCGGCTCTGCAGAAATAAGGCCTGCAAGAAATACCAGCTCCCTCCCTCACTGCTGCAGGAACGCCTGGTGCTGCGGGGGGGCCTGGGGGCAGTGGGGGGCCAAGGCCCACCCTGCCCCATGGCTCCTCCTGCCTTGCAGATAACACGTCCCCGAAGCTGCGGGAGGCTGAGGTGAAGCTGATTGACTACAAGATCTGCAACAGTGACCAGGTGTACGAGGGCTACCTGACCCCACGGATGATGTGTGCCGGGTACCTGCAGGGAGGGAAAGACGCGTGCCAGGTGAGCCGGGGGCACACGGTGCCACCAGCGCTGCCCACTTGTCCCGCACGCCGCTGTCCCCTGGCTGGGTACCCACAGAGGGGCATCTCCTGTCTCCTCTCCTCACTGCTCTGCCCCTCTGTGCCAGGGTGACAGCGGGGGGCCCCTGGTCTGCGAGGACAATGGCCGCTGGTATGTGGCCGGAGTGACGAGCTGGGGGACAGGATGTGGCCAGAAGAATAAGCCCGGCGTGTACACACGCGTGACAAAGCTCCTCAGCTGGATCTACAGCAAAATGGAGGTGAGGTGGCACGGCACAGGGAGGGAGACTTACCAGGTGGCCCTGGGAGCATTGAGAGGGTCTGTATCCCCCCAGCCCAGCCCCTGGCACCTCACCCTTGCTCTCCCCTCTCTCCCTTGCAGAGCGAGAATGACTAAGGCCGGGATGGACACTTGCCTGGGCTGTGCCTCTCGGGCCGGCGTGGGTCCCTGCCCTTGGCCGCTGCCAGGGCATGATGCTACCAGCAGATCCCCCCACCTATCTCTGGACTGTCCGTGCAGCCAGGGACCTGTCGCTGTCCCCAGCCTCTCAAAATATGGCACCAACGACGTGACCCTGCCCTTGCCCAGTGCGAGGGAGGTGGCCTGGTGGCGGCTGGGCAAAGCACCCAGCCAGTCCCGGGCTGGCAGTGCGCGGGGGGCAGCAGCCTGTGCTGGCAGCGGGCTGTGCCGGCGGGCCGGTGCCTCCTCGCCCCGTGTCTGTGGTTCCTCTGGTGTAAATAGATGTGTGCGGACAGGGAGTCACGAGTGCTTCCTGGCAGGACTGCGGCACGCTCGGCGGGCGAGGGGCTGCTAGCGCTGCCCGTCGAGCCGGTGGAGGTTGCAGATGGAAGTGAGGAGAAGGAAAGCCATGGGGTGCCCGTGGCGAAGGAGGGCTTTCCTTTGCACGCTGCCTGCAGCCTTGGGATGTGCCACAGTGCAGCATCGTGTCACGCTGCCCCGGCGGGCAGCAGCTGCCCACACCTGCGAGGCCACGCTCCCTGCTTTCTCCAGGGAGGGCTGAGCACAGGGGAGCCCCGAGGTGCGGTTACAGCACCCTCGGGGGGGAGCGGTAGTTGCTCTCATGTTTGCAGATAGGTTTAGGAAGTGCCTTTTAAACGGCGTTCCTCCCCGTGAGAGAAATACCCGTTTGTTCATTTTCCCATGCCGTGGACACGGTCTGAGCAAGCACTCGCTCCCAGGATTGTGCACGCCTGGGCTCGGGCCCCCCACCTGCTCTGCCGAGGGTTCCACAGTGGCAGGGGGCAGGTCTGCTCTGCGGGGGTGGCTGCAGGAGGTGTGACAGAAGCGAGCAGCAGCCACAGGCCATGGTGGAGATGATGCAGAGCGGCCCCTCTCCAGCGTGAGCCAGCCCCCGGATCTCGCAGCTCTTTGTTCGGTGACCGTGCTGAATTGCTTCCTCCTCCCTCCGGCTGCCGAGCACGCAGGCAGCGCCCAGCCAGCCTTCCCTCCCCGGCCACGCCAGAGTGGGGACACAATTTCCCCCAAGGAAACAAGTGCCTGCATCACCCTGTGGGTGCTTTGAGGCACACGAGGAGCAGTGGGAGATCCCCGGGTTGGCGGGGTGAGCAGAGGCTGGCTGCCCCTTGCCGAGGCTGCGCTCCCCTCCCCAGGCGTGTGGGCAGCTGCAGGGAGGGGTCCAGGGGAGCCCGGCCACCCTGTGCTCTTCTCAATAAACGTTTTGGTAGTTCTCCACGTGAAGACGGCTCTTTTGGACAGGCTGGGAGGAAGCTGGCGCGCCCCAGGGAGCAGGGAGAGCTCTGCCCACCCCTGGGCTCCGCACTGGGCCCTGGGCATGGCCCTGGCTGGACACCCCACGCTGTGATGCTCCCGGGCTGCCACCCTGCTCTCGGCCCCGGGGCAAGGCCGAGCACGCTGCGGCGGGCCCGTGGGCCGGGCGTGCAGCAAGCGATGGGGGGTTGCTGTGTGTGCCCCCGTGCTGCCCACAGCGGGGTCTGCGGGAGGTGCTCAGTACCCCAATGCGCACCCACTGCGCAGTGGCTCCATGGCTGTTGCCAGGCGTGTGGGCCCGTGTGCTGGAGCAGCTTTTTGCAAAAGCCCTTCCTCTGGGTTACTGCTCGGACCTGGGAGAAAGGGGGTGTTTTCAGTCTTATGGGGGCTCGGCAGAGATGCTCAGGTATGGAAGTAACATTGGTGTGGAGCCGTGAGGGGGTAAAGCCTCTGGGGGGGATCCAGGGGCAGGAGCCCAGGGGAGAGCCATATCAAAATTCAGTTTGTGAATGCTGTGGACCAGAATCAAACGCTTTCCTGAGAAGGCTGCACAGCCTGTGCAATTGCCCTGTGTTAGAGAAATGGCAGTAATGAGCATCTAGCCCGGAATTTTCCTTGGGAGGAGGAAAGGTTACTTGCACTGGTTCTTTGTAACCCATCTTCTTGCAGCTGGAAACATGAAAGGAGGGACCGATGCTTCGGGGAGCTCACTCGCTGATTTTGAAATAGCCCGAACTGCCTCAGGGATCTGTCTCCACCAGCTCCAGCTGAGGTGGCCCCTTCTCTCCCCAGCACGGGGGTGCGCTGGCCACCCACCGTGGCGTGCCTCTGCCTCCCTGGGCGGGAGGCCGGTGTGGCGTGGGCCGGCAGACCGTGGGCAGAGCGCTCGGTGCTGCGGGCTCCAGCGCGACAAGGAGAGGAGCCGGAAACATCAGTGCCCCAGGTGATGTGAGTACCGGACTCTGCACGGGCCAGGCAGCTGGTTTCTGACCCACAGCGCCTGGGCCCTGGCTCTCCGGGCACTGGGAAGGCTCATTTCCCGTAAGCGTGCGGGAGACCGCTGTCTCCAACCGTGCACAGGCTCTGGAGCTGCACAGATTACCTGCAAAGTGAAGATGAGAAATTCTCAGAGTGCGTGGGCTGCTGCAGGCACGTCCCCTGCTCACCTCCTGGGAGTATCCCCTGGGTTCCCAGAACTGGCTGCCTGCTGTGGAAAAGCTTACCTGCTGTCCGAGAGCTGCAGTTTGCATTTGAATTTCGGGATAGCAGTCTGCTCTGGCTTTGTGTGCAGAAAGCACCCAGCCCTCCCTGGGACTCGGAGCGGGCCCCAGCACGCAGGGAGGTGCTTGGCAGCTGCTCCAGACCTGCACCAAAACAGTAAATTGTTGCCTTTTGGGAAACACTGAGTCAGCCTGACCTCAAATAGCTTTTCAAAGAAGCAACCCAGAAACCTCCCACGGCATGCGGGAGCCTCCCGTGAAGCAGGTGTGCAGAGGCCAAGGAACTGTTTTCCCTCTACAATTTGTTGCTTGGCGAGTTCAGGGGTGAATAACCTGCTGCTGGCATCACGCTGCCGTCGCTCGGGCTGGAGAGGGGCTGCGGGGCGCAGCCCAGCCGCTCGGGCTCCCCTCGTAGCGGGGCAGTGCCCGCGGGAAAGCGCAGCGCTGCGGGGTCAGCGGTGCCCGTGGGCGGGGGCAGGTGGACGTGCTGACCCCCACTGTGCCCAGGCGGCTGCAGAGCCGTGCCGGGGTGCAGCCCATGCCCCGTGTTGGGGTGAATCCTGAGGCGGGGGGGTCACAGCCGCCCCCGCTCAGCCTCCAAGGGGAGGGCAGGGGCTGGCTGGGCCACGGTCGGGCTCGGGGGTGGCTGCTCAGCTGGGGAAACGCTCAGCCCGGGCAGAAGCGTTGCTGGGTGCTGACACAGCTGGTGCGGCTCGAATAACCCTGGAAACCGTGCTAAAAATGGAAGCGTGAAAGGGCCTGGGGCAAACCCGCTGCAGGCCTGCGGCTGGGGTATGCGAGCGGCAGCGCTGGGCAGGCGCCCGATGGGCTCCAGCACTTCCCCAGCGGGCACGAAGCTTTTCAGGGTGCTCTGGTGCCCCCCTGCAGCTGGGCTGTGTGGGTGGGTGAGTGCAGGGTGACTTGGGGAGGCTGGTGCCTCACCTGCAACTGGCTGCAAAGCCACCAGCCCCCCCGCAGAGCCCCCCGACAGCAGCTTTGCAGAGCGGCAGTGCCGGCGTTCCTGCCCGCTGCGCCACGCCGGTGCTGCCAGCCACAGGGCTGGCACCGGGCATGGGCGCCTCGGTGGCACCGCTCAGTGTCACCTGCTTGCACACCCTGCTCAGAGGCAGTGGAGGAACGGTGGAGGCTGCCGGGTGGAGGTTTTTCCTCCAGGCCCAGGGACCTGCCAGGGTGGGACCCCAGTGTGATCTGTGCCAGTGCGAGGCCCATTAGGTGCCCCGTCAGGGGCTGGGTGCCACCTCTGTCCCGGTCCCAGGGGAGACACCGGGGAGGAACGGGGGGCTCTTGCTACCTGGCACACACGGGCACCGCATCTTTGCTGACCGTGCTACAGCGGACCTCCCTGCACGTGCAGCGGTGAAGGCAACAGGGTTTTTGACAAAAGGAGTCGAGATGGAGTAAGAGTAGGGGCTTCCCCCGCTCTTCCCTGTTTCACGCTGGTCGGATGAAATTGTGGGTCTTAAGCTACAGACCCAGCTTACATTTCTGCAAAGGCTCTCTGGGATGTCAGGGCTTCTGCTCATAAAAGTCATAGCGTGCCCCACCGAGCAGCAGCTCATAATGTTTTATTGCTGCCTGAGATGGCATGCTGGAGAAACAGATCTTCTGAGAAAGAATAAAACAAAAATTGGAACCTAATAAGAGCTGATCTTGCTGGAACTATGTTCCTGGTCACAGTGACATTTCAGTGCGTGGAGGACCTGCTCCTCTGCTGTGGTTTTTACCTCCTTGGAGGTTATTGCTCTTCTGCTCTCTGAAATAGTCTCTCAAAGCAGAGAAATTATTTCAGCCCTTAATACAAACCTGATTTATTCCTTCTAAACCTGACATCCAGCGGTCTCTCCTCCCAGGCCCGCAGAAAGGTATGCTGTGTTTCCCCAGGGGCTGAAGTTTTCTAACCAGGTTAGAAGCAACTAGTTTCTGATGAACCTGCCTGGCCACGGCTCTTGTGCTCTGCTGTTCCCAAAGACAACGCCATGCAGGTGAGGCAGACATCTCGGACACGGCTTTGCCTCCGCTCCTGGTGCATTTGAGCAACAAGGTCCTGCTGCCTGTAGCCCCCGGGGGGGAGCTCAGCCATGGTGGGTGCCAGCCCAGCCCTGAGGAGCCTCCGGGGACCAGCCCAGGCCCTTGCCTGCCGCTCTGGCAAAGCCCCCCGTGCTCGGCACCTGCTTGCCCAGCTGCGTCCCGCTCTGGAGCATCCTCTGAGATGAGGGGTGCCAAGTGTGGCCCCACAACTGGCCAGGCTGTTTCCATATTCCTCTGTGCTTTTGAAATCATAGGCCGGTGTCCCCAAGGAATATAAATTACAAAAATACAGTCTGGCAGGCACCATGTGAGTTACTGCCCATTAGTGGTGTTTTTCCCCAACTCTCCTTTTATAGCTCTTTGTTCTGTTGTGTCTGATTCGTTTATATGGTTTCAGAGATGACGTTTCTCTTCAAAAATGTTTTTCCCACAGTTTTGGACTGGTTCCCTTCTATGGCCATAACATCATCACTTGGCACGGAGTCGCTGAACTTGGGCTTGTGCGGTGCCGGCGCTGGCTGTGCTGGGTGCTCGGGTAGCGAGCACGGCCCTCAGCCACTCCGGCACCGTCCGCTGCTTCAGCGGCGGCTCCCGAGGAACCCGGAGCAGGGAGGGCTTGGGCTGCTGCGAGCGTGGGGCTGGGTTCGATGCAGCCATGGGGCTCTGCACAACTGCTGTCATGGCGCGGTTCTCCCGTGCCCCCCCCCGCGCTCAGGGCTGTGTTGCCACCAAAGAAGCAGTTTGCGAACATGTGCAAGCTTGGCATTACAGAGAAGGGAAAGACCTTAAAATTGGAGGGGGAGGGTCTGGAGAGCAAGCAGCTCCTTCCCTGCTCCCTGCCAGGCCTCGCTACCCCGAGAGTGCAGGGAGGAGTCGCCAGCTCCACGGATGCTCTGGTGTAAGACGACACACGGCAGAGATGAAATCATGCCCTGTTTGGAGCTACTGGCAGCACGCCTGTTGACTCAAATAGCATGAGGAGATCAGCCCAGCCCCTTCATTAGTGTAAATCAGGCCTGCCTGCCCTCGGTGCTGCTGGCCTGCACTACACCAGAAAAAGATTTTACCCAGATCTGCCAGAAACGAAGCCGCTGCTCAGCACGGCGCTCCCCGGCAGCGTGGCTCTGGGAGCAGATGTTTGCCATTAGCAGCTGCCGGAGCCGCTTTCCCTCCATGGGAGCAGCGCAGCAGAGCCTCCACTTCCCACATTCACAGCGGGGTCTCTTTTACCTGAGCTTGTACAGAAAAAAAAAATCTGCGCTGCCAATTTCTTCAGTTCTACTTATTTTGGGCAGCACCTTGCAAATTTGTAACTAGAGCAGTAAAGGCAGGAGAGCGCAGAGCGCAGCCAGGCGCATGTCCTGGCCGCTGCCGGCGTGGGGGCTCTGTGAGAGACCCACGGCGCTCGCTGCGCTCCCCAGGCCGTGGTCACGGCATCGCAATATCCACTGTGTGCAGTGGATAATAACGGCTGCGGAGCGGGTAAGGTCAGAGGAGCCTGAAACTTGATTATAACTGCTTGATCCCTGCCTCGCTCGCTGCAGGGCGACTGCCAGCCTTATCATGTTATCCCTGCACATTAAAGAGATTTGACGTTGTCCAGCTCCTCTTTGTTGGTCTGTAGCTCTTGACCCTTCGGAATAATTGCCCTGAAATGCCAGTGCTGGTTTATTTTCTTTTTATATTTTACTGGAAACTGGGAAATGAATGCACAATGGACTATGTGCCATTATTGTCTGATTTCTATCTAAGATGCATTTGAGTTATTAGGGGATGAACCGGCTCTGTGGTGACAGCATTGCTAAGGTGCTTTTTCAAGAAGAAATGGCTCTCCAGGGCAGCAGCAGGAGCCAAGCAGACAGGGGTGTGCCAGCCTGGCCTGGCAGGGAGCGGCTCTCGCCAGTCAGCGGCTGCCCGGCCGCGCTCCCGGCATCGTCGCCCACCCGACACGGTGCCTGGCCGGTGGGAAGCTCCGGCTTTGCGCGGATACCAGTGCTCACACTGTTGGTGCCCAGCTCTCGGGAGCTCGGGGCAGGCCCTCGGCTCACCACGCTCCTGTGGCAGATGCTCACAGCCCCGGGGCCACGGCTGTGTCCCTGGCCAGAGCCCGTGGGCACCTCGGTGGCTCCAAGCACGGCCAGGACCGCAGTGTCCCTCCCCGCGGTGGCTGCGACCAGACCGCTCCCCGGCCACGAGCAGCTCGCTGGGCACAGGCGTTCCCTCGGGGCACTGCTATATTAAACACCTATCTCCCCCCCAGATCTTGCTCCTCCCAGCATGTCCAGCTGTCCGATGGGAATAAACTGGTCGGTTGCCACAACGTGCTGTGACAGGGTGCTTGTTCACAGCAGCGGTGGGTCCAGCCCTTCTCCTTCTCGTAGCATTTTGTCTTGACTGAAGCGTCTGCTGGTTTCTGACCTGCTCTGGGGTCCCCCGAAGGGTCTGTTTTTTCACACTGGCTAAATGCTGGCGGATCTGGTGGAGGCAGCGCAGGCAGCAGGTCCTGAGCAGGCCTGAAACCAACCCGGGTGCACCCAGCACCGAGCCCGGCCTGGCTGGGAGTGCCCCAGCTGCCCCCTCCCCGGCAGCCCTGACCTGAGTGGCCCCCAAGCACAGGCTGAGCGATGTGACTTGGGCCCCCTGGCCTGGGAGCATGGCACCCCCTTCCCAGCTGGACCCTTCTGCTCTCGGGAGCCAGCGAGCACAAAGCTTCTGCCCCGCATCTACTGATTTATCCGCAGCCGTTCCCCCACTCCCCCTGTGCCAGACCCCACACTGACACTGCAGACCCCACAAATGCTTCTCGTCGTGCCGAAGGCCACGTAGTACGTACGGTTGTCCGTACAAGTGTTTCTCATCAGATACAAGGATAAATTGGACGCGCCGGATAGGTCAGCCTGTTCTTCAAACTTCAGCAGTTAGTAAGGAACTTCTAATCAGGAGCTGCCGTCCTTGAAGAAGAGAAGCATCCTGGAACAGGGCAGCTTGTTAAACTGTTCTGTGTAAATCAGCTTAAGACCCCTGCCCAGGTACAGACCCTCACCCTTTGAGCTTGTGTGAAAAAATTAAAACCCCACTGTATGTTACTAACCAATGAGGGGTAGAAGCGATAAGCAGCCAACCAATAATCATTATAGAAAACATGTAATCGCGTAGCTGGGAGCGTATAAATACTCTGAAGTTCCTCGGTGTGGGGCGCTTGGTTTGTGGACGCTCTCCCCCTCGCACCCCGCGCAGAGTAAAGCTGTATCTCCTCTCTAAACTCATTTCTGGTTTCGAGAGCCTTTATTTCAGGTTTCAGGGGTGCGCCGGCCGCAGCCTGGCTGTCCCCCCGCCCTGAGCATCGCCCCCCCGCCCGCTACCAGCCCCCCCCCCACCCCGCGGCAGGCGCCGCCCCCGCCCCGCCCGGCCCGTCCCGCCCCGCTCCCCTTTGTGCTGCTGCCCGGCTCCGCGCACACGCTGCCCGCTCCGCTCCGCTCCGCACCCCCCGCACCCCCCCGGACCAGCGGGACGCGACAGCCCGGCCCGGCCCGGCCCGGCCCGGCGAGCTCAGGTGGGTCCGACGGACGCGCTGCCGGCGGGGGAGGGGGCGGCCCGGCGGGCTGAGGGGCTCCAGGGCGGGGTGAGGCGGGGGCTGGGGGCCGCCGCGGGGTTCCGCTTCCACCGGGGAGGCACCGGGACCCGGCCCGGCCCCCGCCCCGCTGCCCCGGGGCATCTCCCTGCGCCTCGGGCCGCCCGCATCCCCGGCCCTGGCGGCTGCCATGGCAACGCCGAGTACCGTCGGTTCCTTCATCCCACCGTTGCCTGGTTACCGGCCCCCCGTGCTGGGAAGGATGCCCCGGCCGTCCCCACCCGAGACCATCGTGGGAGGACCGGGGTCACGCCCGGCGCTCCCCGGGCTGGCAGGGACGGGGGTCCGGGGCGCTGATCCTCCTCCCCAGCGTCTGGCAGCGCCCGGGCTTCTGCCGGGAAATATTCCCGTAACGCCACGGCGGTGGGGAAACGGGGCAGCGCGTGAGCCCGGGCAGGCGTCGGGCAGGAGGGGAACGTGTCCCTTAACGCTTCCCCGAGAAACAGCTGCCGGAGCCCGTGTGGTGGAACTCGGATCCTGCCGGAATATTTCTGCAGGAGGGAAAGTGGCTGGTGGGCTGCGTGGGACAGGAATGAGCTTTGCAGCTGAAGGAGCAGCCTCGGGGAAAAGCTGCGCGTGGAGGGGGGCTTGAAGCGGCCCCCTGCACCCGCTTCGGCCAGCCTGCCGTGCTCCGCGGCGCCGGGGGGGCCCCTTGGCATTTCCAGCCCCCCTGGGTGGTTTCACTCCAGTTTGGAACGAAGACGAGCCCAGAGAGCCCCTGCCCCACGCAGCAGGAGCGTGGCTCCAAGGCAGTGCGGTGGGGAGCGCACGAGGGCTAGCGGCCAGCGGCAAGTGGCAGTCACAGCATCGTCCAGCCACCTGTTAGAGCATGCCCAGGCCTGCCCGGCAGCACCCCGTGCGTGCGAGGTGTGGGGCTGGCTGCGCCCTCCTCACAGCCAGCTCCTGTTTCACGCTCGCCTTGGGATCTTAGCTGCCTCCTCGAAACTTGCCCGTTCCAGTAAAACGTGGTGGAGAGTCGTGGTTTTGCCCGGAGTTCAGATGTTGGTGATGCGGGCGGCTCCCTGGCGCAGCAAGCTGGCGGCTTTGTGCCTGGTTGTTCCCCCGCGCTGGCTTTCGGGCTGTTTGTGCACTCCAAAAGCGTAAAAAGGCTGCCGAGCGCCGCGGCTGTCGTGTCCCTGAGCACGGAGAAGGCACTGCAGGCACCGCGGGGCGTCCTGCCGCGGGCTGTGCCGCCCAGCTGCCCCTCCTCGCGGCCTGCGACCACGGCGGTGCTGGCAGCGACAACGGCCGCGCCCGGTGGGGACTTCTCTGGCCTCACGCTGGGTGGTGGCTGCGCCTGATGGCAGCAGCAAAGGAGAGAATGGAGAAAATGTCCGCTCTTTGATGCTCTGCTGAGCGTGGCCGTATCGTGGCACCCCGGGACACATGGGAGCTTGAAGCAGCTTCTCTTTCGCTGCTATTTCAGTGTTTTCTGGTGATCTGGATTTCTCTGGCCACCAGGACGTGCCAGGTAACCTCTGCTTTTGATGACCTGTTACATTCCCATTGTGCTGGCGCCCAGCTGTGCTCGCTCAGCAGGCAGAGCCCGGGCTTTAGCCAGCGTGCAGCAAGGGCTGGGGAGAGCTGGGTGTGCCGGGAGGACGTGCCAGGTCCAGGTTTACAGCACCCGATGATCTGTTAAGCAAACAAGGAGAGTCCAGGAGCCACCAGCTCCTGATGGGAGGTGGTGGTGGTGGTTACTGCTCCCCCGGCACCGCAGGCTGGCTTCCCTGCCTGCTCACCCCGTGCCGGCGCTGCCAGGCGGCTGTTACCTCGGCACTCAGCGCACGGGGGGTTTACCTCCAGTGAAGGGTGAGCCTCGCCGTTTCGTGCCTGCCGCTCCTCGTCTGGGGAAACCCGGATTGTTGGGGCAGGCTGGGGGCTGCGTGTGAGCCAGATGTGGCCGGGCAGCTCCGGCCAAGGTTCCTGGACGTTTTAGGGCCAGTTGCCTGGGGCTGGAAGAAGCCCTCCAGGAGGCAAGTGTAGTGCTGGGGTAGGGGTGAGGGTGAGGGTGGCAGCACGGGGCGCGCTCGGAGCCGGGTTTAGCCGCGTTCAGCCACTCCCTGGCATCGCGTGTTCTTGTCAGCATTGACCCACTCAGGGCTGGTCTGTGGGGGCCCGTGTGTGAGTCTCATTCAGCAGGAGCAGGGCTGAAATTTGGGTTCCTGGGGCTCCTGGAGAGGGTTTCCTTTGACTGTCCTCTGCTTTGGGGAGATACCCCCAACCCACAAGAGAGAATTAGATCTTAGTCAGTTTTGTGTCTTCATCTGGTCAGCCTTTGCATCGGCACCAGATCTGGGGAGTGCTGTCTATCGCAGCATAGCGAGAGCTGGAGATCTCTCCTGCTCTCCTTTAGGAACAGGAGGCACAACAACAGGCACAGTAATAGCCAGATTGATGCTGACGTGAAATGGCAGAAGAGCACATCCACGCGTAGCTGGAAATGCCCATTCACACATGCAAGCCCTTAAATGCTCCAGGCAACGGAGCACTGCTGTCACCGTCTTGGGGGCTTTGCAGAGAAACTAGAGATTTTAACTAGGTCTGATCTTCGGGAGATGCCCTGAGGACTCCAGACGGAAGGAGGAGGCTGCCCAGCATTATGCTGTGATGGCTGAGACTTGACAGGGCAGATCTATGCAGAACAACGGAAAGGAAAAGGGGACTTCAGGATCCAACGCCATTACAAATTCACCTGCCTTGCTCCGGCATGATTTGCCGTGCTACAGAGAGCTGATCAGTGGGCGGGAGAGACTGGGTCTGCGTGCCCGGATTTTCCCCGCTCCTCTATCTCACACAGACACAGTCTCTGTGCACACATGCGAGCCCAGTGACAGGCGGAATTGCAAGGAGGGATAATCCAGAAGCAAGAGGCTGAGGGAGGGCTGTGACTGTGCCTTGCACAGAGCGAAGGGTGTTGGCTGTGAGCTCGGCAGGGAGGCAGCAGGGCTGGTGCCTGCGAGCTGTGCCTGCACGGCTACAGGTGGCTCCTGGCTACGGGTGGCTCCCAGCTCCAGCCGCCCGAAGCCCAGGCTCAGGGTGGGGGAGTGAGGGTGGCTGTGTGGGCACCGCCCGCAAGCCCTTGCCACGGGGCAGGTCCAGCCCTAGTCGCCTCCGTGGCGTGGGGTTAGTCCCGCAGCCCGGTCTCACCCCATCCTACCAGCGAGGGGTTCAGCGAAAGCACGGATCAGCCCCCAAGTAGCCCCCAAACAGCAAACTCCACGTGCTCCCTCAGTCCGTGTCTTTGCCGCCTTCGCCCGAGAGTCTCTTCCAAACACCTGGCACCCTCCTCCTGGCACCCACTCCCGCTCAGCCACGCAGGTCGGGGTGGGGGCGGAAATACTTGGTTTTCCCTCTAAAAACTGCGGGGTGGGTCGAGGCGGGAGAGCAGGAGAGCTCTGGGCACCGCTTCCTGTGCCGCTCTGCCTCTCTCCGTATTTAGGCAGATCTTGCAGTTCTAACAGGAAAAAAACATGTTTTGATTCAGGTCGCGTGCGAAGTGCGCTGTGCTGCCGTTCCCCGTGGTTTGTATGGGTGCATGGCTGCTCGGTGTGGTGACCGCAAACTTTGTGCCACTAATGGGGAGAAATCGGGGAGGTGTGTGTCCAGTGGCGCAGCCGTGGCCGAGCGCGGGGCTGTTACTTCTCTGCTGCCGTTGTGCAAAGGCACAGCTGGATTGAGCGCGAAGGGCGGGCGGGGAGCGGCGCCTTTCTGCCTTGGACGCTGCCGTCTGAAGGCGAAGCGGGGAGAACGGCAAAGCCTTTGCAATGTTTGCTCTTCTCACTTTATTTCAGCTTCATGCAAAAGTGGGTGGGCCAGCTTGAAGCAACCCAGAAAACCTGTGGCGCTTCGCAAAGCATATGCTTCCTTGGAGGAGAACCGGGCTCATTTGCACTCCAGAATGCTGTGTTTGTTTTTCGAGCAAGGACACTGCCAATCCTGGTGGTTAACTCGTGCAGAGATAACTTTCAGCGTGCGGAAGTGTGTGAATTTTAGGAATTGAGTTAGAAAAACAAAGAACATATGTGTGCTGTGTGCTTGGCTTGGCGAAAAAGTGAACTCTGCTGCACTAAGTGCGAGAAGCCAAAAGCTGAGCAGAGGACTGGAAACAACGTCTGTGGCTGAGCAGGGCCCCAGCGCTGGCCCGCTGCCTCGGGCGGCTGCGGAGGGCTGGTGGCAGCTGCGGGGGAGCGGGGAGCGAAGCCTTCGGCGGGTGCTGGCACAGGGAGATGTTCGCTTCTGTGGGTGCTGCCAGAAGGCAGCCAGGCAGCCGGCAGCGCGGCTCCTGCCTTTTCGGAGCCGCTCCAGGAGCTGCGGCCTGTGGGTCAGACCCCCTCGCCGCTGCAGGCAGGGCTGCCCGCGCTGGAAGGCACCTTCCCAGGTGTCAGTGGGAGCACCCTGAAGTAGAAGAGGTGTGAGGGTGGGTGGCTGGCGCCTGAGGAGTGACTCGGGCCGAGGGCTGCAGTGCGCTGGGGAAAAATGCTGCCCGGTGTGGGAGGGGAGCGTGCGTGGGGGGAGCGTGCCCGGCCGGCACACCTGCGCTCGCTCCGGGACTGTGGGCAGGAAACCCCAGCCCCGAGGAGCTGCAGGCAGGAAAATCTCAGCCCTGGGGAGGGGGCTCCTACACGCCCGGGCTGGGGTGGCAGGGCTCAGGGTGGGGCAGGGACGGTTGTGAAGAAAGCAAAATTCCCCGAGGATGTTCTGCAGGGGATGTCACTGAGCTGCTGCCGCAAGAGCAGTCACATAGCGGCAAAATAAACAGTAAAAATCTGATGAATGGTTTGTTCAAAAAATAAAGGCATCATTAATATGCTACAAGAGGCAATTAATACCGTTCATCTAGCAATGGCATGTGCCGTACTGCATCTCCTTGTGCACGCACAACAGCCTCCTGTCGGGTAATGACACTGATTTTGCGCTGGCAGCCTCGGCAGTAAAGAGATAAAGGACATGAGATAAAGGACATAGGAAAATGTGCAACTAGGAGTTACTGTATCACCAGCTGTTGGGCTCTTTGTACATGTTTCTAAGACCTGGTAATTATCCAGAATTACGCGCCTCAGCAAACGAGGGGGCTTGTCTGGGCGCGGGGAGCCAGCGGCACGCTCCAGCGCGGCGTGGCAGCACAGCCCCGCGCTACACAATGGCAGCGGCAGCTGCAGGCAGGGGAAATTAAACCCTCCAGCATTCAGATAAAACACATTGACTTCAAAATGACAAGACATGGAAGGGGAGGGAAGGACGTGAGTTATCACGGGGCGCAACTTGTTATGACAAATAAATCGGGTTCTGGCAACGTGCTCCCCGCGGTCGTGGGAGGTGGCTCCTGGCGGCAGCCCCAGAGACCGGCCGTGGGGTGAAACGCTGCTGGGGCCGGTTTGGCCGCCAGGTGGGTGGTGCTGAGCCTGGGCACATTCGCGGCACAAACTGGGACAAGGGGCCGCGGCGGGATCTGGGGGACCCTGGTGCCCTGAGGAACCGGCCTGGGGCAGCTGAGCTGGCGCCTGGGGTGGGGGGTGCATCCGAATCAGGTCAGGCTCTGGAGGGACTGAAGAGCAGCACGCCGGGCATCCGCAGCTGTCAGCTCGCTGAATTCCTGCTCTGTCGAGGGCCCCTTTCTTATCGGCACTAATCCAGCGCAGCAGCTGCGGCAGCTTGGTAGCGCTCGGTGCTATCAGTGCTGTGCAGGGCGCCCGATAACCCCCCTCCTCTCCCGTGCCAGCTGCGAGCCCTCGTTGTGCTCCCACACCATGTATGGCCACCGAGCCCCGTCGCTGGGCAGCAGCAGCACAGGGGGCGGCCGGGGAGGCAGCCCCCAACCTGCCCCCGCGCTCCGGAGCCCCCGGCTCGCTCCCTCGAAGGAGACGCAACTGCCAAGGCCTCTCCCCCTGGCAAGAGGCGTCCCCCGGGCCCGCAGCGCCTGGGCCGGCTGGCAGGATGGAGGGCAGCCGCTCCCCCGGCCCCCCAGTCCCCTCGGGAGGAGGACAAAGGACGCTCGGGGACACTTGATAGGTACCACGCGTGCGGGCAGGGCTGTGCCATGGCAGAACGGCCGGCGGTGGCCGGTGCCAGCGGCAAGGGTGCCCGTCCCACACGGGTGCGGCAGCTTGGGCATGGCGATGTGCCACGCTGCCCGAGCTGGCAGGGAGCGTCGCAGCCCGGCCGCGCCGTCGTTACACCAGGGGAAGGGTCCGTGCTCTGGCCGCTGCCCCCGCACACGGGCAGCTGGTGCTGGTGAAGGGACGGGGACAGGCTCAGCTGTGAGGGGGAACTGAGGGGTATTTAAGGTCTTATCTTGCTGCTGCTGGTGAGCAGGGGGGGGCAGGCGTGGCTTCGAGTTCCTGTCCCACCAGGGCCACTGGCCTCATTGTAGGAATGTGCCATAATTGCTATGCTAATTGGGACAAATTAAAGTATGCTCTGGGTGAAGGGCACAGTATTGACCTTGATGGGGAGATCACAGCCCTCCTGCTGGCCCCATTGCCTGCGGTGCAACGTTGAGACTGCACTGAGATCCGTGCCAGGAGCAGAGCCAGTGGTGCAGAAGTGGGTGAAAATATCCCCCAGAACCCCACACAAAGCCCGTCTGTCTGTCTGCTCAAACCCTTCCCCTGCTTTGCATCCGCGAGCTGCCATGTCCCCGTTGGGCTGGGTGCAGCTATGGCACCAGGCGTTGTGGCCAGGCTCCCCAGTGTTTCCCAGGGCCAGCCTGGCTCCTTCTCCCACACAGTCGGGCAGGAGTTGCCCGGAGCCCCCCCCGTGCCCCCCAGCCCTGGTGCGGTGCCCTCCATCAGCTGTCGGGGTGCTGAAGCTGCTCTCCCCTCTCTCGCAGTGGCCATGGAGGCGGTGCTGCTCTTCCTGTGCTCGCTCCTGGTGCCAGCGGCCGTGGCAGACGGTAGGTGCCAAGGGCTCCCGGTGCGCAGGAGGTGGCAGGGGCATGGGAAGAGGCTGCGGGGACCCAGGGGACAGTCCCCCCCTTGGATCCGAGGGGGCTGGAGTGGGGAACGGGGTGCCTGTGCTGGTGAGGGGTGTTGTGGGGGCCCGGCCGGGAGGCTCGCTTGCCTCACACCCCTTGTCTGCTTCTTTCCAGCGGCCACCCAAGAGAAGGAGGAGGACCCCTTTAACTATGGTGAGCATCGCCCTGCGTGGGGACGGGTGTGCTGGACGGGGAGCAAAAGGGGCTGCCCCCCTCCCTGAACCCAGCAGGAACAGGCCCCTGTGTCTCCTCCCCCCAGATTACCAGAGCCTGAGGATCGGGGGGCTGGTGTTTGCCGTGGTCCTGTTCACCGTTGGCATTCTCCTTATACTCAGTAAGTGGGGGAGCAGGAGGGTGCTGGGTGCAGGCTGGGGCGGCGGGGGCCGTTCTTGTGGGGGGCGGCTGTTGGGAAAGGCCGTGGCCTGTTCCTGCTCTGGCCACGGTCACGGTGTTTCTCTCCCCTTGCAGGCAGGAGGTGCAGGTGCAGTTTCAACCAGAAGCCCAGGTGAGTGAGGGCAGCTTGGGGGGGAGCATGTCCCTCGGGGGGGCTCTCTGCCCGGCACTCAGCTCCTCCTGGGCTCCCTCCCGCAGCTGGGGCTGTGCTCCCTGAGCATCCCTTGGGGTCCTGGCGCCCAAAGCCGAGGGACGCTCTGCTGCAGAGCCCCTGGGTGGCAAAGCAGCTCTGCGCGCTCCCCGGGCGCCTTCCGGAGCGTGCCCAGGCACAGGGCGCGGGCCCTGGCCACGCTCACCCTGCTCCTCTTCTTGCAGGGCTCCGGGGGACGAGGAGGCTCAGGCTGAGAACCTGATCACCTCGAACGGTAAGGCCGCCCATCCTGCGTGTGCTGCTGCCCTGCACCCACCTGCCCGTGGGGCGCGCGGCTCCGGGCGGGCGCTGCAAACCCCTCTGCCCTTCCCTTTGCAGCAACGGGAGCGCAGAAAGCGGAGAACTGAACAGGAGCCATGCGGTGAGTCCTGCAGCTGTGGTGGCAGCGGTGCTGCGAAGGAAGGCAGGAGCAGCCGGCGCTGAGTACGGGGGCCACTGCGGGGCTCTGGGTACACGAGTCTGTTGGGAACGGGCAGCTCCGCATCCCCAGCACGGCGCGGGGGCGAGCGCTGGCCGGGGCTGTGGCAGGGAGGCGTGCAGTGCTGACGAGGTGCTCAGCGAGCCCCAGGCAGCTCAGCAGCAAAAGGAAGCATCTGTCCAGATTTTCCCTGGCATTGCACTTCCCTTCCTCGTGCTCCTCCACCCCACAGTGGTGTTAGTTTTAGGGCCTGCAGTGAGCTGAGTGCGGGTCCCCCAGGTGCCTCGCGCCTCGCCTGCAGCCAGTTCCCCGAGCTGCGGGTCTGTGGCCCACCCTTGGGGAGAGGGGAGGGCCGGAGCCCGGGCTGGCTGAGCACGGTGGGTGCTGTGGGTGGACGAGTCCCGCGCAGGGAATGGCAGCAGCGCTGCTCCCAACCTGACTCGCTGCTCTCCTTCCCCCGCAGACCCAGACACCCGGGGACGGCTGCTCGGACCGCAGGTGCCAGTGGCCTGCGGGGAAACTGCAATGGCAGCAGCGGGTCCCTCTAAGGAGATGCAAAGCTGCTGCGTCTGTGTTACCCTCTGTACTTCAGCACCGGTTCCCTGTTTACTAACTCCACTCACCGTCCTCTCTGCCTCCAGTGGTGTGTAATGTTGATGTGAGATGATCGTTACCTCTAGGGCTAGTCCTTGCTGATGTTGTACTAGTGACTTTCTCTTCACCTTCCTCGTGCTGTGCGTGTGATTCGGGCTCTGTACGACTGGCAGGCGCTGCCCCTCGGGGCCACCCCCCGAGCCCAGGAATGGGGCTGCAGCCCCGGGGGACCCCCACGTCCCATGGTGCCGTCCGTGTGCCGGGTGGTACTGCTGGCAGGTGCCCGTGGTTCACCCCGGCTGGCTTGGGCAGGGCTGGGGGAGCTGGCCCGCAGCTCCTGGGCCTGCCCAGCGTGGCTCTGGACCACGTGATGCAGCCTCAGCAATAATCCTGCTGCGCACCCCCAGCCCAACGGCCGCCACGGTGGGGGGTGAGTCAGGCAGGGACACCCCGCAGCTCCGCTTCCCTCGGCGCTGGCACCTGGGTGCTGGATTTAGGGCTGAAGGGAGCTCCCCTTTCCCACCTGCTCAGCTCTCCCCGTTTCTGTCCCTGGCTAAAACCCAGCCGTCGGTGTGGGGTGCTGCTCTAAAGGTGAGGAGATGCTGTGGCGGCAGAGAAGCCTGTGAAATCCCCCCACACGGTGACACTGTGAAAGAGGGCGGCTGCGCAGCAGTGACCCTGCTAACCAGCACAAACCAGCTCCTCGCCAGCACTGCCTGCCACGAGACGGGCGGGGGCAGCTTAAACAGTCTCTGAGGGCTAAAAAGAAACACGGACTGAAATAAAGATCCTGTCCCTGCTTGTCTCGGGCAGGGAAGGGGCAGCGGCGTTTCCCCGTGGTGCTCCCTGCCCTTCCTGATGCCTTCTCGCCGCCTGGGCTGTGGCCCAGGACACGGCCACCCGTGTCAGCACTGTGTGTCGTCCCGTGGCGGTTACGTGTCGTCAGCCCTCGGTGCCACCCGCCCCTTCTCCCCGCGGAGCCGCAGTGGTGAGCGGTGCTCGGGGGCTTTGCGCGCCTGAGCTTGCACAGTGGTTGGCTCTGGAGGGGCAGAGCCCGGAGTCCATCGTCACCTTGTGTCCGCTCATGGGTCAGAGGCAAACCTGTGAGTCTGGCCCCTTCCTTGAGCCCATGGGCACATGAAACCGTGGCCTCAGCTGGGGCCAGGGGCTGCCGGTCGGCTCATGGGCGCTTGCCGAGGCAGGGTCAGCCCAGGCAGCAGCAGGGGATCCTCAGGGCTGCACCTAAACACTTCTCAGTGCCGTCCACGGGCTGGGAAGAGACTCTTGTCCTCCAGGATGGTACTGAGAGGGGTTTCTGCTGTGACCCCCCACCCTGGCCCTGCCTCCAGGGTGGGCTTTGCATCCCTCGGTGGTGCTGGGAAGGATGCTCTGCCCCATCTGTGCAAGGCAGAGGCACCGTGTCTCCGGGACCGTGTCCTTTCCCTTCCTCCTGGCCGCTTCCGAGAGCTCCGCTCGCCTCCTGCCCCCGCGCTGCTCCGCAGCCTCGGGCAGAGCAGCCCCCGCGCAGCCCAGCCCCGAGTGCCAGCTGTGTGCGTCCCGCCTTGGTGTGCCCGTGCTGTCTGTAGTGTGCCGTCGGTGTTAACACGAAACAAAGAAATCCCTGTGGTGTGTAGAAATGGCCAAATCCTGACTGTTGTAAAATAAACTGAGCTATTGTGTTTCCTTTTAAATAGGCAACTGTGCTGCTGTGGTAAAGGACTGGTGTGTTCTGTGCTGTGACCTAAGAGGGGGAAGGAATAAAATATCGTTTCTATCGGTGCCTGGCTGCGTCGTCTCAAGGGATGGGGCATTTTCCAGGGGCGCAGGGTCGGGGCCGAGGGCTCCGGCTCTGGGGGGTGGCTGGCTGGGCGAGCCGGGGGCAGCTCCTCGCTGTCCAGCAGCGCTGGCGGCTGGGCTGGGGCAGAGGGGAGCAGCGGCTGCGCACCCGGGGCAGCACAGATGGGCTTTGTGCTGGCAGCGCTGGGCCGGCCGAGCCCCCTCCCTGCCCTACTCTTTTCTGCAGCCAGCAGCAGTTTCCACAATAGCCAGAGACCACGCGAAGGGAGCGCGTGAGCGGCCAGCCTGGCAGCACAGAGCCCCCTTGTCCCTCGGCCTCGCAGGAGCTTCTGTGTCCTGGCCACTGGTGTGCCGATCGAGGGGGGTGCTCAGCACCAGACAGCCCCACACACACCCCTCTGCTTGGCTTCACTCTGCGGTGCCAGGGCTGAGCTGCCGTGGGCTCCGAGCGCCCCTCGGCCTGGCACAGCGAGGGCAGCGCTCCCCTGGGGCCGGCTCCCCCCGGCCACCGCAGCCGTAATGGGCCTGGGCGCGTGACTCCCGCTCCCTGACTGCGAGATTAGAGCGAACTGGATTGCACAGCTCGCCTGGCAGCTGGCCCCGCCGCCCAGGGCTGGCACAGCCCCGAGGGGCCCGGCATCCTGGCACCCGCTGCCGGGCAGGGGCGCACCCCAGGCATCGCTGTGCCGGGGGGCTCTAGGGCCCCCCAGGACGGCTCGATGCTGGGCCACGAGGCTCTGCCCGGCCCTTGCGGGGACCAGCAGTGCCAGGCTGCGGGGATGGGGTGTGCGCCTGCTTCTCTGTAGCAAAAGGCAGTCGCAGCCATACCCGAGCCCATCCCTCTGCCCCCCACCTTGGGCTCACCTCCTCTGCCGAGGGCAAGCCTGGCCAGCCCGACGTTTGGGACGCACGGGAGGACCTGCCACCCCCCTCCTGGCTGGGACGGGGCCACCCACAGCTCGGGGTGCCCAGCCCTTCCTTCCAGCCAGCACGGTGGGTGCACACCCGGCCCTCCCCTCCCGGGCCTCCTTCCCAAAGGCGGGCGGGAGCCCTGCGCCTCCCCTCGTGACTGCGATAAACATTACACCGAGGCCGTTAATGTTTAATGAGGTTGGTCTCCCAATTAATGCGCTTTCCTGTGGGCGCCCGCTCCCAGAGCGAGACGCCCGCCGGACGACACGCTGACGCGATGGGTGACGGTAAGGGCGCTCCGGGGAGCAGGATGGCACCCGCAGCCAGCACCCTGCTCGGCCCACCCCAGAGGGGCTTCCCTGGGAGGGTGGCTGCCTTCGCGGGGCATCTCCAGCTGAGGAGCAGGGCTGGGCCCTCCCGCCACGCAGAAACCTGCACGGGAGGGTTTGGGGGAGACGTGGGGATGGATCCCCAGAGCTCTGCAGCCTGCTGGCGCATCGGTGCCGGCTGGCGTTTGGCTTCTCAGGGGGATTTCTCCTCCCAAACGGCTCCTGGCAGAGGGACACGCAGCCAGGTGAGGCGGCTCGAGCGGCGACGCGTGGATGTGGGACGGGGGAGGCTGCCAGGACGCGCCCCGGTGCAAGGTCTCTGCCCGCGGGGTTGTTGAGTGCCCTGCGCCGCGGGAGTGGAGCCATCGCTGCCCCCGGGCAGCGGCACTTCCCGAGGGCACGGGGAAGGCTGCTCTGCCGCCAGCATAGCCGTAGCAAACACAACCGGCTGCTGCAGGCAGGCGAGCCGGGTCCGTCTGCAGCTTTGCCTGGAGCTCGACGGCTCCCGTGCATCCTGCGAATGTACCGGGAACTTTAAACTCCCTGGGGTGAAAAGCAGGAATTGGGGAATCCTTTACCGGCTCGGCTAGACCTTGAGGAAGTTGGAATGCTCTTGCTCACAGTCTTCATTCCTGATTTTTCCCACCTCGCCTCCCCGTGAGCCCGGTGCCCCGGCCCTGGCTCTCACTTGGGTTTCTCCTGTTTTCCAGAGCAAGCGCCCGAGCAGGGCCTGGACAGGTTCAGCTACGGTGAGTGTGTGCCCCGTGCAGCCCGGGGGCTGTGGGCAGCGGGACGGGCAGCGGGATGGGCAGTGGGACAGGCCCACTCCCACGCCTGCCCGTGGGCTCTGCGCTGTGGGCTCAGCCCTCCGCCTCGCCTGGGCTGACGCCTGCTCGGCTCTCCTCCTCCCCAGACTATGAGACCATCCGTAATGGGGGGCTGATCTTCGCTGTCGTGGCTTTCATCGTCGGGCTCCTCATCATCCTCAGTAAGTGCCTCGGGTGGGCTGGACGTCCCCCTCGGTTCTGTTGCCCTGCACGTGGCCCCTTCTCCGCTCGCCCCCTGTCTCGCCCCACACCAGGGGCTGGGCTGCCTGGGAAATTTCCATCTAGGCAAGCTCCCAACAGAAAGCAAGTTGGGAAGGAGACGGCATAAATATTTAGCATTTCCTTGCCAGCGTCAAGGCTTCAGAGGGAAGGTCACTAATTAAAAATAGCAGAGAAAACTCTGACATTTCCAGAGTGAGAAACCAGCTTTCCCAGAGCCCTCGGACCTTGGCAGCTCCCAGAGAGACTCGGTGCCGAGTGTGCCGGGCACCCTGCGCCCCTGCCTGCACGTACAGGCCCTGCCTGCCTCACTCTGCGGGTCCGGGGCAGCCGCAGCATCGCGGCTGCAGGTGCTGCCCAGTGGTTTTAGGGAGAAAAAGACAACCGCCTGCATTTGCAACCATGGGGACAGCTTAGGGAGAAGGACAGACAGCCGAGCGGGCTCTTGCAGCTGGTGTTTTGCTGGGCAGTGCCAGGGGCTGCAGTGTTGGGGTCCGGGGTGGTGCAGGGGGGCTGGGAGGCAGCACATGGGGTCGGCGTCTCCCCACACCGGTGGAAGCTGTGCCAGAGGCCAGCCCCAGCGTGGAGGCACAGGGGCTCGGGGCTTCCCATGGGAGCCCAACCCAGTGGTCCCAGGTGGGGGACAAGCCCGCGAGCAGGACTGTTCCACCAGAGCAGAGTGGGGCAGCTGAGATGGGGCAGGGGGAAGGCTCCAGGCACAGGAGGTCTCAGCTGCTCCTCTTGCCCCCAGGCCAGCGGTTCCACTGCGGAGGGAAGAAGAAGAGGAGGTGGGTATTGCACGGTTTTAAGGCAGCTTTGTCTCTCCTCCCCATCCTTGTTCTGCCCACCGGTAGGGCTGGGGGCTCGGCTCGTCCTCCCTCCCGCCTCAGCCATGTTGCCCAGCCTAACGCCTCTCCCCTTGCTTTTGCTCCACAGACAAGGAAACGAGGAAGACCTGTAGCTGCAGGTAGGTTGCAGGAGGAGGCACCCAGGTGGCAGCCAGGCTCCCTGGGCCTGCCTGTGCTGGGCAGCGATGCTTCAAGGCACCCGCGCTGCAGGGAAGTACCCACGCGGGTGTTTGTCTTGGGGGGAGAGGAGCTAGGACACGCTGGCCTCTGCGGCCGTGTAACCCTCCCACTCTGGTT
This sequence comes from Strix uralensis, assembly GCF_047716275.1. NCBI lineage: Eukaryota > Metazoa > Chordata > Aves > Strigiformes > Strigidae > Strix > Strix uralensis. Next base: position 1,410,128 of record NC_133997.1, on the reverse strand, counting down.
TCAGAGCTGCCCTGCCACCGCGGAAGCAGACCTTCATCCAACGCAGAGAAGTCCTTGCCAAGGGCCACCCCTTACCCCGCTCCAGTGGATCCATTACCCTGCTCACCCCAGGCGAGGCCAGAACGCAAATTGCCCTCGTGCTTTCCCCTCTGTTAGATCCAGCAAGAGTTTCTTGGCTAATAAAGGTCAAGCTGAGCGAGGTTAAACTTTGTGCCCGAGGCATTTGAATCGCCCACTCTCCTGGCCCGGCACCAATGACTTCTCTGCCCTGCAGACATCTTCCAACACAGACCCAGCGAAGGTTCCTCCGCACACCCACGGCACGGAGCAGCCGGCCGTCTCCGCTCTGGGTTTGCAGAGGGGCCTGTGGACGTTCCTGCTCCCGGCCCCCCTGGCCACCTTGGGCCAGAACAGGGCTAGGATGGTGCATCCAGCTCTCTGGTTTCACAGCCTCTCTCATCTCGGCGTACAGACAGAAAAACTTCTTAAAAAAAAGAAAGAAAAAAGCAATGAGCAAAACTCTCTCGCAATTGGGCGGTGAGTGAGGAGGGAGGTTCAATCCCAAGTGTTGGTGTGTGGGTGAGCTGGGCCGACACGGACACCTAGCGACCGGCTCTGCTGGCCGCAGGGCTGCCCCCCCCAACCCGCTGCCCCTCCCAACCACTGCTCCCCCACTACTGCCCCCCAACCACTGTCCCCCCAAACCCACTACCCCCCCAAACTGCTGCCCCCAACCACTGCCCCCCAAACTCCTGCCCCTCCAACCACTGCCCCCCAACCACTGCCCCCCAAACCACTGCCCCCGAAACCACTGCCCCCCCAGCCACTGCCCCCCAGCACCCTCGTCCCCTTCCCCTGTGGGCAGCGTGGTGGCAGCGGGGATCCCACAGGAGCCCCAACCCTGCTGCTGGCGGCAGAGAGACCGGCTCACCTGGTCCCTTCAGGCTTCCATTGAGGTCAGGCGCTGGCAGTAAAACGGGATTAGCTGGGGGAGGGTTACCAGACAAAACCCGTGCAATTTGTCTCATCTAAGGTGCTTATTTAATGCAGTAAGGAGATTATTTTGAAATATAATTTTGACTCGATGCTGACCCACTAATAAAGACCTGGCGCAGCTTTGCAAAGCACGAATGGGAACCAGAGCTCTGCCCTCTCGCTGCTCAGACCCCCAGCCCTCGCCGGCGAGGGGTGCGCTGTGGTTGTGTCCCCCTAAAGAAGGAGCTAAAGGGCGCAGCAGAGGGACAGGCAGCCGGCGTACAGAACGAGCCCGTCCTCAGCGGGCTCTCCCGTCCGCGAGGCCCAGGGCTCCCCGTGCTGCCCCGTGCCCGAGCGTGCCAGGGCTCAGGGTGCCCTTCAGGGTGCGTGTCCCCTGGCACCGGCCCCCCGGCCAGACCCACAGACAGAGCCCCTGCAGCGCGAAGGGAGGAGATTAAGGGGAGTGAAAAGCCGGGCCTGGCTCCCTGCGCAGGGGGATCTCTGTCTCGGCACCAGATGGCATTAATAGCATTATTCTGCACGGCTTGCGGACACCCACGTGTGCACGCAGACTCGCACAGCCCTTCGCACCCCTGCCCGGGGCTGGGGACTGTGCCATGGGTCGGGGGGCTGTCAGGGTGTGCAGCGGCAGAGCAGGACGCGCTGCCAGCACCTGGAAACTTGCCCTGGAGGTTACGTTTGGAGGCCAGGCTACTGCTGGAGCTGAACTGGGAGCAGCCCAGCTACGTGCCCCCCCTGGATGGAGCCAGGGAACAAGGAACAGGGGAAAGACATAAGCAGCTGAGATGATGTGTGGAAAACGTGCCAGCGGCAGGGGCGCTCCCTCTCCACGCCTCCACAGGCTTTGGCCATTGAGCCCAGGAGCTATGGGAGCGGGAAGCTGGGAAGGCCGCAGGGAAAGGCCACCATGTCCCCTCTCCGCTGCCTTTGTCCTGGTGCTGCCCTGTGAGAGGCTCCTGTCCCCCCAGGGCCTGGCAGGGGTGGTCCCCATCGGAGGGTGCCCCACAGGACAAGCCCCAGCCCTGCAGCCCCGCGGGTCGGCTGGGAGCTGCGGCCCCAGCAAGGAGGCGTTCCTCTTCTCCCCTGAACCAGGCAATCTTGGCGGATTTCTCTCACAGTCCCTTGAGCCATTAATCTTCTCAAAGTAAATCTTTTCTGTGACACAAAGGGGATTTGGTGAATAATACAGTGGACAACTGGAGTGTCCTTTTCCTCTGGGAAGACTCCCAGTGCTGAACAGCTTCCCCTTGGCACTGGCTATTCCCTGTTTGCTTCACCAGTGTCTGGCTGGACAGGTATGAGGGAGAGGGGCTCTGGCCGGCCATGGCTTGGCCAGCTGTTGTGCTTAAGCCACGACTGAACATGAGGAGCTGAGGCACTGGGGCAGGAGCAGGAGGAGCTGCAGCCAGGAAGGTGCCCTCCAGCACCACTCCCCCATCTCCACGATGCCAGGGATGCATTTGGCCCACCAGGAAACGGGAATGTAAAATGTCTCCTCATCAGTTAAAACAGGAGAGTGGCAAATGGTGACTAATGGAGCCAAAGAGGAACACTCGATGTGGTGGAGAGACAGGGCCGGGCTGGCGGGGAGCCAGCCACACGCCTCCTTCTCCCTTTGTTCTGCTCCCGAAAAGGCAGCGCATCCATCAGCAGGCGTCTGCCAAAACAGCAGCGCTCCAATGTCTTGGATCATCCTCCCTCCCAAAGCAAACCCCATTTCGGCCCTGGTTCCCGGCGCCGTGGGTTCGGCGCTAACCGCGCGCACCGAGATGGGCGGTTGTGCCTCGCCGGCCTCCGCTCAGCTCCCGCCTCAGCCCGCGGTGGCCGGGCGGTACAAGGGTCCCCGTGAGTCCAGTCCGAGCGCCCCGGGACTGGGCCTCGGCCCCGCGGAAACTTCCCAGAGGTGACTCCAGGCTGGGCCGGGCGCTGGCGAGGACACGGACCCCGCTCGCCTCCCGCGTACCCCCCTGCCTGGCGTGGGTGCGCTGCCAGGCCCGGGCAAACGCCCCTCGGCCCCGGCTTGCCCAGGCTGGAAATCTCGGGGCGCTCGGGCACTGCTCGGAGAGGGGCACGAAGCGCCCCCTTGCCCGCAGCCGGGGCGGGGGGGGCGTAGGAGCCGTCCGGGATGGGGCCACGGGCCTCGGGAGCGGGTGGCCCAGGGGCGAGCGGTGGCCGCGGGCAGCCCGCGAGGAGCCGCGCTGCGGGGCTGCGGCACTAGGGGGAAGCAGCGGCCAAGCTCTGGCCCGGCAAGAGCCTTCCCGGGCGGCGGGACCGCGGGCTGGGCCCCGCGCGGAAACGCCGCCGGTTTCGCAGGGGATGGGCCCCGGGGGGCCGAGGGGGACCCCCCTTTACCCGGGTACCGGCCCCTCGCCGCCCCCGGGGCCTTTGTGTCCCCCGGCCGCTCGCTCCCCTCAGCCTCTGGGGAAACTGAGTCACGGAGCGGGGCTGCCGCATGCCCACGGGCAAGCTGGGCGACCTCCCCCAGCACCGCCCCGGGTGGCACCCGCACAGGGCCAGCCCTGGGGCGAGGGGCTGCTGCCCCTGGCCCAGTCGGGGGGGTCCGGGAACCCCCCTCCCAGGCTCTCCCAGGCCCTCCCAGGCTCTCCCAGGCTCTCCCAGGCCCTCCCAGGCCCAGGTGCTGCCCGCAGCCAGCCCAGCTGCGGCCTCTCTGCAATTACCCCCACAGGCTTTTTTCCTCCTCCGCCCGGGGGGGGCTCATTCCTGGGGGATGGGGGTGGCCACGCTGGGCAGAGCCTGTGCCTCGGGCTGTGGGGCGGGCTCGCAGCCGGCTGGCTCTGCTAGCCAGGGAGGTGCTGCGAGGGCGAGCTCCTGCATGGGAAGCGCTTTGTGGAAAGGGGGCCGCGAGAGGTGAGTAGCTCTGTTGTTTTAATGAGCACTTTGTCCAGGAGGGGGGCTGGGGGGAGGCGAGGTGTGCCCTGGCCGGGGGGGCCGCTGGGGCGAGGGGTGCTCCCTGCAGCGCTGTGTGCCCCTCTCCCCTGGCATGGGGTAAAGCCTTGGGGTGCAGCTGACCCGGGGGGGGCGGGGGGGGCTGTTGGGACCCTCCTTTTGGCCGCTTTCCTCAGCGACCCTCTGCGGGCTTGTGTGGAGGGTGGGTTTTTGCATATTTAGTGGAAGAATGATCCTTAGGGGAAAGCAGCTGGCTGGCTAACGGGGCCTGTGAGCACGGGGCACCCCTGTAACCCCCCGAGCTCGGGGGGATCTTGGAGCTGAGTGTAAAGGCTGCCTGGAGCCAGAACAAGTGCTGGGCAGGGGGTAGCTAAAGGAGGCAGGTGGGGTCAAAGTGTTGGGGTGACGCTGCCCTCGGGGAGAGGCAGAAGTGTGTCTTGTGGGGGAAAGACCCTGTGGTGAAGCACAGAGGGTCCCGTCTCCCCTGGGGGGAAGCCTGGTGGGGCTTGGAACCATGTATGGGCACGTGTTGCTGTAATTTCCCCTGTGTCCTGGGTGGAGTTTGGGCCAGGGAAATTAGTAGGAGCTTCACTTTTTAGCAGGCTTTGCAGCTGAGCTTGCTGCTGGCTCTGGCAGGTTGCTAGCTCCTGGTTAGCAGGTCAGTGGCTACAGGGAGGGGGAGAAGTGTTTCTCCCGGTTAGCACCGGCCTCGCTTCCTGGGAGCCTCCCGTGTGCTGCCAAAGTCCAGGTGATGCTGCCCAAATAATCAGCGTGATGATTTTCAGCCCTTCCTGACTGCAGCTGTGGGAAGCACCTGATGCTGCTCTGATGGGGTGGATGTTAGCAGGACACCAGCTTTCTGGGCTGAACGCTTGTGCAAAGGCCACGCACAAATGCTTCCTGAGTGTGTTGAAATGGGGGAGCTGTGGGGAGGCTGGTGGCCCTAAACAGCAGCTCCCAGGAGCGCCAGGCTGCCTGCCCTCTGCTGCCAGACCTGCACGTGGGGCTGGGCATGGGGGCTGAGCCGTACACGGGGGAGCAAATGGGGCTGTAATGAGCGGCACAGGCAGCTCAAGGGCTCGCTGTGGCTCCTGGAGTGAGACCTGGGGCTGGTCATTCACCCCGTCAGCCCTCAGTTGTTGTCTCTTTGTCTGGCTGGCAGATGCTGTCCTCCCTTGGAGGATGGAGCTTTTGGCAGGGGGAGGTTAGTGCTCTCGGTGCAGGCTGAGTCTCTGAGCTAGGGCTGATGGGGAGACTCACTGGAGATGCTGAGCAGCCAAGGGAGCTCAAAATGAACAGGTGAGTAGCGTTGACTCCCCCTGTACATGTGCCTCAAAGGGAGATCTGCGAGGCCCAGCGGGTGCCCTGCCAGCCCCCGCACCCCCCTTTCATTCACTCCTGAGCGTAGGAGGGTAGAAACTGCACCCGAGTCCAACACACTGTGTGCTGGATATGAATGCTGGAGCAGTTTCTGTGGCTGGCAGATTCCTGTTAGCAGGCTGGCCTGCGCTGCCACCCTGCAGCAGCTGCCGGGGAGGGAGGGGGGCAGATGCCTGGCATGTGGCTGGGGCTCCCCAGAGCCGGGGATTTGCTTGTTGCCTTGGGTATGGGCCTGAATAGCAATTTCCTTGCGAAGTATCAGCTAACATCTGTATAGGGATGTGGGTGGCGATTGAAATGCACCTCGGATCCTGGAGGGATGCGTGGGCACCGGGTGTGCATCAGCTGCTGCCTCATGGCCTCCCGGGATGCCGGTGGCACGGCCGGGGTAGGAGTGAGCCAGCAGCCAGCGGCGTGGGGCCGGGGAGCAGCACGTGCGCGCGCGGGAGGGCCGTGTGCTGGGGACACCCACGCGCGTGACAGAGCTGTGAGGTGGCCTGGGAACAGGCTGGGGAGGGGGTGGTGACAGAGCGGTGGAGCTTGGCAGCACCGAAGGAGGGGGAGCGCATCCCCAGAGAGGAGGAGGAGGAAGGGCCGTGGTATGTCAGACCTGCACGGCACAGGCACGGTGTTTGCTCCCGCCTCTGCTGTTGGCTCCTCGGCACGGAGGGGTTCGGTGGCAGCTGCCCTCGTTGTGCCCATCCCCGCACAAGGGGATCTGGTGCGGGTGGCCTGGAGCAGGGAGGGGACAGGGGAGCCGTGGCCCTGCCGGCTTCTCTGGGTGCTTCCTCTGTGAAATGGCGCTTGGAGGGCGTGGGGAGCGGTTCCCACCGCGCTGCGGGGGAGTGCTCTGGCTCTTCCCAGGGACTCCCAGGCGTAGGGAGTCACAACGAACTGGTGTGGGTTGAAAATGGCCAAGGAGCTGCTGTTTTTCTAATTTTTTTTTTAGTGGGTGACGATGGTTAGGTTTGCAACTAAATCTAAACAGTGCCTCTTAAAAAATCAGTGTGTGGTGTCTTTTTCTACTTCTTGTTTTGTTTGAAATCAGAACGCTTCAGTCTTTCTTTCTGTTTATTTTGCAACAAACGTGGATTGGCAAGGCTGTTTTGGAAAGCAAAGCAAACCTGCTATAATCGCTTCAAGAAAAGCCTTTGTGGACGGCTCTAAGAGTCCAGACAAGTTGGCTTTGGGGCGACCTAAGTCCTGGGGAGTAAGACCCGAGGCTTGAATTAAGCCTTCACTAAATACCCCCCAAAGTAACACATGAACTCCCATTTATTTGCTATTGGCTGGCCAGAGGGATGGATGGGTGAGAAGTCTGCTGGGCCCTATCCTGCTGCGTCCTCTGTCCCGGCAGCACCGCGGGTGGGTGCTGTTCGTGCCGTGAGCACCCGAATTGTGTCCTCAGGCTGCTGAGCGATGTCTGGGAGGCCCGCGGGGCCCTGGGGGGCAGCTCCGTGCCGGGGGGACGCGGGTTCCCCGGGGCGAAGCGGCCTTTCGGCAGCCGCGGGGCCGCAGCGTGACCGGTGCGGGGGCAGCCCCGACGGCCGCGGCCGTTTGCCCGGGGGCGAGTCCCCCCCGCCCTGGGCGCGAGGGTCCCCGCCGTCGGTGCGCACCCCCCGCCCTCCCGAGGCGAGGAGGAGGGGTGGGGGGGGAGGAAGCGCGGAGGGGGGGGCCGGGCGCTGCCCCGCGGCCGCGCAGCCCTACCCGGCGGGGGCTGCCGCCCTCCCGGCGCTGCGCGGCCGCGGAGCGGGGCGCGGGGGCGGGGGCTGCGCGGGAGCCCGGCCCACCCCGCCGCCGCCACTCGCCGGGAGAGGGGCGGAGGAGCGGCTGGGAGCTGGGCGCTGGGCTCTGGGCTCCGCACCCGGGCTGGCAGCAGCGAGCGCGGCACGCCGGGGCACCGCACCGCCCGCAATTGCGCCGCAGCCCCGGGGCCACGGCTGCTCTTTATGGCATGTGGCTGGTAACTTTTTTCCTGCTGTACTCTTTGCGGAAAGGTACGTCGCCCCCGGGGCGGGCGGGGGGGTGTGTGTGTGTGTGTGCGGATGGCCCCGGGTGCGCCCCTTCGGGGGAGCCGCGGGGCTCCTGGGGCGCGGAGCGGCGCCGGGCCCGGCGGAGAGGGGGTGTGTGTGTGTGTCCCGGGTCCCCGTCCCCGGTGGTCGCGGGGAGCTGGAGCACGGCCCCGACGAGGGCAGCATCCTCCGGGCAGAGCCGCGCTGCCCGCGGCCGCCCGGTCCCGACAGACGGACGGAGCCCGGCGACGCCGCAACAATCGCATCTTCCCTCCGGGAGCGCCGCGGCCACCGTAACCCGGCGGCTGGGGAGGGGGAACCACAGCGGGAGCGGGGGGAGCCGCGGGACAGGCGTGTCGGGGGCCGCGCACCCATCGCTGGGGCCGGACGGAAAGTTGGGGCTGAAGTGACCGCTGCCCGGGTCCGCGGGGGATGCGCCGAGCCGCGTCCCCGCCAGCGGAGCGAGCGAAGGAGGGCACGGAGCCGCTCGGGTCGCGGGGCGCTTGTGACCACAATCGGCCCGTGTTACATAAAGGAATCGCCCGTGTCCGAATCTGCGGGAATTTTTAATTGCGGCTCGATAAGAAATTGCCTCTTTGCGACATGACCTGACCTGCAGACGCGGTGATGGAGGCGCCCACCTTTTGGAAAATTGTTTGCTCGAGGATGTAAAATGACAGTTGCCCTAATTATCTTTTTTTTTTTTGACATTTGAGAACAGCAAGGGGGAAATTTTAGGAAATGAGGAAAGCGAAAGAAAGGGGACGGAGCTGCCTCCTTACTCCTCTTGCTGCCTCTTACATTACCCAGTTATCTGAACGTTAATCCGATGAAAAATATTTACCCAGGTTTAAGAGGGCATCCTGTCCGGTTGTGTGGTGACGATCAATTATTCCATCAATTATTAATTATGGAATAGCTGCTTGATTCGAGCTGGAGTAAAGCTGCGTTGGGGAGCTTTACCCAAAATCGCTTTTGTGTTTAGGATCTGCTGAGCTGAACGTGCCAGCGTCTGCTTTGCTTACATTTGCATTTTTTACTGGGCTAAAAGGAAAAAACAAACGCGAAAACAAATAACCGTCGAGGATGCTGCGATTTCTTCCCCCCCGGTAGTCCAAATAATAAAGAGCTGCGCCGGGTTTATTGCTTTTGCATGTTTTCAGCCCCAGCGTCTTGGAAAAGGGGTCTCTTCCCACAGAGCTATCTCTTCGGAGAAGAGCAAATTAAAAGCCTCCATTAGCACAACTCCTCGTGGCCTCATTTTCTCCTTTTTTTAAGAAATAAAATGTATCTTCAGTGTTGAACAGTCCTGGCGATGGAAAGTGTTAAAGTGAAATGGTTCCAAAGAGAGGACAGCAATACAATGGAAGTTTCATTATAATAATAGGATAAAAAAATGAATTGCTTAATGCATGATAAACCTTTCAGATGCTTAATATTTCTGGGCATCGAAGCACATCCTTTTAACGTGTTCCTGCTGGAGAGCGAGAGCTCAAGTAGAAACCGAAAGCAAATAGACATTTGATCCAGGGGACCACTGAAGTTTAGAAATCCCTCGATGGGCTGTAGCTGCTTGTTTCCCCCCGCCTATAAAATAAGCAAAAATAGGTGGTTGGCAAGCAAACGAGCAGGGACTTGAGCAGAACGACGGTCTGGCAGCGTGAGTGAGAGCAGCCAGGCAGAGGAGGAGGGGAGGCGAGGGGCGAGCGGTGTGATGAAGAGCAGACCGGGCAAAATTGAGCGGCTTGGAGCCGGGAAAGCATCTCCCTGCGTGTTCTCGCTGGATCTCTCCGCCGCCTGATTTATATTGGCATTATATTTACATTATGTTCCTGTATTGGGTGCAGTGAACTATGCAGCTTGCGTTTTTTAATCTCTCCCTATCTCGGCCCCCCAGTGTGGCACAGCGCTCGTTTGTCTCTGAAATGAAACATGGAAACCTCATTAAATGCACGGAGGAGAAGCCTGCAGTGCTGAACTCCTCACCGTGCCCGGGGTTTGTTTATCCTGCGGCTAGCCCAGATTTCCCGGCACAAGGAGCCGTGGTGGCGACTTGCCCACAGCCTTTACCTGCGCCTGGTGTGGGCTTGGGGCTGCTCTTGCCTTTGGGTGAGGAAATCGGGATCGGGCAACCCTCATGTTTCCTGGTGCATTTGCTCTCCGGAGGACCAGGCTGTGCCGGGCGCGAGGGGCGAGTGCCAGGGCTGTGCTGTCGAGCCGCCCTCCCCAGAGCCGAAGGCTGCCGGGGGCTCTGCTTCGGGAAACCAGGGTGCTGGGCCCTTTGGTGCAGCGCACCGCTCCCCGCCGGCGGGGCCGAGGCCGAGGGACTGCCCGCTCTGCCGAGCCGAGCACCACAACAGAACTGGAAGCTGCTCTTTGTGGCAGGAATCCCTCCGAGATGGCAGCACGCGGGCTGCGAGCTCTGCCTGGGATAACATGAAGTCATCTCGCACCCCGAGAAGCAGAGTGTTAATAAGCGCCACTTCCTAGGAGGGCACGAAGGAGGAAGGTGTGCGGTTGTTGCGGTCGTTGCGACGCGCGCTTTGCAGTGGCAGGTTTGGGTGCAGAGTGTTTCTTGTCTTTGAAATCTAGATTATAGCCAGCTACGTGTTTTTACATAACCGTGATTTTGTGAATTACCCTTTCCCTGCTTGTAGATCCTTAAGAAATAAACCCCACCACACACAATCTGCACATTGCCGCCATCATCTGCCAGCAGAGCTGTACCAAATATTTAGGAAATCCATTTCCCAACTCTGGCTAACGCTTGCCGCCTGCCCCAGCTGCTGCCTCTTGGAAAGGGCTCTGTCGGCTCCTCTCCGGGAGAGAAGGGAGCGAGCGCAAGGCCGAGGGGAAGAGGCGGTGGCGAGCGGGGTTTCGGAGTTTGCTCGATTGATCCGTTCCCCTCGTTTCTCGTACCTGTCAGCCCGTGGTGGAAATCCTCGTCTCCGCCTCGTAGCGCGAGCACGCGGGCTGCGGCGCGGATCGGCGGCTCCGGAGGAAGCCCGGCAGCAGGCGTGTGCGACCTCTGGTGCGTCCCCTCGCCCACCCCTTGTACCGGCCTCCCCGGGGGGGCCTTGCTGTCACCCTGGCTCGTGGCCAGATGTCCCCTTGGGGTTCGGCTGCAGCTCCTCGGGCTTCGTGTCCAGCGTGGCTGAGATGTGGAGGTGGGCTATGGAAGGGGAGGGAGAGGCCATTGCCTGCAGTCCCTGGGCTCGTTCCTTGCTCCCCCAGAGCCAAGGGCCCCCAGGGGAAGCTCGGGCAGGGTGGGGTGCTTGGGAGGTGGTGCAGAGCTTGGGGGTGTCCAGCTCTGGGTCAGCCCCGGTGTGGGTGGGGTGGTGAGACTGGTACCTCCAGCAAGCTGACGTGGGAGGTTCAGGGGCCAGACAGCTCAGCGGGGAGAGCTTTTTCTTTTTTTTCCAGGCAAGGGTTACAGGCTCAGCCTGGGTGCTGTCGTAATAGCTGGAGGTGGTTCAGGCCTTAATTTCCGTGCAGATGCATTAAGGAGCGGGCAGCTCACGCTCCAAGGGGGTTTGAGCGGTGCCCTTCCCTGCAGAGGACCAGAGGCAGCGTTCGCCTTGGCTCCCTCTTCTTTGGTTCGCCGGGACGGCGGCTGCGAGTCGGGAGCGAGCGCGGTGCTCCGGCCAGGGGGGCTGTTGCGAAACGCAGCGCCAGGACAGGGAACGTGCTGGGCAGGGATCTGCCATCGCTGTGCCGGGCACCAGCTGAGCGCCCCAGGCCCTGCTTTTGTGGCACAATTTCCACCCTCCTGAGACTGGTGGGGCGCAGCATGGAGGAGGCCGCTCAGGGCTTTAACCCTTTGGGGTGGCGTCGCCTGGCTGCGCTGCGCTCCTGGCGGGGGGCGGGGGGGGTGTGTGCGTGGCTCTCGCACTCCGCTCGACCAGGTCCCAGCCTTGTGCTTCTCGGCTCAGCTGCTTCGCTCCCCGTCCCTTCCGTGACGCTCGGAGATGCCACTTCTCGCTCTGTCAGCTCCAAGGTCACTCCCCTCATTAGGAGAAGGGCTGTTAAAAGTGTCCCGATGATGAGGGCTTGGAGGAAGCTCGTTCCAGGGAAGGCCAAAGGCGTCTCCAGTGTTATAAATGCGCAGGCAGTGTGTGATGGAATTACTGTCGGATCTCAAGGCAGTAGAGAGGAAAGATTAGGACTTGCCACCTACCTGTAATTCCCACCCCGCAATGCGTGCCCAGCTTCGGTTCACTTTCTCCTTGAACAGGGCAGGTGTCAAACACCCTTAATGAGGATAATAAATGAGCGGTGAGGTGGTGATTAGCCTGCTGTTCTTCGCAGCATCCCTGCAGCCCCTTACAGCTGGTGGCCGGAGAAGCTCTGGCGGCTCCTCCAGCCCCTTTGCTGGCCAGCGGGTGGGCTTCTTGCTGCGGGGGGGCCCAGGCCGCAGCTCGCCTGGCCTCGGAGGAGGGCTGGCTGGGCACCCGGGCGAGTCGTGAGACCGCTGGGCCCAACAGGGAGGTCTGGGGAAAGGTGCTGCCGGTGGGATAGTGTGAACTCGAGTCTAGCACCTGCCCGTGGACTGCGTGAACACCCTTGAAACACAACTTGTGTAGCCTTTTCCAACCTCTGCCGGGTTTCCACCCAGTCACTGCTCTGCAAAAGACCTTGCTCGACTCTGAGAAACTTCCTGGGTTGAGTGGGCACGGGACTGGCTGCGGGGTCCCGAGCAAGTAGCTTGCTAACACAGATGATGCGCCTGTGTCGTGGGCAGAAGCAGCTTCTTTGCTCCGGAGAAATGACTCTCGAATTGTGCTGGCACGAAGCTGGTCGTTGTCAGACCAGTCCTCAACCCCCTTCGCGGGAGAGGACGGGCTCTCCCCGGGGAGGTTTGGAGGAGAGGAGGGGCTGCCTCGCTCGGCGCTCGCCTGGCCGGCGATGGCGTTTCTGTGCTCACACAGGCCGAGGTGTCAGCCCGTGCCGCTCCTCGTGCAGGGCTCGCACCTACATCGCGGCCACCTCCTCCCGAGCTGCGGGGCTTGTGGCGGGTGCTGGGGTGGGGTGCTGGCCGTGCTGCCTTAGCCGCTCGTTAGAGCAAACGAGCGCTTTGTGCGCGGCCCAGCGCCGAGGTGGGCCGTGCAGCGGATGGGGCTGGAGTTTGGGAAGTCCAGCGGTCGAGACGAGTAAATATTCCGAAGGGATGATAGCAAAATGACTTCTCGCAGCTCAGATAGAGATATTAATATTTCACTACCTCTAGGTTGTAATTTACTACAATTTAAGAAGATTGCACTCTGATACCTTAAAATACCGGCCTTTCAGAGCACGGCAGACAGTGTCCGGCTGCGCGCTGGGCTTTGTGCAGCTTCCAGCTACCGGCGGCTGGTCTCCAGGGCTGGTGCTGTGCGCCTGCGTCGCTGCATTTTCCCCAGCAGAAACTGTTCCATTTTGGCTCCTCTAGCCTCCTCTGTTCAGGTTCATGTGAATTAATGCCCTCGGTATTTAGGTTAGGGTCAGCACATCTGACCAGATGTGAGCAGTGATTTCTGGTTTAAAAATATTGCAGTGCTATTTCTAAATTTTTAATCTCTCTCGGTGATTTGGAGACAGTTTTATGGAACGTGGAATTAGGATGGTGCTCAATGCTAAATGGTAAAGGAGATTATATGGATTTAACTCTATGCGTCTGTCACATAACTATTGCCAATCCCATAACTTCCATTTTCTATTAAAAATCCGTTTCCCCCTTTGACCTGAAAAAGCTTTACGGGTAATCTGAATTTCTCTGTTTATGAGGTATTTTTCCACTCTTCACCCCAGCCCCTCACCCGTCCGTCTCCAAACCTTCCTGGGCGCTGCTTGGGCAGAAGATATTTCCCTGTCAGGCCATGGATGCTCTCCGATCTTTATGACGGCAGGAGCCTTCTCATGCCTTGCTCTGGGGTCTGGGCTGGAGGTGTTGGATGGAGCCTGGGGCCCGGCCGGGCGGTCGCTGGGGTGCTGAGCACCGCGGAGCCTTCCTGGCCCAGCGCCGGCGGGCGGGCGCAGGGTGGCTCTCGCTGCATGCCCTACACGCCGCCTGCCCTGGCTCCAGCCATCTTCTGCTGTGCTCAGGCGACAGGCGTTGCCACAAATAGCTCGCTGCTGCTCGCGCGTGCTTTGTTTTCCTTCCTCTGCCTGCAAATGTGCATTTTTCTCTTTCATGTATTTGGGAGAAGCACCGCGCCGTTCTGATGAAGGGAAATGCTGATTCATGACGACAAACCAGCCTGGAGATGTCACAAAATGACATCTGTGGGGCCGTGCGGTGGCCCCGTAGCCCTGCAGAGCCTGGCGCGGCTGCGCGGGCGGCTCGGCCGGAGCGCTTTGCTCCTCTGGTCCGTCGTTCTTCTGGCACCTGTCAGTGAGGGAGGGAAAAATAAATGACTTTGCCTACTTCTACCTGTGTGTGGGAAGATATGGAGGTGCTTTTTTGACCTGTAAAACTGTTGTCTCGTGTGGTGGCAGCGCTGGACCTTGCTCGTTGGCTAATCCGTTACGTGGATGGCTTTGGGCAGCTCTTGCTGTGCAGTGCCCCCAACGTGGGACTGGTAGGGCTCTGAGTAGGCAAAGGGGGAAACTTTGTCATTTTAGGTGACGATTCAGTGCAGAGTACACCGAGAGCGACAACCAGGTGCTCTGGCCTCTGATTTTATGGGTGCTGAAAGAGGCACGAGGTTGTGCGTTCAGCTGAAGAAGGATGGAGAGGGCTCTGCTCTGGAAGGCGTGAGGTGTTTTGGCGTTTCCAATCTTGACCCGGTTGAGGATGGCTGGAGCGGGCTGGTGGCACAACGCGAGCCAGGAGGGGCATGTGCTCACTGCCGCTGGGTGCTGGAGGAAGCTGGGCGGGGAGATGTGGGTGCCCGTGGCCAGTGACACTCAACCAGCCCTTCCTCAGGCGAGCCGCCGCGGCACGCTCGCCCTCAGAGCTGAGGCAAGGCTAGCTGTACAGAGGAGGCTTCCCTTCTCCCCCCTGCTCCTGTCCCCTCCTCCCCAAGTTAAGAAATCGAGGTCACGGAGGGTCCCCCGTGACTCGTTTTGAACCGGCGGCACGGTAATGATCTGCTTATTGGCTCTGCGGCACCACGAGCGGTGTTCTCAGCCAGAGCTATTAATACACCCGCCGAGGGCCGCTTTCTGCATCCCTGTCCTTCCGCCCACTTGGGAAGAGTGCGACTAAAAAAAGAAAGCGGATCTAAGTGACTGGGGGCCTCCTCATCCTTATTTATAGCCAATCTTGCTTGCTTTGGTGGAGAAGGGGGAGCTCGTGGTCCTGGAGAGCGGGAAGGAGAGACTGGAGGAGTTGGGTGAAGAGGTCCCTTCCCTCATTTCGAAGAAGGAAAGAGCTTTTCTGCCGCGCTTACGCTGCCCTGGGAGCTGCTCCCGGCCATCCGGGCGGCTGCAGGCTCTGCCCCGGGTTGTGCCCGTGAACTCTGCGTGTCTGGGTGCTGTGGGGATGCCTGGCGCCGGGCTGCAGCTCGGCTGCAGGGTGGGACTGGGCTTCCCCTTCCTCTGGGAGAGGGGAGCAGCACTGAGCCCGGCTTTCCTGCCCCTCTCCTGCAATCGGAGGCGGGGTAGGGTAGCGGGAAGGCTCTCCCCCCTGCTTGGAGGAGGCTTGCGCTGGATGTGTGGGCATTGCCGAGGGGCAGCTGCAGGCTGCGGGGAGCCTATGGGGCCCGGGGGTGCTGGCTGCCTGCTGCTCCAGGCTGGGGCACCCGGGGGCTTGCAGGACAAACGCAGTCAGTCTGTTGTGCTCGGCTTCTCGCTGTTGTTGCACATGCGTGGCCTCAGGCCTGCGGGTGCTGAGACACTGTTGGGCCGCGTGTTCAGAGCCACCTGGGGAAGCCCTGGGGGGACACCCTGGGTGCCCTTCCTTGCTTGCAGACCCCTAGTTGTCCTGGGTGGGTGCCCGCGATCCCTGATCCGTGCTGACGGCGAGAGCGCTGGCCTGTGAAGGTGGCACTGTGCTGCCAGCCCGTGCACTGATGGTGCGCCGTGGCCGGCGGCTGGGCCGGGCAGGATCGGTGATTCCTGCAGTAACCCCCTGCCGTTGTGGTCTCTGCTTTCTCCACAGCACATGCTGAAGATGTTGGAACCAGCCTCTACTTTGTGAACGACTCTATCCAGCAGGTCACCTTCTCCAGCACAGTGGGGGTGGTGATCCCCTGCCCGGCAGCAGGGTCACCCAGCGCCGTCCTTCGGTGGTACCTGGCCACGGGCGACGACATCTACGATGTGCCCCACATCCGGCACGTCCATGCCAATGGGACTTTGCAGCTCTACCCCTTCTCGCCATCAGCCTTCAATAGCTTTATCCACGACAACGACTACTTCTGCACCGCGGAGAACTCGGCTGGCAAAATCAGGAGCCCGAATATCCGTGTTAAAGCAGGTGAGGAGCTCTCTGTGGGTGCTGGGGTTTGGATGAGGTGCTGGCTCGTCTCCAGGCTTGCCGGTGGCCTGCTGCTTGGCCTGTCGAGCACACCCTGCTCGCCTCTGTCTCCCTGGCCCGGGCCGGTAACGCTGGCCTGTCGCGAGGGGTTGGTGGATGCTGCGGGGCAGAAGGGCAGGCTGCTGGGCGGATAAGGCGGCCTGCCGATACGAGCAGCGTCCTGCCCCGGCTCTGTACCTCAGCTGGGTGAAGGCTGGGGTGACCAGCGGGGAGGGACGCACGGTTTGGGGGTCTCCAGCGAGTGTCTGGAGGCTGTGGTGCGGTCGCAGCCTCGCGGCAGGAGCGATCCTCTCCCTTTGAACCGGTGTTGTGGCACCCAACTGTGTGGGGGGGCTTTTCACGGCTGCGGGAGGAGCTGAACCACATCTGCCTGCAGTGGAGAGACCCCCACTGGGTCCCACAGCCCTCCTCAAGCCTCTTTGTTCCCACTGGAGCATCCAGCCCCAGCAGGCTAAGGCTTATTAAGCAAAAAAAAAAGGGGGAATATGGCACAGAGCTGATTCCAAAAGCCATTATAGTAAATTATTGACCAGGCTGAGGAGGGCTAATAGCCCAGGAATGGCTTCATTATGTAACCTATTAAAAGTGGGGCTAGCAGAGGGAACATGACAGAAGTGACTACAGGGTTTTTTATTTTAATACCTTGTACTGCAGAGTAAATTGGTATTAACCCCCTTCCGCAGAGTGAATTATTTACCAACACTATCGGGTTACCTATAAACCACAGCTCGGTGGAGGAGGCATGGCAGCAGACGGGGTGCAGTTAGCGTGGAGCTGTTGCCCTCCTTGTGCCAGGCACCATGGGCTGGGCTTCCCGTGGGGCAACCGGGCAGCAGCGTGGCCTGTGGCCAGCTGGGGTGGGCCAGCAGCCCAGGGTGCCGCAGGGTGAGCCGAGACCCAGCTTTCATCTCCCTCTCTTGGTACCGGGTTGAACGCACCCCTGCTGTCACTGGGCTTGGAGCGGGGAGCCCACCCCCCCGTCCCTTAGCAGGTGCAATTAGCGGGAGGCATGAGTGCGTCGTGGGGGCCACACGCAGGGCCTGGGGGCTGCCAGGACGGCCCCAGCTGCGGCAGCGTGGAGCGCTTCGGCTTTATGGCCATTGGAAACGGTTGTGAAACATTCCCCCGCCTCTGTTTCCTCCCGCTCATCTTGCGTCCCAGTCGCTCTCCAGCGCTTTGTAATGGCAGTGCACCAAGTAAAGCCAATTACAGCTGCATAAAGAAAGCGAGTAAATGAAATGCAATTGAAAATATGAGGAATTGGAAAAATCTCTGGAAGCTTTGGAGGAGCTGTTGGTGAGCACATGGAGCAGATCTCTCTAGCCAATGGAAAGCTTTAAGCATGCTAGTCATGGCTGCACCTTACCCTCGTGGGAATTCTTCCCAGTGGCAGCAAAGGGCCAGAAGCCCGTGTGTGGGACGGGTGCCCGTGCGTGGGGTCCGCTCTGGGCTGGGGTGGCAGCAGGAGCATGCAGGAGGCCGGCCTGGGTGCTCCTCCTGGTCTCCGCTGGCCTTTAAAGCCTGTGAATGAACCTCCCGCTCCCTGTGATTAAGGAGGCTTTTGCTGGCTAATCTGCGGCGCCGGCCCTCGTCCTCCCTGCCAGGGCACTGGATCAATAACCGGTGCGAGCTGGAGGCCGCTCGGTACCTCTTCCCTGCTTTCCCCGGGGCTGGGGGCTCTGCCTGCCGGGAGGGCGGCCGAGCCGCGGGCAGGCGGCAAGCGCAGGGGGGGCGAAGGCAGGCCAGCCCTCTGCAGCCAGCAGCTTAATGTCTGCTGGCTGCCGTGGGCTCCTCAGCCAGCGGGCCGGTGTGCGGAGCCTGTGGGCAAGTGTCACCGCACACCCCGGCGTGCAGCCCGGGATGTGTCCCTGGTTCTGTCCCGACCTCTTGCAGCGGAGCTGGGTGCCCGGGAAATCCGGGTGGAAATACCGTCCCCCTCTCGCCGCTTGCTTGTTCATGCGAGGTACGCGATGCGTCGCCAGCGGGTGCTTTCCACTCCGGGAAAACAGCCCCTTTTGGGGCTGCTGAGGAGTTCTGTCTTGGGAGGTTTGTTGAGCTGCTTTTGTTCCAGCCAAGGGGTGTTGTTAAATGGCGAAGTGAATGCGTGTCTCTCGTGATAGCGATGCCCAGGTGCCCACGTCCTGCAGGGCACAATTATTGTCACAGTAAGGAGGCACCTGCGCTCACCGCGTTTTATCCTTCGGCTGTAGGAGTTTATGGTGTCTGCGTGAGTTACTGGGCACGGTGACACCTTTCTGTCTGTCTGAGGAGGCTGGGGTGGATCCACCTTGCCCGGCGAGTGCTGCTGGAGGGTTGTGGCACTGGGGAGGTCCTTGTCACCAGTGCAGGGAGCAGCATGGAGCTGTCAAAGGGATGTGCATCTCCCTGAGGAACAGGGCATGGCTTGGGAAATGGGAATCCGCTTCCCTAAATATTCCTCTGGTGGGTTTAGGAGGGTGCCAGGCTTTGGGGCCCGACCTGTCTCTGCCAGGTGCCTCATGGCTGCATCTTCAGCATGCCTCCTGTGTGAAATGATACCTCCCAGGCGGGAGGTTGAACGTTGCAGCTCCGGAATGCCCTTGGACCCTGTACTGAAATCTGGGTGCTGCAAACCGTTGCCTTGGCAGCTTTGGTGACTGCAAAGCCAGCAGCTTGCCTTGGTGGCAAGCTTGGGGGACGCTGGGGACCACTGCGGGGTCCCAGCAGCAGGAGCTGGGCCAGACATTCCCTCTGCACGCCGAGGGAAGGAGAGCTGCTCCCGACCCAGGAGGGTGGGCCAAGTGTTTTGGATGGAAGCAGTTTGTTGCTGGGTGGGTTGGTTTGTTTGGGAAACGTGGGATTAAAGCAAAAGGAAGTGTGTTTTCCTCCAGCACTGTCATGCTACCAACCATCTGCTTTTCTCCACAGTTTTCAGGGAACCATACACCGTTCGGGTGGAGGACCAAAGGTCGATGCGTGGAAACGTGGCTGTTTTCAAGTGCCTCATCCCCTCTTCAGTGCAGGAATATGTTAGTGTTGTGTCCTGGGAGAAAGACACCGTTTCTATCATCCCAGGTAAGAGAGGAGCCACTTTCCTCTTGGCAAATCTGACCTGCTTTGCCATGTGTGAAACTCACGGTTGTGGAGGGTCTTTGTTTTGGCTTGTTGTCTGTGCCTGTGCTGCCCAAGCAAAGGCTTTTACTGATGAGCACCTTGTGGCTTCATACTGGGAAACGCCGGTGGCGTGAGCAGATGTGCTGCGTCCAGGGTCTCCTTGGTGCTGTGGCTGGTGCTTTGTGTGTCTCTGGGCTTGCGGGTGGTTGGTGTAAGCGTGGCAGCGTGCGTGCCCCGGCCTGGCTTCTCCCGCCTGCCCGTGAGCCAGCTCGCTTTGGGAACCTGGCAGCCGGGCTTGGACAGCAGGAGAAGAGCCTTCCCGTGCTGTCTGTGTCCCGGCTCCTGCACTCAGAGCTGGTTTTCGTGTCAGGATGATGTGCAATATTCCAGCTTCTCTTGTGAGTTTTCACAACTGTTACAGCCACGGGGAAAGGAACTCGTTAAAAACGGCATCGTGCGCCTCTTCCCCGCGCTGGCACCTGGAAGCTGCTTGGCCTCCCTGTCCCACGTGCTCACCTCGTGGCCCGGGACGCGTCCTGCTCAGCGCTGACTTTGATCTGTGGGGAAGGGGCCTGCGGGAAGGAGAGCAGCGCCCGACTCTATGCAGGGACTTTGCAGCAATGGGTGTTTAACCCCGTGACTTTTTGGCAGATGCAGAGCCCCCTGGCTCCCCATGGGAGCAGAGAGCCTCTGAAACCAGGGTCTTCCCCCAGCTGGTCCCCTGGGGAGCAGGGAGGGGAGGTGGCCGAAGCAGTGGTGGGACATGGCCTCCAGGTACCTCCGTGGTGGGGGGACAGAGGAACCGGGGAAAGCACTCGCTGAGCCACACCGGTGCTGCGGGCTCCGGCCCCTGCCCGGCTCGTTGCAGGCTTTGAAGCGGCGCCGGGGGCTGTGGGCAAGTGCTGGGCACAGCGTGGGGCCACCCCGTGTCCCCGCGTACCGGGGTGACCTTTTGGCTCCCTCCTCGGAGCCGGTATTGATGGCAGCGCTGGCTGCCTGGCACAGCATGTGTGAGCTAGTAGTCAAGCAATCAATAGTGCTTTCCCCAGGGGGATCCAGAGAGAATTAAAGGATTTTGTCCAAAGTGAATGCTCTGCGCTTGATATTTGCTCACCAGCAAGTCCCGATGCTCCTCCAGGGCTTGGTGTTGCTGCACCGGCAGCGCCGTGGGGAGCAGGCGCAGGAGAGCAGGTGCCACCAGGAGCAGGGCATGGACCGGGGCACCCGCTGACTGGGAATGGGAGGCGATTTCCTCTAATCCCTCCTGCAGGGATGTTTCTTCCTTAAAGAGTTTAAGGAGCAAACTACTTCACCTGGAGGGGGGTGACAGCTTCTCCTGAGGGCTGTGGTGGCTCTTGCCGGTGGCCCGTGCCTCCTGAGCGCGGGTAACATGCTGTCTGAGCACAGCCCGTGGGCTCGGAGGCAGGCAGAGGGGAGCTGGGCTGAACGAGTGACCGGGGAGCACAGGCAGCCCTCCCGACCGAGGCTGTGCCCTGGCTAGCGCAGAGCCCGTCACGGTCTGCGGTGCTGGGGCCAGGAGCCAACTGCCTTCCCCTGGTCAGGACCCGCGTCTGTGGAGCCTCTCCCCCAGCACTGACCCCTTTTTGGTAGTCTCGGGATGAAATATGACATGAAACTCTTCACCTCGGGAACGTGGTCTTCCCCAGATGGGTGTTCAGAGCAATAAGGCTGCGTTGAGCCTTTTGCCGGGAAAGGGAAGTTCTTGCTTACAAACAGCCTCCTTGAGTAGGAGCCCCTGTGAGGAGCTTCCGGCACTCCAGGGCGCTTTGGGACACTGCGGAAACGTCCCTTGTGTTTTAGTAGGTGAGAAACCTCCAGGTGGTCCAAGGTGTCTGTTTAAAAGTGTGTTTGGGGGGGCTCACCTGTGGGCAGCGGTGCTTGGAAGAGGCACGGCACCCCTTGGTAGGGTGCGAACTGGTGCTGCAGCCTCTCCAGCCCGTCTCTGCTGAGCTCCGGGAACCAGCCACGTCAAGGAGCGAGCGCAGGGCCGGTTTCTGTAGGCGGCCGGGCCTGAGGCGTTGGTGGCACCATCTCCTGGGGCGGTGGCATGTGCCGCTCTGCCCGCCACAGCCCTGGGCGGTTCGGTGAGCGGGGCCCAGCGCGGTCCAGCAGCACGAGGCGCGGCGGTGGTCGCTCCTCGGCGCTGTGCCGCTCGGGCAGCGCGTCCTGGGAGGGCGGTGGCTGCTCCGGCCGCTCGGGGTTCTGCAGGACGGAGCAGAGCGGTGCCCGCGCTCCTGCGCCGCAGAGTGTGGTGGGTTGGCTCGGCAGCAAGTTTGTCAACCGAGCACCCGTGCACTTGCGTGGTCTTAACCAGACTTGTTCTCAAGTTTGCTGTGGCAGTGGATTTTTTAATATGATGATTTAATTAGAGTGGAACGATTTTAACATTCTAAAGCAATAATTACCCTAAAGACAGAACATATAAATTGTGTTACAGTGCAGAGTCAACACAAGCAAACATGTTTTGCCGTTGGATTACAAATATAGTATGTGCCTGAAGCTTATTTTTTTTATTGCTCTTGTGTTAGAGCTAAAACTGGCTTTGCTGTTACCAAACCCATGTTTTTTTCTTGACCTCTGCTTCTGTCCTAATTCTGAGCAGAGAAGACGAGGAGAGGCAAGGAGAGGGGAGCCCTGCTGTTCAGAGTGAATGGCATGAAGGCTGAGAAGAGCTGAAGTGTGGTGCTGAGGCCTAATAGCTCCCTTCACCTGCAGAAGTGCTTTCTGCATCGCAAGATCAAGCGGTTGCGCAGCCACAGCGCTGCACGGCTCTCCTCCAGGCAGCCTACCAAAAGAAAAGGTGTGTGGAAATACCGCAGCGCTCTCAGAAGTACAGCCAAGCTGTATTTACGGCTGGCTGTGTAATGTGGCGGTCTCTCCTCACTTCGGTGTGCCAGACTCGCTGCTTTTCCTGAAACTTTTCTCTGGTGCTTCCTGTGGAAGACCACGCACCTTCCCAGCAAGTCTTGGTGCAGCTGGGGATGGACAGTCCTAATGTGCGGGAGCAGGAGAAGTCTCCATCCAGACCTCTCTGTGTCAGAAAACTCCTTTTAAGTCACTATTTTCACAGTAAATGTCTGATTTCCTTAGCGTCCCTGGGTTTCTCCCCCACGAAACCAAAATATTTTGTAGCTCGGAAGTGGGGGGAGCGGGCGTTTCCCCTGGGGCTGCTGTTCTCCTGAGCTCAGGCCTCTGGCTCCCTACGTGGGCTGGGTGGCCCTTTTGTCAGCTTTCTCGGGTCCTTTGTCCTCTTAATTGGGATTAAGGGGCTCCCCCCTCTGCCGCTGCCCCTTTCCGACGTCTCTTTTCAGACGAGCCTTGCTGCTCCTCTTTGCTGGTGGGCGAAGGACTGTGGTGGGGCCGGTGTCAGCAAGCGTGTGCTTTGGGAGCAGCTGCTGGGGCTGTGTTGGGAGGGATCCCCCCGCGCTTGCAGGGGGTGCTCTGGGTCTGCACGGCCCTGCTGCAGGAGGGGCTTTGGGTGGCGAGCTGCGTTATTTGGTTAACTGGGCAACACCGTAACTTACCCTGGAATCAAAGGTAAATTCTTTATGGAAGGTTGTCCCGCACATAAATCCTCATTAGTGCAGCTCATTTTTGTTTAATGCCTACCTAACTGTGCTGTAGTCTAAAAATGTGTGTTTAGTGAAGTCAAGGGTTGCAGAGAAATTATAGGGTTTTCAAAAACCCATTTGCTTTGCTGGTGCTCACATCAAAATCAATCTTGCCTTTCGTTCTCAGCCTTGTCGCAAACACGCAGCACCACTCGCAGGACTCCGGCACCTAATGTAGGCTGGTGCTTCCTGGGAGTAGAGCAGCAGCGCTTACAGAATCAGGGTTTGCGGATGAGATTGCACTTCACACCCAGGCTGTGATTTCAAACTCTGTTGCTATTGATGAATCTTGATATGTACTTGGGGGGGAGTGATGGGAGGAGGATGGGAGGACTGCAGCTGAGCAGAATGTTTTACAGACCTCCCTCCCTTTTCCATAAGGAAAGAGGGAGAAACTCCTGCTACAAACCGGTTTAAGAACTCAACGTGGTAAACAGCTGCTTTTTTATTTTTAAAGCACTATCACCAGGCTGGGTAACGTGAAGACTCTCGCAGGCACATGCATGGCTTTGATTTGTCATGGAGGAACTCTGTTGCGTGTGTGGCTGAAGCCACTTTGGTCGCCGTGGTCTGGCTGTTGCGGCGCAGACACGGAAATTCGTGGCGTCGCGCGGCTGTGACTTGGTGTCAGCAGCCGCAGGCCCCACGCGACTGGGCACGTGGCACTCGTGCTAGCGTGGACCCCGCGTCTGTGGGCCCTCTTGGAGCGTGTGTCCAGCCGCGATTCGCAAAAGCCACTGGTGATGTGGGGAGCTGCTTGAGACACTGGAGAGAGTGGACTTTTGAGCAACCATCAGCCCCTCCTCTGCTGTTGCAGTGTGTTTGTTTGAGCCCTACTTGGCTTTTGTCACCCCGCGAGCACACGTGCGCCTGTACGCTTACACCCAGGCCGTTCCTCAGCTGGCTCCGGGATGTGAACGTGCCCGCGTTTGCCTTTCTTGGCACAAACAAGTCGCCTGCCCAGGCCGTGCCCGTTGTGCCACAACGGGTGGCAAGGACGGCCCTGAGGATGGTTGCTTGGTGTCGCTGGGCTCCTGTCCTTCGGCCATCGGTGCCCATCTGCGCTGGTGCGCCCAGAGAGCGCGGCGGGACCTGCCTTGGGAGGTTCAGTGCTCGCTGGGACATGGGTGTCACTCAGGTGTGCCGGGGTGGCTCTCCATGGTCCCTAGAGAGCAAAAGCGGTGTCCTCGCGGGGTAACGGCGTCGCGTGCGCTGCAAGGGGAAGCTGACAGCGTTTGTCATCCCATCCAGCCCAGCCTGTCGGTAGCCTGCGGCTCGCGAGGGCCGCACAGAAGAGCAGTGGTTGGGAGGCAGTAAGTGTTCCTGGACTGGCAAGCCCAGAGCCAAGCTGGTATTTGATGCTTCAGTGTCATGGACTTGATAGATTGTGTTGGAAAAAATCTAAATAGAGCGCTTCTCAAGGTACAGACATTTCTAAGGGTGCTGCTTTTCTCGGCAACCCTAGTACACATCCTCCGAG
Source organism: Strix uralensis (assembly GCF_047716275.1). Lineage (NCBI taxonomy): Eukaryota > Metazoa > Chordata > Aves > Strigiformes > Strigidae > Strix > Strix uralensis. The sequence continues at coordinate 1,386,170 of NC_133997.1, read as the reverse complement.
GGCTGCAGATACTTGGGTGTGCTTAGCTAGTCATTGGATAGCCACAAAGACCTTTCTTTGGAAAGCAAAACGTAAAGCTTGCCAGAAGGATGGTACTGAAAAAAAAAAAAAAGAAATCCCGTGAAGTTTAGATATGTTTTAGTGTATGTTCTTGATTGAACAGTAGCCTTTTAGGAGTTTCAAAAATATCTAAGCTAATCTGTTTGCAGTGGTTCGGAAATGAGCTTAATTTGACCTGAGCAGCCCTTTCTGTCCCATCCTCTGCAGTGCCCAAGACTGTTTACGGGATTCTTAAACTCATCTCAGCAACTGTTCAGTGGTGTGGGAAATGAAACTGCAGCAGCTTTCTTGTGGTTAAATGTGGCCGTTCACCCTGAAGATGTATGCTCTCCTCTGCTGTACCTTGCAACATCTGCCACCCGTTAACGTTTTTCTCTAAAATATTAGAAGTGCAACCGTACACAAATTCTGCTGCAATCCATCTCCAGACGTGGCGAGTCTAGGGACGCAGCATGAGGCCACTGGCAATTAAACACCCGGCGAGGATTTATGGGTGCAGCGTTCCCCCCCTCACCGGGCTGCTGCGTGCCGGGGGGCGCGGAGGGACGATCCAAGGGGCCGAAGAGCCAGGACCTGGATAATTCAGCATTGTCCTCATCTCAATGGGCTCGTTCTGAGGGACATCAATCTCCTGGTACTGGAGGAAAGCTGGAAGCTGGGACAGAATAAACACAGCGAGGCGAAAGGCAGTCCTTGTTTGCGTGTTTGTTTCCACTGACATGGTTTGGGTACAGGAGATAAGTTACTGAGGATTGTGACCGGCTGTTAGCGGTTTTATTTGGTTTTGCCTGAATGTGGAGTAACCCCGGCTGGTTTGAGGTGCCTGGGAGCAAGCGGCCGGTGGCTTGGAGCATGCCGGGCACAGGGCCGAGCGCGGGGCTGGTGGCCGCCACTTGCCCGGGAGAGGAGAGGGCCCAGGCTGCTGCCGCCCGTTGCCCCGCTCCCCCCCGGCACGTGCACGGAGCGATCTGCGCAGACAGATTTGCCGTGAATGCTGTGGCCGCTGGGCAAAAGCCTGGCGAAGAATTGGCCTTTTCAGTTAAATTTTGTAGCTTCTGCCTGGGACGGGTTGACTCGCAGCGTGGAGCAGCCTGACGTGATCTAAGCGAGCGTTGTCCTACCCTACCCTGTCTAGGGGTGCTGCAAAACCTTTTCCCCTGTCAATCCCGAGATCTCTAAAGGTGTCCTGGCTTCTCCCCCACCCCTTGCCACCCTCTCTGGCTGCGACATGTGCCCAGACCTGTTACAGAGGGAAGTAGCTCCAGGCGTTATTCTCACCAAGTGGGGTGAGATTCTGTCTGAAATCATTTCATCCTTCCCCAGAGACTTGGCGTGAATTTTATCTAATCGCCATGGCAACAGATAAAAAAAGGTGTGAGCACATCTCCTTTTGCTGTGATAATTCAGATTTATATATTCAGATCAGATTGGAGTTAGAGATTTTAAAAGGAGCAGATGCAGCAGAAGGTGTGACTGCAAATAATGTGGCGAGAACGTTTGATGATCCTGCCCTTTAAGAGGGGAGAGAGCTTTCCTGCAGGTTTTTTTGGAATGTAATTATTCCATCAAATCCACTTTAACAAGGACTCATTATAGCCCTGATAATGCAGAGTCACGTTGGAGACAATCTCGCACACGCACCAGCAGAAGGGACTACAACAAGTAAATAAAATGCCTGTGAACGGCGCGGCATGAGGGGCCCGGTTGCCGCAGGTGCCCCGTGGAGCAGCGCCTGGGATGCAGCGTGGGCTAGGCAGTGGCTAGCTGAGCTCCAGCGGCTCTGGCCCATGGGCCACCACGTGCTCCTGGGGCCTGGCCACAGCCCTTGCGCGGCTGGGACAGCCCTTCGGGGGGCTGAGGCCCGCGGATCCCGGGGGTCCCGCACAGCCGAGGGCTTGCAATGAGCGGTCGGGCAGCTGTGGATTTCCAGAGGCCCCGTTCCCGGGTGCAGCCTTGGCCACGTTCCCCTGGTGCGAGGGGCCCGATCCCGCGGGCTCCTGACCTTGTCGCCCGTGCAGCAGATCTCACGTGAGGAATTGCTGGAAACGGAGCCTGGGCCACCCCGGCCCGAAGCCACTTGCTACTGTGGCTGGGCTGCGGCAGCTGCTGCAGGGGAGGAATGCTTCGGCTGAGATCGGAGCGAGGAAGCCTTTGATTGCTTCCTCCGCAGGGTGGAGGAGAAGGAAAGGTGCTGTTGATCTGGCGCTTGGCATCCCGGTCCCACCTGATGCCCTTGCCCCCGCTCCGAGTCCTGCGGGCTGAAAGAGCACGAGCCAAACAGCATGACGAGCTCCAAGGCAGGAAGGACCAAGGAGCAGCCGTTCTCGAAGCTGCCGTCTCTTTGTGTACCTATAAGCGTAAATCTCCAGCCACCCCGAGGAGCAGTTGTGCCACAGGGAAGGGACGAATGGTGTGCAGAGGCTGCGACGGATGGCCGAGGGTTTGGAGCGGCCGCAGGAGGCGGGCAGGCTGTAAATCTCTGCTGGGTGCCTAACCCCGACCCAGCAAGATTTGTCTCCAGCAAGATTTGTCTCCCACGTTGTGTCGCTGGCCCCGTATCTGCCCGAGGGTCCACGTCGGGCTCCCTGCGGCGGGGGAGAGGGGTTGGTGAGTGCCAGGAGGCCTCGCCGCATCCCTGCAGTAATTCCTGAGCTCGGCACCAGACCAGCCTGGCCGAGGAGGGGAACATGTGAGCGCAACGGGTGCTGAGCGGCCGCTGCGAGCTCCGCTTGCTCCTTTGCAGGGGAGCTGCCCGAGGAGGAGGGTGCCTCTTTGGGGACAACAGCCACAAAACCCACCAGGCACAAAGCGTCAGCGATGACCCTGGCATGAGGATTGAGATGATTGATGTGAAAAAAGTTACTGGAAGTTCAGAGAGCAGGAGGGGGAAGATCAGCAGGAGTTGCACGGAGGAAGGGTCTGCTGGTGGCAGCCAGCGGGATGTGCTGCGTGGAGTCCCTGGGTGACTCTGTGCGCTGGGGTAGATTGTTCCAGTTACACTCTGAATTGCAAATTGGGATTTTGCTGGAAAATGAAGGAAGTTAGGAGCAAGGAGAAGGTCCTCGGGAGCAGCCCTCCCGTGGCGTGCGGGGAAGGGGAGCGACTCAGGCAGGGGAGGTTCAGTGGTGCGGCTGGGGCTGATTAACCTCCGTGGTGACGCTTGTTCTCAGCATTACGCGGTGGCTGGGTTGCCTGGAGGAGGTGGGTGACCCTGGGACCATGCGCTGCGTATCCTTGCAAGAGGCTCCTCTGCTGAGAGCTGGCCCTCGGAAAAGGTCACGGGGCCCGGCTGGCGGCGGAGCTGCGCTGTATAATGAAATCTGGTGCTACACGTGGCTTCTGCACCTCGCTGAGCCCGCTGCTGCTCCTCCCTGCCGGCGTACCTGAGCTTAGAGGGTACGGGTCCTTGCTCAATCACGAGGGCTGTGGTCTCGTCTCCCCGTTAGAGGCGTTTGCTAAATTGTAATGCTTTTGTGCATTTTAAAGGCCTTCCTGCAGAAGGAGAGCTGAACTCCTCTGGGGCGTGAGTTTCTGTAAGGCACCGGGGCAGCTCAAGTTTACGCTGGGATCCTTGCTCCGGGTGCCAGGCGGGACGGCGTGGGGGCTGCAGCCCGGCTGGGGCTTGGGGGGCTGCAATGGACGGCGGGGGGGAGCTCTGTGCAGGGCTGCAGCCCGTGCTCAGCCACGGGCCACCTTGCCTCAGGAGCCACCTCGGGAGCCACCTCGGGAGCCAGCCCTCTGCCTGGAGCACTCTGCAGCGCTGCTGCCAGTTCGAGGGGCTTAAAAAGCACCAAAACCCCTTTGGAAATGCCCAAGCCAGCTCTGAGAAATGGGTTTGGAGGGAGAGGGTTGGCTTCACCAGCTGTTTGCTGGCTTGTTCAGGTTCTCCACCCTGCCGAATCTTTTTCCTTTTATATCTGCTTTTGAATTGTCATCTAATGGAGCGAAGGGAGGACTGGCTCCAGTCCTGCTCCCCCGAGGTCTCCCCAGGGAGCTGTGCCTACCAGGGTGGCATGGCAGTACTCGCTACAGCAAAGCCCAGTGATGTGAAAATTTGTACAGGTCAAAACTTCTTTGCAAACCGCATGTTTTTATGAGCTTGAACCGCCTGCCCCTGGGGCCTCATGCCGGGCTGCGGAGGGAGAGGAGCCAGCGCTGCGTGTAGCGGAGCCAAGGCGGCCGCTGCTTCGTGCCGTCACCGCTGAGGTGTCCGCTGGCGAGGCTCGCGCGGGCAGGAGCAGGCTCGGGGCGTGTGGCCGTGGTGGTGGTGCGGGCGGGCGTCTTCCTCCCCCCTCCTCCCCGCGCACCCGCATGCATCCACAGATGCAGAAACAATCACGGTCATTATTCCTGCCATGGTGACAGTGACAGTGGCAGAGATGCCAGCTTCCGAACACAGACGGCTTTATTTCATCTCCTCTGTTTTTCAAAGCCTCTTTCATTTTGTATGAGGAGACAGATGTGAAGGGCTGCAGGCTGATAAATTCTGCTGTCTTATGAAAAGAGAGGGTGGGTTTTTGTTGTGGTTGCTTCTCTTCCTCCCTCCCCAGCCCCCTCCTGGCAGTGCAGCGGCAGCCTTTTTCTGTAGAGGATGCTCCCTGCTCCTGGCGTGGGACGCTGCCTCATGGTCACCTCGCTGGGCAGGGAGGGCTGGGGGCCCAGGGTGAACTTCCCGGGGGCTGGCAGGGCTGGCTTTTGGGTGAAGACCCGAGGGTTGTGGTGGCGGGCACCTGGTTAGAAGAAAATGAGTGCAGCGGTGCAGATGCCTGCCTGAAACGCATCCGCAGTGCCTGGCCCTGGCGCGCTCCGAGACGCGCCCAAGACTGCACGTTGGCTGGGGAGGAGCCGATCTCAGCTGGCGGAGCGAGGGCGAAGCCTGCGCTGGGGCTTACTACCAAAACCCTCTTCCTTCTTGTAACTGCGCCGGGGTGCAGGGTCAGGGTGAGGGCTGCTCAGAGCGCTCCGACACCGCTGCGGACGCGCTCGGCGCCAGCAAGGAGCAGCTGCCAGGATCGAGCAGGGAGAGTGCTGCAGCCTGCACCCCCTGGGGAGCCGTGGAAGTGTGCGGCGGGTGCTGGGTGCAGCGGGTGGTAACGCTGCCTTTGCGGAGCACCGGCCGCATGGCTCGGTGGACATTGGCATCTGCCCTGCACGGCGCTGGGTGCGGTCCCTGCACGGCTCCCCTTCCTCCTCTCCTGCTCTGCTGACGATAGTTCTAGTTTAAAAATAAATTGCTCCATCTTTAATTGCGGTTTAAATAACTGCTTCATTTTTATTTAAATGTGGCTCTGTAAGGCTTGGAGAACAATTAGGAGAAAATACAGGGCATTGCTCTGGTGCATGTGTTCAAGCATATAATTAATTTTTTTTATTATACTGATGTTTGCCGAATCTGGAAAAAGATCTTATTGTTCCTCTTGATTTAGTCACGCACAAGATCTACAAATACACCAGCCATTTCAGGACTCCATTTCCTAAGCCACGAAGCCTTGGTGCTGGCACGCTGGAGGAGGCTCCTCGGAGCGCGAGCCTTTGCCACTTACGCCGCGCCACGGACGCGCGACGAGGCCCGGGCTGCGCAGCGACAGCAGCCGGCCGCTCCCCCCCAGCCCAGGGCTGTCTGCAGGGGCTCTGCGCCTCGCCAGGGCCGGGCCGGGGGGCACAGCCCGCTGCCGGCCGCCTCCTCAGCCCCTTCCGAAGGCTTTGGGTAGCGCCTGGCCCCAGGGGTGGCTGCTGCTGCTGGGCGCTTGGCTGGGGGCTCACTGGGGTGAGAGCTTGGGCTTTTAGTTGATGAATGGTATTAAAAGGCTAATAAATGACTCGGGCGCGTTGGGTGAAATCTCTGCGAGGCTCTAAATGACCCAGGGACCTCTTTCACAAGCGAGCTGGCCATTCAGGAACATAAATCTCATTCAGAGTCGATAGGGATTAGGTTCCTAAGTGCCCGACATCGCTAAAGTGCTTCTGAAAATGTTGCTTGTTAGAGGGTTGCAGAGGAAGCTGCATGTGGTCTGGCGGGCTGTAAGCTTATCAGTCAAAGGTGCTTTACTTGGTGACAGAAGCCACTTGTGGTAAACAAGCTGCTGGCCCTTTGGACTCCTGACAATCTTTTAACCATTTATTAAAGCGGCTATGAACTCTTCTTGGAAATGAAATCTTAATAGCAAGCGTGGCAGAGATTTTTCACAGATGGCAGCACTGCCAAAAGCAGGCATTCAAGAAAACATTCATCAAAAACATTCATTTCTTTCAAAAAGAAATTGACGTTTATAGCGTAGACAAATTTGGGACTCATTTGCTTTGCCTTTCAGTTTCTGAATTTTTAGAGGTCACATTTTTCTGCACCTTTGAGGACTGGAAACCGGGGTTATTTTTAACTGGAAACTGAGATTCCCGTACAGCCACGTGGCACCAAGAAATGGCATGTGTGAAAAGGCCAGGTACGGCAGGACTCCGTGTGCGGCTGAGGGGAGAGGCGGAGGGTCCCTCCGGCTGGCTGCGCTCGCAGGGCTCCAGCCTCTGCCTGGACCCCTGTCCTCCTGCTTTCTGCCCCACCAGCCTGGCACCCGCCTGTCCCTGGAGCTTGCCTCTGCCAAAAGCCATTTGTGTGTGTGGGGACCCTCCCCGGGAGGTGATGGGTGCTGAGTGGGGCTCTCCTGGCAGGGCACGGGGTGCTGCGTGTTGGCGCGGCTCTCCTGGTGACGGCAGGGGCCCTGTGGGTGCCGTAGCCTGCGGTGCAATTAGATGGAGGGTCCTGCACGCTGCCACTCCGGTGCCGGCGAGTGGCCCTGGACCATGTCCCACCCTGCCCGGACACCCACCAACCCCAGCTGTTTGGTGTGGCCAGGTGTCCCCTCCCTCCTTAAAAAGCCAGAAATTCCCCTAAGAGGGAGCAATTCATTCGCAGCTCATCTCCATTTCATCTGAAGGCTGCACCATGCTGGGTTTCAGCCTTGTTATGTTTTCTCTTGAGCAATACCTTTTATTTCTGCAGTGTTTAATATTCCTTTCCAGAGCCTCCGTTGCCTGTTCTGGGTCTTTCCACCGAAAGCAGCTTTGTAACTATAAATTGCCATGGCCAAGCTGTCCCTGTGCCGGTGCTCGGCGTTGGGCACCGAGTGTGCCGGGCTGTGAATGCTGTCTGGGGTGTGGGCAGCTGCCCTGGGCGGTCCCTTCGCCCTGACGGCCGCGGGCTCCCCAGGCACGGCCAGACGGGCTCGCGGCTGCCTGGAAGAACGGACAGTCCCCTTGTTCTGCTGGAAGTCAGGGTTTGGCGTCGGCCCCTCGCGCGGCAGTCAAGCCATCGGCTCCTGGGGAAGCTGGCGGATTGAACTGGCCCGCCCTGGGCTGGCAGCACCCAGACCCATCGTGCGTGGGGCGACGGGTCTTTGTTTCCCCATCGCGGGGAATTTTGGTCACAGCTGAGACGAGGAGCTTTCTGCTGGTTATCGCTCTGCCTTCGCCAGAGCCTGCTTCAGACCCTGACTGATTACTCGTAGCTGCTTCTCCCTGCAAACCAGATCTCATTTGCATCTTGGAGGAGCAGTGTGCTGCAGGCAAGGAAAGCTGGTGCCACCACTGGAGATTGCTTGTTGTGTGTCGTTTAACGTCCATTTGACTCGCGTCTCTCGCGTTTGTTTGCAGCGTTGTGCTATGAACTTAATGGTGTCATACGCTCAATGGGTGCCCGTAATTGCGGCGCGTCGTTTGACGCTGCGGTTTCGTAAACGCTCCCTGAGCACGTAGAAGCGTTAATGTTCCTACATCTCGTTTTCTGCGCTTGTATCCCAGTACAGAAGCACGCCAAGATGCGAGCGTTCCTGAGTAGCTGGCTGCACGGCTGGGGGAGCTGGAAGGGGGCAGAGGGGCTCAGCGGGGCCGCTGCGGTGCGCAGGGCAGCTGGAGCAACGGCTGCCAGGCCCGGGGATCACTGTGGTGGCGGGGGCCCAGCCTGGCGCTCCCCCCACCGCCGGTCGGGCTGCAAGACGTGCAGCTCCTTCCAGGGAGACAATTGCTGGCTTCTCCAGGTGAAGTCACTCTTCCTCTTGGCCTGCTTCCATGTACTTAGCACTGCTCCCCGAGCTCAGCTATTGTATAATCGATCAGACATCCTGGCACGTCCCATTGTTTAAAGAAGAGCTATGGCTATTGCGTACAATATATGTACAACACGCGCCTGACGGTGTCAAGAATTAACTTCATAATCATCTCCGTGATCTTTCTTGGCAGAGCTCTGCCATAACCTGTCGTGTCTTATCTAGCGATTGCGTGTGAGTTATAGTTACCTCTGTCCTGGCTCTCCACATGAGATTGATGGCGGGTGAGGCTTTATCATGCCTGCACCAGGATTCCTCCTGCCATCTGGCAAAGCCCGGAGCAGCCACTTGCCCCTCTGGTGCTCCGCATGCCGAGGGCACCCGCTCCGCTTTGCAGCTGCACAACATCCGCTTGAAACTTGGTGGGGGAGCTCTGGCCTGAAGGTCAGGGAAGGGAAGGAGCCAAAGTGCGCGGCCTGGAGATGGGTTTGCCTCTTCGTGTCGGCTCTCCAGCCACCCAAGGGCCGCGTGAAATCAGATCTTCGTGCGCAAAGGGAGCCACTCACCCAGCACGGGCATGGGAGCCTTCAGCAGCTCCGCCGAGCGTTGTTCCCCTGCACGTGGTGGGAGAAGCCCTTTTCTTTCTGCGGGTTTTTTGTTTCCTTGACAGAGGGAGTGTATTAAAGAGAGTGGCTGTAGGGAGGGTGTGCAGGCAAGGAGCCCATGGAAAAGGCCTGAATGCTGGAATTTGCAGTTCTGGTGCTCACATGTTGCTGGCCGGTGCTGCCCACTGTTAGCAGGACGTTGGTCCCGGCGCTGCTGCTCTGCTCCTCCTCGCCTCAGCCCTGTGCAGGAGCAGCGGGTTTGGGGGTCTCGGGGGCTCAGCTCCCTCCGGGCTGCCTGCTCTGCCTGCTTTGGGTGGGTTTCAGCGCGAGCTTGGGGCAGCCCTTGCCACATCCTTGTGCTCTCCCGTTGAGCGTCGCTTCTGTACCTCGAGCCCTGTGGATTCGATAGTCTCATTTCCAGAAGCTCTTAAAAACGCACATGTGTTTCTCTTCCCTGCGGGGAAGAGTTCTTTGGTGATTATATTTTTGTTCTAGTCGAGACCAGATTTAATCAAATGCCTGCCTCCACCATGTTGGCAAGAGGATGTTGCGATGCCAGTGTCCTGTGAAATGTGAATGGCTGAATTTCTTCTTTATTTATACATATATACACAATGCATGAAACAAAGAAGCTAAAAATGATGAATTGCGGCTAATGCTGCTGCATGATGGAGATAAGACCGTAATTATTTGTTTGGGCAGCTTAAATCAACACCAAACGCCTGATGGAAAACCAAGCGATAATTTCAATCTCTTTGTGTGGGTCTCGCGGGCTGTGTGACCAAGCGTGAACTTATATCATAGGCTTGTATGATTTTTGTGTTCGTGCCTGGTGAGAGCAGGTCATTTTGGTGTCAGGCTTCACGTGCCGCCCTTAGAGCATGCCTGGGCCCATGACTGGGGAGTGTTGCGCTTGTCGCTCCTTTCTGGCAGGGTTCGGCCCCTCTGCGCTGCCTTGGCAGTTCGCTGTTCCTGGCGCCGCAGCAGAATGCGGCCGGCAGCCCCCGCGCGTCCTGCCCGCTCCGCAGTGGCGGCCGGCTCTCCCGCCCGAGCCCAGCCCGTCCTGGCGTGTTAGGAGGGAAGACGAGTGGGTTGAGCTGGAGCTGTCTCAGCTCCGGATGCACCTGACCCCGTGGCAGAGGTTGTAAATTTTTACGTTCATTATGTTTGTTTTGCTTCAGTTTAATTAACTGATCGATGAAAACCTATCAAGCTCTGGCCTCTCTTGCAGCCGCCGTAAATCAGCTCCCGCTGCTGGTGGAGCGGGACTGGGCCACGGTCCTGGCTGCTGAGCCGCGCGGCTGCATCTCTCGGGGCTGAAAAGGCCCAGGGCGAGTGGCAGAGCCCCCACGAGTGGCAGCACAGTCCTGGCCCCGGCTTTTATTTTTCTCTGTCTCTTATGCTTGGCCTGGGCATCGCTGCCTGTGCCTGCTCAGGCGTTTTGAGCTTCTTTGCTTGCGCCGTGGTGTGAGAGCAGCTCCCGCCTTTTGCAGGGAATCCTTCGCTCCCACCTTCTTGCTGTTCCCCCTCCGCCTCTGCCTGGTCTTCGCCTCTGCCCTGTGGGTCTCTGCCCCTTCTGCTCCTGAGCAATTGCATCTGGAAGCCTTTGTATTCGTGGTGACCCTGGAGACACAGAGTTTCCTTGGAAAGGAGATTGGGAAGCTCGCACCCCGCTCCCCTTTTGCCCTGGCAAATCTTACGTCTCCGGCTTCCACACACTTGCATCTAGCTCGCTCTATTTTTCTTTTTTAAAACATCCCTCCAGATAGCGGAGCCAAGCTGAGCGAAGATGTTATCAACGCTCTGAAGGTTATCTGCGTTGGCTTCCAGTTGAAAGAGAGAGGTGTTGGGACCAGCAGATGTGTCCTCTGTAATTAGACCCACTGCATTGTTAGCAGGGAGGAGAGATGCACCTGTAAAGCTACCGGGACTCCCTGGGTGGCTCCACGGGGCTGTCGGCACAGCCAGTGCCGGGGTGCAACACCACCACCTCCTCCTGGAAACCGAGGTCTGCTATCCCTCCTCGGCGCTGTGAGCGCCCTGAGACCCGCACATCGGCTGCGGTACTTGCACATGTCATGAGCCAGCCTGAGAGATGCTGAAGTGGCCTGAGGGCGGCTGTGCCCTCTGTCCCCAGGCGCCGTGCAGGGGGACCAGGGCGGCTGCAGCCGGGACGGGCACAAGCCTCATGATGCGCGTGTGCTGCGGGGGGGCTCGTTGTGGGAACAGGCCTTTGCCAACCGATTTCTCTGGTTTTAAAGAGGGCCCACGGAAACCCACCATTTTGCGTTTGGAGAGCTGGATGCGTCCCCGAGGTTATAGCTAGAGCTCAGGGTTTTGCATTTAATTATAATGAAAATTTCAGTTCTGTAATCTGTGCTTAAAATCAGGCAAACCCTCTCTTGTTCCAGCACTGATCCCTCCTGTCCAAAGGCTGCTGAGGCTTAAAGCGCCTTCCCCCGCAGAGCGCCCGTGGGACCCCTGAGCTGCTCCAACGCCCGCCGTGGCAGCGCCGTGGGGCTTCTGAAGCCGGGGCCCGAACCCCTTTTCCTCACCCTCCCTCTGCAAGAGCCGCTTCAGAGCGCGCCGCTCCCTGAGCAGCTCGAGCGCTCGGTGCTTCTCTTCCCGCCTGAAGGTGGGGGCTCGGCACCTACGGCCTGAGCCGTTAGCCATGTCTCTCCCTCTTCAGGCAGACTCTGTTTTGCTGAAATCTGGAGAAGCCGAACCGTGCCATATCTGCGAGGTGGTCCTTTCAATCTCAGCTTTTATTGCAATACTTTTTCCTGAAGAGAAGTGTTGGAGAGAGAGGTTGGTGAATCTAAGGGTCAAATTGGAAGATCCGTGGTGGGTCGCTGTAGCGGAGGAAAAGCTTTTGCATCCTGCATTACCACTGTGTATTTATATTTCAGTGTAAAGGGGAAGAACGCACATATTATCAAATGATGCACTTTTTTATCTTCTTTATGGCTTCTAATGCTATAGCTGGTTTTTTAAAACCACTAAAAGCATAAGCATTAAAGCAATTTTCCAGAGTAATATAGCAAGAGGTCTACAAAAGCTCTGCAACATTTGATAATAGTTGCCATCTTCAGCTGAAGATAATGATGTTAACAAATGTAATGGGAGTAATGAGTGGAGATTCAAAAAGCAGCTTTTGTTTAATTTTTTTGTAATGCAAATGAGTTTGGGAATAAAGAAGGAGAGCAGGAAATAATGAAAACTTCATTTGAAATGAGTCTTAATCCTTGCAGCCAGGCGCTGGGGGGGTAGGAGGGAAGGAGAGGGGCTGGGCTGTGTGTCTGAGCGGGGCAAGGCGGGGCTGCGAGATTCGGCGATGCGGGCAGGTGGGGAATGGTCGTGCGAGGCAGCGCTCCCTTCTCGCCTCTGGCCTGCCCGTGGGCTCGGACGGGACTGGCTGGGCCCCAGCCGGCAGCAGGGCCAGACCATCCTCTCCTGTGCTCCCACCGCGGAAGGAGGGACCTGTGGGTGCGCACTGAGTTTGTGGGGTCTCTCCCGTCCCTAAAGAGGAGGGGGCTCAGCAGCCCATCTCCTCGCGGGTGTGGGTCTGGGGCTGACTGCTGCCTCCCTGCACAGCTGCTGTGAAGCAAAGCAAAACTCCCTTCCTCTTGCTCCTGGGAGGCTGGAAATACCGTGCTCTGTGTTTCTGCAGCACCTTCCACTTTAAAATGATGCCAGCTGAGTTCAACCTTATGACAGCCCAGCGACTCCCTCTCCCCATCAGAACGAGCGAATTTGCTTTATTTAGATTGACTCCCAGCCAAAGTGATAGGTATGAGGCTGGCAAATAAGCATCCTTGTGATGAGGACTGGCACTTATGCATGTGCAGAAGATTCAGGTCTGTCAGCTTGTGTCAGCTTGCCTTCTACGGAGTGTTTAATCTCCTAACCCTTGGCCGAGAAATGCATTAAGAGATCTGTGGCAAGTAGGAGCTCAAGAACGCGGGATGCTGCTGCCTGCCCCTCTTCTCTTAGCCTGCCTCTGAAGTGATGGGAGGAGGGCAGCGGGAGCGAGCATGAGGCAGAGCAGGAGCTGTGCCTGGAGGAGAGCTGCAGGCAGTGGAGCTGGGAACTGGGGGGAATCAGAAGTGAAGAACCTCTCTTCCTCCTCGCCAGGGTCTCCTTAAGGGGTGTGAGCGGGGTGCCAGGAAGATCTCATCTGGAGTGGGGTCGTGGAAGGGCAAGGAGTGGCGGGCACCCCTCGTACCCGCGTTACGGTGATGCCGTTGCACTGGAGCCCGAGCTGGCTTGCGCTCTGTCAGCGAGCAGATGGCGGTCACGGCTGCGTGAATGTCCTTGGGCACAAAAAGCAGCGTCCCCGGCCCCGGGGGGGGATGGCGGCCATCCCCGTTCGGTGCCTGGGCTGCCACAGCTGTGCGGGCAGCAGGGTGGGATCCGCTGCCACTGGCGTTGCACTGGCTCTGGCAGAAAGCAGGGCTTGGTCAGTCGGATCCGGGCAGCCCCACAGCGCCGCTGCCCCCCCCGGACAGGGCCACCTCGGCAGGGTGCCCTCCGCGGCATCGCCTCTCCCTGCGTGGTGGACGTGGAGCTGCAGCACACGCGTGGGAGTGGGGACACCAGCCTCGCTGAGGGAGCAAGTCGGTGTTACCAGGAGAGCAGAGCAAGGCTTCTAGTTTTCCGAGTGTAGCTCCTGGCACGCGCCAGTCATCTTGTGAAGGTGGTGATGCTCTGCTCGTGAGCGCCGGCCGGGCCGCGGCGAGGATGGAGCGATGTGGCTTCAGGCCGAATGTGATATCTTGAGGGGACAGGCCGTGCTGTAAAACGAGAGGCCCCCACACTCTCCTTGGTTTCCTTTTTTTTTGGAAGGGCAAAGATGTGAGTTATCGCATCTGGCTTTGCAATTTACAGCTTTTAATTAATCTGAAATTTCAACATAGATTTTTATGATAAGCAGAGCATCTCTGCAAGCTGGGGAGGAACCTTAACGATGATCCAAGATGAATCTGCAGGATGAACTATCAGTGTAATAAACACAGCTATATAAAACAGAAATTCAAAATAAAAAAAAAGCCTGAGAAATCAAAGTGATGGTCTACAAATGAGGTTTCTTTCTGGAGCCTTTCCTTGTTGCAACAAGAGCCATCCCTGCTGGTGGACATTTGTTGGGTAATACAGTAGCTTTGAATCCCAACACAGCCGTTTGTCTTTGCTGCGTAGCAGGGCTGGCTTCGTCCCTCCGGAGGTTGGTTGCGGTTGCTAAATAAACCAGCGTGACCAGACTCCTCGTTATCTGGTTTACCCTTCCTTGCCGAGCTCTGTCTCGGTGCTGTGCGGAGTAACCGAGGCCCCGCGTGCAGGTGCTGCGCTGGGGCTGCCCGCCTCGAGCACGGCGCGGGGGCAAGCAGGCGACCCGCTCCCAGCGCTGGCTCCTGGGGAGAGCTGCCCTGCCCCAGCCCGCGGGGTTTCTGCCTCAGCTTTCTGGGGCTCCCTGCGCCACTCAGAAGGTTGGAAATGGCTTAATTTGCCCAGCAGCAGGTGCGAGCACATCAGAAATGTGCTGACGTCCGCCTTGGTGGTTTATGAGCACAGACCCTAATTACCGCGTGGGTGCCATGCTGGAGCTCGGTGTCACCAGGTTGGGGTGGCTGGTGCCTCTTCGGCTCGGTGGCCCTGGCACTGTGCAGCCCTCACACTGGTGGGCCCTGGGTGTCCCCCAGGGATGCCACCTGCGACTTGGGAGCCTCTTCCCCCCCTCCAGCCCTCCTGACATACCCCAGCTCTCGGTGCGTGCTGCGGCTGGGCCCGGTGCTCGCAGGTGAGCGCCGTTGGCACTGCCACTGCGAGCCACCACGCTTCTGCGTGGCTCTGACAAGTGGCGGGTGCCTGCCGGGGTGCCGAGAGGAAGGAATCAGATGCTGAGATTATTAAAATGCTTTGGCCAGGAGGTTGGAAGTTGGGCTCGCTTCTCTCCCTGTTCTCCTTTCTGCAGCTTTCAGAGTGCTGCATTATCCTCTGTTTTCCTTCTCCAGCCACCTAAAGTCTGGAAAATTGCAGTAATGAAGGGTAATGATACAGTGTGGGGAGCAGCCTTCCATTTGAAGTCTTTTAAAGTTGTATAAACAGAAGCAGGAAATGTTTATTTACAAATATTTTCTTGTAACAGAGAGAGAGGGAAAGCCAAGCTCCTTTTGTCTCCGTTAGCCGCATTCTTTTGCTCCGTGAGCCTTCCTCCCAGCCAGCACCCTGCCGGCGGGCCGATGAGCACCGGCCGATGAGCATGGGCCGGCTGAATCCCTTGGGAGCGGGAAGGCGACGGGACGGGCGGGGAGCCCGAGGCGCAGGGGGTGGCTTCTCCTGCTGACCCTGGAGCTGGTGCTGGCGGTGAAGCGGTGGTGGTAGCGGAGGTCCCTCCTTCCCCCCGGCGTGGTGGGTGCCGACGGCTCCATGGAAATGTGGGTCCTCGTGGCGTGGAGATCTTGTCTGAAATGCAGGCGAGGGGCGAGCTGGGAATTTGCTTTTAACATCAATATTCAGATATAGCGTGTGTAAATAATTGATGGTCTCGTGAGCCGGGGCTTGTCTGTCTGTCACAGCAAAGCAGAGGTGGCAGTGACAGGCTGGGGTGGGGGGAGCCTCCTGTCCCCCCCGGGGGCACCACCAGATTGTGGCAGGCACGAGGCGGGCTTGTGCCGGCACCTCAGCGGCGGCAGCTGGGCCACCTTCGGCTGCGGCCAGCATGCCGGGCAGCCCGGCCTTGGGCAGGGCTTGTCTGCTCGCCGTGGCCCCACTCCAGGGCAGAGTTGCCCCTTTCTCCGGCGGGGACCTGCCAGCGGCTCCTGCAGGGCCACGGTGGCCAAGCCACTGCTCTGGATGTTTTAGGTGAAAAATACTCTGTCAGCAGGATTTGCCTGACCTTAAATTAGCTCTCACAAGAAGAGCTTAACCCTCATTGCTCCCTTCGTGGGTCAGTGTCTCCTCCCTCCCCAAGCCAGCCCGGCTGTGCTTCTGTTCCCCTCTCATTTTTATTCCTTCTTTCGGGCATCCTTTGTCTTTGCGGTGATTACAGAGGGTCAGTTCTGTTCCGAGCAGGCAGAGGCTGCCATGTTTTCTGTGAAACGCTGGCAATTAGACCAGAATAGCTGTCTCCCTAATGATAACGTACTGTGCAATATCCGCAGTGCTTACCGCAGCAGAAGTTGGGGCGCTGCAGGACTCGGGCTGGCGGGGGCTGGACTTCTGCGGGCGGTTCAATGCCCCCGTCCCTTGCCGGTCCCGCTTCTGCTCCTCCGAGCCAGGCAGGTCGGTCGGCGGGGCTCAGCCTCCTGCCAGCCCTGGCACGCAGCAGAGCCCTGCGGTTGCCCCTTCAAAGCCCCTGGCACTTGCTACACGAAGCAGGGGCAGACAAAGACCTTCCCCAGCAAAAGCCGCAAAGGAGAAGCGCAAGCTGGAGCCTTTATTGCCAGAACCCTGAACGGGAGGGAGGAGCAGGGTTGGAGCTCCCTGCCGGTCTCTTGGAGCTGCTCTACAAAGCCGCCTCCCAGCTCGGCGAGCGAGATACAGCGAGAGGTTTTAAAGTTGTGACCTTAGCAAATGTATTAGACGGGAGAAAAGAGCTTTCTTCCCTTTCCCCCGTTACGGCGGCAGCGTAGCCGTGGCTTTTAAACCACATTACACAGCTTTGTCATCCAAGATAAAATGTTATTAAGATAAAATGCTACACAGGGAACAGTCAGGGACTTCCCACCGCTGTATTTCAGCATGGCTGTAGGATCACGAGGCCGCGCTCTGGCGCTGAAGCCGTCACCCGAGGCTGGGGTGGCCGGGGCCCGTGGTGCCGTGGGTGCCTGTGGTGGGGCAGGAGCGGGGTGCCGCGTCCCACTGGGTGCTGGTTGCTGCTCTCCTGTGCGGGGCTGGGCTGTCACCCGCGGGCAGGCTGGCGAAGTGCGGGGGGAGGCGCAGGCATCAGGGCGCTGGCCTGCGCGGAGCTGACAGCGAGCATGTGGGCGGCCGCGGGCCCTTCCCGGGGCCCCTCCTTCACGGGTCAGGGCTCTCACCGCCCGCCTCCCCCTCCTCCGGCCTTGCTTGGCCGCCCCCCTCCCGCCCAGCAGCCCGCGGGGCCCCGGCCGGTGCAGCCGGTGTCTCACATCCCCGTGCCAGCCGCCACGCTGCGGAAGGGGACCAAAGATGGGCACGGTGTGTGCAGAACCTGGCTTTACCTGGCTTGGATCCCTGCCAGGGTGGTGGAGCCCCCTTAGCCCAGCTGACAGCCTGTCGATAACATTCATGTCCTCCAGCCCCTGTTAACGTCCACGCTAAGTCTCCTCCTGCCCTTTGCCATCGCTTCTCCCCCGCTGGACGTCTGTGTGGTGCGACCGTGACATGAACCTGCTGAGCTGTGCTGGCTGCGGTCGGTGCGAGAGGCCTGGGAGCGCAGGTGCGGGCGGGTGGCATTTGAATTTCGGAGAGCTTTCCGGAGCTGCCTGCCCCTGTCAAAGACGTTTAGGTGAATCCTTTAAAATGACTTGAAAAAAGCGGGGCTGCAGTGCCCTGCTCTGCAGCAGCTACAAAAGGAGAGGGCAGGAGGCTTGTCGGCTCTGGTGAGCCTGGAGCGAAGGAGGGACCTGAGGTCCGCCTGTGATCTCCAAAGCACAAAACAAAACAGGGAGAGGGAAGAGCTGCTTTGACCTGACACCGAGGAAGAACAGAAAAAGGGAAGAAAGGGGAAAGGAGGCGAGCTGTAGTGACAAGGCTGGGTAATCCCTCAGTTGAGCCCGGCGAGTGCTGTAGCTGGAACCTGAACTTGTCCTGGGCATGTTCAGCTTGTAGCAGGGATGAATGTAAAGGCAGTGCTGTTAGCTGTCTTATTAAAGGCTTGGGTCTAAGTCAATACGCACATGTCCCAGGTGGCTCAGGACTGTAATTCCTAAAGCTGCACAGTTCTTTGCCAGCACTTTTTGCTTGGAGGTTCCTCCGTGTCACTTAAACCCTCCCACCCCTTTGCTGTCCTGAGTTTTCGTCTCATGTGTGGGGAGAGGACTGACCTGGGTCTGGGGAGAGGCTGAGAAACCTCCCTGAGTGCTGCCAGCACGTCTGGCCCTTGGCGAGGGTCTCGCCCAGCCCCAGGCGCTGACACTGCCCGGTCTCAGGCAGCGCTGGAGGTGGCAGTGCCGGTGCTGCCCCGCGGTGTCACAGCTACTGCAACGCCCTGCCCTGCCCTGGGGCAGCTCCCGCGGTGCCAGCATCGTGTCCAGCATCGCTCCCTCCTGCTCCACCCGCATCTGGAAAACGGGGCTTGGACTTGCGGTCCCGACCCGGGCGATGAAACCGTAAACAGATCCCACAACCTTTGGTCACTGCACGATTTCTGAAGCCGCCAGAGCGCGTGTGATTGCATGTGTAAGGCTGAACGTCTGACTCGCGTCTGCTGTATCTGCTCTGGTGAGCAAATATTTGCAGGCAGAAGGAGATAATCCCTGCTGATACAGGTATTTACCCATCCTGTTCAGCTCCTTTCTGCCTCCCTGCCTGCCAGGCTGAGCGAGGGCCTGCACGGTACCCGCTGGGGAGGTCCCCTCCATGGGGAGGGCAGGCTCAGCCCCACACCCAGGCTCTCAGCACGGCCTCACTGAGGCTCTCACAGTCTGGGTGTTTTCCACACTTTTCTTCCACTCTCCACTCCTCCTCCATCCCCAACCCTCCCCGCGATGCTGCCAAAGACTGCTCTGTCCCCAGGCAGGAGCTGTGCCCCGGTGCCGCGGCCCCACGCACTCGTCCCAGGCTGGTCAGAGGAAAAGCCCGGGGATGTGGTCCCCGTGCCGGGGCTGCGCGCTGGCACAATGCTAGCGCCCACGGGTGACTCGGGTGTTTCCTGTCGGGCGGGAGAAGCGGGGCTGTGTGTGTTTTAGTGAGAGGAAAAGGGCTTGTGGGGATGAGAAAAAGGAAGAAGCCCATTGCCCGCCTTGAAGAGCTGCGAGGCTTCCCCTGGGCTTTGGCTCTGGTCCGGCCTGCCTGGGGCTGGGGGCTGCTGCCTGAGGGGCTGCCCCGAGCCCGGAGGCCTGGGCTGTGCCGTCCCGGTGACCGAACGCGGGCTCTGAAGGGGACAAGTGAGTGTTGTGGGAAAAGCTGCCCCGTTAATACGGATGGGCCTTAGCGATGCAGACAGCACGCCGTTCTCCTAAGGAACAGGATTTGGTTTTAACCCAGAGGCATCCCCTAAAGCTAATGAAAACGTGTGTTAGTGTGGGCGGCTTCCTTGCTGGCGTGATCTTTCTGTTTGCCCTTGAGCCTGGCGTCCGTGTGGGTGTCAAAGCCCGCGGAGCCCCGTGCCCCCAGAGCGCCGGGCGGCAGAGGGGCTTCGCAGATGGGGGGCAGCTGGGGCGGATGCAGCCTAATGGCTGTTGGGGGCTGATTGCACACACGCACAGCTGGTGCCAGGGAGCTGAACAATAAAGTAGCCACTCTGGACTGATTGGGCTAATCCGTGCTGCAGACCAGGGCCTGGTTTCATTAGTTTTCCCCAATCAAATTAGATTGCCAGACGACAGATCCTATTAAAGGAGGGGAGACCTCCAGCATGGCGTGTCCTGCTGGTCCTGGGACGCTGGCCACGGCCGGCTCCCGGCAGAGAGGAGGGTGCTGCCGTGCGGCTCCCGGGCGCCAGGATGCCTTTGCCCTGGTCCCGGAGCGGAGCAGGGACTCTCCCTCGGGCACGTGGCTCTGCCCCCGCCCAGCACCGTGGTAGAGCCCCGTGTCCTTCGAGCAGAGAGCTGCTGTTTTGCAGGTGCATCATTCCACACGTCCCTCGCATAAAGCATCGTCCCCAAGCCTGCACCGAGCTGGCTCCTGGCCGGTATTAATTTAATTTCATTTTTAACTCTCCCCCCTCGCAGGCAGGGCAGCCCCAGCTGCGAGCTTTGGCATGAGGCTTGTGTGCTGTGTGCTCCGCATAGCAGATTTCTGTCCTTAATCTGGCTGCGCGTTCGGGGACCCAGCACTGGGTTTTGACTAAAGATACGCGTAATGGGATTCGGGCCTCCTTGAAATGTATTTACTAGCGGAGATGATTGATTGGTCTATTGATGAACTGCTATTGATTAGCCTTATGTGGCTTTGCGACGGTCGGGCTTCAGCCTGCGCACAGCCCGTCAGTAATTACTCCATCCTGCCGTGAGATCCGCTGCAGTGAAGAGATGCTTGTGGGGCTGGGGGTGCAACCAGCTGTTTCTATTGACGAGGCTGCGCCAGCACCGCCGGACTTTGCCGAGAGCCTCTGCCTGCTCTTCCCAGGCGCTCAGAGGTTGTTTATAGACCCGTAAAAGTCGCTGGGAGAGGGGCTGGGGAATAGTGGCACCCATCTGGCTGCAGCCCTTGCTTTGAGGCTTTCGGGGCAGAGCTCTGCCTGCGGTGTGGGTTCGGGCGTAGACGGGCTTTGTGTCTGGCGGAGCAGAGCCGGGGATGGCGTGGCAGTGGCGTCGGGCTGCACCAGCTTGCTCACTGTCTTTAGGAAGGGTCAGGCTCTCAAGGGGGAAAGGTCTCGGGCGCGAGGGACCTCCTGTCCCTGTGAGCCAACCCCAAGTCGTGGCCGTACGGGTGCTGAGCGTCTGGGATCGGCTGGTCTTGGACGTGAACTTCTGGAATCTGATCCCTTCTGTGTTGCAACTGTAATTTCATCCCAGTGCCGGGGATGAGGCTTGTTCTATGCAGCTGATGTTTCTTCTTGATTGAAGAAAGAGGCAGTGCCGGGGCAAGATAGAGTTCCCAGCAAGCATAATTAATAGCAATGTCGCTGCCCTGTTTATCGATTCATCGTGGAGTTACCTCTTCCTGGAGGATGTCCACTGCTACAGTCGTGGTGTTAGTTTGTCATCTCCCTGCTACAAAGCCAGGTCCGGTTTGGCTGTGGGAATATTCCCATCAACCTCCCGTGGGTCTGAGCCAGTGTCCCAGGGCATGGTGATGTGGGGTGGCCCAGGCTTGCCTTGGCTTTGCGGCACCCGGTGCTGGGCTTTGCCTCCAGGCTGGGTCAGTCCCACCTTGGGGCGGCCCCCAGGGAGCCACGGCCACCACGGTGCGTGGGACGGAGTGGCCGGGCACAGGTCACTGCCGGGGCTTTGCAGCAGCTCTTGCTCCGGCTCACCGGCACAGCGGTGCTCTGGGTGGTTCCGTCTGGGAATAAATGTTTCAGTTGCGCTATAAATAATGGAGCGAGTAAAGATGTTGTGTAAGTGGTGCTCTGGGTTTTGCCAGGAGGTATATAGTTTGTTGTGGGGTTTTTTTTATTTTGTTTTGCCGTGGGTTTTTTGTGCTTGTGTTTTACTTCCCCCCCCACTTTTTTTTTTTCTTGAGTCCAACACAGAAATATTCACATGGGGGACTTGAGGGAAGGCAGCCCTGCTGCGAGGGAAGGAGAAGATTAAACTGTTGCAACTAAGTAAATCAATTGTTGTCGGTGTACCTTGCAGTGCTGTGAAACCGGCAGCGATGCTTCCCCATGGACGGGAGCTGCCTTCCAGAGGCACTGGGGCCATTTTGGCTGGGCTTTTAGCAAGTGGTTTTTGGCACAACTTGCATCCAGAGCGAGCAAAAGCCCAGGTGGGCCCTGGCTGCAGGAGCCGAGTGAAGCCCACCCAGGTGCAGAGGGCAGCAATCGCCAGCACTTAGCTGAGGCCTGGCTCCTCCTGATGGGATGCAGCTGGGGAAGGAGGGCCAAAAGCCAGGCTACCGAGGCTAAAAGCTGGGCTGCTGCCACAGAGCCTGCCCTGCTCTCCTGCTGAGCACAGAGACAGCACCCTGGGCTGGTGAGTCCCGCACTCGTGTCTGTGTGTGTGTGTCAAGGGCTGGCACAGGTGGCCCAGGGTGCTCTGCCATGGCCCTCAGCAGCACGACGAGCTGCTGCACCTTGTGCCTTCGTGGGGAGGGCAGGGTTTGAGCGATGAGCCCCCCAGGGGACTGGAGCGGCTGGGACTCCCTGGGAAGATGTGCCTGGGTGCAGGCATGGCCATGGGCTGCGGGGGGTATTGGCTTTGCTCCTTGGAAGCGTCAAAACCATAAAGCTGTTTTTTAGGTGTGGGGTTTAAGGAAGGAGGGGAGGGAGCGGTGCTGGAGCTTGTGAGCCCACGGATTGCGTCGAAGTCATGGCTCGGAGGCTGCCTCCGCCAGCTGGTGTGTGCGAGCCCCCGGCTATCACCGTGCCCCCGCGCGGAGCCGGCCGTGGGCAGCAGGCACCCCTGCTCCCGGCTGCGCGGGCTGGAGGCTGTGCCTGGCACCGTTTAATTCTGGGGCTTTTTGTCCTGCTTTATTGCAACCCAACAGCGTTAACGAGGGAGAGGGCTGGAAAGGATGGCCTGCGGGAATGAGCCGCGTGCCCTGTTTTGGGATGCGAAAACAAAGGGCATCTGAGTGCCGCGGGCTTGGTGGCCTTCCATGGCAGTGCTGGTGGGAAAGGCAGCTGAGCGGGCTCTCATGCACCCAAATTTACAGCTCCCAAACCCCGCGGAAAGGCGTGTGTGTACACGAGGGTGTCTGTGGTGCAGATGTGGGTTTGCCAACCGGCAGCTCCTGGTCTCACACTCGGCCTGGGGCAGGGCAGCGGCTGTGCCGGGATCTCCGGTGTACCCGGCATCGTTGGCTCCTGGTCCTGGGTAGGGCCTCTGAGTGTGACTGGAATATACACACTTACAAGTAATTGCCCCCAAGAAGAAGATATTGTGTGATTGGGGCTGGTGATGTGCTGCTGGTGGAGCCAGAAGTCCCAGCTGTGGGTGAGTGGGTGTGCAGTGAACACAGGATGACGGGGAGCGAGTGTGCAGGGTGGGGGCTGCTGGTAACGGGGCAGCCTGCTGATGGGGCGCAGACATCCAGGGAAACCGGGGGGAACTTTATTTTCTGTGCCTGAAGAGAGCCAGCAAGCACCACTGGGGTTTTTATTTCCCATTCACCTGCATCTGTATTTCTCATCATCAGCCAGCGGTGATGAAGAGGGTGGCTCGTGCTGGCAGCCTGCGGTGCTGGCTTGGCTCCTGGGCTGAGCAGGGCCGGTTTTCCTGCCCCGTGGCACGTGGGACTGAGTAGTTTGGCACTTTGCGATGCGCGGGGCAGCGTCCAGCCCACAGAGATGCGGATGTGCTGTCAGGCAGGAGGTGGCTGGAGGCAAAGGATGCTCAGGGCAGCTGGGAGGGACCGCGGGTTTCAGAGGCGCTCCCACCGCTGCTCCTCCTCCTCTTCCCGGGGCAGGCAGCAGGCTGTCCTCCCTGCTTCTGGGGGCGAGGGGCTTTGCAGCCCACCCCGCAGCCCCATGCTCAGTACTGGAGTGGATTAGGAAGGGGCTTTACTTCTCTGGTAGATGAGTGCTTTTAAGCACTCGCGTGTTGTTGTGCGTCCTGCTGAGAATAAGCCAAATGTTCAGACAGCTGGCCAGACCCTGGACTGGGTGGGATTTATCTGTAGGTGTTACAAACAAGATCTTAATTGATTTATCTGGACACATGATTTTTAATTTCCTGCTGGAGTTAAGAGTGTTGCCCCAGATCAGGGGGAAGGGGAGAGAAATGAGATGCTGTGGTGTCTCCACATCCGTAGGCGCCAGGGATCCGGGTTTGGCTGGGACTGTGCGTGGCAGGGACGCCCCAAATGCCTCGGCGCTGGGCAGCTGCAGGCATGGAGCCAGCCGGCCGAATGAGCCCGGGGCGGCTGCTGAGCCTCCGTGGCACGGCCGGTGCTGGGCACCTGGGAATCTGCGGTCCAAGACGTGTGTGGGACATGAAGGACACAAAGACGGCAGCGCTCCCTCCCTCCTTCCCTCCCTCATTCTGCTCTGAAGTGGTGGGGAGCAGAGGGGAAGCCCAGAGGAGACTTTCTCCTGCAAGTGGCACAAAGCATGAATATTTCACAGCTCTCCATGGGCCTGGCGGGAGCAGATGGACATGGTCAGAATTTTGATTGACAGGTGCCATGCTCTTGGGATGTCCTGCTGCCCCTTCCTGTGACACAGGTCCCCGGGGAGGGCGAGCCGTGCCTGCCTGGGCATCCCCCGGCGCTGCATCGGGCTCTTCCCGGGCCGCACGCGCGCGATGCTCTGGCTGTTGGAGGGCTCCTGTGCGGCAGTGGGAAGGCGTTTGGTTGTGCCCCTACAAATTCCCGCTGGGACCCCGGGGAGCTCTGCAGGGAAATGTGTTTCCCCCGTCCGCTGGCACTTAGTTTGGATGCAACTTTCTTGGCGGTTGCCGCAGCTGGTGCCGGGTCCGCGGCCGCGCGCGTCCTGCTCTCGCCGGTGTCTCGGCGGTGGGTGCTGGGCCAGGTGCTTGCTGTGGTGGCCAGCGTGAGGCAGGCTGGGGGGCTCGGCAGCCGGCGACGGCACAGCCCCGGCTTCGCTCTGGCCTCCATCACTTCCTGTAGGAAATCACTTCACTTACCCAGATGCGAGCGTACAGGCGTGCTGCCTGCGGGCTGCCCTCCTCTCCCCCGCGCAGCCCCAGTCTCTTACGCAAATCGCTTTTCACGCTTCCTTAATTGAAACTGTCAGATGGGCTTTACCTTTTTTTTTTTGCGGCGATACAGACGTATTAATTCCACTATGGATATCCCGGCAGCTAGGAGAGATCAATAAAATGAGGTTGCATCTGTGACATATATATTACAGGAGCGGCACCAGCAATATTTCATTGGGAAAGCTGAGCCAAGCGCGTGCAGGGCCCTGTAGAGCACGTTTGGCCGTGTAAGAGACGGAGTTATCGACTGGCTTTAGCGGCACTGGCCTTCCGTGCCCCATTGCAGCTCGCAGCCTCTGTGGCATGGGAAGGGCTGAGGAGGGCTTGAGGGGGCCGTGGCGGTGCTGGGCTGGGTGCGCCGGCTCCTGCCGCTTCCCGCCCCCCGCTCTCCTCCCTCCAGAAATCCCCGCGGCGGGGATTTGCGCTTTGATTATTTTCAAATACCGGTTTGTGTAAAATTTGATTTGAGGAAACATTTTTTCTCCCACATGCTGTAGGATTGAGGGCGTGTAATCCCTCCTAAATCGCCTGGACGAGGTTTGTATTGCAATGCCAGTATCAGAGCTAACAAAAGGGGATTAGACAGGAAAATTCTGCGTGAAAACCTGCCGCTCTTTGAGGGCTTTTAGTACAAAGAAGATAAGATAGGTAGAGCAGAGCCATTTTTAACCCAGTTTTTAATGCACTCGGTGCCTCTCCTTTCGGAGGCAAAGGAGAGGGGAGATGGCAGTCGTTTTAACCCTTTCCCTTCCACTGACTGAGGTGCAGGCTGATGCTTTCCTACGGGAGCAGCGGTGCGGGGGGAGTGCTCCGAGAGGTGCTGGGCAGAAGAGGCTGTGGGGGGATGCCTGTGACGGGCTGTTACTCCCTGGGGCCATTGCCAGCTCCAAACCAGGGCATGCTCTACAGCTACGCTTTCTAAGTGGGTTGTGGGGAAAGGGGGAGCCCTCCCTGTGGGAGCCCCGGGTCCCGGGGCTGCGTTGGCAGCTGCATGTTGAACTGCAAATGCCGACTGCACTGCTCACAGCCCCTTTGTGCCGCCCAGACCGGGAGCAAAGCGCGTTCCCATCTCGCCTGCCCGAAGCCGGGCGCTGTGTCTGTGTGTCCTGGGGGATGGAGAGCCGTCCCGCTGTCCCGCCGGGGATGGAGAGCCATCCTGGTGTCCCACTGTCCCACCATCCCACCGCCTGTCAGATCGCCGTCAGTCGGGAGGCGGCAGCGAACGGAGACAGCTGTCAACCTTTGCGGGCTGATTGTCGCCTGCAAATATATTATAGGAGCTCAGCAAGTGCCAAGGCACATCAGGCCGGGGGAATAGATGCTCCAGGGGGAGATGAAAGGATCCCTTCAGTGGAATTCATGTGGAATAAGCTTTCCACAGGAGATATTTCCTCCTAATCCTCCTTAGTGCTCAGCTGATGCCTTGAAGCATCAGGGGTTTATGCCTTTTAAAAATTCATTCTCTCTGCTGTAACAGCAGGTGTGTGCGTTATCAGCTGCCGGGCCCAGGCCCCTCTGGCACGGGGCCGCTCCTTCGGCCCCCGCGAGCGTCCTGCTGCAGCGAGTTCCACAGGTCGCCTGTGTGCCGGGCAAAAGCAGCCTCCCTCTTCTGCTGGTTTTTTGGGCGCTTCCCTGGCCGGGTGCTGGGGCGAGCCAGTCACGCCGACCGTGGGGTGTTGATGGTGACTCTGTCTGGGGCAAGTGGAAAGGTGCTGTGGGCACCCAGCATCGGGCATTGGCTTGTGGGGTGGGAAAAGGCCCTTACTGATGCCATAGCCCCCATCCGTCTGCCCCTGCTCATTGCAGCTGGACTTACAACATTCCACTTATCTGATCAAGGGATATGTGTTCATTATTCCACTTGATTGTCACTGAAACCCATCTGATACCCAGACTTACAGCGTGGCTGGAGAGCCAGGCGGTCTCCATGCCTGAGCAGGCAGGATCTGGCACGCTTTGCCAGCCAGAGCCGTCGCTCCGTAGGCGTTTGGCCAAGGAAAAAAGGTCAAGTCTTCACCTTTCTGCAACAGGCAAAGATGGCTCGGGAGGTGCCCGATGGCTCGGGAGGTGCCTGATGGCTGGGAGCTGCCCGCTGCCTCCCAGCCACGCCTCGGCCGTGCCGGTGTTGTGGCTTGGTGCTTCGGAGCTGCCCGGCAGAGCCCCCGGGGCTGCTCTTCCCTCTGCATCTCTCTCACCCGTGTGCCCCCGGTGTGTCCCGCTGAGATGTGGGGCCACGGCTCCCAGGGCGAGCACCGTGCTGCAGCTCTCGTGCTGCACGGTGTTTTACTGCCGTGGTTTATGGCCCCGGACAGGGCGAGGACAATGCAGTTGTGAGAGCTGCTGGGTGCCAGGTTGTCTTTATTCTGCCATCTGCGCGTGAGAGGTGGTAGATGCCTGTACGCTCAGCCCCGTGGCGGGATAAGATCCTGCAGATGTTCTTGCTCACAGGCTGGGTTGGGTAACGAGTGCTGCGTCGAGAGAACCGCCATCAATCTGCTGCATATTAATAGTCACCAGCAGGTCGGACTCTTGGAGGGGACGTTTTCCGAGCGACTGAGCAGAGAGCTTTGCTGCTGTCGATGGGGCCGTGCCCTTCTTAGCCCCTGGGAAAGCCCATGTGGCTCTGGGAGACGTGTTGTAGCCCCAGAGGGTGCTGCGGGTGCCCAGGCAGCGGTGACTCGGCTTGGCGCGTCCCCCTCGCAGCCGGCACGTGGCTGGAGCCGCAGGGAAGGGTGCGCGGCCCTGCCGGAGACCAAGCGCGCCCTGGCCAGCGAGCGGCTGCCGGAGCCCGCACAAGGCGGAGAGGTGGCTTCTGCAGCGCAGGGCGCTTGCGGGCTGTGTGAACGGGGTGGGAGGAAGAGAGGAGCCCCTGCGCCGCCTCAGCTTCGCAACAGCTCGGTGGCTGCATGATAAACAACTTGACAAAGTGTTAAAATCCTGAAGGCGGGGCTGGCAGGAGAAGGAGAAGGGAGGTCATAATTGCATGGGAAAATAATGAACTGCGCTCTTGGAATATGCAGCGGTCTAACAAGAATCAGAAAATTAATTATCTTCTGTAATTAGTGTAATGACCTACACTATTAGAGGTTATTTACAGCAGGAATAAAACTTCCCCCTATAAACGTCAGGCCGCGCCGCTGGAATGCAAAGGCTGGAGCAAACCCTGCGCCGGGCGCCGCGAGGGCGCAGAGGCAGGACAAGCCACTGGCACCTCCACTCGGCCAGCCCCGGGCGCCGGCTGCCCCACCTTGGGCCATGTGGCTCCTGCCAAATAACGCTGGTCCCCCTCGGGGTCCTGGGGATGTTCAGATCTTGCCCTTACCCTGCACGAGTACGGCCGCTTCCCCAGAGCCCCCCCATGCAGCCCGTGCCGGCTCGGGAGAGGCCCTTTCCCTGCCGGAGGCACACGCCAGCTGCGCGTGCACGGCTCAAAATGGAGACATTAGCCTGCTATTGTTCCTCAGCCTGAAGCCTTCATGCTCCAAAAGCATTTCTTTTCTGTGGCTGGGATGCATGAAATGGGTCCATAAGCAGCGTGTTTCCAGTGTGGTGCCCGGGGGGTGAGGGGCAGCACCCCCGTGGGCACCGGGCACCTGCAGGAGGGTCTGCCCTCGGCGTGGCGATGCGCGTCTGCTCACGTCCTGCACGCTCTTCGGCCGCACGTCTGGCCGGCACGGGAGGGTCGGGGCTGGGGCAGGGGCAGAGCGGTGGGCACGGTGCTGCCGGGGCAGGGATTTGCCTTCTGTAATTGCTTCTGAAACGGGGCCTGGTGGGGGAACTCGCCCAATACGGGGCAATGACAGTGTTGGTGTCGCACAGGCTTTCAGCAGTGATGGAAATGTCCACTTGGGTTTCCCCACGGGGAAGCGGAGCACAGAAGGGAATATTTGGTAGCTGTGGTCTGGTGGAGGGTGTTTTGGCACGACTGTGCCAAGCAGACGGGCAGCAGTGCACTGGGAGATGTGTGTGGGGGAGGTGTTTGGGGTAATTCCCAAAGGTACCAGCACACTCTGGCTATCCCCGCTTCTCCCTCTGGTCACGTTGCTGCTCTAACACTTGCTGGGCTCCGGGCCCGGGCACCGCGTGGGGGCTGGACAGGTCCCACAGGGAAGGCGGCGTGGCTGTGCTCCGGGGTGCTGCCCTGCGGCGCTGCTGGTGCCGTCTGCCCTGGAGCAGGTGGGTGCTGGTGGCACCGGCAAGGAAGGGTAGGACGGGGGAAGAGTTCTCCATGTGGCGAGGGGAACCTGAGAATTACTTGACATTTTAGCGTGAAGGATCATGACTCTTGCATTATTAAAGCTGCAGTGATAAAATGCCTTACCTGTCACTGAGAACCTACATCAATAATTTAGCTTGGCACCTGGTGATTAAAGTGAAATAAGCACTGGCCTGACTCCCTTCCCGGGCATGGCACCGGTGCTGCGGCGGCCGTGGCCGCAGTGGAACCCGATGCGATGCCTTCCCTGGTTCCTGCCCTCGTACGGGTGCCCGGAGAGGCCGGGCCACCTCCCCCCGGGGCCACTGGGCTGGATGCGCCATGGCCAGGTGTCTGTGCAGTGCCCGGGTGCTGAACAGGGCTGGGGCTGGGGCTGCTGCCACCGTATCTTAGTGTGTGATGTAACCTCATTGTATAAACAGAACTGAGCGCAGCTCTTGAAACTAAGAGCGTATTCCTTCCAACAGACCCTTAATGTAATTTGAATGTACAATCGAGGGTTTTTATAGCTTAATATTCCAGTGTTTGTGGTGCATCCTGGAATTTAAGTGTCTTAAACGTAATTATTGTTAATTGCTCACACGATTCTATAAACTCATCCAATTAAAAAAAAGTTATTAACTTTATAAAATATTGCAGGCATCCCACAGTGCAATATATTTGCAGGAAATAACAGCTCAAGCAGGCAGAGCTGAACTGCAACAAGGTGAACAGGTGACACCTTGTATTCCTCCCGCGCTTGTCCCCTCTCCCTCAAGCGCTTCGGCAGCGCCTTGTCCCCTCGGCTCAGGCGAGTGTTCATGCCCCGGGCTCGGGTTTTGTGCGGGGTGGGAGCAGAGGGCTGTGGGACGCCAAGGGGTGCTCTCTGGTTTGGGGGCAGCCTCCAGCGCTTCGCTACGGACCCAGGCCAGGGAGCTCCTGACGGTGTCGGGGAGCTCTCAAAGTGGGGCACAAAATGGGCCGAAGTCTCCGAGCGGGGCTGGGAGGTTGTCGGTGGAGGGCAAGCACCTGAGCAGACGTTCCTCCCTCCTGGGCTTGCCCCGCATCCTCCCGCTCCCTGTGCTCGGGGGCCAGTTACAGCTGGCCAGGGATGATGATTATAATCTTACGGTCTAGGGCCAGAATTTACAACCAGGGATTTATTGTCCCCTGATTGCTCTGTGCTGCCATTTAACTCATGCCCTGGAAGAGTTATTTAATGCACAGCGAGCGGAGTTGTGCTAATGCCGCCTTGTGCACATACGTCTTTGCCAACCTCCTCCTCTTGTTTTCCTTGTGCGATTAAAATCCTGGGTGCCAGTTAGCGTGGATACAAACTCAGTCGGTCTCGGTAGGATTTCAGTTGGAGCCAAGTTTCTTTTTGTTTCGGAAAGATTGGCCCTTTCCCTTGCCAGGTGCCCGCTGCCTCTCGCGTTGGCTCTGCCTGAGGTACCGCTCTCGGGGAGGGGAGGGAGCTGAAGGGGGGTGCTGGGCAGGTTCCGTCTCGCCCGGATTAGAAGGTGTCTTTTTCCCTTTCCATCTTACTGCTTTTCCAGTAGAGAAACAAATGGTCTGTAGGAAGGAGGAGAGATGGGAAGAAAGGAAACTCTCAAATGAAGACAAAACTGAATTCAGTTCGTGACCGAAATGAGAAATTTCCACAAAAGCTTCTTTTTGGTGAAGAAGTATTTCCTCTGGGATTGCTTCTGTGCAGAAGCCTTGGGAAGAAGCAGTTACAGCTGGTCCAGTGCTTTCTCTGAAAGCTATTTGTGATATTTGCCTTCTCCATCTCTCCGCATCCCTCGCAGAGCTCCCAGCCGGCCAGGGCAGGAACAGCGGCCACCGGCCGGGGCGGCTTGAGCAGCCGATGTGTGAATCAGCGGCAATTAATCCGTCCCTTAAACAGCAGGATTCTGCAGGTAGATTTTTCCATCTGAAGTAGCTGGTGATATAGTGGTATCTGGGACAGTGGCGGGCTGACAGAGAGCACGCATGAAGCGGCATTTGTCAAATTAATGAGGCATTATAAATTATATCCACAATTTTCTCTTCCATTTCCCGCCGCCCCCTCCTGTCGCTGGCAGGGAGAGGGGACCGTGCGGAGCCACTCCCGGGGTCCCGCAGGGCTGGGACTATCCAGCCCAGTGCCCACCTGGGGCTGGGGCGCAGGCACGGCCCCGTCAGATGGATCAGGAGGATAAAAATGCAGCAGATCCCCGTTTTCACTGGGAAACTTGATGTAACTAGTATTGATCTCTCTATTACCTCTGTGAAGGGCAGCTTCATTTTTCAAGCAAAACAACCTTTGTATCTGAAATATAGAAATTGATTTTGAAGTGGGCGCTGCTGGCGTTGGCGGGGGGGGGGCGGATAGCGACGGGTAGGATGAGGCTGAGCAGCAGAATGAGAAGAGAGTCCTTCCAAAGCCAGGAGAAACATCGGCCTTGTCTGATTGTGTTACCTGCCTGGAAATAATGGTGTTTGAAAGTCAGCAAATAAACTTTGCTGGAGGTCCTTTCCTTCTCCCTGCTGGACGCGGCTGATCCTGGCAAGTAGCCCAGGTCATGGAGGTGGGAGGCAGGGGGCTGGTGGGGGGGGGACGGGTTTGGGAAGAGACCCATCCCGGGTGGGGAGGCATCAAGCGGCCCCTGTCCGGGAGCTCCTGGTGCCAGCAGTGGCACTGGCGTGTCATGGTGTAGCACAGTGCCGGGAGCTGGGACGGACTGGGAGAGGGTCTGGGAGCAGCGGGGGCTCAGCGCTGTGGGGAGTGCACCCGTGCCAGCTCCACCAACGGCTTCGAGCCACGCTAGGCACGCAGCTTCGTTTTAGGATTGTTACAGTCCTGCTTAATTGGCTCTCAGGCTCCCTGTGCATGGCGTCCAGCGCATCTTAATGAGGGATTCTCAAAGACTGGCTTTTTTCCCTGGGACTAGAACGAGGTGGTGTTTAATATTCATGTGTAGCTCCGTTCATCTGAAAGGTAACGAGGGAGTTGGATTCCCTGCTGGCAGTGAATCATAATGGGATCTGGGCTCCTAAATCACCTGCGCGTGGCGGTGCTGCCTCTTCCCGAAGTGGGCTGGGCTGGCAGCAGCCACCCCGCGGGCACGGTGACGTGAGGTCTCCTTCGGTGAGCCAGCACGGACCGAAGGGGTTCCAGGTCAGCACTGGGAAGTGCTTTTCCACGCCACTGGTGGTCAGGATCTGGAGTATCTTGCCACAGGCAGTCACGGAGGTCGAGTTGTCAGCCAAAAGCCGTTGGATGTTGACGTGAGGGGGAGACGCAGCTGAGAGAACAGTCGCTGAGGTCCCTCCTGACAGAGCTGGTCAAGCCCCGGCTGCAGGCAGGGCTCGAGCTGGTCTCTGAGCATTCGGGTTAGGCCATGTCTGCCCCCGCCAGGGTCTCCTGGGCCTTGCGTCAGGCACAAGACACCGGGAGAGGGCAGAGGGGTGGGAGAGGCTGGGTGCAGGCACCGTCTGAAATGCAGGTGGCCACCGATACCGACATATGTGGGGGGTGCCTGGGTGCCGGTAGCTGCTGAGGAAGGGGTTGGGACCCAGAGCTGCCCCGCAGTGTCCCCTGCTGTCCCCCAGGCCCTCGTGAGGGTGTCAGCCCCAAGCCCAGCCGTGCTCCCCGGCAGCACCCCCTTGGCAAGGGAGGGCAACGCCGCCTTCCCCCCACACTGTATCAGCCCGGCCTGGGCGAGGAGGCGTTTGTGATCCCTGCTTGCTGGGAGGGGACAGAAAACAGCCATGGGGAGCTGAGCTTCCATGGGGGTTTTGCTTTCCATCGGCTCCCCTGACTTCACTCTGTCCCATCTCACCATGTGTGGGAAGGCGGGAGGCAGGAGGTGCTGGGGAGGATCTCTGGGCATCTCCTGCGTGGCCGGACTGTGTGTGTACAGCGAAGTGGTGGCTCCTGGAGCCCCCTCCGGGGGATAATTCTGCTGAGCTGATTGCAGCCACACAGAAGGGACCAGACCGATGTCACCTGCGTGCTCTGCCCGGACACGCTGCGAAACCCCCTCGCTTTCAGCCTGCCCCTGTCATCCCTGTGCAGAGCTTTGGAGCCCTGAGCGCAGTACTTGCTCCTGGCTTGTTGGAGAATCAAACTCTTGTTTATGGAAACGATGCATTCCCCATTTCCCTCTCCTTCCCTCCCTCTCTCCCTCCCTCCTGCCTTCTCTCATTGTCATTTTAGCCCAGATTAAAGAAAATAGGGTGCAGCGCTGTGCGCATGTTCCGAGCGGTGTCTTTTCACAGTGCTGTACTGATGCCAAGCAATAATGACAGGTTCAAGCTTTTCTGCATCACAAATGAACTGCATGCAAATGGCTAGTCCTGAATGGAGAATAATTGTCAGCACGGAGAGTCCTGCCTCCACCGAGCCAGTTCCCCCATGCTCCGGAGGGGAGAAGCCTTCAAACGGTTAACGGGAGCGGGGATAGCGGGGAGCTGCCGTTTCCACTCTGCTAGAGCCGAACCTGTTAGTGCAGAGCTGTGTGAAGAATGTCAGGGATTTGTTCCAAGCGTTATCGAGATGTGGCTTTACATCTGTAAATCCTTTTACGCATCGCAGCTCAGCCGTGAGGCCTCCCCACGTGACGGGCAGCGCTCGCTGCCTGGCCCGTGCCAGACCGGCAGCGGCACCCAGGCAGGGGCAGCCGCCGCTGTGGATGTGATGGCGCTTACGGGGCCCCTCAACCACACCCCGCTTTGGGGGGAAGCGCCCACCAAACGTCGGGGCTTTCTACGTGACTGGCTGTGGCTCAGCCACGATCTGCTTGTTCTGTACTAAACCCTCTCCCTAAGCTACTCCGGTGCTTTAGTAGTGCCCCTCAGCACCGTCCGAACGCGCCTCCCTGTCTCGCGCGCGTTGATTGTTTTCAGTCGGGATCGTGTCTGTGAGAAGCCGGGGGGGTGGGAGGCACGCAGCTGGCTTTCACTGACCCCTGGGGAGCTTTTCCAGCTTATGTCAGCTGAGGATTTGACTTAGTGCTACTTGCTTTCCTACCAAAATGCGACTAGCAGAACTGGATTTAGCAAGCGCTGGTGCCAGTCTCCGGCACCATCAGCAAAACATGCTCTATCATTCCCTGTGATGTGTGCTGATGAGGGGAAAAAACTGGCTTGTTCATCCATCAGAAATTCAGGGATGCTGTCTCTAGGTGAGCAATTTGCCAGCATTACCCAGTGTCACTCATTAGACACAAGATGTAACAGTCTCATTTACTCTTCAGGCTTCCTGCCACTTCCTTCCTTTTGCGTTTGACTTTGCACGCGAAACTTAAGCTCATTTTTAGCCTCTGCCGAACTCTGCTTTCCAATTCTTGCTCATTAAGCCCAGGCACAGTGTGTGGGCTACGTGCCACAGGAGAGGGGTTTGGAAGCCAGCAAAGTACCCCGGTGCCCGTTGCTGTCAGGCTTTGCAGAGCAGCGTGTGTGTGTTTCAAAGACAGAAAAGGAAGCAGCTTCTTCCCTCCCGTCATGAGGCCTCAACTTTCCAAAATGCCTTGGCTTTGGCTGCCTTTTAGCTGTGTTTTTTACGGCTTTGCAGGCTTATAACTTTTTAATACATCTACGTTTTCACATTGAATTTGATTGATGCTTTTAGCCCATTTAAGGGTTTTTTTTAACTCAGCTGTAAAAGAAGGGGGGCAGAAAGTGCAGGGACTCAGTTTCCTCTGAGGAAGCAGAACCAGGGGCTTGAGCGGGTGTTTCGTGGCCGGAGCTTTGCCGGTGTCTGGGAGCGGAGACACCAGAAGATGCAGGCCGGGGCGTGTTTCTGTGCTGCCCCCAGGGGTTTCCCTTTGCCTCTGTATTGATACGACTTTAGGTGCTCCCCGGGCTGGGCCAGGCTGCGAGAGCGGGGCAGGGGGCAGGTGAAGCTGTGGGTGCTGCTGACTCATGTAGCTCCCCTGCACGCAGGGATGGGGCAGCTGCTGCTCTCCCCTGA